>NC_053489.1:508712859-509923692 GCF_905171775.1 Rana temporaria
CTTTAGTGTAGGTAGGTCAGTGTATATAGGTCACTACTACCGTCAGTGTAGGTAGGTCAGTGTATATAGGTCACTACTATCCCCAGTGTTGGTAAGTCATTGTATGTAGGTCACTACCGTCAATGTAAGTAGGTCAGTGTAGGTAGGTCAGTGTATGTAGGTCACGGGCCAGCCCAAAAAAGCCTCTGCGCGTCACATACACACCCCATGCTTTCTGGCCTTGGACTTCGGGCTAAAGCCCCTGGCCTTTTTGACACCTAGCAACACCCCTGCATACTGCTATGGTAAACTACAAAAAATATATAACTGTAAATCATTTTTCTAGATATAAACCATTTAGTGAAGGGAACAAGGTCCTTGATCCAGTTATTATTCGCTGTAGGTGTGAGTCCTTGACATCTAGTGACATGAGTTGTGTTATATTTGTTACCCATGTCTAGATTTGTCAACTTTTGGTTCCCATGACAATATGCTACAGTAGCTTGCTTGCCAATTTCTGGAAATGCGTGATGGATCGTTGTAGGCAGATTGAACTGTGTTTGGTTATAGCGTCTGGCCCAGGCTAGAGGAAAGGGTTGATTATTGCCATAAAAAGTGGGAAGGCTAAGGTCCAGGGTTCCATCAGGACCAGCAAGTCAAATCTTTTGGTGCTGTTTGGGAGATCAGGACTGCAGCGTCCTGCAGTCTGCTGAAGGCATCAGGATTTTTGGAGACATCCAAGCCATGAACAATGCCATAATGGACTCTCAAAGAGGTATTTCTGGGCAGCCACACTACAATAGTTAAGGTAAGAATGTTGTTCATACTGAACTGTATGCTGCAACCTGTTCAGAAAAAGTTACATTAACCATTATAAGACCGGTCTGAAGTTACTGAAAAGGGGTGCATGTTGGTTCTGGCGTATACAAAGAACCAGGGTCTGTAAAGCACATAGGGGTGTGAAGCTGAGCAAAAGAGTTAACTTGGCAAGACAAGGAATGTTGTTGCTAAGGGTAACCAAGCACAAGTTCAAGACAAAAACAACCAGTCATTAGGCGTGGTACTTGGTAAGGTGTCAGGTCTTTTTTGTAGCGAGGGGGTCATTGTCTGGCTCCCACCCTGGCACTCAGTTTCCAGTAGCAACTGAATCCGAACCCACGCTATAGAGATCTTTGGTCTGGTCACAATGTGCGGGAAGGAATGTGTTAATATTGAGCACACAGGAGGTCCGTACTAGTGCTAAGCGACTCCCCAGTCGCCAGTCAGGGGAGTTCTTTAATGTTAGATTCTTCACATGACCACAGTCTTTGCCTGCTTCTGGGCATTGATGGGCGTCATTTCCCGTACCCTCTGTATTTCAGTGCATGATAAATATGTTCCTGGCTCTCTTTACAATTGAGAGTTTCATGTATAAGTGTTAAAATATCCTTAACATTACAGAACAAAATACAGTTGAATGGGACGTACTACTAATATCAAATACATTAATTTTCTGACAAATGAGCATTAGGTGTTTCAAAAATGTTGAGTATGGCCTCATATAAACAGAATAGCTAATCTTAAGAACGTACCATCATCTTGGTTGATATACAGACAAAAAGGGTGGGGACAAGGGACAAGGGACAGTGGCTAATGCTGATCCTCTAACATTCCCTCCCCCCAAGATCGATGGACTATCTCGGTACTTGGTAAGGAGTGACATTCATATAGAAGTAAAAAAATAAAATTGTATTGCATAAAATTGTTGGACAAAGAATACATGATTAAAATTGAAAAAACAGAACCTCAGGTATACCCCCGAGCAATATCTGTTATTACAAACATATAGACTGGTCTATGCCTCGACTAGTTTTGCGGTAGAACCGCTTTCTCAAGAGGACCAATCTATAAAGCAAACCATATAATTAATATTAAACAAACATAATAGTTCAATAATAGCCATAATAACACAATAGAAAGGGATAATACAGAAAGAAATAGCTTACCCACTATTTGGGTGGTCATGTGCGGCGTCATGTGCGGGGTTTCGAAGGCATACGCCGGCGTAGGTGGAAGTGGGAGTGAGCCATGCAAATGAGGCGTGACCCCATGCAAATGATGGGCCGAGCGCCAGACAGATACGTATCACGAACTGCGCATGCGCCGAGACGTGGACACATCCCCATGCGCATGCTCACAACCACATCGGAAAAAACTGCCTAAACTATGCCGGATCACTGCGTACGGCGTGAGCGTAACCTAAGCCCAGCCAGACACAACGTAAAATATGCCAGTTTGTGTTCCCTGGTGCAGACCGTTGCATATCTGCTGCTGGGTTACACCTCCTTTATGGGGAGTAACTTTACGCCAGACGTACAACTTACGCGCACTGCATCGGGCGCACGTATGTTTGTGAATCGCCGTATTTCCCTCATTTGCATATTTGAATGTCTAATCAATAGAAGCGCCACCATGCGTCCAGCCTAAATGTGCGCCCACCCTTTGCCGGCGTAGGCAAGTTACGTCGGCGGGATGAAGCCTGTTTTTAGGCGCATCTTAGTTTGTGGGTCCGGCGCACAGATACGACGGCGCACATTTGCACTTACGTCGGCGTATCTTGTTATACATCGGCGTAAGTGCTTTGTGAATCTGGGCATATATTGGTAATTATAGTCAATATTGTCCGAGCTCTCTGATAAAATTAAATGAAAGAATAATACTAGCTGAATAGTGTGGTAATCATGATAAAACCTGTATACTAGGTGCCAAAGGTTATGGGTATCCATTCTGCCTTTCCTTTTCTCCTTGGCCCTCCCCATCTATTCCTTCTCCCCTTTCCGATCTATCTTTCCCTCCCCTTCCCCTCTTCCCTTCCCCTTTTCCCCTCCCCCACCATCACTTTTCCCTACATTGTCCCCTACCCCCTTTTCCCCCTCCTTCCCTTTCCCAGCCCTCCCCTCCCCCCCTTTCCCTCCCTTTCCTTCCTGTCTCCCTCTTCCTTTTCCTGGGTTCCCCCTCTTTCCTCCACCTTTCCCCACCTCCCTCCCTTTCCTTCCTCCACGGGTGTCCCACTCCTCTTTTATGCTGCGCCTGACTTTTTACCTATTTTATGCCTCCATTTAAAGATTTCCGCATTATCCCCCTTGTCCGCTGCAGGGGGGCTATTTTACCTGGGCGGCCTGATGCCGTACATGACCACCCAAATAGTGGGTAAGCTATTTATTTCTGTATTATCCCTTTCTATTGTGTTATTAGGGCTATTATTGAACTATTATGTTTGTTTAATTTTAATTACCGTATTTTCCGGCGTATAAGACGACTTTCTGAATGCAAAAACATGCATCCAAAGTCAGGGGTCATCTTATACGCCGGGTACGGTCTCCGTGCTCACTTTTTTTGCCGGCGGTGACAGTCTCCGTGCTGCGAGCGCGAGCGTCAATGATTTAAAAGACGCTCCTTCTCCTCAGAGTGTTCTGTGATAGAAGGAACACAAATCTTCCCAGCAGCGCCTCTGTTCTGTGTTCCTCTTATCACAGATGCCTTCTCATCCTCAGACGAGATGAGAAGACATCCGTGATAGGCGGAACACAGAACAGAGGCGCTGCTGGGAAAATTTGTGTTCCGCCTATCACAGAACACTCTGAAGAGAAGGCGCGGCTTTCAAATCATTGACGCTCACGTTCGCAGTACGGAGACTGTCACTGCCGGCAAAAAAAGTGAGTGTTTGCGGTGATTGCACTGGGGGGCAACAAGTTCAGGCACAGTGGGGGTAACAAGTTCAGGCACAGTGGAGGCAACAAGTTCAGGCACAGTGGGGGCAAGTTATGGCACAGAGAGGGGCAAGTGATGGCACAGTGAGGGGCAAGTGATGGCACAGTGAGGGGCAAGTGATGGCACAGTGAGGGGCAAGTGATGGTACAGTGAGGGGCAAGTGATGGCACAGTGGGGGCATGCAATGTAATGGCACAGAGAGGAATGTAATGTAATGGCACAGTGCAGTGAGATTTGAAAAAGCCTGTTTCTGTCAGTGGTTCTGGCTACCCCTCAGCTTCCAGAAAGACTAGTAAGAAGGGGGTAGTATTATACAGTCAGTATATCCCAAAACCAAAATTTTTCCTGGAAAATTAGGGGGTCGTCTTATACGCCCAGTCGTCTTATACGCCGGAAAATACGGAATATTGTTTGCTTTATAGATTGGTCCTCTTGAGGAAGCCGTTCTACCGCAAAACTAGTCGAGGCATAGACCAGTCTATATGTTTGTAATAAGATATTGCTCGGGGGTATACCTGAGGTTCTGTTTTTTTCAATTTTAATCATGTATTCTTTGTCCAAAAATGTTATGCAATAAAATCATTTTTTTACTTCTATATGTATCTCACTCCTTACCAAGTACCGACATAGTCCATCAATCTTGGAATGGAGGGAATGTTAGAGGATAAGCATTAGCCACTGTCCCTTGTCCCCACCCTTTTCGTCTGAGCATTAGGTGTTATTAAAAAAACAAATTACACCAAAAACACCAAGTGTTATTAGAACACCAGGGTAGCCTGATGCAACAATGCTCTGCTTGAACAAAATGCATATAAATGGGTTTGGTGGGTTGTGATCCCTGTATGCATGCATTTGAATGGTTAATTTTCAGTTTTGACTGAAATGTATTAAGTGTGCCTATTACCCCCCAGCTTTGCAGCCTATTTTTTTAATGTGTGAAGTTAAAGAAGTAAATTTAGTGTAAATGTGCTGCACCTTAAAGTCGTTCACAGAGGGAAACAAGTTTGTATCTCCTCTGGCTAAACATCTGTTCATGTGACAGGAGCAGAACTTGCTGTATATTTCGGCAACATTAATATAGCAAAAGAACACAATAAGTCTTTTCTCCTTTTTTTGAAATATATTTTTCCACTCAGTTCAAATAACGCAAAAATGAAAATATGTTACATTTTACTGTAATATCTAGAAAAAACATTTTGCAAGACTTTCTCTGCAATTTCTGTTACCTAGTGTAGCTCCTAGGCTTGTGCTGATATAGTGTAGACATTATCTTGTAAAGGAGAGGTACAGTATAATATTAGAGTAGTATTCTAGTGTTTGCTTTATTATGGCCACTCCGGCAGCATAGCGCTGCCATACAGGGATGAGATGAGAGTCCTTAGCCTTGGGTAACATTAAAGTCACGACTTTGAGCTTACACAAGACTTCATCTTTTCATGCCTACAGCCAAAGCAAGTGGTGGGGGAGTACGGTATAAGTAAGGTGAATATGTAATCATTTGTGTTTATCGGTTTTTGTTTGCGAAAGTACTATTATTCTCTCATATACAGCAACAGAATTGTAAAAGCAGCTTTAAAAAAATTGTTGCAGCTTAGAAGGACTGAAGGAGGTCAAAGGTGTTCAGATGAAGGCCAAAAGCACCCAATAAAGGAACTCCGAAGCATTTTCAACTGATTTCAAATGCCAGCTGAAAGCACACTGCATTTTCTCATAAACACAATTACGTAAAATGATTGTAAATGATGACTTTGTAAAGAAATACAAAGAGAACAGGATACTTTCTCATGCAAGTACATGGTACAGCAGGCACATCGGGAATATGAAGTGTTGGGGTAACAAACGCTTTAAGCTTTGGAGGACAGGTTCACATTAGGCCAGTAGTAAAGAAGATTTTTATATTTAGCAGCCTGAAGCCCCATACACACTGTCAGTTTCCCTGAAGGTTTTCTCTTCAGGTTTACCAAAACCATGTAGTGCAAGGGCCTGCCTGATTGCATATGAATTTAAACTCTTAAGGTTTGACCTCATATTAGATGGTTTTGGTAAACCTGAAGAGAAAACCTGCAGGAAAACTAAGGCCCCGTACACACGACCGAGTTTCTCAGCAGAATTCAGCCAGAAACTCGATCGGAGCCGTATTCTGCCGAGAAACCCGGTCGTGTGTACACTTTTGGCCGAGGAAACCGACGAGGATCTCGTCGGGCCAAATAGAGAACATGTTCTCTATTTCCTCGTTAGTCAATGAGGAAACTTGGCTCGCCGAGATCCTCGGCGGCTTCACAAGGAACTCGATGAGCAAAACGATGTGTTTTGCCCGTCGAGTTTCTTGGTCGTGTGTACGGGGCCTCATAGTGTGTATGGGGCTTGATGGCTCAGGCTCAGCACTCTTGCACTGTACTGCTGCTGTGTTCTTGGAATCTATTCCACAAAGGGTGTGTGTTGATCTTTGTGATATTTGTCTATTACCCCCTTTAAAACACCCAACCCCAAAAACATGTTAGCACAAAACTTAGCTTTTTCAGCTTTCAGGTAAAAAAACAAGGATCATACAAGCCACAACCACAACAACAAGGCCTATATTCTTTGGGTCTTAAAGGGGTTGTAAAGGTTTGTTTTTATTTTCTAAATAGGTTCATTTAAGCTAGTGCATTGTTGGTTCACTTACTTTTTCCTTCGATTTCCCTTCTAAATGTTTTTTTTCTTTGTCTGAATTTCTCACTTCCTGTTTCTCCTCAGTAAGCTTGCCACCATCATCCGAGCCGTTCTGGCTGGGGGTTAGACAGCCAGAACAGCTTACTGAGGAGGAACAAGAAGTGAGAAGTTCAGACAAAGAAAAAAAACATTTAGAAGGAAAATCGAAGGAAAAGGTAAGTGAACCAACAACGCACTAGCTTAAAGGAACCTATTTAGAAAATAAAATAAACTTTACAACCCCTTTAACTACTTGCCGACCTGCCGCCGACGTTTTATGGTGGCAGGTTGGCTCCCCTGCGCAAAAGCCCGTAGCTCTACGTCGGCTCTCTCGCAGGATACTAGGGACGCGCGCGTGCCCGGCGGGCGCGATCGCCGCCGGG
The DNA here is from genome assembly GCF_905171775.1 of Rana temporaria. Lineage (NCBI taxonomy): Eukaryota > Metazoa > Chordata > Amphibia > Anura > Ranidae > Rana > Rana temporaria. Next base: position 508,719,663 of record NC_053489.1, read on the forward strand.
CACCGGCGATTGCTCGTTACAGAGCGGGGACCGGGAGCTGAGTGTGTAAACACACAGCTCCCGGTCCTGTCAGGCGGGGAAATGCTGATCCTCTGCTCATACAACGTATGAATAGAAGATCAGTGATTTCCCCTAGTGAGGCCACCCCCCCACAGTAAGAACACACCCAGGGAATATACTTAACCCCTTCCCTGCCCCCTAGTGTTAACCCCTTCACTGCCGGTGGCATTTTTATAGTAATCCAATACATTTTTATAGCACTGCTCGCTATAAAAAATGGTCCCAAAAATTTGTCCGAAGTGTCCGTTATAATGTCGAAGTACCGAAAAAAAATCGCTGATCGCCGCCATTACTAATAAAAAAAAATATTTTTTTTAATGAAAAATATGTAGAAGAATACTTATGGGCCTAAACTGAGGAAAAAAAAACGTTTTTTGATATATTTTTGGGGGATATTTATTCTAGCAAAAAGTAAAAAATATTATTTTTTTTCAAAATGTTCGCTCTATTTTTGTTTATAGCGCAAAAAATAAAAACCACAGAGGTGATCAAATACCATCAAAAGAAAGCTCTATTTATGGGAAAAAAAGGACGCCAATTTTGTTTGGGAGCCACGTCGCACGACCGCACAATTGTCAGTTAAAGCGACGCAGTCCCGAATCGCAAAAAGTGCTCTGGTCTTTGGGCAGCAATATGGTCCGGGGGTTAAGTGGTTAAAAAACACAAAACTGCTAAATTGAAATTGAAAGGAGACTAAATGCTGCCTCCTGCATGCAGCAGATTGATGATATTGCGTTTGCCAAGGCAGAGTATGCACACAGCATTAAAGGGCAAAAAAGGCTTTAAGGGCCTTATTCACATGTTGCCTTTTTTTAGTTACCTGAACTAAATGATTCACGTACTTTGAGCTTAATTTCATCAGATACCATTGTGAATAAAGGCAGTTTTTTTTTATTCCAATATTTTTATTGAATTTCAAAATAAAAGATACAATAGAAAGACAGGTATGATCTGTCCATGCAATAAAATTCAAGTTACAGGTGCAAGTCAATAAGGACAAAACAACATAACTCTCACATGACATTTTCCCGGATTTATACCTCAAACTGTCAACGGACATAGAGAAAAGGGGCTAAATCGGGACCACTACGGGGCCTCTCGACGGAGAGCCCAACCAACCTCAAGGACCCGTCACTCAGCAGAATAATGTATATTAGCAACAAAATAATAATAAGAAATAAGGAAGAACACAAAAGGAGAAAAAGAAAGGGAAAAGACTAGAAGAGAAAAGGAAAGGAAGGAAAGAAGGAAAGAAGGGGAGAGCACTCCCATCTGAAGGGGCCACCCTCCAATAGCAGTCTACCTCTCACGTAGTCGTGAGATAGTCAATCCAAGGGTCCCAAACACTGTGGAACACATCAACCCTGTCCGCCAGAATAGCAGATAGTCTCTCATTCACCATTATCCAAGACAATTTAGTTTTCAGCAAATAAAAAGGAACAGTAGGGGACCTCCAGGACTTTGCTATAGAGATCCTGGCTGCTGTAAATATGTAGGCTATCAGCTTTTTCGTGCATTTCGGTGCTCCATCGACCGGATGTCCCAGCAGTGCACTCAGAGGCGACTTACGGAGATTGACATGGGTTAGTGAGTATATAAAGTTGTACGTACGAATCCAAAACCGTCTCACCTTCGGACACTGCCACCAAACGTGGTACATAGTACCATCCGCAGTACAACCTCTGAAGCACCGCGGGGACGCCCCAGGAACAAAGGTTGCCACTCGCACAGGGACCATGTACCACCTCAGCAGTACTTTATAGTTTGCCTCTATCAAAGAGGTATTAATATAAGTCTTAGAGGCACTTTGTGACAATGCACCCCACTCAGCAAGGTCCAGTGACACACCAGTATCCTGTTCCCATTTCAACATATAATCTAACTTTTGAGAGCTGGAGGATAGGATACCGTAGATCAGGGATATATGGCCTGCATGTTTGTCAAGGGTCGTACAAAGGTGCTCCATAGGGGTACTAGTAGTAATATCAGAAGCACGACTCAGTGATGCCAATAAATGGGCAATTTGAGTATAGCGGAAAAACTCGGTATTTGGGAGTTTATACTTCTCCTGCAGGACCGATCTTGAGAGAGCTCCTCTATGGTCACAGTAGTCCGCTATCCTTAACAGACCCTTATTGGTCCACCAGGAAAAGTCCTGGGGACGGAGACCCGGGGTAAACAGAGGATTATGAAACAGTGGCGCCAAAGGCGTATGCGGAGACCTAAATTTATGTTTGGCCGCTAGGCGGTCCCACAAGCTGAGAGAGAACGATAGAGACGGACACAGTATGGCCGGTCTATTCTTCCCCTTAAGCCACATTAAGTGGGAGATCTCTCTATCCGGGCATATGGAGGATTCCAATTCCATCCAGAGCGGCTTAGGTCGAGCTGTATGGAAGCGGATCAGATGAGCCAAATGAGCTGCATGATAGTACCGAAGAAGATCAGGCACACCCAAACCCCCTCCCAATTTAGGAGTGTACAATGTCCGTCTGTTCACCCTGGGTCTCCTGTGTTCCCACATAAAATCCAGCAATTTAGCTTGAAATCTTTTTAGATCCGCACCCACTATTGCAATCGGAAGAGTCCTAAATAAATACAACACCTTGGGAAGAATTGTCATTTTAATAGAATACAGCCTACCGAACCATGACGGAGGATTCCTTGACCATCTTTGGAGATCGTTCAATAATTTTCGGAACAGGGGGGGGTAATTCCTCTTATAAAGCGTGGAGAGGGTCGGAGTCAGGAAGATGCCCAGGTAAGGCAGGGCATCCTCTTGCCAGCTAAAGGAAAATGACTGCTGAAGGGCTCGAACTATGTGAGGTGGTAGGGAAACATTGAGGGCCTGAGATTTAGAATGATTCACAGACAGTCCCGTAAATGCCGCGAATTTTCCTAAGACGAGATTCAAATGAGGCAAGGAGGTAACTGGGGAAGAGAGGAGCAGTAAAATGTCATCCGCAAACATCGCGCATTTATGCTCTCGGCCCCCACAGCTGACCCCCAGGATGTCCGGGTGAGTTCTAATCTTAATAGCAAGAGGTTCTAAGGCCATAATGAATAACAGGGGGGATAGAGGGCAACCCTGCCGGGTACCTCTACCTATGTGTATATCCGGGGATCGGTAGCCCTTAACCGAAAGATTTGCAGTAGGGGCCGTGTAAACCGAGCGAAGCGTCGTCAAAAAATTTGACCCAAACCCATAACGTCCAAGTATGAAAAAAAGGTAGTCCCAAGACAGGGAATCGAAGGCCTTACACAAGTCCAATGACAATAGCAAGGCTCCCCGCTTCCCTCCTCCATCCCAACCAGAGTTTAGGGCCGATATTATATCTATAACGCGTCTGGTCTGATCTGAGGCTTGCCTATTAGGCACGAAGCCCACCTGATCTGGATGGATGTATTTAGACAAAAACAAATTCATACGTGTAGCTAATACCTTCGTCAGCAATTTAAGGTCGACGTTTATTAGCGATATAGGGCGGTAGTTCGCACAATCGCCGAGATCCTTATTGGGTTTGGGAATGACATGTATAAAGGCCCTATTTTCGTGTGGCGGAAGGGAAGAACCACTCCTCAGTTCATTAAAAAAGGCACAAATATGCGGGATCAGTATCTCGGCATACTTGCGGTAGTAATGACCTGTGAAGCCATCAGGGCCCGGCGATTTCGATGGATTCAGGGATTTGATAGCAGCTGCAATTTCACCCGTCGTAAACTCCGCCTCCATTATTTCGACATGGTCTGTAGACAACATGGGGAGGGGTAAGTCTCGCAGAAAGTCTTCCGCCTCAGCCACATCGAAGGCCCTCGGGGGTGTATATAATTTTGAATAGAACGCAGAAAATTCTCGGAGTATGGACTGGGGATTTTGGGTGGTCAGTCCAGACCTCAACCTCAGTTTAGGCAGAGCAGGACTAAACGGCCGAGGAGTTAGCTTTCTCGCTAATAGTGTGTTCGGTTTATCGCCTAAGGTGTAATACCGGTGGCGGGCCCATCGGACGGATTTTTCCGCCTTCGTGGTCAGACTCAAGTTCAGGGCTGTCCGGGCCTCATCGATCCGATTTCTAAAATCAATATGTGGATTAGCTGTTTGGTCGTGCATAAGCCGATTCAGCTCCTCCTCCTGACGCCGGATAGTTTGCTCCCGTTCACGTTTCGCCCTGGAGGCCAATTGCAGTAATGTACCCCGAATGGTGACCTTATGCACAGCCCAAATTGTTCCCGGAGAAACCCCCGGGGAAGAATTTTCCTGAAAATAAAGTTGAATAGCCCTCTCTACCTCCTTTTCGAGGACAGGGTCATTCAACAGCGACTCATTTAATCGCCACGGCGACGGGCCTGACTTAGACCAAAGGTCCGTCAGCACTATTTGAACCGACGAGTGATCTGACCACGCCACAGGGGATATTTTAGCCGACGAGACATACGGAAGCAGAGGAGAGAGCGTGAACATGTGGTCTATACGCGAGTATGTTTTGTGGACATGGGAATAATACGTGAAGTCCCTAGCAGTAGGGTGGAAGTCCCTCCAAACGTCTATCAGATCATAGCTATGAAGGAGACGTGCCATAGCGCTACTCCGTCTAGGGACATGTTTTAATACTGCTCTCCCAGGGTTAGTTTTGTCAAGAATCCGGTCTAATGAGGTATTACTATCCCCCCCAAACACTACGTGACCCGCCACATGAGGCATTATTACTTCCAACATGGAGCGAAAGAAGGGCAGTTGGCCTACATTAGGGGCGTAGTAGGAAAGGAAGGTCACCTCCCTATCATTAACTTTTCCCACCACCATGACATAGCGGCCTTCCTTGTCTCTGATCACAGTCGAAGGTGTGAAAGGAACCTTCTTAGCGAAGCAGATCGCGACACCTCGTTTTTTGTCGGGGCCGTTAGACAGGAAAAACGTTGTGTATCTCGGGTTTAAGTATCATGGGGCCGAGGTCTTAGAAAAGTGCGTCTCCTGTAAAAGTAGGACGTCCGCCCCCATTTTGTAATATTGCTGGAATGCTTTAGATCGTTTGGTGGGGGAATTAAGACCCTGGACATTGTGGGTCAAAATAGTGTAATTTACCAGATGTCTAGGAGCCATAATGGTTCGGTCTGCTGTACTCACGGTTTAGAAGCCCCAGAGAGCGAACTTCAGAAGTCCCCCGAAGCCCCCACCATATCTTGTTTCGATGTAGGAGTGCACCCCAGAAGAGAGAAGCTCGGAGGAAGGAAAAAGAGGTCAGGTTAGAAAAAAAAGGGTACAAATAAGACAAAATCACAATCAACATTGTGTTCTCTTCTCTCTTTCCTCCCCTCTCAAGAGGAAAAAAGAAGAAAAAAGAAAAGAGAAGAAAAAAAACACTAGAGCATAAACAATAACTGAAGCAAAAAAAAATGTTTTTCTCCATCTTCTCCTCTTTTTTTTTTTTTGTAGTTTTTTGTAACACACTGTGGACCCAGTGTGTCCTTAGGAGCAAACTACTCCCAGCACTCAACGCAAAGTTGCCTCCACCAACTAGAGGGAGGCAAGTTCACCCCGAGTGGCACGCGTTTCCACCTCAGCCCAATTTAGACACTGAATGGAAAGAGCGGGCTGAATCGGCCAATAGAACTCCGTAGGGAGAGCAAGGGGGGGACCCAGGCCCAAAGGCCGTATCCAGATCTACCACCTAAGCGAGAAGCTAAAAAATTGCTATAAACTGAGAACCAAAAACATAAAGTATAAAAATTAAAGGTTTAGGCACAAAATGCAATCCTGAAATGGTCGCCACCCCTGTCCAACCGAACCACAGCCGCAGTTCAAAGAGGGCCAAACCCCCACAGCCTGTAAAAGAAAACAAATTAAATCACAGGCAATCAAGTGTTCAAGGTGGGCTTCTTGCTCTTTTTAGAATGGCCTTGCTGGGACCAGAGGGGGGACACCGGCCTGTCTCTCATCTCAGAGGCGCCGGAGGGGGCCCTCGGATCCGTCGAGAGCAGCCCCAATTCCCGAAGCAGCTCCTCACCGGACTGGAAGGTAGAAAAGGAAAGGGATTTCCCCTTGTACGAGAATGAGAGTCTGAACGGAAACGACCAGCGGTATTTAATACGATGATTGATTAGATGACCCAAAAGAGGCTTTAGCGCCCTCCTCTTCTGAATCGTCGATTGGGAGATGTCAGCAAATATCTGAACTGAATGTTCCAGGACAGGCACGTTTCCCTGCGACCTAGCCGCCATCATCACCTTCTCCTTAATTCTATAGTAATGTGGCTTGACAATAACATCGCGTGGCAAGCCGTCAGGTCTGGGAGCCGTCAAGGCACAATGGACCCTATCTAACTCCAACTGATGGGGGGAAATGTCCGGTATCAGCTGTGTCATCAAGGCATGGACAGCCTCCTCCAGATCAAGGACCGTCTCCGGAAGACCCCGCACACGGAAATTGTACCGCCTGGACCTGTTTTCTAAGTCTTCGATCTTCGCATTGGCCTGGTCCAGTTGATCCTGTAGGGAGGCGATCATCCTGGAATTTTGATTCACACGCTTAACAGTGCCATCCACTTTGGTCTCAATACTGTCCAAACGCACTCCAATATTCTGAAAATCAGCCTTCATTCCGGAAGTGATCATTGTGCATGCTTTTGTCAATTCTTGTTGTAAAAGGGCAGAGAACCTAGCCAGCAGTACCGTATCTCCTGAGTAATGGGCTGCAGCAGTCACTGGGGCTTGTGAAGGCACAGAGCTAGCCTGGCTATAGGTCAGTTCGACAAGTTCCGCCATTTGCCTATCAGTGGAGGAGGCAGGGGAAGCAGAGAACAGCAGTGTTCTGTCAGGGGAGCTAGAGGATAGAGAATGCTGTGAGCAGCCATTTTGTGGGGAGGGGATCGGGTCCTGAGACTGTGAGGAGAAGGGATCCCTGTGGATCTCAGCCTGGACAGAGACCACAGGGCCAGGGCCCCACGCTGTGGCTGCGGCTGCAGAATGCATGATGCCCCCTCTCCCAGTACCTGAGTCCTTCGGCGCCATCTGAGCCATGGGGGGCTGCAGGTGTGGGAAGTCCTCCACCATCTCCGTCGGCTGCTGTATCATCCACTGGGTGTCTGAAGGCAGATGAGAGCCCTCCTGCTCCCCGTCCCCTCTGTTCTGCATCCCAGCGGTCCGAGGAGATGAAGGCTGGACCTGAGAGCCGCCGCGCGCTGTATCTCCCTTCCCCAGCGCCATCTTGCCTGGCGGGGACGGCTTCTGGGCCTGTGAAGATCGGGTCTGCCGGGCGCACTGTGAGGACCTACGCTGGTGATGTTTGTTCCCAGCTGTCCTCCGCTGCATTGTCCGTAGGGGGAAGCCGTGGACAAATCGATCCGCTCGCTCTATATGCGAATTATAAGCTTATTAGGGCCGGAGGTGTGCGGAGCTCCTCAGAACATGTCCGATGTCGGCGCCGCGCGCATGCGCACTTGAATAAAGGCAGATTTAATATGAAAAAAATCATTAATACAATTAATTTTTTACAAAAGAAGGTGACAAAACTACAAAATAAACTATTCTACACAATGCTGTCAAACACAAAGTACTTCCTAAGAGGAAAAGAAAAGGATGAACTCATCAGTGTGCTGCTGCTCCTTTTATTATCCAATCAGATGCTGGGACGAGTCCTAGATGCATTGCATCTGTAGTGTTCTCCAGAAATTTAGAAAATGGGGCAGTTCCACAAAGAGTACGCCGGCTTATCTACTGATACGCCGGCGTACTTTCAAATTTCCTGCGTCGTATCTTTGGTTTGAATCCTCAAACCAAGATACAACGGCATCTGGGTTAGATTCGACAGGCGTATGGCTTTGTACGCCTTCGGATCTTAGATGCAATACTTTGGCGTCCGCTGGGTGGAGTTCTTGTAGTTTTCCGCGGCCATCGCATTCTCTTACGTCGTCTCTAGTCGGCTTTTTCCGGCGTATAGTTAAAGCTGCTGTTTTGCGGCGTATAGTTAGTCTTGCCATGTTAAGTATGGCCGTCGTTCCCGCATTTAATTTGAATTTTTTTGTTTTTGTTTGCGTAAGTCGTCCGTGAATCGCGGGATGGATGTAATTTACGTCCAAGTCTAAACAATGACGCCCTTGCGACGTCATTTCGCACAATGCACGGCGGGAAATTTAGGGACGGCGCATGTGCAGTTCGTTTGGCGCGGGGACGCGCTTCATTTAAATGAAACACGCCCCCTACCCGCCGCTTGAGATACACTACGCCGCCGTAACTTACGGCGCAAAATCTTTATGGATTCGAACCAAAGCCAGGTAAGGTACGGCGGCGTAGCGCATCTCAGATACGATGCGACGGGGCAGATCTTTGTGGATCTGCCCAATTGACTTTACTGTCTTATGAAGATGCCTGTAAAACAAGACCAGACAACATTTTTAAATCTTTCGACAGATAAAAAAAATTCACATGTATGTATTCCAACGATATATTTGTCTGTTTAGCAAAAGTTCAGTTTTAAGCAGTTTTCAACTTTTTTTTTTTCACAATTAAAGTTTTTTGGAGTGTTGAAAAATTAACAAGTTTACAAAGTAATAAGCTTTAAATGCAGATTACATTCTTATGTTAGTTAACAGCTTCTATATATTCAAATGTAATACAATAATAGTTAGCGAAGGAGTGGATAAAGTTTTAGCTTTACACATTTCTATTTTTTATGCAGCAATAATCATGCGTTTTTCTGCATGAAAATGCATTTGTAAAAAGTAAAAATCCCATTATTTCCTGTTTGGCTGGTTCACACCTCCTGTATTTGCCGCAGTTAAGTGTGAAAGAAAAAAAGGGAAATGATATGAGCCCATTCACACCCATGCCTGTGTATTACTAAGTACACTGTAATGTACTTGACAGTGTAAAATTCAGCCTAATAGAGTGACATGTCAAGAATGTTGCTAAATATTAATGTTTTATACTTTTTAAATTGACACATGTGCAAAATAATATATAGAAAACATGCGAATTACACTACAGCGTGCCATTGGTGCAATTCACACAACAGATACCTGACCTTTTTCTAAAAACAAAAACAGATTCTATACAATAGTAGATAAATTATTAATTAAGTAATTAATTAATTAACTGTGTTTTGTAAATGTTTATAAAGTAAAAAAAAAATCCATATTGATAACAGCATATCAAATCTAGTTTACTGTGTTGTATAGTATATCACACAATAGTAAAGCATTTAGTGGTTCTGAGCCAAATATTGTCCGTCAGTGTGGTTATGACAATGTTTGCAAACACTTCCATGGTTCTGAACTCTGTAGTAACTAAGGCTTTATGTTACATCATTGGTAAATACAAGATTAATCTTAGTAGAACAGAAAGTACTGTTCAAATACAGTAAACAGGTTAAGCCAGTCCCATGCAATAGCATATATTTTTAGATCAAGGTTTCAATAAACTACCTGCTTAGTGAGTCTGTAACCAAGTGCCGATATGTCAGGTATACATTAAGGACGGTCTTATAAATCACCCAATGCCTTCTCCATTTTTTTGTGGACTAGGAGTAAGATCCATACACTGGATAGATTAACCCTGTTTCCCTCTATAAAACACAGTATTCCTGCTGCAGTCTTTATATTGTTACATTATTGGAAATCAAATTCAGTAATTGCCATGTTTACCCTCTTTGTACACATAGGTGAGGTCAGCTGTATTAACTACTTGCCACCCATAGGATGTCCATGGATGTCCTTGGGTTTCAGTGGTTATACCGGAATGATGCCTGCACATACAGGCATTATCCCAGTATGGATCTTTTTATTTTAGTTGACGATTCCCAGTATGGCAGAAGTGATCTGGATGGTTAATTAGCCACTCGATCACATCTTTGGGTGGGGCGAAGGAGTCCCACCCCCTCCCATGACCACGGCCACCTTTACTGGGTTCTACCTTCCCATCACGGAGCTCAGGAGTGGCAGTGTTTGCTGCACTGAACAGAAAGAGGAATGATTGTCCTTTCTCACTCTCTATAACCCCAGAAACCCAGAGTGACAAGTAGTTTGTCACTTTTGGTTCCTCGTTTACCTTGAGAGGCAGCCGATCAGACCGATCTGTGTCTGATCGGCTGCATGGGAGGCTAGAGGAGAGATTTTGGGTCTAGCAAACTCCAGATATCTCAATAAAGAGGACCTGTTACGGCCCATGCTGTCAAAAGGGATGAGTGAAAAATTTATAAAAATAAAAAAAAATTTTAAGCGCCCCCCCCTCCCCGCCGTACTTATGTGCAAATGCGAACACATATGTTACTCCTGTACGCATATGTAAATGGTGATCGCACCACACATGTAAGGTATTGTCGCCAACCTCAGAGCAAGAGAAAGAGAAAGAGGAGAATAAAACAATAAAACATAGAAGATTTTGGAAAAGGAAACATAGGAGTACTAGAGTTTTTTTTTTCGATTTCATGCAGAGATGCTGCCTTTTTGTCCAAAAAATACATTATTTTAATTCAAAACATTTAGAGAGGGATCCCCTTTTCTATAACTTTCATTAGTTAACCCTGTAGATGCTGGTGGATTCCGGACTTTAGCACAATGTACTCTATTAAGACAGTGTGGTGTGTATTCAGTGGGAATGCCCACTAGATGTTTATACAATGGGCTTTCTATTTTACTGTTATCTCCTGCTATGTCTATGCCCATGAACCTGGGCTCCTTTCCTTCAGCAGTGACCCATATATCACACTACACATGCACTTTTGCATATCCAACTTAAGTTGTGGCCTAGGGAGCTCTTTGAGCATAGCCAACATCTTCAAAGAACAAATAGAAATTCCCAGCACTGCCCTAGCCTGTCTAGTGAAAGGTCTAAATATGTACAAATGTTCAAACTGATATAAATGAAAAATAAAAATAACAATCAAATTGAAATTATGCACATGTGTGCACCTATACATGAATAGGCAACTGGCAACAACCTGGACACCGCCGCCCATTCTGGGCCAAATCATCACCCCTAGCTCCAAAGTCAAAAGTCTCGGGGTCATCTTCGACACCTTCATGACAATGGACGCACAAATAGGGTCAGTAGTCAGCGGAGCGCACCATCTGTTGCGCCTACTACGCAGACTTATTCCATTTATCCCCAAAGAAGACGTAGCAGTCGTGGTGGGAACAATCGTGAATTCCAGACTGGACTATGCTAACGCCCTGTACCTCGGACTCCCAAAGTACCAAATCTCCCGTCTGCAAGTCGTTCAGAATACGGCCGCCAGACTGGTGACTGGGAAAAAAAAATGGGAATCAATCTCACCTTCGTTGAGAACCCTTCACTGGCTGCCAGTAAAAGACAGAATTGCATTTAAAGCACTCTGCCTGACACATAAGTGCATCCATGGGAAGGCTCCGCAATATCTTTGCGACAAGATAGAACCTCACAATTCGAATCGCGTTCTGCGATCCACCGACCAAAATCTGGTCAGGGTACCAAAAACCAAATACAAGTCCAAAGGAGAAAGAAGGTTTGCTTTTCAGGGTCCTAGACTATGGAACGCTTTACCAACCAGCATTCGCTTGGAGGAAAACCACCTGACTTTCAGAAAACAGATCAAAACTCTGCTCTTTTGATGTCATGAGACACGAACAACTAGCGCCCAGAAGCGATTCAGTTCGCATGCGCCGCGCTTTATAAGTTTTTCATTCATTCATTCATTCATTCATTCATTCAATACAAGACAAAAAGTCAGTGTGAAATGTCTGTGGTGTCCGTTGAAAACAGACAGCCTTCTCAGGGGTCAGGGAACCCACAATGATGTATGCAGGGAGATTCTGTGCCTGGATGGCCTGTGTGGAGTAAGGATGAGCTTTGAGTGGAACAGCGAACAATTTGGGGTGTTCACAGGCAAATTCGAAAAGCTGTGGAACACCCTGTAAAAGTCTATGAGAGAAATCTAAAGTGCTAATTTTAAAGGCTTATATGCAAGTTATTATCATAAAAAGTGTTTGGGGACCTGGGTCCTGCCCCAGGGGACATGTATCAATGCAAACATTTTTTTTAAAAATTGCATTTTTTTCGGGAGCAGTGATTTTAATAATGCTTAAAGTGAAACAATAAAAGTGAAATATTCCTTTAAATTTCATACCTGGGGGGTGTGTATAGTATGCCTGTAAAGCAGCGCATGTTTCCTGTGTTTAGAATTGTCCCTGCACAAAGTGTAAATTCTGAAGGAAAAAAAGTAATTTAAAACCACTCGCGGCTATAAGGAATACCCGGGTCCCCAGCAATACAGAGAAAAGTAATTGAAAAAAATGGCAGGGGTCCCCCCCAGGACATTACCAGGCCCTTTGGGTCTGGTATGAATATTAAGGGAAACCCCTGCTGATTTTTTAATGACTTTTATCTGTATTGTCGGACCGACAATTAATTAATAGATGCAGTAGTTTTCAATGACTTTTTTTCCTTCAAAAATTACATTTTGCACAGGGAACCAAAAAAAAATAAAAAAATGCATTGGGGTCCCCCCCAAATTCCATATTAGGCTCTTCAGGTGTGGTATGGATATCAAGGGGAACCCTGCATTAAAATAAAAAAAAAATGGCATGGGGTCCCCCCAAAAATCCATACCAGACCTTTATCCGAGCACACAACTTGGCAGGCTGCAGGAAAAGAGGGGGGGGGTGAGAGAGCACCCCCCCTCCTGAACCATACCAGGCCACATGCCTTCAACATGGGGACAAGGGCCTCATCCCCACAACCCTTGCCCAGATTCCAACCCCCCCATGTGAATTGGTAACGGGTACATTGTATACCTACAGTAGGTGACCGCGGGATTGTGCATAAAACCGGATTTGCATCGGTGTATAAAGATTCCAGGCGGACAGTTTGTCACTCTTCCTGCCAGGGCCCTCTGGTTGGGTCATTATTATTGCAATCCCAGAATTCTTGTTGGCCTTATAGTTAGTTTACTGTGCTTCTCTTATCATCACTTCCAGGTGTACTGACACAGACTGGACAATCTGTTGCTTTCAGTCTTTATGCATCAAGCCTCAGGCCCGGATTCTCGTACGAGTTACGCCGGCGTATCTCCAGATACGCCATCGTAACTAAGTCCGAGCCGTCGTATCTTGGCGCCTGATTCAAAGAATCAGATACGCCAAAATTTCACTAAGATACGACTAGCGTAAGTCTCTTACGCCGTCGTATCTTAACTGCATATTTACGCTGGCCGCTAGGGGTGTGTATGCTGATTTACGCCTAGAAATATGTAAATCAGCTAGATATGCCAATTCACGAACGTACGCCCGGCCGACGCAGTACAGATACGCCATTTACGTTAGGATTTTCCCGGCGTAAAGTTACCCCTGCTATATGAGGCGTAGATGAGGCGTACCAATGTTAAGTATGGACGTCGGAACAGCGTCAAATTTTTCACATTTTACGTTGTTTGCGTAAGTCGTTCACGAATAGGGCTGTGCGTCATTTACGTTCACGTCGAAAGCATTGGCTTCTTGCGGGTTAATATGGAGCATGCGCACTGGGATACTTTCACGGACGGCGCATGCACCGTTCGTAAAAAGCGTCATTTACGTGGGGTCACATAAAAATTTACATAACGCATGCCCACATCTTCCACATTTGAATTAGGCTTACGCCGGCCTATTTACGCTACCCCACCACAACTTTGGTTTGAGAATACGGCACTTGCCTGTCAAAGTTGCGGAGGCGTAATGTAAATAGGATACGTTACGCCCACACAAAGATGCACGCTTCTACGTGAATCCGGGCCTCAGTGTTTATTCTGTGGCTATGACTTCTGATCTTACCAGTGTGATAATAAAGTGGAGTTCTGGTTAAAATGAAAATCTGGTCTTGTCTTGTGAGTTTAATAAATCAGACTTTTATATTATGCATAATTATAATTGCTGATTGTCTGATTAGAAACCACAGTCTAATCTAGACAATCAGCAACCCTTCTGAGCTTCACTGACAACAGTGTGTCTGTGCAACCAAATGTGGCTGCTCACAGGCACTTCCTGGCACTATCAGGCAAGAGACATGCCCAACAGCTTCCGAAACTGTATAACATTACAGTCAACAAGATTATTGGACAGGGATGTGTTTTAAAGAAAGAAAGGTAGAAAAAAACTCCAGTTACACTTTTTAAACATATCAATGTTGTAATGTGGTGTAACTTATTCCAGGGAATTAATTTGATTGCAAGCCTTTCCTTCCACTTTAAGGATTACCAGTGGGAGGAGTTTAAAAGTAAACGTGGTGGTAGGTATTAGTGCCCCTTTATTTGTAGCCCCTTCTGCAGTGATGTAGGGGATGGTGTCCATGTCTCTTTATATGTTAGCTATGACTCCCCAGTGTAGTTGGGGTATGAGAGCAGGACACCCCTATAGAAGAATGATGTAACCCTTTGCACTAAAGAGAGAGAGCCTTCTGCAGGACTGAACTAGTGGGGTATTCAGAGAAGGACACATTGGGGAAAGAAAGAAAAACCTTGCAACCCCTGACATTAGTCTAGCAGGTCCTGTGGCTTGGTCTGAGAGGAGCAACCTTTGTGTGAGGGAAGTATAGCCTGTGGGTGAAACATCTGAGATAAGAGTCTGATAACATCTGGGAAGATGGCTGTGATGGTTCTGTGGCTTAGGCAGTGTTCTGCACTTAAGGTACTGCTGATCAGGAAGTCATGTAATGGAAGAATAGTGCTCTCTACTTCAGACTTCTGCTCAGTGAGTCATAATAATGGATGCTAGACTGTAGCATGACTGTGTTTACAAACGGTGTACTAAACTGGAGATTGATTTGTGCAGTAAAGCAAAATGCAACTGGACTGGACATTTGTTTATTCTGGGTAACAGGCCTGTGGCCAGGAGTATTAGGAGGTGGGCCTCGGGCCAGAAAGAGAGAGTGACATAATATTGCAGAGAATCTCCTAAACAATAGGTAGGTGACCACTGCTACCAGAGTCAACAGCTGTCCAACCAGGGATTCTTATACACTGGTGATTTTGTGCGTGTATGTGGGGGTCAGAAAGTATAAATCCAGCTTCAGGTCTCCGCATTGACTAGTCCACGTCCTCACCTTAGAAAGACATTCAGGAGCAGCTGAATCTGAAAGGAAGGCATTTCTTCTTTCTTTGCTAGGCTATCCATATATGATAATATTTTGTTATGTTTGTAGACAAAAGTCATAACAAAACTGCCAACTTATTTAATATTCTGAATGATGATAAACAGTATTTTGGCCCATGCTGAGAAAAAGTATGAGAGTTGTCAAATTGTGACCAATTGTAGTGTTGTCCAAAAATACAAATCACCCATATTCAATGTGAACAATTTTCCTAAATAAACACATTGGGCCAGATTCACATAGAATTTCGGCCGTGTAACGTAACCCGTTTACGTTACACCGCCGCAAGTTTTCAGTGTTAGTGCCCGATCCACAAAGCACTTACCTGTAAACTTGCGGCGGTGTATCGTAAACACGTCAGGCGCAAGCCTGTCCAATTCAAATGGGGCGGGTACCATTTAAATTAGGCGCGCTCCCGCGCTGGACATACTGCGCATGCTCCGTTCGCAATTTTCCCGACGTGCTTTGCGCGAAATTACGGCGGCGCAACGTGTTTGTGAATTGGGACGTGCGTAACGTACTTACGCTGGGAAAAACAAAAAATTCAAAAGCGACGCGGGAACGACAGGCATACTTTAACATGGTGGAGTAATTTTACACCATGTTAAAGTACCCCTAATTTTGCGACGGGAAACTAAGACTTGCGCCGACGTAACGACGGGAAAAACCTTTGTGGATCGCCGTAACTGCTAATTTGCATACCCGACGCTGGAATACGACGCAAACTCCACCCAGCGGCGGCCGAGGTACTGCATCCTAAGATCCGATGGTGTAAGTCAATTACACCTGTCGGATCTAAGGGCTATCTATGCGTAACTGATTCTATGAATCAGTCGCATAGATACTCTGAGAGATACGACGGCGTTTCAGAGAAACGCCGTCGTATCTCTTCTGTGAATCTGGCCCATTCTTCTTATTCTTTTTGGCCAATATTGTAGAAATGACAAGGCAATTGTAATGTTCTATGATTAATCACATTGGCCCAGATTCAAGTAGAATTGCGCGATATTTGCGGGGGAGCAGGGCAACGATTTTGCCCTGCGCCCCCGCAAATATTTTGCGCTGCCCTCGATTCACGGAGCACATAAGCCTTTAAAATGGGGACTTTTGATTTTTCAAGTTTAGGCCCTATAGACCTTATTAGAGTTCGCAGTTCGGGGTCAGAACTTTTTCTCTTTTCGGGTGTTCAGCTCATCTCTATTCACGCATGATTCGGATCGGAATTCTCAATTCAATTCCATTTGAAAACAAATAAACAAGACAAAATTAGACTAAACAAAACTAAACAAATTCCAAAAATTCAGCTCTTTAACAACCAGCTATTATTGAATGAATTTGAATTCTTCCTTTCATTTGGATATTTCAAACATCCAAATTAAACAACTTAATTTAATTTATTTAGTTACTGTTTATTTTAAATTAGTTGAAATTTGTTGCTGTCGTACAAAAATGTCATCCAGATTTCAATTCAGAATGAAATGTGCTACACATGTCTAATTCTAAGAAGTGTACACAGATGTGATGTAGGACCAGGAGAACCCTGCACTCCCTGGGCCAGTGCTAGACTATTTTGTGCCCTAGGCAAGACCAACTACTTGCACACCCCCCATTCAGAAATGTTATACAGGTGATACTTGAAAAATTTAAGTATTGTGCAAAAGTTCATTTATTTCACTAATGTAACTAAAAAGGTGAAACTAATATATGAGATAGACTCATTACATGCAAATCAAGATAATTCCAGCCCTGATTTGTCATAATGGTGATGATTATGGCTTACAGCTCATGAAAACCCCAAATCCACAATCTCAGAAAATTGGAATATTTTGAAAAGGTGCAATATTCTAGGCTCAAAGTGTCCCACGCTAATCAGCTAATTAAGCCATAACACCTGCAAAGCGTTCCTGAGCCTTTAAATGGTCTCTCAGTCTGGTTCAGTAGGAATCACAATCATGGGAAACCTGACCTGACAGTTGTGCACAAAACCATCATTGACACCCTCCATAAGGAGGGAAAGCCTCAAAAGGTATTTGCAAATGAAGTTGGATGTTCCCAAAGTGCTTGTCAGGGTCCCAGCTCTGTGGACCCCCGTACAGCACGCCTGCGCGGCAGATTGACCTCCCAGCGCTTCCCTGGACACTTCAGGTGTGTGCGCATGCGCGCATGGCGCGGCGACCAGGCACGAGCACGAGCGCGTGCACGGGCGTGGACCCGCTCGGGACCAATCACAGGCTTGACTGCCCTATTTAAACCAGCCCCTGTCTGAAGACAGGTTGCTGGTTTATCGTCAGCTTGTGACCTGTATCCTGTTTCCTGGAAACCTTACCTTTGGGAATTCCACCCGACTCAGCTCTCTCCTGGAACTTTGAACTCGGCTTGTCTCACCATTCTGCCTGAACTCTTCTGACCTGACCTTTTGGCTTGTGACCCGGACTTGTGTTTTCTCCTGCCCTTGGACTTTGGCTTGTGACTTGGATCCGCTGCTGTCTCTGTCCCTTGAATCTTGGCTTGTGTCTTGGACTTACCTTTCCCTGCCTTCTGAACCAGATCCGTACCTGCATCTCTGACTTGTCTCCGGTTGTTTCCTGTTTCCGGCTGCAGCCCCACTGAAGCTACTGTCATCTGCTGCTACTACCTGCAAGCAGCGCTTCTCCGCTGGCACCGGTACCGCCTCGTGCTTCTGCCTCCTGTTTCAACCTCAGGGGGCGGGCGCGCCTGGTCGTAAAGGTGAGCCACCCTCTTCATATCGGTCTCGGTAAGTACTTGGTTTTGACAGTATAAACCAGCCTTAAAAATGTCAGAGACCGACAGGGTGCGTTCACCTTTCGAGACACTCTGCCAGCAGGTGTCCCCGCTTACCGAGGCGGTATAGAAGCTCCAGGAGGGATACATACAGGTGGACGGCCGCCTTCAGCAAATAACCGGTTCTCCTGGGCCCTCCTCTCCTCCGGCTGCACCTTCTGCTGGGGCCTCTTCACCGCAGGCTGCCACCAATCCGGCTGTCGTAATGACTCACCCGGAGCCCCGGGTCCCCACTCCAGAATGGTTCTCCGGCGACCGCCGAAAATATCGGGCCTTCAAGAACGCTTGCACCCTATACTTGGCTCTCCAGCCCAGGACTTTCTTTACTGATTCCGTAAAGGTTGGGTTCGTGATATCTCTCCTAACCGAAGAACCCCAAGCGTGGGCTCACAGCCTTATGGAAAAACAGAGCCCGATCCTGGACTCTCTGGACTCTTTCTTCGAACATATGGCTAAACTATATGATGATCCTCAGCGCATGGCTTCTGCCGAGACCGTTTTTCATAACTTGGCACAAGGAAAACGACCGGTGGAGGACTACACCGCCAAGTTCCGTAAATGGTCAGCCGACACCGGCTGGAACGATGCGGCATTGAAATATCAATTCCGCCTAGGACTCTCAGAGACTCTTAAGGATGAGTTGGCGAGAACCGAAGCCCCCACTTCTCTAGAAGCCCTGATCCAGTCCGCCACCCAACTGGACCGATGCTTACGGGAACGTCGCTCTGAACGCTTTCAGACTTTGCGTCCCGCCTGGGTTCCTCCTAGGCTCGTTTCAGCTCCGCCTCCTCCTGCGGTCCCTCAACATGTTGGCCTTCCCGATCCAGAACCTATGCAACTCGGGCTGGTCCGCTCACCTCTTACTAGCGAGGAGAGACTCCGCAGACGCCAGAACAACCTATGCCTGTACTGCGGAGCCTCCGGTCACTTCCTACGCACCTGTCCTATAAGGCCGAGTAAGCCCATGATTCAACCTGCTTACAATTTCCATGTTTCAAACATTCCTATGGCTCATCTTGTCCTCTTTCTTTCGTTACAGTTGCCGGAAAAGACTATCCACCTGCCGGCAATCGTTGATTCGGGTGCATGCAGTTGCTTCCTGGACTCCACCTTGGCCCAAGAACTGCACATCCCCCTCCGCAATAAGGACCAACACTTACGTATCCACTTGGCCGATGGCTCTCTTCCCAAATCAGGACTAGTCACGCAGCAAACCGTGCCTCTTCAGGCCACCACTGATTCGGGCCACCGAGAACTTCTACAACTAGACCTCATCCCCTCTCCGCTGTTTCCCATCATCCTGGGACTTCTCTGGTTGCAGACACATCAACCCTGCATAGATTGGTTAAGGAAAGAGGTTAAGTTCTCATCTTCCCATTGTACCCAACATTGCTTCATAACCGCCATTGCGACCTGCTCAACCCTGACATCCTCACCCGAACTTCCGTCTCACGTCCCCTCTGTTTATCAAGACTTTAAAGATGTCTTCGATAAGCAGGCCGACTGTCTTCCTCCCCATCAGCCATATGATTGCCCGATCGATCTCCTGCCTGGCTCTGAGATCCCTTTCGGCCGTATCTTCCCACTGTCCGAAACTGAACTCGTAGCCCTCAAGGCATATATCGACGAAAATCTGCATAAAAACTTCATCCGTCCTTCTTCCTCTCCAGCGGGTGCAGGAATATTTTTTGTTCAGAAGAAGGATGGCTCCCTGAGGCCCTGCATCGACTACAGAGAACTCAACAAGGTCACCATCAAGAACAGGTACCCCTTACCTCTCATACCTGAGCTCTTCCAGAGGTTCCAATCAGCCCAGGTGTTTTCTAAGTTAGACTTAAGGGGCGCCTATAACCTCGTAAGAATCAGGGCCGGGGATGAATGGAAAACTGCCTTCAGGTCACGTTTCGGGCACTTCGAATATCTCGTTATGCCATTCGGACTCTGTAATGCCCCGGCCACTTTCCAACACTTGGTTAACGACATTTTCCGTGAACATTTAGACGATTTTCTGGTCGTATACCTGGACGACATCCTTATTTTTTCAACTTCTTCCGAGCTTCATAGGCACCACGTCAAAAAAGTACTCACCATCCTCAGAGAACATAAATTGTACCTAAAAGCCGAAAATTGCGACTTTGGAAAAACGACGATACCGTTTTTTGGGGTTCATTATTTCCACCGGTGGGGTTGCCATGGATCCTCAAAAGGTCAAGGCCATCCAGGACTGGCCGACTCCAGTGGACAAGAAGGCGGTACAAAGGTTTGTTGGATTCGCCAACTTCTATCGGAGGTTTATTATCGGGTTTTCTGCTATTGTAGCCCCGATCACTCAGCTTACCCGTCAAGGCAGTCACTTTCATTGGTCACAAGAGGCCCAGGAAGCTTTTGAGAAATTAAAAGAGGTCTTTTCTTCCGCACCTGTCCTACGTCATCCAGACCCAAAGTTGCCTTTCACCTTGGAAGTTGACGCCTCTGAAATGGCCCTAGGGGCTATTTTATCACAAAGACAAGGCATGAAGTCTCTGCTACACCACGTGGCTTTCGCCTCTCGGAAGCTGATGATTCCCGAAAAGAACTACGACGTGGGGGACAGGGAACTCCTCGCTATCAAGTTTGCTCTCGAGGAGTGGAGGTATTTACTGGAGGGAGCGATCCACCCTATAATAATCTTTACCGACCACAAAAACCTCGAGTATTTGCGTTCCGCAAAACGTTTAAGACCTAGGCAAGCTCGGTGGGCTCTTTTTTTTTCACGATTAAATTTTCATATTACTTTTAGGCCCGGTTCAAAGAATGGAAAAGCGGACGCGCTTTCCAGGATGTTTCCTGAAACCCCTTGCACAGCTGAACCAAGTACCATCCTGCCTCCCCGGAATTTTCTTTTGATTTCCCAACCTGACCTGTTAGACTCCATCAAAACAGTGTCCAGACAACCTTCCAGCCCAGAGCCATCGTCACTGGAAGAACGTGACGGTTTATTCTGGCTTCAAGATAAAATTTATATTCCAGTCGAGACCAGACAATTGGTCCTGAGCACCTTCCATGACCGAAAGCTAGCAGGCCATTTTGGGGCACGGAAGACTTCTGAATTGATTTCCCGGTACTTTTGGTGGCCAAAATGGAAGCAGGACTGTAAAAGTTACGTTTCATCATGCACCAGATGTCAACGTAATAAGGGCCCTAAGACCAAGACCTGGGGACTACTTAAGCCGCTACCAATCCCAGAACGCCCGTGGGCCGATATCTCGTTGGATTTTATCGTGGAGTTACCCCCATCGGAAGGCTTCACTACAATATTGGTTGTCGTGGATCGCCTATCGAAAATGGCTCATTTTTTACCTATGGTAGGAACCCCATCCGCAGTCGAAACATCCAAAATCTTTTTCAAAGAGATCATTAGACTTCATGGGGTCCCCAAGACCATTGTTTCAGATAGAGGGGTCCAATTCACCTCCAAATTTTGGAGCTCTGCAAGTCCATGGAAGTTAAGACCTGCTTGTCCTCGGCCTACCATCCGCAAAGTAACGGCCAAACGGAAAGGACAAACCAGACACTCGAGCAGTACCTTAGGTGTTTTTGCTCCACCTCGCAGGATGATTGGTCATCCCTTCTGCCTTCCGCTGAGTTTGCATACAATAACTCTGTCCATGCTACCACCAATCAAACGCCTTTCTGGGCCAATTTTGGTTTTCACCCGGCCTTCCTTCCAGATCCCCTCCCGGAAATACCCGTCTCAGCTGCTCAGGAACACATAACGGCCATCCAGTCCAACTTTATGAAACTTCAAAGAATGATACAACAGGCCCAGGAGGACTATAAGAGGTTCTATGACAAGGGGAGACAAGATTGTCCCTCTTTTGAAATTGGGGAGGAGGTTTGGCTCTCTGCTACTAACCTAAAACTGCCAGTCCCTTCTCGGAAGTTGGGTCTGAGATTCATTGGGCCCTTTAGGGTCAAACGAAGGATCAATGCAGTGACCTTTGAACTTGCACTACCCAATTCCTATAGGATCCACCCGGTCTTCCATGCCTCTCTTCTAAAACCCATCATCCCCGATCCTTTCCAAGGAAGGGCGGACCTTCCAACAACACCAGTGGAGGTGGAGGGAGAAGAAGAATTTGAGGTCGAGTCCATCCTGAGCTGTAGAAAAAGGGGGAGACAGCTCCAATATTTGATAAAATGGAGGGGTTACCCTCCGGAAGATAATTCCTGGGAGCCTTCAAGAAATCTACATGCCCCTCGGCTGATTCGTGCCTTCTACCAAGAGCATCCGGAGTTGATGACCAGTTTAGGCATCCGGAGTCCGCCCCTCGGGGGGGGGCACTGTCAGGGTCCCAGCTCTGTGGACCCCCGTACAGCGCGCCTGCGCGGCAGATTGACCTCCCAGCGCTTCCCTGGACACTTCAGGCGTGTGCGCATGCGCGCGCACGGCGACCAGGCGCGTGCACGAGCGCGTGGACCCACTCGGGACCAATCACAGACTTGACTGCCCTATTTAAACCAGCCCCTGTCTGAAGACAGGTTGCTGGTTTATCGTCAGCTTGTGACCTGTATCCTGTTTCCTGGAAACCTTACCTTTGGGAATTCCAACCGACTCAGCTCTCTCCTGGAACTTTGAACTTGGCTTGTCTCACCATTCTGCCTGAACTCTCCTGACCTGACCTTTTGGCTTGTGACCCGGACTTGTGTTTTCTCCTGCCCTTGGACTTTGGCTTGTGACTCGGATCCGCTGCTGTCTCCGTCCCTTGAATCTTGGCTTGTGTCTTGGACTTACCTTTGCCTGCCTTCTGAACCAGATCTGTACCTGCATCTCTGACTTGTCTCCGGTTGTTTCCTGTTTCCGGCTGCAGCCCCACTGAAGCTACTGTCATCTGCTGCTACTACCTGCAAGCACCGCTTCTCCGCTGGCACCGGTACCGCCTCGTGCTTCTGCCTCCTGTTTCAGAATCCCCACAGTAGAGAACGCACTGCCCACACTGGTCCCCCATCCGATGGATGGCGATTGTCCGGTCCAAGACCCACAGCTCAATCGCAATGTGCAAGATGGCTGATCGTGCATGTGCAGCAAAACTGATGACCACTGCTGCCATCTTGAAAGAGGGCAGGGTGGCAGTACAGGGAGTGCAGAATTATTAGGCAAATGAGTATTTTGACCACATCATCCTCTTTATGCATGTTGTCTTACTCCAAGCTGTATAGGCTCGAAAGCCTACTACCAATTAAGCATATTAGGTGATGTGCATCTCTGTAATGAGAAGGTGTGTGGTCTAATGACATCAACACCCTATATCGGGTGTGCAGAATTATTAGTCAACTTCCTTTCCTTTGGCAAAATGGGTCAAAAGAAGGACTTGACAGGCTCAGAAAAGTCATAAATAGTGAGATATCTTGCAGAGGGATGCAGCACTCTTAAAATTGCAAAGCTTCTGAAGCGTGATCATCGAACAATCAAGCGTTTCATTCAAAATAGTCAACAGGGTCGCAAGAAGCGTGTGGAAAAACCAAGGCGCAAAATAACTGCCCATGAACTGAGAAAAGTCAAGCGTGCAGCTGCCAAGATGCCACTTGCCACCAGTTTGGCCATATTTCAGAGCTGCAACATCACTGGAGTGCCCAAAAGCACAAGGTGTGCAATACTCAGAGACATGGCCAAGGTAAGAAAGGCTGAAAGACGACCAGCACTGAACAAGACACACAAGCTGAAACGTCAAGACTGGGCCAAGAAATATCTCAAGAATGATTTTTCTAAGGTTTTATGGACTGATGAAATGAGAGTGAGTCTTGATGGGCCAGATGGATGGGCCCGTGGCTGGATTGGTAAAGGGCAGAGAGCTCCAGTCCGACTCAGACGCCAGCAAGGTGGAGGTGGAGTACTGGTTTGGGCTGGTATCATCAAAGATGAGCTTGTGGGGCCTTTTCGGGTTGAGGATGGAGTCAAGCTCAACTCCCAGTCCTACTGCCAGTTTCTGGAAGACACCTTCTTCAAGCAGTGGTACAGGAAGAAGTCTGCATCCTTCAAGAAAAACATGATTTTCATGCAGGACAATGCTCCATCACACGCGTCCAAGTACTCCACAACGTGGCTGGCAAGAAAGGGTATAAAAGAAGAAAAACTAATGACATGGCCTCCTTGTTCACCTGATCTGAACCCCATTGAGAACCTGGGGTCCATCATCAAATGTGAGATTTACAAGGAGGGAAAACAGTACACCTCTCTGAACAGTGTCTGGGAGGCTGTGGTTGCTGCTGCACGCAATGTTGATGGTGAACAGATCAAAACACTGACAGAATCCATGGATGGCAGGCTTTTGAGTGTCCTTGCAAAGAAAGGTGGCTATATTGGTCACTGATTTGTTTTTGTTTTGTTTTTGAATGTCAGAAATGTATATTTGTGAATGTTGAGATGTTATATTGGTTTTACTGGTAAAAATAAATAATTGAAATGGGTATATATTTTTTTTGTTAAGTTGCCTAATAATTATGCACAGTAATAGTCACCTGCACACACAGATATCCCCCTAAAATAGCTAAAACTAAAAACAAACTAAAAACTACTTCCAAAAATATTCAGCTTTGATATTAATGAGTTTTTTGGGTTCATTGAGAACATGGTTGTTGTTCAATAATAAAATTAATCCTCAAAAATACAACTTGCCTAATAATTCTGCACTCCCTGTATACTGAGCTCCAGGCACTGGAGCCAACACAACAAAAAAAGCAGGATAACATGTCAGCAGGAGCACAAAGACCCAGAAAGCTTGAGGGGTCATAGGAACACCTGCCAAAGGAAGAATCTGGGGAGTGAAACCAATACCAGACCACACCAAGCTCCCCCTTGTGGTGGAGGACTAACGGTAAATAATAACTAAAAATACAAAACCAAAAAGCAAAGAAAAAAAAAGGTATATTTTTTTATAAAAACATACAACAATAGGAATTACTGTAGGTCAAGGTCAAACAGTATGTACCAGCGGTCCAGGCAGTGTGTGCCTAGTTCATCTAGCGGTAGCGCTGGCCCTGTGCCCTCCCTATCCCTTCCCCCCCCCCCAACACTCCTCCTTTCTCTTTTTCTACTCTCTTATAGATTTCTTTTTTTTCTCTATTTTTTATACCTTACATGTACAGCTTGCCTTAAAATTATCTACAACTCACCTCTCAGGCAAATTTTCTACTCCCATTAATACATAATAGACATGTGCACACTGAAATTTTTTGTTTCAGAATTTTGTCACCGTCATGTCAAATCTTCTATCTACATCAAACTATTGTCGCAACGAAAGGAAAATAAAGAATTTTTTTTTTGGATCTTTCGGATTTCGGATCCTGTGCGTTTGTTATCGCTTGATAAAACAAACACGAAAACACCCAAAATTCAGACGAAAATGCATACGGACGAAAACGAATGCACATGTCTAATCCATAACAATGAACATCACTACCCCTTCATTCTTATTATATTAGTTATGTTATATTGATACATTAGATCAGTACCTTTTCCCGTTGATACACCTCAGTATTTATACAAAGTACAGCCAACATAGGAATTTTCTTTACAACTACCACTTAAACATATTTGTTATATAATTTATTAAACAGCTTTGTGCAACCCTTTGTACTATAAAAAAAAAAAAAGAAAAAGTTGCGCTAGTCCTGTGAAAAAATAAATAATAGATATAGCAGCCAGCACCAACAATGGAACAATGTTGTATACAAAAATAAAAAATAAAAAAAAGTACAGCGCTAAAGTTGCATAAGGTATGAATCCTATATACAAAATATTCTTTGCAAAAATGCAAATATAGTGCCCACAACTAAGTGAGAATAAATAGAACCTGAAAATGAAAAATATATATTAATACCTAGGAGTTATATAAAATAAATATACAGTACATGTGACTACCAATATATACCACAAGGGTGATGAGGAGGAAGTCCAATGTTAGAACTGTTCTACATATAAAACGTTCTAATAAAAGGAAATGAATAAAAAATGTCTTTGAGGTAGACTAAGTAAGGAAACTTGTGAGGTGAGTCATCCCAAAGCAGAAATCAGATGCATATTCTGTAATACGATACAATGGTGGTTTACACAGGTGAGAGGAATCACATCAAGGTGTCACCCATACAGGATCAGCCAAGGCATCCAAATGGTAAATGGAAAATGTAAAAGATGGGTACTCTTACCAGATAAGGTGGACACACTCGTCAGCGACGGTGTGTCAATCAAGCCTGCAAGAGCTCCTCTAAACGATGGTAACAATGGAACAGCTGATGGAATTGTTGATAATCACCATCCGAAGTTGAGTACATCCAAATTGAGATAAATCACTGAAGAAATCCTTGCAAAGGGCAGCAGGTATGCATGTTCAATTATTGGAACATGGAAGGAAGAGGAAAAAAGCTCCACATAGTGTAGTTATTTCCAATAAAAAAGGCCTTTATTAGGCATAGATAATAAAAGCAACAACTACATTATGTGGAGCTTTTTTCCTCTTCCTTCCATGTTCCAATAATTGAACATGCATACCTGCTGCCCTAAACATCGTCTTTTTTTTCAAATTGACAGCGGGTTTCCCCTTAATATCCATACCAGACCTGAAGGGTCTGGTTATGGATATTTAGGGGGAACCGCACGTCATTTTTTTTTTAAATTGACGGCGGGGTTCCCCTTAATATCCATACCAGAACCCGAACATCCAGGTGTCCGCTCAACTCTAATCTTTATACTTCAAACTGGATCTGGTATTTCTTCATCTAAAACATGAGTCTCCTTGATCTCTGTTAAAAGATAATTGATGATTGATGTCCCATATTTGCCAGGAAGAAAGGGGGAGCCCTTTATAGACATTAGCAGTCCAGAACAAATAATTATAACAAACTCCCTCTGTTCTTAAATTTCCAGCAACTTCCTGGAAAGCTCTAAAATCATAATGCAAATGTGGGCAGCCTCTATCACATGTGAGTTGAGACAAATGCTTCCGGTTGTGGTACATATTTTCTCTCTGATAAGGTTGTACAAATGCAACACGAGTGCAGTTCATGGCCCCAATAATATAGTGTCCCCACCAGGTAGGAAAAATTAGCATCATTATTTGCTTCTCATTCTTTGTTAACGGGAATCAATTTTCATCCTAGAAGTGATCATCTCCACCAGAGCTGACGTTTGTGCAGAAAGGGAGCCAACCAAAGTTTTGATTTGTGGATGACCAGCTGAAATATGACTTGTCCTGAATGTGCAAAACAGTTTACACAACTAGGCCATGTTCTGCTTCAGTTTGTTGGCAGTTCACGGTGTTCCTGGACAGACATATAAGAAAGGCAATAGACTCATCATCAGACAGGATAGCCGTGCCTCCTAAACTTTAAGGAATAACATATTCTGACAAGGAAAATCTGATCCTGGGGCATAACCTCAGTATCCACCGAAGGCTTCACAAGGAAGGAAGGCTTACATGGAATACATCAGGAAGGTGAGCTGAGGTACCATAAGGCAGGGGGTTCATTGCCACAAACAAGCTGGCAGCATATAGGAATGATTATGTCCACACTAAAAGGAGGATCAACATGATTAAAGAAATGGTGGCCACTAATTTGATGATTTGTATTTATCATTCTACTAGCTTGCTGTAACACAGGTACAATTATGGCCCTAGATTGGTATCTACTCAGAGTGGGTACTGACCAAGTCTCTGGCTCCAGCCACACCACTGTGCAGCTCACCCCTGCCCCAGTAGATCAACGTAATCTCCAGGGTATGAAGTTGCATAGACCTCAGAAACTTAACTAATAACTAATTTAACTAATACCCACCTGGCATGGGGTTGCTGGGAAGACATTAATTTACAGTGGGGGTTCAGAAAGGCGTTAACAAATGCAAAAATGTGCATATTGAGTGGTATAACATGCTATTGTTACATGATAATGTTGTTTTCATCAAAGGGGGCAGCATTTCAGGTGTCATTATTGTCTTGTCCCTTGTAAATGTACCGCTTGATTCACAAAGCTGTTTCCCTAAATAAAAAATAAATGTAGGTGTTTCAATTCTTTTTTTTTATCACACAATCTAGAAGCATACTTATCATGTGTATTGTTGTGAAAAATAAAACATGCTGGTTATGCTGATATGGGTCACATACTGTTTATAGACTTTCTCTTAAAGCATTGATATCACTATTAATCTTTCTAAAACTGAGCTCATAATTTTTCCCTCCAGCCCATGCCCATCTCCCTGAGTTCTCCATCAAGATCAATAATACAACCATCAGTCCCTCCCCTGATACTACAGTAGGTACTAGGTGTAATCCTAGACTCTGACCTGTCCTTTCAGCCCCAAATCAAATCACTGTCCAAATTGTCCAGACTTCACTTCCCAAACATCTCCAAAATACACCCCTTTCTAACAGTTGAGACCACTAAGCAACTTATTCACTTCCTTGTTATCTCTTGCCTTGACTATTGTAACTCCCTCCTTATTGGCCTACCTCTGTGAAAGCCTATCAGCCTATCATGAATGCCACTGCCAGACTTACCAACCTTACCAACCTTTCAGTGTCCGCCACGCCTCTCTCCCAATCCCTCCACTGGCTTCCCATTGCCCAACAAAAAAAAATCAAAACACTAACAATAACATACACAGCCATTCACAATTCTTCCCGAGCTACATCACCAATCTTATCTCTAAATATCACTCAAACATCCTCTCCGCTCCTCCCAAGGCCTTCTGCTCTCTAGCTCCCTTGTCTCCTCCTCCCATGCTCGTCTCCAGGATTTCTCCTGAGCCTCTGGAACTCACTACCACATTCTGTCCAGTTTTCTCCTACTCTTGATTGTAGATTGTAAGCTCGCAGTAGCTGGGCTCCTCTAACCCTCCTGTATGAATTGTACTGTAGGTGTAGTGTCTTCATACACTGTAAAGCGCTGTGCATACTCTTGGTGCTATATAAATCCTGTATAATAATAATAATAATAACTACTGGCAGGCATTTGGCTCTACAGCAATACCGTGGACCCACAGCGGTCCTTTCCCACTATTAATGACACAGGATCTATAAATTATTATTATTATTGTTATTATTATACAGGATTTATACTTTTGCGCAGCGCTTTACATCAGGGAAGACAGTACAGTCACAATACAAATCAATACAGGAGGGATCAGAGGGCCCTGCTCGTTAGAGCTTACAATCTAGAAGGGAGGGTCAAGTGGAACAAAGGGTAGTTAGCTGTGGGGGATGATCAGATGGACTCAAATGAAAATACAGTTGTTAGGTGTGGGAAGGGTAGGCTTCTCTAAAGAGGAGGGTTTTCATGGATCCTCTAAAAGCTAGTAGAGAAGGAGATAGGCAGATAGATTGGGGTAAGGAGTTCCATAGGCTTGGAGAGGATCTGGAAAAGTCCTGGAGACGAGCATGGGAGCAGATGATGAGAGAGCTAGAGAGTAGGAGGTCTTGAGAAGAACGAAGAGAACGATTAGGTTGGTATTTAGAGACTAGGTCAGTGATGTAGCTGGGGGCAGAGTTGTGGATGGCTTTGTAGGCAATTGTTAGTAATTTGAATTTAATTAGTTGGGTGAGCGGAAGCCAGTGGAGGGATTGACAGAGAGGAGTAGCAGAGAAAGAGCGGTTGGTAAGGTGGATGAGTCTGGCCGCAGCATTCATGATGCACTGAAGGGGGGTTAGAGTATGCAGAGGTAAGCCAATGAGGAGGGAGTTGCAGTAATCAAGGCGAGAGATGACCAGGGAGTGAATTAAGAGCTTTGTGGTGTCATTGGTTAGAAAGGGGCGTATTTTGGAGATGTTGCGAAGGTTGAGGCGGCAAGATTTGGACAGTGATTGAACGTGAGGCTTAAAGGACAGTTCAGAGTCCAGGACTACTCCTAGGACCTTAACATGTGGGGATGCGCTGATAGTTGTGCCATCAATTTTGACAGAGAGATCAGGGGAAGAGGCACGTGGGGAAGGGAAATGAGGGAGAGGGGGCAATTCACAGATTCCCTGCCATTCATAGCACAGCAGGGCAGAATGAACAGGCATAGTCAAGTTCTTTTGATGAAGCCTCCTGACAGCCCCTCAGTTGTAACTCACGCCGCATCAGAAGATTACAGTGGCAGGGGCAGGAGGGGAAAGACAAAAATGTATCCTAAACTAAATAGAATCAGCATAATGGACATATCATACTAAATGCAAGTTGTGTCCCTTGTACTGACTTTTATGGTTGTTATTTAAACTTAGGCTTTAAAATAATTATGTTCTTCTATGCAGCCGCAAGCAGAATGTAAGAAAAGTTTTCTTTTAGATAACCTATAGTAAGTCCCTAAATGCCTGCACTAAGCAAATATAAAAAGGAAAAATAAAGTATGACTGGCTTTACATCAGCTAATTGTTGGACAGTTTTCAGCTAAAATGTGAATATGTTAATGTGAGTGCTCTTTTTTATTATAAGTACTGAAACATTTTCAGTGTAATTATTTGCAGATCAACACACATTTTGTATTCACATTAAAGAAAGAAAAATCAAGCTACTTTTTATCAGGTTTCTTACTGAAAATCTATTCCATAATTGTAACCTTGATGTGTTCATATAGTTTTATTCTTGGCAATAGCCAGAGCAGCCTTTAACAATACGTGAAAAGAAAAATTTGTGCTCAGTGCTAAAACCAATAACCGTAAATATTGTTACAGCTGCACTCAAAAACAACAAAAATACAAGTGTTTGAACCTACTGTATATAATACAATATTGTTGCACTGTATCTTTAAATCCCCAGCAATATGAAAATAATCATAATTCAATAAATAAATCAATGTGAAAGTCCATTAACACCATATGTGAAAATGCAAATTCCCCAAAAATGTATTCGTAAGCATAATCAACTCTAAAGCCCTGTACACAGAATCAGTTTGTCCAATGAAAACAGACCGATGAACTGTTTTCATCGAACAAACCGATCGTGTGTGGGCCCCATTGGTTTGTTTTCCATCGGTGAAAAAAAATAGAACATGTTTTACATTTTTCCTATGGATAAAAAAACGATCGTCTGTGTGAAAGTCCATTGGTCAAAAATCCATGCACGCTCAGAATCAAGTCAACGCATGCTCGGAAGCATTGAACTTCATTTTCCTCAGCATGTCGTAGTGTTTTACGTCACCGCGTTTTGGCACGGCCGGACTTTTGACTGATGGTGTTTAGGCAAGACTGACGCCATACATCAGACGCCATACTATAGGTCAGTGATGGCAAACCTTGGCACCCCAGATGTTTTGGAACTACATTTCCCATGATGCTCATGTACTCTGCAGTATAGGTGAGCATAATGGGAAATGTAGTTCCAAAACATCTTGGGTGCCAAGGTTCGCCATCACTGCTATAGGTGGTCTATAAGCGCTGTGAAGTTCATGGACTTTGCTGCAGCGAATAATCCAGCTATTTCAGAACCACAGGACACACCAACAGGGAGGCTTAATAGCATCACCTCTTTTACTTTGCGAAAGCTAATTTGGCAAAAGAACACAAATAACAGCCTCCAATAGTGTAAAACTTGGTTTATTAAAAAAAAAGTTGTATATCTACTCACAATCTTTCTGAAAGTACATGTGTGTCTTTCCTAAAGTTCTTCGCTAGATCTGAATCTAGTGTATGCAATGAAGACAGCACAGGCTCCGCCTCAACGCGTTTCCTCCGATTTCCTCCAATGGATTGAAAGGTCTGCCACCTGTATTTGATTTAGACAAACTTTTTATATTTTTTTCCTGATTTGAAACAATAATTCTTATATATTTGATAAATAATTATAGCTCATGTATTCATAAATTGTATAGCCAAAAGTATATTATAATGGATCACCTTTATTTTCAGGATTTCAAGTATTTTGGATCAAGATGTCTATACACAGAGATACTATTTGAAAACATCAGATTGTGTTTGAGGCCTCATGCACACTGGATGTTAAAATAACGTTATAAAAAACACCAGTAGCTTTGCAGTGAGTTTTTTTTACCTTTTTTAATAGGGTTTTTAGCGTTTATTATTTTTCCGCGTTAGCGTTTTTTAGCGTTTCTTTTAAGAACAACATTTTTTTTTCTTCTTTTTTTATTCAACGGATCAAAAACGTTAAAAAAAACTGTTGAGTGACATTTTTGAGCGTTGATCGGCGTTTATCAGCGTTAGAGTGTTTTTACAGCTGATAAACATCTCTCTGAACCCACTAGTTTTTTGTTTTTTTTTTACTGCTCAAAAACGCCACTGACCAAAACTGCTGATAACAGCCTATGTGTGCATGGACACATAGGATAAAAGGATGAAGAGTTTATTGACTGAAGAAAAAAAAAAACGTCTACTGCCAAAAACAGCTGCTGTAAAAACATCAAAAAACGTCCAGTGTGCATGAGGCCTCAAGGATAGTTTTTATATATCTGTCCCCAAGCAAGTGTTTGTGTCTATTTCTCTAGCCCCCATGTATGCAATTTAAAATCTGTGTTCCTCAAGTCTTTGGAACAAAATTACTTATACAAGTCAAAATATTTCCTGTGACCAATCAGTATCAAGTAGGAAGGACAACTGCCAGCATGGACATTATGTACCGACAAATCTAACTAACTATGCTTCTTCTTGAATCATTTGTATTATCAATCTTCTGCATATCAATTCAATTTTCATTCTCTCAGTTAATTTTCAGAAATTGTAGAAACAAAACAAAATATAGTTTTCGGTAAGCCTCACTTCCCTGGGTCCCTTTTGCAGAACTCCATGGCATTCACATCTGTTCTCTGAAAATTCTAATCAAGATACTGCTCTCTATAAAATGACCACCTACGCCCTCAGTAATGGACTTTTTTTCATCACATTCCCTCTAGTAGGTGGTAATTATTAATGTAGCGAGTTTTGAATTCAACAAGATCTATCCTAAAAAGTGGTTTTGAAGGCTAACTTTTTTTTTTTTTTACCTCAATGCATTCTCTGCATTTGGTAAAAAAAAAAATTTAGGTGCAAAGTAAAAGTCAAAATTAGCCCCTCCCTACATTCTGGATATCCTAATGGTCACTTTAGGGATAACCAAGCACATTGGTGGTTTAAGGAGCTTGAGAGGTGGGAAGGACAGGCTCAGCTTTTAGCCCTCCTGTATACTGCAGCTGGTTAAATGGACGTTTAGGAGCAGTTGGGCATTTTTTTTTTCAGCAGCCCCTGAAATCTCCTCTATGTTAGTGTTTCTGTTCATGTACCATTTTTATTTAGAAGCATTCTTAACCACCTAAGGGCCGCCTCCTGCACATTTATGTTGGCAGAATGGCACAGCTGGGTACAGGCACGTACCTGTATGTCCCCTTTAAGTGCCCAGCCGTGGGTCGCGTGTGCCGGCGACCCGGTCCGAAGCTCCGTACCCGCAGACCCGATCGCCGCCGGTGTCCCGCGATTGCTCACAGGAGCTGAAGAACGGGGAGAGGTGTGTGTAAACACACCTTCCCCGTTCTTCACAGTGGCAATGTCACTGATCGTCTGTTCCCTGATATAGGGAAAGGCGATCAGTGACATCACACGTCCAGCCCTGCCCCCTACAGTTAGAAACACATATGAGGTCACACATAACCCCTAAAGCGCCCCCTAGTGGTTAAATCCTAAACGGCAATTGTCATTTTTACAGTAAACAATGCATTTTTATAGCACTTTTTGCTGTGAAAATGGCAATGGTCCCAAAAATTTGTCAGATGTGTCCGCCATAATGCAGCAGTCACAGAAAAAAAAAATCACTGATCGCCGCCATTAGTAGTATAAAAATAAAAAAATATTAATAAAAATGCCATAAAACTATCCCCTATTTTGTAAACGCTATAAATTTTGCGCAAACCAATCGTTAAACGCTTATTGCAATGTTTTTTACCAAAAATATGTAAAAAAATGCATATCAGCCTAAACTGAGAAAAAAAAAAAAAGGTTATATATATTTTTGGGGGATATTTATTCTAGCAAAAAGTAAAAAAATATTGTTTTTTTTTCAAAACTGTTGCTCTATTTTTGTTTATAGTGCAAAAAATAAAAACCGCAGAGGTGATTAAATACCACCAAAATAAAGCTACATTTGTGGGGAAAAAACTACGCCAATTCTGTTTGGGAGCCACATCGCACGACCGGGCAATTGTCAGTTAAAGCGACGCAGTGCTGAATCGCAAAAACTGGCCAGGTCCTTTACCTGCATAATGGTCCGGGTCTTAAGTGGTTAAAGAGGAACATGTAAGATATGAGGAAAAAACTATTTTCAGCACATGCTGTTACCTGCAAAGTGGGGGGGGGGAGACAGACAGACAGAGAGAGACAGGCAGACAAAGAGAGATACACAGACAGGCAGAGAGAGAGAGAGAAAGAGAGACAGACAAAGAAGACAGAAAGACAGACAGACAGACAGACAGAGAGAGTGAGAGAGAGAGAGAGACACAGACACACACACACACACAGAGACACAGACAGAAAGAGAGAAAGAGAGAGAGAGAGAGACAGACACACACACACACAGAGAGAGAGAGACAGACAGAAAGAGAGACAATAGTGAATTTTTTTTAAATCTGATTTACGTTACACCGCCGCAGGTTTACAGTGTAAGTGCCTGATTCTCAAAACTTACCTGTAAACTTGCGGCGGTGTAACAAATGTGCTCAGCGCAAGCCCGTCCAATTCAAATGGGGCGACCCCCCATTAAATTAGGCGCGTT
Source organism: Rana temporaria (assembly GCF_905171775.1). Taxonomy (NCBI): domain Eukaryota; kingdom Metazoa; phylum Chordata; class Amphibia; order Anura; family Ranidae; genus Rana; species Rana temporaria. Next base: position 508,754,313 of record NC_053489.1, read on the forward strand.
CCCGCGCCGAACGTACTGCGCATGCTCCGTCGGGTAAATTACCCGACGTGCATTGCGCTAAATGACGACGCACGGACGTAATTTGTTTAGACGTTAACGTAAATGGCGTTCAGCGCCATTCACGGACGACTTACGCAAACGATGTGGTTTTTTAAATTTTGACGCGGGAACGACGGCCATACTTAACATGGCTTAGAACAACTAGGGCTCAGCCCTAATTTTACGCTGCGTAACTCAACGGAAACGGTGCAAAGTTAGATCGACGGGCAGTGCAGACGTTCGGGGATAGCCGTAACTAGTCATTTGCATATTCTACGCCGACCGCAATGGCCTCGCCACCTAGCGGCCGACCTAGAATTGCATCCTTAAGATCCGACAGTGTAATGCAATTACACCTGTCGGATCTTAGGGCTAGCTATGCGTAACTGATTTTATGAATCAGTCGCATAGTTGGGACGGCCGTAACACAGAGATACAACGGCGTATCAGGAGATACGCCGTCGTATCTCTTCTGTGAATCTGGCCCATAATATCTAAACTACATGTTAGTGTTGTATATTTATTTTATTTCTTTGAGGTTGTGGATAAACATGCTATATACTGTATCATATAAATATAAATGTTTTATGGTAAATCCTTGCACAGTAGAAGCTAGATAATTGACATAAAGTTTTTTTTTTTTTAAGGCCAAGCATATTTTCTATGCTTATGAAAAATGAAATGTTGATATTGCCAGAATTCCAGTGTCCTGTAACTTCCTCCACAGTGAAGTGCAATCTCGAACAATGTTATCGGCTTTCTTTATACTATTTATTTCTGTGTAAGTCCCAAGATGGGTGTTTTCTAGGTCTAGAGCTATACAGAGGGATCTTAATGAGGTAGTGTGGTTTCCACATTTGTAAATACAGCATATGCTTCCAACACCTCGGCTTTTAACCTTTGCAATGTTAGAGAGATGTTCTTGCTTTTTTTGCACACAGGTTCAAATGCACATTTTAGTCTTGAAGTTTGCTTAAAGCCGCCAAATATTATATATTTTCTTAAAGCAGAGTCCCTAGAGTATAAAATCCTGGTAGTTGCAATTTGTTTAGCACAACTGTTTATCATCAGTATATTTTCAGTAAAATATACACTAAAGCAAATTTGTTTTTACATAAACACAATATATTACACAATTACCCAAAAACTCAACATATCTGTGATAAGCTTTTAATGCTTATCCTATTAATGGAGTGTGTTTTGATTCCAAACTGCAAAATAACTTGTAACATACCAACATACTAGAACAATTAAAAAAAGATGACAAAAAGACATATGCAAAATCACCTTTACTAAAGGCTGCATTTAAAAACAAGTAGGAAAGAAAGGGTGTGGTACCATATATGAAAAGCCTCTATCCCAAATATATATATATATCGAAGGGAAAAGCATAGGTTGAGGGGACTTTAGATGAGGCCAATCATAATAAAAAAATACATACATATAAGAGTAATTTTATTGCATGATAACAAAATATAATATAGTAGACAATATACAAACATGATGGAATATGGGTAAAATATTTAATTGAGCTGAGTAATTTGGACTAATTCATCATAGTACCATAGAACTATGTACCATATTTTTTGCTCCATGAGACTCACTTTTTTCCCCAAAAAATATGGAAGAAAATGTCTGTGCGTCTTATGGAGCGAATACTGACTAGGTCCCCCTGCCGCCGCCATGTTACAATACTGGGCGGCCGTTTCCCCTGAGTGCTGGGCGATCTTCTGGCTGAGCCTGTCAGACAGAGCAGCCAGAGTGGCGGAATGGAGTACTGCTGTGGCGGACGCTCGGGCTGCTCTGTCTTCTGAGTGACAGGTGGATGTAATGACGTCCTCACCAACGCCAGGCACACAGGAACACAGGTCAGGCTGCATTTTAGAACACAGGTCAGGCTGCATTTCAGAACACAGGTCAGGCTGCATTTCAGAACACAGGTCAGGCTGCATTTCAGAACACAGGTCAGGCTGCATTTCAGAACACAGGTCAGGCTGCATTTCAGAACACAGGTCAGGCTGCATTTCAGAACACAGGTCAGGCTGCATTTCAAAACACAGGTAAGGCTGCATTTCAAAACACAGGTCAAGCTGCATTTCAAAACACAGGTCAGGCTGCATTTCAAAACACAGGTCAGGCTGCATTTCAAAACACAGGTCAGGCTGCATTTCAAAACACAGGTAAGGCTGCATTTCAAAACACAGGTCAGGCTGCATTTCAGAGCACAGGTAAGGCTGCATTTCAAAACACAGGTCAGGCTGCATTTCAGAACACAGGTAGGTTACATTTAAGAACACAGGTAAGGCTGTATTTCAGTGGCATTGGTAAATATTTTAGTACAGAGTTTTTTTTCCTCCTCTAAAGCCTAGTGTTATGGTCAGGTGCATCTTATGGAGCCAAACATAACATTTCACAGATAAAACCAAACATCAAACTAACAAGGCGATCCAAAAATATTTTTCCAATCATCCTATAACTTTACATGTTTCATGGATTGGTCTCCACTTCAGGAGTAGATGCAGAAAAGGGAGCCTAGAATTAATATATACCGTATATATATAAAAAAAAAAAAAAAAAACATATATGTGGTGGGCATAATCCAGAAAGGGTATTAAAGGGGCAAAACCCTAATGCTTACATACCAGCTCAGAAAAGGGAAGGATATTGTATTTTGTTATCATGCAATAAAATGATTATTATATGCATATATTGATTGTTTTTTTATGATTGGTCTCATCTAAAATCCCCTCAACCTATGCTTTTTCCCTTTGATAAATCCATGGATACAGACAGCTGAATGCATATGCATACAAAATCTTTTGGTAAAATATAAAAGATGAGATTTCGTCAAGTAAATTTAAACTCAACATATCAAGCCAGAAAACGGTGCACTCCTGTGAGACAGCAACAAACGTCAGTATCCAAAATTGTCCTAAGGGGCTTTAAAACCAACTTAAAGCCTCACCTATGTGGTAGCATATTAACGATGACAGGTCCTCTTTACAGAGACATCAGGGGTTTATTAGACTCCTAATGTTGCCTGGGGACCCCAATGAATCTGATAAAGCACAGATCATGTCAGGGTATGACAGCTCTCAGGAATTGACAAAATGCATGTTGCTCCTGAAATTATTTACCAGAGGGAGGATCAGCAAATAGATGTTCACTCTGCTCTACACAGTGGCACCTGCCATGCTGTTCCCAGGGACACAGGTGGGAAAGTGAAGTCCAGCATATATACAGTATAAAAGCAGCTGGGAGTGTAAATATCCTCTCTGCCACAGACACGCGCCTCATGTTGTGTTGGTGGTGGAAAAAGGGTTAACACATTGTACCCAAACAAAATTTATGTGGGTAGGTACCAGAGCATGATGGGACTGTGACATCATAAGAGAGGCCTATATAAACCAGTACGAACCGCGCACCCTGCATTGCAGCGGGAAGAAGCGTTGTGTCAACATCGGAGGAAGAGAAGAAGGCAGAAGGCAGCAAAGGAGAACCGGCAAGCGAGCAGGAGAAGAATCGGGGAGTGCCGACATGACAGCGGAGAGCAGAGAAGATGGAAGAAGACCCCCGGTGAGCGGAGACCCCCGGAGAGCGGAAGAGAACCAGACGGCAGTGAAGAAGAAGGCCCCCCTTGTAAAAGAGCTAAAGAAGAGAGGAGGGGACCCCGGAGCTGACTAATAAATTACTTTAAAAACCCTGTGTCGTGTGTTTATTTACTTTTACACTTTACCTCCAGGTGAATGGGTAGGGGTACGATGTACCCCATATTCATTCACCTAGGGTGGGGAGCCGGTATCTGGGGCCCCCTTATTAAAGGGGGCTCCCACATTCCGATAAGCCCCCCGCCTGCAGACCCCGACAACCAACGGCCAGGGTTGTCGGGAAGAGGCCCTGTCCTTATCAACATGGGGACAGGGTGCTCTGGGGTGGGGGGGCCGCAGTGCGCCCCCCTGCCTCAGAGCACCCAACCCCCCCATGTTGAGGGCATGCGGCCTGGTACGGCTCAGGAGGGGGGGCGCTCGCTCATCCCCACTCCTTTTCTGAAGGGCCGGGCAGCGTGCTTTGGATACGGGTCTGGTATGGATTCTGGGGGACCCCCATGCCGGTTTTTCGGCATAGGGGGGGTCCTCCTTACAACCCATACCAGATCTAAGGGCCTGGTATGCTCCTGGGGGGGAACCCATGCCGTTTTTTTATTTAAAATTTGGCGTGGAGTTTCCTCTCAGGATTCATACCAAACGCTGCAGCTAGAATTGGCGGGAATCCAAGTCGGATCCCCGTTGCTTCTATGACGGCTTTGTCTCCATCGCGGCAAGCCCGCTCGGCGCTGGCTTCCGCGATGGGGCTCGTAGGTGGTCAATCTCCCAGAGAAAGGGAGCAAGATTGACACAATATCGCAGTCACCTTATGTAACCTTCTTTGGTGTTAAGAGTTTTGATCTTGTGCTATATTAAAAGCGCTACAACTTGATCTAACATTACCAAGAAGTTATCAGTACACCGCTCAGGTCCTAGAGTGAGTGAGTGAATGAATAACTTATATAGCGCTACAAATGCGAACGGAGTCACCTCAAGGCGCTTGGTATCCATTTCCTTCCATTTAGCCTTCAGAAAAGATGGGTCTTGAGTTTTTTTCCTAAAGGTTAGGTGATTTGCTTCCGTTCGGATATTAGTTCCACAGTCGAGGTCCTTGGACTGCAAATCTACAATCTCCTTTGGTCTTGTAGCGGGCCTTGGGGATTTGTAGAAGATTTTGGTTAGTGGACCGAAGAACGCAAATGGTGGTGTGGTGTTTTATTTTCTCGCACAGATATTGGGGAGCAGTTCCTTGTACACATTTGTGCGTCAGGCAGAGGGCCTTAAATGTGATTCTGTCCTTTACGGTCAACCAATGGAGGGACCTTCGGGGAGGGAGAAATTGACTCCCAGGGTTTTTTTCCCGTTACCAGTCATGCCGCCATGTTCTGGACGACTTGTAGACGGGCGATCTGGTATTTTGGGAGCCCGGGGTAAAGGGAGTTGGCATAGTCGAGGCTGGAGTTGATTATTGTACCTAACACTACTGCAGTGTCTTTTTCCGGGATGAACGGAACGAGTCTTCGTAGCAGATGGAGAAGATGGTGGGATCCACTGACTACGGTCCCAATTTGTGCATCCATGGTCATGTCGGAGTCAAAAACGACTTAGAGACTTTTGACCTTGGTGCTTGGGGTAATAGTATGTCCCAATATGGGCAAGGGGTGTCCATATTGCCCTAGCAAGTCTATTTTTGCTTGCGTGGAGCAGAAGGAGTTCTGTTTTTGATCCATTACGTTTAAGGTGACTTTCTGTCATCCAATTATCTATCATGAGGCATTTTTCAAGTCCGACGTGTTGGTCCTTTTTTTTGTTTATTTGAAAGTAGAGTTGAGTGTCGTCGGCATAGAAGTGGTAGAGTAGACCCTGGTTACTGATAATTTTGAGGAGTGGGCGAAGATATATAATGAATAGCACGGATGACAGGGGGGACCCTTGGGGGACTCCACATGTCAGAGTTCGTGCTTCCGAGGTGAATGGTCCCAGATTCACTATCTGGGATCGATTTTCCAGGAATGAAGCGAACCATGGTAGATCGGAGTCAGCGACTCTGGCTACTTCTGTGAGCCGAGTCAGCAATATTTTGTGATCTACTGTGTCGAAGGCCGCACTAAGGTCCAGCAGGATCAGAAGACATAATTCTCCTTCGTCTGCTGCTTCAAGAGCATCATCCCATATTTTGAGAAGTGCCGTTTCCGTGCCGTAACCTGGACGAAAACCTGATTGTAGAATGTCCAGTAGTTTGTGGGAGTTTAAATGGTGTTGTAGCTGTTGTACTACAGCTTTCTCCATAATCTTGGAGAAGAGCCTGAGGCCGGTTATAGGTCGACGGTGGTTTGGGTCCTTCGGATCAAGGTTGTTTTTTTTTTTAGAATGGGCTTTAATATGCCTTGTTTTAGGGAGGGCTGTACCGAGCCCTCATTAAAAGATTGGTTTATCAGGTGTGAGATTGAGGATGCCAAGATCTCGGCACATTCTTTCAGCAGTTTTGTGGGGATGATGTAATTCGGTGCTGTACTGTCACGCAGGCTACCGATGATATTTTTGGTGGTGTCGATGGAACTTGGCTTCAGTTTAAATTTTATTGATTGAGGCATATTTGTAATAATATTGCCTTTTTGATTTGTGGGGGCGGGGTTCGTGATTTTATTTTGCTAAATAGTTTCACAGATTTTTTCGATTTTGTTGATGAAAAAATCCGATAATTCATTGCAAAATCTTGTGTTTCATGTTTCCGAGCCTCTAGGCAGGCTGGTTTCATGGTTTGTGAAACTAGGTTGAAGAGCTCATGAGGCCGGTTCCCGGACTTTTTCGATGATTTTTGAGAAATATTCTTTTTTTGCTTTGAAGATTTCCTTGTAATATTTCTTAGTGGCTAATTTATAAATTGTGTGGTATTCCACCGTTGGGTTTCTTCTCTAGGCGCCTTCCACTCGTCTGCGTTCTTGCTTCAAGAATGTGAGAGCGTCATTGAACCAACCCGTGTTTTTCCGGATGAGCATTCTGCGTTTCGGAGCGATTTTATCTGCAGTCTGTAGTAATGCTTTGTTAGTGTTAGTGCTAGTGTTTCAACTGCTGAATGAGTCTATTCTCCATAATGTTAACCTCCATGTCCTGTTTGAAGATGAGATCGAGGGTGTGCCCTGACACATGCGTGGGTGCGGATATTAGTTGCTGCAGACCTAGTCCTTCCAATTGGTCAATCCAGACCTCCTCCTCTTTGCCCACTTCTGTTTTCGGTTATGATACCATATTTCTCTGGCACCAATTCTCCTAGAATGGTGTTACAATCAAATGTCAGCCAGCTTTCAGTGATGAAGAGGCAATCTATGTTGTGTTCGGTGAAGAAGTCGTGGATTTCTTGTCTATGCTTGACTGCGGATCTTGCGTTGATCAGGGCGCACGATAAGTGTTGTACCTGCGATGGTGCCTTACAGTTTTTGATAGTCGATCGTTGATGGGTTCTTAATAATTTTTCTTTCTGTAGTATTATTTGAATGGCGTCTGGTAATATTGCAGTGGTGTTTCTTAGGCTACGAATGTTTTTTGCTGAATATTTGAAGTTGATTATGATCCCAACAAAGGCTGATGATGACGAGAAAGGTTGGCGGACACCAATCTCTGGTAGTTCGCGACGGCGGTGCCAAGCTGATGGGCAATATTGTTGATGATGATGATCGATGGCGGAACGTTGGGACCCCCCAATCTAACCCTCCTTGTTGATCCAGAGGAAGGCAAAAAATAAAACCTTGCCGAGCGAGGCCAATTAGCTGCGGCAGGGGAAAAAAATCCTTCCTGATCCCTCAGGAGGCGATCGGGTGAACCCTGGATCAACAGGCTAATGGTGACGGTGGTAGGGGTTCTTACCTGTTTGTGGATGGTAGTTAAAGCAGTTAGTCCAATTTGATGGTGCAGGTGCGGCGCGGTGAGGGTGGTGGTAGGGGGGAAAAAAGCATAGCACTCTGGTTGGTACTTAACCGGCTGATGTGAGTGACCTGGGAGAGGCCAGACCTGGAATGTGCTACCGCTGGGACAGTGCACATCCTCGCAGCTGCTGCAGAACCTTCCTAAGACTCTGTTTATGTCTTTCCTTATATTAGCTTGCAGGTACAGCCTATGTATGCTGTATATGCTTATGTATGAACCTTTTTAGGTCTTTTATGTGTAAAGGGGGGGGCCCTACTACTCACTGGGTCAGTAAGTTATGACTCCAGTGGTGGTGGCTGAGGGAAGAAGGCTGGGGGTAGTCCCAGTCTTATGGCCGGGTGTACCAAGATTGCCGCCGGAACGATGGTAGGCCCGAGCCGTGGTCTTTCCCACTGGGGGTAGCGGGCCGTCGGCTCATGCAGGCTTTGGATGAGGCCGGAGGTGATCGCCGAGCCTGCTCAGGGCAGAAGGATGCGTGGGGCACCAGATTACGGTGGTTAGGTTCTGGGGTTGACTGGCTAGTTTGCCGCTAGGCCACAGTCGTGGCCTATCCAAACGACAGCCGCGGATTGACGTGGGGGCAGACACCTACCTCTCTGACTGCTCCTTGGCACTCCGGTGGAGAGCGGTGGCTGACCAACCTGCAGGAGGAAACGGGAAGAATAGGTTGGAACGGGACAGTGGTAGACTGGCAACCATAGGCCGCAGCAGCAGTCTGTCCTATCCGGCCCAGGGCTTAAAGATACGCTGCTCGGGTGGTAAAGTAGGATACAGAATGTGGCTGGGGTGGCTGTTGTTTGAGAAGGAGAGGGCTGGGATGGAACACAGAACACAGAAACCACAGACAAGGACAAAGACTGGTAATCTGAAAGGATGAGCTATGGAACTGGATCCCAGATGCTTGAAGCTGGAGAGCTGGGTAAGAGCCTACCTGCCTAGAGCTATAACATGCATGTCCTGCTTCCAGGGCCATGTGCCAAACTGAGCTCCATGTGCCAAACTGTTGCTATCCTTCCTCTGGCAGCAGGTGCAACCACCTCACTGCTGTTATGACCCTGAAATTGAGAAGACTCTACTTAGTGTTTAGACCGCAGCTGTAGAGGCTTATCAGAAATCAACCACCACTTCACTCTCACAGAACAATAAGAGTTTGGGGTTATATCATCATATCCTCTAATGGAGGTAAAACATACAAGTAGCAGCTTAATTCCTCTTAAGCTTGATTAATGGACACAATCCAGATTCTATAAGCATAAATCTAAATTAGGTATTTGCATCACATAGAGGTAGCAGAAATTACTGGAACTGTAGTATCTCACCACACTGGTATAAATAATATGAAGTACTCCTCTGTATCTAGTGCTAGTATATAGTAACAAGTATAGAGTCAAAGATATTGTCCAGACATATACTAGCAATTACTATTAGCAATAAGCTGGTATTACATATACTTGCGGTTTAGGAGGTAGTCTGTACCAAGAAAGTCCGCACAGGTGTTGATGGTACCTTTTACAGCAGTAATGTGGTTTAGATATACTTGCGGTTAGGAGGTGGTCTGTACCAGGAAAGTCCGCACAGGTGGTGGTGGTATCTTGTCTGTAGTGAATAATGGTGGTGAATCTCCAACAGAAAGTAGTGATGTCTTGGGTCTCTGAACAGGCGCGCTGTGAAGAGAGGTGCTACAGGGACTCTGTAGCTTGTTCCGGGTTCCCAGGTGGCGGCAGGGTCCAATAGGAATATCCGAACACCCTGCCGCCATTCCCGGGAGTTTAAATAGCCCGGGCAGTGGCTGAGCTGAGCGCCGCACGCTGGAACGCACTTCCGCGTTCCAACGTGGAGCGCAGACGTCCGCGCACCGGAAGTGACGCGGACGTGTATCTGAATGGAGCGCAGCTGTCATAAGTGACAAGTCTGCGCTCCATGTGGGAGGAGTAACGCTGACGGCGTTACAACTGCACAGTGGGCAATAGCCTTACTTAACTAAATTTACTGTTATAATTGTTTTTACACTACAGCCATATGGATTGGACATTTGGTCACATCTGTGTATGGATAATTCTGTATTGATATACTACTTGTATCCTAACAAAATGTTTCAAATTGTAAAATTTTTGAATACAAATCTATTAAAAACAAAAAAAAATCACAATAAGCGTATATTGATTGGTTTGCGCAAAAGTTATAGCGTCTACAAGATAGGAAATAGATTTATGGCATTTTTTTTTTTTTTTTTTCCAATTAACATTTTTTTTTTATTGATATAAATCGGTTCACAAGATACAGATAAATGCAGGTAATAACAGTAGCCAAAGCATACACTTATCCAAGAGTACAGATATTACCCTTGCCCTTTATGGGTAGAGGGGGAGTTGAGGTTCCGGCCCTAGGGGCCCTATTCCAAAAGCTGGCTCTACCGTCAGTCAGGTCAACAAACTTATGCATTTCAAACCGTTTTCTATACTCTGGTGTCAACGGTGACACCGAAACAGTAGATTGTGTAAGAAGAAAAAGGGAGTCAAGAAAAGAAAGAGGAAAAGAGAGAGAAGTGAGATTTAGGTTACCGCGCCTGCCACCTCGTCCGCCCCCGGCGGGTCCTCCCGCCGGTGCCACTCACTCCAGACCTCGTCGTGGGCATCCATGCGATTACGTATCCTGGCTGTCATCCGCTCCATCAGCTCCACGTCCTTGACCCTAGCGTAAAGGGCCTCCTGGGACGGGGGTGTGGTCTTTTTCCAATTAAGGGCTATCAGGCATCTAGCCGCTGTTTAAATTAGGAAAAAAAGTTGCGCTAACCATAAAACAATAATAACCTGTAGCCGCCAGCACCAACAAAAGACAATGTTGTGTACAAGAAATAAAAAAGAAAAAAAAAAAAAAAAAAAAAAAAAAAAAAATAGAAAAGAAAAAAGAAGAAAAAAGAAAAAGTGCAGCGCTAAATATTCAGTGAAGTGAATCAAAAAATGACATCACGACGCTGACCTGTTTTCACAGTACACTGACCGTTCCCTGTGATTGGCCCACTTGCGTTCCAGCGTGGGACGCACGCGCGCCGCGTACACCACACGTCAGCGTCCCCGCGGTTCCCGTAGGGACTCCTGTGTCTGTCGTGGCTGCACTTGTGCGTGTATCCAGGGCTTGACTGTCTCCCCGCCCCCGGATTTGCTGCGGTTGTGGGTGCCGTAGACCGTTGTACCGGCCGCAGTATTTAGGGCGGAAGTGACGTTTTCCATGCCCCGCCTGGATACGTTTTGGGAACCAATGGACGCTCAGATGGTCCACACAGGTAATAGGGGCTGCTCACTTACTACGTCCTTTGCTGACAGTAGTGGGCGGCACCTGAGGTCGTTGACTGTAATTGGTTATCTCCCCTGGCTTTTCTCAGCTGTTTGCAGGCACGCTGTCATCATTGCTTATCTGTATGTTATAAATAGATGGCGTTGGGCATTTGTATGGGTTATGCCCCAGTTGAAGAGCTCTGCTGCTCGAAACATGTCGGGTACATAGCTCATACGCTACTCGCCCATTATGCCATTTTTTACTTGTGATCACTTGTACTCGTCTTTCACCGGGCTTGTACTTTTTTTATCTATTTTAAGCATTTATTTTTATCCAGTTTTCTGTTCATTTTGGCTACCTTTTTATGCCTAATAAAGGCTTGTTTTGGGATTAACCGCACTATGTGAGTTACGTTTTCCCTTACATGGTTCTACGTTTGGCCTGCATATTATACACCTTCATCTGAGAACCTCACCTGCATGAGTTGTCTCCTTTCATTGGATCGGACCCGCCCTGGTGGATCAAAGGCTGGCACACCAAACGGCTTCCCCACTGACATCACTGCTGCCTAGGAGTTCGTGCATGCTCGTTTGACATACCGTCGCTGACGTGTATGTCCACATATTCTGGTAAGAGTACCCATCTTTATATTTATTTGTTTGGATACCATTATGGATTGCTGATGAGGTCCCTACTATTTACCAAGAATACCTGAATTCCACACCTGAGAAGATCACATCATCTTCCATTCCTCTGCAGTCGGTTTTTCTTTCCACAAAGAACTTCTGACCAACTTCAAAAAAATACTCTTTTTTGGATTGTATATGCCAGTTTGACCTTGGACTATCACACTTATATTTTGGATTTACACATATATTTTATATGGACTCCATTTGAGGTTCACATTATTATTTATTTTTGTGTCACATCACTCATCACGGTGTGTTCCTATTATATAGTTATCCAGAGAGATCCCACCCCTCAGCGGGTCTCCAGGTTACCACATGGTCATCACCCTCTGTGTTTTACTTATCACACCACTTGGGGGTGTGTCCTCCTCCCCCATTTTTTTCTAATTTCATTGATTTTTCACTGAATTTGATTATTTTTTGATTCACTTCACTGAATATCTAGCCGCTGTTAGCACGTGCCTAAGCAGTTTTTTATATGGCTTGGCCAGGCGGGGTTGGGAGATACCAAGTAAAAATAGTTTAGGGGTTAGGGGGATTGGCGCCTCAAAGAGATGGGTAAGCAGCTGGTGCGTGGACTGCCAGAACGGGGTGATAAGGGGGCACGTCCAATAGATGTGGAAGAGAGAGCCTCTGGCCTGATGGCATCGCCAGCATCGGTCAGAGGTGGATGGAAATATTTTGTGGAGTATGTCCGGGGTTTGGTACCAGAAACACAGAATTTTGTATGAGTTTTCCTTATACAGGGTGCATAGGGACGATTTGGCAGCCTGCCTCCAGACGGCCTGCCAGGCCTCCATCGGCAGTGACTCCCCCAGCTCTCTCTCCCACCTCAGCATATATACATGCTTCCCCCGCCCCTGCCAATCATATGCGTTCAGTAGCTGGTAGATATCCGTGATCAACCCCCGTCTATGGCGCCCCTCTAGGACAATACGTTCAAATGGGGACGGTTGCGAAAATTGGAGCTTTGGGGCTATTGTCTGGGCATAATGTCTTATTTGTAAGTAGCTGTAAAACACCTGTCTGGGCAGGTCGTGTTTCACCTGGAGCTCCGAGAATGTCAGCAGCCTACGGGTCCTGGGGTCCACCAAGTGTCCAAAATGGAATAGGTCTCGCGAGGCCCAGGGCCAAGACATCTGGTGGGTCAGGCTGTCCGGTATTTTGGGGTTGCAAACAAAAGAGTTTAGCAAGGAGCATTCGGACTTAAGCCCCACTTCTCGGGATATCTTACGCCAGAGTCCTCTGAGCAAAGACATCGAGCCTAACAAACGGTCAGGCCCCACTCCCACATCAGCATCCCATAAAAGGCTATTTGGGTGGACCGGGGCTAACCATATCTTTTCTATCTCCGTCCACTTATTAAAGGACCTCTGGGGAAACCAGGAGACCACTGCACGCAACTGGGTAGCTTGGTAATATTTAACAAGGTTGGGGAAAGCCAGACCCCCGTCTCCTCGCGAGGCTGTCATGACCGACCCAGGGATCCTATGTTTTTTATAGTTCCAAACAAACTTCAGCATATCACTCTGAAGCTTGCAGAGGTGGGCGTACGGGATCGGGATGGGTAGCGTCTGAAACAGATAAAGGAGTTTGGGGAGGATGACCATTTTTATGGCCGCCACTCGGCCTAGGAGCGAGATATGATGTGCCTTCCACTTTTGAAGAAGGCCTCTGACTGTTCGATATAGGGGAGGGAAGTTGGCCTGGTACAGGGAGCCGAAGGATGGTGTAATATGGATCCCGAGGTATTTAAGGGATGAACTCTCCCAGGTATAGGTTAAATTCGACTGTAGGTGGTGGACCTCAGCCTCCGCAATGTTGATCGGTATGGCCGCTGACTTTGAAGCGTTCGTTTTGTACCCCGACATTGTCCCGTATTTATCTAGTTCAGCATGGAGGTTGGGCAGGGAGATTCTGGGTTGGGTCAAGGTGAGAATAATGTCGTCCGCAAACAAGGATGTCTTAAATTCCTTTCCCTGCACCGAGATGCCCCTAATGTCCGGATTTCCCCGTATGGATGCTGCCAGGGGCTCGACACATAGGGCAAAGAGCAAAGGTGAAAGTGGGCATCCCTGGCGCGTACCGTTGGCTATCTGGAAGGGGGAGGATGTGGCAAAGGGGGTTTTAACTTGGGAGGTGGGGTTTGAGTATAGGTGTTGTACCGCCCGCAAGAAGGGACCTTTAAACCCCATGTGGTGCAGGGTAGCGAACATAAAGGGCCAGCTTAGGCGATCGAAGGCCTTTTCGGCATCTAGGCTCAGTATAAGAGCCTCCGCACCGTCCCTATTGGCTACATCAATCAGGTCGATGACCTTCCTGGTGTTGTCCCCTGCCTGGCGTAGCGGCACAAAACCTACTTGGTCCTTATGGATCAGGGAGGGAAGAATAATATTCAGCCTAATCGATAGAAGTTTAGTGAATATTTTGAGGTCTGAATTTAGTAACGCTATGGGCCTGTAACTAGCGCAAGAGGCTGGGTCTTTATCCGGTTTTGGTATGAGGGTCAAAAAGGATCCTTGCATGTCACTTGGGATTGGGGTCTGGTGGAGGAAGGCGTTAAATAGTGTGGTCATGTGGGGGCTGAGTAACGGGATAAAGGCCTTGTAATACTCGTACGGTAGTCCATCAGGGCCAGGGGATTTATGGGCTGGGAGGCCCTTCACTGTGTCTGCTAACTCTTCCGCCGATATAGGAGCGTTCAGGCCCTGTAAGTCTGCTATCTGAAGTCGGGGTAGACCTGCTTGTTCCAAGTATTGGGTCATACGGGCCTTCAGGTCGGGAGATGGGGGGTCATGTGGTACTTCCGGTTTATTATATAGGTCCGTATAGTAGTCCACAAAGGCTGCCACTATGTCCCTGGGATGTGTTAGAAGATCGCCCCCCCTGTTCTTTATCTGATGTGGGGTAGAGGTAAGGGCTTGGTCTGCCAGTTTCCTGGCCAAGAGATCCTGCGCCTTGTTGCCCTTGTCATAGTAAAGTTGCTTCAGGCGGGTTAGCGCCTTTTCTACTTTGCCTAAAGCGAGGTCCCGCAGTGTCGTGCGCGTTTGGACAATCCGTTTAAGGAGTGCGGTGGATGGGTTTTGCAGGAGCTTAGCCTCCAGGGCCTTCTACTGTCGTTCGGCCAATGCTTTAGCAGCACCGGCGTCTTTCTTCATGGCCGAAGAGAGGGCCATGCACTTTCCCCTCAGGACCGCCTTGTGGGCGGCCCACAGGGTGGAGGTGGAAACGTCCGGTGTGTCATTTTCAGCGAAATAATGCTGAAGGGTCTCTTCTAGCTCCCGTTTCGAGGGGGCATGTTGCAGAAGAAAGTCATTAAGCCTCCAGTTATAGGGCCGGCGGAGGGGCGCGATTAAATTCAGGGATAGTGTGATGGGGGCATGGTCCGACCAGGGGATGGGCAGCACACTAGCCGCTTCTGCAATCCGAAGCGTATTGTTATTCACGAAAAAGTAATCTATCCGCGTGTGTGTGCGATGTGGGGCCGAATAAAATGTGTATTGGCGATCTCCTGGATGGAGGGCTCGCCAGGCATCAAAGAGTGCGTTTTTCCTAGTCAGTTGGCGAAACAACTTTGAATCCCTAAGGGCCCGGGTTTGCGAGGTCTGGGTGTTTGCCACTAGGCGATCCCAGGTAGCAGAGTGTGCCAGGTTAAAGTCTCCTCCGATCACCAGTAAGTCATGGGACTCTCGGAAAAGTCGGGCATGAACCCTGGTTAAGAAATGGTGCTGATGTGTGTTGGGAGCGTAGACTATGCAGAAGGTAATGGCCTGTGACTGCCACAGGCCCCTGAGGATAAGAAAGTGTCCCTGAGGGTCTAAATACGTGGAGGAGCATGTAAAAGGGGACCCCTTTTTAAAGAGGATGGCTACGCCCGCCTTCTTGTTTGGTCCAAAAGCCTGGTATACCTGGGGAAAGTGTCGGGATGCAAATGTGAAGGAGTCAGCCCTATCAAAGTGGGTCTCCTGCACCATGATAATATCTGCCCCTGACTGCCTAAACTCTCGGAGTGCCAGGTGGCGTTTCTTGTTGGAATTTAGCCCATGTACATTTAATGAAAAAATTCTAGCCATAGCCTAGGAGGGGGTGTGCTACTCGTATACTTATCTGGTGGAGCAGGCGACGAGCCCAGGTCAAGGAGCGTGACATCCGCGCGAGGAAGGCCGGGGGCCAGCGGGGACGAGGCACAGGCTGCGGAGAGCAGGAGCAGGGAGCTCTAGAGAGGGGGAAAGAAAAAAGAGTAAGAACACACAGAGTAAACACGATAAACATTCTCGTACATGCCCTGGGTGACCAAGGGGTCACGGGCCATATAAGTTCCGAACGGACTCCCCGGCCGGGAGATTAAAGATGTCCGGGCCGGGGAGACTCGGAGGGACCGAGGTCCAGGGAGGAACTCTCTAGCGGATAGCCACCAGGGGGGATCAGCATCCAGAAATCCGGTCAGTCCAGACAGGGGCACCTCAGGGCAGCCCGATAAATAAAAAACAAAAATGTGGCGAGGGCCTTCGGGGGAGAGGCAGGGATTTGGAGCACCTGAGCTTCCAAAAAAGAGAAGGGGACAATCATGAACTTGCACCGCACGAAACAACAGATAATAAAGAAAAAAAAAAAAAAAAAAAAAAAAGGGGAGTACAGATCAGTGCTTCGTGTTGTCCGGCCGGACAGGTCGGGTTTCGCCAGTTAGTCAGCTGGTCATCAGGGGAAGGGCCTTCCAACACCAGGGCCTCCGGATCTGTGTCTAGGGGATCGGCGGGAGGGCTCCGGGCTCTTGGGGCGTTTATTCGGTGGAACCTTCTGCCAGACCACCGGGGGTGGAGGGGGAGTGGCCACCAGGTCCCAGTCAGGTAGTTGAGGGACAGGAATGTCCAGGGCGTCGCAGAAAGAGTCTAGGTCTTCGGGGTATCGCAGGATCGCCGATCTCCCTTGATGTTTGGCCGTTAAGCTAAAGGGGAAGCCCCATCTATAAAGAATGTCCTGGTCTTGCAGGGAGCGTAGTAGTGGTTGCAGGAGTCTCCGCTTCTGGAGCGTGATCCATGAGAGGTCTGGATAAAGTTGTATCGGGGAGTTGTCGAACACTAGGTTGCGGACAGCGCGGGCTTTGCGCATGATGGTCTCCTTCAGCGGATATGATTGTATGCGGCAAATAACGTCCTGTGGCTTAGAAGCGGGGCCTTTCGGGCGCAAGGCCCTATGAGCTCTGTCCATTTCAATGTGTTTGTCCAGGGGAGCCCCTGTGAGGTCGTTAAACATCGTCTGGAGCGTTTTTTGCAAATCTTCAGCTTCATCCGCCTCAGGGAGGCCTCGCACTCTTTTATAGCATTTTTAATATTTTGTTTTATTAGTAAAAGCTGTGATCAGAGATTTTTAGTGGGATTGGCGACATTGCATCAGACAGATCAGACACTTTTGACACTTTTTGGGACCATTGACAGAAATCAGTGCAATAAACTCCCCTGTCAGAATGGGGATTTGTTTGTTTACATTGACAGATCTCTGTTCTAGCTCTCTGTGGCGTGATCGCAGGTGGTCAGCAGACATTGCGGCCACGTGCGCCCGCTGTAGCTGTTAAAGGGACCGCCGTACAGCTACAATGATTCGACCTGCCATTTTATAATGATGGCGGCTGGTCGGCAAGTGGTTAATACCTATAGGGGTTGATTTACTAAAAGCTGTGCATGATATCCAATCAGCTTCTAACTTCAGCTTGTTTAAATAATCTTTGACAAAAACTGGAAGCTGATTGGTTTCTATGCAGAGCTGCACCAGATTTTGCACTCTCCAATTTTTGGTAAATCAACCCCTTAGGCCCCTTTCACATTGAGGAGTTTTTCAGGCGGTACAGCACTAAAAATAGCGCTGCTATCCCGCCTGAAAAACTCCTGCCCAGCTACCTCAATGTGAAAGCCGAAGGGCTTTCACACTGAGGCGATGCGCTGGCGGGAGACAAAAAAATCTCCTGTCAGCAGCATCTTTGGAGCGGTGAGAGGAGCGGCGTGTATACCGCTCCTTCACCGCTCCTTCCCATTGAAAACAATGGGAAACCGCGGCAATACCGCCCGCAATGCGCCTCTATATAGGCGCATTGCGGGCGGTATTAACCCTTTATCGGCCGCTAGCGGGGGTTAATACCGCACCGCTAGCGGCTGATTTCCACGGCAATCCCGGCAGTATAGCGCCGCTACTTTTAGCGGCGCTATACCGCCACCGCGGCTCCCGCCCCAGTCTGAAAGGGGCCTTAGTCTTTTATGTACTCTTAATTTTTTTACAAAATAAAATGTGGTGATTTTACATTTTGTGTGCTGTCCATTCCCGAATATAAATTTTCCGCCTAAAAAGTCCCATCATTTCATAATGATGTTTTTAATATGTGTGTAATGTCCGTTTCAATTTGTTGCCACTCACCGGGCAAATGTGGCATTCCCTAATATTCAATCATTGGAGAAAATAACCCTTAGAACATTTAATCAGCAGAGTTAAGAACATTTAACCTATTATGTGGTTTACATCCATGTTTTTGGACACAGTGGAACCTGTCAGGGTAACTCTCTATGAAAAAAAAACAAAAAAAAAAAAACAATGTTCTTTTATTTGTAGTGAATGTAATTAGAATATGAAAAGTAAGTAGTAAGCTGGGCTCCAATTTCAATTAATTGATCCGGCATAATCAGTTGCATCTCGGTTTGAACAGAATTATTTTAGGCCTTCACTTAATCAGTCAACAAATCATGAGCAAAGGTAATCACAGCAGCAACCAATGAACAACCATTATTCCATGTTTTAAATTTTCTCTTTTGTAAAGAAATAAATCTTCCTCATAAAAAGCAAGTCTGCTAAAAACGCTTTTTGTCAGCAACTGACCTGGTGACCTGATCCAATGCCTCTTGCGCCGCTACACAGGACTCCCTGTTTACATCACTGGGGTCATCAATAAACCTTGTCTCCAGTTGGCATACCAGTTGCTCCACCTGCTCCTGCTGTGCCCTCATATTAGATTTAACTCTTGATACTGCCTTAATGAGAATACCTCTCAAGGACGCCTTAAAGGCCTCCCAAGCTGCACAGGGGTCCGGGTGGTCTACGTGGTGCTCCCAGAACTCCCCGATTGCCTCTGTCAGGCTCTCATGGGAAGGGATCAGGTTCAACCAAAAGGCATTAAGTTTCCAGGGGGCCCTTGCAAGAGTCGTGTCAGGTTTGGAGATTAGGTGAATCAAGAGTGGGGAGTGCCCCTAACCAGGTATTGGATGTCCTGTAGAAAGCGGGACGTTTGGGCTGTGCACAGGCACAAATCTATCCTGGACTGGGAGAGGCGAGTCTTAAGTCTTCCCAGACCTCTCCCTCGATTGGCACACTTCGTACCAGACAGGGGAAGCTGGTGAACACTCCTACCCTGATAATGCAGGAACTGGTGGAGTACTATGCAGACCTCTACCGGTCCAGAGCGGGCTACACAGAGGCAGAGTTGCAGACTTATTTGCAGACTGTAGAGCTTCTGGGCCTCTCTACATCCCAAAGAGCACTGCTAGATGCCCCCATTATAGTTAAGGAGCTACAGGAGGCGATCGCTCTCTCACCTAACTATAAGGCCCCTGGGGACGACGGCCTCCCATCCGAAATCTACAAACAGTATGGGGACTCTATTCTACCTCATCTCCTTAGAGTGCTTAACCAGGCCAGGACCAATCAGAGCCTACCAGAGTCTATGACTAGAGCAAACATAGTCCTTATATTGAAGCCGGGGAAGGACCCACTGGATTCGGGGTCCTATAGGCCGATATCTCTTCTGCAAAGCAATATAAAAATTCTAGCTAAGGTACTGGCCCTTAGACTTAATAAGGTTATTACTTCCATTATACACCCGGACCAATCGGGATTTATCCCGCAAAAAAGTCTACGGCCATAAATCTCTACATGCTTTCTTAACCTCCAAGCCCAGCCAGATAATGCAGGAGACAGGGCGCTGCTGTCCTTGGACGCCCATAAGGCGTTTGACAGCATAGAATGGCAATACCACTGGGTGGTTATTGGCAAGCTCGGGTTCGGAGATATGTTTCTGTCCTGGGTCAAACTGCTTTATAGCTCCCCACAGGCGCTTATAAGAGAGGCATGTCATGTTTCACTACCCTTTAGGCTCCACAGGGGGACAAGACAGGGCTGCCCGTTGTCATCGCTTCTGTTTGCGGTTGCAATTAAGCCGATGGCCACCCTGATCAGGTCCAGTCCGCAGGTCCAAGGCTTTAGGTACGGGACACTTCATGAAAAAATCATACTTTATGCGGATGACACTATGCTGTTGTTGGGAGACACTTCAGACTCTGTGAGAGCAGTGATGTCGATCATAGTACAATTCGGTACGTTCTCTGGTCTGGTGATGATCGATTGGACAAAATGATCACTTATGGTGCTTGATGCCAATCCGGACGCCCAAAGTTTAGCAGTGCTTCAAATACCGGTAACCTCCAGGTTCAAATATTTAGGAATTCAGGTCACCCTGGAAATACTAGAATATATCCCCCTTAACCCATCACCCCTGCTGGGCCGTATCAGAGCTTGAATAAAAGTGTGGTCAAAACTGAAAATGTCCCTGGTAGGAAGGGCCAACTTAATCAAAATGATCTTCATGCCCCAGCTTCTTTATATACTACATAATGCCCCTGTGGTGATCCCCCTTAAAATATTTCACATTATTAATTCTGTTTTCAAGTCCTTTCTGAGGCAGGATAGGCCCCCCAGGGTTAAGCTAGAACAATTGCAGAAACCCAAGGACGAGGGGGGGTTGGCGTTGCCTAACCTGTGGCTTTATTATATTGAGTCCCAGCTGCAGCATGTGGCCCTCATCCTCGCCCCGCTGGATGGAGCGATGGAGGACCAACCTGCCATAGACCCCGTTAAGACTCTCATGTGCCACGAAATGGGGGTATCCGATGTAGCAGTGGGCTTGGAGGCCTTGGCATACGCAAAGTCTAATAAGAGATTCCCCACGTTTGCCCTACTCCAAAAAATATGGAACAAGGCCAGACAGTTACAGGCAGTAGAAGGTTTCACCAAATACTGTCCAATTTGGAATAATAAATACTACCCGGAACTACAGACTCTGACGTGTGGGGCTCGGTGGAGGAGGTATGGAGTCATGCACCTACGTCACATTTTTGTGGCGGGTCAATTGAGCACCTTTGCTGATCTGAGGGAGCGATTTCGGCTTCCCCGGACGATGCACTTTTATTATATGCAACTGCAACATGCCATCAGGGCTCAGTTTGGTGGGACTCCCTCCCTATGGAGGAGGTGAACAGCTATAAGGGATTTATTTCCAATTGCTACTCAATGCTACTAGGGGTGTTCCTGTCAGGATTTCCTTTGAGGACGGTGACCCAATGGGAGAACAATGTCGGTGCTCTAGAGGGGGAACAGTGGGAGAAGGCGCTTCAGGCGGTACAAATGTCCTCCCTTAACGTGGCGCAGTGTCTGTCACAGTTATACATTGTACTGAGAGTGCATTACATGCCAGCCAAGCTGGCTAGAATAGGGGTGAGACCAAACTCGGACTGCCCAAGGTGTGCAAGAGACCACGGAGACTTAATTCACATGTTATGGCGCTTCCCAAAGCTACATTTGTACTGGACAGGGGTACTGAATACCATAAATAGTGTCTTCTCAGTGACTATCCTGACTGACCCCAAACCGTGCATCCTAGACGATCTCCCCCTGGAGGACAATTTCAAACCGCCCAGTGCAAGAGCCCTTTTTCAGGCACGGGTACTCATCCTTAGGCGATGGAAGGCGGCTGAACCCCCCTTGCTTAGAGAATGGATCAATAAGGTGGGAGACATGTTGAGACTAGAGAAATGTATCTTTCAACACAGGGGGAGCCCTGGTGAGCACCCCAGGATTGTCCCCAGTGGACCTCATACTGGATAGGTTACTGCTTTGAGACTATTGACTCATATAATTCCAGGTATTGCCGTTAGAGGGGATGGGTGAAGCAATTTCTGTGGGTGTATGGACGATCTTTATAAACTTGAGTTGCAATCACCATGCGTGGGGAGGTGGGATGGGGGATGATTGGCTGTGATGTTTGGGCACTATATTTTTGTGGAACTGGAAGTCATGACATGTATGTGAAGCATTTGTTCTTTAATAAACTTGTTTCTGATAAAAAAAGATAAAAAAAAATCGTATGTGTTAACTACAGTACAGTACAGTGACTACAGTAGTCATTTGGTAATTTAATGTTGGTAAAATGTATTTTCAGTTTCAATCTACAGCCCCATAATTTCTGGAGATTATCAAAAACATAAATAATGCTTCTTACTAACAATGTCATTGGCAGGAAATTACACTTGGTGGGGGTCCGTGTGCATTCTGTCCTAGAAATGTAATTGTGTCTTATTACAGCTCTAGTGGTGGTCATGTAATTATAGTAGGCACTTAGTAAAAAAGTAGGCAATAGATGGCATCTATGTAAGTTTTAACAAAATAGCAACAATTATCTGTTGTGACGATCCTGTGATTTTTACCATGTGATTGGTACCTGTGGCTTAGGTGGTGCCTGAAGTGCTAGATGTTCTGTTTGGTACAGTAATCCTCAAAGCACTGAAAGAGGAAATAGCAAAGGATTTGTTTAAATCAAAGAATGTAGATGTGTTGGCACTAACCACCTTTCCAACATTGGCTCTGTTGGAACCCTAATAAAGAGTTTTGACTTTAGATACAATATTTTTAATTGCAATCATCTCCAGACATTAATATTGAAATCGTCATGATCACAGAAAATGTGTATACTCCAAAATTAGTCTAATTTTCCTTTTTTGGTTCTCTCCAGGCAGCTATCACAATGACATAAAGTATATTTTGCTTTATGTTGTACTTTTGATTATGAACTGTTAACTGTAATTATTTTTTACATTTGTGTCAAGTGTACCAAATAAATGCTCTACATTTATTTAAGTAGACAAGTTAGTCATAGATGTAGTGCTAGCCCTGAAGGAACTGCTTAGTAATTTGGGTCCTCTGTTCTGCTCCTTGACTCCAAGAATGACCTCAGTCCCTCTGACATGCCTGGTTGGATGAAAGTAACTGCAAGCACTTATAAAGACAACAGCTTAAATACCTTTAACCTGGTGGTGAGCTATTAGATACAAAACAGTTCAGTGGTAAATTAACTGAATGTATTGGTGCAGTTTATGATAGATGATGGTATGTGTATAAATAAGCACATAGCAGATAGATTCAAACACAGTCTGCTAGATAAAGGTAATCACTATGCCAGGGTAGCTTGAATTGAGTTCTGTACCACCAGACTGGGACCAACTCATAAATCAACAAGCTCAGCAATAAAACAGTGTAAATGGTAATTGTAAAACTAGTCTGGAGTAGCACTCTAGGAGGTGGTTAGATCACAGCCAGGGTTTATTGAAGGACTATTCCTCCTCAGGCAATACTAGGAGTCCTTGTAGGGGTGACTTACCAGGATGAACAGTCCTACACCCTTAACTCCAGCCAGCTAACATTGGGGCCCATATTGCTGTTGGTCCACATAAGCATAATCCCCATGGAAGGCTGCATGAAGTATCATAAGTAACTGGATAAGTGCCCAGTTCTTTTAAGCTCTGTCTCTGATAAAGACAGAAGGCTGTGGCCACTCTGCCCTCTCATCAGTCACTCGTACCCTGTGGTACAGCTCTAGCATTGGTGCAACACAGTAATTAAACAGTCCTGTCCCCACACTCCCCAATCCTTTCTATATCATCGCCCATCTGTAAACCCTAGGCCTCTGCTCCAGCTACCAGCAAGTCCAGCCAGGGGATGTGCATGAGGTGCAATCCTGAGAGGACGTCATATGATGTCCTCCCATAACAACAGTGCTCCCGCCCAGTCACCATTGTACAATAGGCTGGGTGGGAAGTGGTTAAAAAGAGTAACTCCATGTGTGTTGAGAAAAAACTCTCTGGGTGATCAATGTACATTGCAGGGATTAAACAATACAGTTGCAGCAGATTCCTACCTTTTGTTGCTCTGAAGAGATAGTTTCACCATGTCCCTTGTATACTGATTCTGAAGAGGAGAGACTGGGTACTTTTAGAAGTATTTAAAGTGATATTAAAGACTAAGGGCCAGATTCACGTAGTGCAGCGGATCTATAGATCCGCTCGTTCTACGTGAATTAAGATCCGCTCCCGCAAGTTTAGGAGGCAAGTGGCTAATTCACAAACAACTTACCTCCAAACTTGCGACGGCGGATCCTAAATCCCCCGGCGGAATTCAAATTTCCCGGCGTGCATTGCTCCCACTGACGTCGCTAGGACGTCAGTGGTTGCGACGCTTACGTAAACGACGTCCGTCCGTATTCGAGAACGACTTGCGCAAACGACGTTAAAAAATTTAAATTCGACGCAGGAAAGTCGGCTATACTTAACATTGTCTGCGCCTGATGAAAGCAAGGGTAAGTATACGACGGGTACGCCGCTACGGAAACGTCGTAAGAAGACTGCGTTGGGTCCGCGTACGTTCGTGAATTTGCGTATCTCGCTGATTTACATATTATTTATCGTAAATCAGCGGGAACGCCCCCGGCGCCATTTTTAAATTGAAAAAAAGATCCGACAGTGTAACACATTGTAACACTGTCGGATCTAGACCTATCTATGCGTAACTGATTCTATGAATCAGGCGCATAGATAGGACCAGTTTACGTCAGAGATACGATGGTGTATCTGTAGATACACCGTCGTATCTCTTTGTGAATCTGGCCCTAAGTTTTTTTTAAATAATAAGCAAGTCATAGTTACCTGCTCTGTGGTTTTGCACAGAACAGTCCAGAACAGTCCAGATCCTCCTCTTCTACGGTCCCCCCACCAGTGGCTTCCTCCTGCCGAGTGCCCCCTTAGCAAGCAGCTTGCTATGGGGGCACTCCTGTCCATCCAGACACAGAGCATGTCTCGTCCCCGACCCTCTCTCTCCTCATTGGATCACTGGCTGTGATTGGCAGGAGCCATCTGCACCTGCTGCTGTCCCTGCCAATGAGGAGACAGAGACTCCAGGGAGCCGCTTCTCTTGTGTACATCACTAGATCGAGATAGGACTGAGGGAAGTTTTAAGGGGGCTGGGGGATGCTGCAAACCAAAGGTAAAAAAACTTGAGCCTTTACAACCACTTTAATCCTTGGGGAATATCACACCAAAACTGAAATTTCTATTGTGGAGGAAGCCTAAAATTTGATCTGTATCTTAGGGTAGATTTCTGGGAAAATCAGTGAGCTAAAATTACAACTTCTGCAGAATGCAAAGGAAATTACATTGTTTAATAACATTAAATTACAACATTGATTGTGTAGCTATTACATCTAACAAACTTTTTTTTCCCCCACAAATGTGGATTTACCCATTAATGTCAAATTGTCACACCCCTAATAATGGCAGCCAACATCTTGACTTGACATGTGTGTGTTAGCAGGCTGCTATAATTCTCTATCGCAATAGATGAGATTGATGAATATGTACTGTAGTTTGATTATATCACAGTCAATGTTTGGCATTCATATTAAAAGTTAATTCTAAAAGTGTTGAATATAAATGAAAAAGTTAATCATTGCCTTTTGTTTGCTCTTTGATGTTATTGTGGCAGATTGGAATAACTAAAAAAAAAAAAACACTGGTGAGAGTGCCAAGAACGAGCGGTTAAAGAAAGCACTGTGTTAGCTTTTAATTTATAATTTAGCAACTTAGGGCCAGATCCTCAAAAGAGATACTCCGACTTAACTGCTGTTCAGTCTGTGTGTAACTTTGGAAACGATCCTCAAAAGGCTTTTTCCAAAGTTAGACAGAAGATCCGACATGTGTAATTGAATTACACTGCCTAATTTTAGGATGCAGTACCGCATCCGCCGCTGGGGGCATTTCGAGTCGAAATGCCGTTGCTAGTATGCAAATTAGCACTTAAGGCGATCCACAAAGCTTTCTAGCTTCCTTTTTGCGCCGTAAGTGTTATTTTGCAAGTGTAAAATTAGGGCTCGTTTTACAAAGTGTAAAGTTAGTCACACCTTGTA
This sequence comes from Rana temporaria, assembly GCF_905171775.1. NCBI lineage: Eukaryota > Metazoa > Chordata > Amphibia > Anura > Ranidae > Rana > Rana temporaria. Next base: position 508,779,869 of record NC_053489.1, read on the forward strand.
AAGGCCCATTCCAGCGACGGCATTTGGTATGCTTTCCCGAGGGAGAACTCCACGTCAATTTGTAAAAAACAAAACCGGCATGGGTTCCCCCCCAGGAGCATACCAGGCCCTTAGGTCTGGTATGGGTTGTAAGGGGACCCCCCCTACGCCGAAAAATCGACGTAGGGGGTCCCCTACAATCCATACCAGACCCGTATCCAAAGCACGCTACCCGGCCAGCCAGGAAGGGAGTGGGGACGAGCGAGCGCCCCCCCCCTCCTGAGCCGTGCCAGGCCGCATGCCCTCAACATGGGGGGGTTGGGTGCTCTGGGGCAGGGGGGCGCACTGCGGGCCCCCCCACCCCAGAGCACCCTGTCCCCATGTTGATGAGGACAGGACCTCTTCCCGACAACCCTTGCCATTGGTTGTCGGGGTATGCGGGCGGGGGCTTATCGGAATCTGGGAGTCCCCTTTAATAAGGGGGCCCCCAGATACCGGCCCCCCACCCTAAGTGAATGGATATGGGGTACATCGTACCCCTATCCATTCACCTGGAGGCAAAAAGTAAAAGTTAATAAACACACAACACAAGGCTTTTTAAAATATTTTATTATTCTGCTCCGGACGCCCCCCCTGTCTTCATTATTAGCTCTTTTACCAGGGGGGGCTTCTTCTTCCACTCTCCGGGGGTCTTCCGCTCTCCGGGGGTCTTCCGCTCTCCGGGGGGGCTTCTCCGGACTCCGGGGGGGCTTCTCCGGACTCCGGGGGGCTTCTTCCATCTTCTCCCCTCTTCCGCTGTTGACTCGGCGAACCCCGGTTCTTCTGCAGATGTCCGGTGCCTTCTTCTTCAGCGCTGGCTGCCTGCTATGTTTGTGTGTTAGCTCGATTTCAAACAGGCAGCCGGCGCGGTCTTCTGTGACGCCAGGGTCTTCTGGTCTTCCGATGTTGCCTCGTCGCCTGTTGTCGCTGTAATGATGGAAGCGCGCCTTGCATCACATTTATATAGGCATCACCGTCCCATCATGCTCCGGTAGGTACCCACGTGGTGGGTGCCTACCCACGTGCACCCACCACGTGGGTACCTACCGGAGCATGATGGGACGGTGATGCCTATATAAATGTGATGCAAGGCGCGCTTCCATCATTACAGCGACAACAGGCGACGAGTCAACATCGGAAGAGGGGAGAAGAACAGAAGACCCTGACGTCACAGAAGACCGCGCCGGCTGCCTGTTTGAAATCGAGCTAACACACAAACATAGCAGGCAGCCAGCGCTGAAGAAGAAGGCACCGGACAGCTGCACAAGAACCGGGGTTCGCAGAGTCAAGAGCGGAAGAGGGGAGAAGATGGAAGAAGCCCCCCGGAGTCCGGAGAAGCCCCCCCGGAGTCCGGAGAAGCCCCCCCGGAGAGCGGAAGACCCCCGGAGAGCGGAAGACCCCCGGAGAGTGGAAGAAGAAGCCCCCCCCTGGTAATTGAGCTAATAACGAAGACAGGGGGGCGTCCGGAGCAGAATAATAAAATATTTTAAAAAGCCTTGTGTTGTGTGTTTATTAACTTTTACTTTTTGCCTCCAGGTGAATGGATAGGGGTACGATGTACCCCATATCCATTCACTTAGGGTGGGGGGCCGGTATCTGGGGGCCCCCTTATTAAAGGGGACTCTCAGATTCCGATAAGCCTCCGCCCGCAGACCCCGACAACCAATGGCAAGGGTTGTCGGGAAGAGGTCCTGTCCTCATCAACATGGGGACAGGGTGCTCTGGGGTGGGGGGGCCCGCAGTGCGCCCCCTGCCCCAGAGCACCCAACCCCCCCATGTTGAGGGCACGCGGCCTGGCACGGCTCAGGAGGGGGCGCTCGCTCGTCCCCACTCCTTTCCTGGCCGGCCGGGTAGCGTGCTTTGGATACGGGTCTGGTATGGATTGTAGGGGGACCCCCTACGTCAATTTTTCGGCGTGGGGGGGTCTCCTTACAACCCATGCCAGACCTAAGGGCCTGGTATGCTCCTGGGGGGGGAACCCATGCCGTTTTTTTCTTTGAAAATTGGCATGGAGTTCTCCCTCAGGAATGCATGCCGCTGTCATTTTTTTTTCCCCGACGCAACTTTAAGCCGTCGCGATCCTCAAAAACTCGGCGTAACGTAACTTCGCGCATGCGCAGTACGGCCGGCGCGGGAGCGCGCCTCATTTAAATGGGACTCGCCCCATTTGAATAGGAACGCCTTGCGCCGGCGGAATTTTAGTTACACAGCCTGAAATTTCTAGATAAGTGCTTTGTGGATCAGGCACTTAGGTAGAAACTTTAAGGCAGTGTAACTTAAATTGGATTTTTTAAGTTACGTCAGGTTTTTGTGGATCTGGCCCCTACTCTCTAGAAAGTCAAAACACACACTGTACTTTAATATAGATACTCCTCTTTAGACTTTTGAAAGGGCACCAAACACATAGAAAAGTATGGGGGGAATGCTCTGAAGAGATCGACAAATCCGGAATATTGCCAGCCATCATTTAATAAATTCATGTTTAATGCAATATAGACAGGTGTAATTATTTGAAGTCATTGCTATTGTTTAAAGTTAATTGCAACAATGCTCATGGGAAATATGTGTTGATTAGCTGATGCAGTTTGATCTCAGAACTTCATATAGGAAAACAAGGTTTGCTTTTGATCTATAAAATAAGGGAACCCTGCCTAAGGCAGAATGTTTGAAAGAACAAGACCACAAATCTTGGAATGGAACCTTTTGTAAGTGTCGCTATGGATGAAAATGGAGTATGATAGCTTTAGGCTTGTTTCTTAGTACACAATTTTTAATGTGAAAATGAATTATCCAAAACGTGTGGAAACAATGTATTTCCATAATGCATTACCAAATGCAAATATAAAGTCAGATATCTTAAAGAGGCTTACTAAGTTTTTAGCAACTTTGCAAAACAGAACTAAAATGGCAATAGGGCAATCAACAGACAATTATATCCAAATCATAGAAATTTGTTTTCACCAAATATTAGTGAAATACATTTAAAAATAATGAGTGATTCAATCTTCAAATTCCAGCTAAACAGCTAAATGCACAACTTAAATACATACTGTATACATTGAGGATTTGCAATTTCATACAGTCATTGTTGTGATTTACACACATTTTCCACATTTAACAGCCAGGTAGGTGACACATGTAGTGAAACATTTCAGCTTAATGTATCACTCCCCTCCCGCTTCCTCATCCTGCCAATCTGTATCATCCAATATATGGGTCAGTAACCTATAGATTACAATCTACCAGTAGATCGCGGGTAGGTTACCAATAGATCACAGTCTGGGCTTGCTGACCCGCCATCCCAGAGCATCAGAGTGCAATGCAGAGGGACTACTTGTAAAGTTTGAGCTGTCGTAAAGTTTGAGCTGTCGTAAGGAGCAAGAGCCGCACACATTGATGGCTCCTGTCCCATGCAGAGAAATACCAACTCCACCTCTTATGCTTGCTAGCGGTCTCCAGAGTGGTGCCAGCAGCAGGAAAGTCACGATATTCAGGTCAATGTGAAGCAATACACTGGGCATAATAGCAGCATTGTGTTGCTTTCTTACCACCTGCTTTAACCCCTTGGACACTTCAGAAGTATGAAGTTGTGGAGCGCTTGCAGAGTGGCCACCAAAAGCAACAGGGGGCTTAATTCCTGCTGCAGCATGTGTAAATCAAATTGGTATAGGGATCGGTAAAACCGGGACTCAACCACCCTCCAACTTTATGTGTGAATGAGCCCTAAGAGTGCTGATACTAAATGCAACTAAGGGCTCATTTACAAGTGCAGCAGACACTGCTACTCCTCTGAAAAGCGATCAGAGTGTGTTTGACAGGTGGTTAGGTGGCAATATCTTGCCTCCTCACCACCTCATTTAATCCCATGATTGCATTTCCTAGTAGGGGAAAGAGACCGCCGCTCTAAGCATTGTATAACAATGTGAAACGCGTCAGCTATATCATCCCACCGTTTGCTGTTTCTCTGTTTGTGCAGTGTTTTTTTAATGGATTAAAGCTTTTATTGTTTTTTACATTTATCGGTGTGCGGCTGTCCATACCTTATTGCCTTTCCTAGGCTGACAACACTTTGTGGTTGATTTACTAAAGGCAAATAGACTGTGCACTTTGTAAAATGCAGTTGCACTCTGCAAGTGCAGTTGCTTCACAGCTTAGTAAATGAGCAAAAGCTCTGTTGACTTCCATTATCCAATCATGTGTATGCAAAGAATATATTTCCTTTTTTTCCCCTTGCATCTGATTAGGTATTCCTTGCAAATGAAGCTTCACTAAGCTCTGAAGCAATTGCACTTGTAGCATGCAACTGCACTTTGTAAAGTACACCTATTTGCCTACAGTAAATCAACCCCTTAGTCTTGTATCTATAAAGAAGCGGCATTGCACAGGAAGTTAGGAATGTTATGACTACAGAACGTCACCCCATCCTCATCTCCGTAACATAGGGAAGGAGGTTCTACTGTTCTGTTTCGACTGCTGTTGTATTCATTGACATACCTCCTTAGATCCAGTCTGTCTGGACAGTTTGGTGACCTGCTGACTTGGCACCATCCACAGACAGCTTAACTCTTCAATAGGACACAGCAGTTAAATCCAACGCAATTTTACATCACTTAATTGCAGTACAGAGGATGTTTTTTCAGTCCTTTGAAGTATAAAAAGACAAGTCCTGTTTATGCTAACTACTAACACTAAGCATAGAATATATGTGGAGGTTCTAGCTAGGACTGCATTAACTAGCATTAGAGGAAGAAACCAAATTGCATAGTAAATAAATTGGAGTAGCCCAAATCCTCCACTAGAAGTTAGCATACTACTGAGCAATAACCTGATGAAGTTTAATAAAATACAGAAAAAAATACATGTAAGTGGGACAGAACATGTAACCTGGGCAGGGCTGATAAGACTTTCAATGTAGCAAAAGTGCCGCTAAATGTCCGGCCTGCACGTCCGCCAACAGGCCAGAGACCTGAACAAAGCCAGAATCGGCTTTGATCGAGTCTTGGATATAGTAACCTAGAAATAATGTCATGACATCACTTCAGGTTTACAGAAGACTTATAGGTGCCAAAAAAAAAATTACAGTATGGTGTGGGGGGGCTGTGCAATATGCAGGGGGGGTGTAATATACAGGGGGGAGCTGTGTGATGTGCAGGGGGCTCTGTAATATGCAAGAGGGGGCTGTGTAATGTAAAGGGGTCCAGAGGGGTGGGGCTGTTTAATGTAAAGGGGTCAAGAGGTGAGGGGGCTCTGTAATGTAAAGGTAACCAGAGGTGAAGGAAGATGTGTATTGTAAAGGGGCCAGAGGTGCAGGGGCTGTGTAATGTAAAGGGGGCCAGAGGTGCAGGGGCTGTGTAATGTAAAGGGGGCCAGAGGTGTGGGGGCTGTGTAATGTCCCTTAAGTGGAAAAAGGTAGCTGAACCCTGGTTTAGGGTTTACATTCAATTTAAGATAACATCAATTCTTGCTTTGCCTTTTTAATCTTTGTAATACATGTTTTTTTTTTACATTGTTTCTTTGAGCATGCATTTATTTTTGAACAGTATTATTGCCACAAACAACCAGCCTTGTAAAATATCTTGTAAATAATGTTTATCATCAATGTTTTCTGTGGATGACTTTTACTTTCCATTCCGTGTTCTCTAGTAATATGTCTAGACTACCTTCACAGAGGGCCTCTAGTTCAGTGTTTCTCAACAGGTCATGTTTTCAGGCTTTTATTTATTTTTCACAGGTGATTTGATCAGTTTCACTGCCTTAGTAATTACCACGGCTGTTTCATCAGAGGAAAATCCTGAAAACATGACCCGTTGGGGCGCCTTGAGGACTGGAGTTGAGAAACACTGCTCTAGTCTTTTAATGTTTTAATGTAAGTGTGAAAATGGCTTAAAGGTTATTAATCTCATCATGTTGTGTTAATGTTTTACCTTGTGTTTATGTGTAGTATGTATACAGTATGTGCACGGAGGGCAGCTGTATTTGCTTATTACAAAAAAAGTTTGGTTTTCTGCAAAAAATCTTCTATCTGAAAAAAAATTATTAGCTTTTCTGTTTTATCACAAGCTGTTTGATAGTCAATGACCATGTCATCCTTATCTAGGTTGTATGTGACATGAAAGAGGTCAGAGCAACACTCTCTATGTTGTATGCCAAGGAAGAAGTAATTATTTTACTCAAAAAAATATAAAGGCTGACACTTGCCCTACAGTTTGCCATAAAGTGCATTTTTTTTTCCAAAGGTCAAAAATGTATATAAACCCTAAAAATAAGCGTCTTGTTACGTTTCTTTGATAGGTTCAAAAACACCTGTTGTTTCTGCCAAAAATCCAGTAAGCTCCTAATGTCTTGTATATGTGTACAGAAAACTATATATTAGAAAGCCCTGTACACATGACTGGGAATCCCGTCAGGAAAAAAAAGTCAATATTCCCGACAGGATTCCTGGCAGGCTTGACTTGAAAAGCCGTGTATACACGCGGCCACACAAAATCCCGCCATTCTTTTGAATGGCAAGAACGCGGCGACATCATCAAATACGATGAGCCGGTGTCTTGTCACATTCGATCGCCGTCGCCGCCATCTTGCTACACCCCACACTAACCTTGTATACTACCGCGCATGCGTCAAAGTGTTATCGAGAATGCACGTTTTTTCACCCATACAGACGTCCAGTTTTCTCAGCAGGAAACACTCTGCCGGGAGACCCGACGAGAAAATAGAGAGCAGGGTTCTCTATTTTCCCGTCGGGATTCCCGACTGTTTTCCTGATGGGAAAACTGCTAAGGAGCATACACACGGCCGGGATTCCCGGCCAAAAGCTCCTCTGGCAGTTTTCCTGCCGGAAAACTGGTCGTGTGTATGAGGCTTGAGAGTTTAAAGGATAAGTTCAGCTTTGGGAACATATTACATGTTCCACCCATTTTTAGGGTGGAACATGTAGCATGTTCCCCCTCTTGCAGTTGCTCGGCATACCATATCGATACCCATACCAGTTGTTACATTTTGAAAAGGGCACGGCCATGTGGGGCTCCGCTTACAGACCCCCGTCATTCATTCACAGAGTTCTGTGAATAAATGAACTACAAGTACTGACATCTTTTGAGGCTGTCAGCTTGTAGTTCTCAATGAACTACCAGGGTGCTGTTGAGCGCAGTGATAGTTCATTGATTCTTCTTGTCAGTGTTGAAACTGCTTGCCCGTATGATGTACAGGCAGACGGCTTACAATGACAGTTTGCAGGAGACCTGCATGACACCAGCATGCTGAACGCCGATGCAATGCTTTCCATGCTCCTAAAAAAAAAGTTTTTACCTGCAAAAGATTTATTATTTTTTGAAAGGTGAACTTATCCTTTAAAAGTACTAAAATAAAGCTTAACCCATAGGATTGCATTAAACAAAAATGTATTTGTTTTTGTTTTTTTGGGGGGTTTTCTTTTATATTTTATTTATACTAAAGAAATGTTCTACAAGCCCAATTTTGTTTGACCCCCCTATATGTCACATATATTAAAACCAATCACTTCTGAGCTCTGGTCTCTACATCACCATGCACCATATTTCTCAACCTTTAGTTGTCAGATATCTCATTTAATAAGTACATACTGTATGTCTCCAAATCTATTCTGGAATAATACAGAGGTGGTGAGAGATGTGGTTAACAGACTCTACACATTTCATTGTAGAACATTCACCTTGCTCGAAAAATATATTATTAGGGGCTTAAACTAAAGTATAAAAAAGCAGAATGAGTATTTATATATGTAACTTTTATAGATGGTCAAACATGTTCACCAACACTTGCAATAAACTTATGCTTACAAAAACAATATCACAAAACCTGTTTATCATCACTCATGTATAAGTACTGTCAAGTTAAGGGGAACTCGCCATTTTCATTGTTGTACCCAGACTGTTAACATATAATATTATTGGCAGACCAACAAGGACCCAAATGTTAGCAGTAACCTTCCCAACTGATTATTCCAAAACGAAAAGGAGTGAAGGTATGCACATGATATAGAGATTTAAAGTGATATTAAAGTCTTGCTTTTTATTTAAAAAAATAAAATGTCATACTTAATTGCTCTGCACAGTGGTTTTGCACAGAGCAGCCTGGATCCTCCTCTTTTCGTGTCCCACATTGACACTCCTGGTTCCTCCCTCCTGCTGAGTGCCCCCCACAGCAAGCACCCAAGCTGAGCCGCTGCTCTGTGTCCATTCAGACATCGAGCTGTGGCTCGGCCCCACCCCTCTATCTCCTGATTGGCTCACTGGCTGTGATTGGTAGCAGCAGGAGCCAATGATTCCCGCTACTGCCAACAGCCAATCAGGAGTGCGAGTCCCCAGAGAGGCAAGGCTCTCCTGGACATCGCTGGATCAAGAGGGGCTCAGTTAAGTATTGGGGGGGGGGTGCTCAGGTGGCTGCTGCACACAGAAGATTTTTTACCTTTATCCATAGGATGCATGAAGGTAAAACAACCTTGTGCCTTTATAAACACTTTAAAGATTTAGAAAGAAGGACAATGGCACCACCACTATTGATTTCAGCTCATAAATAACCATACTCTTTCAATAGCTCTGTAGTATGATCCTGCATGATAAAGGAGTAGGACATGTTTACTAATTAAGGATTAAAGCACTTCTGTGTCATCTGCTATAATGCTCATAACGTTTAGGATGTTAAACATTTAAATGGCATCTTATATTATTATCCTACCACTCTGGAGCCTATTATGTGAGTAAAACAAAATGATTTACAAGAAGGATTTAAAGTCATACATACAGTATGCCATTATAAATTGAGATCTGTTCTTCCCCATTGGTAGAAATGGGCTTTATATCAAGGCTATGATCCTTCTTTAAAGGAACACTAAAGGTTCGTTTTTTATTAGATCAATTGATTGCTGTAAGCAAGAGCATTTAAATATCACTTACCTCGTTTTTCCTTTTGACCTCCAAAATACAGTAATCCAGGTTTGAAAATGCCATTTCCTGTCTCTCCTCTTCTTGCTTTCCACCAGCATCTGAGCCGTTTTGCATGGTGGAAAGCAGAATGTGCTCACCCCCTCCCTATGACTACAGCCCTGCGTGAAGATGCTCTCTTATCCCTCACAGGCATGGAGGCTAAGCCCAATGGGAACTGTAGTTCCCATTAGGCCGTGATGTAGCAAGAATGAATGCGCACCGCAAACCAGGAAGTCAGTGAGAATAACGATTCAGGAGTGCTGGAAGTGAATAAAACAGCTCGATTTCAACAGGTATCAAACTAGTTATAATGCAAAACATTACTTTTTACTTTATCAGCTCCTATCAGACTTTAATTTAAGAGGAAAATATTTTTGTCTTTACAACCCCTTTAATATCGTTAATAGCTTTAGATCAGATACACAAGGATCTTTGGAACAGGAATATTAATCATAGGTTACTACAATAGCTGATGGGGCATCTATAAACCACAGGCCATGGCCCCTTGGAGATAATCAAAGCAATACGCTTCCAACCTTTTCTTTAGAAAAATTCAATTGCTTCTACTTTTTGGTTGTTTCTTTTCTGTTTGTGGTTACTATGTGGTTACTATGTCTGGCCTGACATTTGGGTTCTTTGCTTGTCTCTTCCCTCCTTCCCTGGTATCCTTTTTAGAAGGAGAGTCTGGGATAAGGATTGACATTGATGGGAGTTGTCCCGAGGAAAGTGACGTGGTCACAGTTGTGGCATAACATCATAGGTGTGCCCACATTCGGCATCACACAGGAGATAAGCAGATGTCCTTATGGTCTCCAACACTTAAAGAGCAGTAACTTTATCCAAATCAGGTAAGTATTAAAGGAATAATTAGTGTGATATTCTTAAACATTTTAAGCTTTATAGAAGATGAACAGGAATGTTTTTCTCACCAATTAGTAAAGAGTGCTACTTTTCACTCTATGCAGGATCACAATACAGGGCTATTGGAAGATACACTCACCGGACATTTTATTAGGTACACCTGTTCAATTGCTTGGTAGCAAAAATTGCTAATCAACCAATCACATGGTAGAAACTCAATGCATTTAGACATCTATACGTGGTAAAGACGACTTGCTGAAGTTCAAACTGAGCTTCATAAGGGGGAAGAAAGGGGATTTAGATTACTTTGAACATGACATGGGGTTGGTGCCAGATGGACTGGTCTGAATATTTCAAAAACTGCTGATCTACTGGGAATTTTATGCATAACTATCTTACAGGTCAGAAAAAGAGAAGATATCCAGTGAGTGGCTATAGTGTGGATGGAAATGCCTTGTTGATGTCAGAGGAGAATGGTCAGACTGGTTTGAGATGACAGAATGGCAACAGTAACCACTCATTACAACCAAGGTATGCAGAATACCATCTTTGAATGCACAACACATTGAAGGAGATGGGCTACAGCAGTCGAATACCACACCGGGTGCCACTCCTGTTAGCTAAGAATAGGAAACCAAGGCTACAATTCACACAGGTTCGCCAAATTTGCACAATAGAAGATTCGAAAAACATTGCCTGGTCTGATGAGTCTCGATTTCAGCTGTGACATTCGGATGGTAGGGTCAGAATTTGGCATAAACAACATTGAGTACTGTCCGTGATACTTTTTTTATTTTCACTAATATACAATTTTTCAGGACAAGCTTTCGGGGTGTTACCCCTTCTTCAAGGTCCAAGCAGTACTGATTCACAATTTTTTGGCAGAATGTTAAAACAAAACACCTTGTTGAATAAATGCCATGAAGAATTAAGGCAGTTCTGAAAGCAAAAGATGGTCCAACCCGGTGCTAGCAAGGTACACCTAATAAAGTGGCAAGTGAGTGTAGCTGCACCTGATTTTAAATACTCCAGTTTTAGTGAATGTGTTTTCTCTAATGGTCCTTGGCACTGCTATACAGTGTCATGAATGAAGTGTACATTTACACATTTTAAATAAAGTTTGTACAAAACAAATTAAAAAAGTGCCACTGAAATGTGCACCACAATGCCCCCTAGTGAAGCGGACAGTTGCCAAACAGGTAAAGCACTCCAGCAATTGTCCATTATAGTATGCACCCAGCCTTAGGGTTTTTAGTTCAGCTAGCAATTAAAACAATTCTACATGCTCTGGATAATGTTAGTAACTTTTAAACAAGAGGTATACAGTACAGCTACATAATGCAACTTAAATGCTTCATAATTAGACTTTGTTTTTCAAAGGATTTGGAAAACAGCTTTTTAATTACAACTTAATTGTTTCATGGGCACCTAGGTTGAAACTGTAGGAGGAACATTCAGGGAACTTGTCATAAAAAAATTCTATATTTGTATTTCTATTTTTATCATTTTCAAGTATAATTTCCTAGAACAACAGACAGAACAAATATATATTTACCTCGTAAGATGATTGTTGCAGAAAAGCCACGTTAAAGTGAAACTTTACCCATAACACCATGATAAAAAATAATATTCTTTAGCAAGAAATATACATTTCACATTAAAAATGATGCTACCCAAACTTGAGCCCTTGAGCAGCAGTAAATCTTTAGGATGTCAGCAGATTGCCCTCTAGTGGCTCTAATTTTCAGGCCACTCACAACCTCCCCCCCCTCCCCCACCGTGCTGCAGGCACACATGCGCCTCCAGCGGCTCTTAAAGGGAACAATGTAACCTTACATTGTTTTGCGCAGCCATGCCATTCTGCAAACGTATATTGGAGTGAGCTGGTCCACAAGTGGTTAAACACTGAAGAAATTATCTTTATTGAAGATAAACCAATCAGGATTAATTCTGATTGGTTGCTATAAGCAGTACAACATGCACTTCACGTTTTGCACCTGACTAAAGAGGTTGTAAACCCTGAGAAAAAAACAAAGCAAAAAAAAACTGTAAAACAAAGGCATAATGAGTTAGTATGCATCGCATACTAGCTCATTATGAAGCGATTACCTTAGAACAAAGCCCACCAGTGGCGCCCGCACACCGCTGAGATGGCTGACATCTTCTCCAGTGTTTCATCATCAGCTGCATGCACTCTGAATATCTCCTTAAATGTGCATGTTTAGGAGATATTCACAGCACCTTATTATCGGCTTACCTGTAGGTACAATTAAAAATACAACTTTACTTCCTCTTTAAGGAACTCCAGTTGCTAGAGTATTACGCATCATAGTAGTTTGACAATGAATATAGAATTGCGAGGATAAGTCGGTTACCCTTATATCAGGATGCAGTGACAGAACTCTAAGGCCCCGTACACACCATAGAATCCATCCGCAGATAAATCCCAGCAAATGGGTTTCAGCGGATAGATCCTATGGTGTGTACACGCCAGCGGATCTGTTTCCGCGGATATATCTCCCCTGGGATGGATTCCAGCAGATCGGATATTCGCTGACATGCAGAACATATCCATCTGCTGGAGTCCATTCCAACGGATGGATCCGCTGGTCTGTATAGACTCACCGGATCCATCCGTCCGAAGGGATCTCCCGCATGCGTCGCAATGATTAGACGCATGCGTGGAATTCCTTATATGACAGCATCGCGCACGTCGCCGCGTCATAATCGCGGCGACGGTGCGACACGTCATCGCCAGAGGATTTCGGCGTGGATTTCAATGCGATGGTGTGTACACTCCATCGCATGAAAATCCGCCAAAATCCTCGAGAGGATTTATCCGCGGAAACGGTCCGCTGGACCGTATTCGCGGATAAATTCTATCGTGTGTATGGGGCCTCAAAGTTCAAGATCATCAAGTGTTTAGCCAACCAGAACAATCAGCACATTTTCTTTATGTGTTAAAACCTTCACATTTATTTCAGTTATTTTAAAAACATCCCAGCAAACCATGAAAAGCAGTTGGTAATGTGTATTGACCCTGAAGAATTTTATTCCACAACTGTTGTTAGTAGTGTAGCAGTGTAGCACTACCCCCGGAGGAGCTGCTGGTTGTTTTGGGTGGCACGATTACCTCTTGGCTCCCCCGAATTCCTATGGGTGAATGATGCGTATTGCATTTGGTAGAAGTAAAGGAATGTCCACAACAGGTGCTCTTTGCTGTGCTCTTTATTACCCAGCCGGGTAAAACAATAAACTTGTGATGAGGAAAGTAAAGTTGAAGAAGACTGGAGAACAGCATATTCAGGCGTGATAATAGGAAAACAGTCCTGCTCCCAAGCGTAACACTTCTCTGTGCCACTCCTGCCTGAGTGGGTTTAGTGTACCCCGGACAGGCCTCTCACTGACCTGGCAGCCGGAGTATCACTCAAACATTTGTAGGATAAAGTCTCTGCCACAGACCCTCCTTGGCGAACTTCAGGGAGATACCTCTGCCACAGGCCCTATCTGACTTGTAGTTACGGAGGCAATCCTCCTTGGTAAAGTACGCCTGGATCTCCTTCAACTTGTCGCTCAGGTACCGACTGACAGGGGATCAATCCTTCAGTGTCCGGCTACCTTGATCCCCGGTGGTTTGTCGAGGCCCTTTTGGATCGCCAGCCTCTCAATGGCGCTCCTCAGATGGACTCCCCACCGAACAGCAATACAGCCTGGGATCCTCAAAGGTGGGAACCCAGTCGCACACTGGGTCCCCGTCGCTGTTCAGATGCTCCGGACCAACATGGTCCCAGAACCAGGAACACCACGTGGCACGCACGCCTCTGCCAGATAGGCCATAACGCCGGGGCGCTGTGATGTGGTCACCCTAAAGGTGGGTGCCACACTCGAAGAAGAAGAACCGGAACAAATGGTGTCTGCCTCATAAATACCCCTCCCCACCATGCACAGCGAGGCCAAACCCTCCTGATTGGCTGCTGGGAAAGAGCACCCAAACCTTGACTCCACTGCTGCCACCTGCAGCAGCGGGGGTGAAAGAACACCCCAATGCAACAGAATAGCCTACATCACAGCCAAGCTGAGACAGAGACCCTGTTTTACACTTAACAATTTGGATCAGAGTTTAACTACACTCTGATCTCCCTCTAACTTTAACTAGCACCGGTACCATAAAGTATGCAGGGGCTGCAGTAGTAATAGCTTCTTTGGAGCACAAAAACTGCAGAAGTGTTCAATGAAAAGCTGCCATGGTGTCATAACAAGGGATAAGGGGGCAAGGTATTTTTGTCACCCAACATGGGGCCTGGCAATATTTGTGCTTTCAAAATTAAAGCGCAGTGCTCCGCCTTACTTAGTCATTACACACACACACACAAATATTTGTGCTTTGGTTACCTATAGCATAGCAACCTGCTTTTTTTTTGCAAAATTGTATTTTTATTGGGTTATAAAAACAAGTAAGACATCACAGTATCATAAAGTACATAGTATTGAAAAGTTCAACACAATGACGACAGAGCGATTGTACAAAGAAAAAAACATGAAAGTAAATGACATTTACATAGTGTCCAAGGATGCAGAACACAGGAGTGATTTGCATGATTCTACAAGATCATGTAAAACAAACAACTCTTAGGTATATATTGGAGGTACAAATAGAAAAAAAAAATGGAAAAAAAAAACAAGGGGAAAACATATACTAAGGTGAGGGCAACGACACAGGGGTCCCGTATCTCGAGAGATCCCAAGGTTCCCAGACTTTATCAAATTGTGGTATGGAATCGTTAACAGAGGCCGTCAAATATTCCATCCTCCGAATTTCAGCAACCAGGTGGAGAGAGCAACCTGCTTTAAATGCAAGAAATTATATCTTGGCAAGGTTTTTGACTAAGTGCTATGAGTAGCAAAGAGGATTGGCACAGTAAAGATTGCTGTACAACATGGGGGAGATTGCATTTTTTTGGAGAGATTTTTTGTTACTTTCACAGACAATCAGAGGGCTGAAACAAGTCTGAAGAAGGCTTGCTGCATGAGCTGGTGGTGGGACAAGTCTGGCACATTCATTACTGAGATATATGTGATCATCAGAGAAGGTAAAATAAGTCATCACTCTGTTGCAGTAGTTGACCCACGTACTACAGTGAAAGTGAGAACTGTGTATAATGGGTAGAGATGGTGAACCCCTTGCCACCACCATTTTCTATCTGACCATTTATGACTGGAAGATACATGCACAAGGTATCCCTGGCAGCCCAGGAGAGACTGCCTTAATTAACATGGGATCAGGGTTGCCAACTGTCAGTAAATGTACTGACAGTTTATAAAAATCTGTCTTTGTTTCTGTTATAAAATTTAGCAAATTGGTAATTTTTCTTCATAAGTTTTGGCCAAAATGTACAGTATACTGCTGCATATCTTTGGTAAAAATTGGTGTATATTTGTTTGTGAAAGTTATAGAATCCACAAGCTATGGTACCAAGCTCTGAAATTTGGTCACACCTGAAGTACTGACTGATCTTAATTCTTGAGACCCTAACATGACAGTAAAATACAAATACCTCCCAAATGACCAATTTTTGGAAAGAAGACATTCCAAGGTATTTAGAAAGAGGCATGGTGAGTTTTTTGAAGTTGTTCTTTATTCCCACAATTCTTTGAAAAATAAAGATTTTTTTTCTTTTTTTTCCCCACAAAATTGTCATATTAGCAGGTTATTTCTCAGGCCCCGTACACACGACCGAGTTTCTCGACAGAATTCAGCCAGAAACTCGATCGGAGCCGTATTCTGCAGAGAAACTCGGTCGTGTGTACACTTTTCGCCGAGGAGGAACTCGTCGGGCCAAATAGAGAACATGTTCTCTATTTCCTCGTTAGTCAATGAGGAAACTTGGCTCGCCGAGACCCTCGGCGGCTTCACAATGAACTTGATGAGCAAAACGATGTGTTTTGCCCGTCGAGTTCCTCGGACGTGTGTACAGGGCCTCACACACAGCATATGCATACCCAAATTACACCCCAAAACACATTCTGCTATTCCTCCCGAGTATGGAAATACCACATGTGTTAGACTTTTACACAGTGTGGCCACATACAGAGGCCCAACATGCAGGGAGCACCTTCAGGTGTTATGGAGCATAAATTACACATCTAATTTCCTGACTACCTCTTATACTTTTAATGACCCTGGAGCACCAGGACAATGGAAACGCCCCAAAAATGACCCAATTTTGGAAAGAATTTTGGAAAGAATTTTGGAAAGAAAACACCACAACGTATACTCTATGAGACATAATGAGTCGTTTGAACACAAAGTTGCCAATTTATACAATATTTCTAACACATAGCATGTACATACCAAAAATAACACCACAAAATAGATTCCCCTACTCTGCTTGAGTATGGTGATACCACATGTGGGAGACTTTTTCACAGCCTGGCCACATACAGAGGCTGAGTATGGCTGGGTATGGCTGAGCATGGCTGCGTACGGCTGGGTATGGCTAAGTATGGCTGGCTATAGCTGGGTATGGCTGAGTATCGCCGAGTATGGCTGAGTATGGCTTGGTATGGCTGAGTATGACTGAGTATGGCTGGGTATGGCTCGGTATGGCTGGGTATGGCTGGGTATGGCTGGGTATGGCTGAGTAAGGCTGGGTAAGGCTGGGTATGGCTGGGGGTGGATGGGATGCCTGAACATGGATGGATGGATGAGTATTGCTGGGCATGGATGATGAGTATGGATGGATGAGCATGAATGTCGGGGTGCCTGAGCGTGGATGCGAGATGGCTGAGCGTGGATCATAGGATGGCTGAGCGTGGATGACTGAGCATGGCTGGTGGGGTGGCTGAGCGTGGCTGGTGGGGTGGCTGAGCGTGGCTGGTGGGGTGGCTGAGCGTGGCTGGTGGGGTGGCTAATGCAGAGGGATGGATGGATGAATGGATGGATGAGTGCTGGATTTGTCACTGAGCAGCGCTGTGGGCACTACACATCCAGCCCACAGTGCTGCTGCATCCAATCTCTCCCCTCTCTGCTCACACTGTACAGAGAGTGGAGAGAGAAACCGGACATGACACCGGTTTGTTTACATGTGATCACTCTGTCATTAGAGGGCACAGGAGCGCCGCCCCCTCTTGCTCCTGCACAGCCACTGAATACAATACATAGATTCATGAATTGCATGAATCCATGTATTGTCGCTGCCGCCCACTATTCAGATGGCCGGCCCCCTGGTGAGAGCTGGCCATCTGAATAACGGCAGCTGGTTGGCTTTGGAAGTGCCTATCAGAGCCAGCGGCGCTGATATGCTTTCCGATTACAGCCTGAGGGCTGTAAATCGTCTTCCAAATAGTTAACCACGGGGGAAGGGGCGGGGGGTGCATTCCTTGGTTAAAACTGACAGGCGTATCAGCCAGTCAGGTTCACTGGTTTACCGGTAACCTGATTGGCTGAAGCGTAATGGAGGGCGGGAGAAGACATCGAGGGACGGTGGAAGGAGGATGGCTGACCCCAGAAAGGTAAGTGCCGGGCGGGGGGGGGGTCAATCTGGCTGCATGTTACAGGGCACAGTGGCGACAATCTGTAATTTTTGTTAGGTTATCAGTAAAAAATGTGCTCCATCAGTAAATTTCCCATATTTTGTCAGTAAAAAATACATTGGGAGGTTGACAACCCTGCATGGAATTGAGATTGTAACCTAGAGCAGGGACGTGCAGTCAGGGGAGGCAGGTGAGACAGGGCCTCACCTGCCATGAGCTCACAGTGCATCTCACCCTTTGTCAGAGGCACAGAGCTCAATGAACAGCTTGGAGTCTTAGACAAACGATAAAGTACCATTGGTCCCAGCTGTCCAATAAAAATGCTGAAGTGGAGGCACGCCTCCGACTGCAGTGTCATAGGAGGGGCATGTGTCTAAAAGGCAAATGCTCCCTTCCAGCCCAGCCCTCCTAACTACATGGAAAAAAACAAATACGTATAATGCCCCGTACACACGATCACTTTTTGTCATGAGAGAAAACAAAGTTTTTCATCATGAAAAAAAAACGACGTTTTTCCAACTTCATCATAAAAAACGACGTTGCCCACACACCATCGTTTTTTTAAAATGCTCTAGCAAAGCGCGGTGACGTACAACACGTACAACGCCACTATAAAGGGGAAGTTCCATTCACCTTGGGGCTGCTTTAGCTGATTCCGTCGTAAAGGACGATTCGCGCTTTACTGTCTGTTACAGTGTGATGAATGTGCTTACTCCATTATGAATGGTAGTTTTACCAGAACAAGCGCTCCCGTCTCATAACTTGCTTCTGAGCATGCGCGGGTTTAAAACGTCGTTTTAGCCCACACACGATCATTTTTTACAACACAAAAAACGACATTTTCAAAATCGACATAAAAAATTGAAGCATGTTCGAATTTTTTTTTTGTTCGTTTTTCAGAAGACGGAAAACGATGTGAAACCCACACACGATCATTTTAAATTACATTTTTAAAAACGTCATTTTATTTCATGCCAAAAAACTACCGTGGCATAAGAGTTACCCACAATCCCATGTTTTTCTCAAACAGATAAGAGGGAGAAACTGATTCTGTTGAAAAGGTTCAAGCTAAATTATATATTTATATGCTATATGTTATAACATAATAATGTATTATTTATCTATTTACTGTGAAATTACAGGTTGGAAGTAATAATTTCAAACTTTAGTAATTTGTCCGTTAAGACACCTGCTTGAGTACAGATTTTGAAAATATAGTAAATGACCTTAAAAACAATATATAATAATTATTTGTTGTAAAGTTTGAGGAACCAGCTAGATCGCAGGACACAGGCTTTTCAATCAAAAAGGAGGTTTATTAAACTTAAATAGCTTCACAGCAGCAAAACAAAAGAAATAACAGTCTCACCGACTTGTAGAGCTCAGAACTGCTATCGCAGTTAAACAGTCCTTACTTTAAATTGCAGGTGAGTTCCCCAGCCAGCAGGCTTCCAGGCAGGACACTGCCAAGTGCTTTCACAGTTTTTTCTTGTCCACCATTCACCATTCACTATCCACAGTCTCCACTATACTCCTCCACACCCACCTACCACTTCCTGTCTTGCTTTAAGCCACTTCCTTGGACAGGTGCATTAGCCCTTTCTGTTCCCTTAAAGGGACCACAGTCCAAACAGAGGGGAAATATAGCGCCCTTCCAGGACCCAGCCACGGTGCCCTGTACAAGAGGTAGTTTGCCATTAAGCACCAGGAGCAGCTATGAATGTATCTGAATTGACCATGGAAGCTGTACAGACTATACCACAATAGGGTCCTGGAGTAAGATCTAGAATAAGGCTTCTGGGAACACAAACAGTAGGTAGTAATTGTAGTTATGACTATAGTTGGACCCAGAGGCCTTGTGGCTCATGTCATAGTTGTATACTCTGCAGTACACAAAATATACTATATCAAAATAATTCAGTATTTTAATCTAAAAGATATATTCAAATACTTATAATTGTCTAACCTCTTCTCTTATCTGTCTAACAGTCAGTCTGTCTATACAAGTATTAGCTGGACAGTCATGTCAGGGCAATCTCCATTACTAATTGATCACAGTTTAGTAGCCTGCCTCACGCTGTGACTTTTTAAGTGAAAAGGAGATGGTATAATAAATAACACAGTGCCAGGCACGATAATTAAAACGTGTATTTATTGCAGTAATTTGCCTTACAGAAAGCACAGGTTGTGATTAAGCTCTGTGATTATCAAGTCCCCGGAAAACCCATTATTTGTGGTGACTGAAGGTGTTCTTTGTTACAAAATTCTTGCTGAGATGACAAAAGTTGAGAATAACTTGGATGGGAAAAAACTTTCATGTGTTAGTTATTACTGTCTGTGAAAAGTTCTGCTGTTTTGTGCAAGTTAGAGCAAGCATATAAGTCACCAACTGTCTTTCCTTATTTTTAACATCAAAGTCTGCAGCCATTCATATTTTACTTGTCTTTACTGTTTCTTATTGTTTCACTTCAAGTGGTTATATAGTATTCAAAGTTGTAAAGACTTTCTGCATCCATTACTTACTGGCTATGAGTTTTAGCAGCCTGCTCTCCACCCTTTTGTACATTTACTGTCTAATAAAAGGTAATAAACGTGACAAGTAATCAAACACTATGATATCTAGTGAATGTTTCACTGCTGCCCAAATTTCTCATTGTTTCCATTTGCACATTTCTGAAATGATTGTCTTAGCCATAGGCTTATGAACACTGCATTTAAAACCCATCAACGTAACATAAAAATTACGGACTGCTTTGAGAAGGAAGGGAATGACAGACAAGCTGCAAAGAAACAATGATTAATGCAAGCTGCTGCCATTAACCTTCGAATATGAAAATACAAGCGAAAGAACCTTCATAAAACATTTTTTGAAACAATGTTACAAACTTGTCAGAGGTGCAATAAAATAATATTAGGGTTATGATACTGTATATTAATCATATATCTGCCACAGAGCACACCGGAGGTAGAGCCTATAAAATACTCTGCTTGAGATCTACCTTAAGGCTAGCTACTGCTGAGAATTAATATTTACTGGTTCAGCTACGTGCATAACACACACATTATTATTTCAAGAGGCTAAAGGTGCCTACACACTGCTTGATATTTGCTAGAGATGTAAGTGGGGGAACCGGTGAGTGTCTGAAACTTATGATAGCATACATAGTTTTTTCAACTTGTCTCCTTTCTGTGAACAAAACAAATTATTGGAGCAACTTAGCGAACACAAATGGGGCTTTGGTTAGCAAAGTCTTTAAAAGAGTTTTTAGATGAGTTAGTCCATGAAATAATAGTCCATAAAAACAACAGCCCACTGTAGTGGCAGCTTTGCATTGAAACAAGAAGTAATGCTAGGTAATGCAGAAAGAGAGAGACACAAGCACATTCTAATGCCCTGTACACACGATCGGTTTGTCTGATGAAAACGAACCAATGGATTTTTTCATCAGATATCCAATGAAGCTGACTTTCATCTGTCTTGCCTACACACCATTGGTTAAAAATCCAATCGTCTTCTCCTCCTCTACAAAGAACGAGCCACCACGGATTTCCAACGGGACACTGCAAAAGCTAATTTTCTTTCCATCTGGCAACCCTTCATGTACTTAAACTTGTCCCAAGAAGACTTATCTACATTTGACCAATACTCCTTCTCGTACTCTAAATCCCCTCCACCCTCATTCTCGGAAGAGGATGCCTCCCCAGATACCATTTTCACCGCCCCTGATTGACTCTCTACTGTTCGCCTGGTTGTCGCCCCCCCCTTGAACAAGGCCCGCTGACTTTCGGTGCTTCCCCCACCCCCCCTCCACTTTTAGTTTTATACTTCTTCCTCTCTTATATTTACCGGTATCTGTATGCTATGGTTAGTTAATCCTTCCTGCGAGCACAGGCCCATTGAATTTTACAGATCCTACCAGTTCTTACCCTTAAAGTGACAATAGCCACTATTTATCTCCTTATGATTCAAGTGTTTGATATGCCGCACTCTGATATGTTTATTGGATGTTTTGATTACTCTGTCTATGGCGTGTGGTTACTTGTGCAACTGCCCTTTGTCCTTTGCCATGCTGGTTTATCTTTTATGTATTTCTTTTGAAAAATTCAATAAACACTTTTTGAAAAAAAATCAGATCGTGTCCAATGTGGTAACGTAAAACACAACGACGTGCAGAGAAAAATGAAGTTCAATGCTTCGGGGGATGTGTCGACTTGATTCTGAGCATGTGTGGATTTTTGACCAATGTATTTCCCCACAGACGATCGTTTTTTTTCTATCATTTTTTTAACCATACGAAAATTTTAAAACGGGTTCTATTTTTTTTCACCGATGGGAAAAAAAACTGATGAGGCCAATACACGATCGGTTCGTCCGATGAAAACGGTCCATCAGTCAGTTTTCATCAGACGAACCGATCGTGTGTACAGGGCATAAGTGTAGCAGTAGAAGTATAACTAAAGACAAAACTTTTTTTTAGTTTTGTATGGAGTGAATAAGGATTGGAACCCATGACCGTTTGTATTGCTGTCTGTGCCCATGTTAAAGAGATTCACCCTTTCTATTTGTCCTGTTTACCAATATCATTGAAAGTTAAATAAAATTCCACATTTTGGGTTGTCCCCAGAAAAGTAATAAAGTGGAAATCTTCCAAATGGGGCACTAGTTTTGGTGACCTAGGGGTCCCCAAGGAATTCTCTTGGTTTGCAGGAATTTTCTCTAACGTCCTGTTTGGCTATGGGACAGGGAAGTAAAGGGAAATCCTGGTAATCAGACATAGATGACGGAAAAACTGTAAACATGTAACATGTAAACTGACAGGAATTATAACCCTCCCTTGCTCTATCCAAAATGAAAAAAAACCTGGAAAATTGTTTCATACTTTCCATAATTTTCCTTTCCTGGTGCATATCCATGGCAGCATACTAGAGATAGGCTTTGCCTTTGGCTCAGCCCTCACGACAGTGAATATCATAAAAGAAAGAGTTAATGGTTCCCCCATCATTCTCCATAATATAAAATACCAAGGCAGGGTGCTGCCATGAATATGCACCAGGAAAGGAAAATTACGGTAAGTATGAAACAATTTTCAGTTTTCCTGGTGCATCCACGGCAGCATACTAGTGATAAAATAACTAGCTAAAATGGGTGAATGATGCTTAGAAAGTTTTTTTTTATTTAGAAACAAAAGCTGACTCAATCATCTTTTTGACAAAATCAACTGATGTCAGAGCTCCTGGGTCCACCCTATAGTGCCTCATGAATGTGTGCTGCAAGGACCATGTCGCGGCTTTGCAGATTGTATCCACCGAGACATTCGCCCTTGCGGCCCATGGGGATGTGACTGCTCTGGTTGAGTGTGCCCTGACCAAGGAAGGGGGCCCCTGTTCCTTGGACCTGTACGCCTTCTGGATTAACTTTACTATCTATTATGCAATTCTTCTGGCTGAGGCTTCCTTGCCCTCATTTTTGCCTCCTGGTAGTACAAATAGGTTTACAGATTTCCTAAAAGGAGATGTGAGGCTCAGATAGCATCTGCGAACAAAGGCAACATCTAACTCATGTAGGGAGCTTGAGGTAGGGTCCAAAAACACTGGTAAAGCCCAAGGTTCAGCCAGAGAAGCAGGGGTAGATACTTTAGGAACAAAACCACGTATTGTGTGTAATTCCACCCTGTCTGGGTAAAACACAATGTTGTCTTCCTCTGCCCCTAGGACTTGTAACTCTGATACTTTTCGGACTGATGTTATTTTATATCAGGAAGGCCAACTTTAGGGTCATATTCCATAACAAAGATGTTTCAGATGGGGCAAAGAGTTGCTCCGACAAGACCTCTAGGGATGAGCCGAACACCCCCCCTCCCGTTCGGTTTGCACCAGAACCTTCGAAACGGACCGAACGTTCGCAAGAACTCGAACGTTCAAATTCAAAAGTGTTAATTTTAAAGCCTAATATGCAAGTTATTGTGCTAAAACTGGTTTGGGGACCCGGGTCTTGCCCCAGGGAATATGTATCAATGCAAAAAAGTTTTAAAAACTGACGTTTTTCCGGGTGCAATGATTTTAATGATGCTTAAAGTGAATTTGTTTTGAAAAATTCCTTTAAATATCGTACCTACTGGGTGTCTAAAGTATGCCTGTGAAGTGGCACGTGTTTAGAACTGTCCCTGCACAAAATAACATTATTATAAGAAAAAAGTCATTTAAAACTGCTTGCGGCTTTAATGTAATGTCTGGTCCCTGCAATATGGATGAAAATCATTGAGAAAAATAGCATGGGTTTCCCCGCCCCCCTCCCCCCAGGTCATTACCAGTAGTGTTGCTCACGAATATTCGCATTGCGAATATTCGACTCGAATATAGCATATTCGAGAAATCGCGCTATATTTCGAAATTCGCGGTGAATATTCGCAATTCCGAATATTCGATTTTTTACAATTTTTTTTTTGAATCAGATCACATCCTAGATATCTCCATCGACGTCTAAAAGCATTGCTGGTATAATTAGAGACCCTGGGCCGAGTAGCTGAAGCGTTCATTGAATTTTCCAGAAAGATCGCAATGCGATTATTCGGCAAACGCAATATCGCGCGATTATTTTCCTCGCCCCGATCTTCCGCATCAGAGCGATTTTTACAGTTTCATTTTTAAAACAGATCACATCCTAGTGATCTCCATAGACGTCTGAAAGCATTGCTGGTATGATTAGAGCCATTGGGCCGAGTAGCTGAAGCGATCATTTTATATTGCCGAATATTCGCAATGCGAATATTCGGCAATAGGAATATTGCGCGATTATTTGCTCCGCCCTTTTGCATCAGAGCCAATCAGAGTTCTCCTTCCACACTCGTCACAGGTTAGCAACCAATAGGAACCTGCCTGCATGGACATTATATAAGCTCACTCCCAGCACCATTTCATTGCAGATTCAGAAGCTTGCTATAGAGTGTGGAGGCTGTTTCTGTGTTCCTGGTTTCCTGGTTTCCTGTGTCTTTGTTCTTGATTGATTTAGATCATCACCAGCATTGCTATTTAGTGATTCCAGTGGATCTTTTCCAGTATATCAACTGCTTTTTTCAAAGCAATAGACCCAAGAGCTTTTTTCAAAGCTACGTTTTGTGCTGTTTTGTGCTGTTTTTTTCATTTGTGTTACTGTTTGATCCTGCAATCCTCCCTGTTCAGTTATATTTGCAAGAGATTTCAGAACACATATTGATCTGAGCTTTATAAAAGAGCTTTTCTAAAAGCTAAGTTTTGTTCATCTTGTGTTACTGTCAGATCTTGCAGGTTCACTGTTCAGTGATATTTGATAGGCATCTCAGTTCAAATTTTGTTTAGTTTTCCCTAAAGAGCTTTTATAAAAGCTAAGTTTTGTGTTCAGTTTAGTTAAATTTTGTGTAGTAAGTGTACACACTGTTAGTGTACATTTATTTCATCTAGCTTAGCTTAGTGTGTGTTTAGTGTCTGTGTTTTGTGTTTAAAAAAAAAAAAAAAAAAAAAGTTAGTGTTTGTTTAGTGCTTTTTTTTTTTTTCTTTAATTTTGTAGTCCTTGTCTGGTGTACTACTTTTCTTATAGTTTAGTAGCTGTCTGTGTACGTCTTTGTCTGCGTGCCTGTCTTGTAAAAAAAACACAAAAACACATTTTGTTCACATTTTCCCCCCCAATAAAGTTTAACCCCACCACACACATATCAGCAATTATGAGCGGCATCCGTGGCCGTGGCAGTAGGGGTAGGGGAGTTACTCCCAGTGCTGGATCGCTGCCAGCACGGGGTACCTCTCGTGCCCCTACTAGTGGTAGAGGATCGGGTGCAAGGGGAGTACGCCTGATCCGGGAGTTCTTCCCATCGGGCAGCCGCCCGATATTGCCATCTCAGGCTCAAGTAGTGGTGGACTACATGGGGCACAGCAGTGCCACTGAGTCGTCGGTCCCGACTCACAGTAGTACCACCATTACACCGTTGCCTGTACTACCCCCCCCCAGCCCCCAAGAGTCCAGCATCTTACTGTTCGACAGCGACAGTGATAGGGATCTCTTGGGGGAGGCCATGCATCAGGCAGACCTCCAGCTCTGTCCTGATGGTCAGGACCTTTTTGAAGGGATGGATGAGGAGGATGGGATACCTGCTGGCAGTATCCCAGAGACATCCCTTCAAACTGGTGCTGCTGTTTTGGTGCAGGAAACAGCAGCACCTAGTCAGACCCAGGCGTGGGTGAGGGGACAGCGGAGCCAGGCTAGAGGCTCCATGTCACGTGGTTCCCTCAGACCAACACATCTCAGCCCTTGGTCTGACATCTCTGGGGGCGAAGAGGGTGACCCATCATGGTTGCCATCTGACGCGTCGGCTCACTACGTCAGTGACGACGGGGAAGGTAGGCACCCTGGTGAAACGGTGCGCCAGGTCACCACCAGGGAGACCATCGTCAGGGTCTCCACTGGTGATGGCAGCAGGAGGTGTCAGGAGGAGGAGCAGCAGCAGCAGCAGCAGCAGCAGGCAGCTCCACCTGTGCGCACCGAATCCCAGCAGGTGCAAGTAAGCGTCACCCCATCTGACAGGAGGGCGGTGCTGAAGTCACCTGTCTGGAATTTCTTTACCCTGGTGGCAGACAACCCTACCGTGGCCATCTGCCGGATTTGTAAAGTGAGGGTGAAGAGAGGGAAGTGTTTGGCTCGGGTGGGTACCACAGCCCTGAACCAGCACCTCAGGATAAACCACTGGGCGTTGTATGAGGAGATGAAGCGTGGTGGTGGTAGCAGCGCCACCACCACAAGTGAGCAGGGTACAGCAGCCCCTGCCACATCTTCATCTGTTTCCAGCAGGTCATGCCCCCCCGCTCCCTCTAGTAGAGGTACTGGTACCGGCAGCCAGACCTCTACTTCCACAGCACCCTCCACGTCTGTGTCCCGCACTGCCGTCCGGCGCCAGGCGTCGATTTCAGACGCCTTTGACCGCACCACTCCCTTCCCCCCTGGAGACCGACGTGTGCGTTCCCTCAATGGGCTCCTGGCAAGGGTTATTGCCCAACATCTGCTGCCCTTCAACATAGTTGACAGCAACCCCTTCAGGCAGATGTTGGAGCAGGCCCAACCCCAATGGCGTGTCCCCAGCCGCCATTTCTTTGCCAGGACTGGTGTCCCTGCCCTACACCAGCACATTGTTCAGAATGTAACCCTGTCGCTGGATCACGCTGTCAGCGACAGGGTTCATCTGACAATGGATGGCTGGACCAGCAGGCATGGGCAGGGACGCTACATCAGCTTCACGGCCCATTGGGTTTCCCTCCGAGGCGTCGGTGAGGGATCGTCGGCAACCGATCTTGTGGTGCCGCCCCGGGGTGTCCAGGGGAGAACTGCTGGTCTCCCTCAAGCCACTGTCTCCGCAGCTGCTGAGCCTCCCAGCAAGCGCCCCCGTAGCTACTCAAGTGTGGGGCACGTGCGCTGTCAGGCCGTGCTCCAGCTTGTTAGTTTAGGGGACCGGAGACACACTGCAGAAGAAGTGCTGAAAGCACTTCAAGCTCAGGTCCAGAAGTGGCTGACACCCCGAAGGCTCCAGCCAGGTATGGTTGTCTGCGATAACGGCAGCAACCTACTCGCCGCCCTCCATGCTGGCAGTCTGACGCACGTGCCCTGTCTGGCACATGTCCTCAACCTGGTGGTGCAGAAGTTCCTGCGCACTTATCCAGGGTTGAGTGACATTGTGGCAAAGGCGCGTAGGATTGCCAGCCACTTCAGGCGCTCCCCAACCGCTACCGCGTCCCTGTCCAAATTGCAGCGGAAGTACAATCTGCCCCTTCACAGGCTGATTGTGGACAGTGTGACGCGGTGGAACTCCACCCTCCACATGCTGAAGAGGTTGTGGGAGCAGCAAAGGGCGGTGAGGGAGTACCTGATGGAACTAGGCACTCAGAGGGCTTCACCACAACTCCCTTTCATCGCCTGTGCGCAGTGGGGGCAGATAAACCAGGTCTGCCAAGTGTTGTCCTCCTTCGAGCAGGCGACCAAGATGGTCAGCAGTGAGCAAATTGGCCTCAATAGCGTGCTGCCAATACTGTTCATGCTGGAGAGGACACTAGATCGCCTGCTCGAGGCTGGGGAGAGTGCCTTGGTGGAGCAGGAGGAGTCAGCAATGCTCCACCGAGACCAGGGCCAGGACCAGGAGGAGGAGGAGGAGGAGGAGGATGATGATGAAGAGGAGGAGGAGGTGGTTGCTGGTGTCGTCCCGGAGTCAGGGCCTGGTCAGGAGGGAGAGCCGGTGTTGGGGGCACCGATAGTCCGGGGGTTGGGCATGTCTGAGTTTGACCAGCAGCGCCTCAGGGAAGAAGAGTCGCACCTCATTAACCTGGCCAGCATTGAGGAGTCACAGCGGGCTGTGCTCTTCCCCATGGCTGCCCACATGCTCAGATGCCTCAGGAGGGACCCCCGGGTTAAGACCATCAAGACGAGGGATGATTTCTGGATGGCCACCCTTTTGGATCCCAGGTGCAAGGGGAAACTGGAGCAGTTCATCCCAGCCAGCCGGAGGCAGCACCGGATGGAGGAACTGCAGGCAGCCATTGTCAGACGGTTGGAGCAGGCAACTCCCCGGCCTCCAGTTGTCCCCCCTCATCTCACCCAGCAGGTGGCTGCACCCAGCTGCAGCCGAGCAGGGGACCTAATGGAAGAGATGAGGATGTTCTTCCAAACCGAGCGACCCAGTACCACCACCAGCAGCAGCAGCAGCAGTCACCACCAGCGGCTGGCCCACATGGTGGCAGACTACATGGCGTCCGTCGGTGCTTCTGACAGTATGAGCACCGACGACCCCATGGAGTACTGGGTTGCCAGATTGGACACCTGCCGCGAGCTCGCTCAGTATGCGCTGGAGTTATTGTCTTGCCCCCCCTCCAGCGTACTATCTGAGCGGACATTCAGCGCGGCAGGTGGGG
This sequence comes from Rana temporaria, assembly GCF_905171775.1. Classification (NCBI taxonomy): domain Eukaryota; kingdom Metazoa; phylum Chordata; class Amphibia; order Anura; family Ranidae; genus Rana; species Rana temporaria. Next base: position 508,808,167 of record NC_053489.1, read on the forward strand.
TGGTCACGGACAAGAGGACCCGTCTGTCCACAGAGTCCGTGGACAGACTCACATTCATAAAGATGAATGAGTCCTGGATCGGCGGTGACTTTCTGGCACCCGTCGTCGGTTCAGGGCGCTGAAGGGTCCCTTGCCATGCATTCCCTGATGAAGCCCCGGACCTGATGTATTTACAGTGCTGAATATAACTATTTCAACATCAGAGAAAATCAATGTTAATATTTGGTACAGTAGGCTTTCTTTGCAATTACAGCGGTCAAAAATTTCTTGTAGTTTTACACCAGCTTTGCACACACTGGAGGAGGGATTTTGGCCCACTCCTCCACACAGATCTTCTCTACATCAGTCATGTTTCTGGGCTATCGCTGAGAAACACGGAGTTTGAGCTCCCTCCAAAGATTCTCTATTGGGTTTAGGTCTGGAGACTGGCTAGGCCACGCCAGAACCTTGATATGCTCCTTACAGAGCCAATCCTTGGTTATCCTGGCTGTGTGCTTTGGGTCATTCTCATGTTGGAAGACCCAGCCTCGACCCATCTTCAAAGCTCTAACTCAGGGAAGCAGGTTGTTGCCCAAAATCTTGCAATACATGGCCCCGGTCATCCTCTCCTTAATACAGTGCAGTCACCCTGTCCCATGTGCAGAAAAACACCACCAAAGCATGATGCTACCACCCCCATGCTTCACATTAGGGATGGCGTTCTTGGCATGGTACTCATCATTATTCTTCCTCCGAACACGGTTAGTGAAATTATGATCAAAAAATTATATTATAGTCTCATCTGACCACATGATTTTCTCCCATGACTCCTTTGGATCAGTCAAGACAATTATGTCAGCAGTTATTTCACACCCTATATACTCTTATTAAGACTGCTGTACATCATGGCAACTCCTGCCCATGTGATATGACTCTGTATCAACTACTACTGTTAATACTACTACTGCTGCTTCTGCTGCTGCTGCCCAGTCAAGACACCTATGTCAGCAGTTATTTGACACTCTATATACTCCTATTCCTACTGCTGTTCATCATGGCACCTCCTGCCCATGTGATATGACTCTGTATCAACTACTACTGTTAATACTACTGCTGCTTCTGCTGCTGCTGCCCAGTCAAGACACCTATGTCAGCAGTTATTTGACACTCTATATACTCCTATTCCTACTGCTGTTCATGATGGCACCTCCTGCCCAAGTGATATGACTCTGTATCAACTACTACTGCTAATACTACTACTGCTGCTGCTCAGTCAAGACACCTATGTCAGCAGTTATTTCACACCCTATATACTCTTATTACCACTGCTGTTCATCATGGCACCTCCTGCCCAAGTGATATGACTCTGTATCAACTACTACTGCTAATACTACTACTGCTGCTGCTCAGTCAAGACACCTATGTCAGCAGTTATTTCACACCCTATATACTCTTATTACCACTGCTGTTCATCATGGCACCTCCTGCCCATGTGATATGACTCTGTATCAACTACTACTGTTAATACTACTGCTGCTTCTGCTGCTGCTGCCCAGTCAATACACCTATGTCAGCAGTTATTTGACACTCTATATACTCCTATTCCTACTGCTGTTCATCATGGCACCTCCTGCCCATGTGATATGACTCTGTATCAACTACTACTGTTAATACTACTGCTGCTTCTGCTGCTGCTGCCCAGTCAAGACACCTATGTCAGCAGTTATTTGACACTCTATATACTCCTATTCCTACTGCTGTTCATCATGGCACCTCCTGCCCATGTGATATGACTCTGTATCAACTACTACTGTTAATACTACTGCTGCTTCTGCTGCTGCTGCCCAGTCAAGACACCTATGTCAGCAGTTATTTGACACTCTATATACTCCTATTCCTACTGCTGTTCATCATGGCACCTCCTGCCCATGTGATATGACTCTGTATCAACTACTACTGTTAATACTACTGCTGCTTCTGCTGCTGCTGCCCAGTCAATACACCTATGTCAGCAGTTATTTGACACTCTATATACTCCTATTCCTACTGCTGTTCATCATGGCACCTCCTGCCCATGTGATATGACTCTGTATCAACTACTACTGTTAATACTACTGCTGCTTCTGCTGCTGCTGCCCAGTCAAGACACCTATGTCAGCAGTTATTTGACACTCTATATACTCCTATTCCTACTGCTGTTCATGATGGCACCTCCTGCCCAAGTGATATGACTCTGTATCAACTACTACTGCTAATACTACTACTGCTGCTGCTCAGTCAAGACACCTATGTCAGCAGTTATTTCACACCCTATATACTCTTATTACCACTGCTGTTCATCATGGCACCTCCTGCCCAAGTGATATGACTCTGTATCAACTACTACTGCTAATACTACTACTGCTGCTGCTCAGTCAAGACACCTATGTCAGCAGTTATTTCACACCCTATATACTCTTATTACCACTGCTGTTCATCATGGCACCTCCTGCCCAAGTGATATGACTCTGTATCAACTACTACTGCTAATACTACTACTGCTGCTTCTGCTGCTGCTGCTGCCCAGTCAAGACACCTATGTCAGCAGTTATTTCACACCCTATATCTGACTCTGTATCAACTACTACTGCTAATACTACTACTGCTGCTTCTGCTGCTCAGTCAATACACCTATGTCACATTTTTAAGTTTATCAACATAAATTTCATATCGATGCGTTCACAAGGGCCGTGTATTTCAAACGGTGTAGTCGTTGTATCGATCGCATGTACGGTTGAGGATTTATTAAGCTTTGTTTGGAGGCTTAAATCATGTATTTGATCTGTGAATTAAAAGCGTTTGTAATGTTATTTCTTTCCATAAATAACTTTCCTGACCTCAGTGCAATATTCCTCCTCACTGACCTGGGGGGGAGGGGAAACCTCTTGAGGGGGGAGGGGCGACCAGGAAGTCAGCATACTCTATACTTTGCAGATAGAGAAAGAAGCTGTGTGTCCTAAAGATAGTGTAGTGGTTATGGTGAATGTCTTTGGCAAGGGGCTCAGCAATTAAGCTATTCAGCATTCCCACTCGCATTTTCCTCAGGAAATGCATTGTCTAGTTACATTATATTTTAATACTACTGCTGCTGCCTCCATGCTGAGTAAAGCTTCATGACCTCTCTGGCACAGCGGATCCACCAACAGCCTCCGCTACAAGCTACCAGACCGGATCTAAACAGCAAGTGTAACTATAACAATGAACCTTATGTTAAACCCTGTTTTGCGGCATTTATACTGCAACCATTGGGCTGTCTGCAAGAGCTCATCTGCATTCTCTCTCTCTTTCTTGCTCTCTCTCTCTCTCGGTATATATATATATATATATATATATATATATATATATATTGTTGCTTTTGTTATGTTCATTTTTCAACAGTTTATTTTGTGTTCGTCGTGTCTGTGTCCGTGTGCTTTAGTTTGTCCTAGGTTTGTGTTAAATAAATTAATAGTATAAAATGTTGTTGCTTATTATGAAGTTAGATGTGTTGATGTTGATTTGTTCGATGTGAAGTTAGATGTGTTGAAAAACCTAAAAATCTATCTCAAAAAGAAATGAAACATTTCCAAAAAATAATATTTTTTATTATAAAAAAAAAATCAAAGTGATTGGCTCATGCGCTTTTGCAATTTTTCCAATTCACGCATTTCTCTCATTTGTTGCTCCTCCAGTTGCTTGTTTTGATTGGCTAAATAGCACATTTTCCTCTGGTTAGCAATAATTAATTCTTGCCTTTTCGTTATTGCTGCTTGTCTCTGCATAATCTCTTTTACAGCTGTTATGATATAAGAAAAAACAATTTGATTACAAAGACCGTTAACAAATACATAAAATATTTTTTTTGCTTATTAATCAATCATTATCATGTCTATACATTTGTTGTGTGTCTAACACATACAGGGAGTGCAGAATTATTAGGCAAATGAGTAATTGGACCACATCATGCTCTTTATGCATGTTGTCTCACTCCAAGCTGTATAGGCTCGAAAGCCTACTACCAATTAGGCATATTAGGTAATGTACATCTCTGTAATGAGAAGGTGTGTGGTCTAATGACATCAACACCCTATATAAGGTGTGCATAATTATTAGTCAACTTCCTTTCCTTTGGCAAAATGGTCTAAAAGAAGGACTTGAGAGACTCTGAAAAGTCCAAAATAGAGAGATATCTAGCAGAGGGATGCAGCACTCTTAAAATTGCAAATCTTCTGAAGCGTGATCATCGAAAAATCAAGCGTTTCATTCAAAATAGTCAACAGGGTCAAAAGAAGTGTGTGGAAAAAAAAAGGCGCAAAATAACTGACCATGAACTGAGAAAAGTCAAGCGTGCAGCTGCCAAGATGCCACTTGCCACCAGATTGGCCATATTTCAGAGCTGCAACATCACTGGGGTACACAAAAGCACAAGGTGTGCAATACCCAGAGACATGGCCAAGGTAAGAAAGGCTGAAAGACGACGACCACTGAACAAGACACACAAGCTGCAACGTCAAGACTGTGCCAATAAATATCTCAAGAAAGATTTTTCTAAGGTTTTATGGACTGCTGAAATGAGAGTGAGTCTTGATGGGCCAGATGGAAGAGCCCGTGGCTGGATTGGTAAAGTGCAGGGAGCTCCAGTCCGACTCAGACGCCAGCAAGGTGGTGGTGGAGTACTGGTTTGGGGTGGTATCATCAAAGATGAGCTTGTGGGGCCTTTTCGGATTGAGGATGGAGTCAAGCTGAACTCCCAGTCCTACTGCCAGATTATGGAAGAGACCTTCTTCAAGCAGTGGTACAGGAAAAAGTCACCATCCTTCAAGAAAAACATGATTTTCATGCAGGACAATGCTCCATCACACGTGTCAAAGTACTCCACAGCGTGGCTGGCAAGAAAGGGTATTAAATAAAAAAAAGTAATGACATGGCCTCCTTGTTCACCTGATCTGAACCCCATTGAGAACCTGTGGTCCATCATCAAATGTGGGATTTACAAGGAGGGAAAACAGTACACCTCTCTGAACAGTGTCTGGGAGGCTGTGGTTGCTGCTGCACGCAATGTTGATGGTGAACAGATCAAAACACTGACAGAATCCATGGATGTCAGGCTTTCGAGTGTCCTTGCAAATAAAGGTGGCTATATTGGTCACTGATTTGTTTTTGTTTTGTTTTTAAATGTCAGAAATGTGTATTTGTGAATGTTGAGATGTTATATTGGTTTCACTGTTAAAAATAAATCATTGAAAAGGGTATCTATTTATTTTTTGGTTAAGTTGCCTAATAATTCTGCACAGTAATAGTAGTCACCTGCACACACAGATATCCCCCGAAAATAACTAACACTAAAAACAAACTAAAAACTACTTCCAAAAAAATTCAGCTTTGATATTAATGAGTTTTTGGGGTTCATTGAGAACATGGTTGTTGTTCAATAATAAAATGAATCCTCAAAAAATACAACTTGCCTAATAATTATGCACTACCTGTATACTTCTAGCATCAATACCATATTATGGTTCTACAATCTGACAGGTGCGCTTTATATGTTGTCCATTTTTATATCTACATTTTGTTGTTGAAATGTTATTAATCATTGTGCACATATTTACCTTCCTGAGCGAGGCTCACAGGAACGCTCTCTTCCTCCTGCTCTTCCGCTTGAGAAGTTGGGGTGGTGGGGGGGGGAATCTCCTCAGCTTGCTCCTCAACAGGAGCTGGGGTTGGGGAGTGGGAGGGCCCTGGCTGCTCCTCCTCATCCATGTCCTCCTCTGCCGCATCCTCCTCTGCCGCATCCTCCTCCTCCTCCTCATCGGCCTGGCGCCTTCTGCGCTTGGCGCGGACAACTGGCATTGGAGCTCCTATAATAACACAATGTTCATATATTATAAAAATGTTTTCTAATGACGTATGCAAATTCTGTGTACTGTGCTGTATTGTATATGAATACAAATTGATTTATATAGACAGTTAACCAATGGGACAATGTTATATTAAAGGGTCTTGTGGGCACTACAGGGGACTGAGCGTGAGCTGGGATGCAACCATGTTAAAATGAGCTGTTTTTGTCTCCTTTGTTTTGTTCAGACCATCTCATGTTAAAAAAAGGGCCTGATGGAGCACACGGGATTACTATAACAACCCCACTCCTAACACAGGAATTTAGTGGTAATCTATATATATATAAAACTCAACGTGTGTGTGTGCATAAATGTATGTATGTATGTATGTATGTATGTATGTATGTATGTTCCAGCATCACGTACAAACGGCTAAAGATATTTATATGAAACTTGGCACACAGGTTACTTATATGTCAGCCACAAACATAGGATAGGTGGTTTAAACCTTACCCACCCCCACTTGCCATGGTCGGGGTTTTTCTTTAAAGTCCCATGCAAAGCAATGGGAAAATTATGTTCCCACATAACTTCTGTGTTCCTGTCTGCTGCCCCATGTCTTTTTTCAACAGTACTATGAATACCTTGGCCGGTGGTGATATATGTTAGCACAACATGGCATCTTGGTTAACAACATCTGACCTTACATGAATTACATATGACCTTACATAACTGTCACCAAAGGAGCTGCGGTGGCTCCACGCGATTGCCACTGCACTGACAACTGATTCACCTCTGCAGCTAGGGGTTCGGATCCCGCTCTCGGCTACCTGTGAATTGAGTTTGGTGGTCTCAGCCCCGCCACTGGTGGGTGTGCTATGCGAGGTTGGGTTGGGAGGACCCCCTCACACCCGCCATTGCCAACCGGGGCATGGAGAAAGGTGGCAGATTGCCTCTGGGGGAGGCCTCCCAACTCCTGCAGGCCGGCTCCTCTCTCTTTCGAGTTCACGCACAAAATACACTTTTTTTAAAAAAAACATAACTGTCAACAATAACTTACCTGGATGATATTTAGCCCGAAGACGTCTGACATTACCCATTTGGCGCCTCTTGAGGTCAGACCACTTCTTAACAATGGCCTTGTGGTCATGTTGGCCGCCAAAGTCAGCGATTAGGGCGCTGACCACAGCCCTTTTCTGTGGCTGCCGCCGCAGGTCATCATATCCTGTTTCCAGGAACTTCTGCAAGATGAAGAACAAAGTATATTGTAATACTTCTGTTGACAGCCTTATGGATATATGACGTAAATGTATGCTATTCAACAATTGGAAGCATTCTCGCCTTATTAATCAATGACAGGGGTAACATGAAAGATTTTATATCCTGCCATTTCGGTCGCCACCTTTTTTGCATAAATATAGCAGCCATTATCATTTGCATAATTATGAATATATTATTAACAACACAGGATACACGTATAGGGGAGATATGCGTTGCTAACTCTTTTCCCTGTCAGGAGCCTAACGCCCCGGGGGGTCAGAGACGGGACCTTTTTCGGAGGACCACTGACGTATGTACCAGTCGCAGTTTTTTGTGATGTCACTCTTTAGGTGTGTGCACATTTTTCACTGCATCCGGGTGGAGTTTTTGGGTTGTGTTTTGCACGCCACAGGCTTTTCAACAGGAAAAATACAGCTGGAGGCAGAATGGTTGCAAAACACTACGTGTTTGTTACTTAACTCTGGGTTTCAAGACCAGTCCACCTCCAGCTGTTGCAAAACTACTACTCCCATCAGCCACGGTCTGTCAGTGCATGCTAAGAATTTTACTTTTGCTGCATTTAGGGTGCCACAGTTTAGAGACCCGTGCATAAAGGCCTGAAAAATGGGGGCCTGCAGAACTTACAATACTAGAAGTGCCAGCATTCCCAGGCATGCTGGAAGTTGTAGTTCTGCAACATCTAAAGGGCAATATGTATTCGAACGTCCTTGGGCCTTGAGGACACTGAAGTCAGGACGTTCGCATACGTCCTATGTCCAAAAAATTTTTAAATTCATTATGCTAAATAACAAGGAAAAGTGCCTAAATACACATTTGCCAACCAGGGTGTCTGCAGCTGTCCAGGCATGCTGGGACTTGTAGTTTTGTAAAAGCAGGAGACACATTTTTTGTGAAATACTAATATATGATCATATATACTAACTTTTAAACTAGACTAAAATGCTGGGCTGGGCTGGGACTTGTAGTTTTGTAAAAGCAGGAGACACATTTTTGGTTAAATACTAATATCTGATCATATATACTAACTTTTAAACTAGACTTAAATGCAGTTGAAGATGATGAAATAACAGTGGTCAAAATACTTACACAAATCAGCAACTTTTCCTCAGACTTAGTGAAATTGCTTCCAACCATGTTGCTGTGTGATTGCGCTGCGATCATAAGTTGGAAACTGGCAAGGCTCCAGGAAATGGTCGCGTGTTGTTCGCGTGTTGATTGCGCTGCTTGGACCGAGATGGGTCCATATGGCTTCGGCTGTATGGACCACAGTAACTCTTTTCCCTGTCAGGAGCCTAGGAGCCTAACGCCCCGGGGGGTCAGAGACGGGACCTTTTCGGAGGACCACTGACGTATGCAACCGTCGCAGTTTTTTGTGATGTCACTCTTTAGGTGTGTGCAAATTTTTCCTTGCACCGGGTGGAGTTTTTGGGTTGTGTTTTGCACGCCACAGGCTTTTCAACAGAAAATAACCAGCTGGAGGCAGAATGGTTGCAAAACACTACGGGTTTGTTACCTAACTCTGGGTTTCAAGACCAGTCCACCTCCAGCTGTTGCAAAACTACTACTCCCATCAGCCACGGTCTGTCAGTGCATGCTAAGAATTTTACTTTTGCTGCATCTAGGGTGCCACAGTTTAGAGACCCGTGCATAAAGGCCTGAAAAATGTGGGCCTGCAGAACTTACAATACTAGAAGTGCCAGCATTCCCAGGCATGCTGGAAGTTGTAGTTCTGCAACATCTAAAGGGCAATATGTATTCGAACGTCCTTGGGCCTTGAGGACACTGAAGTCAGGACGTTCGCATACGTCCTATGTCCAAAAAAATTTTAAATTCATTATGCTAAATAACAAGGAAAAGTGCCTAAATACACATTTGCCAACCAGGGTGTCTGCAGCTGTCCAGGCATGCTGGGACTTGTAGTTTTGTAAAAACAGGAGACACATTTTTGGTTAAATACTAATATCTGATCATATATACTAACTTTTAAACTAGACTTAAATGCAGTTGAAGATGATGAAATAACAGTGGTCAAAATACTTACACAAATCAGCAACTTTTCCTCAGACTTTGAGAAATTGCTTCCCACCATGTTGCTGTAATATTGGGAAACTGGCAAGGCTCCAGGAAATGGTCGCGTGTTGTTCGCGCAATTGCGCATGCGCGATCGAAAAATCGCAATCGCAATATGTTTTTTGGTTAAAATATCATACATATTCGATTTCAGAGTGCTGCTACAGCAGTTTTCGAAATATCTGCAATAAATTTCGCATTCGCATGTTGCGATATTTCGATAAAATATCAGGAATATTCTGAGCCAATCAGAGCGCTCCTCCAGCATATCTCGAAATTGCGCAATAAATATCGCATTCGCATGTTGCGATATTTCGATAAAATATCAGGAATATTCTGAGCCAATCAGAGCGCTCCTCCAGCATATCTCGAAATTGCGCAATAAATATCGCAATCGCATGTTGCGATATTTCGATAAAATATCACGAATATTCTGAGCCAATCAGAGCGCTCCTCCAGCATATCTCGAAATTGCGCAATAAATATCGCATTCGCATGTTGCGATATTTCGATAAAATATCACGAATATTCTGAGCCAATCAGAGCGCTCCTCCAGCATATCTCGAAATTGCGCAATAAATATCGCATTCGCATGTTGCGATATTTCGATAAAATATCACGAATATTCTAAGCCAATCAGAGCGCTCCTACCGCAGTTATTAAAAAAATCGCAATTATTTTCGCATTCGCAATAGCGAAAAATCGCATTCAATTAATTTCGATAAAATATCACGAATATTCGAATTTAGCGAATATATCTCGAATATTCGAATATATATTCGAGATATATCGCGAAATCGAATATGGCATATTCTGCTCAACACTAATTACCAGCCCCTTTGCCCCTATATAATTTGAACAGAAGTATACAGGCGGTGCAAACAAGACAGGGACTGTAGGTTTGTTATTAAGTAGAATTTTTTTGTAATTTTGAACTGGTACTTTTTTAAAGTGTAGCTCCAGCCAAAAAAATCTATTTTTAAGCTTTTCTGAAAACATAGAGAAGGGTTATCACCCCTGTAACATGTGTTGTGCTGTCTGTGTGCATCTGTTCAAAAGATTGCAAATCACTTTCTGTCCCAATGACAAATGATTTTTTAAAAAATTTTTTTTTTTTAGTGAAACAAAGATTGGTGATAAAGCATCAGTGGACAGGAGACACCTTTTACAGAAGAGAATTTCCCTTCCTAGGAGTAGATTTCTTCTCACTTCCTGTTGTCTACTTCCGTTTGCAAGTAGGATTCGTTTGTAAGTTGGATGTTTGAAAGTAGGGGCCTGCCGTATATATTCTGCAGAAATTTGGGCCCTAGGTGTTGGTGTTGCCACAACACTGTAAGCCGGAACAGTTAGTCTTGGTGGGCGCTGGAACACCCTGCTGTGTGAACTATTATATCAAGAATTGTAATTACATGCCATTGTTGAACAGTGATAGAAAAATTGGTGCTGGCGCTGGTGCCACAACACTGTAAGTCCTCACAGTTACTCTTGATGGGTGCAGGAATGGGCCCTGATGTGAAATTTTAGATCAAGAATTGTAATTACATGCCCCTGTTGAACAGGGGCAGAAAAATTGGGCCTTTGTTGGTGGTGGTGGTGGTGCTGGTGCCACAACTCTGTAAGCCCTCACAGTAACACTTGGTGGGCACAGGACTGGGCCCTGCTGTGAAATATTAGATCAAGAATTGTAATTACATGCCCCTGTTGAACAGGGGAAGAAAAATTGGGCCTTTGTTGGTGGTGGTGGTGGTGCTGGTGCCACAACACTGCAACCCCTCACAGATACTCTAGTTGGAGCGCAGGAATGAGCCCGCTGCAAAGTATTGCATCAAAAATTTTAATTACACACCCCTGTTAAACAGGGGCAGAAAAATTGGGCCTTAGGCACTGGTGCTGGTGCCACAACACTGCAACCCCTCACAGATACTCTAGTTGGAGCGCAGGAATGAGCTCGCTGCAAAGTATTGCATCAAAAATTGTAGTTACACCCCCCTGTTAAACAGGGGCAGAAAATTGGGACTTAGGCACTGGTGGCAGAGCCCAGAACCAAAAATGTTCTTACAAGCTATCAGCATGATCATTGTGGAGGAAAAGGATAGTCACTCAGCATAACAGGATAGTCACTCAGCATCAGTATAGGCAGTCTTGAAGGGATCTGACATTTAAAATACAATTATTCCGTTACATCAGCATCAGGTGCTTGGTAGCTGGTGGTAATCCAAGCCTGATTCATTTTTATGAAGGTCAGTTGATCAACCGAGTCGGTGGAGAGGCACACCCTGTGATCGGTTACAAAGCCTCCAGCAGCACTGAATGTGTGTTCTGAAAGAACGCTGGATGCAGGACAAGCCAGTAGCTCAATTGCATACTGTGCAAGCTCTGGCCAGTGATCTATCCTCAAGACCTAGTAAACCAGAGGATTTTCGTGGGAAAGGTGTCCAAATCTGATCTTGCCCCTAGGTATTCCCGCACCATGTAAAACAGACGCTGGCGATGGTTGCTGGAACCGGTCATACCTTGGGACGGCCACCTTCTCCACCGCTTCTTCTGTGACTGACCGAAGCCTCAGCAACATGTTGTCCAGGACCACGATTTTGTAACCTCCCAGTCTCCGGGAACGAGTTGCACAGACCTTTCTGCTCCTTCTGCCCCGGCAAGATAAGGTCTGCAACCTTACTCCTATAACGTGGATCAAGGAGGGTTGCCAGCCAGTAATGATCCCTCTCCTTGATAGCACGAATACGAGGATCCTTCCGCAGGCTTTGCAGGATCAGAGAGGCCATACAGCGTAGGTTTGCTGAGGCATTCGGTGCGGAGTCCTCTGTGTCACTGAGGAGGACAGGATCCGTAGCCACCTCGTCCCAGCCACGTACAAGTCCATAGGTTTCTTGGGACTGTAATTGATCCATTGAAGACTGCTGCTGATGCTGAGTGCTAGGCTCAGCCTCCATGCTGACACAAACCTCCTCCTCGTCCTCTTTCTGTGTGATAGGCGGGCAAGCAGGAACACTGTCTGGATAAAGGGGGCCTTGAGAGGTAAGGAAGTCCTCCTCTTCCTCCCTCTGTTCTGCCTCAAGGGCCCTGTCCATTATTCCACGCAGCGTGTGCTCCAACATGTGAATAAGAGGGACAGTCCCACTGATGCAGGCACTGTCACTGCTCACCATCCTTGTGGCCCCATCAAATGGTGACAGGACAGTGCATGCATCCCTGATCATGGCCCACTGGAGTGAGGAAAAAAACCAAGCTCCCCTGACCCTGTCCTGCTGCCATATTGGCACAGATACTCATTGATGGCCCTCTGCTGCGTTTGCAGCCGCTGCAGCATGGCCAATGTAGAGTTCCACCTGGTGGGCATGTCACAGATTAGGCGGTTCTTGGGCAGGCTGTATTCCTTTTGGAGGTCTGCCAGCTGAGCACTGGCATTATATGACCGTCAGAAATGCACACAGAGTTTCCTGGCCTGCTTCAGGACATGCTGTAAGCCCGGGTACCTGCCCAAGAACCGCTGCCCCACCAAGTTAAAGACATGGGCAAAACAGGGCACATGGGTCAGTTGTCCCTGTCGCAGGGCGGAGAGGAGGTTGGTGCAATTTCCGCAAATCACCGTTCCTGGCTTAAGCGTGCGTGGCGCCAACCACCTCTGAGCCTGCCCCTGCAGAGCTGACAGAACCTCTGGCCCAGTGAGGCTCCTGTCCCCCAAGTACCCCAGCTCAAGCCTCGCATGGCATCTCTTTGCCTGCGTACCTGCGTAGCCCCTTGAATGCCTACGGAGCACCGCTGGTTCCGAGGACACATCAGCACAGGAAGAGGCCACAGAGGAAGAGGAGGGGGTGGAGGAGAGAGGTGTGACACAACCAGTAGTAGCATTTTGGAGGTGTGTTGGCGGAACAACCTCCAACACTACTGTACCTTGTCCTGCGTCCTTCCCAGCTGCCAGCAGAGTCACCCAATGCGTCGTGAAAGATAGGTAACATCCCTGCCAATGCCTGCTGGACCATGAGTCAGCGGTAATATGCACTTTACCACTGACCGCCCTGTCCAGCGAGGCATGGACATTGCCTTCCACATGCCGGTAGAGAGACGGAATCACCTTCTGTGAGAAAAAGTGGCGTTTGGGAACTTGCCACTGAGGTACCGCACATTCCACAAACTCGCGGAAGGGGGCAGAATCTACCAACTGAAAAGTCAGCAGTTGAAGTGCTAGCAATTTAGCTAAGCTAGAATTCAACCGCTGGGCATGTGGATGGCTGGGAGAGAACTTCTTTCGGCGCTGCAGCAGCTGGGGCAGGGAAATTTGCCTGGTACAATCTGACGTCGGTGTACCGATAGTAGATTGCTTGCAAGTACTTGGCTGTGACACACCTAATTCTACACCTTCAGTCCTATCAGTGCAGGCTTCAGAGAGGACTGAGGGTATAGTGGGGTTGGAGATCCCAGCTGATAAGGAGCAAGGAGAGGTCCGTTTTGTTCTTTGGTGTGGGTCTTTGAGGTACGCTTGCCAATGAACTGCATGGCAGGTTGACATATGTCTGGTCAAGCATGTGGTGCCCAAGCGGGTGATGTTTTGACTATGCGAGATACGCTTGAGACATATGTTGCAAATAGCAGCGGTGCGATCTGATGCACTTGTCTCAAAAAAGGCCCACACCAAAGAACTTTTGGAATAACGCTGAAAGACAGCAGCGCCCTGCACATGCGTAGCTCTGCATTGTGATGCAGTCGGTGTGCTGCCCTTAAGCTGGCCCTTGAAGGGCATCCTGCCTCGTTGGAGATGTGCCTCCTCCTCCTCATCTCTCCTATCAGGCACCCACCTCATCATCCCCTCCCTCCTCATCACTGTAGAAAACCTGGCAGTATGCTGCAGCTGTGGGAACATGACTGCCAGATTGCTGTCCTTCTTGGGCACCCCCTCTCTCTGGGTTCACGTTACTGCCTTCCTCTAGCTGTGTACCATCATCAGAGCCTTCAAAACGCTGCACATCCTCCTGCAGCATGTACTCAACACTGTGGTCAAACAGTTCGGGGGACTCCTCAGCAGGACATGGTGGTGCTCGGGAAGGAGTGACTGATGCCATTGAGCAGAGGGAAGAGGCCGCGTTGGCAGCTGCTTTGCCAGACATAGTACCCTGAGCCTGGGTGAGAGAGGATGAGGAGGATGAGGATGGCTTGGTTATCCACTCTACCAAGTCTTCGGCATGTTGTGGCTCAACATGGCCAGCTGCTGAAAAAAAGGACGAGCGTGTCCCACGGCCACGTGCTGATGAGGATGCACCGTGTCCACGACCAGCACTGTTGCCTCTAGACGCAGAGCCTGCTTGCCCTCTTTTATCGGCTCATGACTCTCTGCCTCTTCTTGTTGTCCTTCCAGACATACTAATGGCCTGCAGAGGACACAGTCAGTACACCACGTGAAAGTACTTGCAGAAATATCCCCTGCCTGTAGTATTAATATAAGCAGATCCCTGCCTCTAGGATTAAATATGAGAAACACTAGATTTACGTAGCTTTAGGTGCACAATGTGCAGAGGACACAGACAGTACACACACCACGAAGCTTTAGGTGCACACTGTGCAGAGGACACAGACAGTACACCACGTGAAAGTACTTGCAGAATGATCCCCTGCCTGTGGTATTAATATGAGCAGATCCCTGCTTCTAGAAATAAATATGAGAAACACCAGCTTTACGTAGCTTTAGGTGCACACTGTGCAGAGGACACAGAAAGTACACACACCATGTAGCTTTAGGTGCACACTGTGCAAGGACACAGACAGTACACCACGTGAAAGTACTGCAGCTAACACAATCACCTGCCTGTCAGTATATTAGGAAGCGCGGATCTAGCTAAACTCAATACAGTGTATAAATATATATACAACACCTGGGATGCATATATATCCTCTACACACTTTAACTCTAATTAACTAGCCTGCCTGCCTGCTTGCTCTATCTAACTCCAAAAAATGACACTCTCTCTCTCTCTGTCTCTCTCTGTAAACCACCGCAACACACTACAGAAGGCTGACTTTCAGGCGGCCTTATATAGTGTGGGGCGTGTACTAAACCCCCTGAACCATAATTGGCCAAAGCCACCCTGGCTTTGGCCAATTATGGCTCTCCGTTTTTTGCAAGCTGTAATTGGCCAAGCATGCGAGTCATAGTGCATGCTTGGTCAATCATCAGCCAGCAATGCACTGCGATGCCGCAGTGAATTATGGGCCGTGACACGCCACTCGAATTTGGCGCGAACGGCCCATAACGTCATGGGTTCGATTCGAACACGAAGCTCATCCCTAAAGACCTCCAAAATAAGGGGAAGATCCCACTTGGGAAAAGACTGCTTGGTTGGTGGATGCATTTTCTTCACTGCTCTGCAGAATTACAAGAAGGTTCTCCGTCCACCTCTTTTCTGTGGCTGCTGAGATTGCTGCCACTTGAACCTTAAGTGTTCTGAGACCTAAGCCTAGGTCAAGGCCTGTTTGGAGAAAGTCCAAATCAATGAGGTGGAAGGAACTGAAGGATCCACCCCCAGCCGACAGAAAAGGCTTTAAACTTGTCCCAGACTCTGGAATACATGTTATTGGTTGACGGCTGTCTGGCTTTCATGAGAGTTGAATTTACCTTGGATGAACATCCCAGCAATTTAAACCTTTGCCTCTCATTATCCAGACTTGAAGGTTCAATCTGATAAGAGCAAGTGTGGCATTATCGGTATCCTGACTGGTTTTTGGGTGCTGAGATGTATTGCCAGGGGGAATCATGGACACCTTGGACAATAGGGGAGAACCGCCATCATGGATATTGGCTCCGTTAGTAGCCTCATTAGAAACCTTGAGATAAGAGGGTGGGGAGGAAATGCATATGTCCAGGTGCATCTTCACGGGCTCAGGAGGGCATCCACTGATTCTGCTTGGGGATGAGGAAGGCGTGAAATAAACCTGGATGTTGGCAGCTGAGGCAAAGCCATAGTCAGGGAATTCCAGAAGTCAGAGTTAATGAGGAGCAGAGCCAAAGTCAGAAACCGGGGTCAGTCTTGGAACACTGAAACTTGAAAACAAGAACAGAGGAAACCAGAAACCTTTGGCAATACAAGAGACAATGAACTGACACAACCCTCAGGGTGAGGCAGTGTTTTATACCCAGCTGATTTAATAAACTGCCTCAGGTGAACCATGAGTGACAGGTGCTAATTGCGAAGCAAGATTCATAGTATAGCCCTCAGTGCTGCATGCAGAACAAGGCACAGTTGGAAACCAGGCTAAATAATGAGCTGAGGTGTGGCTCAGAGGCAATACAGCTGGACCAGTACACAGAAAGTCATTGGTTCAAAACCTCCTTGAGCCACCTGGGGGGTGGCCATGCCTGGCTGTGAGCATTGGCACGGTAGGAACTGTGACAGGCAACCTGGCAGATAAACCGCTTTCAAGTCCATGGAGTTCTTTTCCCCCCATAACATGACAAGTTCTACTTTTGTTAGTAAGGATTGACTGTGCGTTGCTCCCTGGCATTGGATTTAAGACACAGCCGGACGATTGTCCATGCACAGTAAGACTGACTTGCCCTTGATCTGGGGGATTATGTCTGTTAGTGCCAGGAATGCTGCCCTGATCTCCAGAATGTTTGAGACAATCCCATTTGTGAGAAAGGACCATCTTGCTTGTACAATGTGCCGCCCAGCCCTTCATGCTGGCATCTGTTGTAATTATGGTCCAGGAGGTGTACCCTAACTGGCGTGGTTTTGACAGCATATCCTTCTTGGACCACCACAGAAGTCTGCTCCGCGTATGGCTCGTGAGATATATTGCTTGATTCATAGACCGTCTCCTCCATTGAGACAAGAAGCCCAGCTGAAAGTGCCTCATATGCCAATGTGCCCATGGCAGCATTGGGATGCAGGCTGCCATAGTTCCTATCAGACTTAGAAATTTGGAAGCTGAGAGGTGATAAGTAGAGTTGAGCGGACACCTGGATGTGCGGTTCCCCTTAGTTATCCATAACCAGACCCTTCAGGTCTGGTATGGATATTAAGGGGAACCCCGCCGTCAATTTAAAACAAAAATTACGTGCGGTTCCCCCTAAATGTTCATAACCAGACCCGTTATCCGAGCACGTTGACCTGGCCGGCCGCAGAAAAGAGGGGGGGACAGAGTGCGGCCCCCCCTCTCCTGAACCGCACCAGGCCACATGCCCTCAACATGGGGAGGATGTCCCCATGTTGATGGGGACAAGGGTCTCATCCCCACAACCCTTGCCCGGTGGTTGTGGGGGTATGCGGGTGGGAGGCTTATCAGAATCTGGAAGACCCCTTTAACAAAGGGGACCCCCAGATCCTGACCCCACCCCCTGTGTGAAATGGTAATGGGGTACACTGTACCTCTACCATTTCACGAAGGAAGTGTAAAGTCTTGTAAAAAAAAACACACACACACACCGTAGAATAAAGTCCTTTATTAATAAAAAAATAAAAAAAACTCCAGCGGTGATAATCCACTCGTTCCCGGCTTCCTGCTCCAGCGTTGTCCCGATCCTGCGACGGCTGCGGGTGATCTCCAGTGATGAGAAGATCGAGCGACGGCCGGGTGATCTCCGCTCCAGCGATGAGAAGATCCATCCGGAGCGCAGCATCCCCGACCTCCTCTCAGCGCTGGACACAGCCCAGCGAATGATGTGCTGGAGCTGTGAAATTACTTATATAGAGGAGGCAGGGCCACCCGTCACGTGACCCCGCACTCTCTGACGTACCCTCTGCTACGTCACTGGGGAAGCCCAGGAAGAGGGAAGCCGGGCTTCCCCAGTGACGTAGCAGAGGGTACGTCAGAGGGTGCGGGGTCACGTGACGGGTGGCCCTGCCTCCTCTATATAAGTAATTTTACAGCTCCAGCACGTCATTCGCTGGGCTGTGTCCAGCGCTGAGAGGAGGTCGGGGATGCTGCGCTCCGGATGGATCTTCTCATCGCTGGATCGGAGATCACCCGGCCGTCGCTCGATCTTCTTATCGCTGGAATTAACCTGCAGCCGTCGCAGGATCAGGACAACGTTGGAGCAGGAAGCCGGGAACGAGTGGATTATCACCGCTGGATTTTTTTTTTTTATTAATAAAGGACTTTATTCTACGGTGTGTGTGTGTGTGTGTGTGTGTGTGTGTGTGTGTTTTTTACAAGACTTTACACTTCCTTCGTGAAATGGTAGGGGTACAGTGTACCCCATTACCATTTCACACAGGGGGGGGTCAGGATCTGGGGGTCCCCTTTGTTAAAGGGGTCTTCCAGATTCTGATAAGCCTCCCGCCCGCATACCCCCACAACCACCGAGCAAGGGTTATGAGGATGAGACCCTTGTCCCCATCAACATGGGGACATCCTCCCCATGTTGAGGGCATGTGGCCTGGTGCGGTTCAGGAGAGGGGGGCGCACTCTGTCCCCCCCTCTTTTCTGCAGCCGGCCAGGTCAACGTGCTCGGATAACGGGTCTGGTTATGGATATTTAGGGGGAACCGCACGTCATTTTTGTTTTAAATTGGCGGCGGGGTTCCCCTTAATATCCATACCAGACCTGAAGGGTCTGGTTATGGATATTTAGGGGGAACCGCACGTCATTTTTTTTTTTAATTGACAGGGGGGTTCCCCTTAATATCCATACCAGACCTAAAGGGTCTGGTTATTGAATTTGCGGGGGGACCTCCGCGCATTTTTTTTCCCCCGAACTCCGATCCCGGACCCAAACTTTTTTCAATTATTCGGGTTCGGGTCCGGGTTCGGGAAAAACCCAAAGTCCGTACCGAACCCGGACTTTACAGTTCGGGTTTGCTCAACCCTGATGATAAGTTGATTGAAGTGATTCCATCTTCCGGGCAATAGACGCTATATTTTGGCGAGGCAAGGCAACTCTTCCTACCGCCGTGTCACGTACCTGATGGCACAGGAATGAGGAGTGGTACGAGTGCCTGGCAGGATCAACAGAGGTAGAGGTAGTCCAGACGTTCAGGAACTCCTCAGGAACTAGGAAACTGGAGCTGAAGCAGCTGACAGGTTTGGCAGACAGGAACCGGATCACTAGACCGGAACCAGGAACAAACAGGCACAGTTCAGCAGACTGGAACAGCTTGGACTGGAACCAGGACAGACAGGAACTGTTCAGCAGGCTTGGAGCAGACTGGACTGGAACCAGGAACAGACATGATGGTCAGACAGGCTGGGTCGGTTATCAGGCAGTCGGCAAAGTACAGGGGTGCAGGCAGAAGAGTAGTCAGAACAGGCCAGGGATCAGGGGCAGGTGTATGACTGGAATAGTCACAGGTAAGCCAGAGTCTATCACAGGTTAAGTCACAGATCAGGTTTCAAGTACACAAACGCTGTAGAGCAGACAGCGGGCACTGTATCCAGCTGGGCTGGACTCTCTGCCAGTAAGAGGATATCGTCAAGATAACGAAAGAGTCTGAGACCATCCTCTATCAGGGGAGCAGGAATCAAGACTAGGATCTTTGTTAACACTCTCAGAGAGGTGCCGAGTCCAAGGGCAGACTCTGAAACTGGAGATGAAGCTGACCGAATGCAAACTTGAGATGTTTTTGAAAGGCTGTCAAAATTGACACATACAAGTATGCGTCCTTGAGATCTATGGATATTGGAAAAAATACTGGGTGTGCACGCGTGAGAGGGGGTGGGTATAAATGTGCAGCCACAGGGTCATTTCTATCTGTCAGCCAGCAGTCGGCTTGTCAGATTTACACACTCCTGATGGTTACAGCCACGAGGAATGTGTGAAAAAAATCCCACTGTCACTTCCAGACAATGTAAGGAGGTGACAGAGAAATATTTAAATAACATGCTTAGGGGTTTGCCATGTCCCAACCTGTGAAGTGGCACATCCTGTATTAAGTATACAACCTAAATTTAGATTTACAAAAATCGAAAAAAATATATACACAATGCCAGCTCCGGCCACTTCATTCTGTTTGTAAACAAAGTGTCTGGGAATTCCCTTAATCTATACCAGACCTTTATCCTAGATGAGGGACCCCAATACAAAAAATAAATAACATGTGGATCCCACCTAACACTTCCCTTATACCTCCTCTGGGTGCCTGAGCATATCAAAGCTGTCTCTATCCAAATTACATCACAGACTTTACTAAGGTAATTTTAAACTAGGAAATATTAACAAAAACATCTGTATTGTATAAAGGGACAGGAAGTTATGGGCCAAATTATACACTATCCCAAAGTTGACTTTAAAGCAAATGTAAACCCATTTTTTTGCTGTTGTTGTTGTCACGTAGAGTATAACATTTCCTATCATCTGTGCCCAATCTTACCACAAAGAGTTAATCCAGCTCTGAGCAATCCTCTTTTCTTTTTTCCGTGAGATAATTGGACAAACAGGAGAACACTTTTGTCCGTTCTTTTCCCTTGCTGTGAATGACAGGTTATTTACATATCTCATGCACTAGCCCGAGACAGGCATTATTTTTTAATTCCCACCCCCATTCATTTTCTGAAGTTTTGTGGTTACTTTTCTGGATTTTGACTGGATGTTAGTGATCATAGCAGAATTCAGTGTAAGGGGAGTATAGAGGTGGGCGGGGAGTCTACTGACATCACGACTCCACCCATCGAGCTCCAGACAACAGATCCACCCACAGAATCTGAAGTTTTTCAATTCCTATAACAGACAGAGCGGAGACATTTGACAGGTAAGGATACATGCAGGAGGCATGTATATCCTTTATAGATCAGCACCATGGTAGTAGTTTAGAAAGAATGAGAGTGGGTTTACATCCACTTTAACCACTTGCCACCCGCCATATAGCAAAATGACGGCGGCAAAGTGGTTTCAATATCCTGACTGGATGTCATATGACGTCTTCAGGATATTAAGCCCCCGGGGCGCGCATCGCGGCGATCGTTGTTGCAGGGTTTCAGTCTGACACCCCGCAATATATATATCCGTCGGAGACTCTTTACCACGTGATCAGCTGTGTCCGATCGGCTGCTCCTCTGACAGGGGGGGGTTTGTGCTGATCGATTATCAGCGCAGCTCCCCCCCTCCGAGGATGCCCACACTGGACCACCAGGTATGCCACCAGACCACCAGGGATGCCCACCACAGGTATGCCACCCTAGACCACCAGGGATGCCAATCAGTGCCCACAATGGATGCCAATCAGTGCCCAATGGGCATCACTGATTGGCAGGCATTATTGTTGGGCACTGATTGGCATCCATTAGTACAACACATTACAGTACATCAGTGCCACCTATCAGTGCCCATCCATGCCCATCCGTGCTGCCTATCAGTGCCCATCTATTCCGCCTATCAGTGCCCATCGATGTCGCCTATCCATTACCTATCCATGCCGCCTATCGATGCCCATCTGTGCCGCCTATCCATGCCCATCCGTGCCGCCCATCCGTGCTGCATATCAGTGCCACCAATCAGTGCCCATCAGTGCCGCATATTAGTGCCCATCATCAGTGCCCATAAATTCCACCTCATCAGTACCACCTCATCGGTGCCCATCAGTGCCGCCTTATCAGTGCCCATCAGTGAAGGAGAAAACGTACTTATTTACAATGTTTTGTAACTGAATTTTTTTTCTACATTTTCGGTCATTTTTTTATTTTTTTATTAGAAAATTAAAATCCCAGAGGTGATCAAATACCACCAAATGAAAGCTCTATTTGTGGGAACAAGATGATAAAAATGTAGTTTGGGTACAGTGTAGCATGACCGCGCAATTGTCATTCAAAGTGAAACAGGAGGGTGTATAAGTGCCCTGTATGGAAGTGGTTAAGTATCAAATACACACCAAATATTGAACTTGTATACACACATATAAAGACACAGAGAAATCTGAAAACTGGGCAATTTCTTCACTTTACAAGAAAAATGCAATTTTTCTGTTTCCTGTACAAAATTACACATCTGTATTTTATAAATAATAACCACTTAATAAAAACTAATTCAGGAATTGCTTTAACTACACTGCACAGGTTTGTAAATGCCACCCATAGTCCTGCTTACGTACAGTATAACATGATCAATTGTTCAAACCCAATTTACTAGTCCATCATTCTTGAGAATTGACCCCAAACTTCAATCTCAATTTATTACAACCCTAAAAGTTCTACAAACTCCCATGTCTAAAGCAATCTTTCAAAATAACTGACCACATTTGGCAATAACAATGGTGCACAAACTTTTGCTGCAATTGTGGGAGAAGTGTGATAAATCTGTAAAAAAAAAAATGTAGTTTTGATAATCTGTTTTTAGTAATGCTATACTACACCAAGGGCGAGTTTCTGTAACTGCTCTCTTACATGACATATCAAAGGAAAAATCAATAACATATTACAGTTCTCTGTCAGAATGTGGCAGGTATAAAATAATAAGTATAAAAGTAATATACCAAATAGAAGTCTATATTGTCCCATGTAGAGAGTGTGGCAAAGAGAAAGTGCTTAGCAGCTGTTGTTCAACTGAAAATCTATATCGGTTGTAATAAAAGATCGCTCTAGTCCAAATGCTTAAAAAAGACAACATAAACCATTACAATAAATAGCCCTTGCAGTTCCATGATCACCACACTGATGACATTTTCAAAAGCAAGTGTTTGGTCTTTTGCAGGAAACATAATAGATCTCATACAAGCTAGTGAAAGGGTATATTGAATTGAAGTCAACTGAATCAGTAAAGTTAAAAAGAAATCACCCAGCAAACCATTATTAAAAGGGAACTATAAATAAACTTCTGTGCACACATTCATGGCTTTTAGCTTTAAATAACTTACTGTAGCGCTATCCCGTTGTGCAGATATGTTTCATTATTAGATTTGTAAAGCTTTTAGGAATTGCATATAGTTTACACATGCCTGGAATATACTCTAGCACTGCTGAAAAAATCAAAAAAATATTATAGAGTAATTATTGCATGTGAAATGAATGACAGGATTAGTAGAACATGATTACATTTATGTATCTGTATATAAGTATATTATCTTTCTTTAGGGTAATTTCCATATTCCTGGGATGGTGTGGATATTATGTGTTAATAAACGGCTTGCCTACCGCCACACACACATTTACGTCGGCAGAAGGGCCTGTACAGGCAAATGGCATACCTATACCCAGGGGTGGACTGACAACTCATAGAAGATTATGGGGCCCCGGGCTTACAGATGGCCACCACACCAGGAGGCAGTGCAGAGGCGGGGCAGCTAAAATCTCTTAATTTTTCACATCAAAAGCATGTCGGTTTCGGACATATCAGGGACAGATGTAAAACAAACAAAGATTTTTACATACTGTCCCTGGTTTTACTGAGCCTGGCAACCCTGATGGGCCCCCCTAGTGGCATGGGGCCCTAGGGCAGTGCCCGAGTGACTCAATGGTCAGTCCGCCCCTGCCTATACCTATATCTGTCACTCTGATTTTTCCTCCTAGCAGCATGCGTTTTATCGATAGGAACTGGTTGGATCATAGTATTGTTCTTTCTCTCACATTCCAGCTCTGCTATACAGGGACTACAAAAGACTGATACCAGGTCACATTCAGGCACCTAGGCTGCTTGCATTAAAAAAAAAACTCCATTAACTACTTCCCACCCTGCGGCCGACTATATATACCGCAAGGTGGCTCTCATCTGCCGGGACACCGGGAGAGGAGACCAATGGTGTGTCCCTTGTACATAGGGACAACCATCGGTCACCTCCCCCAGTCAGTCCCCCTCCCCCACAGTAAGAATCACTCCCAGGGTACATATATAACCCCTTGATGCCCCCTAGTGTTAACCTCTTCCCTGATAGTCACATTTATACAGTAACCAGTGCATTTTTATTGCACTGTTCGCTGTATAAATGTGAATGGTCCCAAAAATGTGTCAAAAGTGTCCGATGTGTCCGCCGTAATATCGCAGTCCTGACAAAAATCGCAGATCATCGCCATTACTAGTAAAAAATTAAAAATAAATTAAAAAAAGTAATAATTCTATCCCCTATTTTGTAGGTGTTATAACGTTTGCTCAAACCAATCACTATACGCTTATTGTGATTTTTTTTTAACAAAAACATGTAGAAGAATATGTATCGGACTAAACTGAAGAACATTTTTTTTTTACTTTTTTAAATGGGATATTTATTATAGCAAAAACTAAAAAACATTGTGTTTTTTTCAAAATTGTCACTCTATTTTTGTTTATAGCGCAAAAAATAAAAACTGCAGAGGTGATCAAATACCACCAAAAGAAAGCTCTATTTGTGGGAAAAAAAGGATGTCAATTTTGTTTGGGAGCCACGTCGCACGACCGCAAAATTGTCATTCAAAGGGTGACCGTGCCGAAAGCTGAATTTTCGTCTGGGCAGGAAGGGGGTATATGTTCCCAGTAAGCAAGTGGTTAAAGATTACAGAGCTGCAAATATCTTTTTTTTTTTTATCTTTTTTTCAGCTATAAAATATAGAAGCATGTCATACAAGTGTTGCTGAAGACACAGCAAAGAAGATCAGTTCAATATTATGTTATGCACAATACTGGAGACTGACAAGCTTTTAAATGTATTTTTTACTTATTAATTACCTATGAACATAAATTAAACCAAGGCCGGTCATAGACAGATTGAAATTTGGCCAGTTTAGCAGGAACCAAATTAATTTCTATTCTTTTATGGGCATACTGGCTGTACTGAAGTCAATCTAACATTCGACTATGACTAGCCTATCAGGTTTTTTTCATGCGGTCATACCTGAAGGGTCTTGTATGGATTCTGGGGAGGACCCCTATGCTATTTTTTTTATTTGGTGCAGGGTTCCCCTTAATATCCATACCAGACCTGAAGGTCCTGGTATGGATTTTGAGGGGACCCCCGCGTTTTTTTATTTTTTTTATTTTGGCTCGGGGTTCCCCGAAATATATATACCCGACTCAAAGGGTCTGGCAATAGACTGGGGGGGGGGGACCCATGCTGTTTTTGTTCAATGATTTTTATCTATATTGCCGGGACCCGAAAATGTATTATTATTATTATTATTATTATTTTTATTATTATTATTATTATTAAAATCACTGCTCCCTAAAAAACTTCTGTTTTTAAAACTTTTTTTGCATTGATACATCACCCCTGGGACAGGACCCGGGTCCCCAAACACTTTTTATGACAATAACTTGCACATAAGCCTTTAAAATTAGCACTTTTGATCATTCGACTTTAACGGTGTTCGTGTGTTTGTCCAAATTTTTTGCCTGTTTGCATGTTCTCATCTGAACCGGGGGGGGTTCAGCTCATCCTTAGGTTGAAGGAAAGAAATTTTCTAAATCATGGCCTGCCAAGGAGTAGATATAAGGGGGGAGATTTAAAATTGGTGTGCTAAGAATCTGGTGCAGCTGTGCATAGTAGCCAATCAGTGTCTAGGTTTTATTGTTAAGGCTTAATTGAATAAGCTAAAGTTAGAATATGATTGGTTACTATGCAGCGCTGCACCAGATTCTGTATGCAACAGTTTTCCCGAATGAATGACTGGTTGCAGTCAAATTTATTTAGCTATCTTTTGCACATATGCTCTTGGAAAACCCCCTAGGGCTGATATCGAACCAGGAGGATGTCCAAGGGAAAACATGGAATAGTCAGGGATTTTATTTCTAAGCTATACAGGAATGCCCTGGACTCCCAGTCAAAGTTCAAATACCCATGGTGTCGAAAGGCAAATCTGTGTGACTACCTACTTAGTCTACTTACCCCATAATTATGTGACTTTCAAATCATGCTGATGGATAATGAAGATGATGATTTATGAAGACTGGGGATGATTTACTAAAAGAAAAAAGGCGGGAAATTGCACTTAGCTAGGGAATTTGTTCTATAGACCTTAAAAATGATAGTAATGCCTTGTACATACGATCAGAATTTTCAATGAAAAAAGTCAGACAGCATTTTTTCATCGGATATTCCGATCATGTATGGGCCCCATCTGACTTTTTTCCATCGGAGTTGAGAAACAGAACATGTTTTATTTTTTTCTGATCGTCTGTGTGGAACTCCGACGGAAAAAAAAACACGCATGCTCAGAATCAAGTCGACGAATGCTCAGAAGCATTGAACTTCATGTTTTCTCGGCTCGTCGTAGTGTTTTACGTCACCACTATTGGATGTTCAGGAATTTGGACTGACAGTGTGTATGCAAGACAGCTTGAACGGAATTACGACGGAAAATTCCATCGGATTTTATCCCATTGGAAATTCCGATCGTGTGTGCAGGACATAATAATTCACATTGCAAAGAATACCCAATCACATGCAAGGAAAATATAAAAAAAAATAACAGCAATTTTGCTTGCACTTAATTGGATGATAAAAGTCAGCAGTGCTTCAACTCATTCGCCAAGCAATGGGGAATATTCTCGTGCAAAGTGTAATTTCTCTTGCAAATTGAACACCCTATTTAGCTTTATTGTATCAACCCCTTGAGCGCTATTCCATGTTTTGAATGAATCTGATCATTGCCCGTTTAATGTGCTTCTTTGCATAGATTTAACCATGAATATCATATGCTGTTTTTAGACAGCATAAAAGGGCCAACATTCCTATGATATACTGTAAGTTATTTAAATTATTCAGTGCTGCTGCCTAGGTGACCTGACTTACATCTTCGATAACAGCCTCAGACCTCATCCTTCCAAAGCTGCAGTACCATGAAATATAGGAAATGGTCTGCATACATCCAAATCCTGTTTCAGATAGCTTTGTTGAAAAAAATGAACTTATAACAGCCTTAGGCACCCCGTGGATGAAGCTGACCGTTGTCATTGATTTGTATAAAGCTTTCTGAAGTGGGATTCAGCTGTATGCAGACAATTTCTTATAGTATGTATGTATCTAGGATAGAGCAATCAGAATATAATGAGATGATGAAATAAAACCAGGGGAAATGTTGTGTTATCTGCAGCCTTGAAACCAACAACACAAACTAGGGCAGCTCTGCTCAATCTGATAAGGAAAAAAAAAACATAACCTGTAAAAAATTGTTTACAAAATTCTAACCTGTACATTGAGTAGGAAAACCCTTAAACTTTTATTCACTTTAAAAAAAGATAAGATTTATCACTTTATCAGTTTTCAGCCAACAGGGCACCACTGAGATGAGAAATCCAAAGCCATAGATTTTGTTCTATATATGTGTTATATTTGCATACATAGTCCCCAAATAGCTAATACTTAAATGTTTCTGCTGGCTGAACTCTGTGGGTTTTATGAAACAGAATCATTGTTCTTCCACAGAAAAACGTTTCATTTATCTCTGCAGGACATCATAATGTGCTCAATTTATCTGACATCTGGAGGGTAGCCAAGAGCACAGGCTACATAAAAGAAACATTTTTTCTTTTTATAAGGACATTACCCAGTTTTGCATGAGGAACCTTAAAAAAGAAAAAATCAATCCTTTTCTGCCAGATGATTCCGTTCTCAACTTTTGTATCCTTTTCAGAGGAGCATACACTGTTCTTTGACATAATCCAATAGTCCTTCAAAAGTTTGGCAATGATACAATGTGATAAATTATAAAATACTAAACACATGTAATACATTGTTTTTTTTTTGGTGTCCACAAGGCCAGAATGACTAGTGACTATGGGCCTGATCCACAAAAACCGGCCGTAACTTAACTTTTGCCATTTAAGTTACACCGCCGCAAAATCTCTACCTAAGTGCCTGATCCACAAAGCACTTACCTAGAAATTTTCAGCGGTGTAACTTAAATCTGTCTGGCGCAAGGCGTGCCTAATCTAATGGGGCGAGTCCCATTTAAATTAGGCGCGCTCCCGCACCGGACATACTGCGCATGCTCCCGACGTTATTTTCCCAACGTGCTTTGCACGGATTTACATTGCGCCGGGTTTTGAGAATCGCAACGGGTGTAAAAAAACGGGAGTAGAAAAAGTAAAAAAAAAGTGGTTGTAAACCCTTACAGCACACTTTCACCTACAGGTAAGCCTAGATTAAGGCTTACCTGTAGGTGCTGTAATTAACTCCTAAACCTCCACGTTTTAAGAGATAATTACAATTCCCTGTACGTTGCTGCATGCGCACTGTAGAAAGCTCATGCTGTGCCGTTCCGATTAAAGGTCTTGCCATGACAGGCGGTGGCTCCCACGTGCATGCGACTCCGTCTAGTCACAAAGCCGGAGTCCGTGACCCCGGAAGGAAGATGGACACTTCCAGCCGGCGTGGAAATCGGGGACATCGCAGGCTGCAGTTCCAGGTAAGTGACACATAATGCGATGCATAGTAGCCCATTATGCTTTATCTTTGCAGGGAAACAAAGAGGAAGTAAAACCCATCAGGGTTGTCTTCCTTTTTAAATCTCCCCATCATTTTTGAGCCCACCCTGTCCCCAAGTACACACACATGAATGAAAATGCACCATCTGGGATGCCTATGTATGAAAATGTTGCTCAGGCACGATATGCACAGTACATTTTAGCTAAATAGCTTCCTTTACCTTACTGCAGTACTGGTTTCATGTCCTTATTGTTCGTTTTTGTTTTGAAGTTGCTGTAATTCTGCTGTGATTTCCACACTTCCTGGTTGTCTGGCTCCTTATAACCACAGTACTGGGAGCTTTTCACGGTGGTCTAAGCTGTCATTACTGTGTGTCTAAAACTCTTCAGAACCAGTCAGATTAATTTTAAAAACAAAACACTGCATTTGTTTGTTTTTGTTCTGTGTGTCTCTTTACTTCACATAAACATGAAACTAGTTTAAAACCGAAAGTGAAACTAGAGGCACATTATATGATTGGATTTAATCTATATTTAATCATTTTTAAAAGGAATCAGTTAACTTTTATGTCTCTATACCCTGTAAACAGTCATTTCAGTAAAAAAAAAAAATCCTTTAGTGACCCTTTAATCACTGGCTGAGACAGGTTGATTTGAATATTACCTAAGCTTGGCTACATGTTGACAGGTTATCTTTCTGTCTATCTTTTGCTGGAAGGCCTGGTATTTATGAGATTTGTTTATGACTTGTAAGACATTTGTACATCGTGCATATAATGGGTCTCATATTCACATCTTGTGAGACATGTTAAACTTGCTAAACTTGTGAGACTTGCTAAACTATTGATAATGACAATTAGTTTTTTGGAGAATGAAAAAAGAATGAGAAAACTTCTATGTGCTTTAACAGACTTCCAGCTCCAAAAAAAAAAAAGATAAGTGATGACATTCTGTTTCTTTATGAAGCCCTATTATTAATATATACATTTTTCATCTGTACGGTTATTTTGTAGGAGGTGTATAAATATACTTAATTAACCCTGAGCAATAAAAAAAAAAAAATCTGCGCAAAATGAAAAAAATCTAAAGATGTATGCAGATGTGATTAATCCCTCTAGGAACATCCTCTTTATTCATCACACGGATCAAAATATTTATGCTTCATTAGGGGATTGCGTGATAACGGTTTAAATATATCACCTTATTAATAGTGTCACTTATTAAATGAAGGGGATTTCATATTCCTGGATAATCATCAAGTTTTACAAGGATCTATGTAAAGCCTGATTCGTTCACGGCGACAAAAGTTTGGATATGATATTCGGTTGGCTTCAAAGTTCTTCATAACACTTTGTTCAGGGCACAACCTTCAGACTGAAGACACAGATAAATGCAAAATATTAATTCAGGTGACAAATGTAAAAGCTTTAAAACCTCTCATGCATTATACAATTCATCAAGAGTCTTACTTCCATTTTTCACACTGGCCCGCAGAAATACTTGGCAATACACTGATATGTAAAAGACATTTATGAAGAGTTCTTTTTTTTCGCCCAAGATTTCTAACATGCACATTAATCTCATTTTGAACTTTATTTTCTCTGTGGAGTTAGATGAAGAAGTGGAACAAAATAGATCATGAGATAAAAGGCACTTAGATGATTAGTCGAAGCAAAGGGAGGAACACTTCTTTTTTTGAAGAATGTTCAGTGTAAATGTGAATACATCAAAAGCAGGTGATATCTTTGGTGCTTGAATATCATATAGTGGCTGAGGTCAACAAGCGTGACGGGATCCAGACTTCTTTTTACCTGGTTAAAGGCAGATAAAAGCTCTGTAGTCAGAGATACAGCGGAGTGCAATCATTTTAAGAACAGCAAAATTTAAGCTGTGGTGACTGTGTTAAACAGCCCTCGTCCATTGGATATTCCACACATCTTAACATAAAGAGCCAATCTTTACATTTCAGCTTGCAAAAAGAAGATCTCCAGTAAAGATGAGACTGACAGCATGATTATTATCCATCAATGGGATTTCTGCATGAATATAAGCTACAGCAGTGTCCTGCCAGTTTCCTTGATTTTTGCTATCACATTTATTTCATATGTAAGGCTGCAAGTATTAAATTGTAACCACTTCAGTCCCGGAAGAATTCACCCCCTTAAAGTGGATGTAAACCCACTTCATGAAATTTGAGCTGGGCACATCTTCAGCATTTTGTTATTTCTCTTCAAAGAGAAAAGTCCCGTAGCTCTATCCTATATAACTAAATGCTGCAATCAGGTTATTTCATGCAGAAAAACATATGATTCAGGACACTTGCAAAGGATCATAGCAGTTATAGAACATAACATTTCTTGCACTAGTTGACACATATTGTACACAAATGTCCTTTATTAGGTCTGTCAGATGTAAACATGCTCATTGTAACCAATTCTAGTAGCCAAGTGAGAGATGTATTATATACTATAGTCTACAGTATCAAGTGAAAAGTTCAGGAAAATAACAGTGGGGCACTCATCCTTATATCTGGACACCAGTAAATCACTCTTGACATAAACAAGTGCTTTCCCAGTTCTGTATCTTTCTGAACCCCAGAGGGAAGTATTATCTACACAGTTCTTGAGAGCGTGCTTCCAGCACAGTAGCTTGTGCCTGGCCTTATGACCTCCTTCATATGCTCCCTTCCACAGAGCAAAAATCAGTTTACTTGAAAGCTACAAAATAATCTGTTAACACAATGTTATCGCTAGCTGGCTCTTTCTATATATTCTGATTACATTATAAGCTTCTGTCCTGCCGTTGACTTGGCTTTAAATATTGACTTTAATTTAATGTTCTACCATTCTACTTTAATTGTAATTCTTAAATTATTTTTTTTCCAGGGGCTATAAAGAATACTGGATGTATGTTTTTTTTTAATAAATTTACAAATTTATGAGCATGTAACTTTTTTTTCTGTGGTTATCATGCAAAACATATTTATTTTCTTTTTTTTAATGCATATTTCTATATCCAATTGTGGGACTTATCACTCAAGGAGCTGCTGGATATATAACAGGCTTTCCTGTCTTTCCTAATGGTGACTCACCCTGTAATGGATGCCATAAAACAAAAAAATTTCCTGGGACTTCTTATGTCAGCAACAGAAATGGACGGTGGCTTTAATTTCTTGAGTAGCATCTTCCCCATAATATCAAAGTTGATAGTGACTAAGTAGAAGGCTTCAAGTTACAAATGGATCAAACTACCGGTGGCCCTAAATCCTTCAGTAGCAGCCCACTAAAAGGAAATGGTCTACTAACCTTATGCAAGTAGACATAGGTAACTTCAAAAGTTGAAATAAGATGTCTGTGCAATGTCTATGTAGCAGAAGCTTTTCCCAAGTTCTCATAGACATTCTTTAGTAAAACAGACTCCACTGAACATGCTCCAGATTGGCAGCCATCTTCTTGATTCTCAAGGCCCAATGCCCAGGCAAAGTCCTTTCTCTATGTTGACATCCCCTTCCAGTTAAAATCCCGTAAGGGAAAACCCTTCTAGAAAGTTGTTTCAAATATTTATCATCTCCTGTCAGCTCAAATCATTGGAGTAACACCCTCAGTTATTGGCTAAGGCAGACACATCCAGATAAAGACAAGGGGTAGATCCACGTACATCGGCGCATATATAGACCGGCGTAGCACATCTGATTTACGTTACGCCGGCTCAACTTAGAGAGGCAAGTACCGTATCCTCAGAGTATTTGCGCCCGGCGATGCGCCGGCGCAACGTAAATTCCGAGGCGTAAGCCGGCGTAATTGAAAGTAGGAAGGAAGTGGGCGTGTACCATTGAAATGAGCCGTGACCCCATGCAAATGAAGGGCCAGCCGGACGGCGCATGCGCAATGACGCTGACTATGTTCAGCGCCTCTCTGCGCATGCTCAGAACTGCGCCCGGCGTAATCAGTGAGATACGAACTAGGCCCGGGGTAATTAGAGAGATACGCCCAGGGCATAAATGCGCCCAGACATGCGCCCGTCCAGTGCAAAAGTACATCCGTTTGTCGCCCCCCCCCTGAAGCAAGGTGCTTTTGTCCTTTTTTGTGCAGGTTTTTGTGCAGTTTATTCTGTTAGAGCCATGTCTGCTACAGCAGCAGAGAGGAAGCGCAAGCACAATGACAAGCCACAGGAGAAGGCCATCATTGTCAGGGCCATGGCCCTGAATGATCGTTACCTCAATGGGCCAGAGAGTGTCAACACCACCCAGGCCAGGAGGAGGGAGATCCTGGCACAGATCGCAGATGATGTGAATGCATTGGGGAGAGAGACCAGGACCCCCAATGAGATCTTGAAAAAGATCAATGATCTGTGGCGTGTGGTGCGAGGTAAGATGGCGAGGATGGCCACTCATGCCAGGGGCACTGGAGGGGGACCAGCCACTAGGGAGACGCTCAGTGCTGAGGAGCGGGTGGTTGCCCAGTGCCTCCACAGGCATCAAGTGGAGGGAGTTACTGCATTTGACTCCATTGAGGAGGCCTTGAGGACAGGTAAGTGTGTTTTTTTTTCTATCTGGTGTGTAGCTTTTGTGGGGGTGGAAGGGAACATGTGACAAGTGTGTGGATCCTCCAACCTGTGAATGTTTTGTGTCATCCAAAGATGTGCAGGAGGGTGTTGGGCCATCTGGCCAGTCCACAACCTAGCCCGGACATCAGGCTGCCTCTGACCACCTGGCAAGCCTGGAGTCCTCTGTGGAGGGGAGTGGCCACACTTCTCCTCATGAGGAGGTTGAGGAGGAGGAGGTGATGTCTGGCAATGAAGTGAGGCTCCATTTGGAGGAGTCTTCCTCTGGTGCTGGCACCAGTCAGGCCTCCATCAGGGGTAGCCCCTCCCGCTCCTCCCCCAACAGGGCTTCCCCCCCAAGGGTCTCCCCTTCTTCTAGGCACCAAGCCTCATCAGGACCCAGGAAGGCGACCCGGAAGACAAGGGGGGTGGCAGACATCCTGCCTGAAAACATCCGGAGGAACCAGGCCCACCAGACCCGCCATCTGGGTGAGGTGGTGAGGAGAATGCACCACATGGCAGACAGCATGGCCTCCATAAAGGAGTCTGTGCAGGATGTGGCATGCAACTCATCAGTTCTGGTCACCTGCATGGCTGATATGCAGGCCACCACAGCAGGCGTGGGTGAAGATGTCCGCGCCCTCACCGAGGCTGTCAGGGCCAACACGGCAGCCACACGGCGGTGGTGAGGCTGCATGAGGACACCAATGTGGTCCTCACCCGTATCGCCCTGGCGTTGGAGGGCAGGCCGCCAGGTGTGGTGAGACCAGGGGATGCTTCTCCTGATGTCCCCCCCAATGAGTCTCCACTGAGGAGCTGGGGCCGTGGCCGCGGCAGGCGTGGGGCACGGCAGCGCCGGTAATTTATATTATTTTTTTTATTTTGACTCAGGCTATGAGTATTTTATGTATATTTTTCTATTTTGACTCAGGTTATGAGTATTTTTAGTTTTTTGTAGCCCAGGCAGGCTACAGTGTGACTGATGTATGAATGTGGGGGTGACATTCCTGCCGGAAAAGGGGTGTCACCCTCGGTTGTTGGGGAGAAGGGATCCCCAGGACCAGGGAGAAGTGATCCCTAGGTCTGTGTGAATGGTGTATGAATGTACAGCAACATAATTGGAGCCTTGGCACGGCGTTGCTGCTCACAAGTCCTGAATGGTGGACTTGGGCTAATCCAATTTGATGAGGATGTGGGGTGTGTGTGCTAGGGACCACAGTGGTGTGCATGCATGAATTCTGCTTGTGCCATGATTAATGTGTGGGTTTAACGTGCAAAGATGCCTACTGCGAGGCATCTCCTGACTGCTCTTCCCTCAGAAGACGGGGTAGCCTCGGTCAGGGGGGGATTGTCTGGTTCGGGGGTCAGGTCATCACGTATGTCAATCTCCAAGCCCTTTCTCACGGCGAAGTTGTGCAGCTTGCAACATGCACCGATGATCTGGCACACAAAGTTTGGGGAATACAACAGGGTCCCCCCAGACTTATCCAGGCATCGGAAACGGGACTTCAGAAGGCCAAAGGTGTGTTCCACCACTCCACGGGTACGTGCGTGTGCATCATTGTATCTTTGCTCTCCTGGTGTTTGGGGATCCCAGAATGGAGTCATGACATGGGGTCCAAGTGCATATGCAGAGTCACCTGGAAGGGAAAAGACAGGAGGATGTTAGTCATGCATGTGCCCCTCGTGATGTCTGCATCATGGGGGCGGACAGTCATGCCTGACACCCATGTCACTCACCAACCAGCCAGCTGTCCCCATACACGTTCTGTTCAAATTCTGTTGGGATGGGGCTTTGACGGTATATGTAGTTGTCATGACTGGACCCGGGGTGTTTGGCACGGACATGCCATATGAGGCATTGGGCATCGGCTATCACCTGTACGTTGATGGAATGCCAGTGCTTCTGATTGCGGTAAATGTGCTCTGTGTCACGGGGGGGCCGTAGTGCCACATGTGTGCAATCAATGGCCCCCACAGTGCGTGGGAATCCTGCAATTCTGTAGAAATCCCGCATTGCCTTCACCCGCAGATGCTCCTGGGTGGGTCTGATGATTTGGTTGGCCATGCATCTGAGGATTGCGGGGACAACCTGGTGCACACATCTGCTAATGGAGGATTGTGCCATCCCAGCCACGACTCCACTTGTACGCTGGAACGAGCCACTGGCAAGGAAATGGAGTGTTGCCAGTACCTTGACCAGTGGCTCCACTGCATGTGAGCGGTGTGTCTGGCTGGTGATGTCATCATGCAGGGTTGTGGCTAATTCCAGGATGGCAGTAGGGCTGAATCCGAAGATGTGATACACCTCAGAATCACCCATGCCAAATACGTTTATGCGCGGTCGGTATATCCTCTCCCGTGCCCTCCTCCTTCTACGTGCATCTAAAGCCAGTAGTATAGCTATGACCATGGATGCCCCTGGCATGTTGGCATACAGATTGTTGTCCTGCAAGTGTGGGTGCTCAGCTCGTCCCTAACGGTGCTGCTGAAGCTGACCTGCACACGTCTGGTGCAAAGTTAAAGCTGCTTTTATGAGGGGTAACTTTAGACCGGACGTACAGCTTACGCGCACAGCGCGTAGCCTGCGCCGGACAAACGTACTTTTGTGGATCGCCGTATCTCCCTCATTTGCATATTTGCATAGCAAAACAATGGTGCGTCCAGTGTATATTTGTGCCCACGATGCGCCGGCGCAGAAAAATTACGTCAGTCGGAAAAACCTATTTTTCAGGCGTATCTCGTTTTGGGGATACGGCGCATAGATATGCTGGCGCATATTTACACTTACGCCGCGCATCTCGAAATACGCCGGCGTAAGTGCTTTGTGGATCTGCCCCAAGGTCCATACACTAATAATACTGTATGTAGAGTATAATACAGTGTCTACAATACAAATAATATCATTGTTTTATGTAGAATGTCGCAACCTGCAGACACCGCTCAAACAATCAAAATGAGAACATCTGGATTGTGAGACCTGAAATGATACAGTAGATATGAGCAGGACTTCTACTTTTAAGCTCTGAAAAGGGTGAAACATGCCTGAGGAGTTCTTTTCATATGGAGAACAGGAGCTGAAGCCATCTTTTACCCATCTCATTTCCATTTTTGCAACATGGAGTCCAGATGGCCACCATTTTGTTGAAGTCTACTGGAGCCTGACAAGCCAATTCTGTAATGCGACACACACACGATCGGTTAATCCGATTAAAACGGACCGATGGATTTTGTTCATCAGATATCCGATGAAGCTGACTTTCATCAGTCTTGCCTACACACCATCAGTTAAAAAATCTGTTTGTGTCAGAACGCAGTGACGTAAAACATTACGGCGTGCTGAGAAAAATGAAGTTCAAAGCTTCCGAGCATGCGTCGACTTGATTCTGAGCATGCATGGATTTTTAACCGATGGACTTTTTTAACCATCAGATCATTTTAAAACAGGTTCTAAGTTTTTTCACCGATGGGGAAAAAAAACGATGGGGCCCACACACGATCGGTTTGTCGAACGAACCGATCGTGTGTACGCGGCATTAGACTTGCACCAGTATTTTCACATGCTGATCCAACTGACACAGGTTTGGAGGAGCATTTGAGAGGCAAGCAATTTTCATTGTTTTGGGCTACAGTGGAATGTCATGTTTGATGCTCCCCAAAAAAGAGAATATATATACAGCTGCAGTATGTTCCAATCTTACAGTTAACCCTGCTCAGCCCAAAACTGCTCTATGAGAAGTAATTTTATGTAACTGAATAATGCACTTTGTGACATAATATAAAACAAGGTGAGGAACTGTTTTACCTTGGAAGCTTTCATATGTTGGAAAATGAGGTGGAATCTTGTCCATGTTTTCCAGGCCACCTTGGCAGTGTGGAATCTGAGCCAGGTTTTGCTTCTAGCTTTTGATCAGCAGTAGGTGGGATAAATAATGAAGGGATGGAACAAGAGGGTGCTCTGACCTGGGACTCAGAAACGCAACCTGGGAGAGAGTCAGCCCTGGTTCACATTGACGTGATTTGGCATGAGATTTGACATAAGATACGCCGGCTCAATGCCTACGACGTGAACGTAACCTACGCCCTGCCCCATTCACGTACGACTTACGTAAACAACGTAAAATTTGACGGCTGTTCCGACGTCTATACCCTAACATGACTTACACCTGCTATTTGGTGGTTTAACTTTACGCCGGACGTATGCCTTACGTAAACGGCGTAGATTACTGCGACGTGCGTAAGTACGTTTGTGAATCGGCGTATCTAGGTAATTTACATATTCGACACGTAAATCAATGGAAGCTCCCCTTGCGGCCAGCGTAAATATGCGCCCAAGATACGATGGCGTAGGAGACTTACGTCGGTCGTATGAAGCCAAAATTCAGGCGTATCTTGTTTGCTGAATAAGGTGCATAGATACGACAGCGCATACGTGGACTTACGCGGCGTATCATTAGATACATCGGCATAAGTCTTTCTGAATCCGGGCCATGGTATATTATTTATATATTACAAGTATTTCCATACATTGGTTTATCGCAGAGGTGCCCAACCAGTGGCCCGGGGGCCACATGTGGCCCGCAGAGCCCTCTGATGCGGCCCGCGACCTCCTGCTCTGGGATGGAATAGAAAGAATATTGTTATTAAAGGTCCGTTTATTACTAAAATCACAGTGTATATATGGACATATCTTTTCTGCAGTGGTTACTGGGCTGCTTTCAAACTGATCCATAGGTGCATAGCAGTGCACCAAACTTCAAGAATAAAATAGAAGTCTATTGCAAGGTGCAGGAAATCTAATGGTACACTGCGTTGCACCCGTGGTACAGGTAAACCGCAGCGCATCAGTTGAAAACAGCCTTTGGCCCCTTTCACGCGGTCAGTCCAACCAATTGGACCCTCCATTCACCTCTAAGTAGTGGCAGACATAAACCGACTTGTGTTCCACCTCCAATACAATCCGCTAAAAAGTATTGTGGGCTGTGTCTGCTCTGCATATGCAGAGCAGACACGGACATGCCATCCACCCGCTCCGCTTATTGAGGCCCGCGACTGGTTACCAAGTCACTTACCAAGTGGCCCTCGCTCTGCAAAGGGTTGGGCAACCCTGGTTTATTGTGTACATCTGAAGTTAAATTACATTTTAAAAGCCTAAGTTTAGTCATATTTTTTCCTAAAATCAGCACAAGGGATGATACATAAGATCAGTGCAAAGTATCCCTTCTGCTGCTGGCTGCAGTTTTATTTGAAATACTCTTTCCTCTGATCCTCCCCTAACCCTGCAGCCATAATCTTCTAGTGCCACAAAGGTTAATATAAGCAGATAGACCTGTCATATGAACTCATCAAGAGAGCTGACTATGCCCACCCTTTCTGCCCACCCCCTCCTTTTACAGAAGCTGTAGTATAGCTTCAATGACTGAAAAATTATTTATGAATAAGGAGGTGAATCTTACATTTATCTATCCTTCTGCCATTCATAGAGCAATTTTCATTCATGAAAGCTATAGTACAGCTTCCATTAATGGAGAAAGGGGGGCAAAGGGTGGGCATAGCTGGCTCTCTTGACAAGTGCACATGATAGGTCCCTCAGCTTATATTACCTTTCATGATGCTGAAAGATTATGGCTGAGGAGGTAGGGGTATCAGAAGACAGAGGATTTCAATAAAAAACGCAGCTAGCCAAATAAGGAACACTTCAAATTAAATGTAGGCATGTTAAATGTTTTTTTACTATTTTTTTTTAGGTGTCTGATTAAAAGCAGACTGTACATTGTGCAATTTTCTTTCCTTCCACCATGGGTGGAAGGAAAGAAATGTGCTAGATTACCTTATCAACACAGTCAATGTTCACTGTTGATGGGGGAATCCCTCCCACAGCGCTATTGTGTTCTGCCAGAGGATCCCTGCCTTCCCTGCCAGCAGAACAAAGTGATTATTGTTGCCAGCTATAGCCAGTGGCACTAATCATTCAGGAAAAACCAGAGAGGCTGGTTGTATACAAGTTGATTGATGGATCGACTTGTGTACAACCAGGGTGCTCATACATGGATTGAAATGTTGCTGGTCCCTGGTGAATAAGATGGATTTTGATCCATGAATAGCTGGCTTTATAGTCTTGTGAATTTCATGGGCCAAAAACTGTTTTATAACGTTATTTCCTACTGAACACAATACAGGATGTCTGTTTCAGTTATGCAGTGTTTAATTTGAATTTCATATATCCATAGTTGTAGACAGATTGCCTTCTGTAGGTGTTCCAATTAAGTATCATTGCTTATTTATTTATGTATGCAGATAGTCCCCATTTTCATTTTGTTTGCTTTAGCTGTTTACAATGTAAAATTAGTGATCAAAATGGTAGATTGCTTAAACTTTCACAAAGTCACAAAGTCATTAAGATAACTACAGTATGTTATTGCATTTCATTGCAATCCAGTTGTACGGAATAAGATCTTAATCATGTTCCTTTCAGCATTAAATTAAACTGTGTCACAGTCATTTTACAATTATCTGTTTTTTTTTGTTGTTTTTTTGTTTGTTTTTTCTTACCTAACATTTACTAAAACACAATAAAAGTCTAAATGCTTTTGATATTTCAATTCGTTTTTATTAGGGATGCACCGAAATGGAAATTTCAGAACCGAAACGAAACCGAAATAAAAAAAAAAATTCAGTCCGAAACCGAAACCGAAAATGACTTTTCTTTGTTTTCCCCCTATTTAATTTTTTTGGCACAGTGGCTGCGTTTGATGGGCACAATGGCGACGTGTGTTGGCACAGTGGCTGCATGTGATGGCACAGTGGCTGCGTTTGATGGGCACAGTGGCTGCGTGTGTTGGCAGTGGCATAGTGGCTGCTTGTGATGGCACAGTGGCTGCGTGTGATGGCACAGTGGCTGCGTTTGATGGGCACAGTGGCGGCAATTGATGGGCACACTGGCGGCAATTGATGGGGCAAACTGGCAGTGGCAATAATTGATGGTTATAGTGGCTGCGTTTGATGGCACAGTGGCTGCGTTTGATGGGCACAGTGGCGAAGTGTGTTGGCACAATGGCTGCATGTGATGGCACAGTGGCTGCATTTGATGGGCACAGTGGCTGTATGTGATAGCACAGTGAGGCGGCAATTAATGTTTTTTTTGGTAGTCAGATAAGGCAAGCATGGCTCAATAACACACAAACGTTTTTTTTTTTTAAAAGTTTGTGTTATTGAGCCATGCTTGCCTTATCTGACTACCCAAAAAAATATCAATTGCAGCCTCACTGTGCCACTGTGAAAAAAATGGCAGATAATTTTTTTTTTTATCTGGTCACCTCAGTTAACCACTTACCCCGCAAGCTAGGAAAAATGTAGGATAATTAGGGTGGATGAACTTAGGGTTGTACATGCTAGGAAAGTGTGTTTTCTGGAGCAGTATCACATCTATATTTTGGTTATGGTATTATTGGAAAATATTTGGTCTCTTAATCTGAGAATTTAGTCCCAGGATGTTGTGGGAAACTATTCGTAGATGGGGAGGTAGTGTTTCAACATCAGCCATGGAGCAAATAGAGGGAGAGCACAAGAAATATATCATCACTTACCAGCCTCTGTAGAGAGATACAAATGAAGTACCCTGTTGCCTGGGTTTCTGGTCAGGTAGGATGAGAATTTGAGAGCTTCCAGTAGAACATCTAGAAAAAAGAAAAGAGTAAGCAAGAGAAGGAGGAGTCAAAGGACAATGCAAAAGAGATATAGTCATCTCTAGAGGGGAGGTGGGACTGTGTCCCAGTAATCCCTCTGTCACTTTAGTTGGGTCTACTTCTACCAGAGATCAATCACTCTTGTCCAGGGGCGTGGGGTAAAACCATGTCTCCTGGTCAGGTGAAGGTACAACTGAGCTGCTCCGACTGCAGCGCTCTTGTATTACAACTTAATATAAAGAGTAGAATATAACTATTTCTACTTAAATTAACAGCTCAACCAGTATACCCTAACATCAACCGCCTGATAAAGGCATAACTTGTTTGGGCAAATACGGGGGCCCATGCACTTAGTGGGGGGTGACCAATGAAAGGGTAGTCTAAAAAAGGGCAATGGGTTGGGTAAATGGAGATAAAAGGATGGTAAATGCGGTAATCATTATAGGCTGAGTAAAATCAGCGCTGGTTCCTTAAAAGGGTTGTGTCAGGCATCTCAGTTAATGTGACAATCCCCCTCCTGGGAAACTTCCTAAGTGGTTGTTAATCCCAGTGAAAGCATGGCCAAGCTCCGGAGCCTGTAATGATCTGGAGGCTCTAAGGAGTGTCCATTGCATGGCAAGTATCGTCTAAGGTGGACTGGACCGACCACTCAATGGAAATATTATACACCTAGTTTAGAGAATAAGCATCAAAGTAAACCAATACGGGATAGTCATTAACGAAAATTCCAGTCCCCAGAGAAAATTATACTGTACTATAATATCAAGATTATAGGGTGTGCCTGTTCAGGCCCAAACACACAAAAAATAAATAAATAAAACACCCCCAGGGGGTGGGAAATTAGAAAATATTATAAGAAAAATTGGGGGATTCAAGAGATCCGGAGAGACTGTATATAGGTCATTCAAAAAGTTAGGTCTCAGGTTAACTGTGTGCTCTTTGAGTTTATGTATTCCTGTGCAGGCAACAGTCCTTTCAGGTAGGTTTGGATTCCTTGGACCTCTTGGGCTTGGGTTTTTGCCAGACTGGAGTAAGCTAAGGCTAGTGGGCATCTTTCGTTTGGAGGATCCCGTGTTGGTTCCAGAGTGTTGATAAAATAGATTCTAAATGATGAGACCCAGGTGGAGGAGAAGCTTCCAGAATAGCCACCAGTATTTTATGTCCTTTGTTGGATAGTTGATGGGTAGAGGCCCGTAAACACTTGAATGGGGTGATCCTGGATTTTTAATTGTGCTGTTGAGCGAGCCCACTGCATTACCTCTTCCTTGACCGCATAGTGATGGGGTTTCACCACAATATCTCTCAGTACTATGTCTAATCGGGACGCTCTCAGTGCTCTATGAGCTCTAACCAATTCCAATCTGTGGGTGGGTATGTTAGGTATGAGATCTTGGATGAGAGCATGTACCGCTGCATGAACATCCATTACAGTCTCCGGGAGCCCCCTAATCCTGAAGTTATACCTGCTATACCTATTCGCTAGGTCATCGATCTTAGATATTGATGTTTCAAGCTGGCTTTGAAGATCCTATATGCGCTCTTTTTGGCTTGTTCTAGAGATTGTAACATCCAGGTGTGGTTCAATTGTTTCTATGCGTGAACCTAAATTCTGGAGTTCTGCTTTAATGTCCCCTGTGAGCATGTCAGCAAATCTGGAGAACATGTCCGCTCTGTTGGTGGGCAGATTAGGGTGGTGGATGAGGTGTGCCTCCCTCCCCTGTGAATGAGAGGAGTCTTCCCCCATAGGGGTCAATAGGTAGTCATCCATTGCGTGATCTGTAAGGGATTCTGTGGATGCTGGTGATGCAGCCCCAGCTTGTTGGATGCTCACAGGGGTCCCAGATAGAGGGCTGAAGAGAAGGGGGTCAGGGGCTGGGCTGCTCACCTGAGTCCCCTGTAGTTCCTGTGTCTGAGGCCTGGTCACAACTGCCATCTTGGTGTTCTGAGGTGTGGTTCTGAGGCACTATCCCAGAGGGACGGGTCCCACTGACATGGGGGTGTGCCGCCGCTGTTCCCCAATCCTAGTCTGCTGTCTGTGTGGGTTTTCAGGTGTGCTGCAGGCTAATGAAAGCGCTGATCCATTGGAGCAGAGCAGAGCTCCTGGTCTACGTGGCCATCTTAGGAGCTACCTTGCATGCACCTGAGGTCTAAATGTTTTTTCTGCTGCAATACATTATGTATCGAAAAACAAACTGTGAGTGAAAACCAGTGTATGTGTATATATTGCAAACAAACAAGTACTAGAAACAGCCCTACCTAATAGTACAGCTCAGCGCTTAGAAACAAGCTACAGAGATCTACAGAGCAAATGGTCAGATGCGTTTACCAATATGTAGCAGCTGCTTAAAAAAACATAAAATGTATAAAAGCAGAATTATAATAACTCCAAGTAAAGAAACGAAAAAAACACTGCGCTAAACAAAAATTAAAAATGCTGCCAGTACCAAAAATATAGATACAAATATTTGGCAAAATAAGGAAAAGAAGAGGTACAGCGCAAATTCTACTGTGTAAAAATTCTGATGTGATACCAAAAAATTCCTGGCATGACACAAATATGTGAAGGTGACACAAAATCATAAGGTCAATTGCTAAGCATTGCTGAAACTAAACATTTGACTAAAAATGCATGTGAAATAAAACATAAAAAAAGGTTACTTATGAATGAAAACAGTATATAAATGTATATAAACAAATCCATGAATGAATAAGATTGTGCAAGCAAAATGACTTCAAGTGAGGTAATAGTCCATATGCTCCCAGATATCTTAAAGAAAACTTCTTTGGAAGAGTGAACTTCACAGCGAATGTCTTCAGAGAAAAGGATAGTACAGGGCTGACACAACCTTCCACCAAGGCACACCCAAGTGACAAAACAGTGCCCTTACCAGATATAAAGACCACAACGGTGGTCGGACTGGACCCGGGTATATTTAAAGTCACCCAAATGGCTCAGATGCAAAAAAAGAAAAGAAAAGGGCCCATAGTGCAACTTTGCAAAACAATTTAATGATCAAAGTAAAATATTGCACTTACATATAGGTGGAGAATCATAGGCCCAACAAGGTGCACAAGGTCCAGCTTTCGTAACCGCACTTAGTGCACCTTGTTGGGCCTATGATTCTCCACCTATCTGTAAGTGCAATATTTTACTTTGATCATTAAATTGGAGCATATTGGAGCATATGGACTATTACCTCACTTGAAGTCATTTTGCTTGCACAATCTTATTCATTCACGGATTTGTTTATATACATTTATATACTGTTTTCATTCATAAGTAACCTTTTTTTATGTTTTATTTCACGTGCATTTTTAGTCAATTGTTTAGTTTCAGCGATGCTTAGCAATTGACCTTATGATTTTGTGTCACCTTCACATATTTGTGTCACGCCAGGAATTTTTTGGTATCACATCAGAATTTTTACACACTAGAATTTGCGCTGTACCTCTTCTTTTCCTTACTCCAAGTAAAGAGTCCGCAATAGTCCTGCAGTAGCGCTGCAATCAAACTGACATTTGAAAAAGTTCATATATGTGACAGTTAGTGTAGCAGACAGGAGTGGCAGTGATTGGTCAATGGTCTTTAGCATAAGTGCTCCTTTTACCAGGGGATGTTCACCACGTGGGGGGATTCGTACCCCTTATGGGGATGCACTCACCAAATATAAGATCATTACAGGCATTCAATACACACCAACTTCCAACATCTGTGCTCTCCACCAGAGGATTACTTGGTATATGGTTCTGTGATCACATGTGAGGAAAATAAACATCTATATAGAGCAGTACCGCTTTGAAAATGTAATGTCCCAAATAGTACCCCCTTACATATAAGCGTACCACAAACAAAGTAAAATCAGGCATGTACAATGTGTGGTTGCTCAAAATAACTTGACCCTGAAGACTGCTGTGTCCAAGTTCCTCCAGCGTCTTCCTGGTTCAGGTCCGTGGAG
Source organism: Rana temporaria (assembly GCF_905171775.1). Taxonomy (NCBI): domain Eukaryota; kingdom Metazoa; phylum Chordata; class Amphibia; order Anura; family Ranidae; genus Rana; species Rana temporaria. The sequence goes on from NC_053489.1 coordinate 508,852,801, forward strand.
CGCACACGTCACTTCCGCTTTGGTCAATGAGGAGTCCCGCTTGATGCGTTTCGTCACTTCCTGATTTCGTCTGGGGGAGACACTCTCAGACGAAGTCAGGAAGTGACAAAACGCGTCAGGGTGGGACTCCTCATCGACCTAACCGGAAGTGACATGTGAGCTCCATGGACCTGAACCAGGAAGACGCTGGAGGAACTTGGACACAGCAGTCTTCAGGGTCAAGTTAGTTTGAGCAACCACACATTGTACATGCCTGATTTTACTTTGTTTGTGATACGCATATATGTAAGGGGGTACTATTTGGGACATTACATTTTCAAAACGGTACTGCTCTATATAGATGTTTATTTTCCTCACATGTGATCACGGAACCATCTACCAAGTAAACCTTTGGTGGAGAGCACAGATGTTGGAAGTGGGTGTGTATTGAATGCCTGTAATGATCTTATATTTGGTGAGTGCATCCCCATAAGGGGTACGAATCCCCCCACGTAGGGAACATCCCCTGGTGAAAGGAGCACTTATGCTAAAGACCATTGACCAATCACTGCCACTCCTGTCTGCTACACTAATGCTGCGTACACACGATCAGTTTGTCTAATGAAAACGGTCTGATGGACCGTTTTCATCAGACAAACCTATTGTGTGTGGGCCCCATTGGTTTTTTATCCATCAGTCAAAAAACTAGGAACTTGTTTTAAAATTATCTGATGGATAAAAAACCTATAGAAAAACACGATCGTCTGTGGGTACGTCCTTTGGTAAAAATCCACGCATGCTCAGAATCAAGTCGACGCATGCTTGGAAGCGTTGAACTTCATTTTTTTCAGCACGTCGTTGTGTTTTACGTCACCGCGTTCTGACATTTTTTTAACTGATGGTGTGTAGGCAAGACTGATCATCAGTCAGCTTCATCGGATATCTGATGAAAAAAATCCATCAGACCGTTTTCATCAGACGAACTGATTGTGTGTACAGGGCTTAACTGTCACATATATGAACTTTTTCAAATGTCAGTTTGATTGCAGCGCTGCTGCAGGACTATTGCGGACTCTTTACTTGGAGTTATTAAAATTCTGCTTTTATATATTTTATGTGTATATAATATATATATATATTTATATATATATATATATATATATATATATATATATATATATATATATATATATATATATATATATATATGTCTTTTAGAATTCAACTGTCAGCAGTGGTGTACAGTGAATATTGATTATTTCCTAAAGTTTTATTATTATTATACCTGAACATGCATGAAATAGGGATTGCAGCAGATTCAGAAAACATATTCTGTTTATCATCTTTACTGGATCAAGAAAGGTACAAATCTGTTCCCTTCACTTTTATTGGTTGAACTAGATGGACTAGATGGAGTATTTCTTCAACCTAACTATGTAGCTATGTAATTGAGTAATGCCTTATAAATATTCTCTGTAAAAATATACCCACCATTTCTCGTGTTAATTAAATACACACACACAATAATATGTCTACATTGCAATTAATGAAAGTTAGAGTAAACATTTATTTACAAAAAAGAGCTGTATTTTTTTTATATAGGAAAAGAGCTGTAAAACACCCCATGAATGTTAGGCCTCGTACACACGACAGAGTTTCTCGGCAGAATTCACAGAGAAACTCGGTCAAAACCCGGATTCTGCCGAGAAACTCTGTCGTCTGTACAGTTTTGGCTCGATGGAGCCGCCGAGGAACTCGACGAGAAAATAGAGAACATGTTCTCTATTTTCTCGTTGTCCTCGTTGTTCTATAGGAGAAGGCGGCCCGCCGAGCTCCTCGGCGGCTTCATCCCAAAACTCGACGAGGAACTCGACGTGCCAAGCACGTCGAGTTCCTCTGTCGTGTGTACGGGGCCTGAGATGGTGATATCCCACCATGGTGGATTTAGAACAAACTAGGTGATCTCTTTAAATGTTCATCCAGATACTGCAAGACACCCCTGGTCATTTGTTATGACTTTTTACATTTAAATATGTCAAACCACTTGTTTTTAAAGTCCATCACCAGCCCCTGCACCCCCATCACCTACACCCCCCCCCCCCTTAAAAAAAATTACCTCCCACACAAATTGTCCGTAAATATACTCTATATGTTAATTCTGTGGTGGCGTGCCCATTTACTCAATGATCATATTCAGATGCAGGCCTCTTGAACTCCTTTTCTTACAACTCCAAAGGGTTCACCCAAGGACAATAAGTTCCTCTGGGCCAGATTCACGTAGAATTGTAGCCGTGTAATGTAACCCGTTTACGTTACACCGCCGCAAGTTTTCAGTGTAAGTGCCGATCCACAAAGCACTTACCTGTAAACTTGCGGCGGTATATCGTAAACACGTCTGGCGCAAGCCCGCCCAATTCAAATGGGGTGGGTACCATTTAACCACTTAAGCCCCGGACCAAAATGCTGCCTAAAGACCCAAGGGGTTTTTACAGTTCGGGACTGCGTCGATTTAACAGACAATTGCGCGGTCGTGCGACGTGGCTCCCAAACAAAATTGGCGTCTTTTTTTCCCCACAAATAGAGCTTTCTTTTGGTGGTATTTGATCACCTCTGCGGTTTTTATTTTTTGCGCTATAAACAAAAATAGAGCGACAATTTAGAAAAAAATGCAATATTTTTTACTTTTTGCTATAATAAATATCCCCCAAAAACATATATAACATTTTTTTTTTCCTCAGTTTAGGCCGATACGTATTCTTCTACCTATTTTTGGTAAAAAAAAAATCGCAATAATCGTTTATCGGTTGGTTTGCGCAAAATTTATAGTGTTTACAAAATAAGGGATAGTTTTTTTTTTTTTTACTACTAATAGCGGCGATCAGCGATTTTTTTCGTGACTGTGACATTATGGCGGACACTTCGGACAATTTTGACACATTTTTGGGACAATTGTCATTTTCACAGCAAAAAATGCATTTAAATTGCATTCTTTATTGTGAAAATGACAGTTGCAGTTTGGGAGTTAAACACGGGGGGCGCTGTAACATTTAGGGATCACTGTGTATGTGTTTACTAGTGTAGGGGGGTGTGGCTGTAGGAATGACGTCATCGATCGTGTCTTCCCTATAAAGGGGATGACGCGATTGATGCGCCGACACAGTGAAGCACGGGGAAGCCGTGTTTACACACGGCTCTCCCCGTTCTTCAGCTCCGGGGAGCGATCGCGACGGAGCGGCTATAAACGAATAGCCGCGCCGTCGTCCCGGATCGCTCCTGAAGCCACGGGGACCGCCGCATGTACCGGGGGGGTCCCGATCGGACCCCCGACCCACGTCAAGCAGAGGACATATATATACGTTGATGTGCCTGCCTGCGCCATTCTGCTGAAGTATATGTACATGAGGCGGTCCTTAAGTGGTTAAATTAGGCGCGCTCCCGCGCCGGACGTACTGCGCATGCTCCATTTGCAATTTTTCCGACATGCTTTGCGCGAACTTACGGCGGCCCGACGTGTTTGTGCATCACGACGTGCGTAACGTACTTACGCCGGGAATTTTTTTTTTTAAAAAGCAACGCGGGAACGACGGGCATACTTTAACATGGTGGAGTCATTTTACACCATGTTAATAGCACCCCTAACTTTGCGACGGGAAACTAAGACTTACGCCGACGTAACGACGGGAAAAACCTTTGTGGATCGCCGTAACTGCTAATTTGCATACCCGACGTTGGAATACGACGCAAACTCCACCCAGCGGCGGCCGAGGTATTGCATCCTAAGATCCGACGGTGTAAGACAATTACACCTGTCGGATCTAAGGGCTATCTATGCGTAACTGATTCTATGAATCAGTCGCATAGATACTCTGAGAAATACGACGGCGTTTTAGAGATACGCCGTTGTATCTCTTCTGTGAATCTGGCCCTCTGTTCTCACTGCCTCCTTCTTTCAGAGAGGCCAACCCTGGTGAGGCAGAGGTAGCTGGGCAAGTGATCCACAGCCAGGTGAGTGACCTTTTACCAGCATGCAGGCAGCCAGCCAGGAGTCTAATAGCAGGTATAGAAAATGTACACATAGGGGACTCATCTTATGTCTACTGCAAAACTGACTTTATAAAAGTGAAACTAACCCACCTGGACAAACATTACACTCTTCTACACACAATTTTAACAAAAACAGCTCTTGTTAAACGGTACAGTGGAAAGCAGATTTAGGAGACGATTATATAGAGCTACAATGGATGAGGGAATTTCAATCTATATACAGGGCAACCTGTTGTACCTTTTTGTGGGAACTTACCCCCAACAATTTTTGACACGACTTAATGGCACATAAATGGCCAGATCCTCAAAGAAGTTACGCTGGCGTATCTATTGATACGCCGCATAACTTCTAGTTTGCTCCGGCGTATCTTTGTTTTGTATCCACAAAACAAGATACGCCTGAAGCTGGGCTAGATCCGACTGGCGTACGTCTTAGTACGCCGCCGGATCTAAGGTGCATATTTATGCTGGCCGCTAGGTGGCGCTTCCATCGAATTCCGCGTCGAGTATGCAAATACGGTGATCCACGAACGTACGTCCGGCCGGCGCATTTTTTACGTCGTTTCCGTAAGGCTTTTTTCGGCGTATAGTTACCCCTGCTATATGAGGTGTATCCTATGTTAAGTATGGACATCGTTCCCGCGTCAAATTTTGAAAATTTTACGTCGTTTGCATAAGTCGTTCGCAAATAGGGCTTTGCGTAGAATGACGTTCACGTCGTAAGCATTGGCTTGTTGCGGGTTAATTTCGAGCATGCGTACTGGGACACCCCCACGGACGACGCATGCGCCGTTCATTTACGTCGGGTCAAGACGTATTAACATAAAACACGCCCCCGTCACATCCATTTGAATTGCACGCCCTTACGCCGCCAAAGTTACACTACACTGCCGTAACTTACGGCGCAAATTCTTTCAGGATAAGGAAAATACGCTGTAAGTTACGGCGGCGTAGTGTATCAGAGATACGCTACGCCGGACGCAACAATGCGCCACACTACATGGATCTGGCCCAAGATCTCTAAATTTGGACACAACTCCTCCCCATTATATTGAACATATGCTCCATATATTTTGAAAATATAAAAACTTCTGAGTAGGTTTGGGCAACAAGTCTTAGGCCTCGTACACACGACAGAGTTTCTCGGCAGAATTCGTCAAGAAACTCGGTCAGAGCCGGATTCTGTCGAGAAACTCTGTCGTGTGTACACTTTCGGCCCGATGGAGCCGCCGAGGAACTCGTCAAGCAAATAGAGAGCAGGTTCTCTATTTTCTCGACGGGAGTGGATTTTGGATCGATGAGTTCTTCGTCGGGCTGTTTTATCAATTTGTCGTGTGTATGCTAAGAAACCTGTGAAAAACTTAGACACTGGAGAACACCATCGGTAAAAGTAGCGTTTGGAATGGAGATAGCACATTCGTCTCGCTTCCAACATTATTGCATCGTTTATTTGCAGCGCTTTACACAATTTTTTGTAAGGGCACAAAACAGCAATATTCTTTTTTGCTTTTGTTAGGATATTCACACAGAGTTCTGTAAAATTTTGTGGAACCTTTTTCTTACTGATCTCAATTATATTTTCTTAAAAAATTGTCACCTTATTTTGGTCCTGTGTTTTAAATCCTGCTCTTAATATTCCCCTTAATTTTTAATTTAGCAAAAATGCAAATCCTCTTATTTTTTGGAATGTCAAGTTCCCCCCATTGAAACCTTATTGCTTTGTCTTATCTCATCTGTCCCTTTCAAATTACACCTTATATCCCATTTTATTTTAAACATAACCTGCCTTCTCACAAGCTAAATTTTAAAGCAAAAAAAAACAAGGACAAGTATGAACTGTAAAATCAAAATTTACCATTTATTTTGGTTAGAAAAATAAAGTAACTAAGCAAAAGTCAGCACTGGAGAGCTTGCTGCCATTTGTGCACAGCCAGGTGTGGCCTGATGTGACTGGTGAGCAGTTGGAGGCCAAAATGGGGACTTGAGAGGTTCATTCAGGAAGGAACGCATCAAGGTCTTGGACTCCCCGAGGTCACAAACTGGAGCAGGGCAGGCAGATGTCACCAGGTTGTGGTACTATAGCAGCCTGAACTCTGGTACACCACATGGAAGTAAGGGAGTCACTTTCTTGTTTTCTTCAAGGCCTTCCTTGGTGGCTTCCCTGCAGCCTGCTCTTTGACCTTCTCTGCAGCCTTCTCAGCAGCCTTCCTCTTCTGCCTGGCTGGAGGTGGTGCCACAGGGGTAGTACTCATGCCAGGAGGAGGAGTAGACGAAGGTGGTGGAGGAGGAGTAGACGAAGGTGGTGGAGGAGGAGGTGGAGGAGGAGGAGGTGGAGCAGTAGAAGGAGGAGGAGCAGTAGAAGGAGGTGGAGCAGTGGAAGGAGGTGGAGCAGTAGAAGGAGCAGTAGAAGGAGGAGGAGTAGTAGAAGGAGCAGTAGAAGGAGGTGGAGCAGTAGAAGGAAGATGAGCAGTAGAAGGAGGAGGAGTAGTAGAAGGAGCAGTAGAAGGAGGTGGAGCAGTAGAAGGAGCAGTAGAAGGAGGTGGAGCAGTAGAAGGAGGAGGAGCAGTAGAAGGAGCAGTAGAAGGAGGTGGAGCAGTAGAAGAAGCAGTAGAAGGAGGAGGAGCAGTAGAAGAAAGTGGAGTAGGAGTAGTAGAAGAAGAAGAGGAAGAAGAATGTTGAGAAGGAGCAGGAGAAGAAGAGGAAGAAGAATGTCGAGAAGGAGCAGGAGAAGAAGAGGAAGAAGAATGTTGAGAAGGAGCAGGAGAAGAAGAGGAAGAAGAATGTTGAGAAGGAGCAGGAGAAGAAGAGGAAGAAGAATGTTGAGAAGGAGCAGGAGAAGAAGAAGGTGGGGGAGGTTGAGAAGTAGCATGAGAAGAAGAAGGTGGAGGAGGTTGGGAGTTATCTGGTGTCTGAGGATGGGCATGTCTGCAAATGACAGTGTCCTCCGTGAGAAGACCCCTCACCCCCTGATTTGCTAGGGTGATGAGGAGTCCCTCAAAGAGGAGGCGCTGGTCCACTGTCATGTCAGCCATTTTTGCCAAAACAACAGTCACAAATCTCTCCTGAGCAGTGGGAGGCTGCTGAAGGGTTGCATGGGCGTCCCGAATGAGGGCCAGTGAGGTGTCACGCACCCTCGTATCCCTCACCTGCCTTCTCGGACGCAGGCGAAGAGGAGGCACCTGACACCTGGTACTTCGCCCAGCCACCTCGTCCAAGCCACTTGGGCCTGCCACCTCGTTCAAGCCACTTGGGCCTGCCACCTCGTCCAAGTTACTTGGGCCTGCAGCCTCCTCCAAGCCACTCACCCTGCCCTCCTCCTGCCTGGCATTTTCCCGATCCTCCTGCTGGCTGGTCTCGTCCTGTGTACGGAAAAAAAGTACAGTTTTACTTTCTTTTTTAAAAATAAGACTCAATTTTCAGCTCCTGACTGTTGCATATTTTTTATTCACGACTTAGCTAAGCCAATCATTGTGACCCATGTTTTTTGGTGAATCACACAAAAATCATTCCTGGCCAATACTGACAAATGATCTGGATAACACTTTTATCTCTACCTTTTTTTGACCTTTAACATCTTAATTTACATCTCTTTAACAACATTTAAACACCACACATTTGCACATTGAAAGTACTATACCTGGCTCCAGCTGGGCAAATCCGGATCTTCATCCAGGATGGAAGGCTGCTGAGAGGGTTCATCTGCAGAGGGAGCAGCAGGTTGGCTGGAGGGAAGGCTGGAGGGAAGGCTGGAGGGAAGGTTGGAGGGAAGGCTGGACCTTCTGTTACTTCTGGGGGTAAGGCTAGAAAGTGACTCCCTTACCTCCAGGTGTTCATCCAGGAAGCTCAGTTTACTATAGTACCACAACTTTGGTACATATACCTGCCTTGCTCCAGCTCCAGACCTCCTCGAAACCAAGACCCTGTTGCGTTCCTTCCTGTAGGTGCCTCTCAAGGTCCCAACTTTGACCTCCAACTGGTCAGTCGTCACATCAAACCCCACCTGTCTCCGCACAAGTGGGAGCAGGCTCTCCAGTGCTGTTTTCCGCAAGTCTTTGTTGCGGGATATGGGGTCTTTGGTGGCCCACAGAACTGGAAGTTCTCTCCACCGGTCAATAAAGATCTCCAAAAACTCTGGTTTGTTGAACTGGTTCATCTTTTCCTGTCCAAAACCAAGGAGAAATAAATATTGTCAATCCACAGTCTATAAAGTTAATTACTCTTTCTCACCAGCTAGCCCTTAAAGGGTCACTAATGGATAAATCTTTTTTGGCTGAAATGACTGTTTACAGTGTCTAGAGACATACAAGTGCATACATATAATGTGCCTCTAGTTTCACTTTCGCTTTTAAACTGATTTAATGTTTCTGTGAAGTAAAGAGACACACAGAACAAAAACAAACAAATCCAGGGCATATTTTTGTCCAATAAATTATTACCATTGTTTCTGTGGATTTTTAGACACACAGCTTAGACCACAGTGAGAAGCTCCCATGATAAATTTTAGAGTGAGCCAGAGAACCAGGAAGTGTGGATTTATGCAAAGGATTACAGCTGCTTAAAAGCAAAAACGGACAATGAGGACATGAAATCCAGACTGATATAATGTAAAGTAAGCTATTTATGCCCCAAAATATTTGGGGTTATTGCTCCTTTAAATGTCTGTCTTTCCTGAATATGCCACTGCTGTCCCAAGTTCGAAGCATACCTACACGCTTGTCGTTCAAACGTATTTCTTACGCAACTCGGTCGTATGGACGCCACGTGTGTTCGAGCCTTATATACACTCCGCACACGTCATCCGCCCATGCTTAAAGAATTAGATGTTTCCCCCCGCCCCTTATCTTCCGTCGCTAAAACGACAAGGAGGAATTGGCAGCAGATCATGTTGGGTCAGTTCGTAGGAAACAGATGACCAGTTGTGTCTAACTAATAAGCCAGATCTCCTCCTCATTTGTGTATGAAACGTTATAGAAAAGCACTCCGATCTAGTTTGGTCAAGACATAAAAGCGACCATTTGCATCATGTCTAAAACGAAATTTTTTCTAAAGACATCCTGAGAACCGAGATTGGCCACACAACAGTAGTAGGATCAAAATGCATAAGCAAAGCGTTGGTTACGTACGACGGCACTATAGCGGGCCATTACCTTCAATTTTAGAACTAGCTATCTCTTAGTTTATGACCATAATATGTAGCCCACAAAATCATTCAATCAATAATAACATGGAAAATGTAGTTACATACCGTGTTTGACCCGATCGTTATCTCCGCCGTCTTCCACAAACTGTGAACGCCCCTTTTACTCACGTGGTAGCCCTTTATACACGCGCATGTGTGAATTTACGCACGTCTCCCCGCCCCTGACGTTCGCGGTGTAGTCCTTTCCCCGCCCCTTTTCATTCTTTCTTTTGGTTGGGAGCACATGCTAAAAAATATGGCAGCACTACAGGAGCCAGGCCAGGCGGGACGAGGGATCACCAGGAGAATCCGATTTAAGGCCACCAACATGACCTTTGAAGAAATGGTGGAGATGGTCCTCATCTTCAAAGCAGAGGACTATGATGGGAGGCATGGGCCATACAAGTACCCGAACAAGGTCAAGGCCGCAATAATGGAGAAGGTGAGGAGGAGTCTCCATCGCAAATTTGGGGTCAAAAGATCTAAAGAACAGATAAGAAAAAGGTGGTCGGACCTCAAAAAGCGGGAGCCGGAACAAATGAACCGGATCAGGAGAGTGATTCGAAGAAGTAAGTTTTTTATATTTTTTTTATTATTTGTTCCGCGCCATGTGTTTTTTATTTCAGGTTGTACTGTATTATGTTTTTCTGCCCAATAATTTGTCGTCAAAGTCGACATACATTCGGAACGACAACTCATACGACAAAATATTGTGCATAAAATCAAGAAAATTATGACATTTCACTAAATTTATCGTGAGATCAATATTGAAATTAATGTAGATGCGCTATTAACAAAATTCTATTACTGTTAAATTAAAATATATACAGTAAAAGGAGAGTCTGCTCAGCAGTCGGTGACACATGTGGACTCATTTGCATAATTGTTGTCCCCTTTAATAACCCATTTTGGGGTTCACACAGAGGTGAGGTGATCCAGTGTATACTTGGTTGGCTTACATGTTTAAAAGTAGACCAAAGGTACAAGAAATGTCATGATCTTTGTGAATGCCTACAATCCTGTGTTTTGCCCAGAGGGGTTTTTCGAAACATCAATAGTCCCCGAAATTGTATAAAGTGAATCATATTCCTCTTTCAGGCCTATAAGCTCTTAAAATCCTGTTTCCATTTTCTTCATTCTCGTAGGGCGTCATGAAGCTTCGACACGGGAGCACCAAGTCAGCACGCAAGCCACACCCCCGAGGGATGGTGATGATGCGCAGCCTGCCACCACATCAGGTAAAGTAACATATAACTAACCCAGCTTCAGGTAATGTAGATGTAGGCCTGCCTAATTTTTACAAATGGTTTTGTCCCACATTTCAGGAGCAGGTGGTGGCTTGGACTTGGACAGGCATACTGTCCAGATGGTGATCCAAGAAATCTGGGCCTGCAGAGAAGAGGTGGAGGAGATACATCTGGCCAACCGAAAAATAAAAGAACGAACAAGGAGGGTGGAAAATAAATTGAAAAATTTAATAGATGTTTTGGGGAGAGTCTGAATGTGCCCAAAAAAGTTTGTGAAACCAAAAAAACACTGATTTAAGAATATTTAATAATAATAAAAAAAAATACAAAAAAATAACAAAACCAGATTTTGATGATTATTTAATCAAAAAAATACAAAAAAATAACAAAACCAGATTTTGATGATTATTTAATCAAAAAAAATACAAAAAAATAACAAAACCAGATTTTGATGATTATTTAATAAAAAATATAAAAAAACAACAAGATTTTTGTATATTGTATGATCAAAAAAGAAATCCGATATCCGTCCGTTCATCCCGACATCCACAAAAAGGAATTCATACTGTGCTGACACCACCGCCATCAGCACAATACTGTTGAACCCCTTATAATTAAAGAACTGGGATCCCGAACGGGGTGGAGGCACGATGCGGACGTGCTTCCCGTCGATGGCTCCCCCGCAGTTGGGGAAGTTCTAACGGGTCTGGAAGTCCAAAGCCACAGACTGCCACTCCTGTGGTGTGGACGGAAGCTGGGGAAGAAAAAATAAAAAAAATAGCCACATAACCTTGCAAGCAGATTAGACAAAGACATTATAAGCATTATAACATTTCTGGGAACTAGCATATTATATCTAAATATATTTAGACAATTAGCACATTAAACACCCCCTCTGATGGGCCAGTGCCCAAGTTTGGGGGAGGGCTAGATGAGTTTGGGAGTCAAAAAAAATATATAATTAGGATTATTGGTGAACATAGACTTTACAACACATTTTGGATGGGAGGGCTAGATGAGTTTGGGAGTCCAAAAATCAAAAAAATATATATTTAATATTGGTGAACATAGACTTTACAACACATTTGGGAGGGGAGGGCTAGATGAGTTTGGGAGTCCAAAACTAAAAAAAAATATATATTTAATATTGGTGAACATAGACTTTACCACACATTTGGGAGGGGAGGGCTAGATGAGTTTGTGAGTCCAAAAAAAAAAAAATATATATATTTAATATTGGTGAACATAGACTTTACCACACATTTGGGAGGGGAGGGCTAGGTGAGTTTGGGAGTCCAAAAATCAAAAAGAAAAAATATTTAATATTGGTGAACATAGACTTTACCACACATTTGGGAGGGGAGGGCTAGATGAGTTTGGGAGTCCAAAAATAAAAAAATATATATATTTAATATTGGTGAACATAGACTTTACAACACATTTGGGAGGGGAGGGCTAGTTGAGTTTGGGAGTCCAAAACTAAAAAAAAATATATATTTAATATTGGTGAACATAGACTTTACCACACATTTGGGAGGGGAGGGCTAGATGAGTTTGGGAGTCCAAAAATCAAAAAGAAAAAATATTTAATATTGGTGAACATAGACTTTACCACACATTTGGGAGGGGAGGGCTAGATGAGTTTGGGAGTCCAAAAATAAAAAAATATATATATTTAATATTGGTGAACATAGACTTTACAACACATTTGGGAGGGGAGGGCTAGATGAGTTTGGGAGTCCAAAACTAAAAAAAAAATATATTTAATATTGGTGAACATAGACTTTACCACACATTTGGGAGGGGAGGGCTAGATGAGTTTGGGAGTCCAAAAATAAAAAAATATATATATATTTAATATTGGTGAACATAGACTTTACCACACATTTGGGAGGGGAGGGCTAGATGAGTTTGGGAGTCCAAAAAAAAATATATATATTTAATATTGGTGAACAAAGACTTTACAACACATTTGGGAGGGGAGGGCTAGATGAGTTTGGGAGTCCAAAACTAAAAAAATATATATATTTAATATTGGTGAACATAGACTGTACCACACATTTGGGAGGGGAGGGCTAGATGAGTTTGGGAGTCCAAAAAAAAAAATATATATATATTTAATATTGGTGAACATAGACTTTACCACACATTTGGGAGGGGAGGGCTAGATGAGTTTGGGAGTCCAAAAATCAAAAAGAAAAAATATTTAATATTGGTGAACATAGACTTTACCACACATTTGGGAGGGGAGGGCTAGATGAGTTTGGGAGTCCAAAAATAAAAAAATATATATATTTAATATTGGTGAACATAGACTTTACCACACATTTTGGAGGGGAGGGGGGGACATTACAATGGATATAACACAATACATTGGGAAGTGACTAGACTAGGTAGTTTGGGGCCCAGGATAGCATGCTGGGGAGGTAAGTGATGGGAAATATGCATGTAGGCCAAAAAAGGGGCATCAATACAGTTTACAGCATGCATGGGGGCAAAGGGGACATTCACAGCATATTCCAGACATGGTAATTAGGGAAGGAGGAGATAACTACAAGACATTAGCATACATTATAGACATAAAATGGGATATTAAAGGAGAAAACTTACCCTCATATATTCCTCCTGCAGAACCTGGATGATGGCAGAGCAGGTGTCAGGAATGATGAGGCCCAGAGCCTGGGGGGAGATGCCCGTCGAGAACTTTAAGTCCTGAAGGCTTCTCCCAGTTGCCAGATAACGGAGGGTGGCAACTAGCCTCTGCTCAGCACTGATGGCTTCCCGCATAACGGTGTCCTGCCTGGTAATATAGGGGGACACCAAAGCCAACAGGTGCTGAAAGACGGGATCAGACATCCTCAGGAAATTCCTGTAATCAACAGGATTATTTTCCTGAAGCTCCCGCAGCAAAGGCATGTGAGAGAATTGGTTCCTACGGAGCAACCAATTCTTGGTCCATGAACGCGTCCTCCTCCTGTTCATGAACTCCTCATCGTCTAGGTCATAAACAAACAGACCTACACACATAAGATGCTGAGCACGAAGTCGGCGACGACTAGGTGCCTGCAACATGGCTACAAGGCTAGGAACGAACGACAAATCAGAATTGCACTAAACAGACCGCAGTGAAGAACAGCAAGACCTATGAAGAACGACCTGACAATGAAAAACGCGGGGACAGAACCGCAATGTATAACAATACGACCTGACCGCACGTCCCGATTGCCTAGATATGACCCCCACAAGTACAAACTGAACGGCAGAGATCAATCTGAAAGCAAAAAGACTGAAAAGCACGAATCGTCACTCACCAAACTTTTACTAACACACGTAAACACGGAATCAGCAAAAGGAGCCCCAAGGGTGGCGCCAACAAAATCAAACCTCCCCTTTATAGTCGCGTCATACGTGGTGAGCGTCACCGCGCTGGAGAACGACCAAATTGTTGTCTGTTACGTGTGTACGCAAAGCAAGCCTGTCGAGCTTCTCGACAAGTCCAACAAGGAACTCGACGAGGAACTCGATGTGCTTGGCACGTCGAGTTCCTCGGCCGTGTGTACGAGGCCTTCCAAATTATGTCTGAGATTACTGATAGACTGTCGCTGTCATCTCCAGAATTAGCACTATTGAATTTCTAAGATTGATAACCCTTCTTTCCCCTACAGACACACCATTGCGCATATTCTATTGGCAGCGAGACTTAGTATACCTAGACTTTGAAAATCTTCTTGTATCCCCACAATTTTGGAAATTTTTGATCAAGTCCAAACTCACTGCTCTTATGAGCTAATGCTGGCAAAGGTCACTTCACCCAAACAGCACTTTTATGGCAACCCTGGACTCAATGGTTCAAATGAATATGCACTACTGAATCCCATGTTATTCCTTTTGGAATACTCTGGTCCTTGCCTCAATATGTGACGCTGCTTAACAAACTTTTTCTTTTATTTGGCATTGAGTCTTGTGTAAGAATTTACTACTACTGCTTGACTGAAACATATATGATTAGATTTTTTCGTTCTTCATTATGTCACTGTAGATGTTGGATACTTAAATATCCAAATGGAAATGGAGATGGATGCTCAATCCTTTTGTTTAAACTAATCAATCGTATTGCCTGCATTGTAATTTATGCTTCATTGTTTTAATGAGGGTGTCAGGAATCAGTGTACTGCTGGTGGCATTGTGCCTCCCAGACCTATAGGCTGCAGTTCTGGTATCCACCAGTGGATGTCTCTCAGCAGCCAGAAGCTCGAAGTAATTAGTCATCACCTGATCTCATCGCTGAAAGAGTATTTAGTCTTTCCTGTGCTACTTCCTCTTGTCTTGGTGTTTTGCCCATGTGCCCCTGACTTGCATCCTGCTCCTGATCCTTCACCCACCTGCTTGTTTCTTTAGGTTTATCCTTACTTACAAGGAGTGTTTAGATTTTAATTAGTAGTCTGCACAATTATTTCCAGACAGGGGTGGACTGACAACTCATGGGGCCCCTGGGCAATAGAAGATTATGGGGCCCCTGGGCTTATAGTTGGCCACCACTCCAGGAGGCAGTGCAGAGGCGGGGCAGCTAAAATCTCGGGATTTTCAGATCAAAAGCTTATCTGTTTCGGACACATCAGGGACAGATGTAAAAAAAAAAAACATAGATTTGTACATACTGTCCCTGGTTTTACTGAGCCTGGCAACCCTGATGGGGCCCCCTAGTGGCATGGGGCCCTCGGGCAGTGCCTGAGTGACTCAATGGTCAGTCCGCCCCTGTTTCCAGGTGTTTTGCAAATAATGATATGAATTTTGCTCATTAATTTTGACCATTTTTGCAGGATTCCTACCTGCAAACACTTATTCTTTATTAGATAATTCTATCCAACATTTTAATTAGAAATAGTGGGGTCTCTTTAGAGAAAACATATAGTGTTCTGGGATTCCTTTATCATGCAATACATGTCTATTTTTATTCAAAGTTGGTAAAGATATACAGTGCGTACCGTATATGTGCTGTATATACTGTATATTTTTATATACTGCATATAAATATTTATATAATCCAATTTTAATACTCAGTGAACCACACATATAATTTTCCTAATGAGACACCATTTCCAGAGCCCCTTAACCTAGCATATATGACACACATGTGCCGGGTGTGCCTGGGCACACCCTAATCACACTGTGCAGAATCCCCCTGCTGCTTGGCTGCAGAGAAAGGGACTTAAGAATCTCTGGGCCAGATTCACAGAAGAGATACGACGGCGTATCTCCTGATACGCCGTTGTATCTCTGTGTTCCGGCCATCCTAACTATGCGACTGATTCATAGAATCAGTTACGCATAGCTAGCCCTAAGATCCGACAGGTGTAATTGAATTACACTGTCGGATCTTAAGGATGCAATTCTAGGTCGGCCGCTAGGTGGCGAGGCCATTGCGGTCGGCGTAGAATATGCAAATGACTAGTTACGGCGATTCCCTAACGTCCGCGCTGCCCTCGATCTAGCTTTACGTTGTTTCCGTCGAGTTACGCCGCGTAAAATTAGGGCTAAGCCATGTTAAGTATGGCCGTCGTTCCCGCGCCGAAATTTAAAAAAACACGTTGTTTGCATAAGTCGTCCGTAAATGGCGCTGGACGCTGGATTTACGTTAACGTCTAAACAAATGACGTCCGTGCGACGTCATTTAGCGCAATGCACGTCGGGTAATTTACCCGACGGAGCATGCGCAGTACGTTCGGTGTGGGAACGCGCCTAATGTAAATGGTGCCCGCCCCATTTGAATTGGGCGGGCTTGCGCCGAGCGCATTTACGTTACACCGCCGCAAGTTTACAGGTAAGAGTTTTGAGAATCAGGCACTTACTGTACGCTGTAAACCTGCGGCGGTGTAACGTAAATCAGATACGTTACGCTGCCGTGGAGCAACGTAATTGTATCTGAATCTGGCCCCTCTGTTCTTAGCCCCTTTCTCCATCTTGAAAGTGAGATATCAGGGGTCTGTTTAAATCCCTGATATGTCACCAAAGCCCCCAATGGGGCTTCTAAGAAAATAGTAAAAAAAAATATTAAAAAAATATTGTAAAAAATAATAAACTAGTGACAAAGTTATAATAAAATAAAATAAAAAAATAACTACCGACACCATGCTCTACTGCCATATATAGAATACACATATATATCTATACTGCATATGAGCTTTGGAGGTGCACACCCTAATGCCATAGGCTGCGCACACCTATGATGACACATGTATGTGTGTGTAAGTGTGCGTGTGTGTTACTTATTAAAAAAGGTATAAAACATAAGATTGGGCACCACCAAGGCATGACAATACACTACTGTATATTAAATTACCCATAGGCATTGGTTTGGATGCCTTTACAGGTTACCAGTTTAGAGTTACACCGGAGGTCTGATGCTAGAATTACTGCTCTTACTCTGACCTTTGCTTTGAAAGTACACATGTGTTTGCATTTGCACATGAGCATGGGGTTATGGGAGAACTTTATTTTTCTTTCTATCTCTTTTTATTTATTTATTTTATTTAAATGTATTTTTACACTGTACGTTTATTTTTTTATTTGTTTATTTATTTCAGTTTTGGATCAACTTTATTGCTGTCACAAGTTATGAACAACTTCCTTTGTGATAGCATGGACCTTGGCAGGTCCTTTTTTTGTAGAGATATGGGGGTAGATTTACTAAATAGGAAATCCACTCTGCACTACACATGCACCCTAAGTGCACCTGAAAGTGCACTTGGAAGTGCAGTCGCTGTAGATCACTGTAGATCTGAGGGGAATCTCTGAAATTATGGGGAAGCTCTGCTGATTTTATAATCCAATCATTTTCAATTTCAAAATTGCTGTCTTTTATTTTCCCTTGCATGTCCCCCTCAGATCTACAGCGACTGCACTTGAAAGTGCACTTGCAGTGCACTTTTAAGTGCACTTTCAGTGCACAGTGGATTTGCCTTTCGTAAATAACCCCCATGGTGTCTATTGGACCTTATATGGGGGTTATGTGGGCCTTCTCCCACCAGGGTGCCGTTTTATGGAATAGCCTCCCTGTCGAGCTCCAGGAGGCCCCTATTATCCCGGTCTTCCGCGGGTTACTGAAAACTTGGCTTTTCTGCGTAGCCTCTCTCTTTCACCCTTTCTGCCGCTCTGTGCTGCTTTTGGTTCCTGGGTCCTCTTTTCCCAGGAACTCTGCTATACGCATCAGGACCCTTCGGGGTAAGACCGCGCTATATTAAGATACCTCTCAACTCAACTCAACTCATATATCTCCTCTGGCCTCCAAAGCATCTGATCAAACCAAGATTGGTTTGATCAGATGCTACACAAGCCTGTGTTCTAACAAAAAAGCTGACTCATCAAAATCTCCAATTAAGTCACTTGTGGTGACTCTCCAGCAGCAGTACTTGTAGATTTTGATGACTTGGCTGTTTGTATAGTACACCAGCAGCATTTACACTACGGTACATGACGAGTTGCCTCTTTTGACAGAACAATGGCTAAGGAGTAAAAAAGTTGTTGCCACCTTGGAGACGTCCATGTTGTTGGTTACTAGCAGGCGGACTAACAATGTCCACTCATTATACTGTGTACCATAGTGTATACACTGCCAGAGTTTTGTAAAAACAGCCAAGTCATCCAATTACTGCTGCTGGAGAGTCACTGGAGGTGATGTAATTGCATATTTTTATGAGTTGGCTCTTTTAACAGAACACCAGCAATGACTTGCACATAAACAAACCATAAGCAGAAATGATAACATCCTTGTTGTTTCCGGTTTCTGATATCAGAGAAGGAGGAAAATAACCTCTGGTCCATTTATTCTTCTCAGTGTATGCAAATAAAGCAGTTGCATTTGTTCCGTGCTCCCCAATAGGACAGGAGAGCCCGGGTAAGGTGCTGGCGGATATGAAAGGGAGCACCCCCTTCTGCCACCAGTAAAAAATGATCGAGGGGCCCTAAATTTGCTGCAGAGTTCCCGGCTGAAAAAAATAGTACTGGGATCATGATTGTAGCTTTAACCATGATCACAGTATAACCACCTTAATATGAGGCCGCATGTATACGTACAGTGTTATTAAGGTGGTT
Source organism: Rana temporaria (assembly GCF_905171775.1). Taxonomy (NCBI): domain Eukaryota; kingdom Metazoa; phylum Chordata; class Amphibia; order Anura; family Ranidae; genus Rana; species Rana temporaria. The sequence goes on from NC_053489.1 coordinate 508,871,341, forward strand.
AATTATATCAGCAGTTTTTTTGCATTTTCAACTTTTTTTTTTTTTTAAATATAAATGATCCTTAATACATTGAGAAATTAGAAATAAAAACTTTTAAATACATTTGTTAAACCTTTCTGCTGTCCTAATTGGGACATACAGGTATTCCCAGTGGCGTCTGCAGCAAAAATAACTATTTCCCAAAGTGCATATTTCTGATGTCAATACTTAAATATTTCTTCCTAATTTAAATAACTTGTTTGCTTTGTTTTTGTAAATTTTATTTAAAAATTCCTTGCATAACTTACTTAGATCAACACATTAATAAATAAAAAGATCATTGTGACACAGGGATTTGTTTTGCCAATTAGCAAAGTCTATGAAAAGTTCCCAGGTGAATAAGTGTATGTGAGGAAATTACAATCACTCGTTAAGAGGAAGAAAAGTGTACGCATTTCTAATCTGTAGCTTACTTTTGTAAATTTTTCAGCCCTCATTAACAATCATTATTAATCATATGACCTGAATAAGTTAGTCTAGGTGGTGGACGTGTTGATTTGTAAATACTGATGAATTATGAAACAAAAAAAACAACTGATGTTTCTGCCACTGTATAACCTCTAGTCAAAAATGAATATTAAGATGAGTAAAACACATAAAGACATATTCTCTTCAACTGTAAGTACAAGAAATGCTACACTTAAAATTACTCTGGGGAATGATATGTGTTTAATTAAACAGTGTAGTTAAAACGTATGTGAAGTTATTTATTTATTTTTACATACCAGTAATTACTTTTTATTTATTATGATCAGGATTTTAGGTAAAGTTTTAAAAAAAAAAAGTTTTTGCAGTTAAATATAAAATATGTAGGATAATAAAGTTTCTATTTCTACTATTTATGAATATTACATTATTTTTTGTATTTTAAGGGTACTTAATTTTTATTTTATTTTATGAAAGATGGCTGTTTACACAGCTTCTTAGTAGTGACTCTTCCGTTATTGGACAACTTAGTCCAATGTTTTAATCAGACATACAGAGCCTCAAAGCAAGCAAATTTGCTGTGTTGTCTCTTTAGCTAAACTATTGTACTCTGGGAATTCCTTATTGTATTTTTTTCATCACAGAGCCTTACATCAAATTAGTCTACAGAAGGTAAAGCAGAACTTCAGCTAAAAATATTTAAAAAAAAAATGAATATCCCATCAAAAGATAAAGTAACACATATGCTTTTGCAGCTATATTTATCTTCAATCCAGAGATTTCCCCACTGTACTTTTTTTCCCACAACTATATGCCCACAGTCAGAGGGCCAGCATTATTCAATCCACTTCCTCTGAGCCCATATCCTCCTGGGCCATCCACTGCCTGTCACTGGACAGTCAAACGGTAAGAAACACAGGAATGTATCTCTCTTCCACTCTGCTTTCTCTTCCTATCAGCATACTTCTTGTCAAAAGCCTGACAAGTGGATCTTCCTCTTACACTGCAGTCCTGCTGTACAAGGACTTCAAGCAGCTCATGTCAGTTAGCATTCAAGTACTTACATTGCTTACATTTTAAAATTGTGTGCAATATGTAAATCAACTGTCAATATCTACAAAAACCATTAATAAAATAATTAACATTGCGTGCTTACAGGCATTTGCCCAATCTTCTCTATTGTTTAATTCCAGATTACAGAGTTCCAAATTCTATATCCATGGGGGTTGGTTTGTGTTTCTTTTAAGTTGAGGAATTAGACTTGCATAGCAAAATAAAACCACAAGATATCACACTGTGTTGAAGATGTTTTGACAGTTGTTTATTTATTTTGCAAAGTTAATATAGTAGTATTTGCATTATTGTCTCTAAGTATCAATTGAAGTTCACATGATATAAGTATATACAAGGTAACAAACAAACACTAATATAGTGTTAATTCCAGCTGTTACAAGGCCTGGGGTAAGAGCGGGACCTCATTAGGGAAGCTGTTAAGAAAGACTTAACCTCAAACATTTCAGTTTAAAAGGGTGCCAACAGTTAAGAGTGAACCTCTTATGTTCAGACCAAGCTTTGATTGCATGGGGTTCTGATGACTACCCCAACTTTAGCCAAGGGCTAAAAATCATATACAGAAGCAGATTTTTGACTGCTTTTATACAGTACATAGCAGCTTCACACGGTCACTGGTTCATAGGGAGGTCACGGGTGCTAGCAACCATGGCATCTCTAAGAATCACTGACATTACCGGGAATCGGGGGGCTCCTTTTAAGCAAAGAGGTGGGGATAGCAGTGACATCACTCCCAAATAGGGCCATGCTCACTCCCAAAAATAACATTGACCAAATATGGCTATGGCCATATTTGGTCAATGATATCACCACTTGTAACACCCACACCCCTTTCCTCATATAGCTGATGACAGATGGCATCTGACTAGTGGTACCATTGGGATCAGTCATGAGTATCAGGTTATCTGTTTTTTGCCGACTGTGCCACAGATGGTAGATGCAGGTGTAAAGATCTCTCATTGGGTGGATACCAGATTAGGTGAGCAGCAGTAGGACCCAATGGAACTGATCATTGTGCAGACTGCACACAGCAGGAAACAGGTTGCAGTGGATATTGCAGCAAGCTGGATTCAGTAAGTATGAATTGCAGACTGGAGCAACGGGTAAGTACAGCAGGCTGGGTACTGTGGGTAGGCAACAGGGCGGGTCACAGCAGACTGGAAGAAGCAGGAAGCATAGTCAGGGGCAGATGCCAAGGTCGGTAAGCCAGTGGTCAGCAGACAGAAGAACAGAGATGTGGTCAGGCAAGCCAAGGTCATACACAGGACAGGAGACAAGAGCACATCTGGGGCAATCTGAGGTCAGAGCTGGGAGAGCAACAAGAGGTATCCAAGGGCAGGCCGGGCAGTAAACAGGAGGTCAGAAGCATAAGCACACACAGGAACAGGAAGCAGGATGCTGAAGACCAGTCAGCAATGTCAATGTGCTGCAGTCACTCTTTTAAAGGGCAGAGGACACCAAGATCTGACAAGCATTGTGGGCGCCAGCATGCACACGTCTTCGCCACGGCGAACGTGCATTCGCAATACGTATGCGGGTGAGTCCATATTGGAAATTGGCCACTGTGTCAGGCCTGTGGGCAACTCTCCTATGGATAGACTCCTGACACCAGGTGGCGAGCATTGTGATTGTTGATGGATTTACAAGGGACATTTTTGGGGATTTGATTGGTTTTATTTCTAAGTTACTTCATTTTTGGAGTGTTATTAAAGGGGACTTCCAGATTCCGATAAGCCTCCTACCCACAACCACTGGCCAGTTTTATGGGGATGAGGCCCTTGTCCTCATCAATATGGAAACAAGGTGCTTTGAGGAAGCACTACTTTTCTGCCTAGTTCAACATTTTACTATCTAGTCATTACTGTATTACACTATACCCTTTATGCCAGGGATCTCAAAACCATGGCCCTCCAGTAAGGATGAGCCGAACTCCACCCCCCCCCGTTTGGTTCGCACCAGAACCTTCGAACGGACCGAACGTTCGCGCGAACATTTAGAACCCCATTCACGTCTATGGGACTTGAACGTTCAAATTCAAAAGTGCTAATTTTAAGCCCAAAAAAAAGGTAATTGTTGGAAAACGGGTTTGAGAACCCGGGTCTTGCCCCAGGGAACATGTATCAATGGAAAAAAGCAGTGATTTTAATGATGCTTAAAGTGAAAAAAAAAATGAAAAATTCCTTTAAATATCGTACCTGCTGGGTGTCTATAGTATGACTGTGAAGTGGCACATGTTTAGAACTGTCCCTGCACAAAATGAGATTGCTATAAGAAAAAAGTAATTTAAAACTGCTTGCGGCTTAAATGTAATGTCTGGTCCCTGCAATATGGATGAAAATCATTGAGAAAAATAGTATGGGTTTCCCCCGACTCCCCCCAGGTCATTACAAGCCCCTTTGGCCCTATATACTTTGAACAGCAGTATATAGGCGGTGCAAACAAGACAGGGACTGTAGGTTTGTTGTTAAGTAGAATCTGTTTGTAATTGTGACCTGGTACTTTTTTAAAGTGTAGCTCCAGCCATAAAATCTATTTTTAAGCTTTTCTGAAAACATAGAGAAGGGTTATCACCCCTATAACATTTGTTTTGCTGTCTGTGTGCATCTGTTCAGAAGATTGCAATTCACTTTCTGAAACTGAAAATAGTTGACGCTCACAAAGCTGGAGAAGGCTATAAGAAGATAGCAAAGCGTTTTCAGATGTCAATATCCTCAGTTCGGAATGTAATTAAGAAATGGCAGTCATCAGGAACAGTGGAAGTTTAAGCAAGATCTGGAAGACCAAGAAAAATATCAGACAGAACAGCTCGCAGGATTGTGAGAAAAGCAATTCAAAACCCACGTTTGACTGCATGATCCCTCCAGAAAGATCTGACAGACACTGGAGTTGTGGTACACTATTCCACTATAAAGAGATACTTGTACAAATATGGTCTTCATGGAAGAGTCATCAGAAGAAAACCTCTTCTACGTCCTCACCACAAAAATCAGCATTTGAACTTTGCAAATAAACATATAGACAAGACTGATGCATTTTGGAAACGAGTTCTGTGGACTGATGAGGTTAAAATATAACTTTTTGGCCGGAATGAGCAAAGGAACTTTTGGAGAAGAAAGGGCACAGAATTTAATGAAAAAATAACCTCTGTCCAACTGTTAAGCATGGGGGTGGATCAATCATACTTTGGGGTTGTATTGCAGCCAGTGGCACAGGGAACATTTCACGAGTAGAAGGAAAAATGGATTTAATAAACTTTCAGCAAATTTTGGATGGTAACTTGATGCCATCTGTGAAAAAGCTGAAGTAAAAGAGAGGATGGCTTCTACAAACGGATAATGATCCTAAACACACCTCAAAATCCACGGGGGATTACATCAAGAGGCGTAAACTGAAGGTTTTGCCATGGCCTTCACAATCTCCTGACCTCAACATAATTAAAAATCAATGGATAGACCGTGACAGAGCAGTGCGTGACAGACAGCCCCGAGATCTCAAAGAACTGGAAGACTTTTGTAAGGAAGACTGGGCAAAGATACCTCAAACAAGAATTGAAAGACTCTTGGCTGGCTACAAAAAGCATTTACAAGCTGTGATACTTGCCAAAGGGGGCAGTACAAGATATTAACTCTGCAGGGTGCCCAAACTTTTGCAGATGCCATTTTTTTGTTTTCTGTAATTTTTATTAATAAAATCTGAGGGCCAGATTCACATAGAATTGCGGCCGTGTAACGTAACCCGTTTACGTTACACCGCCGCAAGTTTTCAGTTGTTAGTGCCCGATCCACAAAGCACTTACCTGGAAACTTGCGGCGGTGTATCGTAAACACGTCCGGCTCAAGCCCGCCCAATTCAAATGGGGCGGGTACCATTTAAATTAGGCGCGCTCCCGCACGGAACGTAGTGCGCATGCTCCGGTCGCAATTTTCCCGGCGTGCTTTGCGCGAAATTACGGCGGCGCAACGTATTTGTGAATCGCAACGTGCGTAACGTACTTACGCCGGGAAAAAAACAAATTCAAAAGCCACGCGGGAACGACGGGCATACTTTAACATAGTGGAGTAATTTTACACCATGTTAATAGCAGCCCTAACTTTGCGACGGGAAACTAAGACTTGCGCCGACGTAACAACGGGAAAAACCTTCGTGGATCGCCGTAACTGCTAATTTGCATACCCGACGCTGGAATACGACGCGAACTCCACCCAGCGGTGGCCGAGGTACTGCATCCTAGGATCCAACGGTGTAAGTCAATTACACCTGTCGGATCGTAGGGCTATCTATGCGGAAATGATTCTATGAATCAGCCGCATAGATAGAACAACAGATACGACGGTGTATCAGGAGATACACCGTCGTATCTGTTCTGTGAATCTGGCCCTAACTTTTTTGACATATTATAAGAATGTCTAATCTGTAATTTGATGCCTTTTGGAGATTGCTCCATCTTTCCTTGGCTTCGTTATGCACATTAATACAAATTTTTACCTGGGGTGCCCAAACTTTCGATCCCCACTGAAATTGCTAGGTCATCGCGCAATGCGCTCAGGGTCAACTATATCAAGTATAACAATACCATCTATTATTGCTATGTAGTCCCATAGCGGTTGATTAACTAAAACTGGAAGAACCAATCAGTTTCCAGTTTTTTTTGTCAAAGCCTATTTGAACAACCTGAAGTTAGAAGCTGATTGGCTATCATGCTCACCTGCACCAGATTTTACACTCTCCAGTTTTAGTAAATCAACCCCATAGTGACAACATGCCTATGAAACTCTGGTGTATTTTAACTAAAATATCAAAAACAACCCAAAAAAAGAAAAAAAGACAAATTAACAACAATGGGAAAATGTTTCAGTGTGCTTAGTATAGTGCTCAGCATGCCCCTGGCAGGGAATGCAAAGTTGAAGAGTTTTTTATTTATTTTTTCCAAGGTATAGTGCTATAGCTACTGTATAGACACTGATCAATAAATAAACATTTAATTGTCTTAAAAAATTATAATTATATTATGGCTGACACACAGCTTCATTACAAACAATATTACCATATTAAAAAATAGGGATGAGCTTCGAGTTCGAGTCGAACATTGCCTGTTCGCCTGTTCGGCGAACAACGAACAATTAGGGGTGTTCGCGGCAAATTCGAAAAGTCGTGGAACACCCTGTTAAAGTCTATGGGAGAAATCTAAAGTGCTAATTTTAAAGGCTAAGGCCTCGTACACACGACCGAACATGTCTGCTGAAACTGGTCCGCGGACCAGTTTCAGCAGACATGTTCGGTCGTGTGTACGGCCGACCGGACAAATGTCCGGCAGTTCGGACAGGGTTCCAGGGGACAAATGTTTCTTAGCATGCTAAGAAACATGTCCGCTGGAAGCCTGTCCGTCGGACATGTTCGGTCGTCTGTACGACTTACCGGACATGTCCGCTCGGTCGAAAGCCCTCGCATGCGTCAAAGTGATTCGACGCATGCGTGGAAGCATTGACCTTCCAGGGTCGCGCACGTCGCCGCGTCATCGTCGCGGCCACGTCGCGACACTTCACCGCATTTGTTTTCCGCTGGGATTTTGGTCTGATGGTGTGTACAGCCATCAGACCAAAATCCGGCAGCGGACATGTGCGATGAAAACGGTCCGCGGACCGTTTTCATCGGACAGATCCGCTGGTGTGTACGAGGCCTAATATGCAAGTTATTGTCCTAAAAAGTGTTTGGGGACCTAGGTCCTATGCCAGGGGACATGTATCAATGCATTATCCGAGCACGTTAACCTGGCCGGCCGCAGAAAAGAGGGGGGACAGAGTGCGCCCCCCCTCTCCTGAACCGTACCAGGCCACATGCCCTCAACATGGGGAGGATGTCCCCATGTTGATGGGGACAAGGGCCTCATCCCCACAACCCTTGCCCGGTGGTTGTGGGGGTCTGCGGGCGGGGGGCTTATCAGAATCTGGAAGACCCCTTTAACAAAGGCAACCCTCAGATCCTGCCCCCCCTATGTGAATTGGTAATGGGGTACATTGTACCCCTACCATTTCACGAAGGAAGTGTAAATAGTTGAAAAAAACACACACACACCGTAGAAAAAAGTCCTTTATTAATAAAAAAAATGAAAAAAACTCCAGCGGTGATAATCCACTCGTTCCCGGTTTCCTGCGCCAACGTTGTCTGTATCCAGCGACGGGTGCAGGTGATCTCCGGTCCAGCGATGAGAAGATCCATCCATCCAGAGCGCAGCATCGCCGACCTCCTCTCACCGCTGGACACAGCCCAGCGAATGACGCGGCTGAAGCTGTGACATTTCTTATATAGGGGAGGCGGGGCCACCCGTCACGTGACCCCGCCCCCTCTGACGCACCCTCTGCTATGTCACTGGGGAAGCCCAGTCTTCCCTCTTGCGTCAGAGGGGGTGGGGGTCACGTGACGGGTGAATCAGGGTAAATCAGCGGGAACGCCCCCGGCGCCATTTTTAAATCGAAAATAAGATCCGACAGTGTAACACAGTGTAACACTGTCGGATCTTAGCCATATCTATGCGTAACTGATTCTATAAATCAGGCGCATAGATAGGACCAGTGTAAGTCAGAGATACGATGGTGTATCTGTAGATACACCGTCGTATCTCTTTGTGAATCTGGCCCCTAATGTTTATAAATAATAGGTATAATCAACATTCATAACATTAAAGCGGATCTCCACTCTAAAGTGGAGTCCCGCTGATCGGAACCCTCCCCCCCTCCGGTGTCACATTTGACACCTTTCAGGGGGGAGGGGGTGCAGATACCTGTCTACAGACAGGTATCTGCACCCACTTCCGGCCCTACGATACGGGCAAAGGACGGGTTTTTTCCTTCCTTCCCGTCCGTCCCCCGTTGTATGCTGGGAACACTCGGCTCCCAGCACACAGCGGGAGCCAATCGGCGGGCGCAGCGCGACTCGCGCATGCGCCGTAGGGAACCGGGCAGTGAAGCCGGAGCGCTTCACTTCCTGGTTCCCTCACCGAGGATGGAGGGGGGAGCAGCAGGGTGACGAGCGATCGGCTCGTCATCTGCTGCGATCGGCGCTGGACTCCAGGACAGGTAAGTGTCCTTATATTAAAAGTCAGCAGCTGCAGTATTTGTAGCTGCTGGCTTTTAATATATTTTTCCCGTGGCACATCCGCTTTAATATACAATACATACAGTATAGGTTGTGCATATGTAATATAATTTGTGAAAAGACCCAGCCATTAGAAGAAAACATTTATCTCCAATCATGTGTTTGCCAATCCGTGTCCCCAAGAGCGTCAACTCTCCGGGAATACCGTGTAGAGAAAGCTCACATCTCAGATCTGACAATAGTCTATACTATAGTATGCTTCCAATAAACATATTTATATATTTTCTAATATGATTCCAAATGAGGGTATTCAATGAACTAAGCCCAATTTGGATCACAGAGATGTTGAAAATAATCACAACGTTATACCCAATATACTCTGTGCCAATGGAACCTGAATGCCTAATTACCAAAGCATTCAACAAAAACTATCCTATAGCCTGATGCTCAGTCCAATATTCAACATGTATCAGATGACTCTACATACAGTAGTTTTGCAGGGCATAACCACAGAGTAGAAAATCTACAGGTGGGATACATTAAACCCAAATTTAATGGCACTAAAATATCCCTTATATCCTTATATACTGTACATTTCATTCTCATCTTCAGATTATATATTTCAATATTAGGTATATTGCCCCTAGATTGTGAATTAATGTTACTTTACAATGAGCTATACATCCACATTACCTGCTCCCTTGAGTTTGTTCAATGTTAAACCCAAGTTCTGAAAGAATACAACCACAAATATCTACTAAGTCCAAAGCCCTTGCTTATATATTAATTGATGTTCCATAAAGCAAATACTTACCTATAGGTTCTAGTTTTAATATGTAGGTGACTCCTCAATGAAATCCTCACTCTGAAAGAGTACAGGGGATCAAAGCAGCTTCCCGTCACAACAAAAGAATTTGTTGAAAACTATCTACGTGAAGTTTTTTCTTTTTGCTGTTTGATGTAAATGAATAGGGGAACTATGATCCTCGTATGTATTCACATGAAGGGAATACTCGCACATATGTTTACAGAGAGAAATAGCCTAGAGCTGTAATTTACTGACAATTGAAATGTCAGTTTTACTGTAGTAGGCTGTACACAACATACAGATGCACAACTTCACAAGCAGGTTAAGGGCATGCCCCAGGCATGTTGTTTTGCAGGAGGTTGTATGCATTATATACACCCAGGAAACAGCTGAATGGGGGCCAAGGATAGAGTCCTGCTGGAAAGCTGTTACGTACTTGGCAGCTTTCCAGCACAGGCATGGCCTACTCGGTTTGCCTTAATTAGGTGAAGGAATTTTTAAAGGGAGCTGCCTCCAGAAAAGTGCTGTTAAGGCTTCATTGAATTCCCAAATAGCATTATTATTCAATTCTTGTATTTTAGAAGATGAAACCTAGACCACTCCTTATTTTTTCAACATTTTTTGGCATATACTTTGGTACTGTTCATTGTCTAAAACCACAGTGTTATCCCCTTTCTCTGAAGGCTTTATTGTAATCTCTTGATTTATTAATCAATTATTTATGAGCTAGGCTTTGTTTTTTGTCAGATGTCACATATTTTTGGGGTATCAATAGATTTTCTAAATGGCAGGCGGAGGTCCTGACCCCGACAGAGCGACAGTTCTTTATGAATCGTCAGCTAGCCAGGCATTCCCAAGGGCAGTTTTCAGCCCTCTACTGCATTGATTGGTTATAGGACCACTGGTGTCCTAACAACCAATGATGTCACATATGTGACCCACCCCTAGGTTCCTAGGAGAACAGAAGTGGAATTATGTGTAAACTTGCAGCACATTCTGCCCTCTGCCTGCTTGGGGCATCTGATGTAAGGGATAGACAAGTTCTCTTGTTGCTATTAAATCTCTTCTAGAATGTTGTGTCCTGTCCACATGAATTTTAACATGAGATTACTTGTCAACAGATTAAGATCATTTATAATCTCAAAAGCATCTGATTTTAAGGTGGCCAGGGGCTAGTGTTGACTGCTTGTCCCTGGCAGTGTGGTACCTGGGCTCAGCATGTAGCTGATAAAGCATTCCCTTTGTCGTCATCATGCTGGGGTGAGGTTCACCTTTGCTGTCACGCAGGATTTGTTTAATCACTGGTCATCGAATGGGTAAACTGAATAGGGTGTTCACCCACCCCTGTATCATTACCACCACTAAATGACAACTTCCTGCAGTTGGAAAATATAATTTAGTGACCAGCAATTTCAATGGATTTTTTTTTCTTTGTAAATTTCACTTTTGCTTGTGTATATCCTATATTTGTGTCTCTTACCAGGCAGATTTAAAGCAGAGCTCCACCCTAAAGTGGAACTTCTGCTCATTGGATTCCTCCCCCCTCCAGTGCCACAATTGGCACCTTTCAGGGGTGTACAGATATCTGTCTAGGGTATTTGCACCCACTTCCGGGCATAAACTCTGCGGGGACCTGCGGGCAGTACGTCAGTTTCCGCCCCCCCCCCCTCATGTTGTGTTCTGGGAAACACACGACTCCCAGAACACAGCGGGGAACAGTGAGAACGGCGCAGCAGTAGGGAATCGGGCAGTGATGCTTCACTTCCTGATTTCCTCACCGATGATGGCGGTGGGGGCAGCCGAGAGACGAGCGATTGCTCGTCTTCTGCTGCCGACGTTGCTGGACTCCAGGACAGGTAAGTGTCCATTTATTAAAAGTCAGAAGCTGCAGTATTTGTAGCTGCTGGGTTTTAATATTTTTTTTACGGCGAAGCTCCGCTTTAAGGAATTTCACATGCATGTCATTCAATCACTTTTTTCCTTATTTTTTTCGTATATATGTTACATAGTAGTTACATAGTTACACAGTAGGTGAGGTTGAAAAAAGACACAAGTCTATCAAGTCCAACCTATGTGTGTGATTATATGTCAGTATTACCTTGTATATCCATGTATGTTGCGGCCGTTCAGGTCCTTATCTAATAGTTTCTTGAAATCATCGATGCCCCCCACTGAGACCACTGCCTGTGGAAGGGAATTGCACATTCTTTCCGCTCTTACAGTAAAGAACCCTCTACGTAGTTTAAGGTTAAACCTATTTTCTTCTAATTTTAATGAGTGGCCACGTGTTTTGTTAAACTCCCTTCCACAATTTTTTTTATCTCTATTGTGGGGTCACCAGTATGGTATTTGTAAATTGAAATCATATCCCCTCTCAAACGTCTCTTCTCCAGAGAGAAAAAGTTCAGTGCTTGCAGCTTTTCCTAATAATTAATATCATCCAGACCTTTTTTAGCTTTGTTGCCCTTCTTTGTACTCGCTCCATTTCCAGTATATCCTTCCTGAGGTAGTGTACCTGCTCCAATGTCCATGCGGGTTGCAATATATTGGCAGAACAAAAAGACCTCTTTCAGTCAGGCTTAATGAGCACATCACGAATATCCTAAATGGGTATCCCAACCATTCAGTGTCTAAACACTACTTATTATCACATAACAGAGATCCCTCCAAAACAGTTTTTTTAGGGATTGACAAGTACACCCCACACTGGCGAGGGGGGTCTTTGGTAAGAAGTATTTCTAGACTTGAAATGGGATGGATTTATAAGGTTAAATGTTATACCCCCCACGGTTTAAATGTGGAGGTAGATGTCAATGCTTTTATCAATAATGCATAAGGTAATCTCAATTATTTTTTTTTTTATATCAAGGCATTTTTGCCTTTGTTTTTATTCTATGTTAATTTAAGTCGAGTTTTTATGGGCGGTATTTGTTATATGGCCACTCGAGTCGAGCCCCTCATAGGCTTTATTTTAACTATAAAAGAATTTTTCTTTTTGTTTGTGGACCCCTAATGGGGCGAGTCCCACAACTTATCCCGAATTCATACATCTTGGTTCGGTGATTTTTGATGTATGTGTTATTGGTGTTAACCAAGTATTTGCTTTATAACACATATATTTTTTAATTTTAATTTTATTTTCTTATTTTTATTTATTTATTTCTATTTGTGAGTATCCATTATATGGTCTAGCCTTTTAAGTTAGTTTCCGTACTACTAAATCAGGCCTTATTGTATTCAACCTTCTGCTATCTCAATAATTTACATTTAGTGAAGTTGATTTTTTTCCCCTTTTTTTCTTTCTGTTAATAATTTATAATGGGAATTATTGGGCCTCATTTCTGTATGAGTGAAAATTGGCACTCTTTCCTGGGCCAGAGTGGTTGGCTCGGCTTGAGAGTGTACATAGCCCCGAGATATATATATAGATCTCATTGTTATGGTTTCACTTTTTTATCGATATATTATTGTGATTATATATTAGTTTGTTTTAAATAAGCTGCCCCGACGTTGCAGTGATCATTCTGCGACGTCTATGCAGTATCTGCCCGGATATGTGTTGCGGCTTCCGCGATTGGTTGTTTCCTACCGCGTGTTAGCCGTGACTTTACCCATATCGAGGCTTGGTTTTTTATAATGTGCATTTAAGCGCGACACGTCACTGCGTCGCCCGTTCCCCAGACGACGTCACATATTGACGAAACGTACGTCGGGAGGAGGAGACGCTTTGACGTGCTGCGTCTAGGTCCCGAAGGACGGGCGTTTGTAGTAGCCGGCCGGCTCGAATCTTTTATATGCTGATTTTACCTGTTTCCATGTAAGTGCATCTACCTTATTAAATCTTTTTACCTATGGTACGTCACTATGTGGAATCTCTCTTTTTTATGGTGATATATTCGGTCTTGCTTTGTGAGAGAATCGATTGATTGGATTTAACCCTAAAGGCCCTGGCTGGGTTTGGCCACAAGCTCTTTATCACTTATTTCTGGTAAGAGTCCCCTTTATTTGGTGACCCTTTTCGGTGGAGGTTTTTCCCTTGGTGTGCCTATGTTCATTTGCCTACGGTGCATCACTATTTGCTTATACATTTATTTACATGCTTCTTGGATTTCGGAACTATCTACCCAATTTGGAGGAATAATATCTGGATTTCCACTAAAGACCCTAGCTGGGGGATTTCAGCTGCAAGCCCTGTTTGCTTGCCCTTCCGGTAAGCGCATAGATATCTATTCAATTACTGCACCGGTGGAGGATTTCTATTTTTTTTAGTCACGGGCACAATTTCATCCAACAATTTTTTTCACTGAAAATTGAACTTTTCACTATATATTATTATTATGTATGATGTTTTGTATACCCATGGACAATATTTTTTTCAATCATATTGATTTTTTTACACTTATTCACTGTTAGCGCAACTAATACGTTTTGTTTTTGATCTTTATTGTGTGTATATCACAATTTTTGTTGCAGCTTTTCTTCACTTTTTGTTGTTTATTTAGTTAGTTTAGCGCAGTATCAAATTTTCTCTATCCTTCCTGAGGACTGGCGCCCAGAACTGGACAGCATACGCTAGGTGCGGCCGGACCAGAGTCTTGTAAAGTGGAAGAATTATCATTTTATCTCTGGAGTTATTCCCATGCCAATATTCTGTTTGCTTTATTAGCAGTAGCTTGGCATTGAAAACCATTGCTGAGCCTATAATCTACTAGGAACCCCAGGTCCTTTTCCATCCTAGATTCCCTCAATATGAGTATTTTTAGCTATACAATTACTTAAAAATCTGCAGAAAGATATATATTTTTCTTAATGCAGAGGCCCTGTGGAATAAAAATATGGTAGTTGGAATTTTTGTTTTTTGTTGTATGATATTTGTACAACTGTTTATCAAACCTAAATGTTCAGGAAAAAAAATCACTAAAGTGTATATATAATCCACTTTTTTTGTATAAAATAACGCTGGATATGCCCATAAAAGGGCAAAAAAATTATTGTACTCAAAATCTTTGTTAGGTGACACTTAAATGCCTTAATAGCTCATTAGTTTAGCGTTAACTATAAATAGGGGATGTAAAATTGTTGTTCTGATTCTGACATGCTCAGTGATCTATAACATTTGTGGCATAATTGTTTATACTGTATTTAAATGTACACGCAATGTGTGAAAGTGAGCTGAAGAGGTTAAATTAATTATGTATTGTTGATGTTGCCTTTTATGCCTTATTGAAAAGAGCTGCTCTCACCTGAATAGTATTATTTTACATTTCTTTTTTTGCATTGATACAAGTCCTCTTGGGCAATGCCCAGTTCAGCTTAGGAAGTCGTTTCATTGAAAAAAAAAAAAAATAGCCAGAAGGATATGTCATTTCGCAGGAATTTTTTATTTATTTCACTTTTAATGTAGTACATCCTACAGATACACTATTCCACAGGTAGGTTTAAGGATTCCCTCAAGCATGGTAGTTAAATAAATTTAGCATTTCTAATTTCTCACTTTAAACTTACTAACCTCTAGAGTACCAGATTGTAATAATCCTTTATTACTAGATCATTTTTCAATTTTCAGTGCTGTGATACTTTGACAATTATTCCTCCATGCAACACTGTACCCAAATAAATTTTTGAGACAGGTAGAGCTTTCTTTTGGTGACATTTAATAATCACTGGATTTTTATTTTTATTTTTACTTTATAAAGGAAAAATACTAACATAAACAAATATTCTTTTTGCAAACTATACTACACATGGTGATTTTTTTTGCCACTTTTTCAAAATTTAGAAACATTCTAGTATTAAAGTGGTTGTATACCTGCTTTCACATTTTTACCTACAGGTAAGCTTATAATAAGGCTTACCTGTAGGTAAAATGAATATCTCCTAAACTTGTATGGTTTAGGAGATATTCACCTTACATGCAGCCACTGACGTCAGCGGCACATGCGCTCTAAAGGTCTGGCGTACGCTGCTGGACCTTGCCAAAATGGGGACTCCCAAGCACATGTGAACTTGGAAGAAACGCAGAGGGAACATGTCAGCTCCCTCAGTGGTGACCGGGAGATGGTGCGGGCGCTTCATTCTATGATAAGTATTTCAGAATGAGCTAGTATGCGCCGTGCGCTGCATACTAGCTTATTATGCTTTTGACTTTTTCAGGGCATACAACCACTTTAAGGGGAGCTTACTAATGGTGAACTATATACAACCCATACAAGTCATACACAGAGAGAGGAGTAGATGTAATATGTAACCTGTAGATAAGCAGGATAAGGAGGTGAAGGGTAATATACAGGTTACATAAGGCTAGTTGTAGATCAGATGTATAGGAGAGAAGGGGGTTAAAAGGGTTAAAAATCTTTACATCGCGTGTACTGTTATCAGGAATTAATGAATGACTTAATTTATTTGTCCTATTTCCTCACCTTCTGCTGTTGTAAGAGGAAAGGAGAACTCTCTGATGCAAATATACACTATTTACATGTGAAATTGATGTGATTGGTCTCCTGTGACCAATCACAGTGATCACACTTATCCTTATATCTAGATCTCTATTGCCTTACTTAGTGGACCACTCACCCTACTGGTTAATGCTCAGATTGTGCGCTCCACCCTCCACAGTTCTCTCTGACTTGGGGGGCGTGTGGACTGAGTGGGAACTTTTTTCACAACAAATCGGGACTCACACAACCCTTTCACACTGCATCTCAAGATAAATGTAGGAGGAACGTATAGCAGCATTGTAACGATCCTTTTAACCACTCAAGAGATAATGCAGCAGTGATCAAAATCACAGTGATCACAATCTATGCAAACTGTATACCAAGTAAATATTGCAGAAAGAACACAATAGGGTGCACAGGAAGGGTAAAACAGGAAAAGTAAAATGGCAACTAAATAGAGCAATGGAGTGCCAATCTCATTGTTTCAGCTGGGTGCAGAGTCCCTCTCTGTTTGAATAATAGCCCCTATAGCTATGAACCAGCAAGCAATCTGCAGTCCGCCAGCTGAACCAGAGATGTTGGAAGCCTCAGGCAGCATGCATTTCAAGGCTGTCCAGTCTCTTAATCAAGCTTCTCAATGTGGAAATATATATATCTCTAGTATTTTTTTATAGTTTCATGTCACTGGCAGAGCATGCTCTGTGCTCATCATGACCCAGGATCAGTGGCGGTGCATCTATAGAGGGCGCTGGAGTGCTGCCCCCTCTGGCTCTCGCACCGCCACTGATTACAATAACATAGATTCATGCATTGCATGAATTTATGTTATTGTTGCCGGCCGCTGGTCTATTCAGATGGCCGGACCTTGAGTGCCCGGCCACCTGAATAATGGCAGCTGGTTGGCTGTGCGGTAGTGCCTATCAGAGCCAGCGGCTCTGATAGGATTTCCAAGTACAGCCCTCAGCCTTCCGGATGCTTATCCAGGGAACGTACGGGGGGTGCGTTCCTTGGATAAGACTGACAGGCGTCTTAGCCAATCAGGTTCACCGGTTCTGGTTATCGGTAACCTAATTGGCTGAAGCGTCATCGAGGGCGGGAGAAGACATCAAGGGACGTGGAAGGACTAGGAGGATGGCTGACTTCCAGAAAGGTAAGTGCCGGGTGGGGGAAGGGGCATTTTACAGGGCACAGCGGCGACAATGGGCACAGTGGTGATAATGGGCACAGTGGGGACAATTGGCACAGTGGTGACAATGGGCACAGTGGTGACAATGGGCACAGTGGGGACAATTGGCACAGTGGGGACAATGGGCACAGTGGCGACAATTAAAGGGCACAGTGATATCAATGGGCACAGTGGCGACAATGGGCACAGTGTCGACAATTAAAGGGCACAGTGGTGACAATTGGCACACTGACGACAATTGATGGGCACAGTGGCTGCATTTGATGGCATGGCACAGTGGTGACAATTGATGACACAGTGGCTGCGTTTGATGGCATGGCACAGTGGTGCGAATTGATGGCACAGTGGCTGCGTTTGATGGCATGGCACAGTGGTGTGAATTGATGGCACAGTGGCTGCGTTTGATGGCATGGCATAGTGACTGCATTTGATGGCATGGAACAGTGGTGACAATTGATGGCACAGTGGCTGCATTTGATGGCATGGCACAGTGGTGCGAATTGATGGCACAGTGGCTGCGTTTGATGGCATTGCACAGTGACTGCATTTGATGGCATGGCACAGTGGTGACAATTGATGGCACAGTAGCTGCATTTGATGGGCACAGTGAAGCTGCAATTTTTTTTCTTTTCTTTTTTTTCGTTTGTGCCCCCCCAAAAACTTTGAGCACCAGCCGCCACTGCCCAGAAAATGTAATTTGAGCACCATCACTAGATCAGCAGATTCCATTCCTCTCTGTGTTAAAGTGCTTGTAAAGTCTTGTTTTTTTTGTTTGTTTTTTAAATAACAAACATGTTATACTTACCTGCTTTGTGCAGTGGATTTTCACAGAGCAACCCAGATCCTCCTCTTCTCGGTTCCCTCTTTGGCATTCCTTGCCCATCCCTCCTGTAGAGTGCTCCCACAGCAAGCAGCTCCCACACCAAGTGGCCTGCCCCCACCCCCTCTCTCTTCTGGTTGACTGACCAACTTTGATTGACAGCAGTGGAAGCCAATGGTGCTGCTGCTGTGTCTCAGCCAATCAGGACGGAGAGTCTCGGACGGCCGAGACACTCATGGACATTGCTGGACAGAGATGGGGCTCAGGTAAGTATTAGGGGGCTGGGGGGGGGGGGCTGCTGCACACAGAAGGTTGTTTTTATTTTAATGTATTGAATGCATTAAGATAAAAAACCTTTTGACTTTACAACCCCTTTAAGACTGTTAGGGCCCGTACACACGATCTGACTTTTTGACAACAATTGTCCGACAGACCTGTTTTAGCGGACAATTTGACCATGTGTATGCTCCATTGGACAAACGTTTTCACTTTTTCATTAGACAAATGTTCGCTGTGAGAACAGACAAATGTCCTACGTCGGCTAATCCGATTGTGTGTACACAACTCCATCGGACTAAAGTCCAAAGTACAAACATGCAGAACCAATGCTAAAGATCAGACAGCAATAGCAGAAGTTGTCAAAGAGTAGTGGTAAAGAGCAGAAAAACCATGTAGTACGTCTATTATGTCACTACGTTCGTGTTTGTTGGCTGAAAAAGTCCCGTCGTGTGTATGCATACCAAGTTCACGGACAACGTCCTTTGGAGCAAAATCCACGGAAAAGTCTGATGGAAGTCCGATTGTGTGTATGAGGCTTTATACTTCCTTTACTTCCTTTATTGATAAAAATCTAACTGCACAAATAACCTAACACTTTTTATAGAGCAATGTAAATAAACCTTCCTGAAAGAAGAACATGGGAAAGTGACCAGCTGTGAGACCTCAGTTATAATTTTCAGATTATTTTTTTTGTTGTTGAAATTATAACTTTATATCAGCTAAAATCATGTGAATGCCTTTACAACGTAAGAAGACAAAATCAATCTAAAGGTGTTAAAGAGATTCTGCGGGCATTGTCTCTCCTACAATGCTTCTGGCATTGCACACAAGAGGAGTAATTGGAGCATTCACAGTAGCATCAGGTGTGAGAGTACCACAGAATCGTACAATCCTTATACATTTTAGGGATGCAGGCAATCAGACAATAATTCAAGTTAACACAACACTGAATGTAGGCATAGACAATACATGCTTATAGCTGATAAAATGAGAATTCCCAGCATTGCTTGTGATGCTCTTTTTATATGCATGGTTATGTTTTCTGAATAAAGTAACTTATGCACATACAAAAGTTTTTTTTTTTTTAAATTCAAGTAATCTTTATTCGTTTTCTTCCGTACAAAACAAAAGGTAAACATTAAAAATCGTTTTACATTTCATATATCCTAATTTAGTGCATTTCTATGTTTACAATTTATATTACTCCTTTTACCTTTCCCCCTTCCCACCCCCCTGCTTATTTGAATGTTTCTTTGTACCCACCTTGGCCGTTTTAAGTTCTACTTTACTCTTAGCACTTTTTAACATATAACGCATTTACGTCCCCTGGGAGTTCCTAACCTGCACTCTTTTACCTCATTGTTTTTAACTACCCCTGGTCTACCCACCACGGTGACCTCTCTTGTTTCCCCAGCTCTCCTTATGGTGGACATCCCATTCTACTCAACCAGGGCTTCCACATTGTTTTAAATTTGTTAAAATTGCCTTGTCTGGTTAGGGTTACTTTTTCTTTCCATACTGTGGCGTTTATCACATTTTCCCATTCAGTTGATGTTGGCGCTTTCTCTGACTGCCATTTTTGTGCTATCAGCTTTCTGGCTTGGAACAGACACCTTATAGCTGCTACCCTTCTGCCTTTTGACTCGAGTCTCTCCTCTATACATCCTAGCAGACAGACCAATGCCTCCAGTTCCAAGTTTATCCCAAAAGTAGTGTTTATGATCTCTATTACTCTGTAACGTCTCTGCTATGTGAGTATTTAATGAGAGGGTTGGATCACAGCTGCAGAGGCTTCTCAGGTGTAACCACCAGTTCACTCTCTTAGTATACAGAAAGTTTGGGGTTTAACTCATCACATCCTCAAAGTAATACCAACATGAAGCTTGCTTATTCCATCATAAGCATGGCAATATAGGAAACAAATGATAAGTGACGCTGATAGGTGGGAGCGTTACAGTGCAACCTAACTAAGCAGTTCTTAGCTGACAAGTATCTAAGTGGCTGGATGATTAATATATGACTAGTGTTATATTACTCCATGTATATTAGACACAATATTGATATAGACACAGTCTTTCAGATGGTAAGGAGATGTATCTAAGGATAGGTTACAGCAACTAGTAAAACCCCCCTATGGTAAGCAGATAGGTCATTAGTATCAATTCAAGTGTATTATGTGGTTAAAGATACTTGCGGTTCTGCTGGAGCTTATGGTGCACTGAGAGGAGCTTGTAGGGAAGTGCTAGAGGAGTCCCAAGATCCTGAGAACTGATGGTTCCTGGTATGGATGATCCAAGAGGGATTGTGGCAGGATGCAGAGTGGTGAAGAGATGCAGGTTCAGGAAGCCAAGGACTCCGTAGGCAGGGATGGATCTGGGTGACAAGCACTCCAGTGGATCGTGGGGTTCAGCGCTCGATGGGGTGATCGCAGGTGACGGCAGGGATCCGACAAAATAACGGAACACCCTGCCGTCATCTCTGCAAGCTTTAAATAGCCGGGAATTCGCGGGGAAACGACGCTGAGTCGCACTTCCGCGTTCCAGCGTGGAACGCAGACGTCCGCGCACCGGAAGTGACGCGGACGCCATACAGAACGGAGCGCAGCTGCTATTAAAAGGCACAGCTGCGCTCGTTGTAGAAAGAACAACATCTGAGATGTTACATACTCCCCTCCTCAAGGGGGCACCAACAGTGCTCCCTGAAAGAGAGGGTCGGTTAGGGTATCTACGGTGAAATTGTCTGATTAGGCGAGGGGCATGTATGTCTGAAGCAGCTTCCCAAGAGTCATCCAGTTGGTCATAACCTTTCCAACGTATCAAGTATTGAAGGGTAGAACCACGTCTCCTGGAGTCTAGGATCTTTTCAATCTCGTATTCAGTTTCACCAAGTACCTCGACAGGAGGAGGGGGACATGGTTTCCTGTTAGGAAAAGGGTTAGAAACGAAAGGTTTAATGAGAGAAACATGAAATGAAGAATGTATCTTCCAATCTGGGGGTAAAAGTAACTTAACAGCGTTAGAATTGATCAAATGTGTTATTTGGAAAGGTCCAGTGAATTGGGTGCCTAATTTTTTTGATGGAATCTTAAGGTGAAGATTTCGGGTGGAAAGCCAAACCAAATCCCCAACCTTGTAAACAGGAGGAACAGACCTGTGAGCATCATAGTATTGTTTTTGTCTTTGTTGAGCAAACTTTAAATTAGAATGTAGAATGGCCAGTGTGTTCTTTAAAGTAGAGAGATAATGATCAACTGCTGGAACACTATTTGGGACGTAGGTGGTTGGTAGACTGTTTGGGTGGAAACCATAATTGGCAAAGAATGGCGTGAATCGAGATGAAGAACTAGTAGAATTGTTATAAGAAAATTCAGCAAGGGGAAGCAAGTGAAACCAATCATCTTGAAGATGTGTACAATAACATCGTAAGTATTGTTCGAGGATCTGGTTGACACGTTCTGTCTGTCCATTTGTTTGAGGGTGGTAGGCAGTGGACATGCGATGGTCAATTTGTAAAGCATTACATAAGGCTTTCCAAAATCTAGAAACAAATTGACTACCGCGATCTGAAATGATTTGAGAGGGAAGACCATGTATTTTGAGAATATTAGAAATGAAAGCCTTCGCTGTCTCCAGGGAGGTTGGTAATTTCTTCAAGGGTATGAAGTGTGCCATTTTAGTTAAGAGATCTACCGTGACCATAATGGTGTTGGCACCATTTGACCTAGGGAGATCAACTATAAAGTCCATAGACACAACATCCCAAGGTCTGTTAGGTACTGGGATGGAAGTGAGTAGACCAAAAGGGGGTCTCCTGGAATGTTTGTTACGAGCACAAATTTCACATGAATTAACATATTCATGGATCGTTTTGGCAAGGTTGGGCCACCAATAGTCTCTCTTAATCCGTTGGATTGTCTTGTTGATCCCAGGATGGCCGGCTAATGGTGAGTCATGAAGATGTCTGAGTAGTAGAAGTTGTAAATTGGGGGGAACGTAGAACTTGTTGTTGAAGGTGTAAACTCCATCTGGTAACCTAGTAAGACCACTTGGTAAAGAGGAGAGATCTTTGGAGAGTGACTGAGAGATCAACTGCCTAAAGGAGGTGGTAACACCAATGAAACGGTCAGATGGAATGATAGAGAGAGGTGCAATTTCAGTGTTTTGGTCCTCATACATTCGAGACAGGGAGTCAGCTTTGACGTTCTGTGTACCAGGTCTATAAGATATATAAAAATCGAACCTGTCAAAAAATAAACTCCACCTGACCTGACGGGCAGAGAGGGTCTTACATGCCTTTAGATGCTGTAAATTACGGTGGTCCGTAAGGATGGTTATTGGGTATTTAGTACCCTCCAGTAGGTGCCTCCAATTTTGTAATGCATCTTTAATTGCAAGAAGCTCCTTTTCACCGATGGGGTAGTTCTTCTCTGCTGGTGATAGGGTCCTGGAGTAAAAGGCTACTGGGTGTAAAGGTTCAGATAGAGTTGGACGTTGAGAAAGTATAGCTCCCAAGGCATAATGGGAGGCGTCAACTTCTACAGTGAAGTGGTATTGTGGGTTAGGTAGTTGTAGGATAGGAGCAGAAGTGTAGCAGTGCTTAAGAGTGTCAAAAGAATTCTGGGCTTCCTTTGACCATGAGAAGGGTGTCTTCGTGCTGGTAAGAGTACTCAATGGTTTGACAATTGCTGAGAAATTTTTAATAAATTTGCGGTAGTAGTTTGAGAAACCGAGAAAGCGTTGAAGAGCTTTCCTAGAGTGGGGGATTGGCCAAGAAATAATACACTCTACTTTAGAGGGATCCATCTGGATGCCTTGAGGTGTAATTTGGTATCCAAGGAAGGAAATACTTGACTGGCTGAAAACGCACTTCTCAAGTTTGGCATATAAGAAATGCGTTCTGAGCCTGGCCAAAACCCAACGAACATGTTTGGTGTGTTCCTCAAGTGTATCTGAGTAGATCAGAATGTCATCCAGGTATATTACTACACAGATGTCAAGCAGATCTCGGAATATGTCATTTATGAACCACTGGAAAGTAGCAGGTGCGTTACAAAGTCCGAATGGCATCACAGTGTATTCAAAGAGACCATAACGAGTCTTGAAAGCGGTCTTCCACTCATCGCCTGGACGAATCCTGATCAAATTGTAGGCACCCCTGAGGTCTAATTTTGTGAAAACTTTTGAAGTTTGAAGACGTTCAATGAGTTCTGGAATGAGTGGTAGGGGGTAGCGGTTCTTAACAGTGATACGGTTGAGGGCACGGTAATCAATGATAGGTCGTAGAGAGCCATCTTTATTTTTAACAAAGAACATGGCAGCACTTGCGGGGGAAGTGGATGGTCTAATAAAGCCCCTTTTCAGGTTTTCATCTAGGTAATCCTTCAGATGCACGAGTTCTGGTTGTGATAGCGGATAGATATGTGCAGTTGGAATTGGACTGTCAGGAATGAGATCTATAGGACAGTCGTATATAGGATGGGGGGGAAGGATCTCTGCGTTGGTTTTACTGAAAACATCTGAGAAATCTTGTAGATAATTAGGGAGATCCTTACAGTAAACTTCTGTGGAGAGAATTGAAAAAATGGGGTAGCAAGTCTCCTGGCAGAATGTGGAGTTGAGATTGAGTGAGTGGTTAGACCAATGGAAACTTGGCTGATGGAGTAGTAACCAAGGTAACCCGAGAACTATTGGGAATAATGGAGATGGAATGACATCAAAGACAAGGGTCTCTGTATGGCTATTCCCGCAAGTGACCAGTAGAGGTGAGGTTTGAGAGGAAATAGGGCCCGAAGTGGAACTAGATCCATCAATAAAAGTGACAGAGAGAGGATTTTGTTTAACCACACATGGAATTTTATTAGAATTTACAATTCCTAAATCAATGAAGTTGCCACAGGCACCGGTGTCGACCATGGCGTCGATGGTGATTCTATCTTGGTCCCACTGTAAAGTAAGAGTGACATATATAAAGCGATTAGTGTTAGTTCCAGGTGAATTGGTCTTACATATGTTAGAGAAGTTACCTTCGGCGTTTCTCTTAAGAAGTGGGCAGGTAGAGACAATATGATCTGGAGCGGAACAGTAGAGACAAAGGTTCTGAGCTCTGCGACGTTGTTTCTCGGCCAGTGATAGAGGACCTTTGACAGCTCCGAGTTCCATGGGAACATCCTTAGGAGGTGACTTGGATCTCCTGAATTGTGGAGCAAGGTAAGTGGTGACACGTTCAGCCTTCCTTTCTCGTAGACGTCGGTCAATGGTGAGGGATAAATGCATAAGTTCCTCTAGAGATGGAGGGAGTTCAACGCGAGCAATCTCATCCTTCATTGGTTCAGATAATCCAATTCTAAATTGGTTACGCAGAGCGATATCTGTCCATTGGGTTTCTCGACTCCAACACTTAAATTCTGAAATATAGTCCTCTACAGGTCTTTTCCCTTGTTTGAGGTTTCTGACGGTGTTCTCTGCGGTAAGCTGTTTGTTTGGGTCTTCATAAAGAAGTGACATCTCATCCAAAAAAGTATTAAATGCGCCGAGTAAATCACCATGTTCTTCCACATATGCATCAGCCCAGATTCTAGGTTCTCCTCTAAGATAAGATATGAGGGTGAGAATTCGAACTCTGTCTGAGTAATAGGTGCGGGGGCGTAAATCAAACATGAGGCGGCAAGAGCTGATAAATTGGCGGAAAAACTTTCGGTCCCCAGAAAAGGGTTCTGGGGGGCAGACCTTAGGTTCAGGTCTCTCCCTTGGTTGGGCAAAATTTTGGTTACGTAAGGCGTCATTTTCTAATCGTAAATCGTTCATAGTGGCTGTGAGGGTATCCACTCTTTGTGAAAGTCCAACTAGGTGGTTAGCAAGCTCTGCTGGATCCATTTTAATTTTTAGGGGTTCCGTTATTATGTAACGTCTCTGCTATGTGAGTATTTAATGAGAGGGTTGGATCACAGCTGCAGAGGCTTCTCAGGTGTAACCACCAGTTCACTCTCTTAGTATACAGAAAGTTTGGGGTTTAACTCATCACATCCTCAAAGTAATACCAACATGAAGCTTGCTTATTCCATCATAAGCATGGCAATATAGGAAACAAATGATAAGTGACGCTGATAGGTGGGAGCGTTACAGTGCAACCTAACTAAGCAGTTCTTAGCTGACAAGTATCTAAGTGGCTGGATGATTAATATATGACTAGTGTTACACTCTACCCCAATACTTGTGCAATTGTGGGCACCTCCACAGCATATGTATTAAGTCCCCTGTCTTTTGGCATCTGGGGCATTTGTCGTCTTCTTTCCTACCAAACTCGTACAGTCTCTTTGGCATGTAATAGACTCTATAAAACAAAAAAAGGTGAGAGACTTTCTGCGATGGTGCAAGAGACACCAAGTTCCCTGCCGCAAGGATCTGTTCCCATTGTGCTTTTGTAATTTGGCCTACATCCTCCTCCCACCTCTGTTTGTTTTTTTCCAGTCTTACTCCCTCGAGGAACAAAAAGTTTGTTGATGTTCACTACAGTATTTGGGGCACAGAGACGGGAACCAATATAGGTTTTGCAAAAATGTAAAAACAGTGTTATGCTGATAAAAAAATATATTTCTTGCTTTTTGCACTGTTCCTTTTTTTAAATACTATTAGGTAGATTCAGAAAGAGTTAGGCCGGCTTATCTACAGATAAGCCGACCTAACTCTGAATCTAAGCCGACCTATGTTTAAGTGTATTCTCTAACAGAGATACACTTAAATATATCTAAGATAGGATGGCTTAGATTGCAATGTTTTGGCTGACCGCTAGGTGGCGCTTCCATTGCGGCCGGCGTAGATTATGTAAATTAGCTTGTACGCCGATTCACAAACGTACGCGCGGCCGCCGCAGTCGAATTACGTAGTTTCCGTAAGAGATAGGCCGCCTAAAGTTAGAGCTATGCTCTAGTGGCCTAGCCAATGTTAAGTATGGCCGCCGTTCCCGCAGCGAAATTCTAAATTTTAACGTCGTTTGCGTAAGTCGCCCGAGAATCGGGATTTACGTCGTTTACGTCCACGTCGAAATCAATAGGCCCGTACGGCATACTTAGCCGCAATGCGCCCTGGGAAATGTAGGCGCCCGGCACATGCGCAGTGTAGAAAAACGTCAAAAAACGTGAGGTCAAGCCTCATTTCCATACAACACGCCCCCCTCCAACCAATTTGAATTAGGCGCCCTTACGCCCGCTCGTTTTAGGCTACGCCGCCGAAAATTGGCAGGTAAGTTGATTTAGAATCACTACTAGCCTAACTAATTTATGGCGGTGTAGCCTAAACAGGCTAGGCTACGCCGCCCTAAAGTAAGGCCAATGTACCTGAATCTACCTATGTATGTACACAATAATGCCTTGCTTTTAATGTTCACTATAGGTAAGCAGAATGGTTCTAAAAACCCATGAGGTCACCATGTAAGTGTTGGCATGGTGGTCAATGATTTTGCTGATAAAGAAAAACATTTGTTTCCAGAGCTGGTGATAACACGACTGTTAATAAACATTTGAGGGAACATTGCCACTGTATTTCTTTAAATATTCATAGAAAGAAAATGTTTTCTTCAAGAATGTGTGTAATAATAATAATAGATACCGTATTTATCGGCGTTTAACACGCTCGGGCGAATAACACACACCCTAACTTTAAGAGGGAAGTTTCAGGAAAAAAACTTTCCACATCCCCCTGCATATAACACGCAGGCACAGTTTACCCTCTATTTTTAGGGTAAAAATGTGAGTATTATACGCCAATAAATACAGTAAAAATAATAATAATAATCATCATCATCATTTTTTAAAGTAACACTTTTTCAAAAACATTTAATGGAGCTGATGTAACCCTCAGAGACTATTTAAAGCCCACTGTACACTTAAAGCAATCCTAATTTTGCCTTCTCTGTTGAATTTCTATTAATTCTCTACTTCCTATGCATTCTCAAAGTGTGTTGCTAAAATGGTGAAATGACCTGAACTAAGTGAAAACTCTCAATTGCACTAAATTGCATCCCCAATCTTCAACATTAAAAACCCCAACATTTCATATGTTGTTATCTCTTTATGGTCTTGTACTAACTTATTTTTTTCTTTGAAATGCCTTAAAATACCTATTTCTTGCAACAGGGATATCCTTCATGCATGCTTATGCCAATATTCTGTGCTGGAAAAGCTGAGTAATGACCACATCCCTGATTATAGAAAGTAAGGCCCAGGTAAATGAATGAGGGTGCGGCTTAGTCCCCAACAATGAGATCTCTCAATCAAAGAAATTGCCCTTAGGAAGCATAACAGAGCATAGTAAATGAATAGAAAGAGGGTGGGGGCGCTAAATTAAATAACATAAAGATATGAATATAAAATATTGATAAAATATATACATAACATGAATATATCAATTGGAATCACAAAACCAATCAAGTGCTGTGCAATTAAGTAGTGTAACAATGCCCAAAATTAACACCAACAGACTCAAATAATAAATACAAATGGCTAAACAAAATCAAAGTGCAACAGTGCATTATTGTGGTAAATACCACTGGCGAATACGTGATAAATAAGTCAACAGTGCAGTTCATTATTGTGGTAAATACCACTGGCGAATAAGTGATAAATAAGTCCTTTAATAAAGTGCTATGTGCATAAACAGTGGCCTTCAAATTCACTGTAGATATATCCACCTTTACCGACTGTGAAAAATCACCCAGAATGTGCTCAAGTTAAAGGGACACTAAAGGAATTTTTTTTTTAGCTAAATAGCTTCCTTTACCTTACTGCAGTCCTGGTTTCATGTCCTCATTGTTTGTTTTTGCTGTAATCCTTCTCTGTTCTGAACACTTCCTGGTTGTCTGTTTCCTGATGAAAAAAGTCATGGGAGCTTTCTCTCTGTGGT
The DNA here is from genome assembly GCF_905171775.1 of Rana temporaria. Classification (NCBI taxonomy): domain Eukaryota; kingdom Metazoa; phylum Chordata; class Amphibia; order Anura; family Ranidae; genus Rana; species Rana temporaria. The sequence goes on from NC_053489.1 coordinate 508,899,395, forward strand.
CACTAATCAAGGAGGTGTGATTACTGTGTATCTAAAACCCCTCAACACCAATCAGTTTCGTTTTCCAAACCATCACTGCCCTGTATTGGCTCTGTGCAGCAGAGAAGCAGAAAACATGCAAACACGAAACTGAAACTACAGGCACATTATATGATTGATTTTTATCTATTTTTAATCATTTTTAAAAAGAAACAGTTAACTATTATGTCTCTATACACTGTAACCAGTCATTTCAGCAAAAAAAAATGTTTTCCTTTACAACTCCTTTAAGGATGGCACCTTACCAAATGTTGTTGACCCTTTTAGCCAAAAAATAGGTCAATCAGAGCTTAGTCCACAGATGTGTAGCTGCATTAGTACTCAGACTCCTTGGAATCAACCAGGCTCCGATAGCAATATACGGAATGAAGAAAAAGACCGCAATAGTATAATTCCGTTTTATTTAAAAGAAATGTAAAAAACAGGGCGCCAAGTGCCTGCGTACTTGTGTCGGCGCCAGTGGTATTTACCACAATAATGAACTGCACTGTTGCACTTTTGATTTTGTTTAGCCATTTGTATTTATTATTTGAGTCTGTTGGTGTTAATTTTGGGCATTGTTACACTACTTAATTGCACAGCACTTGATTGGTTTTGTGATTCCAATTGATATATTCATGTTATGTATATATTTTATTCAATATTTCATATTTACATCTTTATGTTATTTAATTTAGCGCCCCCACCCTCTTTTTATTCATCCCCTATTCCAGTATGCACTGATTTTGGGGTGCAGCTCAATTTGTATTATTCTATACACCTAATTTAATCAAATTTTATTGGCGCGAGATATACACCTTTTTCCAAGAGCATAGTAAATGATTACATAATACCATGTAAACGAGTCAGTCCTCACATTTTTATCCCCACATGGTTTTCATCACACCATTTCAATTTCCCAAGACTTCCCACAGCACTTCCAGCCTTTCTTCTTCTCCCTCCCCATCAGCTGTCAGAAGCGATGAGCACTTAGGTGGGGATCAGATATTAGGATAGAGAGGGGGACTCAGTAAACATGCTTCTCGTGTTTATTAACCCCTCCTTTTCTAAATGAATGAAAACAGTGAGTGATTAGAACCAATCACTCCTGTAATCATTAATAAATAATTCATAGTAAATTGTGTTTACTATGTCTTCAGTTTGTGAATGAACAGGAAGTCTCTGTATAGAATGCTTCCTGTTTATTGAGTGAGTTCATTTGCAGAGAAGATGGTGGTTGCTGTCTCTATTTCAAAAGTTGTCTGTTTAGATCATGGATGCTCAACCTGTGGCCCTTTAGCTGTTGCAGAACTACAAGTCCCACAAGGCATTGCAAGCCAAGGACAGTTACAAGCATGACTCTCAAAGGCAGTGGCATGATGGCACTTGTAGTTCCGCAACAGCTGGAGGGCCACAGGTTGAGCACCCACGGTTTAGACTCCTGATATTTCTCAAATCTTAAAAAACAAAAATAAAGTATAACTAAGACATCATTCACACATGGACGATATTTCTGTGCCATGGGGTCACAGGTGTAGTGTATAGTGTTGAGCAGAACACGGCATATTCGATTTCGCGATATATCACGAATATATAGCCGTATATTCGAGAAATATTCGCTAAATTAGAATATTCGTGATATTTTATCGAAATGAAATTTTTGCGAAATTTCGCTATTGCGAATGCGAAAATAATTGCGAAATTTCGACAACAGCGGAAGGAGCACTCTGATTGGCTCAGAATATTCGTAATATTTTGCACTCTGATTGGCTCAGAATATTCGTGATATTGTATCGAAATTTCGCAAAATGCGAATGCGATATTGATGGCGGAATTTCGACAACAGCGCTAGGAGCACTCTGATTGGCTCAGAATATTCGTGATATTGTATCGAAATTTCGCAAAATGCGAATGCGATATTGATTGCGGAATTTCGACAACTGCTGGCTCTGATGCAAAAGAAGGGCGGAGAAAATAATCGCGCAATATTCCTATTGCCGAATAATCGCAATGCGAATTTTCGGCAATATAAAATGATGGCTTCAGCTGATCGGCCCAAGGTCTCTAATCATACCAGCAATGCTTTTAGACGTCGATGGAGATCTCTAGGATGTGATCTGTTCTAAAAATAAAATTGAATCGAATAGTCGGAATAGCGAATATTGACCGCGAAATTCGAAATATTCGCGAATACTCGAATATGCCATATTCGAGCCGAATATTCGCAATACGAATATTCGTGAGCAACACTAGTAGTGTACAGCCATGGGCAGCAGCCTATACAATTTAATGACAGCCTGACAGAAGCCACAACTTTATGCATGTAAACACACATCCTCGACCAAACTGGGAAACTCATACATCCCTATACGCATGTAACAGCTTGGATGTGTGGTTACATGTGTACAACCATAGCATCTGTGAACCTGTCATTCATTTGTACAGGCTACTGTCTGAGGTTGTATGCGAAATACTTTTGACTCCCAGGCACAGAAATATTCTTATTCTTAACTTGATACAGCCCTTTGGGCTATGTTAAGGTGGCTACACACACACACACTCTAACACACACACAAATTATACACACAGAGGGGGTTATTTACGAAAGGCAAGTCCACTTTGCACTACAAGTGCAAACTACAAGTGCAAAGTGCACTTGGATGTGCAGTTGCTGTAAATCTGAGGGGTAGATCTGAAACGAGGGGAAGCTCTGCTGATTTTAGAATCCAATCATGTGCAAGCTAAAATGTTCATCTAGCCCCCCCCCCCCCTAAAATGTTTTTTAAAGTATAGCTTCACCCTAAAATGTTTACAATGGTCCATCAGAGGGGGTGAGGAATGTGATAATTGGGCCTTATGTTTTTGTATTTAAATGCTCCTTAAAATAAATGTTAGAATGATGTTGGCCAATAATGTTTTTGTTTAATCTGCGTGCAATGTTATGAGCAAAAGTACTATTTTTTTTTATCTTGTTTGATTCCACAGCTTCCTTCCACGCTACAGGAATGGCAGACTGTGGCATCGGAGTTTGCTACGCGGTGGGACTTCCCCAACTGTGGTGGAGCCCAATACTTCAACTACAAGGGGTTTCATAATATTGTGCTGATGGCGGTGGTGTCAGCACAGTATGAGTTCCTCTTTGTAGATGTGGGGAAGAACGGCCAGATGTCGGATGGGGGAGCCTTCAGGCAGACAGAGTTTGCTCTTCGCCTTCAGAGTGATGACCTTGCATTGCCACCAGATGCAGAGAATGTTGAAGGACTTCATAGTATTCATAGTATTGTCCTTTGTGCTTCTGGCTGATGAAGCCTTTGGCCTGGGACCGCATCCCATGAGGCCATTCCCCCAGCAGACCCTCACCCCAGAGAGAAGGGTGTTCAACTACCGGCTGGCCTGAGACTGAAGAGTTGTGGAGAACGCCTTCCGGATAATGGCCAGTCGGTTCCACCTGTTTTTAACCTCTATGCACATGGCGGAATATAAATGGAGTAAGGAAGTCATGGGCGGGCGACGTGTGCGGAGTGTCACGCATGCGTAGTGTATATAAAGCTTAACACACATGTGTCGTACCTATGTTCGGTGTGCGGAGGAAGTTGTAAAAGCAAGGAACGTGTGAACGAAGGTATGATTTGAACTTGGGACATCAGTGGCCTATACTGCAAAGAGATTGAAGGCCTATATGGGAATAAAGATTACTAGAGTTTATAGACTGTGATTGACATTAGTATATTTGTCTTTTGTTTTGTCTTACAGAAAATATGAATCCATTTAATGAGAGGGAGTTCCTTAGTGATTTCATAGATAGATTAAGGGAGCTGCCTGTTCTTTGGGCGACAAAAGACCCCATCCACCAGCAAAAAGGGCTAAGGACAGCAGCACTGAAGAGCCTGCCCCATGTAAAACTGAACAGCTGGACACTAAAATTGGGACCCTGAGAGGCACAAACAGGACTGAGCGTAACAAGGTCCTGGCTTCTCAAAGGTCTGGAGCAGCAGCAGGGCATGTATATGTACCGTCGTTGTGGTACTACAGCAGACTGTCCTTTCTTGACAACCACCTTGAATCAAGGCAGTCACTTTCCACCCTTGCCCCCAGACTTCCCTCCAGAAAAAACTCCAGAAAAACCTCCAGCCAACCCTCCAGCCTTCCCTGCAGCCAAGCTAAGCCTTCTCAGGAGCAAGATGAGCCTTCCATCCTGAAGGAAGACCCGGATGTGGCTGTCTGGAGCCAGGTATAGTATTTAAAATGTATTTATTGTGAAAAAAAATGCTGTAAAATAGATGTTAATATGTAAAAAATATCTAATGTTTGATCTAAAAGTGTTTTCCATATCAATAGACAGTAGTGGCCCAAAACGTTGGGGAGAAAATAATGAAAACGGCTGGGGTCAGAATGATTGTCTTTTCTATTTATTGTCAATCAATTTGCAACAGTTATGAGCTGAAAATTGTGTGTGATTGTTGAACCTAAAACTCAAACTGTCCCTTTTTTATACACAGGAGGACATCAGCCAGGACAAGGGCCTGGAAAGTGTCAGGCAGGAGGAGGCCGGGGTGAGTGGCAGAGAGGAGGTGGCAGGAGTGAGTGGCACAGAGATGGCGGCAGGGCCACGTGGCAGAACAAGGTGCCAGGTGCCTCCCATCCGCCTTCCAACAAGAAGGGCCAGGAGGGATAGGAGGGTGAGCGAGGCAGCACTGGCCCTGATTAAAGAGGCACAGGCCACCCTCCAGCAGCCTACCACCCCTGAAGAGGGCTATGGCACCCTCGTAATGGCCAAAATTAGCCATATGTCCGTGGGCCAATGCCTCATATTTGAGCCCCTCTTAATTTGTTTGCTGAATAAGGGGGTGAGGGGGGCACTTACTGAGGACATGGTTATTTGTAGCCATGGCCATCCTCCTCCACCTGCTTCTTCTCAACCTCATCCTCCTCCACCTCCACCTTCTTCTTCTCAACCTCCTCCACCTTCTTCCCCTCCAACTTCTTCTCCTCCACCTTTATCTCCTCCTCCTGGCACGAGTACACCTTCAGAGGCACAGGCTCCAGCCAAGCGGAGAAGGAAGGCTGCAGAGAAGGCTGCAGAGAAGGCTGCAGGGCAGGCTGCAGAGAAAGTAGCAAGAAAGGCAGCAAAGAAGTCTGGAGGGAAGGCTACCAGGAAGACCAAGAAGTGATGGCCTTGCTTCAAGGTGGTCTGACAGAAGTACCGCAGTACTTGGGACATACACTGTATATCTGACCTGCTGCTGTTCCTGACCTCTGGGAGTCCAGTACTAGATTGGGCTCCCTCCTGTATGTGTTTCTCACATGTGTCCCAATTTTAGTGTCCACACAGAGTTGCACAAATGGCCGGCAGGTTCTTCAGCACTGCCTTCTATTTATTTTATTTATATTCTATACCAGAATAAATGGTCATTTTTTTTCCAGTTCATACTTGCCTATGTGTTTATAATCAACCCAAACATTTAGCTTGTGAGTAGGCAGATTAACTTTAAAAAACTACAAAAGGTCTAATTATCAAGGGACAGATCAGATAACAACAAACAATAATGTTAAAATTGTGGTAACTTGACACAACAAAATGAAAAAAAAAATCATGGAGCTGACTAGAAATTAAATAATAATTAAAAATGTAGATCTGTATTTACATTTTTTTTAAATCTTGATATATAAATTAATCAAACATATTCATGAGATCAGCATGAACATTTTTACAAAAAGTTAGTGAATATCAGCAGCAAAAGAAGATCATTGTTGTTCATTATTGTACCATTCTAAAGATGATTAAAATGCGCAGCATTTAAACAATGCAATAATTTTTAGGCGTGACGAAGGTGCTATCTCCATTACGAACGCTACTTTTACCGAAGGTGCGCTCCCGTCTCATACTTTTTTCTGAGCATGCGCGGGTTTCTAAGCATACACACAAACGTGTTTCTCGTCGTAAACCAGCCCAACAAGAAACACGACGAGGAAACTGAGACTCCCGACAAGAAAAAAGATTGCATGTTCTCTTTTTTCCTCGTCGAGATCCACAAGATTTCTCGACGAAAAAAAAAAAACACACAATCGTTTTTCTCGGTTGTGTGTACGAGGCCTCAGAGGTGTAAGTTAGTAAGAGGTTCCACCTATAAATGTCCTTCAGTGCCACCTATCAGTGCCACATCTGAGGCCTCGTACACACCACAGGACATGTCCGATGAAAACGGTCCTCGGACCGTTTTCATCGGACATGTCCGCTCGGAGATTTCGGTCTGATGGCTGTACACACCATCAAACCGAAATCCCCGTCGACAGAGAACGCGGTGACGTAGACGACACCGACGTTCTCTATCGCGCAAGTTCAATGCTTCCACGCATGCGTCGAATCAATTTGACGCATGCGCGGGATTTCGGTCCGCTGGTTAGACGTACTAACCAGCGGACATGTCCGACGGACAGCTCTCCAGCGGACAAGTATCTTAGCATGCTAAGAAACTTTGGTCCGCTGGAAATCTGTCCTCTAGCCTGTACACACGATCGGATCTGTCCTCTGAAACTGGTCCACCAGTTTCAGCAGACATGTCCGGTCGTGTGCACGAGGCCTCAGTGTCACCTCTCAGTGCCCACCAGTGCCGCCTCATCAGTGCCCACCAGTGCCACCTATCATTGCCCATCAGTGCCGCCTTATCAGTTCCCATCAGTGCAGCCTATCAGTGCCCATCAGTGCAGCCTATCAGTGCCCATCAGTGCAGCCTCATCAGCGTACATCAAAAAAGGCGAAAAATTACCTGTTTGCAACATTTTATAACAAAATATAAAACTGTTTTGTTTTGTTTTTTCCAAATTGTTGGTCTTTTTAAAAAAATTTAACAAAAAAATAAAAAAACGGCAGTGATCAAATACCACCAAAAGAATTTGGGTACAGTGTTGCATGACCGCACAAATGTAATTCAAAGAGTGACAGCGCTAAAAGCTAAAAATTGGTCTGGGCAGGAAGGGGGTTTAAGTGTCTAGTAAGCAAATGGTTAAAGTCAGAAGGTTGCTTATCTTAATGCAATTGTATGCATTAAGATAAAAAACCTTCTGTGTGCAGCAACTGTCCCAGCCCCCCCTAATACTTACCTAAGCCCTGGGACTCTCCTCCTGATTGATTGAGACACAGCAGTAGCACCATTGGCTCCCTCTGCTGTCAATTAAAGTCAGTTCGCCAATCAGGAGAGAGAGGGGTGGGACCGAATTGGGTGTCCATGTCTGAATGCACACACAGAGCTGTGACTTGGCCCGGGTGCCCCATAGCATGCTGCTTGCTGTGGGGGCACTTGACAGGAGGGAGGGGCCAGGAGAGCCAAGGAGGGACTCAAGAAGAGGAGGATCTGGGCTGCTCTGTGCAAAACCAAGTGCACAGAACAGGTAAGTGTAACAGGTTTATTATTTTTAGAGAAACAAAAACAGACTTTACAGTCACTTCAAATTGGGGAGCATAGCCTGGCAGTAAAGGGTTAAACAGCAACTGCACTGTTACACATACATACCAACTGTATTCTTCAGATCAACAGAGTGGGCTGTTATTCAATAGCTGCTCTTCTCTATTGTATTTATTTTATTTTATTTGCATACATATAAGAGTCTGTTTACAATTGTCCATTTCCATACAGTTAGGTGTACAGTAACATCTATTCGATTATCATTGGCTCTTTTCTAAACTCATGTATTGTCTTCTTTGCTATATCATATTCATAAGCACTCCGGAACTGTACCACATGTTCTTATTGTGATGTTTGCCTTGAACATCAATGAACGTCTTTAAAATAGAAAACACATTTCACATAGAAATCACTTATTCCTGAGCAGCAAATTCACAACACACATCACAAAAACACATTTATAATGATATACACACTTAAACCAAACTAAAAGGATACTCAAGCGCATATCAATAGCTGGCTGTTGATGGTATTGTAGCAGGTGCACAAGCAGTAATTACTTATTCTTCATATCTTCCCATTATTATATTCTGTCACCAGATCTATTTATGTTCTGTGACCAGTCAAAATTTTGGGTTTTCATTCACGATCAATTTTAGTGGTATTGATCATAGGGACAGAGGCCCAGATTCAGTAAGCAATTGCGCCTGCGTAACCATAGGTTACGCAGCGCAATTGCTTACTTGCTCCGGCGTTACGAATGCTCCTGATACAGGAACATCGTAACGCCGACTGCAGCCTAAAATCTGCGTGGCATAAGGCTCTTATGCCACGCTGATTTTAGGCTGCATTCTTGCGTTGACCGCTAGGGGGCGCTCCCATTGTGATCATCGTATAGTTTGCAAATTGCATACTAACACCGATTCACAAAGTTGCGCGGGCCCTGCGTACGCAAGGTACGGAGTTTCCGTACGGCGTCTTTAGCGTAAGGCTGCCCCTTCTAATAGTAGGGGCAGCCAATGCTAAAGTATACCCGCCCTTCCCGCGTCGCGACGTTCAAATTTTACGTTGTTTGCGTAAGTGATTCGTGAATGGCGCTGGACGCCATTCACGTTCACTTTGAAGCAAATGACGTCCTTGCGACGTAATTTGCCGCAATGCACGTCGGGAAAGTTTCCCGACGGAGCATGCGCTCTACGCTCGGCGCGGGAGCGCGCCTAATTTAAATGATTCCCGCCCCCGACGGGATCATTTACATTGCGCGCGCTTACGCCGGGCAAGTTTGCCGGTGCGCCCTCGCAATTTACGGAGCTACTGCTCCGTGAATCGAGGGCAGCGCAAAATATTTGCGGGGGCGCAGGGCAAAATCGTTGCCCTGTGCCTCCGCAAATAAAGCGCAAATGTACCTGAATCTGGGCCAGAGAGTGATTCTCCCTAACAGGGTTAGATACAGCAATAAACATCTGACAGGTGTTCCAATCTCTCCCCCACTCTAAAAAATCTAAAACTAAAAATGGTTTGCATTCATTTATACTTTAAAGCCCTGTACACACGATCGGTTTATCCGCTTAAAACCGACCGATGGACTGTTTTCATCGGACAAACCGATCGTGTGTGGGCCCCATCGTTTTTATTTCCATTGGTGTAAAAAAATAGATCATGTTTTACATTTTTCCTATGGATAAGAAAGCGATAGAAAAATACGATCATCTGTATGGAACTCCTTCGGTCAAAAATCCACGCATGCTCAGATCAAGTCGACGCGTGCTTGGAAGCATTTGGAAGCATTTTTTTTTTCCGGCTCTTACATTACAGTGAGTTGATTTTATCCCTAAACTTTTGAGGATGTGGGTCCTACACTTGTGGCAGTATGATCAAAAACTGATGGAACAGATGCTATAATTATATATATATAAAGGCATTTGCGCTCAAGGTTTTGTTTATATTTGTAAGCAGAAGAACATATTATTTTTTGTCTGATTTAGTTTTCTCAAAAAACCAAACGCATGTATTTTTTAATAATCATTTTCTATAATCAACAGGGAGTCTTTTTACACCCTTGATATTTGTTCACCAACTCTCTCTTTCCTTAATATGGAATCCAGTCCATCAATATATATTATATGCTCAAAGAAGATCAAACATGATTTTATTTTAAAGGTAACATCACAGCAAAAGGCAAAATTTCTCCAAGGAGGTGAAAATATACGCTTTATTGAACCACTAGCTAATTTTCTTTTGAAGGATTTGTTCATTATGCTGAAAATGTCAAGCTTAGTAAGCAAACTAAATCTTTCTGTTTGGCTCATATTCAGTTCTGAGAAATTCTCTGAAATGCAAACTGAATCCTCACTTGTTTCAGCTTTCAATTGAACAAGAGTCATAAAAAAAGGAGTTTTAATTCATCTTAAATGTATTAGTGAGACTAATACAATATGATTCAATTTCATCTTGATGACACGCGTTAGTTTATATTTTTATATTTTCAGCTAAAATATAGCAGTTAAAATGGCATTATTGATAGATTGTTACCAAGTCTCATGATGAAATACAGTAAAACCAACATTTACTAACCTCTAGAATTGTAAAAAGAATTGTAAAAGTATACTGTAGATACTAAAAGAAAAGCAACATGCAAACCAGATAAAAAGCCAAATATAACCCCTGAATATTGTTGGAAAAGTTTTTTTTATGTGTATTGTGTGACTATTTGTAGGAATGTAAAATGGCTTCTAAAGACACGTTGCTTTAACGTGTTTCTGTAATGGCTTCTAAGGACACGTTGCTTTAAACTAGCCTAATTCTATTGTTTGTTTTACTTCCTTAAATCAAACTTTGCTAAGAGTTGTAAAGAGACACTGTGATTGGCAACAAAGCTGTTTGCCTCATGAGCCACCGGTGGTCTTTAAGCCAATAGTATACTTCCTGTTGACCATATAAGAAGGTCATACACCTCGTGTCTGTATGGGACTTTTGCTTTTTCACATAGCATGTAGATTCCATCCAGTTATACCGGTGTAACTGAAATAAAGTTATCTTGCTTCTGGAACACTTGAAGTTTGACTGATCACAGGGGAAGAATTATCCTATCATTTTGGTCCTTCGAGCCGCAACCAATGCGTGAAGCCCGGGTCCAATGGTTCTGATCGATCAGAAATCGGTGAGTATCGGATCTCAAAACTCACTGAGAAAATAAGTCCCCCCACTTAACATTAGTGGTCAAATAGGGGCCGATTGCTACCAGGACCCGGGTTCAACCATCTGGTTCCGAACCTGCCGTGATTCAGTCCTTCTATTGTGTTTTGGAGGTAAGATACTTTAAATTATATTTTTTTCCTCTCTCTCTAATTCTATTCTTTTTTTCTCTTTTTCTCTGCTTGATTCTGGTTATGAGTTATAGAACAGACATTGGGACTGATTGTATGACATCTTAATAGTCCACTGATGAGTTGTGATAACAGACATTGAGACTGATTGTATGACATCTTAATAGCCCACTGTAAAACAGGCATTTGGGGCGTTGCCTGAGATAAAAATGGACGTCGCCTGCTGTCCGGGACAGATAAAAAAAAGATTTGAAGGGTATACCGAATGTCGTAGGTTGCGGACCCGACAATTTAAGCGCTAAAAGTAGCTGAGTTATCTAAATAGATTGCGAGGCCTACTGTTTTCTTGGTGATCACTTTTTCTCCCTTTCAAATGGTTAACCTTGCTAACTTTACCTTTTGTTTGAACAACAGTACTGCTGCACACACAGGTTTTAGCAATTTTTTTGTTTTTCCCCATAGTGTGGGGTGTTTTGATATTTTTTTTCCTTTCTCCCCTGTATTCTTATTGTTATCGTAGCCCAAGGATTGCTACACCAGTGATTTACAAATTATTGGAAACCCCAATTAATGCTAACAACAGGGACATTTTTTTGTTAAGGCAGTGTCTGTAATCTGGTGTTTAAACACTGGGCTCACCCCCACCCCCCCCCCCATTCAGACATTGCTAAGTACACTTGCTCTTGTGTGTGTGTGTGTGTGTGTGTGTGTGTGTGTGTGTGTGTGTGTGTGTGTGTGTGTGTGCGCGTGTGAATTTAGACCAGGTCTTTTTTTTTTTTTTCTTCTCTCTCTTCTTTTTTTGTTTGTTTTGTTTGTTTTAAACAAACTGTGCTTCTAAAAAAAAGAGGGGAGGGTAAATAGTTTAGGAAATATATGTGTGCATAGGTTTCCTGTTTGGGGAATTTAGACTTTGTTTTATATAGATTTTGGTGGGATTTGTATTCTAAACTCAACACTGAAGCAAAAGAACAGAGCACCATGGGGAATAATTTCTGTAAAGGGATGTATTGTGTGTGTTGCTGTTGTGTTCCTAATGCACCATTAGAAGGTGATAAGAAATGTATGCATAACAAAGACCCTAATATTGTGATATACTGTGCTAAAAGGAAAAGAGATAAAGAAAACCTCCTATTAGGTATGGTGTAGATGATGGTGAAATATACCCTTTGATAGAAGTCCCAAACCCCAGGGGAGGACAGGCTGACGGGTTGGGAGGACAGCATCCCCTGACAATGACTGTTTTCAGGCCATGGACTGAGAAGGACATACAAAAGGCTACAGAACACATATAACATCCAAAATTAGGTCCAGTGGAATTTATTGAAAACATAGAGGGATTACGGAACAGTTACAAGTTGAACTGGGTGGAGGTAAAGAGAGCCCTGAGGAGAGTGCTGGGATCAAATTGGGCTTCCGTAAAGGGGGATTGGGACCCTTGCGGCCTAGCAGACGGACAGGGGGCGAAGAGATCCATTACCTCCAGATAGCCCAGACTTGGGAAACAGGTTGACTGCATTACTGAATAGATGTTAGCTTAGATGGATTCAAAGGACTGATTGGCAGAAAATAAACATGACAGTACAAGAAGACAAGGAGAGTGTCAGTGACTACCTAAATAAACTACGAGAGGTTTTTAAAGTGTTCTCCGGGCTCCCCGAAGCTGAGGATGTGAATAGTGCATATCAGCAACAGCTAAAAATAGCTTTTGTAAATGGATTAAAACAGGATCATAAGGATTACATTGTTAAAAATATGGTTACATACCGAACTGCATCAGTTTTAGATGTTTTACAATATGCTAAACATTCAGAGAAGTATCTGAAAACAATGGGAAACAAATTTGAAAGTAAAGGTTTTTGTGCAAAGTGTTGAAGGAGATGAGGATGTAGAGGAGTACACTCCTGAGGCGGAAACAGAGGAGTCCCATAGAAGGAAGCAGAGGAGGGTATTGCCTCTAATAGATACATTTTTACAAACAGGGGTGGTTATTCTGTGTCCTGACAGCCCCTGTAACACCCCTCGTTTCCCTGTTAAGAAGGCTCCGCCTTCCACAGGCTGGAGAATGGTACAGGATTTACAAGCTGTTAACCAGGCAGTTATACCAAGAGCTCCTGTGGTACTAGATCCATCCACACACACTATTGAATGATTTGGATCCAGGGAATGAATTCTTATCTATGATTGATATCAGTAATGTTTTTTTTAGCTTTCCAGTGCACCCCGACCATCAATTTTGGTTTGCCTTCACTTACCGGGGGAAAAGGTATACCTTCACCAGGTTGCCCCAGAGCTATTGTGAGTCCCCCACCATCTTTTCACAGGCAATGTCCACAAACTTGGCTCAATTTGTGCCCCTAGGGGGAAGCCAGCTCCTCCTCATTGAAGACACATTCTAGTGGCGTCTCCCTCAGAGGAGGTTTGTAGGACTGATACAATGGCTCTATTGTATTTTCTCCATGATCAAGGGCATGAGGTAAATAACACTAAAACTCTAGTTGTGGCAACAGCAGGTCAAATACTTAGGGTATAATATCTCAAAAGAAGGTCGGCACCTGGATGAAGCGAGAATTTGAATCCTCCTACAGGTGTCGAGACCAAAAAAAACAAATGATGTATTTTTTGGGCATGAGGAATTTTTGTAGGGTTTGGATCCCCGGGTATTCAATATTGACCGCCCCGTTGGTCCATGCCTTACATGGTAACCCCATGGCCCCACAGGATGCTATTAAATGGAATGAGGAAACAGAGATAGCTTTTACTGACCTAAAACAAGTCCTTTCTAGTTCATCAGTGCTAGCCTTAACGGAATATGACAAACCTTTTTCAAACAAACAGTAGATTTAAGGGAAGGTCATATAACATCAGTACTTACACAGTCACATGGTGAGCGCCAGAGGCCAATTGCTTACTATTCTACAAAACTAGACAGTGTAACTAGAGCACTTTCACCCTGTGTACAGGCAGTGGCAGCTGCAGCCGAAGCAGTTAAGGCCTCAGCATCTATAGTGCTATATCACCTGCTGACACTCATAGTACCTCATGCAGTATCTGTTATTCTTTTACAACAAAAGATATCACATTTGAGCCCAGCACGACACCTTTCCTGTATGACAATACTCTTAACACAACCTCACTTAACAATACAGAGGTGTACTACATTAAACCCATCCACACTACTACCACTCCCTACTGATGGCCATAAATATAACTGTACTGCTGCCATCGCTTAAAAGGTACTGCCTCAAAGTGATTTGAAAGATGTACCTTTATCTAATCCTGACATGACGCTTTTTGTTGATGGCTCCAGTAGGAAAAATCCAGATGGCACAAATGCAACTGGATATGCAGTAGTGACTAGTGTTGAGCAGAATATGCCATATTCGATTTCGCGATATATCTCGAATATATATTCGAATATTCGAGATATATTCGCTAAATTCGAATATTCGTGATATTTTATCGAAATTAAATGATTGCGATTTTTCGCTATTGCGAATGCGAAAATAATTGCGATTTTTTGATAACTGCGGTAGGAGCACTCTGATTGGCTCAGAATATTCGTGATATTTTATCGAAATATCGCAACATGCGAATGCGATATTTATTGCGCAATTTCGAGAAATGCTGGAGGAGCGCTCTGATTGGCTCAGAATATTCGTGATATTTTATCGAAATATCGCAACATGCGAATGCGATATTTATTGCGCAATTTCGACAAATGCTGTAGGAGCACTCTGATTGGCTCAGAATATTCGTGATATTTTACAATACAAAATAATTGCGAATATTCGGCAAATGCGGAAGGAGCACTCTGATTGGCTCAGAATATTCTTGATATTTTACAATACAAAATAATTGCGAATATTCGGCAAATGCAGAAGGAGCACTCTGATTGGCTCAGAATATTCTTGATATTTTACAATACAAAATAATTGCGAATATTCGGCAAATGCGGAAGGAGCACTCTGATTGGCTCAGAATATTCGTGATATTTTACAATACAAAATAAAAAGTGTTTTGCATTGGTGGTGATTCTTTACTCTATCCATCTGTCACAGCCATTTGTCAATCAAACACCTTGAAGATTGAACACGTTCATGCTGCATGCTTTGGACTTTTTTTCACTTCACATATCAAAGACATTTTTATGAAAGATTATTTTTCTATTATTGGGACTATATTTCTTTATATATTTGTTTCACTGTGTATTTCACAAGTTATTTGCGCTTGCTTATTTTATAATTTGCCCACATGTCTTGTCACTAGACATATTTTTTATTCTTGTAGAGCGACTCCATTTTCTGTCTTGTATTAATTTATGTTGTATAACATTTTTGAGTTGCTGCTGTATTCTCCCCTTTTTTAAGGTATGCGCAATTTTTTCCTTCTTACAAAAAATAATAATATCAAACATACAAATATTCATAACATACACATACACAAAGCCCCCCCCTTTTGCATCAGAGACAATCAGAGTTCTCCTACCACAGTTATCGAAAATTCGCAATCATTTTCGCATTCGCAATAGCGAAAAATCGCAATTTTTTTTTTTTCAATTTGGCAACATAAAAGGATCGCCTCAGCTTAGCTACTCGGCCCAGGGTCTCTAATCATACCAGCAATGCTTTTAGACGTCGATAGGATGTGATCTGTTTTAAAAATCAAATTGAAAAAATGCGAATATTCGGAATTGCGAATATTCACCGCGAAATTCGAAATATAGCGCGATTTCTCGAATATGCTATATTCGAGTCGAATATTCGCAATGCGAATATTCGTGAGCAACACTAGTAGTGACACAGGATGAAATCTTGGAAGCCAGGCCATTACCAAAACATTATTCAGCACAAGTAGCAGAACTTGTAGCACTGACAAGAGCATGCATAATTACAAAAGGAAAATCTGTAACCATATATACAGATAGTCAATATGCATTTTCAACTGTACATGTTTTTGCACAACAATGGAAAAACAAGGGGATGGTGACATCTAGTGGTAAGCCAATTTCACACATGGACTTCATTCTAGAACTTCTAGATGCAATACAGTTACCAAAAGAGCTTGCAATATGCAAATGTCAAGCACACACAAAACATACAGACCCCATCTCGGAGGGAAATAAAAGAGCAGATGAAGCGGCTAAAATAGCGGCACAAGAAACACATCAAATAATGACAGAACTGGAAATCATAGAGATAGATCATACAGTCCTTACTGATATGCAGCAGAATGCTCCCCCCGGGGAGAAATAATATTGGAAAACAAAAGGTTGCACATTGATAGAGAACATTTACACATCACCTGAAGGAAAACCGGTATTGCCAAAATCCCTATTTAGGTATGCAGCAGTGTTGACACATGGAGTAACTAATGTGTCAAACAGGGGGATGACTGAGATGTTAAGTAAGGTATGTACAGCCTATGGCTTCACAAACTACTCAAAAACTTTTTGTTCTTAATGCATTGGATTTTATTGAATTGGACAAATGTGGAAGGAATAAGGATTGCAGAGAGGTCTATCTGGACTCACCAGTCTCATTGCAAAAAGGTTTTACAGGCAGAGCAGGGTCAGTTGGCGGCAGAGCTCTGGTAAAGTCCGGCTACAAAGGGAGGTTCTGCACAAGGCGGGGCTTATCTCAAACCGGTGAAGAACTCCATTACCTTACCCCCCAGGGCTCTGTAGCTGGTTAGGATGGAAGGGACAGTAATTATCTTGGGTCTACTGGTGACTCTAGGTGAGACGTCTATACGTGGAGGCAGAAACTGAAAAGAGAAGGAACCTCTAGAATGGGCAAGTACAGGGATGGCCTTGAACTTAACCTTCATAGAAGGAGTAACTAGTGCCATTTTAGTTGATTTTTGCCAAATGGTGGACTGTGGGGACTTAACTTAAGCAAGAAGGCTCCAATGGGCAGATAAATATGTTTGTTATATTCCAAGTGGAACTGACTGTTCAGTATGGAACCAGGTCCTGTGGACCACAGCACACCAAGATTGGGGGTACAACATTCTAGGCATAAATGGTTTAAAAGAAAGACTCACCATAACAAAGGCAGCCAATTCTCCCTGTACCCATGGCAGAGATTGCAATCAATTGCTGATCAGATCCTTTAGGTACATTTTTCCTCGAGGTATTACCACCCAATAAAACCAAACAGGAAAAGGTAGACACAGAAGAGAAAGAAGAAGGCCATACTAAGATAGAAGTTCTGAGTAACACTGTAAGATTTACTAACCTAACAGTAGAAGATGCCATAGCTTTGGAGACAGGTTACCAAGAAAGAAAATGAGTGGTTAGAATGGTTAAAGCGGTGGTTCACCCTAAAAACTACTTTTTCTAATTCCACTGCCCCCCCACATTACAATCCGATTAAGGCTCTTATTATTTTTTCATTGCTGTACATACCTTAGTACAGCATATTCACCCGTGCATCCGGGTTGCGAGTCCCGTGGGAGTGGGCGTTCCTCACATGTGTGTGATTGACGTTTTGGCCAAAAACGAGCTCCCCCCCGTCGCATAAGCCGCGTCACGATTGGCGAAAGGAGCCGAACGGCGATGCACATGCGCAGTATAGCGCCGACTCGCCGTTCGGCTCCTTTCGCCAACCGTGACGCGGCTTACGCGACGGGGGGAGCTCGTTTTTGGGCAAAACGTCAATCACCAGCTTGTGAGGAACGCCCACTCCCGCGGGACTCGCAACCCGGATGCACGGGTGAATATGCTGTACTAAGGTATGTACAGCTTGAAAAAAATAATAAGAGCCTTAATCGGATTGTAATGTGGGGGGGCAGTGGAATTAGAAAAAGTAGTTTTTAGGGTGAACCACCGCTTTAAGGTACACGGTTAAAGCTCTAAAAAAAAAAAGGAAACTGTTTTGTTTGTGCTGGAGCTAGACCACATTTAGCAACACTCCCTTTTCCTCTAGATTACAATACAGATCCAGAAGGTTTAAAATGTATGCTGCGGTTGTATAATAAGAGTTCTAAACCAGAAACAAATTCTACCTGTCACACATTGAGTTTGTTCTTTCCCCCAGTGCGGAGACCTCAGATACCTCCAGCGGTTGCTACGTATCCGGGCAATTTTACTTGTTTTGCACTCCCGGGGAACAGTAGCGCGGTGGATCTTGGGTCACTACCTGATGACTGCTGTATGGAGAGGATTAACAAGGAACATGGTGACTGGGTGGAACATGACATTCAGAGAGTTGATGTCTGGTGGATGTGTGGGGATAAGAAACTGCGATCTAGGGTCCTGGCCAATGCTCGAGGGGATTGTACTAGGGTCCAGCTGGTTTTGCCCCTGAGAATCCTGTCAGAATACCCGTGGACTAAGAGTCACCAATGGTATCAAAGGGACACCTCTCCCAAAGGGTCATTTGACTACCAGATCTACATAGATGAGATTGGAGTTCCTCGAGGGGTGCCGAATGAGTTTAAGGCCAGGAATCAGGTAACGGCTGGATTTGAGTCTCTTTTCTGGTGGGTAACTATAGATAAAAATGTTGACTGGATTAACTATATATACTACAACCAACAACGATTTGTAAACTATACCAGGGACGCTGTAAAAGGTCTAGCAGAACAGCTGGGCCCCACCTCTCTAATGGCATGGCAGAACCGAATAGCTTTAGATATGATCTTAGCTGAAAGAGGAGGGGTATGCAAAATGTTTGGTAGCATGTGTTGTACCTTTATCCCAAACAATACAGCCCCTGGAGGGACTGTGACCAAAGCCCTGGAAGGACTAACTGCTCTATCGAATGAATTAGCAGAGAATTCAGGTATTAATGATCCATTCACAACCTGGCTTGAAGGATGGTTTGGTAAATGGACTGGACTCATCGCATCATGTTTGATCTCAATTGCTGTGGCTTTGGCCGTTCTGGTCACTTGCGGATGTTGCTGCATTCCCTGTGTTCGAGGACTTTCACAAAAAGTGATCAAAACTGCAATCTCAAGAACAATGTATCAAGCACTTCCTACCTCCAAGGAGACCTGTGTGGACATTGAAGTTCAACTTAATGACATATAGCCCGAAAGTGTATAAAACACAGGGACTATCATCGAAATGTGTTGAGATAAAATAGCCACACAAGAGGAGGGAATGTTGGAAAAGTTTTTTTAATGTGTATTGTGTGACTATTTGTAGGAATGTAAAATGGCTTCTAAAGACACGTTGCTTTAACGTGTTTCTGTAATGGCTTCTAAGGACACGTTGCTTTAAACTAGCCTAATTCTATTGTTTGTTTTACTTCCTTAAATCAAACTTTGCTAAGAGTTGTAAAGAGACACTGTGATTGGCAATAAAGCTGTTTGCGTCATGAGCCACCGGTGGTCTTTAAGCCAATAGTATACTTCCTGTTGACCATATAAGAAGGTCATACACCTCGTGTCTGTATGGGACTTCTGCTTTTTCACGTAGCATGTAGATTCCATCCAGTTATACCGGTGTAACTGAAATAAAGTTATCTTGCTTCTGGAACACTTGAAGTTTGACTGATCACAGGGGAAGAATTATCCTATCAATATACTGTACAAATTATATTTTTCTTAGTGGGCAATGATAACATTTTCTATTTATTGTTTTATTTATTATGCACATATTTGAGTTTCAGTTAGGTATTGGTGTTTTCTGTATAAGTGTGGTGATTGCATATGGTGCATGTCTAAAATGACTAAAATATGGTAATCTCTCCAAACACAACACCCTCTGGGCCTGTAGGTTCCACTTCAAGACCACTTTGAAGTACACACAAATTATTAACCCACGCAATACCTAAAATGACCCTCTATCTCATCTTTTAATCGACCATATAACACCTCGATAATTATTAGGCACGCGGAAGGATCAAGGATGGAGGGCCAAAGTTCAGGGTGAGGTAGGAGGCCTTTGCCCCCTGTCTCTGCCTATTCCACCCTCCCATTTCACAGCCACACCCCCCCATCTTTATACCCCGTTCCCCCAAACCACACTCCTTCATACCCCCTTACACCTATTTCATTTATAATCACCCCCCACACTCTTACACACAACCAACGGACCTAACCAAGACTGCCAGCAGGATTGTCAGCCCTGTGTGCATTTCTAAAACACAAGTAACTTACACTATTTGACACATACCACACTGAAAACATATCCAGCATATAACCATACAGAAACACCAATAATCATTAAAGTCTAATATAGATAAACAAGTGATAAGCGCTTCAAATATGTTATCGAGATCACAACAAAGGATAATACCAGTGCTTTAGGACACTTCCAATTGCACAGAGGTCTATATTTGTACCATTCCAGGTCCACATTCCTTGTGCAATTTTGGGATTTATTTCCAGTTGGTATTTATTTCACCAATCACAGTCCAGTCACTTATTGTGTTTGTGCACTCATTACTGGTATTATCCTTTGTTGTGATCTCGATCACATATTTGAAGCGCTTATCACTTGTTTATCTATATTTGATTTTTGTGTTATGTGAACACCCCTAGATATAGCTGCCTCAGATATATTTTGTACACTTTATTATCACCGTTTTATTATCATAACTGTATACTCACAGTAGCGCATTGAATTTTTTCACTCATTAATCATTAAAGTCTATTTTAACCACTTGCTTACTGGGCACATAAACCCCCTTTGTTCCCAGGCGAAATTTCAGCTTCCGGCACTGCGTCGCTTTAACTGACATTTGCGCAGTCGTGCGACGTGGCTCCCAAACAAAATTGACGTCCTTTTTTCCCCACAAATAGAGCTTTATTTTGGTGGTATTTTATCACCTCTGCGTTTTTTATTTTTTGCGCTATAAACAAAAAAAATAGCGACAATTTAAAAAAAATATATATATTTTTTACTTGTTGCTATACTGGCATACCCCACTTTTAAGTACACAATGGGACCAGAGCATGGATGTAAAACGAAAATGTACTTAAAGTGAAGCAATGCCTTTTTTCACTTCTAGGCTGTAGTGTGGGTGCCAGGGGAACACTCACATGTAAATAAGCTCATCTGATGCAAGGGGGGGCCGCTCCAATCCATCCCCCGGACATCGCGCTGTGCACAAAGGACAGTGCTATTGAGAGGCTGGATGGCATTCTGTGGCTGACAGGGAAGCCTGAAAAAACACGGAGGGGATGTGATATCACCGGAGGTGGGGAGGCAGCCAGGATACAGAAAGAGCACACTGGAACTAGGCAGTCTAAGTGCTCAGAACTTTAGTTCCGTCTAATGCGGGTGCACGGCGCAGGAATATTTGTACTTGTGAGACACTTTACGTACACTCGCGGGCATGTCCGTACTCGCGAGTGTATGTAAAGTGAGTGTCCGTAAAGCGGGGTATGCCTGTAATAAATATCCCAATTTAAAAAAAAAAACAACAATTTTTTTTCTCAGTTAAGGCCGATACGTATTTTTAGACGTATTTTTGTAAAAAAAAAAATCGCAATAAGCGACTGGTTTGCGCAAAAGTTATAGCGCCTACAAAATAGGGGACAGAATTATTATTTTTTTTTATTATTTTTTTTTACTAGTAATGGCAGCGATCTGCGATTTTTATTGGGACTGCGATATTGCGACGGACGTATCGGACACTTTTGACATAAATTTGGCGCCATTTACATTTATACAGCGATCAGTGCTATAAAAATGCACTAATTACTGTATAAATGTGACTGGCAGTGAAGGGGTTAACACTAGGGGGTGAGGAAGGGGTTAAATGTGTATCCTAGGTGTGTTCTAACTGTGTGGGGGGAGGGGGGTGACTGGGGGAGGTGACCGATGCTGTGTCCCTATGTACAAGAGACACAGATCGGTCTCCTCTCCTCTGACAGCCTGTGGAGCTCTGTGTTTACACACAGAGCTCCACGTCCCTGCTGTCTTACCGACGATCGCGTGTACCCGGCGGACATCGCGGCCGCCAGGTACACGCATCGGCTTCCCAGCTATGCGCCGGGACAGTGTTTACCCGCTGCGCGCCCCCCAGAAGCGCGCGTGGGTAATGCTTTTAAATGACGTCCAAAGACGTCCAGTTGGCACTTGAGAGCCGCGCTGTTGATGTCTTTTGTCAATAGCGCGGGTCTGAAGTGGTTAAGAAACTATCTCAAATCACAACACAATAAAATCTAATGTGAATTTTGGCCCCTCAGAGATCCGGCATCCCCCCCCCCCCCTCGATTTCAGAGAAACAAAACTCACACCCTAATTACAAATGATTCAATTATCTAATATACTCATAAAGTCACTGTTATGTACTAATATTCTCCTACAATTAGTATACATGTTTCACCTTGGTGATTGCTATGGCCCATATAACTACTGTTATACTTGTTCATTCACGCCTGAATTTTCTTCAATAAAATACTATGGAAACAATTTTTTTTTTTTTATCTCAACAGTAAACAAAAAAATATGTTAAAGTGATAGTAAACCTCAAACATGAAAAATGAAAAAAGCATATCCCTTCATAGTGTGTACTTGCCTCACTTCAAAGCACCTAGTGTGGTTCCTCTCTGGCCTTTCCTCTCTCTACTATCTGCACGAGTAAATGATAGAACTCTAAGCAGACAAAAAACAGCCTCCAGGGAGACAGCCCTCAACTCTGTATATTTTTATATGAGCCTTGCCTGTACAGAGGGTGTGTCCCTTCCCTCCAATTTAGCTATAAGATTACAGAAAACTCTATGATGTGCTGTGCGTGTGTGTGACATCATATCCCCACCCCTTGCTTTCTGCTGCTGAGAACAATTATTTGATCAGTGTATTTTAGGCAGAAAATGGCTACAAATAAACAGGTATAACTTATGTTGGAGGATTTGTTTTATCTCTTTGTAACCTGAGGCCAGTCACTTTACTAGGTGTATGTAATGCCCCATACACACCATCACTTTATGTGATGAAAAAAAATGTCGTTTTTAAAAACGTCACTTTAAATGACCGTGTGTGGGGGAAAACGTCGTTTTATGTCTTCTAAAAAACGACCAAAAAAAATTGAAGCATGCTTCAATTTTATGTGTCATTTTTCAAAACGTCGTTTTTTACTTCACAGAAATTGACCGTGTGTAGCAAAAAACGTCGTTTAAAAAGACGTTTTTACACCCGCGCATGCCCAGAAGCTACTTATGAAGCAAGCTTCAATGGAAAAACGTGGTGGAACGTAACCTCGCTTTGCTAGAACATTGTGAGAAAAACGATGGTGTGTAGGCAACTTCGTCTTTGAAAATTGAAGTTTCAAAAACGTCATTTTTTACTTCACAGAAAATGTCGTTTTTTTTCATCACATAAAGTGATGGTGTGTACGGGGCATAAGGGTTTATAAAGTGTCGGGAAAAACATAAATTTGCCTTCCCACAGGAGCACACCCCTGCTCAACAACTTTAATGTCGGGTTAAAAAAAAAATGTAAAATGTCCCGCAATTGAACTTTGAAAAGTTGGGAGAAATGCTTGTGGTAACCTACAGAAGTGCATATCCCGCTGTAGGACCTCTCATTAGTAACTCCCAGTTGCATAGAAAAGTGGAAGCTGGTGACCTGCAGAGCCTAGAAAGTTGCAGGCCATCTATGAAATCTATGAAGGCCATGTATTGCAGGCCAAATATGAAAAAATATGCTGTTCTTTTACTCTTTTTTTTAGCTGCTAAGTGCTGCAATAAGGGTTACAATATAATGTAATGGTAGCAGCATGTAGAAGAATTAGAGATATTTTACACACAATGCAGTTGCACCTCTTTCTAGCGGTCTGACATATCTCCAGAAAGAGTTGTCTGAGGACAAAAACACCATTTAGACCTTGACAGTATTTTAAATTATTTTCCACTCAATTCAAATTAAAATCAAAATCATGATTTGGGTTTTAAACAATGCAGAATCTGTTTAATTCTTTATGTTCCCATACAAACTAGAAAATAATAAATTCCATAATATGGAGGATCTTTCCTGGAAAATCTGCATTTATGAAAAAATAATATTACAAAGGTCTTACTTTTTCATCTGTTTTTGCCCTCAGAGAGTTAGTCCTATCATGGTTTTCAACATTACTTTATTGCATCTGAGTATGAAGGTACGAGCTCCTCCCACATGAAAGTACTTGTGCCCAGCAAAAAATCAATATACCTGAGTACTGTCACATGATCAGGGCTCAAGTCCTGCGGGAACGCGTGGGAACGGAGTTCCTGCACTTTTTTCACAGCAGGAACTCAGTTCCCTTTGCAGGACGAGAGCAGCCGAGCCGCCTGAGCCAATCCTTCACTAAGCGGCGATGCCCAGCTCAAGTCACTGTCAGGGGCAGGCGAACCTTAGTAATCCTTTATGTTACTGGCCGCTTTCTGTATATGGATTCATCGGGTAGTGTGTGGTTACTCCGTCACTTCCTCGATGCCGCAATGTCTCCTGGGAGCTTTTGTCATTGTTCCCAGGAGACATTGCGGAGGTATGCCGAGTTATTTAGAAAGAACTTGCTTTGCTAAACATGCAGTTTAGTAATTATGCATATGAGCATATAATTTATTTTTTTTGTTGGGGGAGTGTATCTTGCACATGACAGAGGGATTGATGTCACTGCTCCTCCTGATCACCAAACATCCATCTTGGCTACAAAGAAGGAAAAAGTGCTATATGATTATGGGTAAGGTGGGTATAATATGGTTGGGGGTTTCTAGAGACACTGGGGGTTATTTACTAAAGGCAAATCCACTTTGCACTACAAGTGCACTGAAAGTACCCTTTGAAGTACAGTCGCTGTAGATCCGAGAGGGACATGCAAGGAAAAAAAAAAACAGCATTTTAGCTTGCACATGATTGGATGATAAAACCAGCAGTTTCCCCTCCTTTCAGATCTACCCCTCAGATTTAAAGCCACTGTACTTCCAAGTGCACTTTCAGTGACCTTTCACGTGCACTCACAGTGCACTTGTAGTGCAAAGTGGATTTGCCTTTTGTAAACAACCCTCACTGTCACTTTGCTTGGCATGGACATGGTGACAGCGTCTCTTTAACAATTCTTGATACACTATCAAGCATCCAGGAAGATCAAACTTATTGAGTAGTTGAAAGCCCAACATAAAAATCTTTAGTGGATGATCCTTTTTATTTTATTTCTAGTGAATACTCACTGGAATAACCTTTAGTATACAGTAGATGCAATGGCAACAATTGGCATATACAGCCAATAAATGCAAGTTGCTGGCCTTACATATTGAAGTGTCATAGATTTTGATTTAGATCTTTTTTGACACTAGTGAAAATCTGTGATAAAATACAGATTTAATTCATTATGATTTATGTAAGCTTAAAATCTACTAATGCTTCTATTTCTCCCCACCAAGTTAATATCAGGTCCTAAATAAAACAGCAACACCAAAAAAGTGTAATATGTCTATATTATATTATTTTAAATTGGATCTGACCTTAAAAAAGACAAAAATGCCAAGTTAGAGGGAGAAAACTTTGCAGTATCAGGCCTGGATATGAACCGAGCAATCCTGCTCGCAGTAGTATCAAATTATTGTTCGTCGCCACTCTAGCCAGAGTGGGTGAAGTGCCCCCAGACAGACCCCTATCGTAAGCCTGGCAGCCGAGATGTCACTTTAGATTTGCTGGGAGGAACAGGTCTCTCTCACGGGCCTGGCTCTAGGGCCTCTGCCACAGGCCTATTACTTTAAGCGAACTAGATGGGACAATTTGAGCGAATCCTCCCAGTAAGTTTTAGCATAAGTCACCGGATGACAGCAAAGCATACCTGTCAGTATTCCAGTCACCAGATCCCCGATTGATTCATTCAAGCTCTGTTGGACAACCTGCCTCTGGGTTCTCCTCAAGCCGACCCCCCAATCGAACGGCTCCCAGCCTGGGATCCTCTCAATAGAACTGGGGATCCAGTAAGTCACTGGAGTCCTCTTTTACCTCCGAATGAGGTTCTGTGTAGCTTGCAATTTTGGCCAGGTGGGCCATGCTGGCGGGGTCCATGGATGCGCGCACCCTGAAGGTGGATGCCGCACCTGGAACCGGGACCCCGCGAAGAAGATTTTAGCACATGACACCTGTCATAGATATACTCTCCCCCAGCATGCCCCGCGAGGGAAAAACTCCTCTAATTGGCTGCTGGGGAAAACTTGCTCTGCCAGAACCCCTCTGGTGCCAACTGCTGGCCAGGGATGGCACCGCATCCCTGGAGTACAGGCTGACCCAGTAGACATTTCTGGAATGACAGAAAGTCCCAATTTAGTAAATTGTGAATGGGAGCAAACTAACTCTCCCATTCCCCACTAACTTTAGCGTAGTGCCCATACTGAAAGTAAGGGGGCGCTACATACATTTGCCTGGAATTGCTCTTGATAAGTAGCAGTGCATTTCCTGGTATGAGAAGGTGTGTAGGCATTCCTTTTCTGTAGCCTCACAGCTGCATATCTTCAGTGAGATCAAGGACACCTCTGACGCTGACCGCTAATCTTCAGTGATTTGAAATGAGGAAGCAAAGCCTTGTCTTTACCAAAATGGTTGCCTCGACACAGAGACACAGTGCACAACAAAGCATGACAGGTCTGCAATAAAATAGAGATCAGCCACAGAGAGACAATAGCCAATACTAGCTATTAGTCCATTGCCCTCTGTCTGCCTTTTTTTGAGCACAGTTTCTAGAGTTTTGTTATTTTCTAATGGCTTTCTGTTTCAGTTTTTGGTAGGTGCTGTAGGGTTGGGTTTTTATATGTATACTGATAAACATAAACTTTATTTCCGTGAGCATATTTTTAAATTAAGATTAATTATACAACTTTAATAAAATGATTGTCACTCTATTTCAGGTTTAAAGTTAAAACAAATGTTGTTTTGTATAGGTAGTCAGGTTGAAAAAACAAGTCTACCGTGTTCAGCCAATTGACAAATACAAATAAACGTAAAACCTGCGTCTACAGAGCCCTAAATTAACATGTACTGTAATCCACCTTACACCCCTAAAATGCATGGTCCAGTTTGCTGCAACTGCCAAAACATTAATTTGTGATCACCTAAAACAATCAGATACTCCCATAATCAACAATCTACATTATAATTGCTTACGGTTTAGAATTGTTTAGAACTAGCTCATGTTGAAGTCTATTTAACATTTTAAACAGCTCTCACTGTAAAAGAAAAAAAGTCTTCCTCAACTTTGTCGCTTATTAATTTTCTTGCCCTTTTCTGCATTCTTTTCTTGAACTGGTGCCAAAAGATAAACTGTATATTCAAGAGGTCTTTGTAATGTTTTGTATAAGAGAAATGTTATATCTCTTTCTTTACTTTAAAAGCAGGTATACTTGTTAGTTCCTTTAAATGTTCACAAACCAGGACAGAATACAATACAATAGAGTTGGAAAGATGCATTCTGTTAACATAATTAACATTTTAGATTCTGTTAAATTGTGTTTGTTTTTTGTGAAAACAGTGAACTAAATTGTATAAAAACATGCTGAATGATATTATATTGAAAGGACAGATAAAGTTGCACTTAGACATTTATTAAAATCCACAATTTTCCTGCAAAAGAAAGCTGCCAACAGCCAATGCATTTGCAATCTGTAATATTTGACTGCACTCAAGTGGTTAATTTTAAAGCTAATAAATGTGATCGAAAGACTCTTCAATACCCCTGACTACAGAATTTGGAAATGATATCTGGTTGCCAGTCTATCAAATGGCCAGATGGTCTTTTTAATAAAACATGACAAATAATGTAGTCCTTGCTGTATGCCAAGCTGAAACAAGGCTGATATTTTTATACAAGATTGTGCTTGTTGAGCTTTCCACAATGACTTAAACAAGAAATATGCACTTCATCAAAAACACATTCACTTTCCAACATCACTTAAATGAAAGTGGGGTGCAAATATTTTCTATACCACAGTGATAGACTGAACGAAAGAGTAATGGCACGTACACACGACCGTTTTTCGGGTTGTAAAAAATTATGTTTTTTTTATTTCATTAAAAACGATCATGTGTGGGCTCCAGAGCATTTATCACAATCTAAAAAATGGTCATTAAAAATTTAGAACATGCTTTAATTTTTCACAAAGTTTTTAACGTTGTCGTTTGTAACATCGTAAAAAATAGTCGTGTGTGGGCTTTAACGACGTGAAAAAAACGTGCATGCTCAGAAGCAAGTTATGAGACGGGAGCGCTCGTTCTGGTAAAACTAGCGTTCATAATGGAGATAGCACATTCATAACGCTGTAACAGACTGAAAAGCATGAATCGTCTTTTACTAACACAAAATCAGCAAAAGCAGCCCCAAGGGTGGCGCCATCCGAATGGAACTTCCCCTTTATAGTGCCGTTGTACGTGTTGTACGTCACCGCGCTTTGCTAGAGCATTTTTTTTTTCACGATCGTGTGAAGGCAAGGCCGTTTTAACGATCGGGTTGAATAAAACGTCGTTTTTTCTAGACAATTAAAAATTAAAAACGGTCGTGTGTATGCTGCATGAGAGTCTGCTCAATTATTGTACACCCTTTTTCTCCATGACAAAAAGCTTTAAAAAATGTAAATCCTGTAAAAAAATGTTATAAATATATTTCTTTTTACCCCAGCTTCCACACATTATGGTGGCATCACTCTACTTCTTGCAAGATTCCAGAAAATGCTGAGCCCCCAATCTTACAAGAGCATCATTTCACAAGATTTGGATTGCTCTGAATTCCCTGGGATCTTGTTGAAAGGAGCATGACAGTATCCCCTTTCAGCATGGAAGCCATGGGAAAGATGTATCTATGAGCCCAGGTTCACACTGGGTACGATTTGGTACGATTTGAGATGCGATTTGACATGTCAAATCGCATCTCAAATCGTCTGCATTTGCCGGCAATTGTTGGCAATGGCACTCTCCTAATCGGTGCGACGACGCATCTGCGGCGCTGCACCGATTTCAAAAAGTAGTTCATGTACTACTTTTTGCGATTTCGAAATCGCGGCAAAATCGCAGCTGCGAAATTGTGGTAAAATCGTGATTTTACTGCGATTTTGTATTCGCAGCAGTGTGAACCTAGCCTTAATTAACGTGTTTTCCCTACTATTTTAATTCGGACATATTTTCTAACTGGGTGCCAGGTGTCTTCCTGCCGGCATAGATACAAGCTTGTTAACCATTCATGTTCACAGGCTACTTTTTTCTCTCCCTCTCTTTGCAGAAATTAGTAAACTGAACTGATTATAGAATTGGTCAGTTCTCTCTAAGCAGAAGTTTTGTAACATTTGGTGGCCTTATTGGCATTTCATGCCAAAGGTTCTATTTTGTTTTGAAGTTTTTTGGACTGCCCCACAAATGTATTTTTATGCAGCATTTTGACAGAAAAATTAATTCAGACTTAAATTAAAAATCGGGCACCATAGTACACAGAACATAGAATTATTTGAAGGAAAACGTATGCCAATTATATAGTAGAAAGAACTCAATAGCAACCAGGAAAACAATCAAATAGAAAAATAACAGAGCCAGTTACACACAATGAGATTATCGGACGAATGATCGTCCATTTTTTTTTGCATGCTAATCTCAGATCACACCTGAGTTTACTAAAGTCACGAAAATTCTCGTACAATGGTATAAAAAATCAGAATGATGTCATGTGTTGAAGTATATTTGTATTGCATTTTCGCATGACAACTATACTGATTAAGACGAAAATTGTACGATCTGGCATTGCACGAAAAAAAAATATGCATGTCCGATCAAATGATATCTGATTAACTGTCCTGACCAGCACTCAAAAGCTCTGTACTAATGATCAGATTATCGTACGATCGCTCCGAAATCTGTATTTTTTGTACGCCAAGTGAAAATTCCCAAACAAAAAAAAAAATTCCCTTTACAAACTGGACATGTTCTACTCCTTTAGTAAATCAACCCTACTGAGTAAAATAACATGATCCATGACTATTATCTATGGGTTAAGAGTCAGTTAACTAATGCTGCTTTGCATGAGGACACATTGGACACTTTCAGCTCATTGTGCTCTTGCTGGGCTTCTAATGTGTCCCTGCCTTTAATTAGGACTAGCCTCCCTCCAGGTATACATGCCCTTAATTTATCCATTGCTTTATATGCTCCAACTTGGAAACTTTCAAATTTAGGAGTTAGGACAGCACTTTACAGAGGAATAAAATAAATCATTAGGGGTGGCACAGTGGTGTAGTGGGTAGCACTGGTTCGAATCCCAACCACAACACTACCTACCTGGAGTTTGCATGTTCTCCCTGTGCCTGCGTGGGTTTCCTCTGGTTTATTCCACACTCCAAAAAAAACATGCTTGTAGGTTATTTGGATTCTGTCTAAAATTGGCCCTAGTATATGAATATGAGTTAGGGACCTTAGATTGTAAGCTCCTTGAGGATAGGGACCGATGTGAATGTACAATATAAAGTGCTGTGTAAATTGACAGCGCTATATAAGTACCTTAAATAATAATAAGAATTAATAAACTTTTCAAACATCAATAGTGTTTGTGAGTAGAGATCGGTTCTCAGCAGAACTCCCGAACAGGGGAAAAGTTCTGTCCTGAACAGCAAACTCAATTGAAGCCGAATATGAGAAATCAAAAGTGTCCATTTTGAAGGCTTATATGCAAGTAATTAGCCATAAAAATTGTATGAGGGTCTGCCCTGGGGGACATGTATCAATGCAAAAAATGTTTTAAAAGCAATCGTTTTTTTTCGGGAGCAGTGATTTCACCAACCCAGCAGAAGAACTGGCAACCAAGCAGAATGTTACCAACCTCTGACCAGCACCGGCAACAACTGCGGTGTTCCAGGGAGTCAGGGCAGTCAGCCCCTCTCTCCAGGGCCAAGCTGATGTAGTGAAGCTTCTACTCCCAGCTGAATCACTGGCAACAGGGCAGAGCACTGTTGGCCTCTGCCTAGCACCTACAGTGCCTTCACAGCTTCAGAAATCTGGGGCGATTGCCCCCTGTGCCCAGCAGCAGACCGAACCCCCGGAATGCTAAAAACTACCCAGTTGAAGTGCTGGCAGCCTTACAGAGTCAATGACCTCTGCCCTACACCTACTGATGACAACTATTAATTGCAGCCAAGAATCGAGATCATGCAGACTGACTATATGAGATCACTCTGCCTGACTAACACATGTCCAGACCAGATGGAGGTCTTGGACCTATTTAGTTGACTTTTGATGGGGGAGAAATGTGACAGACCTTGCGGGGCATTGGCTTTTGGAGGGGATTGAATGCTAGCCTCTTGCCTACAGACTATGGGTCCTGGCATTTGAGGGAGCTACAAGCATTTAGGAACATTTTCTGTTATTTAATGTAAAAGGACATTATTAAGCAGGCCATTATGGTCTCTGCCAGCTTGGGACTCAGTGGACAGTATGTGAAAGAAATGCTGATTAATGAGATCTGGAAAGCCCGGGTCTTTCACCCAATAGTTTATTGTGCTCATTAACACACCTTTGTCTCCTAGCAAACTATTGGGAGATGTATTTTTTATACTTATGTGTGCTGTAAGTTATGAGTGAGGAGACGGCAAGGCTGCCCTGAAAGGTCATATCTGTGAGACACCTAGTCTGGGTAAATGATTAGATAACTAGCTCATGTTAATTACGTTTTTGGTTACAGTTTGTATTATCATCCTGGTGTATATAAAGTATATTTGTGTGAGATCTCCAAAAAAGCAGGTTATTTCTGATGTACTCCAAGACGGGTGTTGTCGGGTTCTCGGAGGTCACTATAGCCAGATCCATTGGTCTTGTGTTCCAGGACATAGGAGGCACTCAAGCAGAGTGTGGGTTGTTCCGTTACAGCATCCAAAGGAGAATGCAGAGAATTGTAGTTCCTCTGATTGAAATATTAGGTAAAAAGTTCTCTTTCTCCCCATCCTCCCTTTCTTCGTTCTTTGTGGCTTGGGCCCACAGGCTTGGTCCTGTTGGTCTTGGACACATGATGCATTGTTTATTTTACATTTTGGATAATGCTATCCTCTGCTATGTGCCTGTTTGAATTATTTTTTTTTTCTTTTTGTAATGTTGTGTATCGAATATCTATTTCGCTTTTAAGTTATACATTTACTCCGGTGTGTTAACCGGTATGTTACCTAAACCAGCATTAGGTCGATTTAGCAGGCTACTTGAGATTGGGACATTCTATTGCTGGTCTTCTGGATTCGCCTCTGGATTCCTAGGTGCTGGATCAATCTCAGGTCTACGGACTAACTTTTCTGATGCCTCCAGTTCTTTATATGATAGCTCATGGTGTGTCCACCACTGCTTTTTCTTTTGTATTCTTTTTTCTGTTGATGTGTTTTTTTTTTTTTTTCAATAAAACTCTTTGTACAAGAAATATTAGGTAAAAAGCGAGGGAGGTGTGGACAGAGCAGCTGGTAGGCTGTAAAAAGGCAAAATACAGTAAGAGTGTTAGAGCAGTAAGTCTATCCACCAGGCTGTTCAGACCACGTTCCCTCACCATTTATATTTTATGACTTCTGAGCCTAGTTGAAAATGTTGCAACATGTAGTTTATAAATTTCAGTTTAAGAACTAAGGGCCAGATTCACAAAAGGGATACGCCGTCGTATCCCTGTTTTTATCTATGCGACTGATTCATAGAATCAGTTACGCATAGATATCCCTAAGATCCGACAGGTGTAATAGTTTTACATTGTCGGATCTTAGGATGCAGTACCGCGGCCGCCGCTGGGGGAAGTTTGTGTCGTAAACCAGCGTCGGGCATGCAAATTAGCAGTTACGGCGATCCACGAAACTTTTTCCTGTCGTTACGTCGCCGCAAGTGTTAGTTTGCTGTCGCAAAGATAGGGCACCTTTTACAAAGTGTAAAATTACTACAACATGTAAAAGTATACATGTCTTTCCCGCGTCGCTTTTTAATTTTTTTAACATTTTTTTTTTTTCTTTTTCTTTTTTTCACGTCGCGATTCACAAAACGTCGGCACGTCATAATTTCGCGCAAAGCACGTCGGGAAATTTGCGTCGGGAGCATGCGCAGTACGTCCGGCGTGGCAGCGCGCCTAATTTAAATGGTACCCGCCCCATTTGAATTGGCCCGCCTTGCGCCGGATGAATTTAGGATACACCGCCGCAAATTTCCAGGTAAGTGCTTTGTGGATCGGGCACTTAGACAGAAAATTTGCGGCGGTGTAACCTAAATCGGTTACGTTACGCTGCGCCCGGGCTACGTGAATCTGGCCCTAAGCTCCCAGAAAGACCTTGGATATAGGACAGCAGTTTAACAGTGGATTTGGAAGAAGTGTGGTCATCCTGTCTTTTATCTCTACTTTTATATGGTGGGACTGAAGGTCTTTATATTTGAAATCTAGGTGGGTGGGCATTTCATTCATTTTTCAGCTTAATATATATGAAGTGTTATCTCTGCATTATGTTTATAATCTTTCAGGTAAAGACAAGCAGCTAATCTATGCCCTCCCAGAGTTAGATCAAGCAGGTTTAAATTTAATCAGAGAATTCCAGTCTATAGCCAATATATCTCATATTCTTTAAATTATATTTTTGTCACCTGAGAAGAAAAATATGATATTGCTTAGAGAGGTCACAGTCTCATTATGTGAAAGATGCACAGTATATCATACCATTACACTGAGGTCACATGTTAGGTCAGGCAGCAAAGAACTAGAAACACGACAGGGGGATTTTGGCATGTACGTTGGTGTCTTGACCAGAGAATACATGAACTTTTTTCAGTAAATGTTATTAATCCACAATAGAAAATAGTATCTAAAATTGTAACAATGTGTATAAGAAAAAAGCACATGCGCACACAAAAGCTGTTTATTTTAATAAAGGTTAGATGTAAAATCACACAATGCTATATTGCTATATATAATAAATGTATATATACTGTATATATACAGTATATATATATATATATATATATATATATATATATATATATATATATATATATATATATATATATATATATATATATATATATATATGTTGTATATATACACTGTATAAATATTACAGGGCGAGGGGCTAAAGCTAGAAGAGGGGAAACAGACTTACAGTTTTCAAAGATTGTTAAATCATCCTTATATGGAAGAGGGTGGGAAAAAGGCCTCCAACCCTGAATATGGCGACTTTGGTCCTTATAGGATTAACCCAACTTCAGGGAAGGCCTGAAAAGGGAACATGAAGCAGTCAACAGGTGTCATGGAGGTGTTTGGTGGCACAGCACACATGCTTGTGAGAGAAAAGTGCGCTGCCTGTGACTGAGACTCTTGTAAGTAGATGGTGACCTTGTCGTTGGGGCCCCTGAGGCAGTTAGGGATGTAATGTTCTTAAGTTACAAGCTTTGTGAGCAGTGAGACAAAAGTTTTTTGTTGAATGTCTTGTATAGGTATTTCCAGAAGGTTATAGCAAAAGTAACCTGAGCTACTGTGCCCACGCAGGGGCAACACTCAACAATCAAAACAAAAAAGTACAAACATGATGCAGTACAATTGTTAAGGGTTTCTAAAGGGTGTGACTCAAGCACTGAAAGCTGACACAAAAAGGACAAAACCTTGTCCTAAAAATTGCACGGACTTCACCCTAAAAGAGGAAGCTCTTTCCAAAAATAAAAGAAAGAAAAAGTATCGCTGTATAAAATACAACAGAAAAAGAAGGACACAGCTTGTCAGATGGTAGAGGATGTATTGATGGAGGGATCCTCTAACCATCATGACCAGACTTTAAAAAACTTTTTGGGACAGCCTTGGTTATGGTATCTTTGTATAACGGTGGATCAGAGCTTACCAATTGCTTCCAAAACTGGACAGTGGGAAGAGAGGATTTTTCCAGCACACAGTGATGTTCTTTCTGGCATATGGAAGGCTAAGTTGAGTTCTATCTGCAA
The DNA here is from genome assembly GCF_905171775.1 of Rana temporaria. Taxonomy (NCBI): domain Eukaryota; kingdom Metazoa; phylum Chordata; class Amphibia; order Anura; family Ranidae; genus Rana; species Rana temporaria. Next base: position 508,933,993 of record NC_053489.1, read on the forward strand.
CAGTAGGAACCAAGTCCTCCACAAGACCCAACAGGCAGAGTTTAGGTGGCGGGGGTAAGAGAGAGCTTGGCCATGGCTTTAAAGACATTGATAGCATTACTCCAGTAAAACTAATCACTAGGCATGCCTAAAATACATGAAAATAAATCTCCAGCTAGATGAGTAAATTGCCAACAGGCTAGGGACATTTTTTGGTTCATCTTGTGGAGCCTGGAAGGGGTAAAGGAGGCATGGTGGAGAATTTTGAAGTGGATGTGTTTATGTCTGGCAGACACCAGGGGGCAGATTCAGATAGAGATACGACGGCGTATCTCCTGATACGCCATCGTATCTCTGAGTTCCGTCGGTCAGATCTATGCGCCTGATTCATAGAATCAGGTTCCGCATAGATCTCCCTAAGATCCGACAGGTGTAAGTGACTTACACCATCGGATCTTAGGCTACAATCTCACGCTGGCCGCTAGGTGGCGCTTCCGTTTGTATACGCGAGGAATATGCAAATGAGGAGTTACGCCGATTCAGAAACGAACGACCGTCTGGCGCATATTTTTTATGTTGTTTGCGTTCTGCTTTTTCCGGCGTATAGTTACCCCTGCTATATGCGGCGTATCCTATGTTAAGTATGGCAGTCGTTCCTGGGTCGAATTTTGAATTTTTTACGTCGTTTGCCTAAGTCGTTCGCGAATACGGATGGACGTAATTTATGTTCACGTCGAAACCAATGATGTCCCAGCGACGTCATTTGGAGCAATGCACACTGGGAAATTTAGCGGACGGCGCATGCGCAGTTCGTTCGGCGCGGGGACGCACCTGATTTAAATTTTACACGCCCCCTAGCCACAGAATTTGAATTCCGCCGGGGGATTTACGATACGCCGCCGCAACTTTAGAGGCAAGTGCTTTCTGAATAAAGCACTTGCCTCAAAAACTTGCGGCGGCGTAACGTAAATCAGATAGGTTACGCGGATCTAAAGATCCGCTGACCTATCTGAATCTGGCCCCAGAGGTGTTTTAAGGGTAAATCCCAACTAATTGTGTTCATCATCCAGCTGCCATGTTTGTTTCTAAGCAGATAACTCAAGAATAGGGGTCATAATAAGGTTGATACACCACCAAGGTAGGTTTTTGCATATCGGAGCAGTGATTCAAGTTCTGAGTAGGTAAGATCTAGCTGATATTCACAAAATTGGCTACCAAAGACATGAAAAACCTGGAGATACCTAAATTAATAGTGAGGAGATACAATATATTTACAACAGAGAGCATCAAAAGGGACTGGTAGTGGGCCCCAACTACCGTATTTATTGGTGTATAACACACACTTTTTTCCCCTTAAAATCAGGGGAAAATCGTGGGTGCGTGTTATAGGCTGATCCCCGCTGTCTGAGGGAAAAGGAGTGAGCGCCGCGATCTCCTGTGTACCCGGCGCTCCGTCACGCACAGCCACACCTCCTGGCCCCTCATTGGGCCACTGTTCTGTCTATCATATGAGCAGGGCCAGGAAGCGTGGCTGTGAGTGACGGAGTGCTACGTACACAGGAGATCACGGCGCTAACTCCTCTTCCCTCAGACAGTGCCGGGTACACAGGAGATCATGGCTCTATGTAAATTCATCACAGCCCTGTGACGCTACCTACACGATCCCCCATTCAGCTGGGACATAGAGAGCTGTAGGAGAACACATTCTACACCTGAACACCGTAGGTATGTGGTAATATAGGGACATTGCTCCAGTGATGCTGGTTTGTTTACAGAAAAAGTATGACTAAAGATGAGCAACCTGTCAGCAACAAGTGATCCATTTAATTCTGTATATTTTCCACTTTTTTCTTCAACCTGTTTTGATTATCAGCACCAGGTGCAGCAATACATTAATAACGATCTGCAGTATCCATCAATGAACTGGACTATGCAAGTGTCTGATTCCCAGGTTCTTCATAGTAGATGCACTATGAACACTTAGGCAGAACATGCTGATTCCAGACTGCAGATGGGCACTGAACAGGCTGCATTGTTAGTCAATTTATAGGCTGGAGATGGGATGGGCACTGAGCAGGGTGCATTGTTGGTCAATTTATAGGCTGGAGATGGGCACTGAGCAGGGTGCATTGATGAGCTGTGACCCTAATTTTGCTTAAGCCCAGGTTCACACTAGGTACGATTTTGTACGATTTGAGATGCGATTTCACATGTCAAAGTGCATCTCAAATCGGCGGCATTCGCCGGCAATTGTCGGCAATGGCACCGTCCTAATCGGTGCGACGCTGCATCTGCGGCGCTGCACCGATTTCAAAAAGTAGTTCTTGTACTACTTTTTGTGATTTCGGGACGCGATTTAAATTGACATCTGTGCAGAAACCTGCACAGCTGTCTCTTAAATCGCGGCCGAAATCGCGGAAAAACCGCAGCCGCGAAATCGCGGTAAATTTTTTTTAGCGCGATTTTGAATTTGCAGCAGTGTAAACCTAGCCTTAAAGTTCTTTATTTAAAATGTACGTTTTTTTCCCCTAAACTTCCCTCTGAAAATTGGGGTGCGTGTTATACGCCGATGCGTGTTATACGCCAATAAATACGGTATATGCTCATGTCTTGATTTTGTATTTGACCCAGTCATGAGGGTCTAGGAGTGTATAGAAGTGAGGAAAGGAATGATCTATAATGGAGTATGGAGGTAAGAACTCTAAACTCTTCCGTCCCCTATATAGAAGAAATAATATTTATTTATTTACAGAACATGTAAAATGGCAGTTTCCAACAATGTGGAGGCATTGGAGATGTTGGACTGCAGCCACCAGTGTGCCTATACTAATTGGGAGGCTATAAAATACTTTTGAACAAATTCAAAGAATGTAGGGTGCTCTGAATGACAGGACTTGCCAGAGATAATGTCTGCAGTATGGGATGGATGCAAATCAGGAAAACAGATGTCTCAGGACACTTGGGCAGCACTTTAACCACTTACCCCCCGGACCATATTGCTGCCCAAAGACCAGAGTACTTTTTGCGATTCGGGACTGCGTCGCTTTAACAGACAATTGCGCGGTCGTGCGACGTGGCTCCCAAACAAAATTGGCGTCCTTTTTTTCCCACAAATAGAGCTTTCTTTTGGTGGTATTTGATCACCTCTGCGGTTTTTAATTTTTGCGCTATAAACAAAAATAGAGCGACAATTTTTAAAAAAATGAATATTTTTTACATTTTGCTATAATAAATATCCCCCAAAAATATATAAAAAAACATTTTTTTCCTCAGTTTAGGCCGATACGTTTTCTTCTACATATTTTTCGTAAAAAAAAATCGCAATAAGCGTTTATTGATTGGTTTGCGCAAAAGTTATAGCGTTTACAAAATAGGGGGTATTTTTTTGTCATTTTTATTATAATTTTTTTACTAGTAATGGCGGCGATCAGCGATTTTTTTTTTCGGTACTGCGACATTATGGCGGACACTTCGGACACTTTTGACACATTTTTGGGACCATTGGCATTTTTATAGCGATCAGTGCTATAAAAATGCATTGGATTACTATAAAAATGCCACTGGCAGTGAAGGGGTTAACACTAGGGGGCGGGGAAGGGGTTAGGTATGCCTGGGTGTGTTCTTAGTGGGGGGGGGGGGTGGCCTCACTAGGGGAAACACTGATCCTCGGTTCATACATTGTATGAACCGAAGATCAGCATTTCCCCTGCTGACAGGACCGGGAGCTGTGTGTTTACACACACAGCTCCCGGTCCCCGCTCTGTACCGAGCGATCGCGTGTGCCCGGCGGCGATCGCGCCCGCCGGGCACACGCACGGGAGTCGGGGGCCAGCGGGGGGCGCGCGCGCGTGCCTCCGGCGGCGCACGCGCGCCCCCTAGTGGCGGCTGGGAGAGAGGACGTCATATTACGTGCTCTCGCCCAGCAGAGCCACCTTGTGGACGTATAACTGCGGTGCGCGGTCGGCAAGTGGTTAAGAGTAAATCAAATCTCTACATTGTATGAACCGAAGATCAGCATTTCCCCTGCTGACAGGACCGGGAGCTGTGTGTTTACACACACAGCTCCCGGTCCCCGCTCTGTACCGAGCGATCGCGTGTGCCCGGCGGCGATCGCGCCCACCGGGCACAAGCACGGGAGTCGGGGGCCAGCGGGGGGCGCGCGCGCGTGCCTCCGGCGGCGCACGCGTGCCCCCTAGTGGCGGCTGGGAGAGAGGACGTCATATTACGTGCTCTCGCCCAGCAGAGCCACCTTGTGGACGTATAACTGCGGTGCGCGGTCGGCAAGTGGTTAAGAGTAAATCAAATCTCTAGTAAAGAAAGAACAAACAAAAGGCGTGTCTAAGTGCAAAATTACAAGATTTAATAGCCCAAAAGTATAAAATACTCAAAATCAAATAAAACAAGGTTTGTCATGGTGAGTGAGAAGGGAAGTCCGGTGTCAGGTAGTCCCAGAGCTAATCCAATATGCAGCTGAATGGAAGAGATCCTAATTGACCAACTGACCAGCATAGGGGGGAAGCAGGAGGTGACGTCAGCGGAAGGGGACCAGGCCAGCGTGGAACGCAGGTGCCCAGATGTTGTTTGTTTTTACTTTTGAAAAAATGTTGTTTTACCAACAAGGCTGGCTGGTGAACCCAGGTTCCACAATAATATTATATATATATATATATATATATATATATATATATATATATATATATATATGAATATATATATATATATATATATATATATATATATATATATACTGTAAGGGGTTAGCTCGGTAGCGGGGGTGTGTGACCCCCTGGATGGGTTCACTACACACTGAACGATACAGAGAAACAGCCGAAGACGGTTGAAAACAAAGAATTTGGTTTATTCTTCCATCTTGCTGGAAACAAGTGCAAGCATCCAAACAGCATAAACAAAATCAAATATAAAATAAACCCTGGCCACTTTGGGCGTCTACCTTCACCACACAGGAACCTATCTATGGAGTCTGGCACAGCCTAGTGCTGGGCTGACACTGCTGGTCCTACAGCAGAAAACAATAGTCTCTTTTTGATTTTTATCACACAGAAAAATCAACAGCACCTCACCTCTTCAGAAGTATTTCTGTTCACTGCTCTCCTTCACTCAAAAAGCCTCAGGATGCAGCAATCAGTAGTAATCCTCTGGATTACTTATAGAGGCCTTAATTGCCTCATTCTGAACAGCTGAAGTTTTCCAACACCCTTAAACCATTCTGGCTACTTCTGCAGCCGACGCCTGATAATAATTGGTGTATTGTCTAAACAAGGCAGAAATGTATCTCCCATCTGTGACAACACCCACAGATTTACCTGACATCTGCAGATGGGCACCCATGATCGCTCGTGACACAGATTTACCTGACTTCCTGTCACATACCTCCCCCCCTTGTTTCAACCCTAGGGTTGGGACACAGGTTGCCAGACAGGCATGCACTCGGGACAACCCATCTGCATTCCCCATTTTAGCACCGGGGCGATGCGTTACCACAAAACTAAAAGCCTGGAGGGCCAGGAACCACCTATTTATTCTCCTATTGGTCTCTTTGTTTTGTGCCATCCACTTCAATGGGGCATGATCCATCACCAGTTCAAACTGTCTACCCACGAGGTAGTACCGGAGAGAATCCAAAGCCCATTTCACCGCCAAACACTCTTTCTCAATGGTGGCATAATTTTCCTCATGGGCCTTCAACTTTCAGCTAAGGTACATAACGGGGTGTTCCTCCCCCTTGATAATCTGGGACAGTACAGCTCCTAACCCCACATTTGACGCATCTGTCTGAACCACGAAGTTCCGTGAAAAATCAGGCGAATTTTAAACTGGCTAACTACATAAAGCCTGTTTTAAAGCCTGAAAAGCTGTTTCTGCTTCGGGAGTCCATTTGATCATGACAGACTCCTTCCCTTTGGTCAAATTGGTCAGGGGAGTAGCCTGTGAGGCAAAATGGGGGATAAAGCGGCAATAATACCCCGCAATACCCAAAAATGCACGAACCTGTTTCTTGTTGGTGGGACGTGGCCAATCCTGAATAGCCTCAACTTTGTTTATTTGGGGCTTGATTAGACCTCTTCCAATGGTATACCCCAAATAATTTGCCTCTTCTAGCCCAAGGGTACATTTTTTTGGATTGGCTGTAAACCTGGCTTTCCAGATGCAATCCAACACAGCCTGAACTTTTGGCAAGTGTGATTCCCAATCCTCACTGTGGATGACAACGTCATGGAGGTATGCAGCAGCATAGGCTCGATGAGGCCGAAGGGTCTTATGCATGGTGTGTTGAAATGTGGCGGGAGCATTCTGTAACCCAAAAGGCATTCTCCGATATTGGAAAGATCCGTCTGGAGTTACAAATCCTGTTTTTTCCCTGGCCGACTCCGAGAGAGGAATTTGCCAATAACCCTTGGTCAGGTCTAACGTCGTCATGTCCTGGGCAGTGCCTAGGCGATCAATTAGTTCATCTATGCGGGGCATAGGATAGGTGTCAAACTTAGTGATTTTATTCAGGCGCCGAAAGTCATTACAAAACCGCCAACTTCCATCTGGTTTGGGCACTAAGACAATGGGACTGGACCAATCACTATTTGACTCTTCTATCACCCCCAGCTCAAGCATTTTTTTTGCTTCCTGGCGAATTGCCTCTCGCCGGGCTTCTGGAATCCTATAAGGCTTCAACTTGACCTTATCCCCTGGTGTGGTGATAATGTCATGTTCAACTCCGGAGACCCAACCTGGCAGGTCTGAAAACTTCTCCTTATTACAGAGCATAAATTCTTTAACCTCCTGTTGCTGAGTTTTGGATAGAGTCTCCGCTATCCCAACTTCAGGGACAGCCAGGTTAAATGGAGCAGAAAATCGGGTAGTCTTAGCGACCAAGGACTCTCTATCCTTCCATGGTTTCAGCAAGTTCACATGATAGAGCTGCTCAGGTTTTCGTCTTCCCGGTTGGCTCTATAATTTACCACCCCCATTTTCTCCAACACTTCATAGGGACCCTGCCATTTGGCTAGGAATTTACTTTTGACCGTGGGGACCAACACCAACACCCTATCACCAGGTGCAAAGGAACGGACCTGGGCCCCACGATTGTAAATCCTTTGTTGAGCCAATTGGGCTTGGGATAAATGTTCTTTCACAATCGGCATCACTTGGGCAATTCTATCTTGCATTTGGGCCACATGTTCAATCACACTTGGTAATGTCCAGTAGGCCCCCGGGGGTGCCTCCCATACAGTAGCTCAAACGAAGAGAACCTTGTGGACGATTGGGGAACCTCTCTTATGGCAAACATCAGATAAGGGAGCAGATAATCCCAATTCTTTCCATCTTTATCCACCGCCTTCCTCAACATTTGTTTTAAGGTTTTATTAAACCTTTCCACTAACCCGTCTGTTTGAGGGTCATATACTGATGTACGTAATTGGGTCACTTTCAAGAGTTTACAAAGTTCTTTGGTCACCCTAGACATAAACGGGTGCCCTGGTCAGTTAGGACTTTATTAGGAAGACCCACATGGCTGAAAACCTGAAATAACTCTTTGACAATGGTTTTAGCAGAGGTGTTTCGGAGAGGAATCGCTTCTGGGTAACGGGTGGCATAGTCCATTATTACCAAGATATGCTGGTGCCCTCTAGTGGACTTCAGTAAGGGGCCAACCAAGTCCATGGCGATCCTCTCAAAAGGGACCTCGATAATGGGCAGGGGTACCAACGGACTGCGGAAATGTGGCATAGGTACAGTAATCTGACACACTGGACAGGAAGAGCAGTACAATTCCACTTCCTTAGTGATCCCAGGCCAATAAAACCTCTGGGTAATCCTCTCCCGGGTTTTTTCTGCTCCCAAATGTCCCCCAAGAATGTGCCCATGGGACAGTTCCAAAACCATCTTGTGGTACGGTTTAGACACTACCAGTTGCTCAATGGTGTCCTCTATCCTCTGTGACACTCTATATAACAGGTCCCTTTCAATAATGAAGTAAGGGAGGGCAACCCTCTCGTCAGGGTTAACTAACTCCCCATCTATCTTCACTACATTCTCCCAGGCTCTTAGCAATGTGGGGTCCCTCAATTGCTCAGTGACAACATTTTCTATGTGCACCTCGAGGTCATCAAACCCTATCGGCCGCTGTTCCTCTTCTAAGGTAGCAGGCTCCTCCCTAGGGACTGGTGTTTCCCCTGCTAAGACTGAGAATGGAAACTCAGGAAAATCCTCACAGTTAGAGGTTTCTGGAGTAGATGTTTCAGGCTCAGAAGAACCACCTACTGGAGAATCTGGGCAGTCTCAGAGTTCCCAGAATTTTGGGGAATCCCTTCCCACAATGGCGTCATGTGGCAGTTTGGGAACTAAACCCACCTGGTGACACAAGTTGCCGAGGGAGGTTTCAAAGGAAACCGTAGTGACCGTATATTCTCGAGTGTCCCAATGTACACAGACTACAGCCATTTTCCTAGGATGTAAGGTTTTTCCCACCACTAGATCACTTTTCACTTAGGTGACCAAGCTACCTGAATCCAACAATACTACAACATATTTACTATCTAAGCACATTATATATAAAGGTTTCTCATTTCCCTTTACTGCAGTGCATGTGGTTGCAAAAAGGGACTGTCGTCTCTCTGTCAGAAAGTCACACTGCATGGGTTCATCACCCGCTGGGCAAAGCGCTGCTACATGTCCCTCTTCCCGGCAACGCTAACAAATCAACCTTCTGGTCCTCTCCCTTATCGCCCGTATTGTTTAATATCTATCTTCGCCCTCTCTTTGAAATCATCAGTAACCAGAAGTTACTTTACCACTCCTATGCAGACGACACACAACTGTATTTCCGCATCTGCAACAAAAAGGATCATTCTCTTGGACTAGAGAAATGCCTCACTCTAATAGATAACTGGATGACAAACAGTTATCTTAAACTCAACGGGTCAAAAACAGAACTTCTCCTGTTTCACGCTAACCGGAAAAATCACCCCGCGTCAACATGGACTCCCCCACCCATTCTGGGTAAAACTATCACCCCTAGCACCAAAGTCAAAGGTCTCGGAGTCATTTTCGATACCTTCATGACAATGGATGCACAAATAGGGTCAGTAGTCAGTGTATCCCACCATCTGCTGCGCCTACTATGCAGACTCACCCCCTTTATCCCGAAAGAGGACATTGCAGTCGTGGTGGGAACAATCATCAATTCCAGACTCGACTACGCAAATGCCCTCTATCTAGGACTCCCCAAATACCAAATCACTCGTCTGAAAGTCGTTCAAAATACGGCCTCTCGACTAGTGACTGGGAAAAAACATGGGAATCAATCTCACCTTCACTGAGATCCCTTCATTGGTTGCCAGTAAAAGACAGAATCACTTTCAAGGCACTCTGTCTAATACATAAGTGTATTCAAGGCAACGCCCCCCAATATCTATGCGAAAAAATAAAAGCCCATAACCCCAATCGCATTCTGCGATCCACCAATCAAAACCTCCTCCAGATACCCAAAGCCAGATACAAGTCCAAAGGAGATCGAAGATTTGCAGTCCAAGGACCCCGCCTGTGGAATGCACTACCAACCACCATCCGACTGGAGTCGGACCACTTGGCCTTCAGGAGAAAGATTAAAACCCATCTCTTCTGAGGTCAAGGGGTTCCTTACCCATGAAATGGATACAGCGCCCAGAGGCGATTCAGTTTGCATGTGTTGTGCTTTACAAGTCTCTCACTCACTCACTCACTCACTCACTCACTCACTCACTCACTCACTCTCCTGTGGAATGGGTCTTCCAGGCTGCTCTTGCCAAACATTAGCAGTAGTCCCGATAATTCCTCTAGTTGCTCCTTGGTCCCTCTCTCCACCCCCATCCCTTGATGCAGTCTTACCTATAGGTGGGGAGGGTCTGGTCTTGGGGTGAAAAGTCTGTGCGTCTCTGGTGGAAGAGGACAGATTCTCTGTTGTTAGGTACCTTTCGACCAGGTCTACAAGTTTGTCTGCGGTTTCTGGACCACCATGGCTCACCCATTTCTGCAGGGTGTTAGGAAGAGACCTAAGAAATTTGTCCATGACTACTCGCTCCAAAATTTTTGGTACGGACAGAGTTTCTGGCTCCAACCATTTCCTAGCCAAATGGATGAGGTCATACATCTGCGACCGAGGTGGCTTCCTCAGCTGATAACTCCAATTGTGGACCCGCTGAGCACGGACATCCAGGGTTACACCAAAACGTGCCAATATTTCCTCTTTTAACCGATCATAGTTTTTCGCGTCTGCCAGCTCCAAATCAAAATATGCCTTTTGGGCTTCTCCAGATAATAGGGGGGCCACTAGTCCAGCCCACTGTTCTTTAGGCCAACTCTCTCTTTCCGCTGCTCTCTCAAACGTGGTCAGAAACATCTCAGGGTCCTCATCTGCAGTCATCTTTGGCAATAAGTGTCTTACCCGAAAAGTCGGTATGTTACTGGCCTGACTCCAAGCCTCGGTCTGCTGTCTCTGAAGCTGTTTGTCAGGGCACTGCCCTTTACGGTCACATTCCCCAGTTGGCTCTGGGTGGAATTGAACCTAGGACCTATCCATTATAAGTCCAGCTCTTTGCATCTGAGCCACTGCTCAAGTGTTAGTTTGCTTGCTGTCCGTTGGAACCTGGTCCTGAACCTGTACTTCTGTGGACCAATCAGTGGCCAGTGCGGCCTATTTAAGCCAGCCCCTTCCTCCTTGCAAAATGCTGGTTCATTGTCAGTGTTTGGAGTATTTGCTACTGGAAACCTTATCTGTGGATATCCTGTTTTACCTGACCTTTGGCTTGCTCTCTGGATTGCTGCTCTCCTCAACCCTGTGACCCCGGCTTGAACTTTGGACTATCTGACTTCTCAACCCCTTGACCTCGGCTTGTTCTCTGGATTATTCTTCAGCCTTGTCCCTGTTTGAGCACCTTCTGTTTGGACTATTTCCTGTGTGCTTCTGAACAGCCTCCAGTGAGCTTCGGCTATCCAGTTCCCGGTCCACCTTGGATTCCCTCCTGCCACTGGACCCGGTGCTTCTTGGTGCGTCCTTCCTTCTGTCTCAAACACCAGTGGGTGGATCGCATTGAGTTGCAAAGGTGAGCCGCCCTTGGCATCTCGGCCTCGGTAAGTAACGTTCCTGACACTGTTTCACGATGGCCTCCATTTGCTGCTGGTGTCTCTGTTCCAAGCCTGCAATGCTCTCTTGGTGAGCCTGTTGTTGAGCTGCAATGCTCTCTTGGTGAGCCTGTTGCGCTGCAATGCTCTCTTGGTGAGCCTGTTGAGCTGCATGAGCCTGTTGTTGAGCTGCAATGCTCCACTGCAAACCTGCATTTGTCTGCTGTTGATTTGCATTTGCTATAGCCAGCTGTTTCAGTATCTCCTCCATTTTGGGTTTACTTTAACTGCCCGCGGCACTCCACCATGTGTAAGGGGTTAACTTGGTAGCGGGTGTGACCCCCTGGATGGGTTTACTACACACTGAACGATACAGAGAAACAGCCGAAGACGGTTGAAAACAAAGAATTTGGTTTATTCTTCCATCTTGCTGGAAACAAGTGCAAGCATCCAAACAGCATAAACAAAATCAAACATAAAATAAACCCTGGCCACTTTGGGCGTCTACCTTCACCACACAGGAACCTATCTATGAAGTCTGGCACAGCCTAGTGCTGGGCCGACAGTGCTGGTCCTACAGCAGAAAACAATAGTCTCTTTTCGATTGTTATCACACAGAAAGATCAACAGCACCTCACCTCTTCAGAAGTATTTCTGTTCACTGCTCTCCTTCACTCAAAAAGCCTCAGGATGCAGCAATCAGTAGTAATCCTCTGGATTACTTATAGAGGCCTTATTTGCCTCATTCTGAACAGCTTAAGTTTTCCAACGCCCTTAAACCTTTTTGGCTACTTCTGCAGCCAACGCCTGATAATAAATGGTGTATTGTCTAAACAAGGCAGAAATGTATCTCCCATCTGTGACAACACCCACAGATTTACCTGACATCTGCAGATGGGATTTCCCATCCTGGGCGGGTGTCATATGATGTCCTAGGCTTCCCAGTGGCATAGGGGGTGTACAAGGAGCCGATGAGCGTGCCCGGTGGCTGCGATGTCTGATCTTTGCTGAGGCGGATGATTACGGGTGTCAGCGGATGTTAATCCGCTGACACCCGCAATCACATAGGGACCAATGTATGTCCCTTTTTCATCCGCAAACGAATGGATGAAAAAGCAGACATACGGTCCGCACGTCTGAAAGTGCTAACACCAAATTTAACACACCTGTCCCCTATTCACACCTGAGATCTTGTAACAGTAACAAGGAACTGGGGAGGGAAAATGGCAAATTGGGCCCAATTTTCACTTAGGGGTGTACTCACTTTTGTTGCCAGCAATTTAGACATTAATGGCTGTGTGTTTAGTTATTTTGAGGGGACAGCAGATAAATTTACACTGTTATACAAGCTGTACACTCACTACTTTACATTGTACCAAAGTGTCACATGAAAAGATATAATAAATTATTTACAAAAATGTGAGGGGTGTACTCACTTTTGTGAGATACTGTGTATATGTATGTATGTATGTATATGTATATATATATATATATATATATATATATATATATATATATATATATATATATATATATATATATATATATATATATATATATATATATATATATATATATATATATATATATATATATATATATATATATATATATATATATATATATATATATATATATATACTGAGTATATCTCAAAACTTATTTATAGCAGCCAATATTAACAACAGTTTGCTACATTAAATCTCAGTGTAATTATTAGAATTTATACTTCAAAGTAATTTACACTAACAAAAAAAGGAAGAAATCGTATTTTTTTTAAAAATATATATATATATATATATATATATATATATATATATATATATATATATATATATATATATATATATATATATATATATATATATATATATATATATATATATTGTAAATAAATAAAGGTAGAATAATTTAAGGGAACATTTTATCCTAACATATTGTAACATAAAATATTTGTCATCTCATATACCCACAGTGTCCATGTAATGTTGGCTTCAGAATTAAAACCATGTATTTACTCTAATACTGTTATTTTCATATTGTAATGTGACAGTAATCGGCCTACTTACCAACAACAAGGACAACATTTTAGTGAAAAGCCATTGTAAAATTACAGGAAGTCTGTGCATTGTGCACATAAAAATTGTTTTATTCAAGAGGATAAATACCGGTATACGCTGCTCTCTGAAAGAAAGGGTATTATTCCCACAGAATGGAATGTCCATATGAAATATGATTCAAGGATAGCGATTACTGCTTTCAGATAATGTCATATACACAAAGGAGTGTTATTGTGTGCTGATGCATTAGTAAGGGTGAATATTATAAAAAAATGTTTGCTAAGTATAATATATGCAAAATTTGAATAAAAAATCAGCCTGCTATGGACCCATACAGCTAAGCAAATCACATTTAATTGAAAGTTGATATTTTCAATTGTGAAACAAAGTCAGATCACTTTGAGTTTGTTTATACCGAACTGGTCCAACTATTACCTTCACTCAAATTGTGTATGCTCCCACTGGGATTGTTGTATAAACTACTGTATATGTACAGTGTATGATGTTGTGTTCTTACAGCGGGGTGGAGAATTAATGCCCCACTCTCAGAAAAGAATCAAATCAAAATTGAGTCAGGCTGAGCCTTGCTCAGCCATTCACAGAGAGCTTTGAATTTTCTGAATGATTACAAGGCTTCTTCTGACTGGCTGAGCAAGGAGAGGTGAGGTGGTAGTGGGGCGGATGACATCACAATGTCTACCTCAGCAAATCAAAGGAAACATTTTACTTATCTAGAAAATACAAAGCCTCCTTTGAATGGCTAATTTTTTTCCAGGAATAGGATGGGAAGTCTCCATCCACTGTAATAGTAAATTTGGCCCAGCTTGATCCAAACTATTATATAGTGACAGAAAGCTGGAGTTTTGCTTTAAGCCTGCCATACACAGCTCAAATTTCAGCTGATTCCTGCTGGATTGGATGAATTTCAAGCTGTGGATGGCCCTGTCGGCACCATAAGACTCAATTTAATAACATTTTCTTGTGGAAGGAGCTGGGTAGAAAAATGTTAACAATCAAAATACAATAGCCAGCAGGGGAGATTTCATCACCCATGCCTGTATAGCTAGCCTTAAGCTGCGTACACATGACCATTTTTAATGTCCTAGAAAAAACTAAATTTTTTTCGACGTGATTCTTGTCAAGCCTGCCTTGCATACACACGATCCTGAAAAAAAAAATGCTCGAGCAAAGCGCAGTGGCGTACAGCACATATGACGGCACTATAAAGGGGAAGTTCCATTCAAATGCTAGTTTTACCAGAACGAGTGCTCCCGTCTCATAACTTGCTTCTGAGCATACGTGTTTTTTTCACGTCGTTAAAGCCTACACACGACCGCTTTTCATGACGTGAAAAACTACGCGAAAATTTAGAGCATGTTCTAAATTTTTATTGCCCATTTTTCACGTCGAGAAAAATGCTCTGGAGCCTACACACGTTCATTTTTAATGACCATTTAAAAAAATGGCATTTTTCACATCATGAGAAACGGTCGTGTGTACGCGGCAATCAGACTGGTTTACCCACAACATTTTGGATTATTAACCATCAACTCATGTCCTGATGACAATATCATTTTGGATTTACCCTGTGCCTGTCTCAGGGACAGAACAAATAAAGGGGTGAATCTCCCTATAAGATGCAGAAAGCAATAAAACCATAGAAGGGATGACCGTTCCCAGTTCTATCCATAAACTCCAAAGCTAAACATAAAACATATGTACAGTATAGGAAATGTACCATTTCCTATTTGTTCAAAGGTTATTCCACAGTATTCTTTCAGTGTTTCAGTCAGGTGCATAAGCAGTAAAACATATTTTTCTAAAATATACACATGGTGAGACTGAGGCCCAGACTGGCCATCGGGCAAACCGGGCATTCCCCCGGTGGGCTGCGGCCACCGAGAGGCCGCCAGGCTGCAAGTCCTAGTAGCGGGGAACAAGGCTCTTTGAGCCCGCGCCGCTCATCTAGCATCTCCGCAGCCGCCCGGGTGGACGTAAACACAGAGGGAGGAGGAGCTAGATGAGAAGCCTTCGGCCTCTCCACGGCCGGGGGGCGTGACTGCGAGGGGGGAGGAATCAGAGCAGACACCTGCTACTACAACACCGACCCGGATAGCAGAAAATGTGAGTGCAGCCCCCCTCCTGTAACCTGGATAGGGGGAGCAGTGGGGGCGGCTGCATATAAAAAATATTTTTCTTCATCTCCCTTCTGCAGTATCGGAATGCCTGAGGCTGTGAGAGGTAGAGAGAAAGCAGGCATTCCAATACTGCCGAAGGGAGATAGAGAAAATTATTTTTTATATGCAGCCGCCCTCACTGCTCCTCCTACACCACCCATACTCATACATGATCTCCACCTCCCCCATGCTCTCTGCCACCCCACCGTGCTCTCTGCCACCCCCCCCCCCCAGGGCTCTCTGCCACCTCCCCAGGGCTCTCTGCCACCCCGCAATGCTCTCCACCATCCCCCAGTGCTCTCAACCTCCCCACCTGTGCTCTCTGCCACCCCCCCAGTCCTCTCAACCTCCCCCCAGATCTCTCTGCCACCCCCGGTGCTCTTTGCCTCCTCCAGTGCTCTCAACCTCCCCCCAGTGCTCTCACCCTCCCCCCAAAACTCTCACCCTCCCCCCAGGGCTCTCTGCCACCCCCCAGTGCTCTCTGCCTCCCTCCATGCTCTCTGCTGCCCCCAGTGCTCTCTGCCACCCCCCAGTGCTCTCTGCTACGCCTCAGTGCTCTCTGCCACCCCTACCAGTGCTCTTTGCCACCCCCCAGGGCTCTCTGCCACCCCCAGTGCTCTCAACCTCCCCCCAGTGCTCTCACCCTCCCCCAGGGCTCTCTTCCACCCCCAGTGCTCTCCACCTCCCTCCATGCTCTCTGCTACTCCCAGTGCTCTCTGCCACCCCCCAGTGCTCTCTGCCACCCCCAGAGCTCTCTGCCACCCCCCCCAGTGCTCTCCACCTCCCTCCTTGCTCTCTGCTAGTACTCCCAACCTCACCCTATGGTCCATGCCAACGGACCTTATTTTGAACAGTAAACGTTTATGGGGAACTGTGTCATTCAGATACAAAATTCAGATACACCACATCTACGGGCCTCCAGTCAGCTGGTACCATTCCAGTCAGTAGACTCTCAGTAAAAATTAAGAACAATGATCTGGCAATTACTTGACTGAGTTCCCTAAGTACTCTTGGATGCACGCCATCTGGTCCTGGTGAATGTTACATTTCCCAAGTCTAATTTGAATTCTGTCCTCTGTTAACCATGGAGGTGCTTCCTGTGATGTGTCATGAGGATAGACACTGCACTTTTGGTTACGGAAGCCCCCCGATTCCCTCGTGAAGACTAAGGAGAAGAATAAATTCAATACCTTCGCAATCTACCCATTCTTTGTAACCAGATGTCTTTCCTCATTCTTTATGGGGCAAACATTTTTTGTTCAGTAAAAGCACATTTATACATGGCAGAGGTCTGAGCTTTCTTAATAGACCAAAGAAAAACACTCACCCATATTAATTATTTACTATAGGCAAAAAAAAAACCAGACTGCATAAGGATCACTGCATGATCCCCTGTACAGTACAAGCTGGATGGATGTCTCCTACTTTAAGACATGTTTGAATGTAAGTACAGTATTTCCTATGTTGGACCCACCGGCTTTTTTTGCCTTAATTGCCAGAAGTCAGTCTAGGCTGTAATTTATTTAATATATTGAACCTAAATTTAAATTTAAACTTCTATACCTACCCTTAATATTGAAATCAGATTTTTTTTACTCAATCACTTTGATTAATCACATTCACCCAACAGTAATTCTTATGACATCACCATTTAATTTAATTTGATTCATTATTTTTTTTTAATCCAACGTTCACCATATTTTGCACCTTACCTTTTTACACACCTTTTCTCTTTCAATCAGTTGGTTGATTTCATTCACTTCACAAGCACATCATTTGTGTGTTATTATTAATTATCTTATTCAGTGTAGCCTTCCACACACTGTTCACTATAGCACCAACTATATACAATGGCCCGGATTCACAGAGACTTACGCGACGTATCAGTAGATATGCCGTTGTAAGTCCGAATGTGCGCCGTCGTATCTATGCGCTCATTCTTAAAATGAGAATTTTGCCAAGATACAACCGACGTAAGTCTCCTACATCGTCGTATCTTGGGTGCATATTTACGCTGGCCGCAAGGGGCACTTCCGTCGATTTACACGTTGAATATGTAAATGAGCTAGATACGCCGATTCACAAACGTACTTGCGCCCATCGCTGTAATCTACGTCGTTTACGTAAGGCGTTTTTGCGGCGTAAAGTTAAACCACCAAAAAGCTGGTCTAAGTCGTTTAGGGTATGGATGTCGAATTTTTCGTCATTTACGTAAGTCGTACGTGAATGGGGCTGGGCGTAAGTTAGGTTCACGTCGCACGCATTGAGCCGTCGTATCGTAGGGAATATTTGCAACGTGATTCTGAGCATGCGCGCGCAAGTGCCATTCGTTCGGGGTCACATGGGGTCACGATTCATTTGAATACAACACGCCCACTGCCTTGCTACTTTGAATTAGGCGGGCTTACGCCGGCCCATTTACGATATGCCGACGTAACTTTGGAAGCAAGTGCTTTGTGAACACCATCCCCACAGTCAAGCACAGAGGTGGAAACATTATGCTTTGGGGCTGTTTCTCTGCTAAATGTACAGACTGACTTTGCCGCTTTGAGAGGCCAATGTATGGGGCCATGTATTGTCAAATCTTGGATGAGAACCTTCTTCCCTCAGCCAGAACACTGGAGATGGGTCATGGATGGGTCTTTCAGCATGACAATGACCCATACCGCCAAGGTAACAGTGGCTCAAGATGAATCACATTAAGGTCATGGAGTGGCCTAGCCAGTCTCCAGACCTTAATCCTATAGAAAACTTATGGAGGGAGCTGAAACTTTCAGTTGCCAAGCATCAACCAAGAAACATTAAAGATTTAGAGAGGATCTGTTAAAAAGAGTGGACCAAAATCCTTCCTAAGATGTGTGCGAACCTGGTCACTAACTGCAAGAAACGTCTTAGGCCTCGTACACACGACAGAGGAACTCGACGTGCCAAACACATCGAGTTCCTCGTCGAGTTCAGGGATGAAGCCGCCGAGGAGCTCGGCGGGCCGCCTTCTCCCATAGAACGAGAAAATAGAACATGTTCTCTATTTTCTCGACGAGTTCCTCGGCGGCTCCATCGGGCCAAAAGTGTACAGACGACAGAGTTTCTCGGCAGAATCCGGCTCTGACCGAGTTTCTCGCTGAATTCTGCCGAGAAACTCTGTCGTGTGTACGAGGCCGTACCTCTGTGCTTGCCAACAAGGGTTTCTCCACCAAGTACTAAGTCATGTTTTGCTTGGGGATGAAATTGTTATTTTACTCACTAAACTGAAACTCAATTTATAACATTTGTATCATGTGTTTTTTCAGGATTTTTGGTTGATTTTCTTTAAAAAACACCTATGTAAAAAAAGATAGATCCTTCATGTCTTTATCCCCACTGCATACGTGATTCTCACAGAACGACTGCCCTGTTGCAGTAAATCTTCTATGGGGCAGTTGGCAAGTGGTTACAATTTTATTTGTCTCTAGTGTTTAAATTTTTCTGTAAAATGATTTATTTTGCTTGCAGTTGTTTTAGGGTGCTGTCTTCATTTGTTTTTTTTTTGTTTGTTTTTTTACTTTTCATTTTGTTAGGGCTTTTTTGATGGTGTTGTTGGTAATAACCACTGTACCCCCCCTTCTCATCTGCCCCACTGCTGTGTCTCCCCTTCTCATCTGGCCCATTGTTGTACCCCCTGTTCATCTGTGATATGTGCGATATGCTTAGCCATGCAGGGTAGCTGAAGTGAAACCTGTCCTGTTACTATCCTCCCTGCAGATCTGCCTCTTGCATCCAGCCCAGGTGCTTGTATGTGATGTCACATACAAGCATTTGAAATGGATGTGCAGTGATGAGCTAAGGTCAGGGGTGTTTTCTGAAATCAGTGGACCTGTGTGCAAGATCACAAGTTTGGCCCCCCCAAATGAGAAAAGGTTTGTTGTGCATTGCAGGAAAAATTGGGTGTAGCTATCATTGCACTGAATGCTGGCCGTAGTTAAAGAGAATGCAGAGTGCAGGGGGTTGGTAATAAGTGATGCAAACTAAGTGAGGCAGAGTTGAGGGGTTAGGATAAAAATCTGGCAAGGAGGGAACAGAGGTTTTCCATGAATCTACACTCAAAAATAGCCAGTGTGGTAGGAGAGCAGCAGCATCAAATGAAAACACACAGGTAGATGACTATTTCAACAAAGTTCACAGAAATGAATTAGTATTTCCACAAACTGTCACCTGTTTGTTGTTTTCTCAGTTACAGGAGATCCCTTCATTGAAGCCAAGCAAGTCAACTTCCTCCTTATGCTGGGTGGGACTAGCAGGACTGTGATTGGCTTTAGCAGTGGCCAATTACAGTCCTCCTACCCCTGGAAACAGAGACCCGCACCCTAGCAGAATGGCACCCGATCTCCCCATCACAATAGGATCTTTGCTGTAGCTGTGATGACCGCAACCAAACCAAACACGTTTTCCAATGTTGGTCAATGTGTGGGGGCAACAATGTGTCACCCCGAGTGGCTGTGGGGCAGGAATTCTGAGATCAGCAAGCACTAGAACAGCAGAAGTTGTATCTCAGTGTCACTTCCCTGCACCGCTCTGCAGATGGGGTGTCGTGTGCCAGTAAAAAAAATGCTTAACATATCACTTGTGGCATGTGAGTCGGTGGTTGCCGACTCCTGACCTCAAGTAAATAACAGAATTCTGCAACATTGTATTAATTATAGTTATCTCTTACCAGTAACTGGTTCAATACACTATCAATGGTGAGCACAGGGATCTGTAAACATTTAGGTCTTCATATTATGTCTTCTAGTCAAATAAGATCTGAATGCTCTTTATGCTATTTTCTTTTAGGAACAAATGTTATAAACTGTTACGCTAACACTATAAAAGGCAACAAATAGAAACTGACATTCCAAACATGTTACAAACATTACTGGGATAATTTGCGACTTTTGCACAGATGCTAAAACATTCACACAGAAAATGTTTAATAAACAGATCTCTTTATATCTCCTCATTATTTTCAGTTTAGAAAACATTTTGGCTTTCATGTAGGCAATATCATGCTGTTTGTATCAATCCTTTGACACTACTTGAATACACTGCTATGTATAATGGGGCAGTAATGTAATTTCCCATTTATGATCATGCCCATATATGAAAGTTAACTGAAGCTTGGCTTTCTGGTGTGTTTTTAGGAGATGTTGTGTTTTTATGGAGATCTGGAAGATGTTGAGGAGCTAGACCATGATTGGGACTATTATGTGTAACAGTGAAGACATCTTTACCCCCCCCCCTCCATGTTTTTCCCAAGGAAGCATATACCAGCTCCTCTTCACCTGAGAGATAAATAGCCTTTATTGGCTGGGTCTGTTTCCATTTGTGCCGGTAGGTTCAAGCTACATGTAATGTAAACCTTTTCAGCAGAGATACAGTATATGCCAGTTCTCTATGAGAAAGTGGGCTTTGCCCTGTGAAATATGTCGGAGATGAAGATATGTTTATGAGATCTGCTTTATGACCATCCTGGGATGTAGTCATCAATAATGGTATGGTATGATATATAACTGCATTTGTTTTAAAACAACACTTGGATGTTTGACATTTACTTTTTAATATTTGTAAATATTTTGTACATTAAAAATGCTAGTTATTTTTGATCATTTGTTTCTTAGTGTGGTTCCTTCAAAGTCCTAGTAGTTTCTCATCTTAGGTATTGAGTTATCTTTCATTGTCTTGTAAAAGAGGATGTGGTATCAGAAAACTTTTGGAATAAGTTGAGACTCCAGTTTTCAAACTCCTTCTTAACCTTTTTAATTTACCATGTCCATATATGGTCAAAGAGATCGCACCGGTACAACACCCCCTTGCATGCATAGGACTTGTCTCAGAAACTGCATTTTTTTTTCTTTCAGGGGGTTGGCAGCCATCGGGCATCATGATTGACATTTCTAGGTTAAAGATTTTTTTGGAAGTTATACTTAGTTATAATTTAAGGGTCTTGTTTAGATTTTAGGGGGGCTCTCATGCATTTTTTTTTTTTTTTTTTCATGAGGACCACCTTAAAATTTGTATCAGGCCTAACACGTCTGGTGTGGATTTCTTAGCGGATCTCACACACTTTTTTTAAATCCATACCAGACTCAAAGTGCCTGGTATGCATTTTGGAGGGGGCTGTGCTCATTCTTGATGTAGCTTGTGCTATAGCAAAAGTGACATTTACAAAGATGGAAAAATTATACAGATTAATTTGCCATTGCATCTCATTGCTGGCTTCTGAAAAAAAAAAAAAAACCCATTCAGACCCCTCCAAAGGTCCCCCAAAAGACATAGCATGCCCTAGGAGTGGTCTCTGAAACTGTAATAAAATGTCACTTGCTGGCAATTTTTAACACTGTTTTCCTTAGTAAATGTCAGTGCTGCTGCAGCACTTTCCATACATCATGGAGATGCGCCCTTCACAGGCAAGATTATAGCAACCCCAGGCATGTTATTTTTTTTAGCAATTGAGCATTTTTCAAGTTCCACCTTAAGCATTGAAATTTAATTTTATAACATTTGTTTTTTGACAGACTTGGATCCCATTGATTTGTAGTTTGCCAAGTTTTGGATGTGCTCGATCCAAACCCAGGGTATTTCAGCTCATCACTAATTAGGGATATACGGAATATAGTAATGAAGAACAGTTTAGCTACTGTTATCAATGTGATTGCTCCTGCAGCCAATGTGATTGCTCCTGCAGTACACAATCAGCTTGATGCTGGAAAACAATAAATGCAAGTTCCCATGTTTGTTCATTTATTAGAATAATGTTTTAATTAGGTTTCTTTATCTGGGTACTCTGGATTGTTCAAATTTATAATGTGGCCTCATTTTCTGTCACAGAGATTCCCCTCAATTTCTATTGTACTGACAACAATGATAGGGACAGGACATGAGAATACATCTCCCCATTAAGAACACAGGCATCAATACAATCTGAGGCCTCGTACACACGACCAGTTTCCTCGGCAGAATCCATCAAGAAACTTGGTGGGAGAGCTTTTTTGCAGAGGAAACCGGTCGTGTGTACGTTTTTCATCGAGAAAACTGTCGAGGAACTCGACGAGCAAAAAAGAGAGCAAGTTCTCTTTTTCCTCGACGGGAGTCTGAATTTCATCGTCGTGTTCCTCGTCATGCTGGGTTTCGACGAAAAACTCGAGCGTGTGTATGCTAAGAAACCCGCGCTTGCTCAGAATAAAGTAAGAGACGGGAGTAAAAGTAGCATTTGTAATGGAGATAACACATTTTTCAAGCTGTAACAGACTGAAAAGTGCAAATCGTCTCTAAACAAACTTTTACTTAACAAACTTTTACTTAACACGCAAACACATGAGTGTTGTATATCACCGTGTTTGAGAACGAGGAGATTTTGTCTTGACAGTGTGTACGCAAAGCAAGCTTGTCGAGTTCCTCGACAAGCCTAACAAGGAACTCAACGAGTTACTCGGTCGTGTGTACGAGGCCTAACACATTTTCTAACTCTTCTCCACTCTTTACAAAAACAAAGAAAACAAACCAAAAAAAAAGCGCTTCTAGTTTAATTAAAGGAGTCTTAAACCAACATGTTTTTTTCACCTTAATGCATCCTATGCATTAAGGTAAAAAAAACACCTTGCAGTGTCTGGCCCCCCAGCCCCCCCTTTTACTTACCTGAGCCCCGAATTTCTGTGGGCGTGATCCTGTGTTTCTCTCTCCACAGGTTCTCAGCTCTTCATTGGATAGATTGAAAGCAGCGCAGCCATTGGCTCCCGCTGCTGTCAATCAAATCCAATGACGCGGGCGCCGGGGGGGCGGGGTTGAGTCATACACTCGGCGTCTTTGGATGCCAAGTGTATGACACAGTAGCACGCCCGCAAGGTAACCCCTTCAGGAGAGAGCTTCCCATTGGGGTTATCCAATGCGGGGAGGAGCCGCAAGAGTCACTGTGGAACCCTAGAACAGGTGAATCAGGGCCATTCTGCAAAACAAACTGCACAGTAAGTAAGACATGTTCGTTATTTAAAAAAAAACAGGAACCTTTAGTGTCACTTTAAACATGTCAGCTTTCACCATGATGGTCATTTACTTTGGTTTGATGTTTACTATTACACTAAACTAGTTTTCAGTACAGGGAAAAGAAAAGACCAGGGATCTAGAAAAGTTGTATTTCCAGAGACTTGTGATGCCTCTCAGTGTGCTTTGTCACCTGTTATGACCAAAAACATGTTAGGTTACTGTCTGTGGTCATCTAATGTCCTAATTAAGGTAAGCTGCTAAATAAAAGGTTCAGCTCAACTTCAAACTGAAAGTGGTCCCTGTCAGGGGAGCCTGCAGATGTATGCACAACAGGGATGGGCTACTATAGGAGATACTAGGTACTCCTACTAAGCTTAGTACACACTGATTGTTTTTTTATTTTTTCATTCAACTACGCGGGCTGTTTGAAAAAAACCTGACAGCTCAAGTCGGCGCTGCTGTACTAACAATCTGATGCTAGTACAGAAATCTCTCCTGCTGTTCTATTGTGTTCTAATAGCATGCCCCCCCCCCCCCCCCCGCCAGGTCAGCACTCTCAGCTATTGGCTGTGAGCGCAGATCGGGAGCCAATCGGCAGACCTTTTTCCGGTCATGCGCCTTCGTCAGAAGTCAGCCGAAACAGTCGGCTTTGGTTGGACCAGCTGCAGTACACACCGGCTGAATGCCCGGCATAACTGGATCAATTTTTGTTCTTTACTGCTGCCTGGAGTTCACAAGACAGTGATAACTGAACGTTAACTGAGTTAGGGAAAATCTCTCCAATAGAAACAGACAGAATTACAAACCTGGCAGAGGTTTATCTCTTCCCTACCCTGCCAAAGCTTTGATCTGGATTTCCACTTTAACTGTTAAGCTGGCCATACATGGATCAAAAGTCGGTCAGTTCAGCAAGGACTGACCAAATTTTGATCCAGACTGTACAATCACCCTGTCTGTTTTTTCCCAAACGATCAGTCCCACAAACTACTGTACTGTATAGTCTCACCACTGTCAGAATACAAAGGCTCATCCACATCAAGGATGTAGATGGGGAATCAAGTAAAACATTTTTTTCTTCAACCTGCTGTTTGAACGAAAAACAAGAAAAAAAGACTAATGTATGGGATGCCTTATTTTGCTATATCCTGCTGCAAGATTCCTAATTTTAAGCCTGGCCGGACACTTACATTTTTTTTTCTCATAGACATACTGCAGATACTGTTTATCTAATACAATAGTTTACTGCAGCTAAAATTAAAAACTTGCCTCAAAACAACTTTATTTTACATTGAATAGATTAAACCTATGAATACTTTTCCCACTGCATTGCCCTGAGACCCATTCCATTAGGAAGAATCAATAAATGCATCATGCACACAATTTCTCAGTTAATGGTTACATGATTCAATGTATAAGAATATATTCTTATTATAGGTAACCTTCTGGTCATACATATTTGGTTTTAAAATGTAATGTTTTCCTTGGAAAACAGAATTAGATGCTATTTTTATTAGTGTATACTATTAATTTATGTCAAGTTCATTGTATTGTATATGTGACATACTGTATATATATATACATTATTGCAACAGGATTTATAAAACAAGTATAGCATTGAATTCCTTCGGGTCTTAAATATTGATCATGTGCAATAAGAATTGTTGCAACCATGTAGTATCTATATTTCAATAAACAAGAAAGCAATTATTGAGAACTAAACTGAATTTAAAGTGGTTGTAAACCCTGTACAACCACTTTTACCAAGAGGCAAACCTGTATTAAGGCTTAGGGGGGTGAAGATGTATGCTTTCACCCAGCGGGGGCAGCGGTGACAATGCAGGCATCTTTTGCAGGTAAACACAAAATAATGGGCTAGTATGCGATGCATACTGCCCCATTATGCTTTTACTTTGCATGGCAAAAAGAGAAAGTAACCCCATCAGGGTTTACTTCCTCTTTAAAGCGCATACAGAATGATGCACTTACATTTAACCACTTAAGGACCGGACCAATATGCTGCTAAATGACCCAAGGGGTTTTTACAATTCGGCACTGCGTCGCTTTAACAGACAATTGCGCAGTCGTGCGACGTGGCTCCCAAACAAAATTGGCGTCCTTTTTTCCCCACAAATAGAGCTTTCTTTTGGGGGCATTTGATCACCTCTGCGGTTTTTATATTTTGCGCTATAAACAAAAATAGAGCGACAATTTTGAAAAAAAATCAATATTTTTTACTTTTTGCTATAATAAATATCCCCCAAAAACATATATAAAAAAACATTTTTTTTCCTCAGTTTAGGCCGATACGTATTCTTCTACCTATTATTGGTAAAAAAAATCGCAATAAGCGTTTATCGATTGGTTTGCGCAAAATTTATAGCGTTTACAAAATAGGGGATAGTTTTATTATTTTTTTTTTTTTTTTACTACTAATGGCGGCGATCAGTGATTTTTTTCGTGACTGCGACATTATGGCGGACACTTCGGACAATTTTGACACATTTTTGGGACCATTGTCATTTTCACAGCAAAAAATGCATTTAAATTGCATTGTTTATTGTGAAAATGACAGTTTCAGTTTGGGAGTTAGCCACAGGGGGCGCTGTAGGAGTTAGGGTTCACCTAGTGTGTGTTTACAACTGTAGGGGGGTGTGGCTGTAGGACTGAAGTCATCGATCGAGTCTCCCTATAAAAGGGATCACTCGATCGATGCAGCCGCCACAGTGAAGCACAGGGAAGCCGTGTTTACATACGGCTCTCCCCGTTCTTCAGCTCCAGGGAGCGATCGCGACGGGGCGGCTATAAACGAATACCTGTGCCGTCGCCCCGGATCGCTCCCCGCGGGAATCCGACCGCCGCATGTAGCGGGGGGGGGGGGGTCCCGATCGGACCCCCGACCCACATCTAGGCAGGGACGTACAGGTACGCCAATGTGCCTGTACGTGCCATTCTGCCGACGTATATGTACATGCGGCGGTCTGGAAGTGGTTAACAGATATACCAATGAACTAAACCAATAATATCATGTTTGTTTGAAATAACCTTTAAACTTAAAGGGAATAGAATGTGTTTTTATGTATCCTTTCTTTAATTAAAATGCTAAATAAAGCCAAATAATAGTTTATATTTACCTATCCAGCCAACAGGTAGAACTCAGGAGTGTTTTCACATGTCTTCACGTTCAGCCCTATCTTCTTTGATGAAAAAAAAACCTTTATGATACATCTGTTAAAGAAATGTTTACAGAGTTCAGTAGATGAAGCTCTGAAATACACAAACTTTTACTAAGGGCCCTTTTACACGGCGATGTCCGTGTGCGGGCTCCGCTTTAGCTCAGCGGGGATCGCTCCGTCGATCCCGCTGAGCAGGCAGTTGACAGGTCGGTCTCTGCACACTGTGCAGGGACCGATCTGTCAGAGCACACGCTCTCCCCTATGGGGGATCGGATGTCATCCGATCCGATATGCCAGACGGATGGAAAAGTAGGGTTTTCCTTCGTCACACTTTGGCAAATCGGAGCGGGTCGGATGTAAGCGGGCATGTCACCGCTGACATCCATGGCTCCATAGAGGAGCATGGAGCGCCCGTTCAGGTCCACCTAAAAAACTGACAGGTGGACCTAAACGGTCTGCCTGTGTGAAAGGGCCCTAAATGAGTTAGAATAGTAACTCATCCATGTGTCATTCAGGTGGAGACTGAATTTGAGAGAGATAATATAATAGCAAGTAGCTTCTGCTCTTTTCTCTCCTGAGAGACCCATTTATTTTTTTATAAACCTTGGGGCAGATCCTCAAAGCCATTACGCCGGCGTATCTGTTGATACGCCGCGTAATTTCAAATTTTGCGCGTCGTATCTTTTGGTTGGTATCCACCAAACAGATACGACGGCATCTGTGTTAGATCCGACAGGTGTACGCCATCAGATCTAAGATGCAATTTTCCGGCGGCCGCTGGGTGGCGTTTCAGTCGTTTTCCGCGTCGAGTATGCAAATTAGCTATTGCCGTCGCATTTTGTTATGTCTTTTCTAGTTGGCTTTTTCCGGCGTATAGTTAAAGCTGCTATTTGGTGGCGTACTCAATGTTAAGTATGGCCGTCGTTCACGCGTATAATTTTTAATATTCTACGTCGTCCGTGAATGGGGCTGGACGCCATTTACATTCACGTCAAACCAATGACGTCCTTGCGACGTCATTTAGTGCAATGCACGGCAGGAAATTTAGGGACGGCGCATGCGCAGTTCGTTCGGCGTGGGGATGTGCTTCATTTAAATGAAACACGCCCCCTACTTGCCGCATTTGAATTACACGCCCTTACACCGCGAGAGATAGACTACGCCGCCGTAACTTAGGGCGCAAATTCTTTCTGGATTCGAACCAACTCAAATAAGTTACGGCGGCGTAGCGTTTTTCAGATACGATGCGCGGGGCAGATCTTTGTGGATCTGCCCCCTTGTGTTTTGGGTGTGTCCTTAAAATAAACATTTAATATATACAATAATACAAAATATATCAAACATGAGTGCAAAAGCCTAACACGCCGTTTATGTGAAGAGACCTTCCTATGTAATGTATTTTTCTAAAAAAAAAAAAATTCTGAAGTTCAATAAAGAATACATCGATAATACAGCTAAATTCAAATGAATTTATTTTATTTTAGTAAAAATTAAGTAAATAAATAGTTTACCAGGTGTTTTTAAAAAAAAAAATTCAGGGGTAGACAACATCAGCTTGCTGTAAATAATAAATTTTCAATGTTTCTTAATGTTTTAAAAAACTTTTCTCTGTGTTAAATTGTGTATTGTATACTTTATGTGCATTGTAACAGACATATTTCTTATTATAAATGCAGGCTCTGCTTTTGGCTTTTGACACAATAGTTTTGTTTTATAACGTCTATTCACAATATAAGTCTATAGGGCTTATTTAATAAAGAAGTGGACCCCATTTACTTAGCAAATGTTTACTGAGTGTAGAAAATAAGGTGAATCATTCTTCACTTAAACTATCCAATCATGTGCAAATGTATTTTCATTTACTTTCAATAATTTTATTAGTTTAAAAAAAAACACAGACAACACAGGGCAAGCAGTAAATGCCAGAACAAATATAAAGAAACATAACAAGGGCTCAATGCCCAATACAAGATCCAAACCTCACATCATATATAAATGAATTGGAATGAAGTGTAATGGGTATACCTAACTAACATATCAAGCAGTCTTGCCCCCATAATGAAATGGATACTCTCAGTTTAAAAGACAGGACTGGCCCTCACACCCTCTTTGGTCTTAAAAAGCAGCACAATTATCAAAAAAAAGGCAAACGAGAAAAATTAGAGAAAAAAAGGAAAGAAGAAAGGGAGGAAAGAGAAAGCAGAACCAGACAGAGGTTAGGGAGAACTTCCATGCAAGGCCGATCCACCCTATAGGCTCACTATGCAAGCCGCTTAGGGCCCCAAAAAGCTGCGGAGGGCCCCCCAAATTACTAGAGGCCGCGCCTGGTGAGAAGCCATTTTCGGCCCCTCACCCCGCTTCTCAACTTGCTTGCTGAACCCCCAGCTTCTCACTTTAATAATGTAAGATGTAATTTTCGACAGCAGAACACAGGGGGGTGTTCTGCCCCTCGCTTTAATCTTTAATGTGACATGTCACTGTCGGCAGCGCCCCCCCCGCTTCTCAACTTTAATGTGACATGTAATTTTGCTTTTTGCTTCCATGTCACAGTATTCAACAGTGCATCAAGGCAAAGACTCCATTCCAGAAGCCACAAATCCGTGGGCACTCCCACCCCACATGTTATATAGAACCACGCAGATTACACCCTTGAAAACATAAAGGGGTGACAGAGGGGTACATTTATGACACGTACTATCGAGTGAGTGCAAATGTATGTATTTTTTTTTTCATTTCCTTTGCATATGATTGGGTATTCAAACTGAACACAGTTTCATATTTTTTTCTCTTGTGAATGTTCAGCTTGCAAAATGAACATCTTGTGTATTTGCTTTGTTCCTCTTTTCCCATTCATGTTTGCTATTTAATAGACGGTTTAATTAGACACTTGAAGAAGAGTTAAAATACCTGTGGATCAGGGCCGTAACTAGAATCAGGCATCCACAACATGCGTTCTGCATCTCCTGCAATGTACCCCTGGTGTCCTTACCTCCCGTAATCCTGCACAATCCTTATGATCTGTGCTGTCATTAGATAGCAGAGATCCTTAGCAAAGGCACAGAGCCAATTGGAGTGGCTCTGTTCCTTATTATCACTGGGATGGTCAATCACAGTGATCAGAAATAAAAGCACAGCTTTACATTTGAGAGATCACCCCTTCCTCCACCGAAAGGGGACACACTGGCCACCAATGTAATAGGCCACACTGATCACCAATTTAATGGGGGTACACTGACCTCCAATATAATTTTAGAAAACAATGTAATGGGGACACACTGATCATCAATGCAAGGGGATACTACACTGTCCACCAATGTAATATTGAGCACTGTCTACCAATATAAATGGGCACTACAGTGGCCAACCAATTTAATGGGGCAAACTAACCACCAATGTAATGGGACACAATAACCACTATGCCTACAACTAACATATGGGGACACTGCACTGACTACCAATGTAAGGGGGCACTACACTGATCACAAATGTGAGAGAAGCTTGCTGACTGCCAATCTAAGAGGGATAAAGGCAGGGGCGGACTGGCCTGGGTGACAGGCATGCATCTTCCCCTCGGGCCGTTCCAATATTCTTTACAAGGGCCGCTGAGCTGGCTGAGAGCGGCAGCTCGGGGGCAGGCACGGCCGAATTCAGTACTGCAGCGATGATTCTGTTCTGGGCTGACACAGTCTGTGTGTTACAGAGTTCAGCCCCTCCCTCCTCCACACAAAGCTCTAACTATCAGAGGCTGGGTGGATCTTCTCTCTCTTTCCCCGCCCACACTTCTGGCAGAACGTGTGTTGTCTGTGAAGACGATATGTGGGCGGGAAAGTTAAAACAGAGCAGTCTGATCAGCTTCCACAGCCTTAGAAAAAAATAAAAATAAAGTGAGCCACCTGGCTGGGACTGTCCATTGCCATCAAGTAAGTGACAAGTGAGCCTTCTCCTCCCTCCTTTCCTGCTCCCCCCCCCTCTGCATATTACCAGCAGCCTGTTTTTACTAGCACTGCAGCCTGTGACAGTTTCTTGCCCTCCTATGTTTTTTGATGTGGCACATGTATGCTGCAGTTTGGTCGCAATGCTGATGTACTGGCATTGTCTTGCTGCATGTTATCCCCAATCCCATAGACGTCTATTAGGTTGTACATTTTTGCTGCATGTTCTGAAAGTGCACATAAAGTCCTGCATGCTGCATCTTTGGTGCAATTCCAGAAAATGCAGCAAAAACGCACGACCTAAAAGAAGTCTGAGGGACTGCAGCTATGGAAAATCGCCAGCACACCAGTGCAGTGGTGGCCAGTCCATTAAGGGTGCACGGGCGCTGCCCCAATAATCATGCCACCCCCTATATGTAAAATTGATAGATTCCTGCCTTGCATGAATTGATCCATGGCCACCGTTCCCACCCCCTATTTAGGTGTCCGTGTCCGGAGGGGGTGTCACAGCGGCTGCATTTGATGGGGTACAGTGGCTTCATTTGATGGGCACAGTGGCTTCATTTGATGGGGTACAGTGGCTGCATTTGATGGGGTACAGTGGCTGCATTTGATGGGGTACAGTGGCTGTATTTGATAGGGGACAGTGGCTGCATTTGATATGGTGCAGTGGCTGCATTTGATATGGTGCAGTGGCTGCATTTGATGGGGCGCAGTGGCTGCATTTGATGTTTTTTTTCAGCATTTTTTCAGTTTGCTTGTGCGCCCCCCCCTTAGTAGGCACTGCCACTCCACTGAAAAGTGATCAATGCTCAGGTCACTTTTCAGAGACATTTGACAGGCAGTGAGGGGGTGATATCTAATTTCCTCCCTGACTGTTATTAACCTCCTAAATGCCAGTCCCTCTAGGTAATTCACATTGAACTCCACCTTATTTCCATTACTCTCTGTAGTTATTAAATGTTCTCTCACCTTATTCTTTGCACATCTAATACATAATGAGAGTTCTGGAAATAAGGTGAAGTTCAAAGTGAATTTCTACACCTAAGTGGAGCGCCCCTTTCAGAATCTTTGAGGATATTATTAAACCCAGAGACTGGTGGACTTAGGCCATCGTAGATAGATTGAAATTTCTGCTGAACTGGCAGAATTTCAATCAATGTGCAGACTGGTTATACAAAATTCGATCTATCAACTGACTTCAGTACAACCAGCGTGTCCTTTTTTTTCTTTTTGTCAATCACTGTTGGCTGCTATAGCTACCGGCAGTGATCACTGGGAAATGTTCACCTCACAGCGACACATTTCTCTTACAGAAGCATGGCAAATCAAATGCCAGGCCTAGCATTACACATGTGTGGCTGCAACCAAGTCTGGGCACAAGCTCCTGGAAAAGCAGGAGGGTGGCCAGTAAGAGGAAAGCTGGGTTACTTACATCATATCCCTGCTGCTTCTAAATCTGCTCCACTGCCGCACCAGGCCCACAATGCCTTTAATCTGGTCCTGGGGGCCAGTGCACAGGCCTGGGCCTGCACATGCACAGCAGCTTCCACACAGAGAGAGGGACCACTTCACATTGACCGCACAGAGAGAGACTGCGCAACATTGCTTCCAGAGAGAAATGGCAATGTGGAGCGATTTTTCTCTCTGTTCCGGCAATGTGGAACAGTCTTTCTCTGTGCTGGAAATGTGGAGCAATTTCTCTCTCTCTCTCGGCAATGTGGAGCAGTCTCCCTCTCTCTATGTGGGCAATGTGGAACAGTCTCTCTATGCGGGCAATGTGGAGCTGTCGCCCTCTCTGTGTGGGCAATGTGGAACAGATGGATGGTGAGCTGGTTCAATGGGCCACTTGACTAGACTTGCCCCCCAGGCCTAAGGCTGCCAGCCCTCCCCTGGATAAAGGTCCTGACCACCAAATCCACCATTTATTAACCACCAAATGCCAGAATTTGTATTCCTCTCAGTGGTGACCGATGCTGGGCTTTTTTTTTTCCTCTAGCTAGCCACTGAAACCAGGTATTTTTCTCCTCCTAACTACCAATACTGGGCATTTTTTTCTCTGCCTGACCGATGACATCAGTCATTTTTAACGTCTATTGATTAAAGATGCCGGTCATATCAAAGACACTATGACACACACTGCTGACTATGGCACTCTATACTGTATACTCACTCCGTTGTACATAATAAAGTGCTTACATAAAGTATATTATATAGTCTTGACCAAAGTGGTTATTGTCTCAACAGTCACAAAAGTAGTTTCTGGATATTTTAACAAACTTCTTCTTTAAGGTAGGCTCAGACAAACTGTGAGCTCTTTGTCCATATTCTGTTTTATTTTTTAAGATGATTTATTACAGTGATGGCAAACTTTGGCACCCCAGATGTTTTGGAACTACATTTCCAATGATGCTCATGCACTCTGCAGTGTAGCTGAGCATCATGGGAAACGTAGTTACAAAACATCTGAGGTGCCAAGCAGTGGCGGCCCGTCCATAGGGGGTGCTCGGGCGCCGCCCCCCCCAAGCTGTAAAAAAAAAAAAAATGAATTTTTTTTTTTTTTTTTTTAAATATGTCACTTTAAGAGTGACCAGGCGCCGGACATGCGGCGGTCTATGGGAAGCTTCCCAGCCTGCAATCAGCTGATCGCAGGCTTGGAAGCTGATTTGCCCGTGTTTAGGGCGTGTGCAGGGCGCAAGCTGTGCGCCCGCACACACTCCCACTGTCATTTGATTTGCTAGAATGCATGGGTTTGTCATGGGATTGGCTCGGCGGGGACAGGAGGAGAGGTCAGTGGGCAGTACCATTAATATATCACTTCCGGTATTCTGGTGATATCTGGAGCGCGTGTGGGGGCATCATAGAAGAGCGGCGCCAACCATTGAAGGTAAGGAACAGACCGGCTCCTTCCCCCCACGCCAGCACCAGCAGCACCCCCGCATCCATTGCCTGCCAGCCCCGCCACCACCACAGAGCCCCACCGCAGCTGAATCGGCGCTAGTACTGCCAGTGACAAGCTGCAGCGGCGGCCCCCCCTCTCCACCCCCCACCCGGAGTTCACTCCGAGTCCCGCCGCCACACTCCGCTCCGGATCAGCAGTGTGCACTCGCAACAGCTTCGGGTCCCCCCCCCCACTTCAATGTGCCGATCAGACGTTATACTGTCCATACAGACTGAATATCAGGAGGTGTGGGCCAGATTCACGTATTTCCGCGTAACTTAGCCGCGGCGTAATGTATCCCATTTACGTTACACCGCCGCAAGTTTACAGCGTAAGTGCCTGATTCACAAAGCACTTACCTGTAAATTTGCGGCGGCGTAGCGTAAATCCGCTCGGCGCAAGCACGCCTAATTCAAATGGGGCGGGCACCATTTAAATTAGGCGTGTTCCTGCGCCGAACGTACTGCGCATGCTCCGTCCGTAAAATTACCCAATGTGCATTGCGCTAAATGACGTCGCAAGGACGTCATTGGTTTAGACGTTAACGTAAATGGCGTCCAGCGCCATTCACGGACGACTTACGCAAACAACGTGAAATTTAACATTTCGACGCGGGAACGACGGCCATACTTAACATGGGTTACACCACCTAGAGGGCATGCTTAGTTTTACGCGACGCATCTCTACGAAACTACGTAAATTTAAATTGACGGGCAAAGCGGACGTTCGTGAATCGGCGTAACTAGTCATTTGCATATTCTACGCCGACCGCAATGGAATCGCCACCTAGCAGCCGGCCTAGAATTGCAGCCTAAGATCCGACGGTGTAACACAGTTACACCTGTCGGATCTTAGGGCTATCTATGCGTAACTGATTCTATGAATCAGGCGCATAGATACGACAATCGTATCTCAGAGATACAATGGCGTATCTTTTGTGAATCTGGCCCTATGTCTTTTGCATATAGTGACATTTAAAACAGAATAATTAAGCTAACAGTCTCTATTTTTTTAGTAATTAGTGGATTAGCTGATAACAATGCACTCCCTATGTGTCTGGTATCCTGCAGTGTCTCTATAGTTGTTGAGCAAAAGGAGTAATTTCACTGAGCTACTAAAATCTCCCTTAAGTGGCTCATCTAGAAATGTTTATATTTATTGGAATGACAAAAATATGTACCGTATTTTTCCGTGTACAAGATGCCCCCATGTAAAAGACGCCCCCCCACTTTTGAAACCCAAAATGAAGAAATCAATATCTATCAAAATTAAGAAATCAATATTTTAAACATAAGTAAAACAGAACACATTTGTATTTAGTAATTACCGCAGGTAACATTTACATACCAGTATATTATGCAGGGATGGCTCTTCCTGTTTTCTCCACTGTCTGATCATACACTCAGTGGATGGAGGTCCAAACTGTTTTTCTGGAGCCCTATTTCCATGTTTTTTTGCATAGCTGGCTACATTTGGTTTGAATTTTGCAGTTTTTGAGTTAGACAATTACTTACTTTTAATATTTTCTGACATCTTGGGCTCAGAACACTCCGGTTCCTGTTGCATCTGCGCACTCTCCACCTCCACCTCCAGATGGCATCACTAACATACGGCTCGTGATTGGAGAAGGCCATTTGACAAG
Source organism: Rana temporaria (assembly GCF_905171775.1). NCBI lineage: Eukaryota > Metazoa > Chordata > Amphibia > Anura > Ranidae > Rana > Rana temporaria. The sequence continues at coordinate 508,969,007 of NC_053489.1, forward strand.
CTATGGGCAGTGACACACATGTGCAGCTAAATGTAAATGATATGGTATAGGGGTGGTGGCGCTGCCTAAGTGTGGTTTCTGTAAAATTATGTCACCGGTGTTAACAATGGCTAGACCTTCATAAAAGTTAAAGTGTGTGCAAAGAATTAGTGTCGGGCACCTCTGTGCGGTGGGCTCATAACAGGGGCCCCTGGTGTGATTGCAGTAGGTAACCCTAATATTGAATTTCAGTCTCCCTGGATGGGTTCTGAAACTGCGTATAGTGCGTAAATAAAGTAATTGTGGATATCAGCCTTCAACGACCAATGGCAATGGAGTTCCCAAAGCCACTGAAAAGATATATGAGAAAAAATATATATAATGGTGGGTGTACAGTGAGTATTAATAAGGTGAAAAAATAAAAGTATTACGCATGGAATACTTGAGTCCAATCCTGGTGCATCAACTCTAAATGAAAAATTTTTTTTTAAGAAAAACCGTGTCTGTGGTCTGAAAGCCACCATATCACTGGTCCACATAAATAAGGTATGCAAAAAAACTCCAGACTGTCCACTAATGAAGAAAAAGCAGTGCAATCAACAGTATGAATACCAGTACAACATATAAATTAAAGGTGGAATGGTTGATAAGCCAAGAAGAGAAGAATCAATTTCTGTATCTTAATCTCCAATATGTCATCCGTACTCCCCCTGCTGCGTCCCCACTTTTTCAAAGGTGATAGCAGCCTCATGCGTTGTACGTCCTTATATACTCTAAGCGGCAGCCGGGTCCCTCCTATATGGGCGGGTGCAATCCTCCCTTACTAGGCGTGACAATGAATATAAAATGAGCCTCGATATAAGAACCAATAAGGGTAAATGGAAATACGGTCAGATCAAAGAGCACCGCGGCAATCAATGCAATAATGAAGCCAGGGAGTCAAAATCATGAATCCCGGGAAAGGGAATAAACTACATGGGTCTCGGATGCCATTTAACAATATCGGTAGTGATCTATAAGACATCACAATAGTAGTATACACATTGATTTAAAATCCAAATACATGAAGAGTGTGATATATAAATGAGAAATAACTCTTCATAGACGCCAACCACATAATAAATAAAAAAAATTAAAACATTTTAAAAATAAAAGAAACATATGAGAAATAATATGAGAAAAAATATATAAGAAAAAAGGTGGGTTGTTTTGCACTGATAAAGGTCCTTATCATTAAGGGACTAAGGGCAATGTAAACAACATATGTATGGGGCATAATAGGTGTTTCCCCCATACTATGGATAGATCATAGATAGGTGCATTACTAAATAAAGGAGGTGTAGATGGTGACTGTGTCACACAAACATCTGCCTACAAATGAGAGAACCTGTGCATATGGCAGTGTTAGTGAATCCCGGCTTAAATGTAATGGGAAAAAACTTTAATAAATCTAAATCAGACATTGGCTGATGATATCAGTGGAGACATCAGTACAAACAGAGGGAGAAAAAAGGGGCGTCAGTCACCCCTATATGAATGTTAATGGTAATAGCACCCCTTCCCATCAATGAACAGTTTGCATGTGTAATGGATGGGTCCTCAAGCTCTCCTACTACGTTGGGAGATGGGCTAAATAAATATATATATATATATATATATATATATATATATATATATATATATATATATATATATATATATATATATATATATATATATATATATATATATATATATATATAATTTCACAGTGTGGCTAATGGTCAAGATAAAAATGCCAAGGGTGGGTATCCCACTGAGGTGGTAGTCAATTACATATTGATGAGATTGAATTCCCTCTCATGGTATATGGTGGATATGGATGGTGTGAAGTTTTCATTCCATTTTCTTATGAATGTACCAATATAATGCAAGGGTGGAACAGGTCAGGGCAATCCCCCTTAATTTAGTGAAGTTGCTGCCACCAGGGTGTATGGAGTTGTTTAAGTGGAATCTCTATGCTCCCCCAAAAATGGTAAGCATGAAAGTTCTAGTAATTTGATATATAGCAATTTAAGTCTATGTCAAGGTTAAGGCTTTTTGGCGCTAAAGACCCCAGACAGTATATATACATTCAGTTTCATTCTGGGATATCTGTATTTTTAGAACGTCCCACGTACTGACGTTTGCAAGGACATTCCACTACATAAGTGACATGCGTGCTATTACAGGTGATACGTTTTTTTTTATTTGGAATTCCTTATTGGTGGTACTTGATGTAAATTTCAAACGTCTTCTAGCCGTAATAAAGGCTATGTCATTGGGGTTCCTGTTGGCCTTTTTTGTGCTCTTTCTTAATAGTGTGCTTCTGTCTGTATTTCGTATTGTTTCCTTCAATTTGATCAACTGTGGTAATTGGTAACCCTTCTCTGTGAACCTTTTTATTAAGACGTCTGCCTGTCTATCAAAATCTTCAATCCTATGACAGTTCCTTCTTAACCATAGAAGTTGCCCTTTTGGAATGTTGGCTATCCACTTCGGGTGGTGGCAACTTGATGTGGGTATGTACCCATTGCGGTCTGTTTTTTTGAAAAATGTTTGGGTGCAAAGTACGCCTTCACTCTTGAAGATTTGAAGATCCAGGTAGTCTATGATGTTCTTATGCCATTTCCCTGTAAACTTAATACAGTATATGTTGTTATTGAGGTCTTCCATGAAAGCTTCTAGTGTTTCAGATGTTCCTTCCCACAGAATGATGATGTCATCTATATACCATTTATATAGTTTCATCTGTGTTATGTTACGGCTATAAACGTATTGTTCTTCCCACATGTCCATAAATAAATTAGCTATGCTAGGGACATAGCGGGCCCCCATAGCTACACCTCTTGTTTGTACAAAATATTCTTTATTGTACCAAAAATGATTGTTCTCCATGGCCAATTTAAGGCCTTCCAATATGTAGGAGATCTGTTCTTGCCTCATTTCGGTTAGTTCATGCAGAGCTTTTTCTACTCCCTTCAGTCCATCGAGTTGCTTAATACTTGTGTATAGGAACTCCACATCAATAGTAGCCAGTAAGTAATTTTCTGTCCCTGTAAATCCTTGCAATTTGTTAATTAGCTGTGTGCTATCTGTGAGGTGGGACCATCCCTGGGGTACCAATGGTTTCAGAAATTGGTCGAATTATTCCCCCTAATCTTGAGAAAACGTAATTTATACAGCTGAAGATAGGCCTTCCAGGCGGATTGATCTCTCTCTTATGTTTTTTGGGTACTTGGTATATAACTGGCGTTTTAGTGGCTTCCGCCACTAAATAATCTGCTTCCCTCTTACTCAAGATGTTCATATCTCGCCCTTTCTTCACATAGGTCCTTAGTTGTTTTTCATACAGTATTTTTGGATTGCCCTTCAATTTTTTGTATGTGTTTTCTACTTTTAACAGATTTTCCATTTCGTTTTCATAATCTTTAATGTTTAAAATCACCAACACCCCCCCCTGTCTGCTGGTCTGATTACCACTTCCTTTTTCTTGGAAATTTGTTTTATGATCTTCCATGTGTTCAATTTTCTTTTACTTTCCTTGTGTGTTATGGTTTTGATGTCTTGTTCAACCATCCATCACACATTGATTGCTCTTAGTTTGTGGATTAAAGACCGAATTGTTTTTTAGTCTGGTTTGCTTATAAGTAGGCTCTTCAGGTATTCCATCCTCTGTGTTTAAAGCAAAATGTTTTTTCAAGTTGATCTTCCTGAGAAACTTTTGGAGGTCAATATATGTTTCAAAATGATTCAGAGATTTCTCTGGGGCAAATTTAAGTCCCAAGTCCAGAATCCTTAGCTCATCCTCCGTGAATGTAGCACTACTTAGGTTGTAAATCCCTTCCCCTAGTATTCTCTCTGCCTTTTTCTTCTTCCATCCTCTCTTCCCTCTAGTCCTTCTGTTCTTTCTGTATCCCAATCTTGCATTCCATTGTTCCTCTCCCATTCTTGGGCCCTCCCTTGTCTGACGTTCATATCCTGATTGTGGGGACGCGGATGATGTTCCACCGGTTCTTGTCCCTTCTGCACATCTCGAGGTGTGTTGTTTGCTCCGGCTGCTCCATTTTGTTTGCAGGTATGTTCTCTCCAATTTGGATTCCTGTATAAGGGTCTGGCTTGCCAATGTCCTGGTGGTCTGTCTTGGAAGCCAGCCCTTGGAAAAACCCTATTTTCCCTCTGTGTTGGCCTATTGTATGGTCCCGTAGTGGACCTACCTTCAAAACCCCTGTGAGGAGGACTTCTGTGTCATCTAGGGGTGTTTATTCTCTGGGAATTGGGGTTCCTAGAGTATCTTGGTGTGTAATCTTGAAATTGATTATGTGGGCTTCTTTCTCCCCTATACGTGGTGTAGTTTGTTTGTCTAGGTGGGAATCTGCGTTTCCTTTCGGGGGACATTTCAAACCTCAGACGTGGTCAGATAAACTCATCCTCATTGTCCAGTTCCTCGCAATCATCAACATGTGCAGCTGTCTCCCAGGCTGACTGACCATGTATACGACGCTGCTCGATTTTCAGTCTATTTGTTTAAGAAAGAATAGCGTCTTATACACAGAAAAATATAGTGCTAGAAAATTAGTAGAGAAATAAAAAACATACTGACATTTAGTTCAATTTAAACACTGCCATAGCTAAAATATACATTCATTAAGAATAAACTTTCAGAAGAGAAATACAATTTATATATTAATGATAATTAGCTTTTCCCTCTTTTTACACAGTTTTAATTACAAATGTATTTCTTCTAATGAATACAGCAGGGTGGCTCATGGGCTATATTATGCTTTAGAAAATGATTGGCAACGGCTAAATGGGTATTTCTATATCATGCACTATACTGTATAATTATAATAATGACATTTAGCAGTGTTTAGTTAAAATGTGTGTAAACCCTAACAGTGAACTTCTCATATTTGCTCCATTTTGGTCTGCTAAATTTACCATTGTATATGTTTTAGTATTGCTGTTTGACAAATGCAAAAAATACTTGTTAATCCTGCCAGAAAATTGTGTGAGATTATAACTTCCTGTGCTCTCTGCCTTTGCTGCAGGTGGTAAAAGATCTGAGGGTCCTGGGTTCACCCCGATCACCCTGCATCCTCAAGCTCTAGTTAGGCACGTGCTCCCTTTCTTTTACTTGTCTCTTTCTCCCCCCTTTCACTTTCTCTTTCCCTCTTCTCTTTTACCCATGTTAGTTGATATTATTTAAGGGTAATGTATGGTTTTATGTTATGTAGTCATTTTGGCAACATTGAAGGTTTGGCTAAGTCTGTAATACCGAGCCAGAGGTGCACTGGAGTCACCTTTGACTCCACTTATACCCTTGCTAGGAATCTTAAGGGCAGGTGGCAGTTGGGGGTGCCTGGCTGGGGCACAGAATGATCACATTAGGGGTGCCTGGGATGGGTAGGACCCTCCTGACCGACTGATCCCTTAGTCCACATCCCTACCTCATTCTCTCCTACTAGCCTGAGGTAGGCCTTTAATCTTCTATTACTCAGCCTACTGTGGCGCTCTGAAACACCAAATAGGGACTTGTTGCTGACACTATGTAATGTTTGACACTTGATTCTGATGTTGTATATCTTGCCTTTTGTGATGCCGTTATTATGTTGTGCCTACAATTTCATTTGAAAAATACTTGATGTGATTGTATCCGTATTAGTGCAATTGTGACAGAGAAAATTGAGTACTGTCCGTGATACTTTTTTTACTTGCACTAACATACAATTTTTCAGAACAAGCTTTCGGGACCTTGAAGAAGGAGACATACCCCGAAAGCTTGTCCTGAAAAATTGTATGTTAGTGAAAATAAAAGTAATCATTTGAAAAATAAAAATCTATTGAAAGGAGAACAAAAAAAAAAAGATCTGAGGGTCCTAGTAGATCAGTCTCGGCAATGGCATGCAATTCCAAGCTACAGCAAGCAAAGCAAGCAGAATATTAGCATGCATTAAAAAGTGTATTTACTCAAGCAATAAAACTATAATTCTACCACTTTACAAAACTCTGGTCTGGCCACATCTTGAATATGCTGTCCAGTTCTGGTTACCAATCCTCAGAAATGATGCGTTGGAAATGTAGAGAGTCCAGAGAAGGGTGACAAAGCTAATAAGGGGACTGGGTGATCTCAGTTATGAGGAAAAGCTACAAGCATTAAACTTTAAAATAAATAGATGCTTCTGTGCTCTAAGCGATGGCAAACTGGTAAATTACTGTGAAGTTTTAGGTAACTACCGTACTTATAAAGAGCTAAATGTTCATAAATATTAAAACTCAAAAAAGAGTTCAAATTAATACATTAATACACTGTATTATTTGCATCTTATTGTATATTGGAAGTTCATCACTTACGTATTTTTGAGCACTCAGCACTTTAGATTGTTTATTATCATCTTGCATTTTTATTGTGTTCTCTGGAGTTTATCATGTATTAATTTGTACTCTTTTTTTAGTTTATTATTTATGAACATTTAGGACTTTATACGTAGTTACCTAGCACTTCAGAGTAATTTACCTGTTTGCCATCACTTAGATTGCAGCACCATCTATTAATTTTATTTTATTCCTTCTTTGGCTGGTGATTGACCAATCCGGTGCTTGCTTCAACTAAGGACCCTACTCTTTCTAGCTTAGGTAGCGCAGGCATATTTATTTTATCTATCAAGCATTAAACTTTCCCCCTGGAGAAGAGACGCTTGAGAGGAGATATGATAGCAATATACACCTCAGTGGTAATTCTAGCATAGGGAGGAAACTATTCAGTTTCAGGGAGCTTAAGAATACACACCCAATGAAGTTGGTGGAGAAGTGGTACAACCTTAAACTGCATAGTGGGTTCTTTACTGTTAGAGTGATAAGGATGTTAAACTCCCTTCTACAATCAGTGATGTCAGTGGGAAGTGTCAATAATATCAAAAAACTCTTAAATGGGTACCTTAGCAAATGCAATATACAAGGATATGGGAAACGGTATTGACATAGGCAAACTCACACACACACACATGCACACAACTACACAGGATGAACTAGATGGACTGGGGTGTGGTGGTAGATCATAGTTCAAAGGATCCTGAGGAGCTGGCCAGGGGTTTCTGGTAAAACTCAGATATTCCACCAAGAAAAAATGAGAGGGAGGCAGGAGAGCCATTCTAATGTAGTAGATTAATTCAAAAACAAGCAGACGGTGTTTCAAGATTAAAAGGAAAAAGGATCAAAATTTACTTACAACTGTTGAGGTTTTGGGCACCCAGCTAGGGGGGACACGTGGCCTTCCTATTTCGCAGGTGGAGAAAACCTGTCTCCACACAGGGTCAGTGTGGTCGCTCTCTATGCCTCTGCATTTCCCATCCTGGGTGCTCTGTCGGGGTTCACAAGGTGCATGCAGTGGTAGCAAAAGTCAGTGCATAAAGGGCCATTAGGAAGTTTGATTGGCAGAGGCGCCTGATGTGATGGTTCAAAGGATAGGCACAAGTCATCTGCTTTAGTAAAACATCCGATGACTTTATTTAAATGAATAAAACATGTTTTCTGGCTTTAAATTGCCACTTTCTCAGTTCAAGGTGATAAAATCGGTGTGAGTTTGCAGCAGTGATGTCATCTAGGTGGACCATATGTAGCTGGGTCTATATGTGATCCACCTAGATGACATCTCTGCCACAAGCTCTTTACCAATTGTTTTACCTTTAACTGACAAAGTGAAAATTTAAAGCCACAAAATGCATTTTATTTGGTGACATAAAGTAATTGGATGTTTTGCTAAAGCATACAACTTGTGCCTATACTTTGAACAACCTCATCAGATGCCTCTACCAATTGAACTACCTAAGGGCCCTTTTTGCACTGACTTTTTCTACCATATAGATGGACTGGAGTCTTTACACAACCTTACCAACTATGAAACTCTTAGGCTGCATTCACACCTTTGCGTAGGCGATTTGCGGCGTTTTGTACCGCGAAAAATTGCGGCATTTTGTACCGCGATTTGCCGCGACAAAACGTGTCGTTTTTAACCCAATGTTTTTTACAGGTCATTGTCTGCTATGCCGAACGCCGAAGCTGCCTGAATATGCGCGACAAAAAAGGGTCCGAACTTGTTTGAGCTTCACGTAATCGGCGTTTCGGCGTTCGGCGTGGAGATGTGAACCATCTCCATAAAGATTAATGTTATTTCTCCCCTCCAGCGTATCTGAGTGTCGCGCTTCAGGCGTTTTGTCGCTCAGGTGTGAATGCAGCCTAAGTTATTAGTTACATTGTTCTAGCTCTTCTTGTAACCTACAAAACACCTACAAACAACTATGTTATAGAGAACGGGGGGGGGGGTCTGTAGTTCTATTTCACTTAATTTCCTGGGGTAATTCTATTAATACAGTACAGTGAGTGAGCATTATAAATCCGGGAGCATTCTTAGTTTGTTACTGATAACAAATCTATTATAAACAAAACAAATACAGTCACCACAATAAAGAGCTGCCAAGGGGCCATGCTTTATATGTTTGCACATGGGGTTATGTCTGCTTTAATGTAACAAATGGATGCACTGCTAGAACTACTATAACAAGGAACTAGTTACTTCTGTGTAAATCCACTCTTAAAACATGCATAAAGCCACAGCAAATATGCAGAAAAGGCAAAAGCCCCTAATTACTAGGGATGGGTGAGCGGTCCAGGCCGAGCATAAGTTTGGCCTGAACATTGGCCATATTTTCTGCCACCGCATCCTTGACAACATATAAGTCCGAAATAGCCGACAACAAAAAATTCTAAAATAAAATGACATGGGGGTCCCCCCCAATTCATATCAAGTCCTTTAAGTCTAGTTTGGATTTTAAGGAGAACCCCCACGGCAAAATTATGAAAAAAAGGATGTGGGGCCCCCCCAAAATCCATGCCAGAACCTTATCCGAGCACACCCCTCCTGAACCATACTAGGCCACATGCCCTCTACATGGGGGGTGGTTTGGGGTGGGGGACGCTCTGCCCTCCCACCCCAAAGCACCTTGCCCACATGTTGATGGGACAAGGGCCTCTTCCCCACACCCTGGCCAAAGCCCCCACCCCAAAGGACCATCTATATTGAGGGTATGTGGCCTGGTATGGTTCAGGAGGGGGCATGCTCAGGGTCTGGTATGGATTTTGTGGGGCCCCACATCATGTTTTTTTCTAGTTTGGCATGGGGTTCCCTTTAAAATTCATACCAGACCCAAAGAGCCTGGTATTGATTGGGGGGTCCCCCACACCATTTTTTTTTTAAATTTCAATTGCCGACAATTTCTTGCAGCCATGAAAATTGATTTAAATGTCTTTCTTTTGCCAGTTTTGCTGTAGCAGGTTCTATACACTGTACAGCTACACCACTTTACAGGCAGCCTAAGGGAACCCCCAGGTACTATATTTAAAGGTATTTTTCCATTTCAAATTTTTCATTTTAACCACTTCAGCCCCCGAGGATTTGGCTGCCCAATGACCAGGCCATTTATTTTCGATTCGGCACTGCGTCACTTTAACTGACAATTGCACAGCCGTACGATGTTGCACCCAAACAAAATTGACGTCCTTTTTTTCCCAAAAATAGAGCTTTCTTTTGGTGGTATTTTTACTTTTTGCTTTAATAAATATCTCAAAAAATACATAAGAAAAAAAAAAAATTTCCTCAGTTTAGGCCAATATGAATTCTTCTACATATTTTTGGTTTGCGCAAAAGTTATAGCGTCTACAAAATAGGGGGTAGTTTTATGGCATTTTTATTATTATTATTTTTTTTACTAGTTATGGTGGCGATCTGCAATTTTTATTATGGCTGTGACATTATGGCGGACACATCGGACACTTTTGATGCTATTTTGGGACCATTTTTATTTATACAGCGATCGGTGCTCTAAAAATGCACTAATTACTCTGTAAATTACACTGGCAGTGAACGGGTTAAACACTAGGGGGCGAGGAAGGGGTTAAATGTGTCCTAGGGAATGATTCTAACTGTGTGGGGGCTGGGCTACCTGTGACACGACACTGATCGCTGCTCCCGATGACAGGGAACAGAAGATCAGTGTCCTGTCACTAGGCAGAACAGGGAAACACAGTTTACACAGGCATTCCCCTGTTCTGCCTTTTCATGACCCAATCGCAGGACACCAGCGGACATCGAGTCTGTGGGTCCACGGAGAGTTCCGTGTGCTGAACGGCTTTCTAAAGGGGACGTACGGGTACGTCCATTTGCTTACCGATGCCATTCTGTGATGTATATCGGCATGCAGCGGTCGGTAAGTGGTTAAGCATCATTAAAATCTCTTTGTTTTAAGATTGTATCAAATCAACATAAGCACCTGTTTCATTTATGTAAACACTTTTAGTTTGTTATGTGAGTAGCACCTCTTTCTTTAATTATTCATTATATGAGTATTGTGTTCGGACTAATTTGGTTGCAGCTTTTCTAGTGATCACATATTGTTTAATTTGTTTGTTGCATCAATTGATTTCTATATATACATATTCTTTAACCACTTGCCGCCCACCAATGACAGATTGACGGCGGCAAAGTGGTTGTAGAATCCTGACGGGACGTCATATGACGTCCTCAGGATTCTGAGCCGCTGCGCGCCCCCGGGGGCGCGCATCGCGGTGATCGTTGTTGCGGGGTGTCAGTCTGACACCCCGCAACACCGATCTCGGTAAAGAGTCTCTCACGGAGACTCTTTACCACGTGATCAGCCGTGTCGAATCACGGCTGATCACGATGTAAACAGGAAGAGCCGTTGACGGCTCTTCCTCACTCGTGTCTGACAGACGCGAGTAGAGGAGAGCCGAACGGCTGCTCTCCTGACAGGGGGGGTTCGCGCTGATTGTTTATCAGCGCAGCCCCCCCTCGGATCGCCACATGGACCACCAGGGAAGCCCACCCTGGACCACCAGGGTATGGCAGATCAAAAAAAAAAAGGCTCTAAAAAAAAAAAAAGGCTGTAAAAAAAAGCATTAAAAAAAAATGATGCCAATCAGTGCCCACAAATGGGCACTGACTGGCAACATAGGTCAATCAGTGCCGCCCCAGTGTCCATCAGTGCCACCCTACAGTGTCCATCAGTGCCACCCCACAGTGCCCATCCATGCCCAGTGCCCACCTATGAGTGCCCATCTGTGCCACCCATAAGTAGCCATCAGTGCCACCCATAAGTGCCGCCCATGAGTGCCCATCTGTGCCGCCTATGAGTGCCCAGTGCCGCCTGTGTGTGCCCATCAGTGCCGCCTGTGTGTGCCCATCAGTGCCGCCTATGTGTGCCCATCAGTGCCGCCTATGTGTGCCCATCAGTGCCGCCTATGTGTGCCCATCAGTGCCGCATACAAGCGCCGCCAATCAGTGCCACCTCATCTGTGCCCGTCAGTACTACCTCATTGATGTCCATCAGTGCCATCTCATCGGTGCCCATCAGTGCCGCCATATCAGTGCCCGTAATTGAAAGAGAAAACGTATTTATTTACAAAAAATTTAACAGAAAAAAATAAAAACGTATTTTTGGTCAAAATTTTCAGTCGCAGAGGTGATCAAATACCACCAAAAGAAAGCTCTATTTGTGGGAAAAAAAGGACGCCAATTTTGTTTGGGTACAGTGTAGCATGACCGCGCAATTGCCATTCAAAGTGCGACAGTGCTGAAAGCTGAAAATTGGCTTGGGCGGGAAGGTGTATACGTGCCCTGTATGGAAGTGGTTAATTAATAAAATCACTGCTCCTGTAACATTGATACATGTCCTTCAGGGCAGTACATAAGCCTTTAAAATGGGGACTTTTTTTCAAGTTCATAGACTTTAAAAGAGTTTGTGGCTCGGGTCCAAACTTGTTACATGTTCGGGAGATCTGATGCGAACCGAACCGAGGGGTGTTCGGCCCATTACTACTAATTACCATTAGGAAAAGGTTGCAGGATAGTAACATCATCACCAGCATGCAGAAATGATATCATGCCTTTCTGTTGGGGGGTGTTATTTGTGTGGTAACATTGAAACTGTGCTTATTCATTGAATCATTGGGGGTAACACATTATTATTAACCTCTGAAAGCTCATTAGCAATTTTGCAGTCAAGGCCTGGACTATCAGTTCAATAACGTATGCATTGTACTGGAGGCCTTGCAGTTAATTTACAGTTTCTTGTGAGCTGGTGATTTAATGCATCTTCTACACTTTTTCCACTTGGCCTAGGCACTGTACTGACTCAGCAGAGATACTAGTACATGGTTAATAGTTGGATATCAAACTTGGGTAGTGCACACCAATTTTCACTAACCAGGCCAGTGTCTGACCAGGAAGTAAGGCAGAATTAATCAAGCATTATGTTTAAACAGCTATGAAGGTAGTGAGGTAAACTTGTGTAGAATTAATGGAAAGATGTTTTATTTTTGCAAAAGAAGTACATTAATGCTACATTAGTACATAGGGGAGATGGAATTAAGAAAAAAAAATAAGTTGACCTTAACCTTTAAAGCCCATGACTGCTTTTAATTCTCAGTGTAACCTTCACCTTCTGGGGCATTAATTGACCTCACTTTAAAGTAAACAGAGTTTTCTTTTAAATATTTGAAACTGCTCTTAGACAATAAAAGGTTATCAGGTTTTATACAATTATCCATTATTCAGACATTGCCAAAGGCATGTGCACTTATGTTCTATTGACTGTGTTTATCTCCTGGTTAACAATGGAGAAACATGGTCAATTGGACAAAAACTTCAAAACAGCTCAAGAAGAATCAATGCAAAACTAGAATAAGATATGAATAAGCTCAGCGTGTGTTATTTCAGTTCCATGTTTTCGTTGTAGATTCATTAAAGGAATAGTAATGACTTTATGACCATTGATGTTTATATGCTCTATACTTGTCTGAAAAATCATGAAGTATAGATGATTTATATCAGAGCTTAACCACGTGAACAGTGTGTCTAAGGTTAAATTAAAGAAATTTAAATACAGTATTGCCTTATAAGAAACTACACTAACGCAGCATACAGTACATTTAAAAGAAAAATATATTGGTTCTGAGTCAATGGTTTTACATATTATTTATGGTTTGTATTATGGGCCAATTTAGATATATGTTTGTGCATAGAGGTATGCTTTATGTAGTGTTAGGAAGGTGCTTTGCCATGCATCAATGTGAATTGTCTTAGTGTGCTTTTATGAATTTAAAATTTGGAGTGGGTAGGGTTAAGCAGCCATTGACCAATGCTTGTCAATACCATTGACATTAATTTCTATGGGTCTCCAAATGTACTAAAATGTAAAAAAAAAAATAAAAAAAATCAGGCATGTTGTATTTTTAAAATCACACTACCATATAGCACTGAGATAGGAACAGACACTTGAGGGCATTCATAAAGAGTGTCTAAGGTACTTTTTAGAATTATGTTGTGCCTCCACATGACAAACAACAGTACAGGTGACAGATTCATGTACCTATTGTAGATAGAGTTGTAGAGTGTGGAGGCACACTGAGACTGACATGCAACTGTGCTTCCTCCTCACTGCTGCACCAATCAGACAGTAAGGAGTTTTATACATGGGAGTGCAGAGCCTAATGGGGATTCACAGCCACTGGTTTCCCATCAGGTTCACTTTCCTTGTGATTGACAGCAGGAACTGTGGATCCTTAGCCAATAGACAGTCTGTTATTAAGCCTTGTACACACAACTATTTTTTTTTTCGCTCAATGAAAAAAAACTGACAGTTCAGGTCAGAGCCACTGTACTAACATTGAAATCGGATCTCCCCTGCTGAGCTATTGTGTTCTGACAGTAGGACAGCCCCCCTGCCAAAACACTCCGGTCAGCGCTCTCAGCCATTGGCTGAGAGCTCTGAACGGTAGCCGTTTGGCAGACCTTTTTTGGTTATGAGCCTTCCGTTTGGCTGGCTTCTGTCAGACCGGCTGCCATACACATGGGCCGAATGCTGGCTGGTTTCTATTGAACCGGTCGATGCCGGCTGAAATTTGGCTTTAGCTGTAGAATCTGCCCATTGCCTGTTGTCAGTTACAATAGGACCTGATGGGAACTAGTGTCTCATCTTTCCCATTAGATTCTGTCCACTGCAGAATCACTGGTTGTTAGGAGGCTGTCGGCTCCTTAACAACCAGTGACAGGGAGAGGGTAGCGGTGACAAATATGCTGCTCTGCCACACTGTGAACAGGAACAAGCACTCTGCCTGTCTCTGCACATCAAGTTAGAGTAGATCTTATTCTTTGTGAGTTTCATTATTTTTGAACAGGAGGTAATTATCTTTGAATCTGGTGCATTAAAAGCACCATGTTCTAATTGCAATGCTAATTAAGAACTCCCTGAATCTGCTGCATGTGTTGGTAAAGTTACTGAACCAAGCAGTAGGGACTATCAAATCTGGTACAGGCAATTTTAAATGCTATGGTGCCAGAAAACTATTGGCAGTATTTTATTGAATTCTATTCCCCAGACTATCTTTATTGTGGGGAATAATGTATGCATTTTTGAGCTCTGTAAAGCATGCATTTAATGCACAATAGTGTAAACGGTTTTAAAAATTCTCCATGGCAAATCTGTACATACATTTGCTTGAACCACAATTTACCTTGAAGCCATAGCAGCAAACGCAAGCCCCATTCCTAATTATAAATATTAAGTATTATCCTTCAAAAGAAGGAACTTAATTGAGATAGATGGAAACTACTTAGCAGCCAGCAACTGTTGAGACAAAAGCCTTGTACACACGATCGGGTTTCCCGGCTGACTTTTTACCGCCGGAAAACATGAGGGGAAAGCTGAGAACCTGTTCGGTTTAGTCTTTCCCCTACACATAGCGGTTTTCCTGACAGGAAAACTGCAATGGAGCTTTGGCCGGGAAAACTGGAAAACTGCCAAAAACCGCCAGACAAAAGTCCACTGGATTTTGCGGCGGGAAGAAAGATAACCGTCGGGAAAACTGATTGTGTGTACGAGGCTAAACACTTTGGTTAGGAGAATGTATAATGTACAGCAGTAAGCACTTTTTTATGTACAACATAATCATAGAGTGCAGTGATTTGTGTCATGTGTCATTGTATCCCTTATAACACTGGTCAGCTGGAGAAGAAAAATTCTGGCGGTCACAGGGAGTAAAAATAACTAAGTGTTTGTGGTCGAGGAGATGGAAAAATACCCGGTATTGCTGGCCAACAGAAGTAAAAAAAATAAGGCCAGTGCTGGTGGTCCATGGGAGATAAAAAAAAGCCTGGCGTTGGTGATTTATGGGAGGAAAAGAATGGCCAGAGTCTGTGGTCAACTGGAGAAAAAAAATACAGTAAGGGACATTCTGCTAAACCACTTCTCTCCTGTACATGTTCCACCTCTATACTGCCACCACAAATCTGTTCCACCACTGCACATTCTTCACACGTTCACGATTGTACTCATTCCTGCAGCCCCTTCACTTGTGTTAAACTACTTTAACCCCTGTATATGTGTTCTATACTATAACCCTGCCACACACTCACAGACATGTAACACTACTACCAAACACCCCTGCACGCCTGTTCCAACACATTTTCCACTACTGTAAGCCACCTGCACACAACTTCAACTTTTTCTTACCACAAGTGGTCATGGTAGTACATGCGGTTGTGAGTGGCCCTGATAGGGAGGAGCCAGAAAAATGTGGCCACCACCAAGAGGTCCTAGGAAATAAAATGATAGGAAAGGGGTGGTTCTGTAGCACTGGAATGGGCAACAATCTTCAAGCTGAAACATCTGTGGAAACATTGCGTGGCACATTTACAGTGTCATAGCACTGGATTGGGCCACAAACTATGATGTTCAATGCAGGATTCGTATGACATGTAAAAAAAAAACATGTGGAAAACCATTGAAGCTGTTTAGATATCTGCGGTGCAGAGTCCTGTGCATTTTCTAAGCACTGTGGTGAGGTTCCGATACAATTTCCAGGCTCATTGCCCTCAATACTAATGCTTTTGAAGCACAATTTTGAACAACAATTGAGAAAAAAAACTGCTTAGGCGTCCCACCTAATCCATATCAAGTATGATATCTAGGTGATAGCTGGTATGGGTTTGCGGTACTAGCAGCCGCTACCACCCTATCCCCCAGTCCCCCCTTTTTCTAATAAATATCAGGCCTTTCAGAGGGGAAGGATGGGGAGAAGGTTGGAAATGGGTCCAGAAGCCCGGCTACAGATACTGTGGTCACCTGGTTCTGATGAACCGGCGACCGCGGACACAAATATCTGGAGATGGCGTCTCTCACAAGAACCATTTCTAAATCACAGATGAACTGCTAAACATCTACTTTGGAAATTTGCAATAAAAACAGACCTGATATTCTCATTGCACATGTGTGAACCTGGACTCGCAGTTTCGGAGCACTGAAATAGGCGAGAAACTGGTAATGGGGCAGGCATCATTTTGTGGGGTTGGAAGCAGTCACTAATCACAGAGCGCAGCTCCAAAATTATAGGTCTTAAGAGGATCCAGCTGATACAGTAAAAGGAACAGACACAGGTTTTATATTATCAAAGGCTGCATATTTGAGGTTAAGTGCTACAAGGGGTTTGCGCAAACATGTCATATTTGAGGTTCAGTGGTCCAGAATTCTTTGTAACCCAAATGCACTCTCATTTCTTTGAAATTAAAGTGGAGCTCCACCCTAAAGTGGAACTCCAGCTAATCGGAACCCTCCCCCCCTCCGGTGTCACATTTGACACCTTTTATGGGGGAGGGGGGTGCAGATACCTGTCTAAAGACAGGTAATTGCACCCACTTCCGGCCACAGTCTGCGGGCAGACTGCGGGCAGGACGTCACCTCCCGTCCTCCCCCCCGTTGTGCTCCGCACAGCCCGCACATAAATCGGCATATAAAGCCCTGCTGCTGCTCCTGATTGGCCGTAAAGTCATTTTCCCATCTCCCCCTCAGTGCCGTGGATGGAAAGATACATCACCCATCCATGAACTAGCTCCTGAGCCGGCGCGAGTGACACCTCTCCTTCTCCTTCAGAGGAATCAGGTACACCTAAGATGGCCGCTGCAGCACGAGCTTCCTCTCCTTCACAGCGCGCCCAGCAGCAGCAGCCACACTCACACGGCAGCCTCTTGGTCAGTGAGATACCACAAGAGGCTATGGAAACGTGTGCAGCCAAAAGCCAGGAGACAGATAGTTCCCACGATAGGATAGCACAGCAGTGCCTGCTCTGCTTTCTCCAACAATTACAGCAGCTGTTAATAGAGCGGTAGCTGAGGGCATACAGCAGCTCAGGAGAGAGATAGGAGAGCGCTCACAGAGACTAACAGAAGAAGAACAGCGCATATCATCTGTGGAGGATGATCAGTATAATATGAATACTGCTTTGGAAAAATTCATACAGGATCAACAACATATGCACGATCGGTTGGAAGACCTCGACAATCGTTCCTGGAGGAACAATCTGAGGATCTTTGGCCTCCCTGAATCCCATAAACAGAGTTCATTAATAGACCTTTGCACCTCTGTTCTTCCTGAGGCTCTTGGCATCAACCGCAGATGCACAGTGGAAAGGGCCCACCGGATCGGAGCCCCGGCCGATGAACAGAAAAGGCAATATAATGGCATAGAAGAGTCAAGTCATTTCCCTTCGACTTGGCCTGTTCCATTTGCGGAGCAGCGCCTGACTTTAAGTGTATATCTCTGCACCCTGCGGGCTGAAATTGCATATGGAAAAACGTTGCACGTTATTTTGTTTGTTTTTGTGCTTGTTAATTTTTCTTCTTTTTACTCTCCCTCCCTTACTAACACACCCTACTTTCATATGAAGGAATGGTTCCTCCAATTCTTTGAACGGAAATCTGACCTGATGCACCACACTGCGACCCTGTTCTCCTCTCAGCAGGTAATTTCATTATACAATCTCGTATACCCTATATCTCAAACATGATCAATGCACTCACTTCGAATAACATCGTGAAATGTTAAGGGAACAAGCTCCCCGATAAAACATATGAAGATCCTCAGGCACCTAAAGAGGTTAAAATCTGATATAGCCTTGCTTCAAGAGTCACATTTGACAGATAGCGACTTCTTCCGCATGCGGAAGCTCTGGGTAGGGGAGGTGATAGGTTCAGCCTCTATGGGCCGTAAGGCAGGCACACTCATACTTCTGCATAACAACCTAGCATACGATTTGGTTTCTGTCGACAGAGACAAGGATGGTAGGCTAGTGTCAATTCACCTTAAATTTCCGATGGGTGAAATTAGATTAACCAACGTATATGCCCCTAACTCTGCCGACCAGTCCTACTTCACTGACTTAACATCCAAAATAGCAAACAAAAACAATGTCCCCCACCTCATAGGGGGGGATTTTAACTCGACCATTAACGACCAATAGGATAGATCCAGATCTCATTATCGCCCAAAATCAAGACAACTAGACCAAAACTCTCATCTTTACCACATGGTACAGGCCCTCAGTCTCATAGATGTATGGAGGTTACAACACCCCTTGGATAAAGAATTTACCTTTCCCCCCCCCCAGTTCATCACTCTTTTGCTAGACTTGACTACTTCCTTTCCACCCACTCCATGCTGCACAAGATTGGGGACTCGTATATACATGACATAGTCATTTCAGACCACTCCCCTATATCGGTCACCCTCGATAATCTGTGGACCAGCCCTGACTTTAGACAATGGAGGTTCCCGACGTATTTGAATCAGAATGACAACTTTAAAAAATGCTGACAGAGGCGTGGTCAGACTATGCCCAAAATAATGGGCAACATAAAGATAACCCAAATCTATTTTAGGAGGCAGGCAAATCCTTCATGCGTGGGAAAATTATTTCCTTTGCATCGGCTTATAAGAAAAACACCCAAAATCGATATCTAGAAGCCAGCAATAGAATCCGAGCAGCCCAAGCTCGTCTCAGTGATCAGAATACTGCTGAAATACTTACCACGCATATTACGGCTCTACACAATCCAGACAGTTCACTGTCCACATCTCCCGAAGACATTAACAGGACATTTGAAAACTTCTACACCAAACTCTATGCCCAGGAATCGATAGACCTATCGACAGCATCTAGTTGGCTAGACTCAACTACCCTCCCACGCATCAACCCGGATCACTTACTAGAGTTGAAAACCCTGATCACTGAAAAGGAAATATTAGTTGCCATCAAAGGCCTCTCAAATGGTAAAGCCCCGGGTCCAGATGGGTACACACCCGAATTTTATAAACTGATACGAGAGGATATTACCCCTCATCTACTAGCGGTGTATAACTCCATCTGGGACGGAGGCCCTTACCTTCCGACCGGACATCAAGCTAACATCAAACTCATAGCCAAAAAAGGTAAGGACCCGAAGGATCCTGGATCCTACCGTCCTATATCTCTACTAAACTTAGATTCTAAAATTCTCTCTAAGATAATTGCCTCTCGCTTAGCGAAAATCATGCCCTCTCTTGTCCACCATGCACAATCGGGTTTCACTAAGGGTAGATCAGCATCCTCTAATCTGAGAAAAGTCCTGGCCATGCTGGAATATGCAAAACAACATCCATTAGAAAATGTACCTATAATCACCCTTGATGCCGAAAAGACCTTTGATAACGTACGTTTTTAATGCAAAAATTTGAAATGTCGGGCCCCTTTTACTATTTCATTCATAACCTATACTCTGCTACATCAGCCACAGTTATAGCTGCTGGCATACAGTCAAACCCCATAGGGCTACACAAGGGCATGAGACAGGGATGCCCCCTCTCTCCCCTGCTTTTCAATCTGGCCATTGAACCCATATCACGACACCTTCACGCCAACTCTTCCATACATGGAATTCCTTTCGGACAAGAAGACATAAAGGTTGCTCTTTTTGCGGATGATATACTGATTTTCTCTACCTCTCCCCAAACTGATATCCCTGCCATCCAATCAATATTTAATTCTTTTCGCAAATGCTCTGGCCTGAAAATAAACTTTGCCAAGAGTGAAATTCTCCCTCTCATCACGAGACCCTCACGATCTTGGCTGCCGTCTTCCCCCTTCCACATTAATGAAAAACACATTACCTATTTGGGAATAAAAATTGGTAAGGAACCTTCCTCTCTTTATTCCCTCAACTATCCTCCTCTGATTTTAAACAAAACTTGCTTTTTAGAGATAAGATTGTTGCCTGGAGAGAGGTGAGAAAAAGACTGGGGCTGTCGCCCTTTGTATCCAATTTTCTCCCAATTCAAGGCAACCCAATATTTCCACCCGGATTACAATATGAGCCATTTTCCAAATGGAGAGACAAGGGACTAACAAATGCCTCTACTTTTAATAGTGAAGCAAATACCCTTAAATCTTTTCCGCTTATTGCAGGAGAATTCAGTCTACCTCCTCACCACTTTATATATGTTATGCAATATGTGGATTTTAACAATAAAACCTGCCCAAAGACCATAAGATTTCAAGCCTCTTTCATTGATAAGCTTATTGCAGATAACCGTCACTCTATATCAGACATTTATCGTCCACTAAATGGAAAGTTTACGAAGCCCTTGCATAATACATCAATGTCATCCTGGTTGACAGACCTTCCAGGCCACGCAGATTTAGACAACATCCTAACGGGTTATAAGTTAACCAACCTCATCACCCCATGTGAATCCTGGAGGGAAACTCAGTTCAAAATAATGCATAGAGCTTATTACCCATTTTCAATGAGTCACCCTTCCAAAACGGGACCAGCCTGTCCATGGTGCTTAATACACAAACCGTCTTTACTTCATCGTTTCTAGTCCTGCCCACAAATTGAAGTCTTCTGGTCATCAATCCTTCAGTTCATACACAGTGTCATGGGATTCCTACCCGGCAAAGACCCTATGCTTCTATTGTTTGGATTCCCGCCGCAAAGAAAGAATCCCTTGACAACTCCTAAAGCACTTCCTCAAGGCTTCCTCCATTGGATACTTCTTACGCTGCTCATAGCCCGCAGAAATATCTTAAATCACTGGATATCCCCTACCCCCCGTCCTTGTCCGAAACTATTAGGAACCTCAAGATTCTACTAATTAGAGAGAAACTGGATACCATGTCCCATCCTACATGGCTGTGTAAAAAAATTGACAAAAGATGGTCATCCTTCATCCACCAATGCCTAACATCTTCAGAAAAGAATTGTCTGGAATCATCTCCATTCATATTCACGCAAAAGGGCCGCTCGACAAAAGAAAGTCACCTCCAGGTGTAATCTCAACCTAACATTCTTAAATTTTCTGTATTGAAAGTGACTTCCTACATTGTAGTTACCTATGGGTCGCTTTTGCCTTATTCCAATTTATAAGTTAGTAAGGTTTCCGGGATGCTGAGAATTTTATGTTTCTGAGAGTTACTGTGATTGCTATCAGTTAATACTCAGAGTGGTGTCGTGGGTTGCAGTGGGGAGACAGTTACTTTGGGTCCCCTCCTGGCTTCCCTCCTCTCACCCTCACCCCCCCTTTTTATTTCCGATCCTAACCCCATCTATTCTCTTATCACTTTAATCCTGTTACTAATAATTTTTTCTCCCCCTATCCCCACTCCCCCCTACTCCTTTCTTTCTCTCTTTATTGAAAATACAAAAATGTTTGTATAAGTTGGTTGTCCATGCATTGTTTCCTAGTCGAATTTGCATTTCCATCAAACTGACATATTATTTGTAATTCTTTACTGAAGGACGTTAATAAAATATTATTTTTTAAAAAAAGTGGGGTATGCCAGTATATGTTCTTTTACTTTTACATGTGAGTCACACTATGAACCTCATCCCTACTTTTTAAATACCATGGGGAAGGGTTAAAACCAGTGATGCTCTCTGGCAGCTGTGAAAATGTGGCAGCCCAGTCTTTCACTCTCCAACACTACGACAAACGGTACATCAGGCATCTCTCCAACACAGCAACTCTCCCAGTGGTAATTTCTCATGTTCCCCACAAGACTTCTCCAAGTCCAGGCTTCTCTCTCATTTTCCTTCTCTTGCAGATCCCTGTCTTCCTGTTCCTTTTAGTCTCCTTCAGTTCTTGGCTTTCTAAAGAATTGTATCCTGGGGAATATATTCCCCATCATTCTAGGTGATTCCCAGCAGTCCTCTTTCCTCCCAGATTGCACAGTAGCCATCCCGAGGTGGTAGGCAGGCTCTTCTTCAACTCTAGGGGGCTGCAACACAGCCTTACCAAGTGTTCTCTTTCTATCTTGTATTGCAGATTCTGACTATATACTGGGCAATTCTAGAGATCTGACGGGTTCCTAAGTTCTTTATGGTTTTAACCAGCCACTGCTGATGTTTTCCAGTAGGCTGTGCAAGAACACTGCTGATGTGCCTTGGTGTACTGTGCTGGTGAACCAATATATGAGAGAGCATGCATATGCTAGGGGAGTGTTGCCTTAACACAAAAAAAAGGCAAAAAAATTGGCCCTCAACTTGTTTAACCAATAAATATATAAAATACAAGAAAGTGGTACCTATTATTAACCCATTCCCAACCAGCTGCAGCAGGTTGGCTCCCCTGGGAAAGCCGTTGTAGCTTTACATCAGCTCTTTAAGACGTTGAAGCAGGCGCGTGCGCCTATAGCGTGTCCCCGAAGCCAATGCACATGCCCAGTGGGCGTGATGTCCGCCGGGCACCCGCGATCACTCGTAACAGAGCGAGAACTGGGATCTGTGTGTGTAAATACTAGACATGTGCACACTGAAATGGTATTTGTGGTATTTGATCACCTCTGCGGTTTTTATTTTTTGCGCTATAAACAAAAATAGAGTGACAATTTTGAAATAAAATGAATATTTTTTACTTTTTGTTATAATAAATATCCCCCAAAAATATATAAAAAAAAAAATGTCCTCAGTTTAGGCCGTTACGTATTCTTCTACATTTTTTACGTAAAAAATCGCAATAAGCGTTTATTGATTGGTTTGCGCAAAAGTTATAGCGTCTACAAAATAGGTAATAGTTTTATGGCATTTTTATTAATATTTTTTTTTTACTAGTAATGGCGGCGATCAGCGATTTTTATTGGTACTGCGACATTATGGCGGACACTTCGGACACTTTTGACACATTTTTGGGACCATTGGCATTTTTATAGGCATTGGCGTTTTATATGGCATTTTTACACACACAGCTCCCTGTTCTCGCTCTGTAACGAGTGATCGCGGGTCCCCGGCCGGACACGCGCGCGGCACCAGGGGCGCGCCCCTAGTGGCTGAAATGAAAAATCACGTAATAGTTTACACAATTTTTTTGCAGCCGAGCCGACCTGCCGCCATAAAACTGCGGCGGCTGGTCGGCAAGCGGTTATTATCTTAGCCAATCAGCTTATCTATTTTGTGCTGAGTCACATTGGACAGTGTAAAGCCTCGTACACACGATCGGACTTCAAACAAACTTTTCCGTGGATTTTTGTCTGAAGGGAGTTGGCCAGACTTTTGCTGCCGAAAAGTTTGTCCGTTTGCAGAGCGAACTTTTGTCCGATGAAAACCAAAAAAGTTTGTCCGATGGAGCGTACACAAGCTCGGATTTTTTCGAAAACGTGCTCATTTTGAAGTTTGTCGGCAAAAAGTCTGACCGTGTGTATGAGGCTTTAATATGGATTAGGCGCGTGTTGAAAATGAAACTAAAATACGAGATTGCGAATGGCCACGCCGCGATGTATTTACGAAAGTACAAAATTACGAATCCATTAAACAAAAATTATTATCTAACACAATTACGAATTTTGAATCAAAGAAAATAAATTAGACAGACTTACGAATCATTCAGTATAAACGAAAATAAAACTGTTACGAAAATACGAACAGGTCCGAATAGGAAGACTTGCATCTTACGAAATTACGAATCTTTACGAATCTAGGGAACGAGACGAAACGAAACAAAAAAATAAAAAATGTTGTTGTGCACATGTCTACCAGGCAGTACAGGAGAGATATCTTGTAGGTTGGTTTCTTTAGGTTATCATAGCTTGCAGACAGTGACTGCATTTTCGACAGCTTCATTAAAGCGGGGGTTCACCCAAAAAAAATGTTAACATTACATTCAGCCGAGTTGTCATAATGACAATCGGCGGTGAAAATACGGTATGTACGGGGATACAATTAAAAAAAAACAGCCGATTGTCATTATGACAACTGAATGTAATGTTAAAAATTTATTTTTTGGGTGAACCTCCGCTTTAAATAAGCCTTTTGATGCGCATTTATTTAAATCACCCTGCAAAAATATAAGGATGAAGTAATAAAATTCATTAGGCGACTGTGTAGACTAAAACTGCAACGTTCGAGGCAGCTATGACTTTAAAAATGTTTTGTTTTAACAAATTTCTTGCTTCTCTCAGTAATTAACCCCCAAAAATACTAACCTATAACTTCAGGCTGATAACATGTGCATAACCAGAAAAAATGATGAAAGATTCTTTTGAACTGTGTTTAGATATAGTTGCTTGTTTAGAGTCTGTAGAGGAGACCATTACTATCCAGAGCCTGCCTTTGATCTACCATCTAATATGACATTTCTTAAATAAAGTATTTATTGATTGACACATTGTCAAATTGTGAGCAACACAAATTGCTACATTTGCGTGACCTATCCCAGTTTGAAGAATATGTGGTTCAGCTGGAATCATTCAAAGATAAAGAAAAAAGCAATTAGTATCTAGGTGCAACTTCATTTGTTTACATTTGCAGGCTAATTTAACCACTTCCTACCAGCCATTTGCTTATTATTTGACAGTACGAAAAAGCTAAATTCAGTCAAAGAAGCATATGCCCTGCTATGCTCTGAAAGAGTTTGTGTTGGTAGTGTTACATCAGCCTCTGTAGGACAAAACTTCAATCAACCTGTGGATATCCTTCAATAGATGCAATCAGGATCATTCACTCCACACACCTCACCAATAACAGACATCTAAGGCATTATTATTATTATTATTATTATTATTATTATTATTATAATACAGGATTTTTATAGCACCAACAGTTTGCGCAGCACTTAACAAAATGAAAGCATAAACATATATTTGACCATTTTTTTTCCAGTTGATTTTCTGAAGGCATTTGTGTGTTTTGAAAAAGTGTGTAATCCACTTGGTTGGAAGAACTGGTTGTCAATGCAACTTACAGAAATGAAAATTGTGCTGGGTCCCATCCATGCCACTCCTGCTTTTTCAGCAATAATACTCAAGAGCAATTAACTGGACATGAACAAATGCAAAAGGATGTTTTTAATTTTTAAAAAGGGCAAGAAGAATCTCCTGTTTAAGTGACTTTAGGGTGAGTTTGGAAAAACACCAATCCTTAGGAGACATGTTTAAACTGTGTGTGGTATTATAGAACAGTACAATATTTACAGACAGCACCAGAGACATTGTACCCTAGCATCACATATTTTGGGTATGTAGTTATTTTTCACTTTTACTTTATCACTTGGCTTAAATAAAGCAACAGTAAAAAAATGACTACATACCCAAAATATGTGATGCTAGGGTACAGTGTCTCTGGTGCTGTCTGTAAATATCTGTAAATAACATGACAAAAAAGTTAGTTTGGGCTGCAATACCTGATTTTTGTATTCATTGATCTTAGGCCTGAATTGACTGATGGAAGTAGCAGTCAGAACAGATATAAGGTTAGTGCTCATTTAGAATTTAGACTTGCAACATGTGGTTGAAAAATGTTTTTGGCGCCTTCCCCTAAGCCCTCTTTCCTTAAACTTGATGTAAACCCAAAAATGTATTTATTAATTAAGGCTTGCCCCTTGTACAGTATAGGATTTCATGTCATTTGTGCCCAGTTTTGCCACAAAGAGTTAATCCAGCTCTGAGCAATCCTCTTATCTTTTTTCAGTGAGATAAAAGTGGTCAGACAGAGAAATAGATGTCAGTTTCTCCCCCTAGCTGTGAGTGACAGCAAATTTACATATCTCAAGCCCAAATGTGAGAGAGTACATTCTGTGTACTTTAGATCCCAGCCTTATTTCTTCTCCAGGTCTCCCAGGATTGGCTGCTCCACACCTCAGTATGATTGGGCATGCTGAAGTCATGTGGTGACTTTCCTAGGTTTTGACTGGATGCTAGTGATCGTGGGGCATAATCCACAAGACCAGCAGAAGTTCAGTGTAAGAAATATCGATGATTGGGCAAGGGGAGTGTAGAGGTGGGTGGGGTGACATCATGACTTCACCCACCAAGCTCCAAACAACAGACCCAACCACAGATTTCGGGTCTCATAACAGACAGAGGGGAGACATTTGACAGGTAAGGATACATGCAGGAGGCATGTATATCCTTATAGATAACCACTATGGAAGTAGTTTAGAAAGGATGAGAGTGGGTTTACATTCACTTTAAGCTGCAAAGACAGCGCATGGTGGTGTTCACATGCTGGAGTTACAATACTTTGCTTTGCATCCACTGCATACAACTATTACTACTGTCACAAATGGGGGTGCTTGGAGCAGCATTTACAGTGTTAAAACAGAAACTGGCAGTGAGGAAATATAATTTCATAATAACCTGTCAAACTCCTTTGAAAAAGTGTTAGATGAAAGTCTAAAGCCCCGTACACACGATTGGAATTTTCCGATGGAAAAAGTCTGACAGACTTTTCCATCGGAAATTCCGACAGTGTGTATGCCCCATCGGACTTTTTTTACAAGGAATTCCATCGGAGTTTAACTAGAGAGCATGTTCTCTTTTACTCCAATGGAATTCCGTTGGAATTCCGATGTGAGTTTGGCTGGGCAAAAGCCTGACCGCGTGTGTACGGGGCATAAGCATAGTTTATAAAATATATTTTGTTTTACGTTTTTTTTCATGATTAAATATAAGGTTTATTTTCATTATATGTGCACCTTCTTAATGTAACATTTAAAAATCGAGTGAAGAAAACTAATTTAAAACATAGTTTCTATATAAGTGGTTAAAAAGAAATAATTAAAAGAGGAAGGAGTTAGTTAGGACTGTTTAGGGTAAAGTAGGGGTTAATAAGAGGGGCAAGTTCCACTAGTTGAAATGGCAGCAGTTGTAAAGCCATCAGTTTTATTAAGCTGGCATTGAGATGTTGGTCATGATTAGGGGACTTTTTTCTGTTCTAGTAGCAGCATCCTGGTCATGGATGCTGCCGAAGATGATGACGTTGGGAGATTTGCAGCAAGGTTTAAGCTTGCCTTACTCAGCATGACTCCAAGTTGACCCTCTTCATTGCTTGATGTCCTATAAAGTAGACCTCCCAAACTTAATTTTAGTCATCCCTTCCTAT
Source organism: Rana temporaria (assembly GCF_905171775.1). Lineage (NCBI taxonomy): Eukaryota > Metazoa > Chordata > Amphibia > Anura > Ranidae > Rana > Rana temporaria. The sequence continues at coordinate 508,996,260 of NC_053489.1, forward strand.
CACTTGAGACCGGGGATGTTGCTGCAAATGCAGATAGAAAATGTTGTGGAGTGGAAGGAGAAATTTAATGTGAGGAACGAGGAGAAAGAGGAGGAATAAGGGCCTTTTGCTGCTGACCAGTTTCACTGAAGTGCTGATACACTGCAGGCAGAGGCTCCAAACTGCAACATTGTGGTCTGCAGCATGTGTGTGAGAAAAGGCCTGTTTATACAACCTTTATATCTAATATAAATGTAGAATGCCTACTTTACTGTATCTTCAAATTTACAAAATAAACCTTTAAGGGAGAAAAAAAAAGATAAAGGTCCGAGACTTAAAGTGTCTCTAAACCCACATCACATGCTCAGTTTTTAGTGAGTTTCTATGCTGAGCATGTCCTTCCTATGATATTTGATCAGTCCATGTGACTATAAAGTCACACATGTGGGTACATACATAGTGGTAAATGACAGCCCACTCCCCTCCTCCTTCTCCATGCCCACTTACCATCTAAACACAATGGCCCAGATTCAGGTAGAATTTGCCCCTTTCTTACGGAGGCACAGGGCAGCGTTTTTGCCCTGCGCCCCCGCAAATTTACTGCGCTACCCGCGATTCACGGAGCAGTAGCTCCGTAAATTGCGGGGGCGCTGTGTAAACTTGCCCTGCGTAAGGGCGCCTAATGTAAATGATCCCGTAGGGGGCGGGAATCATTTAAATTAGGCGCGCTCTCGCGCCGAGCGTAGAGCACATGCTCCGTCAGGAAACTTTCCTGACGTGCATTGCGGCAAATGACGTCGCAAGGACGTCATTTGCTTCAAAGTGAACGTGAATGGCGTCCAGCGCCATTCACGAATCACTTACGCAAATCACGTAAATTGCGCTTGCTATTAGGATGTGCAACCTTACGCGAAACCCGACGTACGCAAACTACGTAATTTGCGTACACAGGGCTCGCGCAACGTTGTGAATCGGTGTTAGTATCTAATTTGCATACTATACACTGATCACAATGGGAGCCCCCCCTAGCGGTCATCGCTAGAATGCAGCCTAAGATATGCGTGGCATAAGAGCCTTATGCCACGCAGATTTTAGGCTGCAGTCGGCGTAACAAGCTCTCTGAATCAGGAGAACTCGTTACGCCTGGGCAACTAAGCAATTGCGCTGCGTAACTATGGTTACGCAGGCGCAATTGCTCTCTGAATCTGGGCCAATGGGGGCAGGATATAACATGCAGATTAATGGAGGCTTTACCTCCCTCTTATTCTAAGACACAGTTAGGAGGGGTGTGACATCGCCTGTAAATGGCAGAAACATGCCTACACCATGTTATTTCCACATAATGATACAGATTTAATTTTAAATATAGATTTGTATGCCATTTTTTGACAGTTTATTGATATTATTTATTTATTTTTACTCTGTATTCCAAAGGCTGTTTTGTTTTTCATTTTGAACATATGACCAGCAGGCAAGTACTAGAAGCTCCTCCCTCCTGCTTATGTTTCCCTGCAGACAGGCTGGAAAAGGTCAGAGTCATGTGGCAGCTGTACATCGATTAAAAAAAAGCTACATAGATGTTTTTTATTTTTATTTTTTTATTAAAATAATTACAGTGCCATCATCCACATACATCAAGAGAAAGGACAATGACAATTAAACTTTGTGTTTAGTATCATTTTAAGCTATGTGCCATGAGGACAGCAGTGGACTGTACACAAATCTTCTAAGCCACCTGATCATACTTAACAGGCCAGGTAGTGCATTATTGGTAATTGGTTGCATTAGGGTTCAGCTCAATAGTAGAACTTTTCATGAACGTCAGTACAGCCACTGAAATATTCTTCAGGGCTTTCTTAGCTCAATTTTATATAAAAGTAAAAAAAATTTACACCAAGATTCTCATGCAGGCATTCAGCTTCAGACAGCAATCATAACAAAACACAGTGACATGGCATAGCACTGTCATAGGTGCTATTGTGGTGAACAACAGTAGCATTTGTTTGCAATTTTTCCAAACTTCTATTTCATTGGGCTTACCTCAAACCAATGTTCAATCCAAAGCTCAACTCTTTTCAAGAGGAAAATAAGGGCCTGATATCAAAAGGTTGCAATATACCTGATCTAGGTGACCCTCCATAACTCATTTGTGTTCTATAAAAAATTGTTGGTACTGACAGTTTTTTGCAGTATCAGGCAAAAGAAATATAAAAAAAATCATTGCATTTAGCAAGACCCCAGACATCATGCAGAGGGAACCAAAACATTTAAGTATAATGATGCTGATTTACTAAAGCAGTTGAGGATCTTCACTCAATAAATTGAAGCTGTGTTCACTTTGAATGCTCATTTATGTACAGATATGATTTTGCTGTTGATGTTTCATGGATAACTTGAGTAAATCTATATATTTAGTAAAAACATTCTCAGCTCCTTTAGTAAATCAGCCTTACTTTCTTAATTACAAGTCTTCCTCAGAAATGTGGAAGAGAATTACAGGACAACCAGATACCTTCTACACCTACTTGATGACTGTAGAGATTCAACCTTTATCAATTAATCACCCTGCAGTTGAGATAGGTCTAACACAGATTTTTTAAAATTACGATTTTACTAAAAACGTACGATTAAAATGTTTTATACAGTGCATTTTACAACTCATGAACCAATTATCAGGGGCAAGATCTATCCAGAGTTTTAGGACATTGAGAATTAAATAGTTGCATCTCCACACTTTGCTCATAAAAGTCTGAAATTGCTGAGAATAAGCACATGTCTTTCAGCAACCTGCTGTTCTTTGTAGGGGAGGTTCATTTTATTCTGCACTCTCATGGCCTGTAAGAATGTGCCATGATGGCAAAAGAAAAAAGGAAAAGTAGCCTTTCTCTGTATCCTCAGATATCTCATTTAATAAGTGAGCCAGAACCACATTGCTTCCTGGACACTATAATTGGGACACAGCACGACTTCTTACCATGCTAGGAAAATAAAAGACCATCCAACATTAACAGATACATTGGCCTTTCTTCATTGTGGAAAGTCACAGGTCAGATGATTATTTCACAGCAGCGGTTTGAAAGAGATGGTACCTGTACAGTGACATTGAATAATAAGCTCACTGAACTATGCTGTCCACTGACAAAACTTACTTTGCCCTTAAAATAAACAAAAATTTTCCTCAATTCTATACAGATTAGCAATAAAACTTAAGATCATAATTTGAAATTTAAAATGTCAAAATATGGAATAGTCTACATCTTTATAAGATGTAATGCATTAATTTTTAACAAGCATTCATGTAACATCTTTTGGTAACATACATTTGAAAAAATATAATTGAAATGATTAATTTGCGGCAGTTTGTTTATGTACACTTTTATGTATAGATATGGTTGCCTTATAGTGTGCACCTAATGCATATTTTATTATTTTCAAATTAAAATATGGGAATGTTAGTTCTCATCTTTTCAGTGCAATGAATACAGCTCATTTGCCCACTTGCTTTCAAATTGAGAGGTATTCCTAGAATTTTGAGAAAAGTAGCTTTGGACATTATGATTGAACTTACCTTCTGATAAAGTTGTTTTCTTTTTGTAAAAATGTTTTTTGACACATCTATTTGTAATAATGTCCGGCTGATAATAATATACTGTATGGATGTGCTGCTAAGGGCACCAAATCTTTTATAATACAGTATATGACAATACAATTAGAAAGACAGATGGATTTTTAGGTGCCAGAACAGGCTCAAACTATTGTGTAAATCTAAGCAGCTTTCTTCACAAATGTATAATATATAAAAGACAATAACGCTCTAAAAAGCTAATTCCAGAGCAAGAGCAATCCCTCCCATTACAAGCATAACCTGTCAGGGCCAACACCCCAAAATGATCCCAACAAGTCATAAAATAAAGACTTAGAAGAATTCTATATTTGTGGGAAGGTCTCCAATCACAAGTTTCAATGCATTTAACTGGCACACCCCTGATCTAAAAGTACCCTTGCGAGCAGGGACACTTGGGTTTGAAGGGCCGTAATAGCAAAGGGTAAGTTTATCACGTAAGGATATTTTAGATGCCAGGGGTGTCCACAATGTCTGTGCATATGAGAGGTTAGTAGAGTGACTCTGAGTCCATGATTGGCTGTGTCAGATATTCTGGTGGCCTTCTCCTTCTGCCAGTCTCTGGGATGGCAGCCACATCGTCTTGTGATGTTGCATGTGTGCGATATGTCCCTTTGTGCGTGTTTGGTATCCCTGTTCCCAACAAGCCATCTTTACCATGGCAGCAGCGGAGGGTTGTGGCACAGCGCATGTGTAATCGCCCATCTTGAACATGTGCAATAATTATAGGTTCAGGACCGGGATGGCACAGCACAGCAGAGACATTATATATAGGTTATCAAAAAAGACAGGTCTACAAATGGCAAATAAACTTTTTAAATGGAATGGAAAATTAGGAAAAATGGGATAGAATCTAATGAGTCATCTCCAGCAAGGGACACAACTCCACAAAGGGAAGTAAAATACCTATCTAGGATAATAGTGTGAAGAGAACACCTCCTAATAGGAATAATTTAGTTAGAACATTCCCAACACAAAGAAACCATGAACCACAATGTACATATTCATACAGACGTAACCAGAGAATAAATCTTTATAGACAGAAGTACCCTGAAAGACCCCTGAGGAAAAATGGAGGTTACAGAGGAGGGAGGAATCTGAAAAACCAACAGGGAAACAGAGGGGGATACAGGGGAGTCAAGTGAGAACCATTGCATTCACAGAACCAATTAGTCCAATACAGGGGTCAAAACCAGTTTTGACATCAATATACACAGCATCAACAAGAGGAATACAGGGACCAATATCAAGGGTACAGAGAAAGAGGTGGAAAAAGAGAGGATGTAGAGGAGGGAAAAATCCAAAAAAGGAAAAGAGACATTTAGCTTACAGCATTTTTTGACCCTAGTAAAGTGGATTTGACTAGAGAGAAACTAAAAGTACTGGAATTGAGTTTGAAATTCTCACCTGCTAGTATTTTAAATACATTTAACACATACAAACTATAGATGTAGAAAAAATTGTGAGGAAATTAAATATCAAGTAGCGCTTTTTAATTAATAAATGTAACCCTGATTAAATGAGGGAGGAATACCAATTTACCCATAGTGAATTGAGGAATTCATCCACATACAACCCTAAAACACCCAACAACCAGTGTCTAGATGTGTTTAGGACAATGGTGGAGGATGAAATAAAAAAATATAAAAATGTCCAATAAAAGAAGAGTGAAAGACACGGCGTCCCGATTCACACTGGTGCTCTGTGCGATATCGCTTGCACCTCACTGTAAATCACATGCGCTGTCTGTGCGATGTGATTTGCTGGACCCAACTTCGCTAATGTATGAACTCTTGTTTCTCTGGCTTGTTCTGACTATCTGTCCTGGTTACCAAACGCTGGCTATGTTTTGACTTTGCTTGCTCTGTTTATACCATTTTACCATTTTATTAAATAGTGTAATTTTTACTGCACATCTGTCTCAGTCTAATTATTGGTTTACATGCCTACTTAAAAGATAGTAGTCATTTGATTAAATAATTAAAAGATATACCATGGAATGATGATTATATACTCAAAAAAAATTATGAAAATGCATTATACACCAACACACAACAGGAAGATGGTGTCATGTACCTGATGGGAGACTGAGATGACGAGGTTGGCCTCTCTTGTATCTCCCACCCTGGCACCGCTGGAGATGAAACAGAGGACACCGAGGGACAGGAGGAACACGAGTGCCTGCAGATGAAGACTCCGACAGCAGTAGCGGGAGGTGCGATCCGGGATGAGTAGGAGGCACTCTGCAGGAGCAGTGACACTGGATATCAGATGAGGTGTAGTTCCTGGAAGACTTGTAGCAGGAAGTCGCAGGAAGTCGCAGGAGCAAGTCGCAGACACTGGGGGGTTGCCAGGGCTCAGCACAGGAAGCAGATGCGGGGTCATACAGAAAGCCGGGTCAAGTGGAAGGCGGGCAGCGAGGTACCAAGCTGCAGGCGGTAGCAGCGTCAGGTGAGTAGCCAGGATCAGAAACCGGTAGTCAGGAAATAACAGAGTTCAGGAACAGGGTCAGGGCAAGCCGGGTTCAGCAACAGGAGATCAGCAAGGTAACAGCAAGGTTCAGGGTATCAGGGTACAAGCTGAAGACCAGTCAGCACCGCCTGATAGTCAGAGCTCTCTTTAAATAGGCATCAGGAAGGATTTTCCTGTCACATGATGAGCCTATGGCTCCCATTTCTTCTACTGGCAAGATTGCCAGTACTTCTTCTATGGCCATTTCTTCTACTGGCAAGATTGCCAGTACTTCTACTACGGACATTTCCCTGACACTCCGTCCTTTCCTTACAGATGGAATAGAAAGAGTGCCTAAAGTTGGCAATGAAAAATATTTTTTTCTGGTATAAAAATACATACCATTTGAAGACAAAAGACATTGCAAAGGGGACTAAATATGCCCCCAGAATAGCAAACCTATTTATGGCAAAATGAGAAGCAGCAGAGATCTATGGAAAAAGAAGGGAAGAACTAGCATTCTACAAACTATGACATCACGATAGTATGGAAAGGAAGTGTGAGTCCATTAGAGGAATTTATGAACAATATTAACAATAGTATATATGGCATTTTTTTTTTATTGGTAATTAGAGCCATAAAGAAATAAACTTTCTGGAACGAACACTATTCACATAAAATAATAGGCTATAAAAACATTCTTTAAAGATACAGTTTGGAACCGCTTCCTATCCGCACATCATCAACCCAAATGGGTGAACAATATTCTGAATAATCAGAATTGTGATCAAGATAAAGATTACTAGATGTGTGCATTTGTTATCGTCCGAATGCATTTTTGCCCAAATTTTCATGTTTGTTTTAACAAAACAATAACGAATGCGCAGAATCCGAAATCTGAAAGATCCGAAATAATGACATGCTTTATTTACGTATCCATTATATTTTTGCATCGTTGTGACAACAGTTTGATATAGATAGATATAAGATTCAACATGACAGTGATCTGTGGCAATCTGTGTCTATCGAACCTGCGGTAATACCGTTCGACATGAAGATTTGATGAAGCAGATAAAAATATATGATTGCTGTAAGCGGATATTTATGGTCAAATGCTCTACCCATAGGCTATAGAAGAATGCTAATGTTTTTGTCTAGTAATAATACTTATAATTATTACTAATCAAACATAAGAATTCGTCTATAGCTTGTGGGTGGAGCATTCGACCGGAAATGTACGATCTAAGGCGTCGTGCAGTTTAGCTGATTTGTTGAATCTTGTTAGAATATCCGACAGACACCATAGGCCTTCAATTGACAGATTCAACCTTAATCAATTAGGATTTTTGGACGAAGGCATTTTTTTTTTTTTTTTTTCACAATAATCGTTTATTAATGAAAATGTTGTATAAACGTGGTACATCGTACAAAGTATTGAACATGGGGTCCATAGGTTACATTATAGATTTGGATTACAAATCACAAATTACAGATTGCAAATTACATTCTGCATTGATGAGGGACAGGAAGAAATAAACAAACAAAACAATAATTGTAGTGATTAAAGGATCATGGACATTAGTGGAGCAAAACATTATTCGGGCTTGTGAGGTTCGAGAAGTTGCAGACGATGGTAGGGGAGGGGGGGGAGGGGTATAGGGCAGGTAGGGGGGGGGGGGTGGGGGTGGGATGAAGTTTTGGGGGCGGGATTGTTGTGGAGGGGGGGGGGGAAGGTGATATAAAGGGAGGTAAGTTGAGTATACAACTCGATTACATGTTGTAATTTGGGGGATAGATTGGTTTGTTATAGAGACAAAACATTATTTTCATATAATCAAATACAGGTGAAAGTACCTAGGATAGGGTTGGTATCGGACTAACATTCTTTGGATTCAGTTTTTCAGTAGTTGGTAATCAGTGGTATACATGAATATCACCCATGGTTGCCAGGTTTTGTGGTAGTTGTTAGTGTTTTCTCTTTTCATGGCGGTTAGCTCGTCCATTTTGTGCATATAATGTACTCTATCTAGCCAGTTTTTTATTGATGGACATTTAGTGGATTTCCAGTGTAGGGGTATTAATGTTTTTGCTGCCGTTAGCAGGTGTCTAGTCAGGGATTTTTTGTAGGAACTGATCGGGAGGTGATTGGCATGAATGAGGCATGCAGCAGCATCTAAGTGGATACTTGTATCTGTGATTAATTTGATCAATCTAATGACTTGGGTCCAGAAACTGGCTATTGGGGGGCATGACCACCAGATGTGTAGAAATGTGCCGGTCTCGTTTTTACAGCGCCAACATTTGTCTGAGGTCGATGGAAACCATTTTTTGATTTTTGAGGGAGTGACGTACCACTGGGTAAGAACTTTATAGGAGCATTCTTGGTATCTTGTGCTTAATGAGCACTTGTGTGCGAAAATATTGGCTCTTCTCCATTGTTCGTCACTTAGTGTGATATCAAGTTCTTTTTCCCATTGGTCTTTATGTTTGTTTGGTAACTGGTCATTTATTTGAAGGAGCCAAGAATAGGCCATTGAGGTTGTTTTTAGGATCTGGGTGCCTGACAGACATATTTGCTCTAGTTGGGTGAGATTCTTTTTATATGCCAATTTGTGTTTGCTGTTTATCAAAAAACTCTGAGTTTGAAGATAAAACCAGAATCCCGGAAATGATCTGCCTAATTCTGTTTTCAGAGTTTCAAGGGTTTTCATTTTATTGTCAGAAAGACAATGTAAGGCTAAAAGTTTCCCTGTGGGTAGTATTGATTTTGGGAAGTGTATATTTTGGCCTGGTGGGAAATCTGGATTGTCAGTTATTGGGGTTAGGGGGCCTGGTATCGAAGCCAAGTTGTGTGTTGAGGCAATGTTGTGCCAAACCGATAATGTTGCATCTATTAGCGGGTGTGATGATCTGTTTTTAGATTTGGAGTTGTTGGTCCAGGGGTGGTAGGCGATTGTTTTGGCGTGTTGAGGTGTTTCTAATTGTACCCAATCTTTGGTTGATTGGTGGCAATGCCAGTCTATAAGTCTGGTTATATGTGCAGCCATATAGTATTTTTTGAAGTCTGGGAGGCCAATTCCTCCATTTTGTTTGGGTTGTGTGAGTTGGGCAAAGCTAAGTCTTGGTTTCTTGCCTGCCCAGAGAAATTTCAATTGGGCACTACGTAGCTTTGTAAAGAAGGATGTTGGTAGTTTAATGGGTAGGGCATTAAAGTAATACAATAGCCTTGGCAAAATCGTCATCTTTAGAATGGAAGCTCTGCCAAACCAGCTGAAGAGTTTAGGGGACCATCTCTGTAGGTCTTTTGTGATGGATTGTAAAAGTGGAGAAAAGTTGGCAGAGTATAATTCGTTAGTCGTGGGGGTCAGTCTTATTCCCAGGTATTTGAGATTCTTTTGTTCCCATTTAAAGCTATGGTTGGATTTTAGTAAGTCATAATCTATGCTGTCAAGGGTCAAGTTGAGTGCTTCAGATTTGCTATTGTTGATTTTGAAATTGGATACGTATCCGAATGTGTTGAATATTTTTAGGATGTTGGGCATGGATATGTGCGGCTTGGAAACAAAGAACAACAAGTCATCCGCGTATGCGGCAATCTTGTATTCTCTATCCCCTACTTCAAACCCCCGGATGTCAGGGGAGGAATTTATCATTCTAATTAGGGGTTCTAATGAAAGGATGAATAATAGTGGGGATAGGGGGCATCCCTGACGTGTGCCGTTTCTGATGTCGATGGGATCAGAGAAAGTATTATTGACTTTTATTAGGGCCCTTGGGTTTTTGTAGAGAGCACCAATCCAACTGAGCATACTATTTCCCAGACCTATATGTGCGCATGTGGCTAATATATAGTCCCAAGAGACTCTATCAAAGGCCTTCTCCGCGTCGGTTGACAGGAGAAGGCCTCTGATCTTTGACTGCTTGGCATAGTGAATCATGCTCAGGGCTTTGGCGATGTTGTCTCTCGCTTCTCGGCCCGGCATGAATCCCACTTGCTCTGGGCCGATTACCTGGGAAAGGAGTGGCTTCAGTCTGTTTGCTAGTATCTTCGCTAGGAGCTTAATATCTACGTTCAGTAACGAGATTGGTCTATAGTTTGCGCATTCTGTGTGATCTTTGTCTGGTTTTGGTATTATGGCGATATGTGCTGTGAGTAAGGATGCCGAATCGTGGTTGTTTTTGGCTAGATAGTTTAGTGCTTTGATTAGGGGGGTTGATAATAATTGTATATAAGTTTTGTAATATTGCGACGTGAATCCGTCAGGGCCTGGGCTTTTGCTCTCTTTTAATGATTTAACGGCTTCTTGTATTTCTGCTGAAGTTATCGGGGCCTCTAAAGGTCCTATGTCTTCCTCCCGTATGGATGGTAGTTTACTTTCTCTCAGGAATTCTTTAATGGTTACTTCTCTGGTGGTCGTGGTGTTGGCGGGTTTGTGTTGTGGAGGGAGGTTGTATAGCTTGGAGTAAAAGTCGTGGAAAAGTGTTGCTATACGCTCTGGATCGTGTTCGAGATTCCCTTGTTTATTTCTAATGGCTTGCACGCAGTTCGAGGCCGCTGTTTCTTTTAATGCTCTAGAAAGGTACTTGCCGCTTTTGTCGCCGTGTTCATAAAAAATGTTTTTCTTAAATAGGAGTGCTTTTTGTGTCTGCAGATTAAGTAGTTGGGTCAGGGCTTTTCTTTTGTCAGCAAGTTCCTCTTCTACCTGGGATGATAAGTTTTTTTTATGTTGCTGTTCTAATTGTGCTATTTTGTTGGAAAGTGAGGTGACTTCTCTGTCCCTTTCTTTTTTCCGTATTGCCCCCCATTTGATAAGATCTCCTCTGATAACTGTCTTATGTGCTTCCCAGTTGTTTAGCGGGTTTGTGTCTGAGTCTATGTTCGTTTCAAAGTAGGTTTTTATGGAGGAGTGAATGTGGTCCTGTATCGTTTGATCTGTCAGCAGAGCCGCATTCAGTCTCCAGTTAAAATTGGTGTTTCTAGGTAACCCGAAATTGACTGAGAGTGCTACTGGGGCGTGATCTGAGAGGGAGATGATGCCTATTTCTCCCCTGGTTAATTTGGGCAGATCTCGTTGTGTGATAAATATTAAGTCCAGCCTCGAATACCTTTTGTGAGGGGCTGAGTAGTAAGAGAAGTCTTTTTCTGTAGGGTGTAGTGTTCTCCAAGAATCTACTAGGGATAGTGATTGTAGTTGGGCTTTAAGTTTTTTTAAGATTCTGTAGGTAACGTGGGTATGGCCTGTGGAGGTGTCTTGTAAGGGGCAGAGTGGGACATTGAAGTCACCCCCTAGGATTATACAGCCTTCCGCAAAGTTTTTCAACTGTGTGATGATCGTCCTGCAAAAGGCTGTGTGGTTTTTGTTTGGAAAGTACACGTTAGCTAGTGTAACAGGTGTGCCCTCCCATGTGCCTTTCAGGAAGAGATATCTTCCATCTTGGTCTATCAAGGTTTGTTTGATAATGAGAGGGGCGTTCTTGTTAATCAGTATTGAAACTCCTTTTGTCTTAGCATTGAGATTGGTTGCGTGGTATGCTACCGAGTAGAGGTTATCTGTTATCTTGGGAATGTTTTGACCCTTGAAGTGGGTTTCTTGAAGGTATATTAGTAAAGGTTTGGTTTTCCTGATTTCTTTTAGAAATTTGGAGCGTTTTTCGGGGATGTTAAGCCCGTTGATGTTGTGTGAAATTAGTGTGGGAGATTTGCCTAGGAATGAATAGGCCATATTTGGGGTGGATGATGTTTAGAGGGGGGAATGGGTGAGGGAAAGGGGGGGGTAGGAGGAAGGCAAAAAAAAGGGGGGGGAGGGTAGGGCTGGAGAGAGAGGGGTGAGGATAGTGTAGTTGATGTGTGGCAAGGGAGAGGTAAGTATGTGGTGAGGAGAGGGAAGAATTGGAGATGTCTGTATGGATAGAAGACAGACGCTTCACGTGAGTCTTGGCCCTTTTATAATCCCGAAGGATAGGGCCTGTAGACACCCTTGTTGACAGAGAACAAGGATGTCAATAGTTGACTCTGGTGGTTGCGTGGGAGGTTTCTCGTGGATGGAGAAGGTTGTTGCCGATTGGGGAAAGGTAATTAGGAATGTACTGACATGCACTATTGCGATTATAGGTCAATATCAGTATGGTCCGGGGTTGGAACAGGATTGTGGAAACTTAAGAATATTTAACATATAACATAACCGTCTTTTATGAGCATAGTTTGGTTTGTGTGGCACACACTGAGCATCGTGACGTCCGTCACGCTTGAGTAACATTAAGCGGTACCTAACATGATAGGTTATGGTGATGGTGCTAATATTAATAAACTTGCCTGGTCTTATGGCATCAGTGTGGGGTTTAGAGACATTCATTTGAGAGCTTGAAAACTTGACAATGAACATAAACAGTAATGTCATAGCATAAACAATAACATAAAGTCTCTTTAGAAATGATGTCTTGTGGTCACGGTAATTCTCATCATATACCCAATATTGGATGTAGGAGTATATCTAACCACCCGTTAAGGTCCTATAAGAGCTTCTATTGGTAATTCTTTCTAGCGAGTATGTTATTAATTATAACCGTATCATAGCTTGTGTTTAAGATTCCCCTTCGTGTGAGTAAGTCCAGCTTGTGATTCCCTGTGGTCTTCATGTATCTCGTTATTACAGTCCTAAGGTGAAAATGCGTCGAGTAAATCCAACACCCAGTATGCTTACGTTAATCCTTAATGCCCTCCCCTAATAAGGGCTTAGCTGTATAGACGCTGGCCGTATGAGGCGAACTATAGTCTCCTGTGTCAACATCAAGTTAGTGGTGATAGGTGCATTTTGTTTGTCCTCCTCCTAGGGGTATATCAGTTTGCGCTTGCGTTACTCCCCAGTGGTCTCCTTGTAGGAGGGGCGGTATAATGGTGTCAAAGTGAAAGTTGAACGTAAAATAAAATAAATGGTGTTGAAAAAGAAAAAGAAGGGGGTCGTGTAATGGATCCCATCCGTGAGCCCATAGTGCCCCATATGTAACGAGCGTATTACAACCTCCGTTTACCAGACAATGTTAGTGTTTACGTTGTTGTAGAGATTGCTAGAAAGTAGGATTGGAAAGGGTCCAGTAATGCCAATTATATGTATACTATGGTACATAATCCCATGTGTTTGGTGACTGGTGGGTCATAAGTGTATCAGTTATGCACGGACCTCGGAAGGAAGACGGGTTTTTATTTTTATATAGTATGTAGTACTATTTGGTCCTCTACTGTGGTTAGGGGTCCCACATGTGTGTAGGTCATGGGATATGCATGTTGAGTCTTGATAAGTGAGATAAGTGTGGGTCTCGCGTCCTACGTCTGGACACGTAACCGCGCACAGACGAAGGATCAGTATGGAGGCTGTCTCTACGGATCGTGTTAAATACACCTATATTATCGCTTCCTTCCCGTGGCTAATGAGCAGGCATACTGGGCAGAAGGTCCCCATCCCCCCTGAACTATAGCCAAAGATCGCGTAGCCAGGACCTAAGGGTGTTCCCCTACTCCCGTTACCGGTACACAACAAGGCTTGTTATTAAGCATTTATATACCATAAACACGATAGACATTTATAATAAATTTGGTGGATTAAAAATAATAAAATAGAATAAAAAAAAAAAAAAAAAAGAGGGGGAGATTTAAAAGAAAAGCAAAGGGAGGAGGGGTTGATGGAGTTAGTTTACCAAGTTGCTGGAATTTTGCTGTAAAGGGGTAGGCGGTCGGAGTATTTGTCTCTGCCGTTGAGCCAGGGTTGTTCGTTTACATGCTGTGATCGCTGCGGGCAAGTTCTCGTCAAGAAAAGTTGCTGTTACAGTCCCTTAGGTGTGAGGGATTTCCGTGTGGGACACCTCCAGTAGTGAGACTTAACTGAGACTCAATGCGGGGCAGAGTTCATCAGGTAGTGACCGCAGGGAGGACCATCAAGTCTATGTGGAGTGTTCCGATGGCTAACATGTTTGATTCACAAATAAGGGAGAAACACAGTTCGGTGGCGGTGGTAGGGCGCTTTGGAGAAACGTACGGCCATTTGTTAATAAGAGGTTTGCGGAGGGATAAGGAGAGATCCGCATGGAAGAGGTGATTAGAAAATGGATATTGGGAGTAAGATGAGAAAAAAAATGGATATATTTACCGCTTTGCAGGTGTTTTTCAGTGTGTGCCATATCGGGGAGACGGCATCTTATCTGTGTTCCCTAGGTCTGGGAGGTTTGGCTGCGGGTGAGGCTTGGTTCCCTCTGTAGGAGCTTCTTTTGTATTTGCCGGCTTGATAGGGAGATTTGGTCGGTGATGGGTCGTGTTGGAGTGGCTGATGTATGAAGGCTGGAGGAATCAAGAATTCTGCGTACCACTCCGGAAGTTCCACCGGAGCTATTTGGAGGCTCTCGCAGAATTGTCGCAGCTCGTCTGGGATCCTGAGTAGATGTTGTTTACCGTTGAATGCGGCTTGTAGGGCGAATGGAAATTTCCATCTATAGCTGATCCCTTTGGACTTCAGGATTTCTAGTAGAGGTTTCAGGGCTCTTCTGTTTTTGAGTGTGATCGGCGATAGATCTTGGAAAAGTTGGATGTCAGCTTCATTGTATGTGATGTCATCACTTGTTCTGGCCTTTTGCAAGATTTCTTCCTTTAACGGGTAGTTCGGTAGACAGCAAATTATGTCCCTCGGGGGGGTATTGTCTGGCGCTCTTGGTCGCAGTGCTCTGTGCGCTCTGTCGAAGTCTATAGGCGAGGCTTCAGGTCTGTCTAGTAGGCCATTAAAGATGGATGCTAGTGCGGGCCTGATTTGCTCTGGGGTTATCGACTCCGGTACTCCCCTTACCCTGATATTGTGCCTGCGGCCTCTGTTGTCCAAATCCTCGATTTGGCGGTTGGCATCTATCAGTTGCTGTGAATGGATTTCAGCGATGTCATCCAATCTCGTGAGGGCGCGATCTCGTCTTTTGCCTGCACGCTCAGTGACCGCCATTTGTTCTGATAGCCTAAGTAGTTCAGTCTTGATATCCGTTATGGCGACGGAGAACGAGTTCTTTATATCTGCTGCAATCTCCATCATGGTGGCATAGTTTAGAGGACAATCGGGAGGTGCGCTGTCTCTGTTAGAGTCTTCTGAAGCAGGTAGAGAGACCTCGTCATCCTCCATGTCCTCACGTCTCTCCGGATCACGATCCAGCGCCATCTTGGCTTTCAGGTGGTTGTTACTGAAGCGGTATTTGTTCAGGTTAGCTGGGTTGGTTTTCCCTTTTGGGGTGCCCATTGACCTTAGCTGCCTGTTAGGGGTCCCCTTCTTGATGCGTGTGCTCATATTCCGCGTAAAAGACGGTATTTGCAGTGCCTGTTCCAACACTAGGACCGGAGCTCCTTTACTAAGCGTCCATCCACGCTGCTCGCCAGGCCACGCCCCCGGCATTTTTTAACAAAACAAAATAAATAAAAATTAATTTCGGGAGTAACTAAATAAAAACATTTATTGGATGAAACCGAAATTCCGAAACAAATATTTCAGTGTGCACATGTCTAACGATTACTATACACAAAGCAACATTTTAGTGGACAGGTTTGAAAATAAAGTTTATAATAGTCATAAACTTATAGACATCAGATTATAATAGAGGGAGTAGAAAGAATTTTAAACAAAATACTGTCCAATCCATTTGAAAGATAAAACACTGGGTGGAGTTTTGCCAAGAAAGTCTACATTAATTTACAGACGAACTAAACTATTGAGAAACATCATAGTTAAAAATGTAATAGACCCTCCCACTAAGAAAGACACATTTCTGGACACAAAAGCATTTTTTTAGATGCAGGAAATGTATAGCCTGCCGAAAAAGCCTACATAAAGAGTGGGGGAAAAAACAGTTCCATTCAAATCAGAGAAAGTATATGAAATTAAATAATTTATTATATGTAGATGTAGATATGTGACCTATATATTGGAATGTAACTGTGGTTACCAATATGTAGGCCATACAACTAGAACTTTGGGTAAATGTATTAGTGAACACATGAATATTATAAAAAAGGGATATGAACACATAGGGGGTTATTTACTAAAGGCAAATCCACTTTGCACTACAAGTGTACTGCAAGTGCACTTGACAGTGCACTTGGAAGTGCAGTCAATTTAGATCTAAGGGGGACATACAAGGAAAATAAAAAACAGCATTTTAGCTTGCACATGATTGGATGATGAAATCAGCAGAGCTTCTCCTCATTTCAGATCTACCCCTCAGATTTACAGCGACTGACTTCCAAGTGCAATTTTAAGTGCACTTGCAGTGTACTTGTAGTGCAAAATGGATTTGCCTTTCATAAATAACACCATAGTGTTTCAAGGCATTTCAAGTAATGCCATAATAAAAATACCAGTTAACTAATATGTTATGGTATTGATAGGCTCCAAGACTATTGGAGGGTTCAAGATAAAAAGAAACAAATATCCTCTAAAGAAACAAAATTATTTGCATGTTGGATATCCTTGCACCATCGGGACAAAACATAGATATAGACTTAAATTGTTTTGTCACAGATTTTTGAGTTTAACTCTAAAAAAAAAAAAATGAATTCCAGCGAGTCCAACCACTAAAGAAATGAATTAAAAACCCACATCTACAGAAATCTAATCTGCACTTGATCTAGTCAAGAAGAAATTATATGGTGTTATTACCTATAAATATTAATAACAAGTTATATTCAGTGCATTTAAAAACACTTTCAGTATTATCCCTTACACTGCCAGATCCGTAAGGCATACAAACCTACAGCACTCCTTCCAGCTGACTAGGTCTGCAAGCCATACGGACCTGATTCCTCCTTCTGCTATAAGCTCATGACCCAGTGGGCTCCAGTGACCATGGGCTTATAGCCAAACTGTTTTGCAGACTCAGCTGATCAAAACAATAGCTGTGATTAGCAACTACCAAGCCGCTGATCAGAGCTATTCACCTAAAAAGACAGCCCCCTGCCTCCCCAACCCTCCCTAACTGTCCCCTTCTCCTGCCACTGATCCCTCCATCACCGATTCTCAGCCCAGCACAAGTTAACCCCCCCGCCAGCGCAGATCCCCTGTGGCTCCAATGCAATTGCCAGCTTCCCCACGTGGCCTGTCCCGCCAGAAATTGCACTTAAAAAAATGACAAAAATTCCTCCTCCCTTTAATGTCCCCCCATCCAACTCACCAATCTTTGGTCCCCCCCCCCCCCCCCTCCGTTCGGCTTTCCCTGCACTCCACCCACTCCTGCCGGCTGCAGCTGCTGCCCCGGGAGCACGGTAAACACGGATGGAGAATGGATAGGGACTGGTGCCAAACTCTTTTCTTTCCTGAATGAATAAAGTGATCAATAGTGAACTGTAAAACTGTGAATGAATGGGAGTCTCTATACAGACTCCTCCATCATTCATTACAATGCAGCTCAGGATGCAGAGAAAGATAGTGGGCCGGATTCAGAGAGCTTTGCCTATCTTTAGGCGGGCGTAGCGTATCTCAGATACACTACGCCCCTGTAAGTTTGAGCAGCAAGTTGTGTATTCACATACAGTGATGAAAATAAGTATTTGAACACCCTGTTATTTTGCAAGTTCTCCAGCTTGGAAATCATGGAGGGGTCTGAAATTGTTATCGTAGGTGCATGTCCACTGTGAGAGACATAATAATAAAAAAAAAAATCCAGAAATCACAATGTATGATTTTTTTAACTATTTATTTGTGTGATACAGCTGCAAATAAGTATTTGAACACCTGAGAAAATCAATGTTAATATTTGGTACAGTAGCCTTTGTTTGCAATTACAGAGGTCAAACGTTTCTTGTAGTTTTTCACCAGGTTTGCACACACTGGAGGAGGGATTTTGGCCCACTCCTCCACACAGATCTTCTCTAGATCAGTCAGGTTTCTGGGCTGTCGCTGAGAAACACGGAGTTTGAGCTCCTTCCAAAGATTCTCTATTGGGTTTAGGTCTGAAGACTGGCTAGGCCACGCCAGAACCTTGATATGCTTCTTACAGAGCCACTCCTTGGTTATCCTGGCTGTGTGCTTCGGGTCATTGTCATGTTGGAAGACCCAGCCTCGACCCATCTTCAAAGTTCTGAGGGAAGGAGGTTGTTGCCCAAAATTTTGCAATACATGGCCCCGGTCATCCTCTCCTTAATACAGTGCAGTCGCCCTGTCCCATGTGCAGAAAAACACCCCAAAGCATGATGCTACCACCCCCATGCTTCACAGTAGGGATGGTGTTCTTGGGATGGTACTCATCATTCTTCTTCCTCCAAACACGGTTAGTGGAATTATGACCAAAAAGTTATATTTTGGTCTCATCTGACCACATGACTTTCTCCCATGACTCCTCTGGATCATCCAAATGGTCATTGGCAAACTTAAGACGGGCTTTGAAATGTGCTGGTTTAAGCAGGGGAACCTTCCGTGCCATGCATGATTTCAAACCATGACGTCTTAGGCCCGGTACACACGAGCAAACATGTACGATGAAAGTGGTCCGTCGGACCGTTTTCACCGTACATGCCTGCCAGAGGGCTTCTGTACGATGGTTGTACTAACCATCGTACAGAAGTCCGCGCGTAAACAATACGCGGGGCGTGTCCGCGTCGTCGCCGCGACGATGACGTGGCGATGACGTGGAGACGTGGGCGGGCCTGCCATTTAAAGGCTTCCACGCATGCGTCAAAGTCATTCGACGCATGCGAGGGACGGCGGGCGCCTGGACATGTACGGTAGGTCTGTACTGACGACCGTACATGTCCGAGCGGGCAGGATTCCAGCGGACGGTTTTAAAACACGTCCAGGAATATTTGCCCACTGGGAAAAGGCCCGACGGGCAAATGTTTGCTGGAATTCGACCCGCTCGCGCCTACACACGACCGAACATGTATGCTGAAACTGGCCCGCGGACCAGTTTCAGCATACATGTTTGGTCGTGTGTACGGGGCCTGAGTGTATTACCAACAGTAACCTTGGAAACGGTGGTCCCAGCTCTTTTCAGGTCATTGACCAGCTCCTCCTGTGTAGTCCTGGGCTGATTTCTCACCTTTCTTAGGATCATTGAGACCCTACAAGGTGAGATTTTGCATGGAGCCCCAGTCCGAGGGAGATTGACAGTCATGTTTAGCTTCTTCCATTTTCTAATGATTGCTCCAACAGTGGACCTTTTTTCACCAAGCTGCTTGGCAATTTCCCCCGTAGCCCTTTCCAGCCTTGTGGAGGTGTACAATTTTGTCTCTAGTGTCTTTGGACAGCTCTTTGGTCTTGGCCATGTTAGTAGTTGGATTCTTACTGATTGTATGGGGTGGACAGGTGTCTTTATGCAGCTAATGACCTCAAACAGGTGCATCTAATTTAGCATAATAAATGGAGTGGAGGTGGACATTTTAAAGGCAGACTAACAGGTCTTTGAGGGTCAGAATTCTAGCTGATAGACAGGTGTTCAAATACTTATTTGCAGCTGTATCATACAAATAAAAAGTTAAAAAATCATAAATTGTGATTTCTGGAATTTTTTTTTTGATTATGTCTCTCACAGTGGACATGCATCTACGATGACAATTTCAGACCCCTCCTTGATTTCCAAGTGGGAGAACTTGCAAAATAGCAGGGTGTTCAAATACTTATTTTCCTCACTGTACAACTTGCGCTTAAAGTTACGGCGGCGCAGTGTAACTGGACCGGCGTAAGCCCGCCTAATTCAAAATAGGCTGGTTGGGGGCGTGTACTATTTAAAATAGTACTGACCCCACGTTTTTGACGTTTTCAGCGAACGGCGCATGCGCGGTCCGTGGACATATCCCAGTGCGCATGCTCCAAATGACGTCGGCGAATCGTCATGCTTTTGACGTGAACGTAAATTACATCCAGCCGTATTCGCGAACGACTTACGCAAACAACGTAAAAATTTCAAATTTTGACGCGGGAACGACGGCCATACTTCCGTCACTCTCCTCCTGGCCCCAGCACAGCATCAGAAAAAATCCTTCCAGGGTGTGTTGATTCACAATCATGGGTGCATGCATGCAGCGTGAGAAGTCATGTAAGTGAGGGAGAGAGGCAGAACATAGTGTAAAACTGTATTTATTTATAAAAGTATTCCCCCGCAAAAAAAAGATATGCTTACAAGGTTTAAAAAGATATGGTGCACATCAAAAGTAAAAGCCTGCAGCTCACTCAGTAGGTTTGCTTTCACAGCAACTCTCCAGCTGGTAAGTCCCGGGTACAGCTTCACCTGTGTGGATGATGCGTCGTGTAGCCACGCCCTAACAGGTGATCGTGATCGCATCGTCAACACAGGTGAAGCTGTACCCGGGACTTACCAGCTGGAGAGTTGCTGAAAAAATGCACTGCCACAGTATAAATTACACTGGCAGGGAAGGGGTTAACACCAGGGGCAATCAAAGGGTGTGCCTGGGAGGTGCTTTCTAACTGTGTGGAGGATAGATACACTCAAAGAAAAGAGAAATTGTGTTTCAGCTTAGCTGAAACACAAGATCTCTCTTTTGCTCCCTGACAGATCTGTCTCTCAACAGAACAATCGGTGGGTCAGGGTGGCCATCGCAGCTGCCGGACCCACTGATTGTCTCCCGCTGTGTCCAATGACAGCGGGATCGGAGCTCCATCGGCGCACGAGCGCCCCCTACACCATGTGAACAAAATCATGTACAGATACGTGATTTTGTATAGTTGGACCACCCTGCCACAGTATATATGCGGTGGGCGGTCCAAAAGTGGTTTAAAATGAAAAATATGATAAGAGTAGATTGTAGACATGCATCTAAATCTCCCTTGCCTCTGAATCCTGATCCGTGTTTGGATCGTGCTTCAGAGGCTACTGACAGGCAGTGAGAAAGTGATGCAATGCCTCCTCACCACCTGTTTTAACCCCCTTTTGGGCAACAAATGTGTTGCAACCACATGCATTGCGTGAAGTTGCGGGTCGTTTTTGGTGCTTCCCACTTGACCTGAACGTGTAGTGTCTGGAAGGAGGCATCACAAGTCAGGTTAACTTTGCCAAAGCATCGTGCCCACAGCAAGTAAATACCCCCATCCACAGTGTTTTTATCTGCTAATAATGATTTTACAGTATTTTCAGCGAAAATATTGTTTTGATAAACATTTGAACAAATAGTGTGGGGCCTTAGAAATTTGTATCACCTTCTTTTAAGATGCAATGGAAAAATTGCAAAAATGGTCCAGCCAGCTGAGTTTAAAAGTGGCGCACAGGGCCTGGTAGCTAAAAGTTTAATGAGATGAATTATATGGTTTTATTGGTTTTTAAATTCGATATTATTGTGCATCTTTGAAGACTGCACAATGTTTTATGTTTGCTAGGAGCCTAGATAGGGGTGATCTACGCATCACTGGGGTTGCGCATTACTTTTATGGACTTTTATGCTATTGGTAGCCCATACATGAATTTATATATATATATATATATATATATATATATATATATATATATATATATATATATATATATATATATATATATATATATATATATATATATATATATATATATATATATATATATGTATATATATATGTATATATTTATTTTTTTATTTTTTTATTTTTTTATATACATCTGTGATTAATGTTTTATAGTGTTTTTTTTTTTTTAGGAATCGGTACTACATAGGCACTATTACGCTGGAGTAATAGGTTTCAGAATAAATTTATAAAGAGTCATAAAATAATTGATAAATGAGGTATATAAAGTAATAGGAATGAACACTTCCTGATACGCCTCTTGAGAACATCAGGAAGATGAAATGCTGCATCGAGGTGGTCTAGGAAGTGACATCATCCCGCACACTACACCCAGAAGTGCGTTGTCTACACCTGGGGAGCAGGAAGGGATTGTTCGGAATGCAATCTATAGAACAGGTACCCTGTTGCTGCTGAACATCCAAGCTCCTATACCTGTGTGCTAGGAGAAGCACTGTTCATTGTGAGTACTTTGATTTATTTTAAAATAAAGCATTTTAAAACGTTTTATGCTATGGGAGTTTCCCTTTATTCCTTCCTCCATATGGTATAAGTTCCCTGTGGATGGAATACAATAGAAGCAGAGTGGTTTACCCTGGAAGTGGATGATGCAGAGAGAACCCTATATAAACAAGCGCATATTGAATTACCTGTAGTGGATGGTCATGCATTTCCAGTGAGCTCTCTGTGTTGATGGTGGAGGATAATTAGAGCACAATATCATCAATATATTTTTTGATGTTTGAAGAAAAAATACACAGAGACACCTGTATGAAAGCACTGCATGGGCATTTATTATTAACTTAAGAGTCACAAGGGCTGTGAATAGATTATTGCAATTGGAGGGATGTGCAATCACCCATCTTGAGTAAGTATAAACTAACTATAGGCTCAGGACTGGGAGCGCGCTGCACGCTGGCATGTGGGAACCGGAATGTGGAAATTTACTATGCTGGGGGTATAAAGAGGCAGTGGCTGCTCTTGTGGGATTATTTTTTTTAACACATTCAGGAGGTCATTTTCATAGTGGCAGCAAGACATTCTGGAAGACTAGGTGAGATATTTTATCCCTGTGTCAGATCCAATGGTTGGGTGGTCTGAGGTTCAAGTTTAGCCATCTCTAGCTTTATTCATAGGTTCCTCTTAATTAGCCAGGGGCATATCATTCATATCATCCATTATGGAGAGGCAGTATATTTCTGGGATACCCAGTCTGAGTTTTGAGTTATATATTTTTATAATAACTGTTTATTATTTATGACCCCAGGTTTAGGCTGCTAGATTAATCTGCTTTAAAGTTCTGGATACATTGGTGATCTATTATTTCATACTATCTAGGGTAAGCTTATCACCATGATGCTGGTGTTTTTGAACCCCAGGTTCTTTTTATCTTTTAGGTCACCCGTAACTCCATTCTGTCTGGTCTTGGCTATATTTATTCTTAGCAGATTACACTTTGGCCTGGTGCCCCCTCTGTTCACCTCCTTTTGGAGCACATATTGTATGATAAAGATTGGGGTTGCCTCTTTTTATAGGTGGGTGTGTGCCCCTTTGATTTGTCCTTAATTTTTGTGCTAGTTGGATATACTGTATTAACGTTACCGGCAAAGTATAAAATTCAGCATTCTATAGAATGCCGTATGACATTGTATACAATGCATGCCCTTTTTTGGCAAAGTATGAAATATCTGCCTACATTTCATTTCTAGGCATTCTATAGAATACCTAGGCATTCTGTGGAATGACAAACACTGCAAAGTATGAAAAGAGAGTCCTGAAAACATAAAGTAACATGTCTGAGTTATTTAAATATATGATATACTTTATCTAGGCATTCTATAGAAAACCTAGGCATTCTATAGAATAATAACCACTGCTTAGGTAAAGTATGAAAAGAGAGTCCTGAAAACATAAAGTAACATGTCTGAGTTATTTAAATATATGATATACTTTATCTAGGCATTCTATAGAAAACCTAGGCATTCTATAGAATAATAACCACTGCTTAGGTAAAGTATGAAAAGAGAGTCCTGAAAATATAACATGTTTTCCTCTTTTTGCTATATACTTTACAGAATAGCTAGGCATTATGCACAACAACAAATACTACCTAGTCAAAGTATACAAAGATAGCTACGGAAGGCATTTTTATTTACAGGATGTATATCAACTCAAAAGACGGCATCCAAAATAACATACAGTGAAACATACTAGAGAAAAAAAGCAGCTTTGACCATTTGTTGCAATAAGTAACACTAAATTTGCATTTAGAAATGCACTTAATAGGCTTTTTATTTTTTTACAAAAGATCACTTGGTAAATTGTCGGAATGCCAGGGCCTGGTTGCAAATGCAAACTTTGCGATCCTGGTATTTCCACCACTGATATCAGTATTTTTTTATTTTTGTTATTTTATTTTTTTATATATTTTTTTATTTTATTTATTTATTTCATTTTACATTTAAAATTCTGATGTTTCACATTTGAGACAGAGAGAGGAGACTGAAGACACAAAATGATCTATGCCTCGGTTTTGAATGTACAGGATTAATGACTCTATTCATTAAGATTCATTAAGAAGTGGCCAGTAAATTACACATTTACTGGCCCCTTCCATGCCCTCCATCCTGACAGATCTCCCGCAGTAGCTGACTGGCAAATGGAGGGGGAACCCAGCAGCGCTGTGTGGGTTGGGGGGGCAGGGGAGTACACAGTGGCACGTGGCAGCAGGGGCCGTGGGGTGGCATGTAGAGGAATCAATCCTTTCTATTTCAGACATAAATAAATCTCCCTGCTTATAATTTGCAATTGGGCTCCCTCCAGCTGCTGCTTCTTGAATAAAACACTGATAGTCAGCTTTCACAGTACAAGTTCTCTATGCCTTAAAGGGGTTGTAAACCCTCATGTTTTTTCACCTTAATGCAATCAGTGCATTAAGGTGAAAAAACTTCTGGCAGTGACCGGCCCCCCAGCCCCCCCGTTTTACTTACCTGAGCCCCATATTTCCTTCGGCAGAGACGTGCTGTCAATCTCTGCACAGGGTCCTGGCTCTTGATTGGTTAGATTGATAGCAGCGCAGCCATTGACTCCCGATGCTGTCAATCAAATCCAATGACACGGGTGATGGGGGACTGGACCGAGTCCGGCATCCGTGTCTATGGACGCCGAATGCAGGACTCGGGAGTGGACCCACAATGTAACCCCCTGGGAGAGTGCTTCTCCTAGGTGGGTTATCTGATTAGAGGAGGATCCACGAGAGCCGCAGAGGGACCCCAGAAGAGAATGATCGGGGCCACACTGTGCAAAACGAACTGCACAGTTCGTATGACATGTTTGTAATTTTAAATAAATAAAAAAAAAACAAGGCTTACAATCACTTTAACGTACTGTAACGGCACCCCAAATGCGAAAGGGTTTAAAGCCATTTAGGATATTACCTTTCCGAGACACTCCACAGTCAGGCGAACGAGACCCATAAGAATAATTCCCCCCATTTAATGAGACACAGCTCTGTTTTCAGGTTCCAAACAGGGAATGACATGTTATTGAGAAATAAAGGCTCTTATATACAATTTAGGATATTGCAAGAACCACAGGAAATATGACCCAAATCCACCCACAACATCACACAATGGTTACATAACGAGCCACCAATACACATTATTTCCTTAGCAGACAACAGGTGAGGTAATTAACTACAGCTGATGACTCAGACACATGACCTTTAGGCTAGCCTTGCTGTCCCCTAAACTACAATACACATTATCACAGGACTCCTTCACCCAATACAGGGTCAATTAGCACAACCACAATGAAAGATCCTCAGAAGCCATCCTAGATTCATTTACATCACAACAGACAGACAGGTGGGCTGGAGTTGGTGACATTAGCATTTAACAGTATGTGTCCCAACATTATAAATGAGTCACTCTTTTAATCAACACGTTGAGTTCAGAATCAACAAACAGTAAATAGTTCTTTACAGATATCCTGGAATATATTGTAGATAATAATTACATAATAATGCCATTTCAGGTAGTCCAAGATATAATTTCTCTGTCATCCTATGCCCCTAGTAAACATAGGATGATTTTGGACATAAGAGGGTCTGGAGAAGCTAAAACAAGAGTATCTCATACTTTTCAAGAGCTTCTGGGTTCCACGGGCCCTCCCATTACAAGTACCTTAAAGCACAACTGTAATTTGCAGCAAACATAACGCTGATGAGGAGGATAATGCAGAACATGGGTATTTCTCTTGGTTATTGCAATAACATTGTGTTGTTAGTTGTGATAAGCTCAGCTGTCTTTCAGAAATTCAGGCCATCACTAAGTCCCAACAAACTTTTTTTTTCCTGTAGATAACTTTAGACTGACCACAATGTAATTTATATATTCGTAGGTTACAGTTTAACAGGTACAGAAGACAGAACTTGAATTTCCCTGTAGGCTGGGCTTAGCATCGCCCTACTTAAATACATTAAGATCTTTATAATAAAAAAAATAACCTTCCCTACCCTATCCTTTAAAGAAGATCAGGTGCCATTTTCAACAACAAATGCCTTTTGAAAGTAATTTTTTCGGGGGGGGGGAGGGAGCGGAAACCCTCTTTTTAGAGGGTTTCAGCTCCCACTTCCACTGCCAGGTGACTACAGTAGTGATGCCGGCACTGCAAAGAAGAGGAGCAGGGCTTCATTCCCCCACATTGCTGGACCCTGGGACAGGTAAGTGTCCGATAATTAAAAGTCAGCAGCTGCAGTATTTGTAGCTGCTGATTTTTATTTTATTTTTTTTAAGACGGAACTTCGCTTTAACCTTTTTTTTTCTCTCCCAATATTTTGTTTCTAAAAGCATAAAGAAATATTTAGCATCCCAGAAATAATAGAGACTGCAAGCAGGATTCCTGCTGTTTGTTATATAAAATATGTTTTTAATGTATATGGCATGACTCTTTGCAACCGAAGAACACATTTTGAAATACATTTACTGCTTGCAACTGTTTTGTAAATCAGAGAATATCTTATTTACGAAACACATCACATAAAATAATAAAAAAGTCAGACCACAGCTATCTCGGTGTCATAGATGCCTTATTTTCAGCCATCACAAGCTTTCAGGATGCAAAACCATTTGTTAAGATGATGTTCAATAAATTAAAGTGCAATTCTTTTTTCCAAGCTTTGCAGCTTTTGATATATTTTTGGAATATTCTCAATAGACTATTCCCCGAACATGGCTGGTTTCTACCTAGCCGATTTATTTTCACATTTATGGTGTTCTTCATACTTTTGTCACTTCAGATTTGTTTTCAGATTCACCAAGCAGAAACTCAAACACTGATGTTGATTTATGAAACAGATCTCTGAAAAGCTCATGCAGATTTTCTGCCTCAGCTAAACCCTCAAGGGCAAATGAAATCAAACAGGCACTGTGTTCATTATATACATTTCTACATTCATTTAGACATGGCAGAGGTAATATTGTGACATGCCACAATGAAGGAGAGCACTGTCTATTGCATTGTAGCATTATCACTGTTGGGTCACTATATGAAGAATTTTACTGTTAATACAAAGAGAAGTTGGAAAGGATTTTTACAGGTCATTCAAAGGGAGCATGGTTTTCAAAGCTTATATGTATCAGTGTGTGGGGGGGGGGGGGATCTATACATATATTTAGCAAACATTCCTTATTCACATTACTAGTTTCTCAGCGTTACAGAATCCTGCATTTTCTAAACATGATATAAATCCATATGATAAACATTGACTTACATTACTGTACCTTTTGATGGCTATCGATTTATTTTCAACAACCCCATCTCCCACCACAAAATATTATTCTCACTTGTCTACAGTGCCTTGAAAAAGTATTCATACCCCTTGATATTTTCCACATTTTGTCATGTTACAACCAAAAAATGTAAATGTATTTTATTGGGATTGTATGTGGTAGACCAATACAAAGTGACACAGTGGAAGGAAAATGATAATGGTTTCAGATATTTTTACAAATAAATATTTGAAAAGTGTGGCATGCATTTGTATTCAGCCTGACTGAGTCAGTACTTTGTAGAACCATCTTTTGCTGCAATTACATCTGCAAGTCTTTGTAGGGATTTTTCTATCAGCTTTGCACATCTAGAGAGTGACATTTTGTCCATTCCTCTTTGCACAATAGCTCAAGCTCTGCCAGATTGGATGGAGAGAGCATCTGTCAACAAAGTCTTGCCACAGATTCTCAATTGGATTTAGGTCTGGACTTTGACCATGCCATTCTAACACATGAATATATTTTGATCTAGACCATTCCATTGTAGCTCCGGCTGTATTTTGGGGGCATTGTCCTGCTGGAAGGTGAACCTCTGCCCGAGTCTCAAGTCTTTTGCAGACTCTAACAGGTTTTCTTCTAAGATTGCCCTGTATTTGGCTCCATCCATTGTCCCATCATCTCTGACCAGCTTTCATGGCCCTGCTGAAGAAAAGCATCCCCACAACATGATGCTGCCACCAATATGTTTCACAGTGTGTTCAGGGGATGTGCATTGTTAGTTTTCTGCCACACGTAGCATTTTTATTTTTTAGGCCAAAATTTTTAATTTTGGTCTCATCTTACCAGAGCACCTCCTTCCACATTTTTATTGTGTCCCCCAACAGGGCTTCTCTCAAGCCACAATCTGGACTTTTATAACTTTCCTTCAACAATGGCTTTCTTCTTGC
The DNA here is from genome assembly GCF_905171775.1 of Rana temporaria. NCBI lineage: Eukaryota > Metazoa > Chordata > Amphibia > Anura > Ranidae > Rana > Rana temporaria. The sequence continues at coordinate 509,024,530 of NC_053489.1, forward strand.
CACTCTTCAATAAGGGCCAGACTTGGGGAGTGCTCAACTAATAGTTGTCCTGTGGATAGATTCTCCCACTGCAGCTCCTCTAGAGTTACCACTTGGCTGCTTCTCTGATTAATGCTCTCCTTGCCCGGCCTGTCAGTTTAGGTGGGCGGCCATGTCTTGTGTCCATTTTTGGAGGATGGATTGAACTGAAATGTTCAAAGCTTGGGATATTTTTGTATAACCTAGTTTAGCTCTGACCTGTCTGGTGTGTTTCTTGGCCTTCATGATGCTGTTTATTCACTAAGGTTCTCTAACAAACCACTAAGGGCTTCACAGAACAGCTGTATTTATACTGATATAAAATTATACACAGGAGGACTCTATTTACTAATTAGGTGACTTCTGAAGGCAATTGGTTCCACTGGATTTTAGCTAAAGGTATCGGAGTAAAGGGGCTGAATACAAATTCTCTGATATTTATTTGTAAAAAAATTACAATCACAATTATGTGCCACTTTGTGTCGGTCTATCACATAAAATCCCCAAAAATTACATTTACGTTTTTGGTTGTAACATGACAAAATGTGTAAAATTTCAATGTGTATGAACACTTTTTCAAGGCACTGTATACTCCTCCAGATCAACATCATGAAGCCAAAAGGAGCTGTACAGCTACAACTATAAACTCTGAACTACTGTATATGTACTTGGTGCCACTGAAAACAGTGGTAACCTTGGTTGGGAGAGTATTTAAACATCTGCCAATCTACTATAATTAGTGTGGATCAGCATAGCCTATATGCAACACCATAAAGCAAGTTGAGGGGACAGAATCTCCAAAGAAAGAAGGTATATATGTGACCCCAGATGGTATGTATATGCAAAATCCTTTATTGACTTAACAAAAAATATACATCTAGGTATTAAAAATACATAAACACCTTCACTCTTGACTAAAAATAACAATGTTATTACTTTAAAAGGAAGGCACACACATATAGATAGGGCCCAGATTCAACATGACACCACAAAGAAAAATATATGATATGTCAACTCATCATCAAATACATCACATTAGTAATGCTAAACTAGTATTTGGCTCAATTGAGCCTTAGGGCCCTTTCACACGTACGGACCGTATGTCCGCATTTTTACCTGTCTGTTGCGGATGAAAACGGGACATACATGGGTCCCTATGTGATAACGGGTGTCAGCGGATGACCATCCGCTGACACCCGTAATTGTCCGCCTCCGGAAAGATCCGCATTTGCGGACGTAAGAAAATCCTATTTTTCTTCCGCCTGCCGGATCGGATCGGATGAACACGGACATACGGTCCGTGTTCATCCGATCCCCCATAGGGGAGAGCGGAGGAAAGACAGGACGGTCCCTGCACAGTGTGCGGGGACCGCCCTGTCAGCTGCCAGCTCAGTGGAGATTTTACGAAGGATCCCCGCTGAGCTTTTGTGGACACACGGAGCGGAACCAATACTCATACGCCTGTGTGAAAGGGCCTCTTAGGCCTCATGTATACTGCAGATGCTAAACTCACGTTTAGGAGCAGTTTGGCATATTTGTTAGCAGCCCCTGAACTCTCCTTAATGTCATCCTATGTGTACAGGTACACAAAGTTATTTATAGTAGTTTAAAGGCAGTTGAGTTTACTGACGTTTTTTGAGAGCAGAAAAATTGCATTCAAGACTGTAGTTTATGGGCATTTCAAATGCCAAATACTTGTAACTGCTTGTAAATGTGTGTAAACATTAAGACACAGCGTTAAGTCGTTCTTTCAGGCCATTGATTTGAATGGAAGTCGCATCCAAGTTGGATCATGATGATGTGACTTGTGGTGCAACTTGTGCTCTGAGGATCTTGAAGGGGAACCACATGGCAAAATGAAAAAAAAAATGGCATGGGGTCCCCTCCAAGATCCATACCAGGCCCTTTGAGTTTGGTATAGATCTTGAAAGGGAAACCCACGTCAAAAAAAAAAGCTTGGGGTCCCCCCAAAATCCATACCAGACCCATATCCAAGCATGCAGCCAGCCAGGCAGGTCAGGAAAGGAGCAAGCGCCCCACTGGACCATACCATAGGAGGGAGGGCTATCAATGATAGATGATCTCATATGTTTACATTTGAGATCATCTCTCATTGGACATGACAATCCTGTGGTAAATGGCAGCTGTGACTGACCATTTACTGCGATCTGTGATTGGCTGTGTCCAAGGGATATGGCCAGCACAGATTTTCCCTGATGCGTGCTCTCAAGGGCACCTGGAAGATCCCCCCCTGCAGTAAATGTTTTGTGGATGTCAGAATAATTGATTTATGAACATCCCTTTAAATGTTAAATGTATATCATCACATCATTATTGTTACATTATCTTCATGTTAGAAATATATTTGTCCTTAAAAATCTATATATATAAAACTCAACGTGTGTGTGTATGTATGTATGTTCCAGCATCACGTCCAAACGGCTAAAGATATAAACATGAAACCTGGCACACATGTTACTTATATATCAGCAACAAACATAGGATAGGTGGTTTAACCCTTACCCACCCCCATTTGCCATGGTCGGGGTTTTTCTTTAAAGTCCCATTTAACTCTATGGGAAATACATGTTACTTCATAACTTCCAAACGGCTGTACATATTTCGATAACACTTGGTCACATGTTACTTATAGGTCCACTTAAACTATAGGATAGTTAATTTATCCCTTAACTACCCCCATTTGTGAGGGTCTGGGTTTTTGTTTAAAGTCCCATGCAAATCAATGGGAAATGTATGTTCCCACATAACTTCTGTACGCCTGGAGATATTTCAATAATACCTGGTACACATATTACTTATATGCCAAATAAAAATATATGACAGTTAAATTAACCCTTACCTACACCCTTATATAAAAGATGGGTATATTTATATTACTATGATTTTCCTCCCCAAAAGGTTAAGATAGGCTAGTACATTTTATAAATAAAAGCTTGCAACCCTAAAACTGCATTTGTCTGAGCACCTTCTAATTAGATTATTCTTGATAAATATTAGTATGAGTGATCATTCTCAGAATCATAACCAGCTGCTCCCTACAGCTGAGCTCACAAACACATCATGAAAATGTTACAAAGATGGAAAAAAGGTTATCTCTCTTGTTCCATTGTTGAATAGAATATTCAGTTATACATAGAAAATAGCTTATCTCATCATTCATAGTTTCCAATCTGTTTCCCCCTACAACCATTCATGGAGAATTGTCATGGGCACACTAAAGCTAGCCTTGCTCCTGATGTTGGCAGCCATAAAGCTTCAAAAGAGGTGGTCATCTGCCACTACTGGCATTCACCACCATTTGTGGGGGAGATAAAGAAAGCCTTTTTTTCGACAGACTGCATTGGAGTCAATTGGGAAAGGGTAAAATTGAACATAAGCTGTGCAATTAGTAGACTTGAGTGTTAACACTTCTGCATGATAAAATCAATACATTTTGAGTGAAACCAGTTTTGCCAACATCCCTTCACTGATCCCTACTGACTGCAAGTTTTCTGTAGTTCTATAATTCTAAACTGCAAAATAGTATATTTTGATCCACTGCAGGTTATCTCTATTTAGAACATATACAGTTGAATAAGTCAGAGGAGGTCATCAAGTAACATGTTTGTAGTACCCTTTTCTCATCGGCTGAAAAACTTTCATGAGCTCCTAAACAATAATAGTACAGTGCAACATTTCAGAAGCTCAGAGGACCCGATCACCAAAACACTGGTAATGGTTACTGATGCCTCGATGAAGTGTTGGAATACATTGTTATTGCATTTTTGTGCAACAACTACATCAACCAGTAGATGGTGGGTTGTTTTTAAGTTTGCAGCTGCTCTATTGTAAACTCTATGCCTTTTCTCTGTATAATAATGTTTATTGTTTCCTGTCTGCAATTAAGCAGCAAAGCCCATGCGGACTGTGTACTGTCTGTTTGTCCTGTAGGACTATATACAGAATTTCCAACAGGTTATGGGCCCAGGCATAGCCCAAACACCCATCCAGACTCACAGATACCTAGTCATAGCCTGCCACAGAATAGTGCAAGATACAGCAACAGAAAGAAGACTGCAACAGAATCAAAGAAAATGGACAGTAATACTGCTAATAAGAGAAGGTACATGGAAATGTATGAATAAAGTCAAGCCAGCAGACCCGTAAGATGAGTGTATAGAAAAGGTGCAAAAAGCTCACAACACAATCTCTCTTAGCATAGAACATTATCAAATCATACATATATGTAAGTGTGAAACTGCTAAAATGTAGGACGAATTACAAAAGGTGCATGAAAGAGCTAATCTCAGCATTAAACTGTATTTTTATTAGAAAGCTTTACCAAACCAATCGGATGAAAGGCCAGGGTAGGCAGGATTACATAAGCCACACCTTGAAAATGGTTGAACGCCTGAGAGGTAAAGGAAAATAAATAAAAGATTTTCATGTTGCAGCACTATTACTTGGTGGCTTACCAGAAAGTTATGAAATGCTAGTCACAGCACTTAATGTACGTCCAGATAATGAAATGACATTGGAATATGTTAAGGGCAAGCTTGTGGATGAATATAAGCATAACACAGCAAGCATTAATTGTGACGTGCTGCTGTCGCAGAGTCTGAAAGAATGCAAAAACGAAACTACTACTAAGGTCAAAAGTGTGAAGGAAGAAACTGATTTAGCTTCATATAATTAACATTTTGCAATATAAAAGTTGCACCTCATCTTTTCAGGCATGGTGTGTTGGTTCAGGAAAATTTACAGACATTTCTTTATTCACCTTGACCAGAGTAAAATGGAAAAAAATCACAGCTGATAGGCAAATAATGAAATCAGAAGGAATAGGATACAGTTTTCTTTACTGTCCTATTTCCCAGAGTGTTACCAGAAAGATACCTTTGAAAAATGTCCCTGCTCTTGAACATAATCTTTTGTCAGTAAAGAAGTTCACAAAACAAGGCATAGTAGTGACCTTCCAAGATGACAGTTGTGCAATTGCAAAAGGGAATATCTTATTTGCAAAGGCTAAAATTACAGATGAACTGTATAAGTGGAACTGCAATGAGGTGGTGAAAACTGCCAAGGAGGAAAAACATTCAAACTGCATTCATACAAGACACAAATGACTTGGGCACAGATGTCCTGAAATAATAAAGAAATTAACTGAGAATGACTATGCAAATGGAAAAACAATTAGTCCATGTGGTCCAACAATGAAATGCACCTGCTGCATAAAAGGAAACATGACAAGAAAATACTATCCAAAGCAGAGTAACAGCAGAGGTTCAATGGAAAACTTGACTCCAGGAAAGAAGAGGTATTTTCTCAATTGTATAATTGAGTATATCTGTTACACAATAAAAGTGAAGTACCAGTGAAGCTTGAAAAGTATTCTGCTCAAGAAAGCAACACATTTGGAAAAGTGTATTGTGCAAAGATAATGGAAAAAAATTGGATGGTTTTTCCGACGGAATTTCACTCAAGCTTGGCTTGCACACACATGGTCACACAAAATTCCGACCATCAAGAACGCAGTGACATACTATGACGAGCTGAGAAAAATTAAGTTCAATGCTTCCGAGCATGCGCCGACTTGATTCTGATCATGCGTGGTTTTTAGTGCGACGGAATTGCAAACAGACAAACTGATTTTCCGAAAAATAGAGAACCTGCTCTCTATCTAAGTCCGTCGGAAATTCCGACAGAAAAAGGCAGATGGGACATACACACGGTTGGAATATCCGACGAAAAGCTCCCATCGATCTTTTTCCATCGGAAATTCCATGGCATAATATTTCAAACTACTGTACCATACGACCCAAAACAAAATGGGGTTGCAGCAAGAATGAACCGTACTCTATGTGAGAGTGGATGAACGATGCTGTTTGATGCAGATATGCCAACTACATACATGGGGAGGCAATTAAAACTGCATGCTATCTCCAAAATCGACTACTGTACCAGGAAAATCAACTGAGAAAACTCCATATGAACTGTGGAATGGAAAAGCCCTGAATTTTAACCTCTAAAAAATTTTGGAAGCAAAGTCTATGTGCACATCCCAAAATAAAAACATACAAAATGGGACGCTTGTCTGCAGTTAAGCCGCCGGTAACTGAAGCAACGGCACGATGTCCCATGGCTTCATTGTGCATGTGCCGATGACTTTGGCACATGCAAACACAGGGGTATATCTCCTAAACCGTGCAGGTAAGCCTTAATATAGGCGTCAATGAAATTCAGTGTGTTCAAAACTTCATGAACTAACACAAACGCTTCAAAATTAGGAAAATTCTACATCAATTTCACATAAAGAGAAGGAACAAAGTGACACAGGAATATAAATTTACACAGACAATCCAAATATTGTAAAACAAGAAATCAGGCCACAAGAGGCTTCAATAAGAAAATCAACCAAAAGCAATAAAGGCATCCCAGCCCGTCCTATGTTGCCCATGTAAACCAGAGCTAGATTAATGGGATGAGATGCAAAGACGTTCAATTCATGAGAAACAAGCATCAGAGCATTTGGCAAAACCACTTACAAGAAAAATATTTAAAGAAACAAGATCTGAAATGGGATTAATATAAGGAGTAGTTGTTAACTGGGGGTGTTATAATACATTGTTCATGTATTTTTGTGCAAGAACTACATCAACCAGTAGATGACAGTGTTTAAAATTTGTAGCTGCTCTATAGTAAACTCTATGGCCCAGATTCAGGTAACACTTACGCCGACATATCTACAGATACGCCGCGTAAGTGTCAATGTGCGCCGTCGTATCTATGCGCCTAATTCTTAATGCAAGATACACCTGAAATGTGGCTTTGTCCGACCAACGTAAGTTCCCTACGCCGTCGTATCTTGGGCGTATATTTACACTGGCCGCAAGGGGCGCTTCCATTGAATTACGAGTTGAATATATAAATGACAGAGATACGCTGATTCACAAACGTACTTGCGCCCGTCGCAGTAATAAATGGCGTTTACGTAAGGCGTACGTTCGGCGTAAAGTTATTCCACCTATAGGAGGCACATCCAATGCAAAGGTTTGGACGACGGAACAGCCGTTGTATTTTACGTTGTTTACTTAGTAGTACGTGAATGGGGCTGGGCGTAGGTTATGTTCACGTCGTAGGCATTAAGCTGTCGTATCTTAGGGAGTATCTTCAACGTGATTCTGAGCATGCGCGCGCATGCACCATTCGTTAGGACCATCATTTGCATGGGGTCACGGTTCATTTAAATGGATCACGCCTACCATCCACCTACTTTGAATTAGGCAGGGCTAACGCCGAATAATTTACGTTACGTTGGCGCAACGTAGGGAGCGAGTGCTTTGTGAATACTGTTCTTGCCTCTCTATGTTACGTCGGCGTAGCGCATATGAGATGCGCTACGCCGGCAGAAAGATGCACGGCTCTACGAGAATCCGGCCCTATGTCTTTTCTCTGTATAATAAAGTTTCCTGTTTCCTGTCTGCAGTTAAGCAGCAAAGCCCATGTGGACTGTGTGCTGCCTTTCTGTTCTCTAGAGATATATACATAATTTCTAACATGAAGGCATCCTGTGAGATTTTAAAACATTGTACTATACAGTTGTTTACTAGTGTTGAGCAGAATATGCCATATTCGATTTCGCGATATATCTCGAATATATATTCGAATATTCGAGATATATTCGCTAAATTCGAATATTCGTGATATTTTATCGAAATTAATTGAATGCGATTTTTCGCTATTGCGAATGCGAAAATAATTGCGATTTTTTAATAACTGCGGTAGGAGCGCTCTGATTGGCTTAGAATATTCGTGATATTTTATCGAAATATCGCAACATGCGAATGCGATATTTATTGCGCAATTTCGAGATATGCTGGAGGAGCGCTCTGATTGGCTCAGAATATTCGTGATATTTTATCGAAATATCGCAACATGCGAATGCGATATTTATTGCGCAATTTCGAGATATGCTGGAGGAGCGCTCTGATTGGCTCAGAATATTCGTGATATTTTATCGAAATATCGCAACATGCGATTGCGATATTTATTGCGCAATTTCGAGATATGCTGGAGGAGCGCTCTGATTGGCTCAGAATATTCCTGATATTTTATCGAAATATCGCAACATGCGAATGCGATATTTATTGCGCAATTTCGAGATATGCTGGAGGAGCGCTCTGATTGGCTCAGAATATTCCTGATATTTTATCGAAATATCGCAACATGCGAATGCGAAATTTATTGCAGATATTTCGAAAACTGCTGTAGCAGCACTCTGAAATCGAATATGTATGATATTTTAACCAAAATACATATTGCGATTGCGATTTTTCGATCGCTCATGCGCAATTGCGCGAACAACACGCGACCATTTCCTGGAGCCTTGCCAGTTTCCCAATATTACAGCAACATGGTGGGAAGCAATTTCTCAAAGTCTGAGGAAAAGTTGCTGATTTGTGTAAGTATTTTGACCACTGTTATTTCATCATCTTCAACTGCATTTAAGTCTAGTTTAAAAGTTAGTATATATGATCAGATATTAGTATTTAACCAAAAATGTGTCTCCTGCTTTTACAAAACTACAAGTCCCAGCATGCCTGGACAGCTGCAGACACCCTGGTTGGCAAATGTGTATTTAGGCACTTTTCCTTGTTATTTAGCATAATGAATTTAAAATTTTTTTGGACATAGGACGTATGCGAACGTCCTGACTTCAGTGTCCTCAAGGCCCAAGGACGTTCGAATACATATTGCCCTTTAGATGTTGCAGAACTACAACTTCCAGCATGCCTGGGAATGCTGGCACTTCTAGTATTGTAAGTTCTGCAGGCCCACATTTTTCAGGCCTTTATGCACGGGTCTCTAAACTGTGGCACCCTAGATGCAGCAAAAGTAAAATTCTTAGCATGCACTGACAGACCGTGGCTGATGGGAGTAGTAGTTTTGCAACAGCTGGAGGTGGACTGGTCTTGAAACCCAGAGTTAGGTAACAAACCCGTAGTGTTTTGCAACCATTCTGCCTCCAGCTGGTTATTTTCTGTTGAAAAGCCTGTGGCGTGCAAAACACAACCCAAAAACTCCACCCGGTGCAAGGAAAAATTTGCACACACCTAAAGAGTGACATCACAAAAAACTGCGACGGTTGCATACGTCAGTGGTCCTCCGAAAAGGTCCCGTCTCTGACCCCCCGGGGCGTTAGGCTCCTGACAGGGAAAAGAGTTACTGTGGTCCATACAGCCGAAGCCATATGGACCCATCTCGGTCCAAGCAGCGCAATCAACACGCGAACAACACGCGACCATTTCCTGGACCCTTGCCAGTTTCCAACTTTATGATCGCAACGCAATCGCAGAGCAAGATGGTTGGAAGTAATTTCACTGTATCTGAGGAAAAGTTGCTGATTTGTGTAAGTATTTTGACCACTGTTATTTCATTATCTTCAACTGCATTTTAGTCTAGTTTAAAAGTTAGTATATATTCATAATTATGCAAATGATAATGGCTGCTATATTTATGTAAAAAAGGTGGCGACGGAAATGGCAGTATATAAAATCTGTCATGTTACCCCTGTCATTGATTAATAAGGCGAGAATGCTTCCAATTGTTGAATAGCATACATTTATGTCATATATCCATAAGGCTGTCAACAAAAGTATTACAATATACTTTGTTCTTCATCTTGCAGAAGTTCCTGGAAACAGGATACGATGAGCTGCGGAGGCAGCAAGAAAAACAGGGAGTTATAAGCTCCCTGATTGAGGAACTAGGCGAAGAACACACTCGCATGGCGATCCTCAAAAAGTGGTCCGACCTGAAGAGGCGCCAGATGAACCGGGTCAGGCGTATCCGGAATAAATATCATCCTGGTAAGTTATTGGTCACAGTTATGTTTTTTTTTCCCTAAAGTGTATTTTGTGCGTGTACTCGAGAGAGGAGCCGGACTGCAGGAGTTGGGAGTAGGCAGGCCTCCCCCAGAGGTAATCTGCCACCTTTCTCCATGCCCCGGGTGGCAATGGCGGGTGTGAGGGGGTCCTCCCACACAGACCGTCCTACCTGCTCCGCTTCGAAGCCCCACGGGGCAGAGGGACTCCCTATAAGGGAGTGAGAGGATTTGCCCGCTCAACCAGCCCCGTTAGTCCTTCGCCTCTCTTTTTAGAGACCGCATGGTCAGAGTGCGTGCATGTTAACCCAATTGCGAGTGCGTGTGTAAGTGTGGTGGTTTTTGTGGGAGGGAGGTGGGCATACTAAGCGCAGGCTTACCTCGCATAGCACACCCACCGGGGGCCGAGCTGAGACCACCAAACTCAATTCACATGTAGCCGAGAGCGGGATCCGAACCCCTAGCTGCAGAGGTGAATGGCTTGTCAGCGCAGTGGCAATCGCGTTGAGCCAGCCCGGGTCCCTTGGGGACAGTTATGGAAGGTCATATGTAATTAATGTAAGGTCAGATGTTGTTAACCAAGACGCCATGTTGTTGTAACATATATCACCACCAGCCAAGGTATTCATAGTACTGTTGGAAAAAAACATGGGACAGCAGACAGGAACACAGAAGTTATGTGGGAACATACTTTTCCCATTGCTTTGCATGGGACTTTAAACAAAAAGCCCGACCCTCACCAATGGGGTTAGTTAAGGGATAAATTAACGATCCTATACTTTAAGTGGACGTATAGATAACATGTGACCAAGTGTTATCGAAATATCTACAGCTGTTATGAAATAACATGTATTTCCCATAGAGTTGAATGGGACTTTAAAGAAAAACCCTGACCAAGGCAAATGGGGGTGGGTATGGGTTAAACCACCAATCCTATATTTGTGGCTGACATATAAGTAACCTGTGTGCCAAGTTTCATGTAAATATCTTTAGCCGTTTGGACGTGATGGTGGAACATACATACATACATGCACACACACGTTGAGTTTTATATATATAGATTCCCACTAAATTCCTGTGTTAGGCGTGGGGTTGTTATAGTAATCCTGTGTACTCCATCAAGTACTTTTTTTTAACATGAGATCGTCTGAACAAAACAAAGGAGACAAAAACAGCTCATTTTACCATGGTGGCAGCCCAGCTCACGCTCAGTCCCCTGTAGTGCCCACAAGACCCTTTAATATAACATTGTCCCATTGGTTAACTGTCTATATAAATTAATTTGTATTCATATACAATACAGTAGAGTACACAGAATTTGCATACGTCATTAGAAAACATTTTTATAATATATGAACATTGTGTTATTATAGGAGCTCCGCTACCAACTGTGCGCCCCAAGCGCACAAGGCGACAGGCCGCAGAGGAGGAGCAGGAGGAGGATGTGGAAGAGGAGGAGAGGGATGAGGAGGAGCAGCCAGGGCCATCCACATCACCACCCCCAGTTCCTGTGGAGGAGCAAGAGGAGGAGCTGCACCCCCCCCCCGAAACTTCTGGTGGAGTAGTGGGTGACGAGGAAGAGGAGCAGGATGAGACGGTTAATTATACCGTCAATCAGGAGGGTAAATATGTGCACATATATTAATAAAATTTCAACAATAAAATGTAGCTCTAAAAATGGACAGCATTTAAAGCAGGGCTGTGGAGTCGGTAGATAAATTTTTCGACTCCGACTCCTCAGTTTTATGTACTTCAGACTCCGACTCCCCGACTCCCCGACTCCGACTCCTCTGTATTAATATGCGAATGTATTTTATAGATTCCTTGAGGGAAAGAAACGCAAACTACCACAGGACTACTGGCTGGGAAGCCAACAGTCTACTGTATTGCACAGTTTAAGCAAAAGACAAACACAATGAAAACAATCAAGTGACTGGATAGTAGCAGCAGGCTTAAACATCAGGAACATGATCTTTAACAGTTCAAAAATACAGACCACATTATTTGGCTGTTTTAGAACCAAAACAAAGCTTATCTATAATGAACCCAAAAAAAAAAATATGAAAAACCTAGAAATGGTTTATATTAATCTTGAAATGTAGTTCTAGGCTTAGCAAATGCAAATAAATGCAATGTAGAGTTCTAAGGAAGAGAATTGCCTCTGCCAGATCCTCTTTCATAGAGTCTCTTAAGTCAGACTTTATTATTTTTATGGCTGAAAATAATCTTTCGTAACGGTCTTTGAAATCCAAATGTTTTTTTCTTATATCCTAACAGTTCTAAAAAAGCTAGAGGTGAAGCAAGCTGCCATGAAAAACCTCACGAAGAGAGTAATGGCAAATGAGCAGCAGATACTGTTTTTGATGCGCCAAAATCAACAACTGGTGCAACAACTGGCGAAAAACATGGATGAGGTGACAGAGCTTCAGAAGTTAATGTCCTAATTTTTTTTTTTTTTTTTTAATAAAAAATGTTATATTTTGCAAAGGTTTCATTTCTTATTGAAATTGTTAGTTTTTTAAACACATCTAACTTCACATCTAACTTCACATCTAACACATCAACATCAACATCAACACATCTAGCTTAATAATAACCGAAAACATTTTATACTATTACTAGCTGAATACCCGGCGTTGCCCGGTCTTCCTATCTTAACCTTTTGGGGAGGAAAATCATAGTAATATAAATATACCCATCTTTTATATAAGGGTGTTGGTAAGGGTTAATTTAACTGTTATATATTTTTATTTGGCATATAAGTAATATGTATAGCGGGTATTATTGAAATATCTCCAGGCGTACAGAAGTTATGTGGGAACATACATTTTCCATTGATTTGCATGGGACTTTAAAGGAAAACCCCGACCCTCACAAATGGGGGTAGTTAAGGGATAAATTAACTATCAGTGGTATCAGTGAACAGCAGTGGTAATAGGAGTATATATAGAGTGGGAATTAACTTTTTACATAGGTGTCTTGACAGAGCAGCAGCAGCAGCAGTAGTAGTAGTAGTAGTAGATACAGAGTCATATCACTTGGGCAGGAGGTGCCATGATGAACAGCAGTGGTAATAGGAGTATATAGAGTGGGAAATTACTTTTGACATAGTTGTCTTGACTGAGCAGCAGCAGCAGCAGCAGCAGCAGTAGTAGTATTAGCAGTAGTAGTTGATACAGAGTCATATCACTTGGGCAGGAGTTGCCATGATGAACAGCAGTAGGAATAAGAGTATATAGAGTGTGAAACAACTGCTGACATAGGTGTATTGACTGGGCGGCAGCAGCAACAGCAGAAGCAGCAGTAGTAGTATTAACAGTAGTAGTTGATACAGAGTCATATCACATGGGCAGGAGTTGCCATGATGTACAGCAGTCTTAATAAGAGTATATAGAGTGTGAAATAACTGCTGACATAGGTGTATTGACTGGGCGGCAGCAGCAGCAGCAGAAGCAGCAGTAGTAGTATTAACAGTAGTAGTTGATACAGAGTCATATCACATGGGCAGGAGTTGCCATGATGTACAGCAGTCTTAATAAGAGTATATAGAGTGTGAAATAACTGCTGACATAGGTGTATTGACTGGGCGGCAGCAGCAGCAGAAGCATCAGTAGTAGTATTAACAGTAGTAGTTGATACAGAGTCATATCACATGGGCAGGAGTTGCCATGATGTACAGCAGTCTTAATAAGAGTATATAGAGTGTGAAATAACTGCTGACATAGGTGTATTGACTGGGCGGCAGCAGCAGCAGAAGCAGCAGTAGTAGTATTAACAGTAGTAGTTGATACAGAGTCATATCACATGGGCAGGAGTTGCCATGATGTACAGCAGTCTTAATAAGAGTATATAGAGTGTGAAATAACTGCTGACATAGGTGTATTGACTGGGCGGCAGCAGCAGCAGCAGAAGCAGCAGTAGTAGTATTAACAGTAGTAGTTGATACAGAGTCATATCACATGGGCAGGAGTTGCCATGATGTACAGCAGTCTTAATAAGAGTATATAGAGTGTGAAATAACTGCTGACATAGGTGTATTGACTGGGCGGCAGCAGCAGCAGCAGAAGCAGCAGTAGTAGTATTAACAGTAGTAGTTGATACAGAGTCATATCACATGGGCAGGAGTTGCCATGATGTACAGCAGTCTTAATAAGAGTATATAGAGTGTGAAATAACTGCTGACATAGGTGTATTGACTGGGCGGCAGCAGCAGCAGAAGCAGCAGTAGTAGTATTAACAGTAGTAGTTGATACAGAGTCATATCACATGGGCAGGAGTTGCCATGATGTACAGCAGTCTTAATAAGAGTATATAGAGTGTGAAATAACTGCTGACATAGGTGTATTGACTGGGCGGCAGCAGCAGCAGCAGAAGCAGCAGTAGTAGTATTAACAGTAGTAGTTGATACAGAGTCATATCACATGGGCAGGAGTTGCCATGATGTACAGCAGTCTTAATAAGAGTATATAGAGTGTGAAATAACTGCTGACATAGGTGTATTGACTGGGCGGCAGCAGCAGCAGCAGAAGCAGCAGTAGTAGTATTAACAGTAGTAGTTGATACAGAGTCATATCACATGGGCAGGAGTTGCCATGATGTACAGCAGTCTTAATAAGAGTATATAGAGTGTGAAATAACTGCTGACATAGGTGTATTGACTGGGCGGCAGCAGCAGCAGAAGCAGCAGTAGTAGTATTAACAGTAGTAGTTGATACAGAGTCATATCACATGGGCAGGAGTTGCCATGATGTACAGCAGTCTTAATAAGAGTATATAGAGTGTGAAATAACTGCTGACATAGGTGTATTGACTGGGCGGCAGCAGCAGCAGCAGAAGCAGCAGTAGTAGTATTAACAGTAGTAGTTGATACAGAGTCATATCACATGGGCAGGAGTTGCCATGATGTACAGCAGTCTTAATAAGAGTATATAGAGTGTGAAATAACTGCTGACATAGGTGTATTGACTGGGCGGCAGCAGCAGCAGAAGCAGCAGTAGTAGTATTAACAGTAGTAGTTGATACAGAGTCATATCACATGGGCAGGAGTTGCCATGATGTACAGCAGTCTTAATAAGAGTATATAGAGTGTGAAATAACTGCTGACATAGGTGTATTGACTGGGCGGCAGCAGCAGCAGAAGCATCAGTAGTAGTATTAACAGTAGTAGTTGATACAGAGTCATATTACATGGGCAGGAGTTGCCATGATGTACAGCAGTCTTAATAAGAGTATATAGAGTGTGAAATAACTGCTGACATAGGTGTATTGACTGGGCGGCAGCAGCAGAAGCAGCAGTAGTAGTATTAACAGTAGTAGTTGATACAGAGTCATATCACATGGGCAGGAGTTGCCATGATGTACAGCAGTCTTAATAAGAGTATATAGAGTGTGAAATAACTGCTGACATAGGTGTATTGACTGGGCGGCAGCAGCAGCAGAAGCAGCAGTAGTAGTATTAACAGTAGTAGTTGATACAGAGTCATATCACATGGGCAGGAGTTGCCATGATGTACAGCAGTCTTAATAAGAGTATATAGAGTGTGAAATAACTGCTGACATAGGTGTATTGACTGGGCGGCAGCAGCAGCAGAAGCATCAGTAGTAGTATTAACAGTAGTAGTTGATACAGAGTCATATCACATGGGCAGGAGTTGCCATGATGTACAGCAGTCTTAATAAGAGTATATAGGGTGTGAAATAACTGCTGACATAATTGTCTTGACTGATCCAAAGGAGTCATGGGAGAAAATCATGTGGTCAGATGAGACTATAATATAATTTTTTGATCATAATTTCACTAACCGTGTTCGGAGGAAGAATAATGATGAGTACCATGCCAAGAACGCCATCCCTAATGTGAAGCATGGGGGTGGTAGCATCATGCTTTGGTGGTGTTTTTCTGCACATGGGACAGGGTGACTGCACTGTATTAAGGAGAGGATGACCGGGGCCATGTATTGCAAGATTTTGGGCAACAACCTCCTTCCCTGAGTTAGAGCTTTGAAGATGGGTCGAGGCTGGGTCTTCCAACATGAGAATGACCCAAAGCACACAGCCAGGATAACCAAGGATTGGCTCTGTAAGGAGCATATCAAGGTTCTGGCGTGGCCTAGCCAGTCTCCAGACCTAAACCCAATAGAGAATCTTTGGAGGGAGCTCAAACTCCGTGTTTCTCAGCGATAGCCCAGAAACATGACTGATGTAGAGAAGATCTGTGTGGAGGAGTGGGCCAAAATCCCTCCTCCAGTGTGTGCAAAGCTGGTGTAAAAATAAAAGAAATTTTTGACCGCTGTAATTGCAAAGAAAGCCTACTGTACCAAATATTAACATTGATTTTCTCTGATGTTGAAATAGTTATATTCAGCACTGTAAATACATCAGGTCCGGGGCTTCATCAGGGAATGCATGGCAAGGGACCCTTCAGCGCCCTGAACCGACGACGGGTGCCAGAAAGTCACCGCCGATCCAGGACTCATTCATCTTTATGAATGTGAGTCTGTCCACGGACTCTGTGGACAGACGGGTCCTCTTGTCCGTGACCACCCCACCTGCCGCGCTGAATGTCCGCTCAGATAGTACGCTGGAGGGGGGGCAAGACAATAACTCCAGCGCATACTGAGCGAGCTCGCGGCAGGTGTCCAATCTGGCAACCCAGTACTCCATGGGGTCGTCGGTGCTCATACTGTCAGAAGCACCGACGGACGCCATGTAGTCTGCCACCATGTGGGCCAGCCGCTGGTGGTGACTGCTGCTGCTGCTGCTGGTGGTGGTACTGGGTCGCTCGGTTTGGAAGAACATCCTCATCTCTTCCATTAGGTCCCCTGCTCGGCTGCAGCTGGGTGCAGCCACCTGCTGGGTGAGATGAGGGGGGACAACTGGAGGCCGGGGAGTTGCCTGCTCCAACCGTCTGACAATGGCTGCCTGCAGTTCCTCCATCCGGTGCTGCCTCCGGCTGGCTGGGATGAACTGCTCCAGTTTCCCCTTGCACCTGGGATCCAAAAGGGTGGCCATCCAGAAATCATCCCTCGTCTTGATGGTCTTAACCCGGGGGTCCCTCCTGAGGCATCTGAGCATGTGGGCAGCCATGGGGAAGAGCACAGCCCGCTGTGACTCCTCAATGCTGGCCAGGTGAATGAGGTGCGACTCTTCTTCCCTGAGGCGCTGCTGGTCAAACTCAGACATGCCCAACCCCCGGACTATCGGTGCCCCCAACACCGGCTCTCCCTCCTGACCAGGCCCTGACTCCGGGACGACACCAGCAACCACCTCCTCCTCCTCTTCATCATCATCCTCCTCCTCCTCCTCCTCCTCCTGGTCCTGGCCCTGGTCTCGGTGGAGCATTGCTGACTCCTCCTGCTCCACCAAGGCACTCTCCCCAGCCTCGAGCAGGCGATCTAGTGTCCTCTCCAGCATGAACAGTATTGGCAGCACGCTATTGAGGCCAATTTGCTCACTGCTGACCATCTTGGTCGCCTGCTCGAAGGAGGACAACACTTGGCAGACCTGGTTTATCTGCCCCCACTGCGCACAGGCGATGAAAGGGAGTTGTGGTGAAGCCCTCTGAGTGCCTAGTTCCATCAGGTACTCCCTCACCGCCCTTTGCTGCTCCCACAACCTCTTCAGCATGTGGAGGGTGGAGTTCCACCGCGTCACACTGTCCACAATCAGCCTGTGAAGGGGCAGATTGTACTTCCGCTGCAATTTGGACAGGGACGCGGTAGCGGTTGGGGAGCGCCTGAAGTGGCTGGCAATCCTACGCGCCTTTGCCACAATGTCACTCAACCCTGGATAAGTGCGCAGGAACTTCTGCACCACCAGGTTGAGGACATGTGCCAGACAGGGCACGTGCGTCAGACTGCCAGCATGGAGGGCGGCGAGTAGGTTGCTGCCGTTATCGCAGACAACCATACCTGGCTGGAGCCTTCGGGGTGTCAGCCACTTCTGGACCTGAGCTTGAAGTGCTTTCAGCACTTCTTCTGCAGTGTGTCTCCGGTCCCCTAAACTAACAAGCTGGAGCACGGCCTGACAGCGCACGTGCCCCACACTTGAGTAGCTACGGGGGCGCTTGCTGGGAGGCTCAGCAGCTGCGGAGACAGTGGCTTGAGGGAGACCAGCAGTTCTCCCCTGGACACCCCGGGGCGGCACCACAAGATCGGTTGCCGACGATCCCTCACCGACGCCTCGGAGGGAAACCCAATGGGCCGTGAAGCTGATGTAGCGTCCCTGCCCATGCCTGCTGGTCCAGCCATCCATTGTCAGATGAACCCTGTCGCTGACAGCGTGATCCAGCGACAGGGTTACATTCTGAACAATGTGCTGGTGTAGGGCAGGGACACCAGTCCTGGCAAAGAAATGGCGGCTGGGGACACGCCATTGGGGTTGGGCCTGCTCCAACATCTGCCTGAAGGGGTTGCTGTCAACTATGTTGAAGGGCAGCAGATGTTGGGCAATAACCCTTGCCAGGAGCCCATTGAGGGAACGCACACGTCGGTCTCCAGGGGGGAAGGGAGTGGTGCGGTCAAAGGCGTCTGAAATCGACGCCTGGCGCCGGACGGCAGTGCGGGACACAGACGTGGAGGGTGCTGTGGAAGTAGAGGTCTGGCTGCCGGTACCAGTACCTCTACTAGAGGGAGCGGGGGGGCATGACCTGCTGGAAACAGATGAAGATGTGGCAGGGGCTGCTGTACCCTGCTCACTTGTGGTGGTGGCGCTGCTACCACCACCACGCTTCATCTCCTCATACAACGCCCAGTGGTTTATCCTGAGGTGCTGGTTCAGGGCTGTGGTACCCACCCGAGCCAAACACTTCCCTCTCTTCACCCTCACTTTACAAATCCGGCAGATGGCCACGGTAGGGTTGTCTGCCACCAGGGTAAAGAAATTCCAGACAGGTGACTTCAGCACCGCCCTCCTGTCAGATGGGGTGACGCTTACTTGCACCTGCTGGGATTCGGTGCGCACAGGTGGAGCTGCCTGCTGCTGCTGCTGCTGCTGCTGCTCCTCCTCCTGACACCTCCTGCTGCCATCACCAGTGGAGACCCTGACGATGGTCTCCCTGGTGGTGACCTGGCGCACCGTTTCACCAGGGTGCCTACCTTCCCCGTCGTCACTGACGTAGTGAGCCGACGCGTCAGATGGCAACCATGATGGGTCACCCTCTTCGCCCCCAGAGATGTCAGACCAAGGGCTGAGATGTGTTGGTCTGAGGGAACCACGTGACATGGAGCCTCTAGCCTGGCTCCGCTGTCCCCTCACCCACGCCTGGGTCTGACTAGGTGCTGCTGTTTCCTGCACCAAAACAGCAGCACCAGTTTGAAGGGATGTCTCTGGGATACTGCCAGCAGGTATCCCATCCTCCTCATCCATCCCTTCAAAAAGGTCCTGACCATCAGGACAGAGCTGGAGGTCTGCCTGATGCATGGCCTCCCCCAAGAGATCCCTATCACTGTCGCTGTCGAACAGTAAGATGCTGGACTCTTGGGGGCTGGGGGGGGGTAGTACAGGCAACGGTGTAATGGTGGTACTACTGTGAGTCGGGACCGACGACTCAGTGGCACTGCTGTGCCCCATGTAGTCCACCACTACTTGAGCCTGAGATGGCAATATCGGGCGGCTGCCCGATGGGAAGAACTCCCGGATCAGGCGTACTCCCCTTGCACCCGATCCTCTACCACTAGTAGGGGCACGAGAGGTACCCCGTGCTGGCAGCGATCCAGCACTGGGAGTAACTCCCCTACCCCTACTGCCACGGCCACGGATGCCGCTCATAATTGCTGATATGTGTGTGGGGGGGTTAAACTTTATTGGGGGGGAAAATGTGAACAAAATGTGTTTTTGTGTTTTTTTTACAAGACAGGCACGCAGACAAAGACGTACACAGACAGCTACTAAACTATAAGAAAAGTAGTACACCAGACAAGGACTACAAAATTAAAGAAAAAAAAAAAAAGCACTAAACAAACACTAACTTTTTTTTTTTTTTTTTTTTTAAACACAGACACTAAACACACACTAAGCTAAGCTAGATGAAATAAATGTACACTAACAGTGTGTACACTTACTACACAAAATTTAACTAAACTGAACACAAAACTTAGCTTTTATAAAAGCTCTTTAGGGAAAACTAAACAAAATTTGAACTGAGATGCCTATCAAATATCACTGAACAGTGAACCTGCAAGATCTGACAGTAACACAAGATGAACAAAACTTAGCTTTTAGAAAAGCTCTTTTATAAAGCTCAGATCAATATGTGTTCTGAAATCTCTTGCAAATATAACTGAACAGGGAGGATTGCAGGATCAAACAGTAACACAAATGAAAAAAACAGCACAAAACAGCACAAAACGTAGCTTTGAAAAAAGCTCTTGGGTCTATTGCTTTGAAAAAAGCAGTTGATATACTGGAAAAGATCCACTGGAATCACTAAATAGCAATGCTGGTGATGATCTAAATCAATCAAGAACAAAGACACAGGAAACCAGGAAACCAGGAACACAGAAACAGCCTCCACACTCTATAGCAAGCTTCTGAATCTGCAATGAAATGGTGCTGGGAGTGAGCTTATATAATGTCCATGCAGGCAGGTTCCTATTGGTTGCTAACCTGTGACGAGTGTGGAAGGAGAACTCTGATTGGCTCTGATGCAAAAGGGCGGAGCAAATAATCGCGCAATATTCCTATTGCCGAATATTCGCATTGCGAATATTCGGCAATATAAAATGATCGCTTCAGCTACTCGGCCCAATGGCTCTAATCATACCAGCAATGCTTTCAGACGTCTATGGAGATCACTAGGATGTGATCTGTTTTAAAAATGAAACTGTAAAAATCGCTCTGATGCGGAAGATCGGGGCGAGGAAAATAATCGCGCGATATTGCGTTTGCCGAATAATCGCATTGCGATCTTTCTGGAAAATTCAATGAACGCTTCAGCTACTCGGCCCAGGGTCTCTAATTATACCAGCAATGCTTTTAGACGTCGATGGAGATATCTAGGATGTGATCTGATTCAAAAAAAAAATTGTAAAAAATCGAATATTCGGAATTGCGAATATTCACCGCGAATTTCGAAATATAGCGCGATTTCTCGAATATGCTATATTCGAGTCGAATATTCGCAATGCGAATATTCGTGAGCAACACTATTGTTTACTGCTTATGAAAGTTTACTCAGGGAATGGTAAAATTCTCCTGGTGACACACTACTTAATTTTGGGATAAAGGGTACCATCAGTGTCTCACTTCAATTGTCAAGTCTAACACCTATTTGCGTGTGACTGGACATTTGCATTAATCAGAGAAGGAGCACACATTCCTCCCTGTCTCTAAGAAGAGGAGGGAGTGACATACACCTACGCCATAATTCTAATTGTCTGGACGGCTGGTATGGGAGAGACCTGTCGTCCGCACTGCCCATCACCTCACTTCATAGTCCTCAACCCGGCTCAGCCTCAGTGCCACTGCATTGCTGAAAGGCAGCCAATGGCTGTGCAGCAATGCAACATTTTCTGAAATTCCTGCCAATGAGGCTGTAGCAATGTTTGTGCATGACGTTAGCATACAGAGGAGAATAAGTGAAATAATAAAAGAGGTGAGTGAGGAGTTAGAGTATATTTTTAGTTTCATACAGAAAAATAAATGTTGTAAAACTTGAAGAACAGATGATTTTGGATGGTTAGCCATTTATACTACCTTTTTAATTCGCATTGTATGTTATAGTGGATTTTTCCCTGTCTTGTTATGGTTGTGATTCCCACAAGTTATTGATTGAACTGTTTCTTGTAAATTATATACCAGACTTATCAGGGGAAAATTGTGGGTGCTTGTTATACGCCGATCCCTGCCGGAAGAGGAGCGAGCACCGATGAATTACATAGAGCAGCTATCTCCTATTTACCTGGCGCTCCGTCACGCACGGCCACGCCTCCTGGTTCTGCATTGGGCCACTGTTCTGTCTATCATATGAGCAGGGCCAGGAGGCGTGGCTGTGAGTGACGGAGCGCCGGGTACACAGGAGATTGCGGCTCTGCAATTCAGCGGCGCTCGCTCCTCCTCTTCCCTCGGACACAGCAGGGATAATCTGACATTGGCGAGGCTGCAATGATGGCAGGTCAGTGTTTCCAAGATATGACCACCATTGCTATAATTTTACTATTCCATGGATAAAGCAGATACCAGCTATTTATAAATCCAAGCACAATCTTCAATTCTCTGTCCTGCTCCCATTGTATTGGAGGCTCCTTTTAGCTTTGGTGAAAGAGAGACAGGGAAGAGATTTTTAAAGTTTCTCAACTTCTTTTATAAGTTATAGGATGGAAAGTAGAAGATAGAAACACTTTAGGGTGTTTGCAGAGGCTGATATACAGAAATACACTGCACACTCATCTGATCCATTGCTGCCCTCGCCCTTCCTATAGTTAGCATAGGATAATATGGGAATATTTTTTTGGGGGCTTCAAAGTTCAAAGTTCTTTATTTAAAATGTTTTTTTCTTAAACTTTCCTCCTAAAATTGGAGTGCGTTTTATACGCCGATAAATACGGTATTCAAAAATAAGATGTTTAACTTACACATGTCATTCTAAAGGCGTCTATAATGTTGGAATGCATCTTGTTTTTTAAATAAAGCAGTTTATACTTACAGTGGAAGGTTTTTATTTTGCGCAATTGCGTATAGTTTATATACTGTTTTTGTGTGTGTTTGCAAAATTAAAGTGGGTCGGTTTGGATAAAGTTCAGGGCCAAATTTTTGTCCCAATCCAGCCCTGATTCTGGCTGGTGAAAATCGCAATCATGCAGTTATGGACACTCACAAACCTTATCACTTGCCACCTGATATCATACACTTTTGAACCAGGGTTGCCAACCGTCAGTAAATTTACAAACCGTTTGTAAAATCTGTAATTTTTGCATCCGTCCATAAATGTCCATTATAGACATACAGACTACACGTTGATAATGAACAATTATGGACAGATGCAAAAATTACGGATTTTACAAACTGTTTGTAACTTTACTGAAAGTTCGCAATGCTGTTTTGAACAACAATGATACTATTCCCATTTCATTATTTAATAGTTGTGAACATACTAATGTTCTTTCCAGCAATATCTATTAACCACTTAGTAACCGCCCTATAGACAATATACGTCTACAGGGCGGGTGGTTAACTCTAGGAGGGCGTCAATGTACGTCCTCCCAGAGTCCGTCTCCTGCGCGTCCCCTGGGACGCGCACACGGGAACATCCGTGACCGCCGGGTCCAGAGGACCTGGCCGATCACGAATCGCGGTAAACGGCCGCTGATAGCGGCCGTTTACCATGTGATCGCTCCGTCCAATGACGGAGCGATCACATGTAAACAAACCGGCGTCTTTTGATGACGCCGGTTCCTCCCTCCTCTCTCTGTACCGAGCGGTACAGTGTGAGAGGGGGGAGCGCGGGTGTCAGCAGCGCTGTGGATGGATCTGTGACTATTGCAGTCACAGATCCATCCATCCCTGCTCAGCCATCCCTGAAACCCCCTGCAATACCCCCCCTTACAATACTCTGCAATACTCTGCATACCCCCTACAATACTCTGCATACCCCCTACAATACTCTGCAATACTCTGCATACCCCCTACAATACTCTGCAATACTCTGCATACCCCCTACAATACTCTGCAATACTCTGCATACCCCCTACAATACTCTGCAATACTCTGCATACCCCCTACAATACTCTGCAATACTGTGCAATACACTCTGCAATACCCCCCCCCTACAATACTCTGCATACCCCCGGCAATACTCTGCATACCCCCCTGCGCAATACTCTGCATACCCCCCTGCGCAATACTCTGCATACCCCCCTGCGAAATACTCTGCATACCCCCCTGCTCAATACTCTGCATACCACCCCCTGCGCAATACTCTGCATACCACCCCCTGCGCAATACTCTGCATACCACCCCCTGCGCAATACTCTGCATACCCCCCTGCGCAATACTCTGCATACCCCCCTGCGCAATACTCTGCATTACTCCCCGGCAATACTCTGCATTGCTCCCCGGCAATACTCTGCATTGCTCCCCGGCAATACTCTGCATTGCTCCCCGGCAATACTCTGCATTGCTCCCCGGCAATACTCTGCATTGCTCCCCGGCAATACTCTGCATTGCTCCCCGGCAATACTCTGCATTGCTCCCGGCAATACTCTGCATTGCTCCCCGGCAATACTCTGCAATACCCCTGCACAATTACTCTGCGCAATTACTCTGCAATACCCCCGCACCAATACTCTGCAATACCCCCGCACCAATACTCTGCAATACCCCCGCACCAATACTCTGCAATACCCCCGCACCAATACTCTGCAATACCCCCGCACCAATACTCTGCAATACCCCCGCACCAATACTCTGCAATACCCCCGCACCAATACTCTGCAATACCCCCGCACCAATACTCTGCAATTCCCCCGCACCAAAACTCTGCAATACCCCCGCACCAATACTCTGCAATACCCCCGCACCAATACTCTGCAATACCCCCGCACCAATACTCTGCAATACCCCCGCACCAATACTCTGCAATACCCCCGCACCAATACTCTGCAATACCCCCGCACCAATACTCTGCAATACCCCCGCACCAATACTCGGCAATACCCCCGCACCAATACTCTGCAATACCCCAACACCAATACTCTGCAATACCCCAACACCAATACTCTGCAATACCCCAACACCAATACTCTGCAATACCCCGGCTAATGCTCTGCAGTACCCAAAAAATACTCTGGGAAAAAAATGCGTTTTAACCACTTCCCGCCCGCCGGCCGTCATGACGTCCTTGACTTTGTGCAGGGATATCTAAATGATGCCTGCAGCTACAGACATCATTCAGATATCATTTTTTTCAGCCGGCGATTCCCTACACCGTAAGAACAATCATGTCGGCTGTTCCGCCTCTTGATCGTTCTTACGGGAGGCGAAAGGGGACGTCTCCCCTCCCTTCTCCCTCTGGTGCCTCTTCTGACTCACCGCTACGATCGAAACCAGGATCGTTTTATTTTTTTTTATTTTTTTTCAGGCTTCCCAGCCTAGAGGTGAGATGTGGGGTCTTATTGACCCCACATCTCACTGTAAAGAGGACCTGTCATGCTATATTCCTATTACAAGGGATGTTTACATTCCTTGTAATAGGAATAAAAGTGATCAAAACATTTATTTTTGGGGAAAAACGTATCAAACTAAAATAAATAAAGTGAAATGAACAATAAAAATATATATTTTTTTTAAATCGCCCCTGTTCCTGCGTGCTCGTATACAGAAGCGACCGCACACGTAAGTCCCGCCCACATATGAAAACGGTGTTCAAACCACACATGTGAGGTATCGCTGCGAACGTTGGAGCAAGAGCAATACTTTTGGCCCTAGAGCTCTTCTCCAACTAAAAAGATGTAACCAGTAAAAATATTTAAAGCGTCGCCTATGGGGATTTTTAAGTAGCGAAGTTTGGCGCCATTCCACAAGCGTGTGCAATATTGAAGGGTGACATGTTGGGTATCTATTGACTCGGCGTAACTTCATCTTTCATATTATGCAAAAACATTGGGCTAACTTTAATGTTTTTTTTTTTTTAAAAGCACAAAACCGTTTTATTTCCAAAAAAACGCATTCGAACAATTGCTGCGAAAATAACGTGCGCGATAAAAAGTTGCAACGACCGCCATTGTATTCTCTAGGGTTTTTGCTAAAAAAGCATATATAATGTTTTGGGGTTCTATGCAATTTTCTAGCAAATAAATGATGATTTTTCCATGTAGGAGAGAAATGTCAGAATTGGTCTCGGTGCTCCAGAACGCCTGATGGTGCTCCCTGCATGTCGGGCCTCTGTATGTGGCCACGCTGTGTAAAAGTCTCACACATTTGGTATCGGCATACTCGGGAGGAATAGCAGAATGTGTTTTGGGGTGTAATTAGTGTTATGCATATGCTGTGTGTGAGAAATAACCGGCGAATATGAACATTTTGTGAAAAAAAAAAAAAAAAAAAAAAAATCTTGATTTTGCAAAGAATTGTGGGAAAAAATTACAACTTCTAAAAACTCACCATGCCTCTTTCTAAATACCTTGGAATGTCTTCTTTCCAAAAAGGGGTCATTTGGGGGGTATTTGTACTTTTCTGGCATGTAAGGCCCCATACTCACGACCAAACATGTTTGCTGAAACTGGCCCGCGGACCAGTTTCAGCATACATGTTTGGTCGTGTGTAGTTACGAGCGTACAGAATTTCACCGTACATTTGCCCGCCGGGCCGTTTTTCAGCAGACATTTATTTCCAAACTTGTTTTAAAACCGTCCGCTCAAATCCTGTCCGAACGTACATGTTTGGTGGTGAGTACACAAAACCAACGTACAAAAACCTCATGCTCAGACTAAATGAGGCCACGGGAGCGCTCGTTCAGGTAAAACTGACGTTTCTTTGGGATATGGCACATTCGTCAATAGAAAGATTAATTCTAGCAATAGAACACTGAAGCAAAACACACAATAACCAATGCTTGATGCCGTCGTTTTATTCATTCTTCTCTTGCTATAACTAATCAGTTATTTAGCTCATGTTATTTCAACTGAGTTGTTCCATACTGAAAAGTGACATTTGTTAGCTGTGATGTAGTAAGATTTTTGCAAACTTTTATTGGCCCGACGTATCATATTTTTAGTGGTCCTCCACATTTCAAATTTTTTGCTTTTAATGTTTAATGGTTATCTTTCCCACTTTCTTTAGGTGTTTATAGTTATGTCACCATTTAGAATATTTTAATAGGAAATATTTTTGATTTAGCTTTTGTTTGTATATTTAACATGATTTTTTTGAAGGTTGTTTAAATTGTCTACCATGTTGGCACACCAAATGACCCCCCCCCCCACATGAGTTAGTGAATAGTTTAGATTAAACATTTTATTTGTTTGTAATGTTTGATGCCTAAAATAATACCCACAGTATTACAAACAATAGGCACGTTTTTCAAATCAACAAAAAGGCTTTTATTTTAGCAAATGATAAAAAGGAACAAAAACAGAATGGCAGCACTTGAACAGCTAGCAACATACATGCAAACTTGCATTTCAAACATGGTGAAGGATAAACTAGCCAACCTCAGGAAGCACACAAAATAAAATCTGAAGCAGCAGCACATAACCAAAGGAACCCAAGCTGTGGTAGTCCAAACAAGATGCCATTTGTGGGGGATCAAATGGAAGGCAGGGCATCAACGTCTCCTCTTCCTTGCAACCTTCCTTCCAGGCTGCCTTCCAGCGGGTCTTCCCTGGGCCCTTGCAGGTGGGGATGATGTGGCAGCAGGAGTATGATGTTCAGCAAGCCGGGCCGGGTCACATAGCCCAGTGTCTGGGGTCAGCAGCTCCCTCTGCATCCACCAAAGGGCCTGGTTGATGATGCCCTTGGCCAATTGCCTCTGCTCCTCCGTGCCTTTATTGAGGTCATATGCCACGGAGGCACTGTAGGCCTCAGTGGGGTTGAGGGGGGCCCTCATGATGGCACTCGCCTCCTGAATCATTTTCAGGCTGGCTTCCTCCACTGCCCCCAATTTCTTCTTACGGCCTGGTGGCCTAATATAAAGGGGAGGAGCCTGGCTGGTGGTGCTTGTCCTGGGGAGCTGCTGAACGCCACTGGGCCCGGCCTCCTCCTGGCTGCCACTGACCCCTTCGTCCTGGCTGACAGTGAGGAGAGGATCTGCCACCTCCTGGCTGGTCTCTTCTTCCTGTGTAAAAAAAAGTGACATGTTGTAATATATTTAGGAATATACTCACTCACATTTTCATGCTTGAATCTTATTTTTTGCCTTGAATTTAAACTTGAAAACAGACTCACCCTCTGACCCCTGCAGTTGTCATCCCTGACACCTATTTGTTTGCCCACGATTTTAGATTTTTACTTCCCAGCTTGTATTTTATTAACCAATATCAAGTCAAGAATCAAACAATAATTAAGATTATTACATAACTAGTTATGAAACTACTATACCTCATCATCGTAGAGGCGCAGATCTGCCTCTCTGTCAGCCAGGCCCTCTTCATCTGACTCTGCAGGGCTGTGGTGATCTGGGGAAGTCCCGCTGGGAGGTAGCGTGGAGGAAAGGTTGGGATTCAGACTTGACATTGATGCCCTGCCTTCCAGTTGATCCCGCAAAAATGACATCTGGTTGTAATACCACAGCTTGGGTTCCTTTGGTGGTCTTGCTGCTGCTCCAGATCTTAGCTGCTTTTGGTGAGCTTTGTA
This sequence comes from Rana temporaria, assembly GCF_905171775.1. Lineage (NCBI taxonomy): Eukaryota > Metazoa > Chordata > Amphibia > Anura > Ranidae > Rana > Rana temporaria. The sequence goes on from NC_053489.1 coordinate 509,052,719, forward strand.
CGCTCTCCTATATGTGCCCCTGAGGTTGGCAAGTTTATCCTTCACCATGTTGGCACTGCATTCTGGCACCCATGTCCTCATGTATGCTGCTAGCTGTTCAAGTGCTGCCGCTCGTACGTCCTTATTGTGGTAATGGTCCTGCTTTGAATCCCACAGGATGGGCATTTCCCTGAATTTATCCAGCAAATGCTGGATAATGTCTTGGCTCTGCAGGAGATCCATTGGGAAATTAGGATTTACTCTTTTTTTTTCTAGATTGAATAAATAAAAAGAAACCAAAAACACAATTAAAAAAAGCCTCAGCATTTACATTGATAGAATATGTTTTTTAAAAAGTCGTACCTATATAGAAATACAAACACAGTGTCTCTTGTTTAGAAAATGCTGGCCAGCTCTGCCCCATTGTTTGGTTTTAGATAACATTTTTTTTATACATGCCGCCCCTTTGGTTACATTGCAGGAAATAATATAAATCTACAACCATACACAATTATTACAAATGACAGCATTCATCAAGGCACTATTGCATGTGTAGATATCCTGCCCCTCAGCATTGATTACATGAAAGAAACTTCCTAATGACCTCTGTCCAACCAACACAGAACAATACTTGGCCTGATCTGAATACACCCTACATAATTGATAATGAGTCACAGCATTTTTGATCTCTCTATTTTGTGATGTCTACAAAAGCATTTGGGTATGAAAATCACATTCTGGTATCCAAGAGACATAATAGCTTAATAAAACTGTGCAACCAACAGACCAAACCCCCATCCCATTGCTCTACATTTTAGAGCCCGCTGCTGATCCCATGTTTAAATTTCTTACCTGCCTCTCTCACAATCCTCGTTTCTTCCGCTCGCTGAATTAACACGTAACCTACGTAATCACGTCAAGCGCCTTTTATACACTCCGCGTATGTATGAAACGCCGCCCTCGTCACCTTTGCCATGCCCCTAATCAATTGAAAAAGTAAATATGGCGTTAACTGTGTAGGTTCTGGAATCGCGCGAATATTCTCCGCGTAACGTACGTCAATACGTTGTTGGCATTCGCGACACTCCGCATATGCAATAATCCCCGCCCTCATCTCCGCCCCTGACGGGACATTTCCTCGTTTCCACGCCCCTAATCTCTGTGGGAAGGAAAGATGGCGATGTCACACGAGCGGGCACGGAGCTCTCATGGCGCAAGTGAAGGGACAGAGGCTGGACCGTCCCGATCCAGGCCTAAAAGATATAAAGCCACTAATATGGCGTTCGAAGAAATGGTGGAGTTGGTTTACATCATGAGGAGGAAGGATTATGATGGTGAATGTGGGCCCTACAAAACACCGAACCGTAGGAAGTCACACATAATGGACAAGGTGGCAAGGAGAATGAGAAGAATGTTTGGTGTCACCAGGTCAAAGGAGCAACTACGGAAGCGTTGGTCCGATTTAAAATTGAGGGAGCCACATCACATGAAGAAGATACTAAAAATTCTGCGTAAAAGTAAGTCCATATTATTTAAGGGGGGGGGGGAAATGTCTGCAATAATGTGTTGACATGTATTTTTTCACATCTGCCTCCTTGGCCTGCTAGTACTTTTGAACACGTGTAGATACTGTATTGTGTTTATGTCAAATAACAACCTTAAACAAATTTTGTGAAATAGTAAACACGCGTAATATGACATTGTTTAGCAAAAAAGTGACGTTACTCCAGGAACAACACACCTGGACATGGCTGACTGGCCCCAAACTTGGTTTTCCAACATTGTTGACTAGCAAAATCACAGAAATTAAATTGAGTGAATGTGACAGGCAAACAAGATTCATTCTCCAAAATGCAAATAAAGCTGATGTTTTAACATCTTGAAATGCAAAGCACCTGTGTCTCAAAAATCTAAGTATATTTATTTGGAGGGTCGACGAGAATTAATGTTTTGGGGTGACATCCATTTGTGTCACTTCTTTGCAAAAAAGGGGCAGGATCAGAGCTTGGCCTAGAACTACGCCAAAAATGGAGGATTGCTGAAAGAATAAACAACCAAAAATCATCATAAATGTATCGTCTATGCAATGTGTGCGATTTATGATATCCAATATCTGTGTGCTGATGAGTATACCTTTTGTTTTTTATTATTTCTTATAGGGGAAAGAAGACGCCAGCAATTGGAGGAGGCAGAGAGGGCCAGACACCCGGAAAATCAAACACCTCCACATGTTGAGCAGGAGGAGGCTGTGGAAGGAAGAGAGGAGGATGTGGAAGGAGAAGAGGATGTGGAAGGAGAAGAGGATGTGGAAGGAGAAGAGGATGTGGAAGGAGAAGAGGATGTGGAAGGAGAAGAGGATGTGGAAGGAGAAGAGGAAGGAAGAAAGGAGGAAGGAAGAGAGGAGGAAGAAGTTATTTTGGACTTAGAATTTATATCAGATGAAGGGCAAGTGGCGGAAGAACAATTTGGCGAATTGCAAGAAGGTGGATTGATGGATGAAGGAGGAGTCGAAGATGATGGGGAGGTGGTGGAAGAAGGAGGAGTGATAGAAGATGATGGGGAGGTGGTGGAAGAAGGAGGAGTGATAGAAGATGATGGGGAGGTGGTGGAAGAAGGAGGAGTGATAGAAGATGAAGAAATTGGGGATGTGGAAATTATCAGGCCATCAGGTCAGTGTCACCCCTATATTAATAGGGCCAAACATATGCAGATAGGCTGGAAATTATTTACATATTTTGAATGCCAATTTGTTTCTTTTTAGGGGATCAAGATGGAGTAGCACATTTTTCACGTGCAAGTGCTTCTATCATTATCCAGCAACTAATGGAGTGCAGCACGGAAATGGACATTATGCAGGAAAGGATGCTAGTCATGGAGCAGAATGTGCGAAATGTCATTTCAGAGTGTAGCACGGAAATGGAGAACATGCGACAAAGGATGCTAGTCATCAACCAAAATTACAAAAATATCATGGACATGATGGGCCGTGTCAAAGACTGAACCACAGAAGCCCATCCCCCGCCCATCCCCCGCCCACAAAACCCTTTTTAATTTTTGTACTTTATAATACGCCAAAATTTCTAAATGCACACACAGTGTGCCAATATGTGCTAGCTGCCATCACAGACTATCTATTGTCTGTGCTTTGTGGGTACAAACCCCTCCTCGATCCTCAAGTAGTTGAGAGGAAGGGTTTGCTCCCACAAAACACAGACATTGATCACCCATGATGTCAGATAGCACATGTGGCCATTTGTCTGTTTAACCAATGACATTTGGCGAGTTTGCACTGAATGTGTGCATTTAGAAATGTTGGCGTATTCCAGTGTGAAAGCACACCATCCATATGACTGACTGCTGTTTTTTTTTATAATTTTTGTTTGGTGTTGATCTTTTTTGGTTTGTAAATGTTTCCAGTTTCAGATCACAAAACGAACAATAAATCTCACCTAAAGAAAGAAGTTAACTAATTTTCTTTACAAAAAAAAAATTCTTTTTGTTGTGTTAAAATCTTGTTGAAAAAATTAGACACAAACAAATGACAAGCCCAAAAATTCTTGCGTATAGTTTCAGTGAAATTATTCTTACATTGTGTTTCGATCATTATTATTGATAATCACTGTCAATAAAGACAAAAAAATAAATAATTAAAAGCCAATATTTTGTCTCAAGAATTTGCAGGAAATTTTTTCTGCCAAAAAATACACATTTCTTGTTAAAAAATGAATAAACTAAAATAATAAATATGAGACATCAAAAGCAGAAAAATGAGTGGCTTCTTATTTCTAGACTGAATACCCAGTTAGTAGATGAGTGAATAATGTGCAAATGTGGTTAGTTAATACATCTGAGTAAGTAAATCTGGCACTAGAAGTGCACGATTTTTGGAGATAACCTGGAAGACAGAAAAATAGAGAAAAAGCAGTAATGACAAACAACTGTATAAAGTCCAATGGTCTAATTATTTATTAGTTGTGAGAATATTCCTTTCTTTGGGGGCCGAATTAGAAAGAAATATGATCTGGCATAGCAATGGCCCCCCGACCCATGAAGTACTCAACATATTTGTCGCGTACCTCACGAGCAGATTGGGGGGCCAAGCCAGCGCGACCAGTGTCCAGGCCAGGAATGTTCTCTGAGGGTAGTCCTGCCTCAGAGCCCATGGGGGCTAGGTACGTCTGGGAGTGCCTGCGTAGAAAATTGTGCAAAATGCAGCAGGCAAATATAATGGTGTTCAATTTATATTCCGCCAAATGTATTGATGTCAGGAACAGGCGGAACCGGTTGCTGAGGATCCCAAAGGCATTCTCGACTACCCTCCGAGCCCTGGACAACCGAAAATTAAACACACTCCTCTCTAAGGTGAGGGTCCTCTGGGGAAAAGGCCGCATTAGGTGAGGTCCAAGGCCGAAAGCCTCGTCCGCTAGGAACACAAACGGAAGTCCTTCCACATTATCTTCATCTGGTGGCAATGCCAGACCACCAGTTTGGAGACGATCATAGAAATCAGTCCGTGCGAACACTCCCCCATCTGACATCCGGCCGTTCTTCCCCACGTCCACATATAGAAACTCATACTGTGCCGACACCACCGCCATCAACACGATACTATGATAACCCTTGTAATTATAATAGTAGGACCCCGAGTGGGGTGGGGGCACAATGCGGACGTGTTTCCCATCTATTGCTCCACCGCAGTTAGGAAAATCCCACCGCTGGGCAAATTGGGAAGCCACAGACTGCCATTCCTGTGGTGTGGAGGGTAGCTGTGGGGACAAACAAAAAAAGAGATTTAGTACTTTAGCACATAAACATTGCAAACATAATCCTACAAGCATCCTTGTGCAACTTTACATTTTTAAAATAGCATTTGCAAATTATGAAGGGAGAATTTCGGGGCACAAATATATAGGCCCACTTAATTAATAAGAGACTCCACAGCCCTCTGATGGGGACAAAAACACTTTGAAGGGGGGGTGGGGGGTGTTAAAACTGTTTTTAGAAAAAAAAAAAAAAAGTGGCATGGTGGGGGTTGGCCCGAAGATAGCATGCTGGACAGGTTAATATTGGGTAAGATCAAAATATGCAGGTAGGCCAAAATAAAAAGAACATGTAAAAGCTGATATCAACATGCATAGTGAGAAAAGGGAACGTTAGTTAAACACACAGCATATCTGGGAAATAAAATAAAAAGTTAGTTTGCCACATTATTAAAGACACATTGTGAGGTTAAAATGAGGAAACTTACCTTCATATACTCCTCGTGCATAACTTTAATGATGGCAGCACACGTGTCCGGTATGATGACCCCAAGCGCCTGCGGAGAGATGCCTGTCGAGAACTTGAGGTCCTGCAGGCTCCTCCCAGTCGCCAGGTACCGCAACGTGGCAATAAGCCTCTGCTCGGCCGTGATGGCTTGGCGCATCACAGTGTCCTGCCTCGTGATATAGGGGGACAGAAGATCCAGCAGACTGTTGAATACGGGGTCCGTCATGCGGAGAAAATTCCTATAGTCATTAGGATTATTCTCCTGGATTTCCCTAAGCAGAGGCATATGAGAGAACTGGTCACGCTGGCGCAACCAATTCTTGGTCCAGAAACGCCTCCGCCCCCTGTTTCTGGCCAAAGTACTGGAATAATGAACATATCCAGCAGCCATCCCATAAACAGCACCAACTCGCGAAAATTGACGCTGCTGCTCCATCATGGCTTCAAACCGGCCGGCTGGTCAGTCAAGAACACACTCCAACAGAAAGCACAATCAAATCCAGCGGTACCTGCAAAGAACGCACGACACACAGATACGAACGCACAGTACGAATCTGCTAAGCAGAACGAACTGCACGCCTGTACCCGAATGCCAACTACGTACCCACAAGCACACGCACTGAACGAGAAAATACTACCTGCTAAAGCCTGGAGACCGAGAAGCGCGAATCAGCTCTAACCAAACCTTCACTAACACGAGCAAAGCCGTAACTAGCAAAAGCGGAACAGAGGGCGTCGCCATTGACTTTGGCCTTTCCCTTTATAGTGACGTCAAACGTGGATTACGTGCACGCGTTCAGGTCCGCAGGGAAATATCGTCCGCTGGTGTGTACAAGCCAGCGGGCCAAATGAAAAAACAGCCTTGTACGCCGGAAACAGCCCGTCGGACATTTCGAACGGACATGTTTGGTCGTGAGTACTCGGCCTTAGGGTCTCAAGAAATGAGAGAGGCTGTCAGTACATCGGGTGTGATCAAATTGATCAATTTTCAGTAATTGGTACCATAGCTTGTAGACCCTATAACTTTCACCCAGACTAAATAATATCCCAATTTTTTTTTTTTTTTTTACCCAAAGATATGTAGCAGTATACATTTTAGGCCAAATTTATGAAGAAAAATTAATTTTTTGCAAAATTTTATAATAGAAATGAAAAAAAATCATTTTTTTACAAAATTTTCGTTCTTTTTTCATTATTAGCGGAAAAAATAAAAACCGCAGAGGTGATCAAATACCACCAAAAGAAAGCTCTATTTGTGGGAAAAAAAGGACAAAAATTTCATTTGGTTACAGTGTTGTATGACTGAGTTATTGTCATTCAAAATGTGAGAGCACCGAAAGCTGAAAATTGGTCTGGTTATTAAGGGTGTTTAAGTGCCCAGTTGTCAAGTGGTTAAGCACAAAAATTAGTAAAATGTTCTGGCCACTAAGGTTAATATTACCCACAGGCCTTAATCACATGCCGATCGGGCCGTGGCTGAAAGACGGCTACAGCATGGTCAGCCTATTTCTGGGAGGGCTTTCATAGACCTCCTCCCAAAATCTTGCTCCCGCACGCCCCCTGGGGTGATAGCGGGCGTTTACCACGTAATCGCAACAACAAACCGGCGTCATGTCCGGTTCCTCTCTCCCCCCTCTGTACCAAACAGGACAGTGTGAGAGGAGAGGGCGAGAGATCATTTGCAGCAGCACTGTGGGCTGGATCTGTAATGTCCACAGCGCTGCTCTGTGCCCATTTCAGCCACATCCATACTCATTAATATTCTGCAATACCTCATTCATACTCTGCAATACTCCATCCATACTCTGAAATACCTCATCCATACTCTGCAATACCCTGCAATACCCTGCAATACTCTGCAATACTCTGCAGTACTCATCCATCCATCTATACTCTGCAATACTCATCCATACTCTGCAAAACTCATTCATACTCTGCAAAACTCATCCATCCATCCATACTCTGCAATACTCATCCGTCCATCCATACTCCGCAATACTCATCTGTCCATCCATATTCTGCAATACTCATCCGCATCCATCCATAATCTGCAATACTCATCAATCCATCCATACTCTGCAATACTCTTTCATCCATCAATCCTCTTCAATACTCATCCATCCATACCCAGCCATACTCGGCCATACCCAGCTATACTCAGCCATAACCAGCCATATCCACCCAACCATGCTCATCCATCCCTATCTACAGCTCATCCATACCACATCAGTTTGCATCCATGCCACTACAGTGCCTCAACGTGTAATAGATAGTCAAATTAGACTTGAAATTTATGCCCCTAGAATGCCCGCTGGTGCTCCCTGCATGTTGGACCTCTGTATGTGGCCAGGCTGTGTAAAAGTCTCACACATGTGGTATCCCCATACGCAGGAGGAGTAGAAACATTTATTTTGGGGTGTAATTTGTTGTATGCATATGCTGTGTGTGAGAAATAACCTGATAATATGACAATTTAGTGAACAAAAAAATGATAAAATAAATCTTGATTTTGCAAAGAATTGTGGGAAAAAATTACAACTTCAAAAACCTCACCGTGCCTCTTTCTAAATATATTGGAATGTCTACTTTCCAAAAAGGGGTCTCATATGGGGGGTATTTATACTTTCCTGGCATGTTAGTGTCTCAAGAAATGGGATAGACCACCAGTACTTCAGGTGTGATCAATATTTAGAGATTGGCACCAATCTTGTGGTCGCTATAACTTTCACAAAGACCAAATAATATACACCAATTTCGATTATTTTTACCAAAGATATGTAGCAGTATAAATGTTGGCCAAAGTGTATGAAGAAACATTACTAATTTTCAAAATTTTAACAGAAACAAACATTTTTTTTTTTTTTTTTACAGAATGTTCAGAATGTTTTGATTTATAGTGCCTACAGTGCCTCAAAGATGCTGCTTGCCCTTGGTCTTTCACATTGGAGTGAAAGGAGAGTCACTTTAGAGGCGCTATTTTTGCGCTATAACACCTATAAAGCACCTCAGTCTAAGGCCCCTTTCACATTGAGGAGTTTTTCAGGCGGTAAAGCGCTAAAAATAGCGCTGCTATCCCGCCTGAAAAAATCCTGCACTGCAGACTCAATGTGAAAGCCCGAGGGCTTTCACACTGAGGCGATGCGCTGGCGGGAGACAAAAAAATCTCCTGTCAGCAGCATTTTTGGAGCGGTGAGAGGAGCGGCATGTATACCGCTCCTTCACCGCTCCTTCCCATTGAAAACAATGGGAACCGCGGCAATACCGCCCGCAATGCGCCTCTATAGAGGCGCATTGCGGGCGATATTAACTCTTTATCGGCCGCTAGCGGGGGTTAATACCGCACCGCTAGCGGCTGATACCCGCGGCAATTCCGGCGGTATAGCGCCACTATTTTTAGCGGCGTTATACCGCCACCGCAGCTCCCGCCCCAGTCTGAAAGGGGCCTAATGGTTACATAAAACAAACTTTCTTATGACCTTCCTTTTCCCCAAATTATTGTTCAAAGTTCTACATATCTATGGCCAGTTTTACTCTCATTATATAGCTAGGAATGATAGAGTGATTATAGCACGTTACCCCTCTTATGTGGCAGAGGGAGATCACTAGGATGGCATGTGTTCATTTGCATAACAAAGTAACAAAGACAGATAGGATTTTAACATCCATGCAAACACTATAATTGAGAAATATTAGTTTTTGTTCAATATCAGCTCAAGGTTAGCATTAAAAAAATGCTTCTTTACTTGATTTTTTAGAGTGGTTGTAAACCCTCTGAAAAAAAACACCCTACAAGACAAAGGCATAATGAGCTAGTATGCATAGTACACTAGCTCATTATGAATTACTTACCTGAGCCCCCGCAGTGGTCCTCGTTCTCCCCCTCCGGTGGTGACATCTCTCCCGGAGTGACTTCCGGGTATTGCGGGCTCCGGCGTTGTGATTGACCGCTCCCGTGATGACGTCACTCCTGGGCATGCGCACGGGAGCCGTCAGTAACAGCACACCTAACTCAAGCAATGGCACGATGTGCCGTTGCTTTATTGCGCATGGGCCAATGACTTCGGAACATGTAGACACAGGGGGATATCTCCTAAACCGTGCAGGTTTAGGAGATATCCAGGGTAGCTACAGGTAAGCCTTAATATAGGCTTACCTGTAGCATAAAGTGTGTTGTAAGGGTTTACAACCACTTTAAAAGTTATTCACAAAATAAATTAGAAAGCAATATTCTTTCTCAGTCAATTGTTCATATGAAGTTTATCAACAATTGGAAATGTAAAATGACATATATTAAAACAAAAACAACCATTATTTAAAAAAAAATTCTAAAAAAATTAAATTGTTCTAGCTATTTGAGTGTGTATTGCAATATCTGAAATAAAGTGCACCTGTGCCCAGACAGGCACATCAAATTATTTACATATTAATAATGAGAAGTAAAATAGCTTTAAAAGAGCACTCTATAACCTCTCTAGATGCTTTAAAGGAACACTAAAGGTTTTTTTTTTTTTAAATCAATTGATTGCTGTAGGCTAGAGCATTTAAATATCACTTACCTCGTTTTTCCTTTTGACCTCCAAAATACAGTAATCCAGGTTTGAAAATGCCATTTCCTGTCACACCTCTTCTTGCTTTCCACCAGCATCTGAGCCGTTTTGCATGGTGGAAAGCAGAATGTGCTCACCCCCTCCCTATGACTACAGCCCTGTGTGAATATGCTCTCTTATCCCTCACAGGCATGGAGGCTAAGCCTAATGGGAACTGTAGTTCCCATTAGGCCGTGATATAGCAAGAATGAATGCGCACCGCAAACCAGGAAGTCAGTGAGAATAATGATTCAGGAATGACAGAGGTGAATAAAACAGCTCAATTTCAACAGGTATCAAACTAGTTATAATGCAAAACATTACTTTTTTCTTTATCAGCTACTGTCAGACTTTAATTTAAGAGGAAAATATTTTTGTCTTTACAACCCCTTTAAGGCCTTTGCCAAGCTCTTTTGAATGCTTGTGTTCCTGACAGGTAAAAAGCAGCTTAAAAGATGTGCATAAAGCTATGATTTGCAAATGTGTTTAGGTGCCTTTAGGCGTAAGCGCTTGAGCATTCATCCATTCCATTGGCCAGAATATTAATTCATTTTGACCATTGGAATGAATGAACACTCAATGCTAAACACACCCAGCTTTTAGGCATGTTTAGATGTGTTTACAAGCTGTAGGCACGTTCAGTTGTTTTCTTTTCTGCTCCTTTCCTGAACGTGCTGGTAATGTATTTTTTTTTCTGCCTCTAAACGCTCCTCTTCAAATGCTTCTGTAATAGCCTATGTGTGCATGAACAAATAAGGTTACATAGAAAGGAGTTTAGAGGCAGAAGGAAAAAGAAAACGTCAAACTTCCCTTAAAGCAATTATTTTTTTTATTATGCCCAGTGTGTATGAGGTATCAATGTGAAGGCATGTATTATCAAAGACCCTCATAAATCACAACAAAGACTCTTAGGGGTTAATTTACTAAAACCGGAGAGTGCAAAATCTGCTGCAGCTGTGCATGGTAGCCAATCAGCTTGTTCAATTAGGCTTTGAAAAAAAAAATCTGGGAGCTGATTGGTTTCTTTGCAGAGCTGCACCAGATTTAGCACTCTACGGTTTTAGTAAATCAACCTTTTAAAGTCTATCTAACAAAATTCTCCCTTGCAGCTGGCCCCACGGCAAGGAATACATGTTTAAATACCTACCTTGGCTCTTCTCCCCCCAAGTAACCGACACTCTCCTCTACTCCCCTATGTTCCTGCATTGGACTCACTTTCAATGCAGGGATATGGATCATACACTGTACATGCTGATGTCATAAAACATGTGACTGCCTGCATAGAAGAGAAGAGGTTGAGCGGATCAGTCTAGCAGCTTGTTGGAGCAGAAAATCTGGTAAAAAAAGTGCTGTTTCTGGTGCCTTCAACCTAAACTATCATTTAATTCTGGCAGTGTCAGCCTCTTTGCAATGGGGGATATTAGTTGTTTCTGGAGTTCAGCTTTAGGTTTCATTATATTTGCTCAGACATACGCTTTAATAAAAAAAAAAAATGCACAAACCCATAACAGCTAATTATATAAATTAGTAAAATATGAATTGTAGCTGGTTTCTCTAAAATACTACACATTCACATTTTTCTTTGTGTAACTCAAATTAGACACATAGAATAAATAACCTTTCAAGTCCTAAAGTAAAATAATGCACATATGGCCTGAATTTAATGTACCCTACCACAGCTAAACTAAAACCTTTCAGCATATTTTGGAAAAGTAACAAGGGGGAAGTATTCTGAATAAAAGTGATTTATTTTGTAATCATTACAATTAAAAAAATATATAAAAAAATACATTCACCAAAACAATTAGATTGTCATCACATATATCAGTATGTTATGATGACATGATATATTAAGCTTTAGGCTTTATGTGAAAAATGACACGATGATGACATAAAGTACAGCACAAAGCGTGTGAATATGATTTGAAATTTGCAGAACGGTTTGAACATAAGACTTGCAACTGATTGATCTATGAACTGCTTCCAGCACAACTGGGATTTTACTCTATGCTTTAATACAGATTCTTATTATTAAAAAGTAGAGCAGAGCAGACCTATAGCTAAATGTCATTCATTCTTTTTGGTCATTTTTTTTATTATTCCTATAACTAGTACTATAGGTTAAAAATTTCATATAAATCTTTGTGCTTTGATTTGATGGTAACTCAAGGGAAATTATTATGAGGCTTTGCTTCCATGAAATAGCCAATATAGCTCGAAATTTCATTAGTACTTTTGAGAAGAAGAATAGGTCAGGATCAAATACAAGATAGTGAATAGTGTCAAGAGTTAAGAGTTTCAAAACTTAATTCAAAGGAAGAGAAGCAACAACTTAGTGTTAGTTTTTCCTCATGTCCTTTTTTTCTTTAATCAAGGTTCTGTATAAGACAATTGGCAATATTGTATATAACATATTAATCATTGATACATTTTTATGTATATACTATGTAAGCCTTACTTATTTCCCTCACCACCACTGGGCCAGTGTCATCAACATGAGGAGAAGGTACCCTCCCATGCTGAGGATATGTGCTGTAGCTGAGGGGGACACACACTCATCCTTCATCTTTCCTGAGCAGCCAGGCTGCATGATTAGATAATATTTGGTAAGGATTTTATTTGTGTTGGATTCCCCCTTAAAATTCATACTTTTCTTGATCATACCTCTCAGGACACAGAGCCTTAATTACTTAATGGGTTATGTAGTCACCACAGGTGATTAGACACTGGCAAACCCAATTAAAATGGAGTTCCTCCCCTATATAACCCCCTCCCAAATGGAGAGTACCTCAGTTGTTTCGCCAGTGTTAAGGTGGTTGGTCACATTCAACATGTGCTAAGAAGAAAAATGCTCTTTTGATGGTCTGGCTGCGGAGACCCAGGAGCTATAACCGGATCCATTCCTCGGGCTGATATCAAGGGCCTAAGATAGTTGGTACCCGGGCATCGTGTAAGAAGAAACAAGGTTTGCATGTAATGTCTCTCTGCAGAGATCTGGGCTTTGGGATCCAGACTTTGGTGTACTAATACATCTGTGGCATGAAAAGTTTCTGGCAGAGTCTTCTACAGGTCCAGGTATGAGGTTTTCTCTAATAAAACCCTTGGCAAACCTGAAGGTTGGCACAACTTGCCCGCCGTGATGGGTGAAAGCTGCAACTACTTTTAGTAGCTTTCCTGCAGCGTGGATCAGGTAAGAAGAAGATAATTTTTATGTATGTATTATCTTCTTTGGAGTAGGATGTCTTTCCTGGTTCTCACCACTGGAGGGAGTAAGTGCAACCTGGTGTTTTCTTACATAGCCTTCCAGGATAACATGCTCAGTGAAGTCGGCCAAATATAACACCACTCACCTCCTTCCACTGCAGGCTCTGCACGATACACATACAGGGGTCCACAAGATGTCCCCCAGTAATCTTTCCCCCCTCTTCCTCGTCTCCAAGACATCAGAGCATGCGCACGCGTGCACGCTCTGGGGGCGTGCTTTTCTGTCAGAATGGAGACGTGGATGGGGGGAGGGTCAAAAGTGGTTGCTAGTGCCCATGTGCAATGCAGGACACCTGTTCAAAAGCCCAGCACGCGGGAGCCTTCTGTAAGCGGCATGGACACAGAGCTGTGGGCTGTAAGCATCCCTGTGGATTGAACCAGGAAAACCTAAGACTCCTACTCAGCATCAGGTTGTGCAATGAGATGATATTTTTGTGTATTGTAAGACTATAGCACAACAGTTATTGCATTTATATTTGTGGATAGTACCTTTGCATTGCAGTAAGGACTTTGTCCCCAAAAAGAGGGTCTAGGGCGAATAAAAGAGGCACTATAAAATCCCCACATACGGCTAAGGATTCTGAGCTTGCCTGCAGTTTACCATCCCCCTCTGTTAGCCTGATAGCAGCCTCACAGGATGAACCCTTGTCTGGTTTTGCAACGTCTCCTATGGCAGCTCCTGTATACGTCACTGAGGACGCTTTAAACGTTGCTTTGGATGGCCTGGAAGGAAGGATTGCTAATATTGTCGCAACCTCCTTGAAAGATAGCAGAAAACGGGGTTGATCCTCTTCATCTGCTCTGGCTCTCTTTTCAGATGAGCTTTCTGAGGGTGAAAAATCCCTCTCTGGAGATGAGGATCATGTGCAGTCTGAGGACTCAGAGGATGAGAGGTTTCCTGCTACTTCTCAGTCACTAAAGATGCAGGTGCAATATTATGCAGAGATGGTGCATGCCACTTACAAATTGCCTCCTGTTGAAGCTTCTAGGCCCTCTGTTTCCTCTTTGGGATCCCGGAAATCCCCATAGGCTGCATACACCTTTTGAGTTCATCCCTTGCTGGATAAACTGATGTATGATGACTGGGTTCACCCAGATAAACAGTTTTCTCCTCCTAAGCAGTTCTCCCTCCTTTATCCTATGGAGGAAGGTTTCACCAAGAAATGGGGGGTACCTGCTATTGATGCAGCTATTTCTTGTGCAAACAAAAACCTGACCTGTCCTTTAGACAACGTGCAGAGTTTTAAGGATCCAACTGATAAAAGGCTGGAGTCCCTATTAAAAGCCTCCTCTGCCATGGCTGGGGCTGTAGTACAACCTGCAGTTACAGCCATTGGTGTATATCAGTTCCTCAAGAAACAAATGAAGTAGATGATTAACCTCCTCCCTACAGAAGAGATTGAAGTTTATGAGGACCTTCCTAAAGCCTTGTACTTTGCGATTGATGCGATTATGGACTCTGTTCAACAAACATCTCGCTTAAATCTCCAACAAGTACACATGCGCAGGTCCCTTTGGTTAAAACATTGGGAGGCCGAGGCTTCCTGCAAAAAATACTTGGCAGCGTTCCCCTTTGGGGGAGAATGCCTGTTTGGAGATGACCTGGATAAATACATCCAAAAGATTACTGGAGGCAAGTCTACTCTATTGGCAATTAAGAAAAAAAGTAAGCGTCCCTCGGAAAAAAATGTACTCTTTCTCCAGCCCCTGGAAACTCAGTCTCCAGGCAGTGGCGACGGCCGCCCCAGTCTAACACTAGTGGAAAAGCCCAGAGCAAGCACAAGGGCAGAAAAGAACTTGGGGTTCAAGGTCTAAACTTCCCTATGAAGGGATGCCCCTTGCTCGGCCGAGTGGGGGGAGGCTGCTGCATTTTGCAAACGCCTGGCGGAACAAGTTTCAGGACAAGTGGGTCATCGCCACAGTGTCCTCATGCTACACGCCACCCCATTTTCTGAGATCAAGAATTGCCAAAGATCTTGTTGTCCCAAGGGGTAATCTCAGAGTTAGCCCCAGAGGGTCAGGGGTCAGGATTCTATTCAAACCTGTTTACGGTTCCAAAACCAAACAGGGATGTCAGACCTATCCTAGATCTAAAAGTCTGAATCAGTTTCTGAACATTCGCTCCTTCCGCATGGAGTCTATCCATTCAGTTTTTTCCGCCCTTCTAGGAGGAGAATTCCAGGCATCAATAGACATCAGAAATGCATATCTACATGTTCCAATATTTCCCGCTCACCAAAGGTTTCTAAGGTTTGCAGTGGATCAGCGCCAATCTCAGTTTGTTGCCCTTCCTTTCAGGATGGCTACGGCTCCTCGAGTGTTTCTCGAAAATACTGGCCCTGGCCCTGGCAAAGCATAGCGATAACAGCCTACCTGGAAGATCTGCTGATTACAGATCAGTACGCTTCACGCTTGGGCCACAATGTGGCAGCACAGCACAGTGGAATATGCTGGGTCCTCAATCTGAAGAAATCTTCCTCGCAGCCTCAAAAAAGGCTAGAGTACTTGGGCATGATTATAGACACATCCCTAGGCAAGGTATTCCTTCCCAAGCTGAAGGCAAAAGCCATAGGAAACTTGGTCCGATTGGTAAAGGCGAAAAGAAGGCCTTCCATCCGTCTATGCATGAGATTGTTGGGAAAGATGGTAGCCTCATTCAAGGCTGTCCCTTACGCCCAGTTTTACTCAAGAACGTTACAGGGCGGAATTCTGTCAGCTTGGAACAAAGATGTTCAGGCCCTGGATCTTCCTATGATCTTATCTCCAGGGGTTTGCCAGAGCCTCAATTGGTGGTTGCTCCCCCAAAATCTGTCAGAAGGAAAATCCTTCACTCCAGTTACCTGGAAAGTGGTGACCATAGACACCAAACTTCTGTGCTGGGGGCAGTGCTGGAAGAAGCATCAGCCCAGGGGAAGTGGTCCGGGGCCGAAAAGCTCCTACCCATCAATATTCTGGAGATTCGGGCAATTCATTTGGCCCTCAAAGTTTGGTCTTTCAGACTGCAAGGCTAGCCTGTTCGGATTCAGTCCGACAATGCTACAGCCATAGCCTATATCAATCACCAAGGAGGCACCAGAAGTCTGGATGCCCAAAAAGAGGTAAATATCATCTTGGCCTGGGCAGAAAGGCATATTCCTCACCTATCTGCGGTCTTCATTCCAGGGGTAGAAAATTGGCAGGCAGATTTTTTAAGCTGCCAGCCACTGAGTCCAGGAGAATGGTCTCTACACCCTGACATGTTTCAAATCATATGTAAGAAATGGGGATCCCCAGATGTGGACCTGTTGGCTTCCAGGTTCAACGCAAAACTGGACAGCTTTGTGTTAAGAACAAGAGATCCCTATGCTCAAGGCTCAGATGTCCTGACAATCTCATGGGATCAGTATTCCCTAATTTATGCATTCCCTCCAGTACAGCTCCTCCCACGATTCCTTCAGAGAGTCAAGAAGGAAGGAAAGTCAGTGATTTTGGCATGGCCCAGGAGACCCTGGTACGCAGAAGTCGTAAGGATGGCAGTAGGAAGACCTTCGGTTCTTCCATTACGCCCAGACCTACTATCGCAGGGTGCAATATTCCATCCTGCCTTACAAAGTCTAAATTTGACGGTTTGGCTGTTGAGACTCACATTCTGAGCAAACGTGGGCTCTCAGGGCCAGTCCTATCCACCCTGGTTAAGGCTAGGAAGCCAGCCTCCAGGCTCATCTATTGCAGAATCTGGAAGGCATATGTTTCCTGGTGCGAACCCAGAAAGTGGCATCCTAGGAAGTTTGCCATTAACAGGATTGTTGCCTTATTTCAGTTCGGCTTAAATATGAAGTTGGCCTTGAGCACTATCAAGGGCCAAATCTCGGCTTTGTCGGTATTTTTTCAAATAAGGCTTGCCTCTCTTTCCCTAGTCAGGGCCTTTGTTCAGGGTGCACTGCAGTTGAATCCGCCGATTAAGTCTCCTGTGTGCCCATGGGATTTGAATTTGGTGTTGTCTGTTGTATAGAAGCTACCTTTTGAACCTTTACACCAGGTTTCTCTAAGTCTGTTGACACAGAAACTGTTTTTTCTTGTAGCCATATCCTCGGCTAGGAGGGTATCGGAATTGGCGGGTCTTTCGTATAAAGAACCGTATATGATTATTCATGAAGACAGGGTGATGCTGCATACTTACCCAAATTTCTTACCTATGGTGGTTTCAGGTTTTCATCTGAACCAAGATATAGTCCTACCGTCTTTCTTTCCAGATCTGCAGTCTGTGGAGGAAGAGAGTCTACGCTCTCTAGATGTTGTAAGAGCGGTAAAGGTTTATCTGCAAGCTACGGCTCAGATATGGAAGACTGATTGTCTATTCATTCTGCCACAAGGCCCAAAGAAGGGCCAGGCAGCGTCAAAATCCACTATTGGAAGGTGGATTCGACATGTCATTATTCAGGCCTATAGTTTAGAAAAGAAGATCCTTCCTTTTCAGGTAAAAGCGCACTTGACTAGAGCAGTTGGTGCTTCATGGACAGTGCATCACCATGCCTCCATGGCTCAGATCTGTAAGGCTGCTACTTCTTCGGTCCATAAATTTACTAAATTCTACCAGGTAGATGTGAGAGGTTAGGAGGATGCCACCTTCGGGCGTAGTGTGCTGCAGGCAGCAGTATAGATCCTCTGGCTCGATGGCGGTCTTATTCTGATCTGTGTCTCCCTCCCCTCAAATTTTAGCATTGCTATGGGACATCCCAATAAGTAATTAAGGCTCTGTGTCCGTGATGTATGATCAAGAAAATAGGATTTTTTAATCCAGCTTACCTGTAAAATCCTTTTCTTGGGAATACATCATGGGTCACAGAGCTCACCGCTTAATGAGCTCCACCCGCACCACTCGATCCTCCTCAGCCAGAGGATCGTCCTTACTGCCGCTCGGAGCTTCTACGTCCTTCAGGGACTACTTTCGGGTGCCTGATATGCCGCTGGGGGGTCACAGCAAAATGGTGCCGGACACGAAG
Organism: Rana temporaria; assembly: GCF_905171775.1. Classification (NCBI taxonomy): domain Eukaryota; kingdom Metazoa; phylum Chordata; class Amphibia; order Anura; family Ranidae; genus Rana; species Rana temporaria. Next base: position 509,070,798 of record NC_053489.1, read on the forward strand.
GCCTCCCGCCACCATGTCCATCCACCGCCGCCTTTGCAGGATTCTCGCCTGCCGCGGGTCCTCCGGGATCCATCCACATCTCCGCCGAGGACACCGGACCCAGATAGGTCCCAGCAAGCGGCGAGTGACCACCAACGCCCGCCTCACGACCCGCCCGCGCCATGCGGTGACCAGGCCGCAACACAGCCTCCATTGCAGTTTATGCAGGGAGCGGAGGACATCCCCAGACTGCTGCGTGCGGTACAGGCCGCGGGGACACAAGACTCTGACATTATGCCCCCCTCTCCCCCTGATGCAATCCTGGACTTCCCGGCTCTGCCGAGCCCACTGCACCCCCTTGTGATGAAGAAACTGAGCACGCCTTCGAGGAGCATAGCCCCCCTCTGTGTGGGCCCCGGATCCACCATAGGCCCAGAGGGCCTCACGCTCCAGAGAGCTTAGCCAGTCCGGGGTACATGCGGAAGCCCATCAGACCCCCCTCCTATGCCCAGGTGGCGCAGATTCATCTGTCTCCTCATGGGGACGCTCCCCTGATAACCACCCTGTAGCCCCCCCTGGCACCATCCTGGGCCAAACCGTGGGCCCCCACGCCCTAACAACCACCATCCCGGACCACAGGTGCCACCACAGGGACCCACCTCCACTTGAACCCCTCACCCCCTCCCCCGCCATGGGGGCCAGATGGGGCTGGACAGCCCTCTTGGCAGTCCTACTTGCAAGCCATCCCCACCAAAGAGGACTTTAAGCAGTTGATTGAAGACGTGAAGGCCACCTGCCGGACCGAGATCCAAAACATCCAAGCGGGCCTTAAACACCTAGCTGATAGGGTGGAGATGGCTGAGGAAGAGATCCAGGAGACCAAACTAGCAGTACATCGGACCCAAATTCAGGGGTCAGAACACCGCCTCATGATGCGAGATATGCAGCGCCACATAGAAGACCTGGACAATAGGGGGCGCCGGAACAACATTAGAGTGCGGGGCCTCCCTGAGGCGGAGGAGGATCTGCAGAACACGCTCCAGATGATGTTTGACGATCTTCTGGGGGTACCCACGGACAAACACATTGAAATGGACAGAGCTCATAGGGCCCTTTGCCCAAAGGGGCCTGCTTCTAAACCAAGGGACGTTATCTGTAGAATACAATCATACCCGTTGAAAGAAATCATTATGCGCAAAGCACGCGCTGTCCGCAACTTGGTATTTGACAACTCCCCGGTGCAAATCTATCCAGACCTTTCATGAATCACGCTCCAGAAGCAGAGACTTCTGCAACCATTACTGCGTACCTTACAAGACAAAAACATTGGCCCGGATTCACATACATCGGTGCATATTTATGCCGCCGTAGCGAATCTCTTTTACGCTACGCCGGGGCAGCGCACAGATGCAAGCACTGGTTTTACAAAGCACTTGCTCCCACTGGCTGTTAAAGATACGCTGGGTTTCCTCGGGGTAAGCCAGTGTAGGTGGAAGTGGGCGTGAGCCATGCTAATGAGGCGTGACCCCATGCAAATGATGGGCCAAGCGTCATAGAAGTACTTAAAATTAACGGCGCATGTGCTGTCCCGTGGCCGCATCCCTGTGCGCATGCTCAGAATCACGTCGGAACTACTCCCTAAGATACGATAGATCGCTGCCTACGACGTGAACGTAACCTACGCCTAGGCATATTCACGTACACCGTAAACGACAAAAGATACGACGGCTTGTGTTCCCTGGTCCATACCTTTGCATGAGTTGCGCCTCCTATATGGGGAATAACTTTACGCCGGACGTACGACTTACACAAACCGCGTATATTAAGCGCCGGGCGTAACTACGTTTGTGAATCGGCGTATCTCCCTCATTTGCATATGTGCATAGAAAATCAATGGGAGTAGCAAATATGCCCAGCGTAAATATGCGCCCACGATACGATGGCGTAGGCAAGTTACGTCAGTCGTAGGAAGCCTATTTTTAGGCGTATCTCAGATTGTGATCACGGCGCACAGATACGACGGCGCATAGATAGACTTACGCGGCGTATCTCGAGATACGTCGCGTAAGTGCTTTGTGAATTCGGGCCATTCTCTATAGATGGGGCTTTCCCTTTAACCTGACCGCCAAACACCAGGGGAGATCAGCGGTCCTGCGCTACCCTGAAGATTTGGATTCCTTCTGTGATGCCCAACTGCCTGATTGGGACCTGGTGGCCACCCCCCTCCCTTGCCAGTGGTCTGGCAGAAGGTCCCACCGACCAAGCGTTCCAGAGGACCGGAGTCCTCCCGTCAATCCCCCAAGCACAGATCTGGTGGTTCCAATGCCGGAGGGCCCTCCCCCCGGGGACCAGCTGCACAGCCTATGTAGCCTAACCTGCCCGGCCAGGCAACACCAAGTACTAATCTTTGTTTTTGGAACCTCATGCGCTTCACTGACATGCCTTTCCCCTGAAGGCCCTCGCCACATTTTTGTTTTTGTTTATCGGGCTGCCCCGAAGTGGCCCCTATCTGAGCTGATCGGCACTCTGGATGCAGATCCCCCTTGTGGTTCTCCACTTGAGAGTTCCTCCCTGGACCTTGGTCCTTCCGAGTCTCCCCGGCCTGGACTTTTTAGATCACCCGGTCAGGGAGTCCGATTGGAACGTTTTGGGCCCATGACCCCTTGGTCAATCAGAGCCTATGTGAAAAAGTTTACTGTGTTTATTACGAATGTTCTTACTCTTTTCTCTTTTTTCCCTTCTAGAACTCTTTGCTCCTGTCTCCCGCGGTCTGCACTTCAGTCCCGCTGGCTCTCTGCCCTCCTCGCGTGGATGTTGCGCTCCTTGACCTGGTCACGTCATCAGCTTCACCAGATAAGTATACCTGCAGTGCACCCCCTCTCCTGTCATGGCTAGAATTTTTTCACTGAATGTTCACGGGCTCAACTCCAACAAAAAACACCACTTGGCACTCCAAGAGTTTAGGCAGTCAGGGGCAGACATCATAATGGTGCAGGAAACTAATTTTGATAAAGGGGACTCCTTCACATTTGCATCCAGATACTTCCCCCAGGTGTACCAGGCCTTTGGACCAAATAAGAGGGCAGGCGTCGCTATTCTCTTTAAAAAGGGAACCCCCATTTCATGATCTTCCACATATCTAGACCCACAGGGACACTTCCTTATCCTCGGGGGCTCCTGGCAGTCACAGGCCATAACCCTTTGCACGGTCTATGCACCAAATACGCATCAGCACCGCTTTCTGACCAAGGTGCACACCCGCCTTTTCCGGGAGTCCCTGGTGATCGGGGGAGACTTTAACTTGGCACACTCGGCCACTTGGGACCGCCTAGTGGAGAATGCCCAGACTTCGCAGACCCGGGCTCTTAGGGACTCCAAGCTGTTTCGCCAGTTGACTAGGAAACACGCACTTTTTGACACCTGGCGGGCCCTACATCTGGGTGACCGCCAATATACATTTTACTCGGCCCCACACCGTACCCACACGCGTATACACTACTTTTTTGTAAATAACACATTACGTATCTTGGAATCTGGCCCATCTCCTGGTCATCCCTTAAATACCTAGGGGTGCGTATCACACCATCCTTCGGCTCCCTTTACCAGGCTAACTTCCCCCCTCTACCGGAGGGTTAGAGGCCTTCTGCAAAAGTGGAAGGCACATCACATCTCGCTCCTGGGCCACATAGCGTCCATTAAAATGGTCATTCTTGGGGGGGCGTGGCTTGGCGCGTGAGCCGGATGGACGTCTAAGCACGGAGCTCCGGACTAACGAGGAGACCAGCGGCACAACCCGACCCGCACACAGCGAATTTTGACGGATCATCCACCACCTACACCCCGCAGCACTCCAGCCATGACCGGGAAACGGCAGATGGCTAAGCATCCTCACCGTTTGACGGACTTTTTCGCTCCGGCCGGAGGTAACACCAGGCATGATGGCGCCGAGGCCTACTCCCCGCAGCCGACCTCCAACGGAGCCCGGACCTCTCAGCAAGGTACTCGCACCACACAAAGAGCATCGGATGATGCATCTTCTTCCCCTCCACCCACGCCATCATCCTGCAGCCCGGTAAAGTCTAAACCCAGGCTGGATGGACAGGGATTGGGCCGGTCCACGAGTCCGGCAGCCAGCCAGGCCTCTGACTCGGGGGAGGATACCAGGGACCTGCCGGAATCCATTATCTCGTTCCCCACACAAAATCAGCCTGTAATTGACACTGTCCTCAGGGATATGCTGATATCCTTGAGGAGTACACTGCAGTCGGATTTGGCAGCCTGTATGCATCGCTTAACAGGAGATATACAGGAGGTTGGTACCAGAGTGAGTCATATTGAATCCAAAATGGAGGAATATGCTACTACTATAAATGAACTAGTTGACGCTAATGAAGATAGAGAAGCAGATAATGAGTGGATTAAAGCAAAGTTGGCAGATATGGAAGATAGGTCCAGAAGGAACAATCTTAAAATTAGGGGGATCCCTGAATCGGTTCAACAACATGACCTGAACCATTATGCTGCATCCATGTTTAAAGATATGCTGCCAGAGCTTTCTGACTTAGGCCTTGTACTCACGGCAGGACATGTCCGATGAAAACGGTCTGCAGACCGTTTCCATCGGACATGTCTGGCCGGGGACTGCCCGGGGACTTCTGTTCGATGGCTATACACACCATCGAACAGAAGCCCGCGCGTAAACATTACGCGGGGCGTGTCCGCGGTGTCGCCGCGTCGATGACGCGGTGTCGCCGCGACAATGACGCGGCGACGTGGGCGGGCCGCCTTAAATATGCTTCCACGCATGCGTCGAAGTCATTCGACGCATGCGAGGGATGCGGGCGGCAGGACATGTACGGTAGGTCTGTACAGACGACCGTACATGTCCGGGCGGACAGGTTTCCAGCGGACTGTTTTAAAACAAGTCCGTGAAACAGTTGTCCGCTGGAAACCTGTCCGATCCGTCCCAAAATGGTCCGCTCGGGCCAACACACGGCCAAACATGTCTGCTGAAACTGGTCTGCGGACCAGTTTCAGCAGACATGTTTGGTCGTGAGTACGGGGCCTTAGATGTCACTATTGATCGCATACATCGCCTGCCAAAGCCGTCACACCTGTCGAAGCAAGTTCCTAGAGATGTGTTACTACGTTTACATTTCTTCCATGTCAAAGAACGGCTTATGACCACAATGAGGAAAAGGGAACAGATCCCAGAGCAGTACCAGAACATACAGTTCTACGCAGATCTGTCCCAGTACACGCTGCAGAAAAGGAAAAATCTAACGTCTGTCACGAAAATCTTACGTAACCACAAAATAATATACAGGTGGGGATACCCGACAAAGCTTTCTGTAACCAAGGATAACCGCACCTACACAATATCAGCACTGGAGAAGGGCCTTGCCCTCCTCAGGGAGTGGGGGCTTCTCCCTGCTGAGGCTGTGAAGCAGGCCTTGACCAGCACTCCGCTTCATGTGGAGTCAGGCTGGAAACAAGTCACCTCCAGGAATGCAAAAACCCATACCTGATACTGTCCATGGTGGGTCTCTCAATTCCTACTTTGTCTCCCACATGTCACTAAGTTGTCGCCATTGACATTGTTACCCCAATTCTGTTGCAGCAGATAGCTGCCCCAAGTGACTTGTCGCTTTCTAGGGATGTGACCCTGGGCTCAGGGTCATTACTACATTGCTCTGTTCATGTTGTCCTTTTTTTTCTTACCTCCTTTTTCACATTTTATTTTATTTTTCTTCTTCATGATGTTCTCACTTCACCTATACCTCGCCCTTATGGATGTCGATGGATCGGAGTGCACTACTGTGCCCGGAATATTATCAAGGATGGCCTAGGATGCCAACTGACCCGAAAATGCACCCATGCTTATCCTGTGGACTGCTGGCCTTCTGGCTGTGAGTATTATTTGCTGGCCCTTTGTCTGTATTGTTACCAAATAACCACACTTGGCACCCTCTACACTGGACTGTTATGTCATCTCTCATCTTCCCAAGCATTAACCCCACCTACAAAATATGCCACTTAAAATAATATCTATGAACGTTAAGGGTTTAAACCACCCGGTGAAAAGGAAGTCAATGTGGAGCGAAGCCATTTCACATAATGGGGACATTTTATGCGCCCAGGAAACTCACTTTAGTAGCAAGGCTCCTCCTAAGTGTTCCCATAAATGCTTTCCCCATGTGTTCACGGCGAATGCAGACTCAAAAACTAAGGGAGTACTGATTGCTGTAAGGGATTCAGTGGCCTTCTCTTTACAATCCCAAGTTCAGGATCCGCTGGGAAGATTTCTCATACTACTGTGTGAAATAGACTCTGTTCCTTATACTATAGTGACGGCATATTCGCCAAACACCCACCAAATCCGTTTTTTCAACAACTTGATGAAGAAGGTTCTCAAACTAAAAAGAGGTCATTTGATTATATGCGGGGACTTTAATGTTGCACCTGACCCCAAGATGGACTCTACTTCCCATTCTACCCGCTATCAGCCTACCTTGCTTCCGTGTATGCAGAGCCAGGGTGTGTATGATGCCTGGCGCTGTTTACATGGATCCGAAAGGGACTACACCTATTTTTCTCCACCTCATAGGGTCTACACCAGGATCGATTTGTTTGTGGTGGACCAACAAGTGTTGTTGAAGACCATATCAGTGGACATTAATACCATAACATGGTCTGATCATGCGTCTATTGTCTTAACTGTTGAGGACTCAATTCCTCCCCAGAGGAGCCCTGTGTGGAGGCTCAACACCTTTCTTTTACAGCAACGTGATGCGAAGGAGGTGTTTGAGTCACACATAACTTCTTATTTTTCTGATAATGCTGGTTCTGTTGACAGTCCTTTTGTATTGTGGAATGCCCATAAGGCATACATGCGTGGTATTGGGATTCAGTTGGGGGCACGGTTTAGGAGGCAGAGGCAGCAGCGGGTTACTGAGCTGACTGATCAAATAACCCAACTAGAATTAATAAACAAACGGAATACATCCCCTACCGTCTCTGATCAGCTGATGAAACTTAGGTACGACCTTAGGCTCCTACTCCTAGAAAATTTCGAGCGTGCAACAAAAAAACTTAAGATGACATACTACTCCACAGGTAATAAAGCAGGGAAATTATTAGCACAAACCCTCAGGGGACATAGATATAAGCTTAAAATTCCGTACATTATCCACCCACAATCTAATCAGAAAGAATATCATCCCCAGAAAATTGCAGACGCATTCAGTCATTATTACAGCACCTTATATAATTTAAAGGATGACCCATCCACCTTTCAGCCCACTCCGAACATCATTGATCAGTTCCTTAATAAATTTAATATACCTAAATTGTCACCTGAGCACCTACTAACCTTAAATTCACCCTTTGATGACCAAGAACTATCCAAAGTAATAGATTCACTCCCCCTAAACAAATCCCCAGGACCAGATGGTTTTGGTAGTGAGTACTACAAAACGTTCAAATCAGTCATATCTCCGCACTTATTACAAGTGTTCCGTTCTGCTGCTGCTTCGGCCTCATTTCCACGAGAGATGTTGGAGGCCCTGATTGTCACTTTGCCAAAGCCCGGGAAGGAGCCCACCTGTCCTGCAAATTTTAGACCAATTTCCTTAATAAACATAGATATCAAGATCTATGCAAAAATATTAGCATTGCGTTTGGTGAATATACTACCGCTACTAATACACCCAGATCAAACAGGCTTCACAAAGCATAGGCAAACGTCAGACGCTACTAGACGCATGATAAATCTTATTCACCTGGCTCAGGTGCGACAAAGGCCTTCTCTGCTCCTATCTTTGGATGCAGAGAAGGCCTTTGATAGAGTCCACTGGTTGTATCTAACCAGGACATTGGAGGCTTTTGGCTTTAGAGGTGAGATTCTGTCTTCTATCTTAGCTCTTTACTCCAATCCCTCCGCCAGGGTTTTTATATCAGGTATTCTCTCCACCCCCTTCGCAATCTCTAACGGCACAAGGCAGGGCTGTCCCCTGTCCCCCCTAATTTTTAATTTAGTAATGGAGCCATTTGCTGTACACGTAAGATCACATCCTGACATAACAGGATTTGAGGTGGGCACTCAGAAGCATGCAATCAGTCTCTTCGCAGATGACATTATCATGATCATGACCAAGGTGGGTTCCTCCCTAGCCGCAACCTCTGAGGCACTAACATTATTTAACCGAATCTCTTATTACAAGGTCAATGAGAGTAAATCCTTTATCCTGGGGTTGGGAATTGACCCCGTCACTCGCTCTGGACTTCAATCTCAGTATCCATTTAAGTGGGTGGACAAGGGCATAAAATACCTAGGTATTACATTGACTGCCCAAGTAAAAGACCTAGTCGGTGCCAATTATACCCCATTCCTAAACGACCTAGGCAACAAATTACAGGACCTTTCCTGGAGGGAGTCCACCTGGTCTGGACGCTTAGCCGCATTTAAAATGATGGTTTTGCCTCAATTCATCTGTCTGTTTCGGAACCTCCCTATATCGGTTCCAACTAAATTTTTTCTAACAGCACAATCGCAAATTAATAAATTTTTATGGCAGGGCCAGAAAGCTAGGTGCGCTTCGCACAAACTACTGAGGTCCAGAGCGACGGGAGGGGTGGGACATGTTTCTCTTAAGGATTATCACATGGCAGCCATACTGGCCCAAACAAAGCATTGGTTTCCTGGCGGGGCTGCTACCAGATGGTTGGAGCTGGAAACCGTACAATGTTCTCGATATACTTTATACGATTTAATATTCTTTTGCAAAACTCCAACTAGTGTTCCTCCAGACCTGTCGCCTACTATATTAGCCTCATTGAAGACATGGAAGACATTCCTGAACGAACCACAGGGGGGCTCTAGCCACAAGACCTTACATCTGCCTGTCTCTGGCCTCAACCTAGCTATCCCGAACCTAAACATTGGTACGTGGGAATCTAAGGGCATTTTGTCCGTTGAGGACTTGAGAGTAGGCCCAGCAACCAAGTCCTTCCGGTCTCTTCAGATCGAATTTGGACTCGAAGGTAAAGATAACTATGCTTATACCCAGATATCTCATCTACTAGCTACTCCATTCGCATCGTCTATTATAGTCCCTTGGCGAGTGTACCTCTACCTATCCAATGCCAACTCGTCTATCAAGGGAATATCTCTATTTTACAACTTATTTGGCCAAAAAACTGAGTTTGATAAAACCCCTTCTATGAGAACCTGGGAACTAGACTTGAAGCGCTCCTACTCCTTGTCCCAGTGGAAGTTAGCCGTAGCGTCCAATTACAAAGCCACAAAGAGCGCTAATTTATGGGAGTTATCTCAAAAAATACTACTCAGATGGTATCTGACACCTACGAGGTTAGCGGGCTTTTCAAAGGGACAGTCCCCCTTATGTTGGCGAAAGTGTGGAGAGAGAGGCTCACTGATACATATATTGGGGAGGTGCCCTAAATTGGACTCCTTCTGGAGAGAGGTCTTTGACCTTATAGGGCGGCTGACTGGCTCCAGATTACCCTTCGGTCTAGGTAACGCGATCCTTTCCCTAGGTATTGAGGCTATACCCAGCTCTCACAGATGTATAGCATCTCATATTCTGCTGAGTGCAAGACTAGAGATAGTGAGGCGATGGAGGTCTGTGGAATTACCCACTATAATTGAAGTGATTAAAACTACCAATCTACATATTACATACGAATACATGTTTATGGCTTCTCAAAATAATCTTGAACGTGGGCGACGGGTCTGGAACCCATGGATAACATGGTATAAACAGAATGTAAATAGGCCATAACATCAAACCTTTATATTGGAGGTATACTCTTCTGTCGTATCCTTTGTTCTTTCCTTATCTTCACCTTTTCTTTATTTTTCTTGATTTTATTTCTTTTTTCCTCTATCACTAACACATGGTTTGAGTTCGAGGGTCAATGCTGGTTGTGGATTGGGGAGGATGGCGGGGCCCGGTGGGTTGGGGTCCGGCTTCCCGGCGGCAGTGTGATCCCTAAGGGGCGCCGGGGGTCTGGGGCCTTTCCTGGGGGGCTCTGTGTCCTCTTATGTACTGCGGCTTTAGGTTTAAAAGTGCTGCTACACATGAAGCTGATGGTCATACCAGTGAACTCATTTAGGATATTTTATTTTATTTAGTTTGTTTTATTTTGCCTAATTCTACTTTCTACTCTTCTCACTTGTGTTGATGTTCTGGTGTATATTGGTTCGGGACGGTTACAGTATGAAAATGCGTGTTTTCATTAAGAAGTATCTGCAAATGTGTAACATTTTGAGTCCATTGTTGGGCATTCCTTATTTTTGCCTGGACTTTTATACACCGTATGCTGTATTGGTTAATATGCTTTTAAAAATACTAATAAAAACTTAATGATTGAAAAAAAAATGGTCATTCTTCCCAAGCTCCTCTATTTGTTTCAGACGTTACCCATCCCGATCCCGTATGCCCACCTTCGTAAACTCCAGAGTGACATGTTAAAGTTTGTCTGGAACTACAAGAAACATAGGATCCCTGGGTCGGTCATGACAGCATCACGGGGGACGGAGGTCTGGCATTCCCTAACCTCGTTAGATACTACCAAGCCACCCAGCTGCACGAGATAGTCTCTTGGTTCCCCCAGAGGTCCTTCAATAAGTGGACGGAAATAGAAAAAATATAGTTAGCCCCGGTTCATCCAAATATCCTCTTGTGGGATGCAAATGTGGAGGTAGAACCTGACCGATTGCTGGGCTCAATGTCTTTACTTCGGGGGCTCTGGCGCAAAATGTCCCGAGAGGTAGTGCTCAAGTCCGAGTGCTCCTTGCTGAATTCTTTTGTCTGCAACCCCAAGATACCAGACAGCCTAACTCACCAGATGTCCTGACCCTGGGCCTCTCGGGATTTATTCCACTTTGGGCACTTAGTTGACCCTAGGTCCCGAGAGCTGCTAACATTCTCGGAGCTCCAGGCGAAACACGATTTGCCCAGACAGGTATTCTACAGCTACCTACAGATAAGACACTATGCCCAAACCATAGCCCCAAGGCTCCAGATCTCACAACCGTCCCCATTTGAACGTATTGTTCTGGAGGGGCGCCATAGACGGGGATTGATCACAGACATTTACCAGCTCCTGAATGCGTGTGATTGGCCAGGGCGGGGGAAGAATGCGTACATGTTGAGGTGGGAGAGGGAGCTAGGAGAGCCACTGCCGATGGAGGCCTGGTGGGCCGTCTGGAGGCAGGCCGCTAAATCCTCCATATGTACCCTGTATAAAGAAAACTCATATAAGATCCTTTTTTTTTGGTACCAGACCCCGGACATACTCCATAAAATATACCCCTCCACTTCTGATCGATGTTGGCGTTGCCATCAAGACAGAGGGGGTTATTTACGAAAGGGAAATCCAATTTGCACTACAAGTGCATTTGGAAGTGCAGTCGCTATAGATCTGAGGGGGACATGCAAGGAAAATAAAAAACAGCATTTTTGCTTGCACATGATTGGATGGTAAAATCAGCAGAGCTTCCCCTAATTTCAGAGCTACCCCTCAGAACTACAGCGACTGCACTTACAAGTGCACTTGCAGTGTACTTGTAGTGCAAAGTGGATTTGCCTTTAGTAAATCAACCCCAGAGGCTCTCTCTTCCACATTTACTGGGCGTGCCCCCTTATTACCCAGTTTTGTCAGTCCATGCAACAACAACTACTTACCCGTCTTTTTGAGGTACCAATCCCCCTGACCCCTAAACTATTTTTGCTAGGCATCTCCCAACCCCGACTTGCCAAGCCATACAAAAAACTACTTAGACACATTTTAACGGCAGCTAGGTGCTTGATAGCCCTTAATTGGAAGAAATCCACACCCCCATCCCAGGAAGCCCTCTATGCTAGGGTCGAGGACGTGGAGCTGATAGAACGGATGACAGCCAGGATATGTGATGGCATGGACGCCCATAACGAGGTCTGGAGTGAGTGGCATCGGCGGGAGGACACACCGGGAGCAGGCGAGGAAGCAGACGCGGTAAGAAACAGATATAGCAAATCCATCACTAATATGTATTCCCTGAATACCCAACAACCATACAGTATTGTTGCATATATTAAAATCATAAAGATTAAAAAAATAATAATAATAATAAAAAACACATGATGTGAATTCCAATAAAATTATTAAACATATACCCTATTTATCGGCCTAACAAAGCGTGCCGGCGTATAACGCGCACCCCAATTTTAACCACTTGACAACCGGGCCTATTTTGGCATTTCTCTCCTTCATGTAAAAATCACAATTTGTGTTGCTAGAAAATTAATCAGAACCCCCAAACATTATATATATATATTTTTTTTAGCAGACATCCTAGGGAATAAAATGGCAGTCATTGCAACTTTTTTTCTCACACGGTATTTGCGCAATAATTTTTCAAACACCTTTTTTTGGAAAAAAAGCAGTTTCATTAATTAAAAAACAAAACAGTAAAGTTAGCCCAATTTTTTTTGTATAATGTGAAAGATGATGTTACGCCGAGTAAATAGATACCAAACATGTCACGCTTTAAAATTGCGCACACTCATGGAATGGCGCCAAACTTCGGTACTTAAAAATCTCCATAGGCGATGCTTTACATTTTTTTACAGGTTACTATTTTCGAGTTACAGAGGAAGTCTAGTGCTAAAATTGTTAGCACTAGACCATGCGACGATACCTCACATGTGGGGTTTGAACAGGGTTTACATATGTGGGCGGGACTTGCATGCATGTTTGCTTCTGCGTGCGAGCTACCGGGGATAGGGGCGTTTTAAAAAAAAATAATTCATTTTATTTTTATTTTACTTAATTTTTTTTATTTTTACACTTTTATTTTTATTTTTTTTTATCACTTTTATTCCTATTACAAGGAATGTAAACATCCCTTGTAATAGAAATCAGTGTGACAGGTCCTCTTTATGGAAAGATGTGGGGTCAATAAGACCCCACATCTCTCCTCCAGGCTTACAAGCATGAAATCGGTGAAAAAACATTCACCAATCTCACACCGACAGCCGCGATTGCGGCTTTGTTTACTTCCGGGTACCGGGCGTGACGTCATAACATCGCGCTCGGGCCTCCGACGGTCATAGAGATGACTGGTGACCATCTGGTCACCAGTCATCTCTATGCTTCCCCAGCCAGCGCCGGCCGATTCGCTCTTCGGGCCCTCAATGGCACGGAAGAGCCCGGAGAAGCACCGGATGGCGGCGGGAGGGGTGAGACGTCCCCTCCCGCTTCCTATAAGAACGATCAAGCGGCAGAACTGCCGATTTGATCATTCTTATTGTGCACAGAATCGCCGGCTGAAGACAGTGATATCTGAACGATGCCTGTAGCTGCAGGCATCATTCAGATATCACTGCACAAAGTCGAGGACGTATTTTGTCGTTCAGCGGTTGTAAAGTGGTTAAGAGGGAATTTTCTGGAAAAATGATTTTTTTAAGATAAGCAGCAATGTACAGTAAAAACAGTAAATTACGTGAAATATATGCAAAATTAAATAGGATGCATACCAAATAATTCATGCAATAGTGTGCACCAAGTGAATATATGACAAGTGCTCCTCCACAACAATGAATAAAATAAAATAGGTCCAATCACAATCTGTTCCAAGCTCATAACAAGGTTTACAATCCATGTATTGAGTTGTTTTAAAGGATAAGTGTGTGACTAGCCGTAAAAAATAAATATGTTCCCTCTTGGCATTTTCTAATCTTTTTTGAGTAAAAAATACTTGCCTTGCCTGGTGCAGAAGCCCGACAAGTTAATTATGGGGTTCTCCTCTGGAGAGAAACTACCTATGGCATACCTCGGAGGGGAAGGAGGAGGACAAGCGCCCGCCAGAAATCATCGCCGGAAATCACTGAGCCGTCATCTCCACTCGGCTCTCACTCGGCTGTCACGTCACACATGCACAGTCCCGCCTCCGCCATCGGCATTGGACCATCTCCTGTGACAGACAGAACACTGGTCCAATGCTGGTGGCGGAGGCGGGACTGTGCGTGTGTGACGTGACAGCCGAGTGAGAGCCGAGAGGAGATGATGGCTCGGTGATTTTCGGCATGTGCTCGTCCCCCTCCTTCCCCTCCGAGGTATGCTATCGGCGTATATTGCACACCCACGATTTTCCCCTGATTTTGTGGGGAAAAAAGTGCACGGTATACGCCGATAAATACGGTATATATATATTAATACTACCCATGATTATTAATTTGAAATGAAACAATTTAAGTTTAATTCTATGTTTAGGCGCTAGTGACCGCATCTCGTGTATCCATCTGGATTCACTTTTGCCTAATTCTCGGACCTTGTGGCTTCCCCTCCAGTGAGGTGTATATTTGTCTATAGCCAAAACTTCATATCTTTCGAGTTTTTTGATGACATAGTGCAAAATGACGTGTGCTTAGGGAAGCCCTTTTCTATATTTTGCACATGTTCCCTTATGCGTTTCCATAAGGGTCTTTTTGTGCGCCCTATGTATTGTAATGAGCAGGAGCACTGAAGGACATACACCACACCCTCTGTTCTACAGGTTATGATATCTTTTATTTCATATTCTTTTTGGGTGACATTCGATGTGAATTTAGAGCATTTTGATCCATTAAAATTGTTTTTTTTACAAGCGTAACACCGCTTGCAAGGAAAGAAACATTTTCCCTGATAGAAAGTAAGTGTATTTGTTTTAGTTGGGGGGTCTGGGACATTTTTTGCCACCAGATCCCTCAAAGTAGGGGCTTTTCTATAAATTACCCTGGGGAGACTGAGCAGTATACTTTGTAACTGCCTGTCTGCTTGTAATATAGGCCAGTGTTTTCTGAAGATAGATTCTATGGCCCAGATCCACGAAGAGGTTACGTCGGCGTATCTATTGATACGCCGCATAACTTCTAGGATGCTCCGGCGTATCTTTGTTATGTATCCACAAAACAAGATACGCCTGAAGCTGGGCTAGATCCGACTGACGTACGTCTTAGTACACCATCGGATATAAGGTGCATATTTCCGCTGGCCGCTAGGTGGTGCTTCCGTTGATTTCCGCATCGAGTATGCAAATTAGCTAGATACGCCAATCCACAAACGTACGTTCGCCCGGCGCAAATTTTTATGTCGTTTACGTAAGGCTTTTTTTGGCGTAACGTTACCCCTGCTCTATGAGGCGTACGCAATGTAAGTATGGACGTCGGGCCAGTGTCGAATTTTCCGTTGTGTACATCATTTGCGTAAAACGTTAGCGAATAGGGCTTTGCGTAAATTACGTTCACGTCGTCTAGGCATTGAGCGGGCGTAATTTAATTTGAAAATTCGACGTGATACTAAGCATGCGCGCGCATGCGCAGTACGAAAAAAGCGTCATTTACGTGAGGTCAAGCTTATTTTACAAAAAACACGCCCCCCTGTTCATCATTTGAATTCCGCGCCCTTACGCCGGGAGATTTATGCTACGCCGCCGTAACTTTAGAGGCAAGTGCTTTGTGAATACAGCACTTGCCTCTCAAAGTAGCGGCGGCGTAGCGTAACTACGATACGCTACGCCTGCCTAAAATGACGCCGCCCTAAGTGGAACTGGCCCTATTTGTTTATACTGAACACTGTAATTTAGAATAATAGGTAATTCGTTTTCCAATCTACTCTTCTTCTCTTTGTCCTGTATAAGCATGTCCCTTGGGATTTCATGTACTTTCTTGATTTGTGCTTGTATGAATTCTTCATTATAGCCCTTAACGAATTTGGTGCCAACCGCATTGGCTTGTTCCAAGAATACCTGGGTATCTGTGCAAATTCTCCGAATCCTCATCATTTGCCCTTTGGGTATGTTAATCAACCAGGGATCAAAATGACAACTATCCACCGGTATATAGCTGTTTCTTTCTACTGGTTTGAAGTATGTTGTTGTAGTGATTTTTTGAGCCTCCAGTGTGATTTCCAAATCAAGGAACTGAATAGTTTTGTCGCTGATTGTATAGGTCAGCTTGATATTCTTTTGATTCTCATTCTCATTCTCAGCCTATCAAAAAATTTAATCAGCGAAACCTCATCGCCTTTCCAAATCACTATGCAGTCATCAATGTACCTTCTGTACGATACTAGTTGGTCAGGTACATCTGCATAGATGGCCGTTTCTTCCCACTCAGACATGAATACATTGGCCACACTTGGTGCATACTTTGCTCCCATCCCTATTCCATTTAGTTGTCTGTAGTAATCAGAGTCAATAATTGTGCTGGAGACCAAAGGCCAAACATCTCAAAACAAATTGTTTCTGCTTCGAGCTAAGTAGGCCAAAATTATTCAAAGCCCACTTAGAGGCCTTAATGGCTTCTTCATGATTGATGACTGTATAGAGTGATGCCACATCCGCTGTGGCTATCAAATATCTTTGTTGTGTATTGATTGCTACAGTATCAAGAATCTGGATGAGATGCTTGGTGTCTCTCAAAAATGCCTGTGTTTGGGGAACCAATGGCTGGATGAATTTGTCAACATACTCCCCCAGTCTGGAATTGATAGATTGAATCCCATTAATAATGGGTCTCCCTGGTGGTCTGAGAGGATCCTTATGGATTTTTGGGACTGTGTATATAATCGGAACCCTACACACATCTGGGATAAGGTATTTTTCTTCTCTTTTGTTAAGAACTCCTCTCTCCCTTCCTTTTTGAACAAGCTCAGATAGCTCCTCCTTGTATTCTGCCGTAGGGTTTCCCGTAAGTTTAATATAGGTATTGGTGTCATTAAGTTGGTTGCACAGTTCCTCATGGTAGTATTCTTTCGATAGGACCACAATGGCCCCGCCTCTGTCGGCAGGCCTAATAATTACTTGTTTATTATCTTCCAATTCTTTAATCCCCTTATGTATAGCCTTAGAATCCGGCATTCTTTTGATTTTTAGTTTCTCCAAATCCCTTAGTACCATCTTGTTGAACACCTCTACATGTTGGTTGTTATGCACCTGTGGATTGAAGAGAGACTTATTTCTTAATTCACTGTGTTGTACTCTCCCCGCCAAATTAATTCTATCTGGTTCATTCCTTATGGGTTGATGTACTTTTTGATATTCAATTTTCTTGTCTATTTTTGAATATCTACATATACGTCAAATTTGCTTAGGTTCCTTTAGGGAGAAAACTTTAGACCCTTATCCAATGTGATCATTTCTGTTCGTGTTAATTCAACTCCACTAATGTTAAAAATGCCTTCACCTATTGTACTTTTCTTCTTTTGGATCTTGTATCCCCCTCTGCATCCCCTCTTTCGTTTGGACTTCGAGTGTGTGTTGTCTGTTCGTACCGAGAGGGTGATCTCTCGCTCCTGCGGTATTCTAAAAAAGGTTGAAAGTCTGTTTCCTCTCTATAGTTGCCTAATGGCTCATACTTATTGTAAGTATGTATCGGGCTTCTCCTGTTGTCATATTGGTAATGATCTCTGTGGGATGAACCATCCTGCTGGTATTGCTGGGACGGGCCTCCTTGGGAATTGATTATATTGGGATGGATAAGTGTCTCTAGGGTCCCTATGATCTTGGTTATAATGACTATTGTTCATAACCCCCTTGATTGCCCGATTGGTTGTGTGGGGGATTCTGAGATTTTTGATTGTTCTTGTTTTTCCAAAATGGTTTCTTAGGTGACTTAGACCGGGGTTTCTGATTATTTTTATTCCTCCACCACGGTTTCGGAGTTCCAGGTCCATTTTGGTCATCTCTATATGGTCTATTCTGACCATTTGGGTAATCTCTATGGGATCTTTCATAGTCACCTCCAGTATGTCTGGAAGGTTCAGGTGATGCATATCTAAAGTCCCTAGCAGGGGATATAATTCGTACCTCTCTATCAGGGGAGGACGATACAGACCCCTTATTGCCATCTTTAAGATTACGTTGCCATTTAAAGGTCTGATGTAATTGGTAGTCTTTGGTATCCCTAAGGTGCTTCCTCTTTTTTCGTTGTTTAATTTCTAAATCTTTTTGTTCCAAAACTTTATTAAGTTGATTCGTGAGTGTCACAGAAGAGGGGGAATCTTTATGACCCTCTAGGAAAACTTTGCAATCCGCAATCTGTTTATTAATATTAGCGAGTTTTCTCTGTTTCCTCTTAATTAGAAATTGCAATACTTCCAATCCCTTATCGTTATAAAACTTGAACCATTCCTCAATAGAATCTTTGTAAAGTAGTTCATCATTAATGGGAACATCCCATCTGAGCCTCCTTGGGACTATTCCTTCTTTGATATATTGCTCATGAGTAGTCAAATCCCACCATACGCTCATTTTTCTCCATTAGGTGACCAAATTTCCTGAAGTTGGTATCTAAATTACCTGTCTCAGAAATGGTCTTTGTAGTAAAGACATCCTTCAAGTCTACTGTACGGTTTTCCATATATTTAAATATATCCATAATTGCTGCTAGTAGTGGTAGATAGTGAATGTGAAAAATATAAAATATCTGAAAATGTGAACTCAAAAGATTTGATGACAACACTGCAAAATGTATTTAAGGATTTAATACAAGACCCATCCGAAATAATAATCGATCGAGCACACAGAATAATGGGAACAAGAAGACCAGACCCTAGTAGACCAAGAGATGTAATATGCAGGATGCATTATGCTCAAACAAAGGACAAAATTATAACAGCTGTACGTCAAAATAAAAACATATAATACGAGGGAACACAATTAATATTTTTCCAGGACTTATCTAAATACACATTGGATAGGAGAAGAGCATTAAAGCCTCTTCTGGAACAACTTATAAAGAAGAATCTCCAATACAGATAGAAATGTCCATTTCAGTTACAAGTTAAAAACAAAGGATTAACAGTGACTCTTAGGCCCCATACACACCATAGAATCTATCCGCAGATAAATCCCAGCAAATGGGTTTCAGCGGATAGATCCTATGGTGTGTACACGCCAGCGGATCTTTATCCGTGGATATTTATCCCCTGGGATGGATTCCAGCAGATCGGATATTCGCTGACATGCAGAACAAATCCATCTGCTGGAATCCATCCCAACGGATGGATCCGCTGGTCTGTACAGACTCACCGGATCCATCCGTCCTAAGGGATCCCCCGCATGCGTCGTAATGATTTGACGCATGCGTGGAATTCCTTATATGACAGCGTCGCGCACGTCGCCGCGTCATAATCGCGGCGACGGCGCGACACGTCATCGCCAGAGGATTTCGGCGCGGATTTCAATGCGATGGTGTGTACACGCCATCGCATAGAAATCTGCTGAAATCCTCGAGAGGATTTATCCGCGGAAACGGTCCGCTGGACCGTATTCGCGGATAAATTCTCCCGTGTGTATGGGGCCTTAGGCCTCGTAAACACGACCGAACATGTCTGCTGAAACTGGTCCGCGGACCAGTTTCAGCAGACATGTTCGGTCGTGTGTAGGGCCGACCGGACAATTTTCCAGCCGACCGGACAGGTTTCCAGCGGACAAATGTTTCTTAGCAAGCCATGAATAAGCACTGATTTTGTGCGAAACGTCGGCTGTTCCCCTGTTTCTGTTGTTTTGATCTGGTGATGTATTTGCTGTTCATTTAATAAAAGACAACCTGTACGGTTTTTGTAGTGCGGCCATCCATCCTTCATCTATCTTTTATGCTTGCCTAGTGCACCGCCAGCACCCTTGGAATCCTGTAACAGTGTGTGACCGTATAGTAGACCCACCTGGAGCGGTGACTTTCTTTCTTCTAAGAAACATGTCCGCTGGAAGCCTGTCCGTTGGACATGTCCGATGGTCAGTACGACTCATCGGACATGTCCGCTGGCTCGGGAACCCGCGCATGGCATCGAAGTGATTCGACGCATGCGTGGAAGCATTGAACTTCCGGGTTCGCGCACGTCGCCGCGTCATCATCGCCGCCACGTCGCCGCGTTGTCACCGTGTCGTCTGTCCGCGGGGAATTTGGTCTGATAGTGTTTACAGCCATCAGACCAAATGATCCCAGCGGACATGTCCGATGAAAACGGTCCGGGGACCGTTTTCATCGGACATGTCTGCTCGTCTGTACGAGGCCTTAGGAACCTGGAGGACCTACTGGAATTTCTGGGGGCTCTCCGGCTCACGGAAATAGAAATACCAGACTGGCGAAAGATGCAAATGGGAACAATTAGAAGGCCATAGAGGGACTCGGACATTGGGGATGCAGGGGGATGGGGGATTGGGTGGGGGGACGGATTGGGATATAAAGGGATATAAATGTAGGTGGATGGGTGAGCAGTAATTGATTAGATTGAGAGGAGATTAAATTAATCACATTCAATATTGAACACATAAATAGCACACAAAGTAACAACACATTTAAATGGAGGCAACATTTATAAACACACACGTAATTAGGGGGGGGGGGGGGTAAACCTTTTTTTCACTTACAAGGGTAAAACTGAATTCACGGTTCCTTAATTACATTTGCACAATAACACATTAAGAAAATTACTTCCTCCCCAACAAAATAAATAAAGGGGCTAGAGGACATTAGTTCTGAGAAAAGGTTACGAGCACTGAACCTATTCTCTTTGGAGAAGAGACGCTTGAGTGGGAATATGATTTCAATGTACAAATACCGTACTGGTGACCCCACAATAGGGAAAAAATGTTTCCGCGAAAGGAAATTTAATAAGACACATGGCCATCCACTAAAATTAGAAGAAAATCGGTTTAAACTTAAACCGCATAGGGGGTTCTTTACTGTAATAGTGGTAATTCTCTTCCACAGGCTGTGGTTTTAGCGTGATGCATCGATAACTTCAAAAAAATTATTAGATAAGCACCTGAATGACCACAACATACAGGGATATACAATGTAATACTGACATAAAATCACACACTTAGGTTAGATTTTACCGTGACCTGTGATCAGCTGTGTCCAAAGGAAGCAGTGGTAACAGAGTGCACTGGATGCATGCCCCCATCCAGAACTGGAACCCCGCACTGTATCAGTCTGTTGGCGAGAAGTAGTTAATATTTCACTTTAAACATTATTAAAATTGCTGTCCCCTGGCCCTCACCAGTAGATATTTGTTTGCAATGACAGCTCCCGGGAGTTTAGTTCCTATTGCCATAGCCCCCAAGGGGTGAAGGTGCCATCATTGTTGTGCTGGCAAACTAATCAATGTACAGTATGCATGTGAAGAGGCACACTGAGTTTCTGAAAGATCAACAGGTAGTTTTCTGTACTGTTGGTTGTGAGTGTCACCGGCGCAAAAGGAAATAAATAAATAAATAGATGTGAACTGTGATCTGCTGCAGTACTGTATGCCCTTAGTGGGGGTCAATAGTGCTCTAAGAAGAAAAATGTTACTGCGCTGATCTAATTATCCAGAGGTATTTAATCTCTGGGAATATGGACATAAGTGAAATATCAGGGCCACAATGTACCCAATCTTAAGTGTGAATAACCTGAATACAAACAATAAAAAATATAAGAAATATATGAGTCATACAAATGTGACACAGTGATTTCAAACTTAAATCATATATCTAGATCAGTGTGTCAGCATACAATCCATATGCCACAGTGCTTCTATGAGAAAAATGGCTGTTGCTGCTACTGACCAACCAAATAGTGAAAACAATACGAAAGATATTACAACATTTTTTTTATTATATATATATGTGTGTGTAAAAACCCAATATGCAGTATGCCAACTGCACTGTGAGTTGTCCAATAACCGATATTGGAACAAAATAAAATAAATATCAATAAAAGTGAAATAATTATCAAACAACCATACAAATGTGCAATGTGCTGGCTGCACTTAAAAATAGTCCAAATGACAGGCAATCTTGCTCTTATACAATAGGTTCCAGCAAACACAAGGTTCAATGTTGGTAATGCTGTGTACAGGAAAGTGCCGCTATCTCTTCCACCCGACAAAGATGTGCCACCATCACCAATGGTTAAAATCAACACTCACCAGACCCCAGATATTATTAGGCTCCAAAGTGGTGTCTTTTCTTTGTCGGTCAGTGGGTGTTGCCTCCTTTTCCCTTTTACAAGGTGTCATCAATTCCTCAAAAACAAGGGGCTCATCATGGTGTAGTATATTAAAATATGTATTTATTTAAAAAGGTAAAAAAATATAACACTTACAATATAAAGTGCCTCTGACCGGCACTGAGTGTCTTTGGCAGTGTCAACCGTTAAAAGCCGCTGACCAGCATTTAAGTGGCGTCCTAAGAGGTGTGCTTGCCCCGCTGTGCTCCGCATGTATTGCTACAAGGGGTCCGTGCGCGCTGGTGTGCTGCACCCTCAATGTGTGTGTCCAAACAGCCTCTACGCGTTTCGCTAGTTGCGTCGTCAGGAGAGCTGTGGACACTACTGTATTTATACCCCTGTGGATTCCCTGAAATGCTGCAAGGTAGTCACAGGAAACAGGAAGTCTTCCGGCCACCATCTCAGCTGGTGGTGCAGGAAGTTCCTGTTCCACCATTTTGGTTCCTGGATACCTGGCTGTTTGCCAGTCCTGGCCATTCACAGGAAACAGGAAGTCTTCCGGCCGCCATCTTAGCTGATGGTGCCGGAAGTTCCTGTTCCACCATTTTGGTTACTGGATACCTGGCTATTTGCCAGTCCTGGTTGTTGTTACTGGGTGTCAGCAATAAAAATATAAATATAAATATGCCCAGCAGCCAGGGTGGCTGTATGTGTGGGGCGCTATGTGCGCTGCTACCTCCGTTCGTTTGTGCACCTCCCCCCACCCCTGTGTGCGGGCGCTTGTCGCCCTGTGTGTTATTCCCTGTATTACAGCCTAAACAGTAGTGTCCACAGCTCTCCTGACGACGCAACTAGCGAAACGCGTAGAGGCTGTTTGGACACACACATTGAGGGTGCAGCACACCAGCGCGCACGGACCCCTTGTAGCAATACATGCGGAGAACAGCGGGGCAAGCACACCTCTTAGGACGCCACTTAAATGCTGGTCAGCGGCTTTTAACGGTTGACACTGCCAAAGACACTCAGTGCCGGTCAGAGGCACTTTATATTGTAAGTGTTATATTTTTTTACCTTTTTAAATAAATACATATTTTAATATACTACACCATGATGAGCCCCTTGTTTTTGAGGAATTGATGACACCTTGTAAAAGGGAAAAGGAGGCAACACCCACTGACCGACAAAGAAAAGACACCACTTTGGAGCCTAATAATATCTGGGGTCTGGTGAGTGTTGATTTTAACCATTGGTGATGGTGGCACATCTTTGTCGGGTGGAAGAGATAGCGGCACTTTCCTGTACACAGCATTACCAACATTGAACCTTGTGTTTGCTGGAACCTATTGTATAAGAGCAAGATTGCCTGTCATTTGGACTATTTTTAAGTGCAGCCAGCACATTGCACATTTGTATGGTTGTTTGATAATTATTTCACTTTTATTGATATTTATTTTATTTTGTTCCAATATCGGTTATTGGACAACTCACAGTGCAGTTGGCATACTGCATATTGGGTTTTTACACACACATATATATATAATAAAAAAAATGTTGTAATATCTTTCGTATTGTTTTCACTATTTGGTTGGTCAGTAGCAGCAACAGCCATTTTTTCTCATAGAAGCACTGTGGCATATGGATTGTATGCTGACACACTGATCTAGATATATGATTTAAGTTTGAAATCACTGTGTCACATTTGTATGACTCATATATTTCTTATATTTTTTATTGTTTGTATTCAGGTTATTCACACTTAAGATTGGGTACATTGTGGCCCTGATATTTCACTTATGTCCATATTCCCAGAGATTAAATACCTCTGGATAATTAGATCAGCGCAGTAACATTTTTCTTCTTAGTTTTCTGTACTGGCATTGTTTTTAATAAGGGTGACACGTATTGCAGAGATTTTTTTTTTTCTTGCATCTTGCCCTAACATAAACAGTAAATGATTTGTTTGTTCAGACATCCCAACATTTTAATGCTGAATCAAATATTTTGTGTGGGGATTAATGCAGAGGCTTCATCCAGTACTGGGATATATGAATTGATATGTGTGTGCCTTAAGCTGTTTGACCCATTTGATACTTTGGAAATCATGCATATGTCAATAGAAATGGAGGAGATTATTTATATCACACCTTTCATTATGGTAATATTTTTTGCAATACTTTTAAATGGCACAGAACTCCTAACTTTTTCATAACCTTTGTTCAATCAGAATGATTAGGACAGTTAAGCTAAAATGTTACTTTCCTCCATCTATTCAAGGATAAAAAATGCTGAAACAAGATTGAAGAAGACTCAGGGGAAGAATCAAAGAAGAGATGAAATGTCTTACATTGAAATCATAATCTGGAAATTACAATTCTGATCTTGACTTTCATGCAGAACCAAGCAGCCAGCAAAAGCATAGGACGTGGAAATCCTAATGAAAACATTACTATTTGCAAGTCAGGCAAACATAATTAACTACTCAGGAAAAGATAAAAAAATTGAAAGCAGTGTTTCATGCTTTGTTTTAGTTCGCAAAGCCACTTAAACTAAAATGTAAGCAACATAAGTACTGCAGACCTGTGCTTTTTTAAAGAATAGGTTCACCTTTTGTAACATGTTATACTGTATCTTACACCTGTGTATAAGGTGTAAGATGTAACATGTTACTGTGCTCTTTGCAACTCCCGATCAGCAACTGTGACCGAGGGTGGGGGATACATCGCTCCGCCCATACAGCCACTTCATTCATTCACACAGATCTTTGAATGAATGAACTACAAGTCCTGGCTTCTACCGCAGCAGGTTGCTTGTAGTTCACACTGAACTGCAATGAGTACTCATATAGTTCATTGATTCTTCCAACAACAGTACAGGAGGTATGGACAGACAGTTATACTGAGTGTCTGTATGAGCCTGGCATTGTACCCACAATCCACTGATCACAAGTGCAATGTTTTACAGGCTGCAATGTAAAACCATAATAAATGCATTTTTTTTTAACTGCAAAATCATGTGCATGTATTATTTTATGTTTTTAAAGTGAACTTATCCTTTAAATTGGGATGCCAAAACCTGGTTTTAGTTCCGGATAGTAGAGAATTGTTAGGGCCTGTTTTTTATTGTCATTTTTTATTGTCTTCCCCATTAGGGTTATGTCCCCTAATTCCATGGGCCACAACAGAAGCAAATATGTAGCTTCCCATATTCAGAGGCAATTGCTAGAAGAGGAGACATGACTGTGATATTTATTTGCTATGCTTGTTTCAGGAATAGCTTTTCCCCACATTCTGTCCCAGTAACAAGTCACCAGGAACATGAATATGGTCAGTATTAACAATCAACCCCTCTCCCACTACCCAAAACTAGAAAAGAATGCTCCAATTTAAGGTTAGGGCAGCTTGGATAATTACCTTTGGTGCCAACGTTAGCAAGTACAACCATCTTTCATTACATCCCATTATTTTTTTAATATCATTAGAGATTGAGAATATATATACTTGATTATTACTAATTATTAGTGAACTGGTTCACTTAACCACTTCATTACTGGGCACTTAAACCCCCTTTGTGTCCAGACCAATTTTCAGCTTTCAGCGCTGACGCATTTTGAATGACAATTGCGCGGTCATACAACACTGTACCCAAATTATATTTTTATCATTTTTTCCCCACACATAGAGCTTTCTTTTGGTGGTATTTGATCATCTCTGCAATTTTTATTTTTTGCGCTATAAACAGAAAAAAACAGAAAATTTGGAAAAAAAAACACAATATATTTTACTTTTTGTTATAATATATCCCATTTTTAAAAAAAAAAATATATATATTTTTCCTCGGTTTAGGCCGATACGTATTCTTCTACATATTCGCAATCGCAATAAGCGTTTATTGATTGGTTTGCGCAAAAGTTATAGCGCCTACAAAATAGGGGATAGATTTATGATTTATTTTATTTTTTTATTTTTTACTAGTAATGGCGGCAATCTGCGTTTTTTTTTGTCAGGCCTGCAATATTGCGATATTGCAGCGGACATATCGGACACTTTTGACACAATTTTGGGACCATTCACATTTATACAGCGATCAGTGCTATAAAAATGCACTAATTACTGTATAAATGTGACTAGTAGGGAAGGGGTTAACACTAGGGGGTGAGGAAGGGGTTAAATGTATTCCCTGGGTGTGTTCTAACTGTGTGGGGGAGGGGGGTGACTGGGGGAGGTGACCGATGCTGTGTCCCTATGTACAAGGGACACAGATCAGTCTCCTCTCCTCTGACAGCACGTGGAGCTCTGTGTTTACACAAAGAGCTCCACGTCCCTGCTGTGTTACCGATGATCGCGTGTACCCGGCGGACATCGCGGCCGCCAGGTACACGCATCGGCTTCCCAGCGATGCGCCGGGACAGCGTTTACCCGCTGCGCGCCCCCCAGCGGCGCGCGCGGGTAATGTAAACAATAGGACGTCTAAAGACGTCCACTCGGCACTTCAGGTCCGCGCTGCAGACGTCTTTTGACGATAGCGCGGATCTGTAGTGGTTAAACCCCTTACCAGTTCACTTTCCACAGGTAGAGTATTTCTGTCTACTCTCCTTTCAGAGGGTCCCCCAGTGATCTATTAAAGTCTTAGTAAAACTTAGTCCCCTTACCCACCCCTTCTCAAACTGACCTGTCACCTCTTCCATGGATTTTAATTCTAAATACTGTAGGTTAGCTCAATGGGGATCACTTTCCCTGGTAAAAAGAGAAGTCCAAACGACAGGTTTTCTTAAAATATGACTTATAGACAGTTTTATTTTGAAAAGGTTGCATTCAAATCAAATAAACAAAAGAGAAAATAAATCCTCGCCATGCAGGCACTAACTAAACAGTTTAGGATCCTACCTCACAGGTGAAGTGCTTCTCCCAGTCACTTACAAAACAAAGACAATGCAAACCTTCTTTCTGTCTCTCACAAAGCAAGAAATCACATCAGTAGCTCTCTCTCAGGTATGGCTTCCTGAGTTCTAGGCCAAGAGCAATTATTTGCTCCAGTCCTGCTTTATTTACAGTGACTTGCACAAACTAACTAAACAGTTCAGGATCTTACGTCACAGGTGAAGGGTTTCACCCAGTCACCCACAAAACAAAGATAATGCAAACCCTTTTTCTGTCTCTCACAAAGCAGACATCACGTCAGTAGCTCTCTCTCAGGTATGGCTTCCTGAGTTCCAGGCCAAGAGCAATTCTTTGCTCCAGTCCTGTTTTATTTACAGTGACTTGAAAAAGTATTCATGGGGAGGCGCATGCGCGGAGCCCAGCGGGACGGACATGTCAGGCTGAAGCTCCGCTCCGTGTAGGAGAAAAAACCCGCTGATAACCCCGGTAACCGGAGATATAAACGAGCGGTACCACGGATATATATCCCGGAGAGGTGAGGGATACCCCCCGAAGGCATAATGGTGTTAGGAGGAGACAGGAGCAGGAATAAAACCACCTCCATTAGCGGAGCACAGCAGACCGCAAGTACAGCTAAAAAGGCGCCAGGCTCCACAGACAAAATCACCTCAGGAAAGGGGATGAAACGAGCGACACTTTCAGCTAAACTGATGGCAGCACAGTGTAATTTGGGCACAGATAGTGAGGAGGAAGAGGTTGAAGACATATTGTCAGCTAATAAACAGGATTCTACAATCCCCTCAGCCTTATTGAAGCAGTTTGAAAGAATGCTTCACAAAGCCCTAAAAATTACCTCAGACCAAATAACTGCTAGCCTCACAAAAGAGATTAGAGAAATTGGAAATCGAACAGAAGTTTTAGAGTCCAAATTGGATGACATAGAGACATACACACAAGAATGCATGACTGAAATAGACATGCTTAAAGAGGAAAACGAAATTTTGCAGAATAGACAGGAAGATTTTGAGAACCGCGACAGGAGGTCCAACATTAGGTTCAGGGGAATCCCTGAGGCAGTCATAGACTTACAAGCCACCGCATTGGCGTTGTGTCAAGAACTAGTGCCAGGAATAGCGGTAGAAAGATTGGAAATGGACAGGATCCACAGAGCACTGACACCAAAAAGAGCAGACGGCCCTCCTAGGGACATTATAGCAAAGTTCCACTTTTATAAGACCAAGGAACAAATAATGGAGGCGGCTAGAGAGAAAAAAAACCTGTCATTTCAAGGATATGAATATCAGATCTTTGCAGACATATCTCAGTTAACTATAGCCAAAAGGAGAGCCATGAAACCTCTCCTGCTGGAGCTGCAGCGTCATAATATAAAATACCAGTGGGGATTCCCCTTCTCCCTACGCTTTACAATACAAGGAACTAAAATTGTCTGTAGAAACCCAGAGCAGCTACGCCAAGCCCTGATGGATTTCAAGGTGATGGAGAGCCCTACGTCAACTAATTCGGCTCGCAGAAGACCAGCATCTGCATCCTCCCACAGCAGCCCACCTCAGCAGGATCACAACAACGGCCTACAGCAGACGCACAAAAGGGGCAGATTTGTCACGCAGACCCAGGACCAAGAGGACACAATGGACTGAATTAACTCTGCATAAAGTTACTAACCACTCTTTTTTTTTCTCTCCCATTTCAGCATCATAATACCCCAGAATGGAGTGAATGTTACAACTTAAATGTTTTTCTGTTTAGACTTTAATATTTATTTTGGATTTACATAGTTTAAACAATCAATTCATCCACTCCCTACACCCTCAAAGGGAAAAAGGGATCATTTAGGCAACCCCTCATAAATCACAAGGCACGCCACCCGTGCCCACAGCAAATTTTAGCCACCTCCCCACCCTGGGTACTCCCAGAGCAAGTTACCCTTAAAAAGCTTGGTCATAACTGCCTACAGGCGATAATAATGAAACGACAAAATCACTTTCTCCTGTACAAAAACAAGGTTTTAGTTTAACACATTCGGTCATACACCACGCACATTCTCCAAGAACACTCCCACTTTACTTATTTAGTATTAAAAAGTTAAGACACAGTCAGCACAACTGGCTGCTGTTAGCAAGATTGTCTCCCCTGACACCCACACGTTAAAAGGTATGCTCAAACGTTAATCTAGCTAGTTCAGCTTATAATATGTTTATTTATAGCATTATATTAGAGTTACCCATATGGATACAATAAAATATTTCAGTACGCGGGCCTCCATGACACGGATGCTACATGCGCTTCACTGAGCTCCCCTCTGGTCCTCGCACTAATATGCGGGGACTAGACGAGGGCACCTTCTCCCCTGTTGGGGATATTTTCTCCCCATCACGGGACTCACTTGACTGCATTGGTAGAATGCTATTGCTTATCAAAGTAACATGTACTAACGCACCTTATTTTCTTTCTTTTGTTACACTTTCTTTCTTGCATCCCCCCCCTATCCCTCTTCCCTATATGTCTGCACGGATTGGGTCGGGAGACCGCAGCTCATGGAATCACGGTAAGATAGGCATATTGGTTTGGCTACCATGGCCCCGTTGAACATACTGTCTCTGAACGTCCAAGGTTTAAACCTACCACAAAAGCGCACAAAAGCTTTTAGGTATTTTCAGTCCAAAAAAGCACACGTAATCTGCTTACAAGAAACCCATTTCACCCCTTCCACTACCCCAAAATACTTTAACGCATCCTATCCACAAACATACTTGGCTTCAGCCTCTGTCAAAAAGAGGGGTACCTTAATCGCATTCCACAAAACAACACCATTCACAATGACGTCAGAAATTAAAGATCCAGAGGGTCGCTACATAATCCTGATTGGATTCATCATGGATTTGGCAGTGACCATAGTGTCCTACTACGCACCTAATGTTAACCCACTGGCATTTATGTCACACCTCTTTCAAACAATTAATACACATAAGAGGGGAGCCCTATTTGTTTGCGGAGACTCCAATCAGGTTCTCCTCCCTTTCCTAGACAAAACACCCTATTCCCCCCTAAACAAACAATCCAAATGGAATCTTTCCAATCTGTTAGCCAAATACAACCTGGTGGACTCCTGGAGAGAAACTAACCCAACAAAACGCAATTACACCTACTATTCCAACCCTCATCAGTCCTCTAGCCGCATAGATCACATATTTTTAACTACAGGAATGCTGCCGGAGGTGATCGCATCCAGCATCATTCCCATCCCCTGGTCGGACCACGACGCAGTATTTACCACAGTAGCTTCAGCAATTCCGAAGAACCATGACCCAACGTGGTATCTCCCGGAGATACTGCTTAAACACCCAACATACTGCGCAGAAATAGAACGTAATTTCAAAGAATACTTAGAACTGAATGCAACCCCAGAAATCTCCCCACTCACACTCTGGGAAGCACACAAACCGGTTCTGAGAGGGACCCTACAGAGACAAATAGGAAACCTTAAGCGCAAACGGATTCAATTAGCAAAAACCCTTGAAACAGAACATGAGTTAGCGTATATGGCCTTCCAACAGCATCACACCCCCACATCCAAAGCGCGGCTCGATAAAGCGAGCTTAGAATATGACCTATTCCTGACAGAATCGGCAGACAAAACCCTTCTTAGGTCTAAGCACAAATTCTATAAATATGCCAACAAATCAGGGACTTACCTAGCTAGAGCACTAAACTCGACCAACAAATCTTATAACCCAATAAAATTAAAAATAGCAAATAAATATACCTCCAGTAACCCATGCAAAATAGTGAAGAAATTTAGTGAACACTTAAAGAAAATATATTCGGAAACAACCTCGTTTAATGAATCGGAAGCTGAAACCTTTTACTCACAGATCAAATTACCGCACTTAAACGAAACCCAAAAATCACAGTTGGATGAAGCAATATCGCAAGATGAGGTAGCGGAGGCCATCGACGACCTAAAATTGAATAAACGGCCTGGCCCAGATGGGTTCCCAGCTAGATATTACAAAACATTCAAGGACTTAATCTCCCCCAGGTTGGCAGATGCATTTAATGACGTATTAAAACAGAAATCCTTCAGGCAAGACTCACTAATGGCCACTATCTGTATGATCCCTAAGCCTCACACAGATACAACCTTAAGTGAAAATTACCGTCCAATATCTATGCTGAATGTTGACATTAAACTACTAGGGAAAATATTAGCGCGTCGTCTTAATAAATTCATTGGAACACTGATCCATCGCGATCAGGTAGGATTCATGCCCAATAGACAGGCGGGGGACAATATAAGGAGGGCGAATTTAATTGCACATATCGCTAAAAAAAGAGGAATCCCAGCGTGCTTTGTCTCCCTAGATTTAAAGCAGGCTTTCGATTCCGTCTCCTGGGCATATCTAGCATTTAATTTGCGGAAATGGGGTTTCGGACCCAATTATATTCAGTGGATTCTGGAAATGTACAAAAATCCCAAAGCATATGTTAAATATGCGGGGTACAAATCAGAGACATTCAAAATACAAAGAGGTACTAGACAAGGATGTCCTTTATCCCCATTATTGTTCGCCCTCCTTGTAGAACCCCTCGCACAAAGGATCAGAACTGAATCTACAATTCTTGGTATAGAACTGGGAGGTATCAAGCACAAAATTTGCTTATATGCAGATGACATCCTACTTTTCCTCTCGTCGCCCCAGGTATCAGGCCCCAACTTATTCCCTATCCTCAACCAGTTCGCTTCATTCTCAGGTTTAGCAATAAATCCTAAAAAATGTAGAGCCTTAAACATATCATTATCCACCATTGAACTAAGTGCCGCTAGGTCAGGTCTCCCGTTTGAATGGCAAACAAAAAGCATCCCATATTTAGGAATACACCTAACAGCTGCAGTAGCTGATCTATATTCGTTTAACTATCCCTCTCTCCTAAAACACATAACAAACCTTATGAAATCTTGGACCCTACTCTCGCTGTCATGGTTTGGTAAAATAAACGCTATCAAAATGACAATCCTGCCGAAATTACTTTATCTCTTCAGAGTACTTCCCATCCCCATCCCGGCTCATTATTTTAGAATAATCCAAAAAATAGTTTCATCCTTCATATGGGGCTCTTCCAAACCGAGAATTAAGCCCCAAACCCTATATTTACCTAAAGTTAAAGGAGGTCTGGGTTACCCCAACATCTTACATTACTACAACGCAGCACAACTAGCAAATTTAGTGAAGTACCACGCAAAACACGAAGCTCCATTATGGGTGGCTATAGAAGCGCTAGAAAGCGATCCTATCTCAATCTCCAATATGCTCTGGATCTCCCCAAAATTACGCAAACATGTATGTAACCCCATTCTTAAACACTCCCTATCCTTATGGGACAAAATCAAAGCCAAGTACAGTCTACAATCCCCGCACTCACCATTACTCTCATTTATCAAGAACCCTGAATTCTATCCAGCGTGGGTATACCCAGGTACATTCAAAGAATGGGTGAAAAGGGATTGCACACAAAAATACAAATTCCTAAACTCTTCCTCCATTATTCCCTTCCCAACACTATGTGAATCACAGGGAATCCCTCAAAAGGAACTTTTCAGGTACCTACAAATAAAAAACTTTTTTCAACCCCTGGCAGATGCACCTGCTCCGCCAACTCAGATGTCAATTTTTGAAACCATCTGTACAAAGGATCCACATGCTAGAGGCCTGATATCTACCATATACTCCCAAATAATCACACATCCCTACACAGGGAAACTTCTATACATGCGTCGATGGGAGGAGGACCTAAACACAGAACTGAGTGAATCGGAATGGAATCAAATATGGCTCAACATCAAAACTGCATCCCCAAATGTGATAGCGTCAGAGACCAATTACAAAGTGCTTGCTAGATGGTACCTGGTACCTGCCAGAATTGCTAAATTTACTCGCAACTATTCAGGCCTATGCTTTAGGGGATGCACGGATATAGGAACCTATTTTCACACTTGGTGGTCGTGCCCGAAAGCGCAAATATTTTGGCTGAAAATTTTTCAAATAGCTTACATTTTACTGGGGAAGAATTTCACGTTAGATCCTAAAATAGCCCTACTCAATTTAAAACCGGTGGATGTATCAAATACACAATTCAAACTTATCAGACAACTTTTCACAGCCGCAAAGCAAACAATGGCCAAAGCATGGAAATCCCCAAATTTGTCAGTGGAGGAAGTCCACGCCAGAACAAACACAGCAATGACTCACGCCAAAATGTCGGCCATCGAAACGGACACGATTACCAAGTTCGAACAAGAATGGAAACCTTGGATTACTTATACAATGTCTAATACTTTCAATAATGAGGTTTTGATGCCATGGTAGCCCAGC
Source organism: Rana temporaria (assembly GCF_905171775.1). Lineage (NCBI taxonomy): Eukaryota > Metazoa > Chordata > Amphibia > Anura > Ranidae > Rana > Rana temporaria. The sequence continues at coordinate 509,104,029 of NC_053489.1, forward strand.
CAATGGAGCGATAGCGGCATCTCTTGCTGAAGGTGGTTGTCCCCCAGGCCTAGTCCTGCAGACTCCCTTGCCCTACCTTCTCCCTCCTGTCCCCTCCTCTCGCTTATTTCCCTTAATAGGTTTATGATACATATCTCACCCCAGGTATTTTCGAAGAATAACAATATTGAAGCTTTCACTGCAATACTCTATAAGCAGATCTGTGTGTGGAAATATTAATATAGTTGGTATGATACTAAGTTACACCTCAAGTTATCCCACCACGGAAATATAATATTGCAAGATCTTTACAAACCTTTTTAGCAAGGACGTATTGTTATTGTTATAAGTTAACGCTACAATAACTAACATGCGAAAGAACTCTCTCCTTAATTACAATGTGTTCTTATTCTACAATGTTTGTATAACTCCTTTGACAAATCACAAATAAAGACTTTTGACAAGGAAAAAGTATTCATACTCCTTGACATTTTCCACATTTTCTTACAACCAAAAACATACATTTTATTGGGATTGTATGTGATAGATCAACACAAAGTGTCACATAATTGTGAAGTGGAAGGAAAATGATAAATGATTTTCAATTTTTTTTACAACAAAAAGCTCCTTTTACTCTAATACCCCTAACTGAAATCTAGTGGAACCAATTGCCTTCAGAAGTCACATAATCAGTAAATGGACTCAACTTGTGTGTAATTTAACCACTTAAGGACTGCCTCCTGCACATATACGTCGGCAGAATGGCACTGCTGGGCACAAGCACTTACCTGTACGTCCTTTTTTAAGTGCCCAGCCGTGGGTCGCGGGAGCGCGCCCGTGACCCGGTCCGAAGCTCTGTGACCACGGCCACGGGACCCGATTGCCGCTGGAGTCCCACGATCGGTCCCCAGAGCTGAAGAACGAGGAGAGCTGTGTGTAAACACAGCTTCCCCGTTCTTCACTGTGGCGCTGTCATATGATATAGGGAAGCACGATCAATGATGTCACACATCCAGCCCCGCCCCCCTACAGTTAGAAACACATATGAGGTCACACTTAACCCCTTCAGCGCCCCCTAGTGGTTAACTCCCAAACTGCAATTGTAATTTTCACAGTAAACAATGCATTTTTATAGAATTTTTTGCTGTGAAAATGACAAATGTCCCAAAAATGTGTCAAAATTGTCCAATGTGTCCGACATAATGTCGCGGTCACAAAAAAAACTGCTGATCACCGCCATTAGTAGTAAAAAAATAATTATTAATAAAAATGCAATAAAACTATCCCCTATTTTGTAAACACTATACATTTTGCGCAAAGCAATCGATAAACGCTTATTGCGATTTTTTTAACCAAAAATAGGTAGAAGAATACCTATCGGCCTAAACTGAGGAAAAAAAAATGTTTTTTATATATTTTTGGGGGATATTTATTATAGCAAAAAGTAAAAAATATTGCATTTTTTTCAAAATTGTCGCTCTATTTTTGTTTATAGCGCAACAAATAAAAACCGGTGGGTGATCAAATACCACCAAAAGAAAGCTCTATTTGTGGGAAAAAAAGGACACCAATTTTGTTTGGTAGCCACGTCGCACGACCGCGCAATTGTCAGTTAAAGCGACGCAGTGCCGAATCGCAAAAACTGGCTGGGTCCTTTACCTGCATTTTGGTCCGGGTCTTAAGTGGTTAATCTCAGTATAAATACAACTGTTCTGAGAAGCTCTTAAAAGTTTTATTAGAGAACCTTAGTCACGTCATGTCACGGATAAAGTTGTGGAGAAGTTTAAAGAAAAGTTAGGTTATAAAAAAAAAATCCCAAGCTTTGAACATCTCACAGAGCACTGCTCAATCCATCATCCAAAAATGGAAATAGTATGGCACAACTGCAAACCTACCAAGACATGGCCGTCCACCTAAACTGACAGGCCAGGCAAGGAGAGCATTAATCAGAAAAGCAGCCAAATGGTCCATGGTAACTCTGGAGGAGCTACAGAGATCCATAGCTCAAGTGGGAGAATCTATCCACAGGACAACTATTAGTCGAGCACTCCCCAATTCTGGCCCTTATGGAAGAGTGGCAAGAAGAAAGCCATTGTTGAAGGAAAGCTATAAGAAGTCCTGTTTGTGGCTTGCGAGAAGCCAGTGGGGGACACAATAAAATGTGAAAGAAGGTGCTCTGGTAAGATGAGACCAAAATTTTACTTTTAGGCCTAAAAAATAAAAATGCTACGTGTGGCAGAAAACTAACAATGCACATCCCCTGAACACACTATCCCCCACTGTGAAACATAGCGGTGGCAGCATCATGTTGTGGAGATGCTTCAGTAGGGCCAGGGAGGCTGGTCAGAGTTGATGGGATGATGAATGGAGCCAAATACAGGGCAATCTTAGAAGAAAAACTGTTAGGCCCAGATTCACAACCGAGATACGACGGCGTATCTCCAGATACACCATCGTATCTTTGAGTTGCGCCGTCATATCTATGCGCCTGATTCTTAGAATCAGTTACGCATAGATATCCATTAGATCCGACAGGCGTAAGTCTCTTATGCCGTCGGACCTTAACTGCATTTTTTTTGACCGCTAGGTGGCGCTTCCGTCGAATTCTGCGTTGAGTATGCAAATTAGCTCTATACGCGAATTCCCGAACGTACGCGCGGCCGACGCAGTAAAGTTACGACGTTTACGTTAGACTTTTTCCGGCGTAAAGTTGCCCCTGCTATATGAGGCGCAGCCAATGTTAAGTATGGCTGTTGTTCCCGCGACGAAATTTGAAAAAGTTACGTCGTTTGCGTAAGTCGTCCGTGAATGGGGCTGGACATCATTTACGTTCATGTTGAAACCAATGACGTCCTTGTGGCGTACTTTGGAGCAATGCACACTGGGAAATTCCACGGACGGCGCATGCGCCGTTCTGAAAAAACGTCAATCACGTCGGGTCACAGTAGTTTTGCATAAAACACGCCCCCCTGATCCAAATTTGAATTAGGTGGGCTTACGCCGGCCGATTTACGCTACGCCGCCGCAACTTACGGAGCAAGTGCTTTGAGAATACAGCACTTGCCCGTGTAAGTTGCGGAGGCGTAACGTAAATCGGATACGTTACGCCCGCACAATTTTACACGGCTCTACGTGAATCTGCCCCTTAGAGTGTGCAAAAGACTTGAGACTGGGGCAGAGATTCACCTTCCAGCAGGACAATGACCCTAAACATACAGCCGGGGCTACAATGCAATGGTCTAGATCAAAGAATATTCATGTGTTAGAATGGCACGGTCAATGTCCAGACCTAAATCCAATTGAGAACCTGTGGCAAGACTTTGTTCACAGATGCTCTATCCAGCCAATCTGGCAGAGCTTGAGCTATTGTGCAAAGAGGAATGGACAAAAATGTCACTCTCTAGATGTGCAAAGCTGGTAGAAACATCCCCACAGACTTGCAGATGTAATTGCAGCAAAAGGTGGTTCTGCAAAGTATTGACTCAGTCGGGCTGAATACATATGCATACCGCCAGAGCTACAATGGAATGGCTTAGATCAAAGCATATTCATGTGTTAGATTGGCCCAGTTAAAGTCCAGACCTAAATCCAATTGAGAATCTGTAGCAAGACTTAAAAATTGCTGTTCACAGACGCTGTCCATCCAATCTGACAGAGCTTGCGCTATTTTGCAAAGACTAATGGGCAAAGATTTCACTCTCTAGATGTGCAAAGCTGGTAGAGACATCCCCAAAAAGACTTGCAGCTGTAATTTCAGCGAAAGGTGGTTCTACAAAAGTATTGACCCAGGGGGGCTGAATACAAATGCACGCCACACTTTTCACATATTTATTTGTAAAATATATTAAAAAACATTTATAATTTTTCTTCCACTTCACAATTATGTGCCACTTTGTGTTGGTCCATCACATAAAATCCCAATAAAATACATTTAAGTTTTTGGTTGTAACATGACAAAATGTGTAAAATTTCAAGGGTTATGTATACTTTTTCAAGGCATTGTATATATACTATATTACCAAAAGTATTGGGATGCCAGATTTTTAAGTACTGAAGTTTGGCGTCATTCCACGAGTGCGCACAATTTTAAAGCGTGACATGTTAGGTATCTATTTACTTAATAACTTAATAACATCATCTTTAACCACTTCAGCCTCAGAAGAATTTACCCCCTTCCTGACCAGAGCACTGAGTCGTTTTAACTGACAATTGCGCGGTCGTGCGACGTGGCTCCCAAACAAAATTGACGTCCTTTTTTTCCCAAATATAGAGCTTTGTTTTAGTGGTATTTGATCACCTCTGCAGTTTTTATTTTTTGCGCTATAAACAAAAATAGAGTGACAATTTTAAAAAGAAAGCAATATTTTTTCCTTTTTTTTCCTCAGTTTAGGTGATACGTATTCTTCTCCATAGTTCTGGTTAAAAAAAAAACACAATAAGCGTATATTGATTGGTTTGCGAAAAAGTTATAGCATCTACAAAATAGGGGTCGTTTTATGGCATTTTTATTATTACATTTTTTACTAGTGGCGACGATCTGCGATTTTTATGGTGACTGCAACATTGTGGTGGACACATCGGACACTTTTGGCGCTATTTTGGGACCATTCACATTTATACAGCGAATAGTGCTATAAAATGCACTGATTACTGTATAAATGTGACTGACAGGAAAGGGGTTAACCTGTAGGGGGCGGAGAAGAGGTTAAGTGTGTCCTAGGGATGTGTTCTAACTGTTAGGGGGCGGGGCTTACTGTGACACAACACTGTTTGCTGCTCCCGATGAGTGGAAGCAGACGATCACTGTCACTAGGCAGAACAGGGAGATGCTTTGTTTACAAAGTCATCCCCCGTTCTGCAGTTCCATGACCCGATTGCGGGACACCGACGGACATTGAGTCCGTGGGCCCTGCAGGAACGATCACGGAGACTGCGGCAGGCAAATATTCATGCCACCAACTGGCGCACGCAAGCAGCAGATTCAAAGCAACATATACACACGTTACTTTGCCTGCCCGTGCCATTCTGCCGAAGTATAAGTGCGTGAGGCAGTCGGCAAGCGGTTAACATTACACATATTCATGAAACTGTTTTTTTTTTAAAAAAACATGTTTGAAAAATTGCTGCGCAAACACTGTGTAACATTAAAAGTTGCAACGACCACCATTTTTTTCTGCTGGGGTTATTACATCCACTGACACCAATGCTGAGGGTTATTATTGCAAGCACTAACAACAATGCTGGGAAGTACTATTGCTGACACTGACAATAATGATAGGGCTTATTTCTTATTTCTCTTCAGAGTGCAAAAAACAATACAGCAGGACCAAAATGTTCCAATGTTGTGGTGCATTACAGCACATTAATTTTAAATGGGCTGCCTAGCTTGATGTAATGTGCTTTAATGCACAAAAAAATGCTGTTTTTGAAGTATCAGGGGCCACACTTAAAGGGGTTGTAAACCCCCCTCGTGTTTTTTCACCTATGCATTAACTTCTCATACTGACCGGCCCCCCAGCTCCCCCGTTTTACTCACCCGAACCCTTTGATCCCTTGCGCTCTTCCTCTCTGCCCGGGGTTCTAGGCTCTTTATTAGATAGATTTATAGCAGCGCAGCCATTGGCTCCCACTGCTGTCAATCAAATCCAATGATGCAGGCACCGGGGGGCAGGGCCGAGTCCAGCATTCTATGTCAACAGACGCAAATGCTGGACTTGGGGGCGCGCCCGCAAGGTAACCCCTTCCAGGAGAGCACTTCTCCAAGGGAGTTTACCGTTTATAGGTTTACAGGGGGTTTACCGATGTGGGGAGAAGCTACGAGAGCTGCCAGTGGACCTCAGAAGACGGTGATCGGGGCCACACTGTGCAAAACGAACTGCACAGTGGAGATAAGTATACCATGTTTGTTATTTAAAAAAAAAAACAAGGGTTTACAAACCCATTAAGATCCTCTATAATTTTTTTTTTTTTTTAAGTGTATTTTGTGCGTGTACTCAAGAGAGGAGCCGGACTGCAGGAGTTGGGAGTAGGCAGGCCTCCCCCAGAGGCAATCTGCCACCTTTCTCCATGCCCCGGGTGGCAATGGCGGGTGTGTGAGGGCGTCCTCCCACACAGCCCGCCCTACCTTCTCCGCTTTGAAGCCCAACAGGGCAGAGGGACTCCCTATAAGGGAGTGAGAGGATTTGCCGCTCAACCAGCCCCGTTAGTCCTTCGCCTCTCTTTTTTAGAGACCGTGTGGTCAAAGTGCGTGCATGTTAACCCAATTTTGAGTGCGTGTAAGTGTGGTGTTTTTTGTGGGAAGGGGAAGGGCGTACTAAGCGCAGGCTTACCTCGCATTGCACACCCACCGGGAGTCGGGCTGAGACCACCAAACTCAATTCACATGTAGCCAAGACCGGGATCCGAACCCCTAGCTGCAGAGGTGAATGGCTTGTCAGCGCAGTGCCAATCACGTTGAGCCACCGCAGCTCCCTGACCCTCTATAATTTTTAAGTTGACCACCACCAGTCTAGGCTCATTCCAAAGTCCAAACTGAAGTATTAAACACATTTGCTAGTGGATTATCAGAAGTCACACTAATTACAGAAATACTAAGTACAGTATATTAGTTATTGTGCTGCAAACAGCATACTAGGGAACCCAAAAGAGACATCGCCATTATTTGCCCACAATAGTTATGTCACTGCATGTAGCTATTTCAATAAACAATATCGGCAAGAAATAAGCAGTATACAGGCAAATGTCACCCTTCCCCCTTGCTTGAATATTACTTTATAAGCTTTTCATTTTATAATGTTAACGTATATTTATATGTCGTATGTTCTTATTTTACATAAACCAAGTTTAATATAATAGGCCCTTTTAAAATGTAATAAAATATTTCACGTTTAAAAAAAAAAAAAGAGTGTTAGTCGGTCCTATGATAATATATCAACTTTGTTTTCAAGAAATGCAACGGCCATAAATTATACAAAGGTAAGTCGTTGACATTGCTATTGGTTTTATTCATGCATATTTACATTTTTCTCATAAGCAGAAGGAGCAGAAAGGTCACTTTAATGTCTGGCTAACAAATCTACAAGCGGGAAGGAAAGGTTACCAGACAGTAACATGGTGTTAATAATGTATCTAAAAACACAGTGGGGACTGCTAATAAATTGAAAATCTGCTACAAGAGAAAAAGCTGAAAAGGCAACAGTAGTGACCAGTCAGGTAGAAAACTATTTCCAAAAAATCCTGAGGGAAAAAGTGTTTTCTTTGTCAATATACTTCTGCCATAACTGCTTACAATGAAATAATAAACAAGCTTCTGTACTCGTGATCTTCTATACTGGGCACGTAGGGATCTATCTAGAAGCTTGTCACTGACGTCTGTTGCTATAACAGAACTTATCAGCAGTGATGGTTCCACAACAACACTTGTTTTTCCATAAGGCTTATTTTTCAACTTTTATTTCTTTGTGGTTATCACATATGCATGCACATATAGGACACTATGGAGGTTATTTACAAAAGGCAAATCCATTTTGCACTACAAGTGAAAAGTGCACTTGAAATTGCACTGAAAGTGCACTTGGAAGTGCAGTCGCTGTAAATATGAGGGGTAGATCTGAAATGAGAGGAAGCTCTGCTGATTTTATTATCCAATCATGTGCAAGCTAAAACGACTTACGCAAAAAAAAAAAAATTCAAATTAAACGCGGGAATGAAGGCCATACTTAACATACTTAACATGGCAAGTCTAACTATACGCGACGAAATAGCAGCTTTAACTATACACCAGAAAAAGCCGACTACAGACGCCATAAAGAAATGCGCCGGCCACTCGTACGTTCGTGGATCGTCGGAAATAGCTAATTTGCATACCCAACACGGAAAAAGACGTGAATGCCACCCAGCGGACGCCGAAGTATTGCATCTTAGATCCGAAGGCGTACGAAGACGTACACCTGTCGGATCTAACCCAGAAGCCATCGTATCTTGTTTTGAGGATTCAAAACAACGATACGACGCGGGAAATTTGAAAGTACGCCGGCGTATCAGTAGATACACCGGCGTACTCGCTCTTTGGATCTGCCCATTCAGTTTAAGATAGAAATTAAAGGCAAAAATGTTGTATAGATATAAAAAAAAACATTATAAATACATGTTTTCCCTTTTTTATAAGTGCATAAGCTGCATAAGTGCTAAGGGGAGGAGAAGCAGCATTACACTGAGCTTCCCAGTGAATGGCTGTGCAGCGGGTGCTTGTCTGATCATTGGAGGAGAGTATACATAACTAGAGAACTGACCATGGTGTGCTCACCTGCTTAGTGTGGTCAGTTTTTAATAGGAAAGCAAAGGGACTGGCAGGAACACCAGGGATTTCACATAAAGGAAGCAATACAAAGAGAACAGGATACTTTTTTATACAAGTACGCGATATAGCAGGCACAGAAATATTAACTGGAGTGTTAATAAACGCTTAAATATAGAACTCATAGGCCCAGATTCTCAAAGGACTTACGACGTTGCAGCGCCATGTACGCCATCGTAAATCCTAATCTGACCCGTCGTATCTATGCGACTGATTCTTAGAATCAGTTACGCATAGATATCCATTAGATCCGACAGGCGTAAGTCTCTTACGCCGTTGGATCTAAACTGCAATTTTTTTTTTGCCCGCTAGGTGGCGCTTCCGTCGAATTCCGCGTCGAGTATGCAAATTAGCTAGATACGCGAATTCCCGAACGTACGCGCGGCCGACGCAGTAAAGTTACGACGTTTACGTTAGGCCTTTCCCGGCGTAATGTTGCCCCTGCTATATGGTGGCATAAGTGTGGCGCAACAATGATAAGTATGGCCGTCGTTCCCGCGTCAAAATTTTAAAAAGTTACGTCGTTTGCGTAAGACCGTCCGTGAATGGGGCTGGACGTCATTTACGTTCACGTCGAAACCAATGACGTCCTTGCGATGTCATTTGGAGCAATGCACACTGGGATATTTCCAGTGTGCGTTCGTTCGGCGCGGGGACGCGCTTGATTTAAATGATACACGCCCCCTACCCGCCGAATTTGAATTTGCCGGGTGATTTACGATATGCCGCCGCAACTTACGGAGCAAGTGCTTTGAGAATACAGCACTTGCCCGTGTAAGTTGCGGAGGCGTAACGTAAATCCGATACGTTACGCCCGCACAATTTTGCGCGGCTGTACGTGAATCTGCCCCAGTCTGTCTAATATGCTTTTTCCTTTCTTGTCACTTACTGGTTAAACCCTTTTTAGAGCACATTACAGCGGCTGGAATTTTTTTTTAAGCACCTAATTAGATCCAGAGGCTCTAATAGTCTTCAAAATTAGATGGGCTCGGGTTACAGAGGATGCGTCTGGAGCCCACCCAGGTGTGTTACAACAGCAAATGAATATTCACTGTTGAAATCCTGATCCTCAATCCGGCCATTCAGAAGCGCGTGTGAGACCCATTTTTTTGATTGGAAGAAAAGAGAAGCCTCCCATTTGCCTGCCGAGGTGGAGGGAGGAAACAGAAGCTGCCACCACCGCGATAACAGGAGGCCACAGAAGAACAGCAGGAAAACGGGAGGCCGCTAAGCAGGGAAAGCCGCCGCCGATCTTCAGGGGAAGTGCTACCGACCAACTGGGGGCTGGCATACTGTCCCCCCCCCCCAAAAAAAAAATCCACTGCCCGTCACTGCTGTACTTGTTCTGTCTGTCATCTGGTTTTAAGGTTCCTATCATATAAAGTGGATTGTTGGAGTCCAGCGATCTGGATTTTCTTAGTTTGACATGGTGTGACAAATCAGTTGAAGGAATAACAGATCCACAAAACCAATAACAAAAGACGATTATTTCATTGCAGGCCCTCAGGTGCAGCTTTCTCTCCAGGAAGGAGGACAATATGCAGCCTCATAGTGACATTGTCGAATCTCATAAAACCAGCAATCAGTGACAGCAGTGCCCTTTGTGATCATACTGCAGATATACAGCTATTAGACTCAAGTCACAGGGGAAAGGAAGTGCACTTTTTTTTTTTTTTTTTTTTTTAGGAGAAATTCAAGACAGAGGGTACATTTTTTAAGGCAATTACTTTTACACAATTAAAACATATGCAAGTATATAAAAATCCTACTCACAAAGCAGGTGTAAAGTCGAGCATGAGAACATAGGTGCTGTCATCCGCGGGGATCCGGGTGGTGGTGATCATCACTGGATAGCTGGATAGCAGAGACTTCCTTTCCACAGGCGGCAGCGTCGGCGGGGGGCCAGACACCCTCGGAACCAAGGAGATAATTAGATCCTGAAAAAAAAGGTAGGGAAGGGGAGTAATGGAGGGAGATGTAACCAAAGTTCAAATAGGTGTTTAACCAGTTGCTGACGGCCGTACGACTTTGTACGGCCTCAGCGCGGCTCTAAATTCCTAACAGGCCGTGTTTTTACGGCCTCCCCTTTGCTCGTTCCCCGCGCGCGCTCACGAGCGCGCAGCGGGGAACTAATGTCATCGCCGCGTCCCCTGGATACAGCCGCACGCAGATCGCGGTAAATAGCCAATCACAGCGGCTATTTACATCGCGATCTGGACAGCCAATGACGGATGATCTCATATGTAAACATATGAGATCATCTCTCATTGCCGGCGCTCTCTCCACACACAGACGCCGCGTGTGTGGAGAGAGTGAGTGACAGTTACAGTTACAGTGAAAAAGTAAAAAAAAAGTGCCCATCAGCGCCCAATCAGTGCCCAATCAGTGCCCACCAGTGCCCACCTGGTACCACCAGTGCCCACCTGGTACCACCAGTGCCCACCTAGTACCACCAGTGCCCACCTAGTACCACCAGTGCCCACCTGGTGCCCACCTGTGCCCACCTGTGCCACAGTACAGCCCGTGCCACAGTACAGCCCGTGCCACAGTACCGCCCGTGCCACAGTACCGCCCGTGCCACAGTACCGCCCGTGCCACAGTACCGCCCGTGCCACAGTACCGCCTGTGCCCGCCTGTGCCACCAGTACCGCCTGTGCCACCAGTACCGCCTGTGCCACCAGTACCGCCTGTGCCATCAGTACCGCCTGTGCCATCAGTACCGCCTGTGCCATCAGTACCGCCCGTGCCATCAGTACCGCCCGTGCCACCGTGCCACCGTACCACCTGTGCCACAGTACCACCTGTGCTCGCCTGTGCCATCAGTACCGCCCGTGCCATCAGTACCGCCCGTGCCATCAGTAACGTCCGTACCGCCCGTGCCATCAGTACCGCCCGTGTCATCAGTACCGCCCGTGCCACAGTACCACCTGTGCCCGCCTGTGCCATCAGTACCACCTGTGCCATCAGTACTGCCTGTGCCATCAGTACCACCTGTGCCATCAGTACCGCCTGTGCCATCAGTACCGCCTGTGCCATCAGTACCGCCTGTGCCCACCTGTGATCAGGGCCCATCTACAACACCTCAGTGCCCATCTGTGCCGCCTCATCCGTGCACATCTGTGCCGCCTCATCCGTGCACATCTGTGCAATCAGTACACATCTGTGCCGCCTCATCCGTGCACATCTGTGCAATCAGTACACATCTGTGCAGCCTCATCAGTCCCCATCTCTGCCACCTCAGTCCCCATCTCTGCCACCTCAGTCCCCATCTCTGCCACCTCAGTCCCCATCTCTGCCCATCTGTGCCACCTCAGTGTACATCTGTGCCACACACACACCGCCAGCAATGTCAAAACGTCGCTATTCCTTACAGGAGGCATTTCAGATTATTTCTGCACCTGATGAGAGCAATGTGGAGCTCCCTGTTTCTGATTCCCAATCGGATTCGGACGTAGACTATGAGCCAATCTACACCAGTGGAACAGCGACAGGCTCAGAGGGGGAAGATGGTCAGCCCGCCAAAAGAAGGCGCTCTGGTGAGGAGGCAGTGGCATCCACCAGCACCGACATGCCATCCACCAGCACCGACATGCCATCCACCGATACTGAAGTGCCATCCACCAGTACCGTCGTGCCATCCACCTCTACCGAATTGCCATCCACCAGCACCGCAGTACCCCAGCAACAAAGGTCAAGGACCCATGCCAGCCTTCCCTATGCCCTTCAGTACCCCCTGTGGCTTCCTCCAAATTCCGGAGAAGCCAACATTCCCCCCTTCACTGCCCAGCCAGGAGTCCAGGTAAACACGGACAATTTTTCCCCAATTCAATTTTTCGATTTATTTTTCCCTGAGGAACTGCTTTCTAGCATTGTGGCCCAGTGCAACTTGTATGCCCAACAATTTATCATCAAGAACCCCACATCGTCCTATGCCCGTCCCTTCCAGTGGAGAGACCTTACAGTGGATGAGTTCAGGATTTTTTTAGGCCTCACTTTTTGCATGGGACTCAACCCAAAAAATGAAAAACATTCCTTTTGGTCAAAACGCCCCATTTACCACATGCCAATTTTCTCCACAACAATGCCCAGATCCCGATATTTTCTAATCATGAGGTTCCTCCACTTCAATGATAATACACAGTGCCTTCCCCGAAATGACCCCAATTTTGACAGGCTTTTCAAAATTCGCCCCTTATTAGATTATTTTTCGCAATTATTCCCCCAAATATATACCCCGGAACAAAACGTATGTGTCGACGAGTCCCTAGTAAAATTTTGTGGCCGACTTAAAATCAAACAATTTATACCCAGCAAAAGGGCCCGCTATGGGGTGAAGGTCTACAAACTTTGCGAACGAGCCACAGGGTATCTTTATTCCTTTTTGGTGTACCAAGGGAAGGACACCCAGCTGAATCCCCCCGATTGCCCAGACTACTTGGGATCAAGTGGGAAAGTTGTCTGGCAACTCATCAACCCCCTCCTTGATAAAGGATACCACCTGTACGTGGACAACTTCTATACGTCTCTTCCTCTGTTCCACAACCTGCACCGAAAGAAGACGCCAGCATGTGGCACCGCCAGAAAGAACCGGAAAGGCTTTCCGCAAAGCCTTGTAAATACAAAGCTGAAGAAAGGGGAATCGGCGAGTCTGCGGAACAAGGAGGTTCTGGCAGTGAAGTGGAGGGACAGAAGAGACGTATATATGTTGTCCTCCATCCACAACGATTCTTTTGTTGAAACCCGCAGAAGGCGTGGCACCACCATCCAAAAACCCACCTGCATTCAGGACTACAATTTGTTCATGGGGGGAGTCGACTTAAACGACCAAATGTTGGAACCATACCTTGCCACAAGACGCACGTACCATTGGTACAAAAAGGTAGCAATTTATTTTTTTCATTTGGCCGTCTACAACTCCCATGTTGTTTACCGCAAATCAACCCAAAACCCCCTACCCTTCCTTGGCTACCTGGAGGAAATTACCACTTCCCTGATATTCCCCAACGACCTGCCCCAACACATCCGATCAGATGTCCTAAGTCGGCTCTCCGAACGGCACTTCCCGGATAAGGTCCCTCCCACAGCATCAGGCCGACGAGCTCAAAAAAAATGTAGAGTGTGTACCAGTGCAGGAATCAGACGGGACACAGTTTACTATTGTGCAGAGTGTCCTTCACAACCAGGCCTCTGTATAATTGACTGTTTCAAACGTTACCATACTAAACTAAAGTATTAGTTTAGTATGGTAAACGTAATCCTCCGTTCCTGCCTTCTCACCCCTTATGCCACTGCCTGCTTTTGTAACTGACCCCGGCTTGTTATTGGACCACCCTTCTGCCTAATGATTTTGCAATACCGCTGCCTGATTTGGAATTGACCCTGGACTGTTTTTCGACCATTCTTCTGCCTAACGATTCTGTACTGCCTCTGCCTGATCTGGAACTGACCTCGGACTGTTTGACCATGCCTTTTGCCTGCCTCTTGGACTGATCTTGTACCCTGCTACTGGACTAGTGGGATTCAACACAGGGGTCTCACATATGTGAGGGGCGCCAGAAAAGTTTTTCTGGATGAAGAAAACTTTTTTGTTTTCTCATGCTAGATTAGGGTCTGGTTGCCCGGAGGCTTCAAAGAGATTTGGGTGGGAGAAGCCTCTACCCCTGTCCCCATTCTGTCCTGAACGAGGCCCTCCTTCTGCCTGTAGGACCTATGCCATCATGCCTCTGCCTGTTGCATGAACTGACCACCTGCAGTATCCCTGCCTGGACGTTGCTGACCAAGTCCCTGCCTGCTGCCTGGACCAGTGCTATCCTGCTGTGTAGAACTGCGCTACTATTACCAAGGTAATCTTTTGTTTACGCTTTGCTCAGCATAATGTATTTTGGGGTGTAATTCTTGGTATGTGCATGCTATGTGTCTCTGGAACACCTGACGGTGTTCCTTGCATGTTGGATCTCTATATGTGGTCAGGCTGTGTAGAAGTCTCACACATGGGGTATCGTTTTACTCAGGAGGAGTAGCAGAATGTATTTTGGGGTGTCATTTTTGCTATGTACATGCTATGTGTTGGAAATATCTTATCAATGGACAACTTTGTGTAAAAAAAATGCGTTTTCATTTTTTTTCCACATATTCCAAAAACTTCTGGAAAAAAATGAACTGTTCAAAAGACTCATTATGCCTCATAGATTATACGTTGGGGTGTTGGCTTTCCAAAATGGGGTCATTTTGTGGGTAATTCCATTGTCCTGGTGTTCCAGGGCCTTCAAACGTGTAATAGGTTGTCAACTAGTTAGATGTGCAATTTATGCTCCTAAAACCCCTGATGGCGCTCCCTGCATGTTGGGCATCTGTATGTGGCCAGGCAGTGAAAAAGTCTCACACATGGGGTATCGTTTTACTCAGGAGGAATAGCAGAATGTATTTTGGGGTGTCATTTTTGCTATGTACATGCTATGTGTTGGAAATATCTTATCAATGGACAACTTTGTGTAAAAAAAATGCGTTTTCATTTTTTTTCCACATATTCCAAAAACTTCTGGAAAAAAATGAACCGTTCAAAAGACTCATTATGCCTCATAGATTATACGTTGGGGTGTTAGCTTTCCAAAATGGGGTCATTTTGTGGGTAATTCCATTGTCCTGGTGTTCCAGGGCCTTCAAACGTGTAATAGGTTGTCAACTAGTTAGATGTGCAATTTATGCTCCTAAAACCCCTGATGGCGCTCCCTGCAGGTTGGGCATCGGTATGTGGCCAGGCAGTGGAAAAGTCTCACACATGGGGTATCGTTTTACTCAGGAAGAGTAGCAGAATGTATTTTGGGGTGTCATTTGTGGTATGCACATGCCATGTGAGAGAAATAAGCAATTACAATGACACTTTTGAGAAATTTTTTAAATAAAAAATAAAAATCTTAATTTTGCAAAGTGTTTTGGGAAAAAATTACAACTTCAAATAACTCACCATGCCTCTTACTAAATACCTTGGGATGTCTACTTTCCAAAAAGGGGTTATTTGGGGGGAATTTGTACTTTCCTGGCTTGTTAGGGTCTCAAGAAATGAGATAGGCCTTCAAAACATCAGGTGTGATCAGATGTGATAATTTATTATGATTTGCGCTATAGCTTGTAGACTCTAAAACTTTCACACAGACCAAATAATTTCCCAAAAAATTGGGTTATTTTTATCAAAGACATGTAGCAGTATAAATTGTGGCCAAAATTTATGAAGAAAATTTAATATTTTGCAAAATTTTATCACAGAAACTAAGAAAAAAACATTTTTTTTCTAAATTTTCGGTCTTTTTTCATTAATAGCGCAAAAAATAAAAAACCCAGAGGTGATCAAATACCACCAAAAGAAAGCTCTATTTGTGGGAAAAAAAGGACAAAAAAATCATTTGGGTACAGTGTTGCATGACTGAGTAATTGTCATTCAAAGTGTGAGAGCCCTGAAAGCTGAAAATTGGTCTGGTCAGGAGAGTGTTTAAGTGCCCAGTATGGAAGTGGTTAAATGGATATACTATAGTCCATGTTAAATGTCCATAAACACTGTGCATCCTCCCGCGCCCGGAAGTGACGTCAGTTACGCAGCACACCTGGAAACCAGCTCCCTTCTCCTTGGTTCCGAGGGCGTCTGGCCCCCCGCCGACGCCGCCTGTGGCAAGGAAGTCTCTGCTATCCAGCGCGAGTGATGATCACCACCACCCGGATCCCCGCGGATGACAGCACCTATGTTCTCATGCTCGACTTTACACCTGCTTTGTGAGTAGGTTTTTTATATACTTTCATATGTTTTAATAAATTACTCAACTGCTATGCTTAGAAGGCGCCGCTTTGTGTTCTTTTCGTTGTACTACAGATAACTTCATCGGTCAGCTGGCTGCCATCAAGCGAAGTTGCATTTATCACAGTGTTTATGGACATTTGACATGGACTATAGTATATCCATTTAAACACCTATTTGAACTTTGGTTACATCTCCCTCCATTACTCCCCTTCCCTACCTTTTTTTCAGGATCTAATTATCTTTTGTAGGTTTTCATTGGGAGTGCGCTCAATTATTTGTTTTTTTGTACTTTTACACAATTACTATTCTAGATATTATAGAAGAGATAGAAGAGATAGCAATTCTTATTTTTTTTTTAGATTGTGTCTACCTTAAATTGGTGTCTTCCTTGCTTAATGGCTGTTGGCTATTTTTTCGTGTACTGTAATACAAGCATTGCTTAACTTGCATTAAATAAGCCCTTCCCCACTCTGTATCTCTGCATGAAATTTGCTGAAGACGTTGTGTGAAGGCAAAAGGCATCACTGCAATTGTAGACACTTCTCAGTAAGCCTAATTAGAAATATCAATGAAATAGTTCAACTCACTATAATGCAGAATCAGTAGGAGCCCTGAGCGTGTCACTTGCCACTGTATCCTGCCACCAGATGCAGATTGTCACTTGCCACCAGATGTGGATTGTCACTTACCACATTGCCTGCCTTCAGATGCAGCTTGTCACGTCGCCTGCCACCAGATGTTGCTTGTCACTTGCCACGTCACCTGCCACCAGATGCGGAATGTTACTTGCCACGTCGCCTGCCACCAGATGTGAATTGCCATTAGCCAAGTTGCCTGCCTTCAGATGCAGCTTGTCACTTGTCAGGTGACCTGCCACCAGATGTGGATTGTCACTTGCCATGTCACCTGCCACCAGATGTGGATTGTCACTTGCCATGTCGCCTGCCACCAGATGTGGATTGTCACTTGCCACATCACCTGCCTTCAAATACAGCTTATCACTTGCCACGTTGCCTGCCCCCAGATGCGAAATGTCACCTGCCACATCACCTGCCACTAGTTGGAGAAATGGAGAATGTGTGCCACTTGACATGTCACTTGCCACCAGATGTGGATTGTCACTTGCCACGTCGCCTGCCACTAGATGTAGTGTGTCACTTGCCATATCACCTGCCACCATATGCGAAATGTCACATGCCCCCAGATGCGGAATGTCACCTACCACCAGGTGCAGAATGTCACATCGCCTGCTACCAGATGTGGTTTGTCACTTGCCATGCTGCCTGCCACCAGATGTGGATTTTCAGGTGCCATGTCACCTGCCACCAGATGCGGAATGTCACCTGCCACATCATCTGCCACCAGATACGGAATGTCACTTGCCACGCTGTCTGCCACCAGATGCGAAATGTCACTTGCCACACTTCCTGGCACCAGATGTGGATTGCCACTTGCCATGTCACCTGCCACCAGATGCAAAATTTCACCTGCCACGTCACTTGACACCAAATGTGGATTGTTGCCTGCCAGCAGATGTGGAATGTCACCGGTCACCAGATACAGAATGTCGTTTGCCACCAAATGTGGTTTGTCACTTGCCATGTCGCCTGCCAGTGCTACCAGATGTGAATTGTCACTGCATTGGTGGCAGCACTGGTCCATTTAGCAGTTGTCGCTTCTGAATGAGGGCAGGAGAGCGGTGATGCGGGGCAGGTGGTGAGATTATGTCATCGCTCTGCTCCCTGACGCACCTCCAACGTTAAAGAGGCCCAGCTGTGAGGGAAGAAGAGTGGCCACTTGGGGCGGGCGGAGAGAGATGATGTAATCTCTACTTGCCTGCCCGCTTTATCTGACCATCCACTTCTCTCTTCCACCCGGCCTTCTCGCCCTCCCACCTGGCTCTCTCATGCTGCCCACCCCTTCCCACACATGCAAGTTGGCTGCAGAGAGGCCACGGTAGTGGACCGTGGGTCAGTGGTTGGTGACCCTTGTTTTTTTTTAATCCATGTCTGTGCAGCTTTTTATAATCTGTTTTGTAATATTCTCAAGTCTATGCATGCTCTTTGCCATCCATAACCTGTTTTGCATTATTACTTCTAATTTTGCACATGTTTAGTAAACTGCAAGTTACAGTTACTCCCAGTGAGATTATCCAACCGATTAACTAGTCTATTTAACAAAGAAGGTTTTTTTTTTTTTTTTTACTTTCTTTAAGAAGAGATCATTTCATCTGCTGAGCAGAGGGTACATTTGTAGTTATATGTATGAATACCTGAGCCTACAACAAACAATGTTTATTTTTGTCATCTTCAATAATACAATTTCAGCTTCCAGCACTGGTATCAGATAATTACTTCCTTACGGTAGTTTAATAAAAAATTATCCAATCTATTGTTCCCTGTGAAATACAAGTCATGCTCGTTTACAGGTTTAAAAGCTATCTGTTTCTTATTAAAAGTGCCTTCACCTATGAACAAAAATCTCCTATCAATGAGACAATGAGAGTGTGCCTAAAGCACGCTTTTGGTCTCTGTCTAATGAAAAATTTTCAGAATTATAAGTTTGTTTATTTGGCTGCTCACTAATAGTTGTTAAATTGGTTTACTCAAACCAGAGATCACATCACCCTGGCCTGATCTGTAGTGATCAAATGTTCCCTGTGGCTTTGCACATTCGTCCTGGGTGCTCTCTGTTTGAAAAATTTATATTCCATTGTACACTTCAACAGGTCAGTATAGAGGTGTAACACTTTTTACCCATGGCAGCCATTGACAATGACCACTAGCTCTCACCATGAATGTCCAATTTCACTTACATACCAATAATGTCTTCTATTCTTCTATAAACTTCTCCCCCAGCCAGTCCCTCACCTCACTGCATTCATCCAGTTGGGATGCTTTCTTATGGTCAAACACCCTATTTTAAGAATCATTTTCTGTCTCAAGGACATATGGCTAAACCTCCTTGTCCCATAAACTTCAGATAGCATATTTCTTTGATCTCAGTTTTATTAGAACAAGCCAGGTGAACATACAAAATAACAGAAATAGACCTCAATAAGTACAATATTGCATACATTACAGCATACATTACAGAAACAACGATCTACAGTATAGGATGAGATAGAGAACTTAAAAAGTAAGTTTTTACAAAGGGGTGATGGCGATAGATTGAGAAATACATGTCTTGCTTCCTGCAGTATCTTCTCAAAAAATGGTGGCTGCGTCACTCCCTGTGAAGATTATACCCAGAATTCCCTGGTTACTAACAACTTCCTTAACTACACATACAGTAAATTAAATAAACAGAACAACTGCAGCAATACAAAAAAAGAACACTAGATGGAGCCTGCACTCCCCATATGATTGTCTTATGTAAGATTCAAACCTTACATGTAATTTTAACAACTCAGATGCAGATAATCAGCATAGACATCTGGTGGACAGAACACATCCTGATGTGCCTCCTAGAAGCAGGGCAATATCATCCTGCCAAGAATTAACACCTCCACAGCTCAAGCAAGGACCAGAATTCTGGGGATTGGCTGGGTTGTTAAATTCCAGGCTTGGAATCATTCCTGTTTCCATTTTTACCCCCACAAAAAAATCCATCTTCTGTCTCTGGTGGTGCTGGATCCTGAAAGCTGCAACCTACTATCTTTGAGTCCAGGTTTAAGGCAAGCGTTTGATGCCAGTGGCGGAACTACCGCCATAGCGACCCACGCGGCCGCTATGGGGCCCGCAGCTGAGTGAAGATCAGGGGGGCCCGGTGAGGATAAGAGCAGAGGCGTCGTTAGGCCCGGGGCTTAGGAGGCTGGAGCCCTGAATGGGTCCCTGTAAAGCCCCGAATCCCGGGCATTTAGCTAGCCGTTGCTAGCCCCGAGTCCTGCCGAGTGCGATCGCATCGCAGGCTGCTGGTCCCGCCTTCTGGAGCCCAACACCTATGATGGACGTACCACTGATCCAATGCCGAGACCGCAGGACCTGTGACGTCCATCATAGGCGCCGCAAGCTTAGAAGGTGGGAATTACAATGCTGCCCGGCGCGCCCCCCCCCCCCCCACTTCCTGCTTGGTTCGTCCGGCGGATCTCCACCTCCACAGCTCTCAGCCTCCTATCATGGGCACGCCATGTAAATTTGTCGGCCGCCTGCCCGCCCGTGAGCCCCCGAATATGCCGGTGAGTCCCCGAATATGCCGGTGAGTCCCTGTGAGACCTTGTGGGACACGTGAGTAAAATTGGGACAGCTCATGCCAGTCGTTTTTAGCCTAAGAGAGGATGCTCTGCAATAAAAACACTGTTTGCCACTGACTTTTACACCTAAACGGGACAACAGTTTAAGAAACCGTTGCATGCTGTGATTTATTGTTGTAAAAGGGAAATGGGGGCTTGTTGGGGAGAAAAGAAAGATGTATATCCAGAGAAAGGTACTCCTGGAATGTAAAACTGACTGGATTAGATCTAACTAGATTTGAGCTTGTATATGGAGAGCTGCAGCATGGTTTTTTAGATATACTGGACATAAAAATAAAAAAATCTGCCAACTTAGCTATTACACTTTGTCCCCGATTGCCTCTGATTGTGAGCTGGAGTTGGGTAAAACCTCCTCAGACCCCCCTCACAGATCTTCTGTATCCCCCCTAATACCCCTCAATTCCCCCTAAAGCTGTGCTGGATAGTTGGTGAGTTGACATGTCAGCAAGGAGGAGAGAGAATGAGCATGCCAGTCAGGAAAATGTGGGGACACAATCATTTTGATGGGAAGGGAATCAGTCCGCAGCAGTAGCCACAGCAGCCAAATTGGAGAGGTATGCTCATACCCTGGAACATACACCAACTAAAGGAGGGCAGCAGTCTTAAGAGGGAAGTGTGTTGTAAGGGAAGGTGAGGAGAACATTTAGTTGTATGTAGAGTTGAGCGAACCCGGTGGTTGTGGGGGTATGCGGGCGGGAGGCTTATCAGAATCTGGAAGACCCCTTTAACAAAGGGGACCCCCAGATCCTGACCCCCCCTGTGTGAAATGGTAATGGGGTACACTGTACCCCTACCATTTCACGAAGGAAGTGTAAATTCTTGTAAAAAAAACACACACACCGTAGAATAAAGTCCTTTATTAATAAAAAAAAAAAGGAAAAAACTCCAGCGGTGATAATCCACTCGTTCCCAGCTTCCTGCTCGAACGTTGTCCTGATCCAGCGACGGGTGAACTCCAGTGATGGGAAGATCCAGTGACGGATGCGGGTGATCTCCAGCGATGAGAAGATCCATCCATCCAGAGTGCAGCATCGCCAACCTCCTCTGACGTACCCTCTGCTACGTCACTGGGTAAGCCCAGTCTTCCCTCTTCCTGGGCTTCCCCAGTGACGTAGCAGAGGGTACGTCAGAGGGTGCGGGGTCACGTGACGGGTGGCCCTGCCTCCCCTATATAAGTAATGTCACAGCTTCAGCACGTCATTCGCTGGGCTGTGTCCAGCGGTGAGAGGAGGTCGGCGATGCTGCTCTCTGGATGGATGGATCTTCTCATCGCTGGAGATCACCCGCATCCGTCGCTGGATCTTCTCATCACTGGAGATCACCCGAACCCGTCGCTGGATCAGGACAACGTTGGAGCAGGAAGCCAGGAACGAGTGGATTATCACCGCTGGAGTTTTTTCTTTTTTTTTTTTATTAATAAAGGACTTTATTCTACGGTGTGTGTTTTTTTTTTTACAAGTATTTACACTTCCTTCGTGAAATGGTAGGGGTACAGTGTACCCCATTACCATTTCACACAGGGGGGGGTCAGGATCTGGGGGTCCCCTTTGTTAAAGGGGTCTTCCAGATTCTGATAAGCCTCCCGCCCGCATACCCCCACAACCACTGGGCAAGGGTTGTGGGGATGAGACCCTTGTCCCCATCAACATGGGGACATCCTCCCCATGTTGAGGGCATGTGGCCTGGTGCGGTTCAGGAGAGGGGGGGCCACACTCTGTCCCCCCTCTTTTCTGCAGCCAGCCAGGTCAACGTGCTCGGATAACGGGTCTGGTTATGGATATTTAGGGGGAACCGCACATCATTTTTTTTTAATTGACGGCGGGGTTCCCCTTAATATCCAAACCAGACCTGAAGGGTCTGGTTATGGATATTTAGGGGGAACCACACGTCATTATTTTTTAAATTGACGGTGGGGTTCCCCTTAATATCCATACCAGACCTAAAGGGTCTGGTTATTGAAGTTGCGGGGACCTCCGCGCATTTTTATTTCTAAAAGTCCGTGTCCCATTGACTACAATGGGGTTCGGAGTTCGGGTTCCCGAACCCGAACTTTTTTTTTAAAGTTTGGGTTCGGACCTGAACCCGAACATCCAGGTGTCCGCTCAACTCTAGTTGTATGCACTGGTCACAAAAAAAGCCCTTTATGGCAAACCAAGAAAGGTGTAGGGAGGGTAATGGGAGGGGGAGGTGGGGTGTTGGAAATGGGGGTGGGAGTGGGAGGAAAGACACATAGGAAGGTTGGTACAGAGGGCACAGAACAAAGTTACAATTTATTTCATAGGAGGGGAGAAAAGAGTAAAACTAATTTTGAAACAAACACTGAAGATTCACTTATAATACAATATGGGAAATTTGAATATTGGGGCACCGAGTTTTAAAGGGGGATGGAATTTGTTTATTTGGTCTTATTATGTCTTTCCTTGTAGTTTTTCTCTCCCACTTTTTCTGCTTTTACTATTCTTTTTTATGCAAGCGCACACACACACACACGTCAGTGTGTGTACTGACACAAACACACGCGCGTAGGTCAGGGTATGTGTGACAGGTAAGTCGCACCGTGGCCGCCGCCGCCCCCCCCTAACCCAGGGTGAAGCCCCTGGTCATTTTGCCACCTAGCAACGCCCCTGGATAAGAGCATCGCCGGCATGGTCTCCCAGCCAGGGGAAGAGAGAGGAGAGGAAGAATCAAGCTGTCCGTATCAGCAGAGAGCAGAATTGCCCGCTGTAATAGCTTTCATTAGAACTTCCAGTGTTCCCGGGACTCATGTCACATAGCTCCACCTCTTGGTCCGGAACCTTTGATCGACAGAATGCCGGTCCAGTGTCGGACATGTGACGTCATCTAAGGCGCTGGGCTAAGAGGTGGGGCTATGTGACGATTAGCCCCGGGAAGACGGGAAATTCTAATGAAAGCTATTACAGCGCGAAATCCCGCTCTCTGCTGATCCGGCCGGCTTGCCTCTTCCCTGCACAATTGATACAAAAAAATCACTGGCGCTCAATGGGAAATAACTAATATCCCATGAAATACTTGAAACCCTTGTATGGGCTGAGAACAGTCCGTGCTGCAGAGATCAGTCGACTGTGACAAAGCTCTTGTAAGGGCGAAACGCGTCGTCTAGGACCCCTCTTAATATCCCCCTTTTATGATGGAAGATCCTATTCATGCATAAGAACTTTTATATCCGATTATTTTAATCGCCATGCAACGCTGTTGATTTTTCAACAAGCGCATACTGCATTTTGCCCACTGGAGGGCGCCTTAACTTCTCCCTGCAGTACAGCTGGTTTACTGAGACAGCGTCTCAGACGTGGGACGCTTGCATGTTCACCCAGGGAGAGCGTCCTTTCTGATAGGCTGATCCACCCTGTGTCTCCAGCAGTCACATTTATCGGGTCTGTGAAGCTTCCAGACCCGCATAGGAGAGAGCCTAGGATCCCGGACATTGTTACATCAGCCAGGAGAAGGACATTCGATCGATGTTTACATCTGGCTGGGTAATGTACTGTGCTCACCATTTGCACTAATGATGTCTTGCTAGACAGCCCACAAACTAAAACCGCAAGCTTTAACCATTTGAAGTCTGAAGAGGGTGCTGGTCTGATGCAGACATTTGGAAAGTTTTTTTTATACTTTTTTTATTATATTGTGTACATTGTGGAAACTTTCCCTTTTTTAACCAAATAAAGGACTGGATCTTCCGAAAATTAAAGTGTTAATGTATGTTTTTTTCTTCACAAACATTAAGTGGATTTATAATTGGTGAACTTTCAGGAGCGCAGAGTTTTCCTTTTTGGTGTATCTTCCCTGCACAGGTGAGGCTGTATTGGGCACAGGCAGGCCAGGCTGTATTGGGCACAGGCAATGCTGTATTGGGTACAGGTCACGCTGTATGGGGCACAGGCAGTTCAGACTGTATTGGGCACAGGCAGGCCAGGCTGTATTGGGCACAGGCAACGCTGTATTGGGCACAGGTCATGCTGCATTGGGCACAGGCAATGCTGTATTGGGCACAGGTCACACTGTATGGGGCACAGGCAGGCCAGGCTGTATTGGGCACAGGCAGGCCAGGCTGTATTGGGCACGGGCAATGCTGTATGGGGCACAGGTCACGCTGCATTGGGCACAGGTCACGCTGCATGGGGCACAGGTCATGCTGTATAGGGCACAGGTCACGCTGTATGGGGCACAGGTCACGCTGTATGGTGCACAGGTCACGCTGTATGGGGCATAGGTCATGCTGCATTGGGCACAGGTCACGCTGTATGGGGAACCGGTCACGCTGTATGGGGCACAAGTCACGCTGCATTGACACTAGGGCGGCTCTGGGGGGCCCCATACAACATTTTGCTATGGGGCCCTGTGATTTCTAGTTACGCTCCTGTTTGATGCCACTGGCTTCCAAGAAGTAAACTGATTGGTGCTGGGTGTCAGAACCCAGACGGTGACTAGATCAGTGAGTAGATGAGTCTGTGGTGAACAGCATCAAGGGAAGACAAATTCCCAGCTGCAGAAATTAAAATGTTTCTCTGTAAATCCCAGGTAAGGTCATTGACCTATTTGCTCTATGACATCACAGAGGATTCCTGGAGGAGTTACTGAAGCAGTGAATATGTTATTTAGCGGCATGTACAGCCTACCTGAATTCCATCAGCATTGACTTCAATGGTGTTGAGATTCGGGTTCGGGGTTTTGCTGATTTTTCGACTGTTTGGCCAAACTGCCAGCAACATTTTTGAGTTGGATGCATTGTTTAGTGTGAGCCCATGTTCCTGGATGAAGTACATATTTATAATTAGTTAACAAAAGGTTAAATGGGTAGTTTTTAGAAAAGGGAATACAGTCAGATTCATGGAGCAACACTAGAGGTTATAGGTTATAGGACAATCTAGGGATTCAGTGATAATGTCTTCCTATTTATGTATGCTACACTGGTACCAAAGAATAAGAAATATAACATTTTATATATATATATATATATATATATATATATATATATATATATATATATATATATATATATATATATATATATATATATTTTTTTACAAACTGGTTAGCGCAATAAACCTTTTTTCTTCTTGTAAATGAACACCAAATCAAGTTATTTTTTTGTTAAAGGTTATATAGTGAAGTAGGCATTCTGTTTGATCCACACATATATTTTTAGCTGTCAAACCACTGTGAAAAATATTTCTCTGGCAGTTTTGGTCCTGCAGTGAGTTTCAATGTCTCAGTCAATCTGCCATGCAAGTTGACAGTTAAAATAAAAATATATACTTACAAGTACTATTAGTTGGCTGACTAATACTGACAGTGATGTTTTCACTTTTTTTTTTTGTTTAAAAAATTATTTCACACACACATTTAAACTTTCCTAAGACAGCTACAAAAAATATTTTCACTGGCAGACATTAAGGGCCAGATTCACGTAGAGCGGGCGCAATTTTACGTAACCGGTTTACGTTACACCGCCGCAGGTTTTCCGATTTAGTGCCCGATCCACAAAGCACTTACCTGGAAGGTCCGGCGCAAGGCGGCCCAATTCAAATGGGGCGGGTACCATTTAAATTAGGCGCGCTCCCGCGCCGGACGTACTGCGCATGCTCCCGTCGCAAATTTCCCGACGTGCTTTGCGCGAAATTACGACGCGCCAACGTTTTGTGAATCGCGACGTGAAAAAAAGAGTTACGTCGGGAAATTGTTTTTTTTTTAAATAATTCAAAAGCGACGCGGGAAAGACAGGCATACTTTAACATGGTGGAGTACTTTTACACCATGTTAAAGGTGCACTATCTTTGCGACGGAAATCTAACACTCGCGACGATGTAACGACGGGAAAAATTTGCATACCCGACGCTGGTTTACGACGCAAACTCCCCCCAGCGGCGGCCGCGGTACTGCATCCTAAGATCCGACAGTGTAAGTCCATTATACCTGTCGGATCTTCTGCCTATCTATGCGTAACTGATTCTATGAATCAGTCGCATAGTTAGAAACAGAGATACGATGGCGTATCAGGAGATACGCCGTCGTATCTCTTTTGTGAATCTGGCTCTAAGATTGGGACAGATGACAAAAACAAATGATAGGTAATGATGGATACAGACAGTCAGCGATGGACAGAACCACTTTTGGATAATTTTCAGGTAAAACTAGGCCACATCCTAGGCAAACCAAGTTAGACAGTTGTCTTAAAATGTTTGTAAAGTCTTATGCCGCGTACACACGAGAAAAATTCAATTTTTTAAATTGATCGTTAAAAACGGTCGTGTGTAGGCTCCAGAGCATTTTTCTTAATGAGAAAAATGGCCATTAAAAATTTAGAACATGGTCTTTTTTTTCTCAAAAAAAACGTGCATGCTCAGAAGCAAGTTATGAGACGGGAAATTAGCATAACCAGCCCAAAGGGTGGTGCCATTCGAATGGAACTTCCCCTTTATAGTGCCGTTGTATGTGTTGTACGTCACCATGCTTTTCTCAAGCATTTTTTTTATCACTATCGTGTGTATGCAAGGCAGGCTTGAGAGGAATCACGTCGAGAAAAACTTTGTTTTTTATCCATGACATGAAAAATGGTCGTGTGTATGCGGCTTTAAGGTTTTTCACCTTAATGCATTCTATGCATTAAGGTGAAAAAAACATCTATGCACCCCCCCCCCCCCCCTCCCAGACCTTCCTTTTTCATACCTGAGCCCGATTCGATTCAGCGATGAGCACGAGTGCAATGGCTCCAGCCGTTGTTGCTCTTCTTCTCATTGGACAGATTGATAGCAGCTAAGAGCCATTGGCTCCCACTACTGTCAATCAAATCCAGTGACATGGGAGCGGGGGGTGGAGCCGAGTTCTGCTGTCTGTGTCATTGGATGCAGTAGTGGAACTAAGAAGTGAGCCCGCATATGTGCCCCCATGGAAAGCGGGTTTCCCAATGAAGAGGAGGAGCCTAAAGCGCAGACGGGGGAACCCAGAAGAAGAGGATAGGGGCTGCTCTGTGAAAAAACATTGCACAGAGCGGGTAAGAATATATTTGTAACCATAATCCACTGCATGTCCTTTGAATTTAGGTCAGCTGGCTTAGAAGGTGCAGTAATTTGCTAGCCGCACCTCCAGTTAAAATGGTGGATTCCCAGCAGCCATTTTCTGGCATGTGTTGTGGCAGTTTGGGGAGAGGTCACAGTCTGTAAAGGGAGAGTTGTTTGCTGTCAGGGCTGCTGTTAGAAATCATAGGCCCTTGCCCCCAGTAAAATATCAAAAATATGTGTTCACTAAAAATGCACTAAAATCATTATTAGCAGCACAATCAAACTTGCAAAATTGCTGCAAAATATAGAAGAAAAACTATATTGAGGAAATATATAAAGCTCTGTGTAAGAATTAGGTATTGGGGCTCATTCACAAGGGAGCTGTGGCCTCTACGGTGTGAACCAGTGTTTTTTTATCTGTTTGGGAATGTGTGATGGTAGAATTTTTTTACTCTATGGTGATGCAGCAGCTGTATCAACAGAGCCACAGGTCCTAAGTTGACAGGTGTGTAAATACAGATGTACAGCCGCAAACACAAGCAGTATGCATTTGAGACCTACTCCTTCATATGTGTTAAATTAGGACCTGTGGCTGTGTCCATAGAGAGACAATGCACCCTCATAGAATAACAGGCAGCTCCAGCTACACAAACAAACTGCTCATTCACACTCTATGGGCCAGAAAACTCCCGTGACTGAGTCCTTAATTGATAAATGTATGTTTACATTATTTTTTAAAAAAAATGTACAATTTGTTTATTATTTTTTACATTTTTATTATTTTGTATTATTTTTTTACAATGTTGTGTGTGTGTGTGTGTGTGGGGGGGGGGGGGGGGGTCTTTGGTGACCCCCGATATCTCACATTTGAGCTGCACTGGTCAGTGAATGAACAAAAAGCACTCTGTTCAGAGGATCCTGTTCATTCACACACTGAGGCAGTTATGAATGAACAAAGAGTGATCAGTACCATTGTGTTCATTCAGGAAAGGAGGGGAATGGAAATGTGACTCTATTTTCCATCCCCCTGTGTGACTGTAGTGGGAGGGACAGAAAGGAGGGAAGCTGACAGCACTGGGGGTGGGGCGGCACACAGGGGGCCTGGGCAGCAGGGGGAAAGGGATAGTGGACAGAGAGGGTGATTGGCGCATCAGGGGAGGGGGCAATTACTGGGGCTCACCCCCTGTATGGCTTTTGCCTGCTTTTCCTTCCCCTCCCGCTGCCTTTCATCTGCTGCAGAGAAGCCATACAGGGGATGGATTCCAGTAATTGCCCCCCTCACCGATCACCCTCACTGCCCACATCTGATTCCCCCTGCTGCCTGGGCCCCCCTGCTGGCCCAGGCCCTGTACAGGAGTGTAGGTGGTACCCTCTTATTGGCGGACCTGGTTGCTATACAGTGCTTTATTGTGCTATAGTGCACTAAACTATTGTAGATTGCATTGTGAAAGGGCTTTATATTCGTGAGTACCCCTCCTTTATTCACAGTTCAGAGAACAAACAGTCCTTTTTGGGTCTGCTTTTTTGTGTGTGACAGCGCGGACTACAGTTGATATTTAACTGTTGGTTTCTCCTTGCAGGCAGGACTAAAGGCAGAGGTACAGCATGAAGAAGTAGTAATGGAGCAAGCTGGTTCTGGTAGACAAATGAGACAAATGTTGGCAACAGACCCACACTCCTCATCCTTTTTGTATTTCACTTTCCATATCTCCCCCTCTCCACATTATTTTATACATTAACCACAATACATTATCTGCATTATTTAGTGTCAGGGAGGGAATTCTCACCATGGGTTTCAGAGGCTTATGATATGCCACCTGAAGTGGGGAAGATGGGTTATGGGTCCATGCTATTGCTTAGGAGGGTCAAGTGAAGTCTTGAACCTCTTCAGAATTCTCCTACACCCAAACTTATATCTCCAGCAGCATCCTTTGCAAGGCAGGTATCTTCTCCATAGCTGCTGGTGTAGAAGAAAAAATTGCCTCCAAATCACCCCTCTATGCCTAGCTTCTTAATATCAGCATGGCATTTGCTTTGCAGCTGCTCTAATTCCGGCTCATGTAATCAGCCTTATTCAGTGAGTTTATGACCTGTGCTACACCACAGTGCAGTGTGTGGGCAAAAAATAATAAAAAGTACCTAGGAGGGTCTGCCTTTTTTTTTCTGAAGTTGCATCTGTAATTTTCTATGAGTGGCATGCCTGCCTCTTTGTGCCAATTTCTTCTCCCCCAGGCCATATCATTCCCATTTATTCTGACGCATTGGCCTTCTGAATGTCAGGCAAACCAGAAGAGCAGAAAAACAAAATCAATCTGGAGAACTTACTTACTAAAAACAAAACACTAAGGGCCAGATTGACAAAAGAGATACGACAGCGTATCTCCTGATACGCCGTCGTATCTCTGTTTCTATCTATGCGACTGATTCATAGAATCAGTTACGCATAGATATCCCTAAGATCCGACAGGTGTAATTGTTTTACACTGTCGGATCTTAGGATGCAGTACCGCGGCCGCCGATGGGGGGAGTTTGCGTCGTAAACCAGCGTCGGGTATGCAAATTAGGAGTTACGGCCGATCCACAACGGATTTTCGCGTTCGCTACGTCGCTGCTAGTCTAGTTTCCCGTCGTTTTTTTTGGTGCCCTAACTTTAGTCAGCAAGTGTATTGCTGTCTAAAGTATGGCCGTCGTTCCCGCGTCGAAATTCAAAATTTAACGTCGTTTGCGTAAGCCGTCCGGGAATAGGGAAGTACGCTACGCGCAAAAAATGACGTCACTTCGCGCAAAGCACGGCAGGAGTTAGGAAACGGAGCATGCGCAGTAGGTCCGGCGCGGGCGCGCGCCTAATTTGAAGTTCCACCTCCTGGCTGAATACGTTATTTGCTAGCACAACCCAAAGAAGCGTAAAGTTCCACCTCCTGGCTGAATACGTTATTTGCTAGCACAACCCAAAGAAGCGTAAAGTTCCACCTCCTGGCTGAATACGTTATTTGCTAGCACAACCCAAAGAAGCGTAAAGTTCCACCTACTGGCTTAAAATAGTATTTGCTATGTTGCCAGTTCAATAAAGTTAAAAAATAAATAAATACATTTTTGCTAATGTTATAGCTAGTGTATGCATGTTGCGACATAATCAAAGGTGAGGTGGTTGAGGGTCGTTATTCTTCACTTTGCACTGTACAGTATGTGGGGAACTAAGGTGGAACACTGTCCACATTTTCCTGGCTAACTTGGCAAGTTTGGAATCCACCACCGTCTAACTTTTTGAGATGGGAAATAGCAAAAGTATGTAAACATAGGACACCCCCCCCCCCGCCATGCCCCCTTAACCACTTGACCACTGGGCACGTAAACCCACTTAATAACCAGACCAATTTTCAGCTTTCGGTGCTCTCACAATTTGAATGACAATTACTCAGTCATACAACACTGTACCCAAATGAAATTTCCGTCCTTTTTTTCACACAAATAGAGCTTTCTTTTGGTGGTATTTAATCACCGTTGGGTTTTTTATTTTTTGCGCTATAAGAGAAAAAATACTGAAAATTCTGTAAAAAATAATAATTTTTCTTTGTTTCTGTTATAAAATTTGGCAAATTTTGTATTTTTTCTTCATTATTTTGCATAAATGTGAAAGATGAAGTTACGCCGAGTAAATAGATACCCAACATGTCACCCTTCAAAATTGCACACGCTCGTGGAATGGCGCCAAACTTTGCTACTTAAAAATCCCCATAGACGACGTTGCAGGGTATTGTGGGGTATTGCGGAGTATTGTGGGGTATTGCGGGGTATTGCGGGGTATTGCTGAGTATTGCGGGGTATTGTGGGGTATTGCGGAGTATTGCGGGGTATTGCGGGGTATTTCGGAGTATTGCGGGGTATTGCGGAGTATTTCGGGGTATTGCGGAGTATTGCGGGGTATTGTGGGGTATTGTGGAGTATTGCGGGGCATTGCGGAGTATTGCGGGGCATTGCGGAGTATTGCGGGGTATTGCGGAGTATGGGGGCATTGCAGAGTATGGGGGCATTGCAGAGTATGGGGGCATTGCAGAGTGTGGGGGCATTGCAGAGTGTGGGGGCATTGCATAGTATGGGGGTATTGCATAGTATGGGGGCATTGCAGAGTATGGGGGCATTGCAGAGTATGGGGGTAATATTGCAATTCCAAAGAATCCACCAGATGGCACCAGCGGGCAATAAGCAAGGCAACACTTGAAGAGGAGACATTGCTGGAAGTAACAGCAGAGGAGGTCCATGTAATTGCTGTATGGGAGACTGTTGCCTTGCTTATTGCCCGCTGGTGCCATCTGGTGGATTCTTTGGAATTGAACCCATGTAAAGCTGATTACCTATCTCTGGAGATTTTGCTTCTTGCCTTTTGACCTAGCCACAGGTCGAAGTATTGAGGTGAGAGGCCACCCTTTACTCTTGGTGGAGGTTAACCCTTTCCTGTGGGTCACGGATCTATTGAAGATAACTGCACTTTTGATCACCATTGATTTTTTTGGAGCACTTATATCACTTTGCACTTTATGGACTTTACCAAATTGATTTATTGATTTATTATTGTATTTACTGTGTTATTTGCGCTGCACTATTTTTTCTACATATTCACTTTGAGATATTTTTGAGTTATATCTGCAGTGCTGGCTTGCAATTTAGTTTAATTTGTATTTATTTTCCAGCGCTGAATCACTTTTTATTTATTTTTACAGTCCCTCGAAATCAGGAACAGTTGTGAGGTATCTTAATCCAAGCTGGGTTGTGCTTTCCACTTTTATTTTTTGTTTACAAAAGTTTATTTGTATATAAATGTGGATAAGCAAACACATATTAAGAACATATGGACAGTACATATTTCAGCATAGTTTCATTGAAAATCAAAACATACAACAGTATGACTTAGTCAAGTAGTGCCTATGTGACATGAAAATAAGTACTTGTTACTTCATAAAACACAAGGTTAAATATTTAAGAGACATCGGAGATGTAGGGGGCAAGAGTTATGGGGGAAGGGGTGGTAACCGAGTGTAGATTTATTGACCAGAGGGCCAACTGGACCATTTAGAGTCAAATATTTGTAGACTATCATTGAGGGTATGAAAAATTCTCTCAGTAAGTTTTAGGATCTCCATCCTTCCACTTTTAACCAGCAGTAGGTGACAAAAAGGAGCTCTGGTTTGGAAGTCAGGAAGCTATCTGAGAGAGACCTACGGTCATGGCCGAAATTTTTGGCACCCCCAAATTTTTTCTAGAAAATCAAGTATTTCTCACAGAAAAGTATTGAAGTAACATATGTTTTGCTATACACATGTGTATTCCCTTTGTGTGTATTGGAACACAACAAAAAAAGGGAGGAAAAAAAGCAAATTGGACATAATGTCACACAAAACTCCAAAAATGGGCTGGTCAAAAATCTTGGCACCCTTAACTTAATATTTGGTTGCACACCCTTTGGAAAAAATAACTGAAATAAGTCGCTTCCTATAACCATCAATAAGCTTCTTATACCTCTCACGCGAAAATTTGGATCACTCTTCCTTTGCAAACTGCTCCAGATCTCTCTTATTGGAAGGACGCCTTTTCCCAACAGCAATGGGATTTAGATCTGGACTCATTGCTGGCCACTTTAGAACTCTCCAGCGCTTTGTTGCCATCCATTTCTGGGTGCTTTTTGACGTATGTTTGGGGTCATTGTCTTTTGGTAATCCTCAGATTTCATGATGCCTTGCACACATACAAGGCACCCAGTGCCAGAGGCAGCAAAAAAAAAATAAAAATTTATTGAACCTCCACTATATTTCACTGTAGGTACTGTGTTCTTTTCTTTGTAGGCCTCATTCCGTTTTCAGTAAACAGTAGAATGATGTGCTTTACCAAAAAGCTCTATCTTGGTCTCATCTGTCCACAAGACGTTTTCCTAGAAGGATTTTGGCTTACTCAAGTACATTTTGGCAAACTGTAGTCTTGCTTTTTTATGTCACTGTGTCAGCAGTGGGGTCCTCCTGGGTCTCCTACTATAGCGTTTCATTTCATTTAAATGTCGACAGATAGTTTGCACTGACACTGATGCTCCCGGAGCCTGCAGGACAGCTTGACTTTCTTTGGAACTTGTTTGGGGCTGCTTATCCACCATCCAGACTATCCTGCCTTGCAACCTTTCATCAATTTTTCTCTTCCGTCCACGCCCAGAGAGATTAGCTACAGTGCCACGGGTTGCAAACTTCTTGATAATGTTGCGCACTGTGGACAAAGGCAAATCTAGATCTCTGGAGATGGACTTGTAACCTTGAGATTGTTGATATTTTTCCACAATTTTGTTTCTCAAGTCCTTAGACAGTTCTCTTATCCTCTTTCTGTTGTCCATGCTTAGTGTGGCACACACAGACACACAATGCAAAGACTAAGTGAAGTTCTCTACTTTTTATCTGCTTTCAGGTGTAATTTGTATATTGCCCACACCTGTTACTTGCCCCAAGGATTTATTTTCTGTTTTGTTCTGCTTGTTTGCAACCTTTTTAAATTAAAAACAAAGTCATGCATCCTACACATGTGGATGTTAAATGAGTTGTAAAGGAAAACATTTTTTTTTGCTGAAATGACTGTTTACAGGGTATAGAGACATAATAGTTAACTGATTCCTTTTAAAAATGATTAAAAATAGATAAAAATCAATCATATAATGTACCTACAGTTTCAGTTTCGTTGTTGCATGTTTCCTGCTTCTCTGCTGCACAGAGCCAATACAGGGCAGTGATGGTTTGGAAAACGAAACTGATTGGTGCTGAGGGGTTTTATACACACAGTAATCACACCTCCTTGATTAGTGACCACAGAGAGGAAGCTCCCATGACTTTTTTCATCAGGAAACAGACAACCAGAAAGTGTTCAGAACAGAGAAGGATTAGAGCAAAAACGAACAATGAGGACATGAAACCAGGACTGCAGTAAGGTAAAGGAAGCTATTTAGCTAAAAAAAAAAAAACATTTGCATACTCGACGGGGAATCCGAAGCGCCACCTAGCGGTCAAAAAAAAATTGCAGTTTAGATCCGACGGCGTAAGAGACTTACGCCTGTTGGATCTAATGGATATCTATGCAGAACTGATTCTAAGAATCAGTCGCATAGATACGACGGCTCAGATTAGGACTTACGACGGCGTACATGGCGCTGCGCCGTCGTAAGTCCTATGAGAATCTGGGCCTATGTTTTCTGAACACAGTTTATCCCTCGCAAACATTTGTGAACCGTCTCCATCCACCTCTAATGCCGCGTACACACGATCGGATTCCTATAGAAATAAAATCCGATGGATTTTTTAGTCGGAATTCCAGTGAAGCTGACTTTCATCAGTCTTGCATACACACTATCAGACTAAATTCCGACCGTACCAAAACGCGGTGACGTAAAACACTACGAGGAGCCGAAAAAATTAAGTTCAATGCTTCTGAGCATGCGTCGACTTGATTCTGAGCATGCATGGATTTTTCTCCAATGGAGTTCCACACAGACGATCGGAATATACTATCGTTTTTTTTTTCATCGGAAAAATTTAAAACATGTTCTATTTTTTTTAGACCAATGGAAAAAAGTCAGATGGGGCCCACACACGATCGGTTTCTCTGATGAAAAAAGTCCATCAGCCTTTTTTCATTGGAAAAACTGGTCGTGTGTACACGACATTAGGCTACTTTTACACTCTGACCACCTGAGCGTTAATGGTAAAGCGTCGCTAGTTTTAGTTTTATCTCAGTGCAGGCGGGGCACTTTTAACACCAAAGAAGGGGTTAACAAGGGAATAAAAGTGCCCGAAAAGCGACGCTCCTGAATCGCTTTGCAGGCACTTGATTTCAATGGCAGTGGCGGTTTAGAAACGGTGTATACACTGCTGCCGCACCACCCCAAAGATGCTGCTTGCAGGACTTTTTTTAACGTCCTGCAAGTGCATTTGGGCTTTCACACTGGGGAGGCTTGAGAGGAGCTATTCAGGCGCTTTACAGGTGCTTTTTTTGTGCTAAAATGCTTGAAAGGCACCTCAGTGTGAAAGGGGTCTAATAGCCATATATGCTTCAGGGCATTCTTCTACTACATGGGGTAAGATGTGTTGCACACATGGCACATATCTGTGTCAGATTATACACGTTTATCTAGTTGTTGCAATCTTGGTGGAATCGTATAAACTGTTTGATTATCTATTATATTTTTCCACCAGTTTTACCCTACTATGCTCATTGTGCTTGGATACCGGCAGGATTTGCTGTCTCACTATTGGGGTGCTATCTTCCCTTTCTCCCTCTACGATGACCCCTGTGTCCTGATAATTTTTCTCCTGCTTCTCTGTGTCCTAATCTGATCAGACAAGCACTTTTTTGTTATATTTTTTGTTATGTTTTTGTGTATTTTTCCACACCATGATATATGTGAAGATATTTTTAAGATATAAGTAATGAATATAAATATATTATATGTGATTTTGACATTTGTATAATTCTATGTATATTTTTGAATTTAATAACA
Source organism: Rana temporaria (assembly GCF_905171775.1). NCBI lineage: Eukaryota > Metazoa > Chordata > Amphibia > Anura > Ranidae > Rana > Rana temporaria. Next base: position 509,139,948 of record NC_053489.1, read on the forward strand.
GCACAAACCCGACCAGTCCTGAAAAAGTCTTGCAAAACACGTTGACATTTTAGTATGGAGCCGCACTAGGTCGCACCTTGGTGACTTACAGTGACATTACACTCTTTGATACCATTTGTTGGACTTCTACATATTCTATGACATACCAGGGCTCATTTATCTCCATACATTTTGATTGTGTATTCTTTTGATCTCTGTATGCGGAGGGTGTTGTTTTTAAAACCTATATATATACTGTATTTATTTGCGTATAACACTCACTTTTTTACCCTGAAAATAGAGGGTAAACTGTGTCTGCGTCTTATACGCAGGGGGCTGTGGAAAGATTTTTTCCTGAAACTTCCCTCTTAAAGTTAGGGTGCGTGTTATACGCCTGTGCGTGTTATACGCCGATAAATACGGTATATTTGTTGTTTTTTAATGTATATTGAATAAAATAAGTTATATTTTTTATATACACACTGCTGTGCCTTCAAAATTCGTCTTTGTTTGAGCGTTTAGTTTAGTTTCTCTCTCTTCTATATATATATTTTGGATGACAGGTTGGGGTCCCCCTCTTTATACATTTTAAATAAAACTGACTACAAATCTGAATTTTAAGAAAAGACCTGCCAGTTAGACTGCATTTTTCAGAAGAAAGGTGATCCCCACTTGAGCTAAGCCCCACAATGTATACATTTTTCTCCCTAGTTATAAACAAAACCTCAATACTTAGTGATGTTCTCCAGCCAGCGCAGTGGCCCCTCCATACATTCCTAAAACTATCCCCAAGTCAAGGTCAACAAACAAAATGTAACACAGCAATGTTCTCCAGTAGCATTGCCTTATTCCAGATACCATAACAAAGTCAACATACACCAAGCAAGATGCAACACAATGATTTCCTTCAGCAGCAGGTTCCCATTCCTTATGCCATCCACTGGTCAGCTATTGCAGTCACAGTGATTTTCTGCAATTCAAAAGTAGACAATGTGAACAGGAAAGTATAGTAATTTTTATTGATTGGAGACTAAAAATTTTATGAAGCCTTAAACCAGTATATAACCCAAAATCTAACATTTTAAAGAATGAAGCTTACCAATCATTACATATTAGATCAGTTTTCTTTTCTTTCCCCCTCTGTTTTCACCTAGTGATCTGGCAAGTAACACATCTCTGGTATTAGTGAGGCACAGAAGACAGCAGAGGAATAAGAAAAAGAGGCACAGCAGACAGCAGCATTGTCAGCCTAAGGGGAGAGGAGTGTTAAGTGTATTAGCAGATTTAAATACACTAATAAATTGAAGCCAAACTTCAGCTCACAATTTATAATAAAACAGTTATTATCAGCAAACCGTTAAAGGGTTTGTCTCATCCAATGTAAACTAATACTGGGCACCAGTGCTCAGGAAGGATGTACTGGAAATGGAACGAGTACAAAGAAGGGCAACAAAGCTAATAAAGGGTCTGGAGGATATTAGTTATGAGGAAAAGTTGCGAGCACTGAACTTATTCTCTCTGGAGAAGAGACGCTTGAGAGGGGATATGATTTCAATTTACAAATACCGTACTGGTGACCCCACAATAGGGATAAAACTTTTTCACAGAATGGAGTGTAGCGGCTTGCTACTTTTTAGCCGGCGCTGCTTTAAATTTAGAGGGTAGTCTGAGAGTTAGTTGACTCAGACCGCATGATTTTTCTAAATTCGGGCCTCTGTTTCAGCCATGGCTGTACTGTGAGTGAGCACTATTGTTGCCTGGGGTGCCGTTACCACTCCAGGCCAAGGGTGGCAGCAGTCAGGTCAAGGTGCTTTGGGTGTTCCCCTTGGGCAGCCAATCAGTGGGAGGTGATCGTCACGCTGTGCATGCTGGGGAGGAGTACCTAAGGGACAGACGCCATTGGACCGGGGTCGTCGATCCCGAGTCTGTCGTCCCACCACCCCCGTGAGTGGCCCTCCTGGCCGGGGGTGCGTGTTCAAGTGTTCCTGACTCTGGGACCACGTTGGTCTGGGATTTTATCTACTAAGTAGGCCCGGTAGTCAGACTGGGTCTACGTTTGCAGAGTGGTCCTGTGCTGTCTGTCCTGAGGGAGGAAGCCACTCAATGAAGAACCTATCTTGGAGAGCTTCGAGCACAAGGCTGGTATCTCAGGAGAGGCCTTGAACTTCATCGAAGGACGCACCATTACTGAAAAGCTGAATGATGGTCGCCTGTCAGTTCTAAGTTTCTAAGAAGTTAATCAGGAGAGATCCGGGTGCTTAATCCTGTGTTGAGAGGATTTTGGATCAAACATACCTCCATCTGTGGGAAGGTCTGTGGCAGAGACTTTACCAATTTCCGTGCGCCATCTCGGCTGCTAGGCTAGTGAGAGAGGCCTATCCGGGTGCGCAATACCCACTCTGGCTAGAGTGGCGATGAAAGCTGTGTTGCTGGAACCAGGAATGTTTCCGGACAGAAGTTGTGCACCTGAACCTATTACCTATTACCCTTCCACCTCTTCAACTACTTATTTTATTATTTGACCAAGTTCAGCAAATAAATCAAAGAAAAAGAAGTCTAAAGTGTGGACATTGAACTTTTTCTCAACTCTCATCTGATACCCTAGACGGCGAGGAATAGAGGTAACATGCCACCCAAAACAATCCAGCAGCTCCTCCATGGGTAGTGCTACACGAGTGTAACAAGACAAGAGGTTTAACCTTAAAGGGGAGTTCCAACCACAATTAGCATTTTTTAAATGTATGTCCTTTCATCCTGCGTTTTTATAATATAAATCTGGTCACTTACTATTTTACAATCCACCGCCGATCGCATAGATATTCAAAAAAGATAGTTTATAAAACTATATCTACACCGTTGTCATTTTGCTTGTGGGCATTGTGAAGCCTACAGGCACTTACTTCCTGGAAGTCTTGGATGGGGAGTAATAATTGGACAGCGCACTGCATCCTGGGAAATGATGACACACATTTCCCAGGAGCATTAGAGGGAGATGATGTCAGAATCCTAGGTGGTTTCAAAGGCAGATTTTGTGGGACTGCATAGCAACAGGCATTTCCAGATGAGTAAAAAAAAAAAATTCTTGTTTTTCTTTTTTAGTTGTAAGCTACAGTTTAAAGCAAAATATTTTTTTTGATGGAACCTCCACTTTAAACTGCATAGAGGGTTCTTTACTGTAAGAGCCGCAAGGATGTGGAATTCCCTTCCACAGGCGGTGGTTTCAGTGGGAAGCATTGATGGTTTCAAGAAACTTTTAGATAAGCACCTGAACGACCACAACATACAGGGGTATATAATGTAATACTGACATATAATCACACACATAGTTTGGACTTGATGGACTTGTGTCTTGTTTCAACCTCACCTACTATGTAACTATGTAATACAGTCTTTTGATGTTACATATTGTACTTTCTTTGTTTTCTTACAAGATGGTCCCACAAACCCAAGTGAAATAACCGGGTCAACAGACAGAAAGCTGAACACAACATGTAGCCAACTTTGCCAACTGGCAGTCTTGAGGCGTAGTTTTAGGTAAGCTACTAAGATTTCCAAACATTTGCTTCTATACTTGTACACGTAAATTTTTTAGCATTTCAATTAACAGTATGTTATGTGTTTCCAATAGGTCATGCTCATACACTATATATTATAAAAGAAAGTCATCCACAGAGAGAACAGTAAAGAGGTGCAATTGTTTTTTAAATTGGCTTCAAGAGTTACATAGTTACATAGTTAGTCGTGTTGAAAAAAGACACAAGTCCATACAGTTCAACCACAAAAAAATAAACAAACAAAATAAAAAACATAGTACAATCCAATACACTCAACTCCATACCCACAGTTGATCCATAGGAAGGCAAAAAACCCCAGCAGAGCATGATCCAATTTGCTACAGCAGGGGAAAAAATTCCTTCCTGATCCCTCGGGAGGCAATCGGATTTACCCTGGATCAACATTACCTGCAAATCTTAGTACTCAGTTATATTATGTACAAAGGCCTTTCTTAAAGCAATCTACTGAGCTGGCCAGAACCACCTCTGGGGGGAGTCTGTTCCACATTTTCACAGCTCTTACTGTGAAGAAACCTTTCCGTATTTGAAAATGAAATCTCTTTTCCTCTAGACGTAAAGAGTGCCCCCTTGTCCTCAGTGTTGACCGTAAAGTGAATAACTCAACACCAAGTTCACTATATGGACCCCTTATATATTTGTACATGTGGATCATATCCCCCCTTATTCTCCTCTTCTCAAGAGTGAATAAATTCAGTTCCCTCCCAGTCTAATGCCTCGTACACATGACCGTTTTCCTCAGCAAAAACCATCAAGAAAAATGCTGGCAGAGCATTTTTGCAGAGAAAAACGGTTGTGTGTATGTTTTTCGTCGAGAAAACTGTTGTGGATCTCGACGAGAGTCTCAATTTTTTCGTCGTGGTTCTCGTCGGGCTGGTTTACGACGAGAAACACGTTCGTGTGTATGCTTAGAAACCCGCACATGCCCAGAATAAAGTATGAGACGGGAGGGCACCTTCGGTAAAAGTAGCGTTCGTAATGGTGATAGCACATTTGTCACACTGTAACAGATTGAAAAGCGCAAATTGTCTCTCACCAAACTTTTACTTAACAGTAGATACGCCGTCGTAACTCTGAATCTGCGCCGTCGTACATTTAAGTGTATTCTCAAATTGAGATACATCTAAATGTAGCTTAGCTGTCTAGTTCCGCCGGCCGCTAGGGGCGTGAACGCTGATTTACGCCTAGAATGCGTAAATCAGCGAGATACGCCTATTCACGAACGTACGCTTGCCCGTCGCAGTAAAGATACGCCATTTACGTAAGGCGTTTTCAGCAGTAAATTTAGTCCAACAAAAAGCTGGCCCAACCAATGTTAAGTATGGACGTCGTTCCCGCGTCGCATTTTGTAAATTTTATGTCGTTTGCGTAAGTCGTTCGTGAATGGGGCTGGATGTAATTTACGTTCACGTCAAAACCAAAAAGTCCTTGCGGCGTAGTTTGGAGCAATGCGCACTGGGATATGTCCACGGACGGAGCATGCGTTAAAAATGTCAATCACGTCGGGTCATGGTATATTTACATAAAACACGCCCACCTCTTCACAATTTGAATTAGGCGTGCTTACGCCGGCCCATTTACGCTATGCCGCCGTAACTTAGGAGGCAAGTGCTTTGTGAATACAGCACTTGCCTCTCTGACTTACGGCGGCATAGCGTAAATACGATACGCTACGCCGGCTCAAAAATACGCCACCCTACGTGAATCCAGCTATAAGTGTTTTTATCTTTCCTGTATGTATTTCTTGCTTACAGCTAACATCAAATTAAATCATGTTATGGTCACTGTTACCCAGGTGTTTCCTTATCTGAGCATTAGTAATAGAGTGATTATAGGCCAGTGTTTCTCAACTCCAGTCCTCAAGGCACCCCAACAGGTCTTCTTTGCAGGCTTTCCATTATTTTACACAGGTGATTTAAATTGGTTTAACTGCCTAAGTAATTACCACAGCTGTTTCATTTGAGGAAAATCCTAAAAACATGACCTGTTGGGGCGCCCTGAGGACCGAAGTTGAGAAACACCGTTATAGGCCATCAAACGAAAATGGCGGCAGCAAGATCTGCTCCTATTCACCATGCCTGCAAAAACATTGCACTATTTCTAAACCTGCACATACTGTAATTTCAAGTAAGTCTCTCAGTGGCCAGGTGACCAAACAGTCATGCTTTGAGGAACCTGTAGGTGGTGATACAGGGAAAAATGAGCGCATGACCCCTTCTGACTCTAACTAACCTAGTACTCCATGTTTAGATATGATCTAACAACATGTCTTGTTTAAGCATTGCAACTGACACATCTGTAATATTCTGCTCTCTTATGTCTTCCACACCTGCAAAATCTGTAATATAAAGTCTAAGTTCACCTTTAAAAAAATAAAGGAATTCACAGGTAAAAAAAAAATGTGTATTAATTACTGTTTTTCTCTGGAGCCTGCAGAGCATAGTATTTGCATTCAGCAGATTGGGGGTGCAATGTCAGGCTCCTGCAGACACCACATACAGCTTTCTGCATGATCCTCTGTATGAGTTTTCTGCTTGAAAGCTGTTGGAAGAGTCAGTGAACTACGAGAGAGCTCACCAGTGTCCTTACAGTTAATTGAGAGCTACAAGCTCTCAGATTCCTGTGAATGAATGATGTTGCCATTTTGGAGGAGCCACTGCTTTTACATTTTGATAGCGGGTGCAGGGAGAAGAACCCCCATCCGCTGTCACAGGGGGGCAGGCAGGTGCTGCATAATAACATGTTACATTCTAAATACAGGTGTACTAACGGTGAACTTAGCCTGTCACGCTTAAATGTGTTTTCCACCTATGCTGAATCTTCAATTATATGGTCAGATATGTATTTTCCATCTGTAAGCGCAAAATCTGAATTGTACACACTGAGTTATGCGTTCTAAATCGGCTGAATAATTTTTCATATGTTTGGATTGGTCTTCTACAAAGAATTCTAGTGTAAGTGTGACACCAGTTGCTTTTTCTTTTTTTTTTTCAAAATATTTTATTGAGTTTGCAGAAAATAATATAACAAAGACAAAAGAACTGAGGTACAATGTCTAGTCCAATGGAAATTATACATAATCCAGTGGCGGACAACATTATCGCGCAGGTAAAGATACGTCAAAAACATGCTTGAATGTTGACCAGTTTAGGCAGTTGCTTTTTCTAGTACTACTAATAAAAAAATATACGTCCTTAATATACGTTGTTAACTTTCTAGAAACATAGGCCCGGATTCACAAAGCACTTGCGCCGATGTATCTCAAGATACGCCGCGTAAGTGCAAATGTGCGCCGTCGTATCTGTGCACCGGACCCACAAACTAAGATACGCCTAAAATCAGGCTTCATCCCGCCGACGTAACTTGCCTACGCCGGCGTAGCGTGGGCGCATATTTAGGCTGGACGCATGTGGCGCTTCCATTGATTTTCTATTCAATACGGCGATTCACGAACGTACGTGCGCCCGACGCAGGCTACGCGATGTGCGCGTAAGTTGTACGTCCGGCGTAAAGTTAAGCCCCATAAAGGAGGTGTAACCCAGCAGCAGACATGCAAAGGTTTGCACCAGGGAACACAAGCCGGCATATTTTATGAAGTTTACGTTGGACGTGTGTGTGGCTGGGCGTAGGTTACGTTCACGCCGTAGGCAGTGATCCAGCGTATTTTAGGCAGTTTCGACGTGGTTATGAGCATATGCAGAGGGATGCGTCATCGTCTCGGCACATGTGCAGTTGGTGATACGTATCTGTCTGGCGCTCGGCCCATCATTTGCATGGGGTCACGCCTTATTTGCATGGCTCAGGCCCACTTCCACCTACGCCGACTTACGCCTTTGAAACACAGCGCAGTTTTGGCAGCACTGGCTTTGTGAATTCCATGCTTGCCTCTCTGCGCTGCGTCGGCGTAGCGTATATTATTTGCGCTACGGCGGCATAATGTGTGCGCGCTCTCTGTGAATCTGGGCCATAGAGTCTACTTTAGCCCTGTACCTGGTGTTTGCACACATTAAAGAAATAAAGTAAACTTTTGCTCTGCCCATGGTGTTTCCACGAGAGAATATTGAGGGTTATTTACGAAAGGCAAATCCACTTTGCACTACAAGCGCAAACTACAAGTACAAAGTGCACTTGAAATTGCACTGAAAGTGCACTTGGAAGTGCAGTCGCTGTAAATCTGAGGGGTAGATCTGAAATGAGGGAAGTTCTGCTGATTTTATTATCCAATCATGTGCAAGCTAAAGTGCTTTTTTTTGTTCCTTGCATGTCCCCCTCGAATCTACAGCGACTGCACTTCCAAGTGCACTTTCAGTGCAATTTCACTTGTAGTGCAAAGTGGATTTGCTTTTCCTAAATAACCCCCATAGTCAATTTATTAATGGTTGTAATAGTTAAAAGGTCTATTTTCAGCATCTTATTTAATTTCTGCTCCCATCTGGCTGTGGCCCAGTGGAGGAACCTTTATTGCTCTGGTGCTCGATCATGAGACTGCCTATCTCAGGGAACATGAGGAATCTTCACAGCATTAGGCATGCAAATGATCTAAACACATATCTTTCTGTATCAAACAGGGTAGATCTTGGCAGTCAATGATTCATTTGCAAACCTAATGCCCCGTACACACCATCACTTTATGTGATGAAAAAAAATGACTTTTTTAAAAACGTCACTTTAAATGACCGTGTGTGGGGGGAAAACGAAGTTTTATGTCTTGTAAAAAACGACCAAAAAAAATTGAAGCATGCTTCAATTTTATGTGTCGTTTTTCAAAACGTAATTTTTTACTTTACAGAAATTGACCGTGTGTAGCAAAAAACGTTGTTTAAAACTACGTTTTTTCACCCGCGCATACCCAGAAGCTACTTATGAAGCAAGCTTCAATGGAAAAACGTGGTGAACGTAACCTCGCTTTGCTAGAACATTGTGAGAAAAACGATGGTGTGTAGGCAACTTCGTCTTTGAAAATTGAAGTTTCAAAAACGTCATTTTTTACTTCACAGAAAATGTCGTTTTTTTTCATCACATAAAGTGATGGTGTGTACGGGGCATTACTATGCTGATGGAAATATTTGTCACAAACGCAAGCAGTAACCTTCAGAAGCATTCTGTTATTGCTGCCCTTGAAAGCCATTCACCTCAGAAAATGGTACCAAGGAAAATGAAAATGCCTCAAGGATAATTATTATAGGATGAACCCCTTTCTAATCCATTTGAATAAGTTTCAATATTGGATTTTCTATGAGGTCATTAATCATGCGACAACCAGCCTGGTGACACAAGAATACTATTATTTTATTTGTGAATCAGTCATTTACTTATGGACTGATACTGCTGGTATTTGTGTCTAAACTAACTTCAATAGTTTACTGAATAATAATCCACAACATATATCCTATACCACAGAAAGGATGCTGTAAAGTAATGTGGGGTCAGTCAATCTAATTAAGACTGCTAATGGTTTTGAGTGATTCGAGCAGCCAATCTTTCAGTAGGCGAACCAGCAAAGCCTATACTATCAGTTTATGACAAATTATTAATCAAAAACATACACTATATTGTCAAAGATATTAGGACTTGGCATCCCAGTCTTAGTCCATAGGGTTCAATATTGAGTTGGCCCATCCTTTGCAGCTATAACATCTTCAACTCTTTTGGGGAAAAAAAAAAAAAATACATGTATATGCGCAAGAAGCTAATAGTCCTGTCCTCTGCCAATTAGCAGCATTTGGTATCATAACAGGACAAAGTCTCTAAAAGTCCATGTGAAACTAATTATAGTGTGGAAAGGATGGGAGCACAATGTCCAGGGGCTCTGAGGGCTGCCATCATAGGGGAAAAGAAACCTGATTCCAGACTGCAAACAAACAACAAGAAGACAGGCGCCTCTAAAGCCCTTTCCGAAGGAACGTTCTCATCGGTTAACCCGATGAAGCTGACTGATGGTCTGATGTGCCTGTACACCATCAGTTAAAAAACAGATCGAGTCCAACGCGGTGACGTAAAACACAACGACGTGCTGAGAAAAATTAAGTTCAATGCTTCCAAGCATGCGTCGACTTGATTCTGAGCATGCGTGGGTTTTTAACCGATGCTTTTGCATACTAACCGTCGGTTTTGACCTATCGGTTAGGCATCCTTCGGTTCAATTTAAAGCAAGTTCTAAAATTTTTGACAGAAGAATAACTGACCGAAGGGGCCCACACACCATCGGTTTGGACCGATGAAACGGTCCTTCAGTCCGTTTCCAGCGGTTTTGACCGACCTGGTTCACACAGGGGAAACATAACTTTCAGCACAAATTTGGGAGGCAACTTGAACACGACTTGAGTATGAATCACAACGCGACTTGGGGCGACTTCAGCGCAACTTACAACACAACTTGAGGTCGCCTCCAGGAGGGGGAACTCAATGCCAAATTTTAAATAAAAAACTGGCATGGGTTTCCCCTCTAGGAGTATACCAGGCCCTTAGGTCTGGTATGGATTTCAAGGGGAACCTCATATGCTGAAAAAACGGCGTGGAGATCCCCCCCAAATCCATACCAGACCCTTATCCGAGCATGCAGACCGGCCGGTCAGGACGAGCGAGCACCCCCCTCCTGAACCGTACCAGTGGTACGGTTCAGGATTTTGGATTTCAGATTTCGATAAGCCCCCGCCCGCAGACCCTGACGACCAACGGCCAGGGTTGTCGGGAAGAGGTCCTTGTCTCCATCAACATGAGGGGTGGGTGCTTTGGGGCAGGGGGGGGCCTGCGGCCCCCCTACCCCCAAGGCACCTTGTCCCCATGTTGATGGAGACAAGTACCTCTTCCCGACAACCCTGGCCGTTGGTTGTCAGGGTCTGCGGGCGGGGGCTTATCGAAATCTGGGAGCCCCCTTTAATAAAGGGGCCCCCAGATTTCGCCCCCCCACCCTATGTGAATGAGTATGGGGTACATCGTTCCCTTACCCATTCACCTGGTGGAAAAAAATGTCAATAAAAACACACTACACATGTTTTTAAAGTAATTTATTAGGCAGCTCCGGGGGTCTTCTTCTGACTTTGGGGGTCTTCCGACTTCTCCCTTCTGCCGTGCACCACCGCTGTCTTCTTCCAGCTCTTTTACCAGCGGGGCCCGTTCTTCTCCCTTCTTCCGACTTCGGGGATCTTCTTCCGACTTTCGGGAGGCCTTCTTCCGACATCAGGGGGGTTTCCGGCTTCTTCGCTCTCTTCTCCCGCTCTCCGGGTTCTTTCTCCCTTCTGCCGGGCACCACCGCTGTCTTCTTCTAGCTCTTTCACCAGCAGGGGCTGGTATCATTCAGCCCATCCTTTTGGAATGTTCGCTTGATTTTCTAATCTTTGGTAGAGTCAAATTGACAATCATTTATGACTGTAGTGACAAGAAAATTAGAAGGACCTGGGACATTGTTTTCTCAGAGTAACCGATTTCTAACATAGTAAGTGGTTTTTATTTGTGGAATTCCATTTAACCCAAATTTGTTGTTAAAAGCAAATTACATTTTGAAGTCTTGTATGCAATTCATCAAAATTCTGATGGCATTATTAAATGTACTGAAAAGATTGTTGCTGCAAATGTACAAAATCCTACCAGTGCATGTTGTATGGTCAACTTTGGACAGAGAGCACAGCATATATACTCAGAACTTTATTTTTTCATCCAGGCACAGCTGTACTGCACCAATCCAATCAATAGTTGTTTTAAGTATTCCAGATTAGGGATGAGCTTCGCGTTCGACTCAGGCCCCATACACACCATAGAATCTATCCGCAGATCCCATCAAATGGGTTTCTGCGGATAGATCCTATGGTGTGTACACTCCGTCGGATATTTATCCGCAGATAAATCTCCCCTGGGATGGATTTCCAGCAGATGGATATTTGCTGACATGCTCAACAAATCCATCTGCTGGAATCCATTCCAACGGATGGATCCGCTCGTCTGTACAGACTTACCGGATCCATCCGCCCAAAGGGATTCCCCGCACGCGTCGTAATGATTTGACGCATGCGTGGAATTCCTTATATGACAGCGTCGCGCCCGTCACCGCGTCATAATAGCGGCGACGGCGCGACACGTCATCGGCAGAGGATTTCAGCGCGGATTTCAATGCGATGGTGTGTACATGCCATCGCATAGAAATCTTCTGAAATCCTCGAGAGGATTTATCCGCGGATACGGTCCGCTGGACCGTATCTGCGGATAAATCCTCTCGTGTGTATGGGGCCTGAAACCCATGTTCGACTCGAACATTGCCTGTTCGATTGTTCACCGAAATTCGAACAAAACAGGTCGTTCGTGCCAAATTCGAGTGACGCGTCACGGCCCATAATTCACTGCGGCATTGCGTGCTGATGATTGGCCAAGCATGCACTATGACCCGCATGCTTGGCCAATCACAGCGCGCAAAAAACGGAGAGCCATAATTGGCCAAAGCCAGGGTGGCTTTGGCCAATTATGGCTCAGGGCTTTAGCCCACGCCCCACACTATAAAAGGCTGCCTGCAAGGTGACCTTGTGTAGTGTGTTGCGGCGTTGTTAATGAGAATATCTGTCATATATAGAGAGAGAGACAGTGTCTTTTTTACTAGATAGATAGATAGAGCAGGAAGGCTAGTCAGGTTAGTTACATTTACAGTGTGTAGAGGATATATATACATCCCAGGTGTTGTACATTAATTTATACACTGTATAGTTTAGCTAGATCAGCTATTCCTATTTGTCAGGCAGTTGATTGTGCTAGCTGCAGTCTTCTAACGTGTTGTATTGCCTGTGTGCTGTATAGGTTGCACCCAAACGTACTTGGTGTTTACTGCACTTGTGCTGTACAGTTTGCACCTAAATGTACTTGGTGTTTACTGCACTTGTGCTGTATAGTTTGCACCTAAACGTACTTGGTGTTTACTGCTACGAGGTGTGTGTACTGATTTTGTCCTCTTCAGGCCATTATAATGTCTGGAAGGACAACAAAGAGAGGCAGAGAGTCAGGAGGGCAAGCAGGCTCTGCATCTAGCGGCAACAGTGCTGGTGGTGGACACGGTGCATCCTCTTCAGCACGTGGCCGTTGCACACGCTCGTCCTTTTCCGGAGCTGGCCGGGTTGAGCCTCAACATGCAGACAAATTGGTAGAGTGGATGACCAAGCCATCCTCATCCTCGTCCTCATCCTCTCTCACCCAGGCTCAAGGTACTTTGTCTGGCAAATTAGCTGCCAAGGCGTCCTCTTCCCTCTGCTAAATGGCATCACTTACTCCTTCCCTAGTCCCACCATGTCCTCCTAAGGAGTCCCCCGAACTGTTTCAACACAGTGTTGGGTACATGCTGCATGAATATGCGCAGCGTTTTGAAGGCTCCGATGATGGAACACAGATAGAGGAAGGCAGTAATGTGAGCCCAGAGAGAGGGGGTGCCCGAGAGGGACAGCAATCTGGCAGTCATGTTCCCCCAGCTGCAGCATACTGCCAGGTTTTTGACAGTGATGAGGGAGGGGATGATGAGGTCACTGACTCTACATGGGTGCCTGATAGGAGAGAGGAGGAGGAAGAGAAGGAGGAGGAGGAGGAAAAGGCACAGGCACATCTCCAAAGAGGCAGGATGCCCTCCAGGGGCCAGCTTAAGGGCAGCACACCAACTGCATTACATGATAACCCTTCTCTATGTTTTCAGAAAAGCTTAAAAAACGATTTTATGGATGAAGCTACACTTTAAAGAAGTACCAGTTAAAAATTACAAATAGATTCTACTTAACAACAAACCTACAGTCCCTGTCTTGTTTGCACCTCCTGTATACTTCTGTTCAAAGTATATAGGGCCAAAGGGGCTTTTTAATGACCTGGGGGAGGGGGGGCGGGGAAACCCATGCTATTTTTCTCACTGATTTTCATCGATATTGCAGGGGCCAAACATTACATTAAAGCCGCAAGCAGTCTTAAATGACTTTTTTATTATAGTAATCTTATTTTGTGCAGGGACAGTTCTAAATATGTGCCACTACTATAGACACCCAGCAGGTACGATATTTAAAGGAATTTTTCATTTTTTTGTTACTTTAAGCATCATTAAAATTGCTGCTCCAGAAAAAATACAGTTTTTAAAACTTTTTTTTCCATTGATACATGTTCCCTGGGGCAAGACCCGGATCCCCAGACCCATTTTTCTACAATAACTTGTATATTGGGCTTTAAAATGAGCACTTTTGAATTTGAATGTTCGAGTCCCATAGACATCAATGGGGTTCGATACGTTCGACCGAACGTTAGGTCCGTTCAAAGGTTCTGGTGCGAACCGAACACGGGGGTGTTCGGCTCATCCCTATTCCAGATATCTAGGACCCTCTTTTGCTTTCACGCTTATCCCCAAATACACCTACTACAAGCTCATTTCTTAATTTCTCATACAGAGAAGCTGATGTAGGAAAATGACAGTTTCTCAAATCCATTAATCAGATGGAGACCTGTCCTGGTATTTAAAAATGTAAATATCGATGTCTCAAACAGGCTGCGGGAAGCAAACTCCCCTACCCACATGTAAGGATCTCGGTAAACACAGATTTCCCCAGGGCACATAAAAAAATATATATATATTTCATTTTAAACCTAAAAAGCCAAACTACGGGCTCCTCAAACTAGAAGTCTTTAAACTGATCATGTGACACATAGTGTCCCCTTTCTCTTCAGACATCTGGGGCAGAAAAGAGGGACATGGACGTATAATGCCGCATACACACGATCTGAATTTCTGACAAAAAAAGTTTGATGTGAGCTTTTGGTCGGATATTCCAACCATGTGTAGGCCCCATCAGACTTTTTCTGTCGGAATAGAGAGCTGGTTCTCAAATTTTCTGACAGGAAAAGTTCTTGTTGGAAATTACGATCGTCTGTATGCAATTCCGACGCACAAAAAAAACACACATGCTCGGAATCAAGTTGATGCATGCTTGGAATCATTGAACTTCATTTTTCTCGTCTTGTCGTAGTATTCTACATCACCACGTTCTTGACGGTCGGAATTTTGTGTGACCGTGTGTATGAAACACAAGTTTAAGCCAAAATTCTGTCGGAAAAAAATCCACAGTTTTCTTGTCGGAATTTCCAATCGTGTGTACGCGGCATAAGAGGTAAGTATGGGATTCAGAGCTGCTCTTTTATTTATTTTTTATTTTTTTCAATTCGTTTTTATTGAGAAAAAAAAAGTGTTTTCCATACAAGATATAGTACAAAAAGAAAGACATAGTAGGCAAGCTTTACAGCAATCTCACGAACAGGATCAACAACAATGCAATGACATTCACATATCAAGAAAAGGCCTTAGGGATATGCAAATAGTCCTTTAACAGTAAACCATATATGAAGTGTAAGCTAGCCCGCTTAAAATAATAAGGGGGAAGAAGGGAAGGGATGGAAAGGGGGGGGGACTGCCTGCGGTCTAAGCAACAATCAAGAAAAGATTAACACATGCCAAAATGGGAAATAACATACAACAGATATTCCATAAAGTAAGCTCATCCATTACTTTGGAAGTGTGCTGTCACCTTTTTCTATAATCTCTTGCAACACAAGGAAAACGTGAATGCCTTTGAAGGGGGCAGGGTCAGACATGTAGAAGCGCCACACCTCCTTCGGCAAGTATATCTGGTGGGAAGTAAGAGACCTGAGAAAATAAGCGACTCTTATACTGATCAGCATGGGGCAAGGCGAATTTACTTTGAAGCGAGGCAAATGAGAGGAGGGTGTTACCATGATATAAATCGTCTATAGTTACAACCCCCTTGTCCTGCCAATCAGATACAGAGAGGTCAGGGATGGCCTGGGAGAGAATTGCTATGGGCACGGGAATTGCTATTTGACTGGAGGGTAGGGACGGTGTATTACGAAGGTCTCTCCAGGCCGCCAGAGAGGCCTGGAGCGTGGGCGTCAGAGTACGTATGGGAAATGGTTTCCATACATCTAGTAAAAGAAGGAGACTAAGGTTATTAATTGGACACAGGGATTTTTCAATATCATTCCATATAGAGTCGGAGTCTGACGGCGGGGTCACCCAACTTTTCAGTTGTGTTAGAATCGACACACAAAAATAATCCTGAATATCTACAAGACCCATCCCTCCCGCCGCTCTATGCCTAACAAGCAAAACCCTGGAGCATTGTGGTCTGGGTATGGGAAACACACAGATCCATGTCCTGTCAGGGAGAGAGGAGACCGATCTGTGTCTCTTGTACATAGGGACACAGATCGGTCATCTCCCCCAGTCACCCCCCTTCCCCCACAGTTAGTAACACTATATAGGGTACACATTTAACCCCTTCCTCACCCCCTAGTGTTAACCCCATTCAATGCCAGTCACATTTATACAGTAATTAGTGCATATTTATAGCACTGATCGCAGTATAAATGTGAATGGTGTCAAAAGTGTCCGATGTGTCCGCCATAATGTCGCAGTACCGATAAAAATCGCAAATCGCCGCCGTTACTAGTAAAAAAAAAATAATAATTCTGTCCCCTATTTTGTAGGCGCTATAACTTTTGCGCAAACCAGTCGCTTATTGCAATTTTTTTTTTTTTTACCAAAAATATGTAGAATACGTATCGGCCTAGACTGAGAAAAAAAAACAAATTAAAAAAAAATTTAGCTATTTATTACAGCAACAAGTAAAACATATTTTTTTTTTCAAAATTGTCGCTCTATTTTTGTTTATAGTGCAAAAAATAAAAACCGCACAGGCGATCAAATACCACCAAAAGAAAGCTCTATTTGTGGGGAAAAAAGGACGTCAATTTTGTTTGGGAGCCACGTTGCACGACCGCGCAATTGTCAGTTAAAGCGACGCAGTGCCGAATCGCAAAAAGTCCTCTGGTCAGGAAGGGGGTATATGTGCCCAGTAAGCAAGTGGTTAATCTTAATACAGCTGCTGACCCTGACATTTTTACTACAAATTTTACAGGTAATAGTTTCAGTATTGAGCCTTCCACTTAATGTACTGCTCAACAGAATATTTGAATATAATGGGCCAGATAGCGCGGTGTATATATAGACCGGCGAAGCGCATCTCATTTCCGCTACGCCAGCTCAACATATAGAGGCAAGTACCTTATCCTCACAGTATTTCCGTCCAACGTTGCGCCGGCGCAACGTAAATTACTAGGCGTAAGCCACCATAATTCAAAGTAGGAAGGAAGTGGGTGTGTTCCATTGAAATGAACCGTGACCCCATGCAAATGAAGGGCCGAACGAACGGCGCATGCGCCATGACGCTGACTATGTCCCGCTCCTCTCTGCGCATGCTCAGAACTAGGCCCGGCGTAATCCCTGAGATACGCCCAGGGCATAAATACGCCCAGACATGCGCCCGTCGAGCGCAAAAGCACATCCGCTTGTTTCCCTCCCTTAAGCAAGGTACTTTTTGCTGGTTGGTTTGGTGCTGGTTGTTTTTTAAGCCATGTCTGCTCCAGGTTCAAAGAAGAGGAGGAAGCTGAACTTTTCTCCCCACAGGAGAAGGAGGTGATCATCAGGGCCATGTCCCAGTTTGATGTCTACCTCCATGGTGCAGAGAGTGCCAACACCACAAAGGCCAGGAGGACGGAGATCCTGGCGCAGATTGCGGCTGATGTGAATGTGTTGGGCTACGAGGTCAGGACCACCAATGACATTCAAAAAAAATTAATGATCTGCGTCGCCTGGTCAAAGGTAAGATGGCGAGGATGAGGGCTCATGCCAGGGGCACTGGAGGGGGACCAGCAACTACTTTGACGCTCACTCCTGAGGAGCAGGTGGTTGCCCAGTGTCTCCACAGGCATCAAGTGGAGGGAGTGGAGGGCTTTGACTCCATTGAGGATGCCTTGAGGACAGGTAAGTGTATTTTATCTCCTATCTGGTGCGTAGCATGTGTGGGGTGGAAGGGAACATGTGACAAGTGTGTGGGTCCTCCAACATGTGAATGTTTTGTGTCATCCACAGATGTGCAGGAGGGTGCTAAGCCATCTGCTGCCGGTGGCTCTTCAACACCATCCCCCGGACATCAGTCCGAGTCAGACCCCCTGGCAAGCCATGACTCATCAGTTTATTTTTTATACTCAGGTTATGAGTTTTTTGTGTTTTTTTTTTATACTCAGGTTATGAGTTTTTTGTGTTTATTTTTTATACTCAGGTTATGAGTTTTTTTTTGTAGCCCAAGCACACAGTCAGTAGTGCAGGCTACAGTCTGACTGGTGTTTTAATGTGGGGGTGACATTCCTGCCGGAAAAGGGGTGTCACCCTCGGTCGTCAGGGAGAAGTGATCCCCAGGACCATGTAAATGTGGTATGAATGGACAGCAACACAATTGGAGCCTTGACGTGGCGTTCCTGCTCCCAAGTCCTGCATGGTGGACTTGGGCTAATCCAATGTGATGTGGATGTGGTGTGTGTGTGCTAGGGACCACAGTGGTGTGCATGCGTGCATTCTCCTTGTGCCATGATGAATGTGTGTGTTTAACATGCAAAGATGCCTACTGTGAGGCATCTCCTGACTGCTCTTCCCTCAGCAGACGGGGTAGCCTCGGTTAGGGGGGGAATGTCTGGTTCGAGGGTCAGGTCATTACGTATGTCAATCTCCAGGCCCTTTCTCACGGCGAAGTTGTGCAGCATGCAACATGAACCGATGATCTGGCACATCAAGTTTTGGGAATACAACAGGGTACCCCCCGACTTATCCAGGCATCGGAAATGGGACTTCAGGAGGCCAAAGGTGCGTTCCACCACTGCACGGGTACGTGTGTGTGCATCATTGTATTTTTTCTCTCCTCTGGTTTCGGGGATTCCGGAATGGAGTCATGAGATGGGGCCCAAGTGCATATGCAGAGTCACCTGGAAGGGAAAAGACAGGAGGATGTTAGTCGTGCATGTGCCCCTCGTGATGTCTGCATCATGGGGTCGGACAGTCATGCCTGAATCCCATGTCACTCACCAACCAGCCAGCTGTTCCCGTACATGTTCTGTTCAAATTCTGTTGGGATGGTGCTTTGACGGTATATGTAGCTGTCGTGGCTGGACCCTGGGTGTTTGGCACGGACATGCCATATGAGGCATTGGGAATCGGCTATCACCTGTACGTTGATGGAATGCCAGTGCTTCCGATTGCGGTAT
The DNA here is from genome assembly GCF_905171775.1 of Rana temporaria. NCBI lineage: Eukaryota > Metazoa > Chordata > Amphibia > Anura > Ranidae > Rana > Rana temporaria. The sequence goes on from NC_053489.1 coordinate 509,158,613, forward strand.
ATGTGCTCTGTGTCACGGGGGGGCCGTAGTGCCACATGTGTGCAATCAATGGCCCCCACGGTGCATGGGAATCTTGCAATACTGTATAAATCACGCATTGCCTTCTGCCGCAGATGCTCCTGGGTGGGTCTGACGATGTGGTGGGACATGCGTCTGAGGATTGCGGGGACAACCTGGTGCACACATCTGCTAATGGAGGATTGTGCCATCCCAGCCACAACTCCACTTGTACGCTGGAACGAGCCACTGGCAAGGAAATGGAGTGTTGCCAGTACCTTGACCAGTGGCTCCACTGCTTGTGAGCGGTGTGTCTGGCTGGTGATGTCATCTTTCAGGGTTGTGGCTAATTCCAGGATGGCAGCAGGGCTGAATCTGAAGATGCCATACACCTCCGAGTCCCCCATGCCAAAGACGTTTAGGTGCGGTCAGTATATCCTCTCCCATGCCCTCCTCCTACGCGCCTATGAAGCCAGTAGTATAGCTATGACCAGGATGGATGCCCCTGGCATGTTGGCATACAGATTGTTGTCCTGCAAGTGTGGATGCTCAGCTCGTCCGTAACGGTGCTGCTGAAGCTGCTCTCCAGCTGACCTGTGCATGTCTGCTGCTGACTTACCCCTGCTTTATGAGGGGTAACTTTAGGCCGGACGTACAACTTACGCGCGGTGCGCGTAGCCCGCGTCAGGCGCACGTACATTCATGGATCGCTGTATCTCCCTCATTTGCATATTTGAATAGGAAATCAATGGGAGCGCCAGATGCGTCCAGCGTATATATGCGCCCATGATGCGCCGGCACAGAAAAGTTACGTTGGTCGGAAAAAGGCGATTTTCAGCCGTATCTAGTTTTGTGGATACGGTGCATAGTTACGCCGGCGTGTATATACACTTACGCCGTGCATCTTGAGATACGTCGGCGTAAGTGCTTTGGGGATCTGGCCCAATATGTTTATTAATATGGCTTTCCCTGTGTCTAATTATTATTGAGTAATTTGTACTACAGAAAATCTATAATGTAACTGTTTTCTAATGTTGTGTTCTATTTGTCTGTCCCACAAAGTTAAGAAAAAAATATTGATTCTTAGTTACTCATAAAAAATATGGCTTATGCATTGACTTTTTCTACCATCAGTTCCCAGTAGTTCTACAGTAATCTGTAAAAAAAAAAAGCTGATTTGCAGTTTACAATGAATTGGAAGCCTGCCGGAAGTAGAGGACTAGAAGTTTTGCTACACTTACTGAATTGTCTCAAATACAAATTCATCAAATCTTGACCTTTGAGTTACAATAAATTTGGGGACCATAGAGAATTATGTGTGATTTGCATCATTAACTGATGAATTTAATTGAATACGTTCAGTATTTTTTGGACAATCTTATACTTCTAGTAACTTTATAAATGAGAATTTTGTTTTCCTTTTTCTATATAATATTGGATTCTACAATGCCTTGAAAAAGGCAACTATATATTGTAACTATATATTGTAAAGCCCAATTCTAGGCTCAGTCTTTTGCATGCCCAATCATGCTTTCTACGCATCTTCTTGGAGGCTCGCTATGCTTTATAAATTGTTTTATTTTATTATACACTTAACTTGCTCAGATGTTTCCAGGGCAATCATGCACCACACTGGGTAGTCTTTATTTTTTACTCTTCTTTAGCCTGGGTTGTCTTGTGCTAATGCAAAAAGCAGTACGTATGTGATTATATTTTCACCGCTCTCTGCTTCAGTGCACTATCAATAAAGAGCCCTATGCTCATTAGACGCGTGCATGATGAAAAAAATGTGTTTACTTTTGTCTTGATTTATTAATCTAGGTATTTTATATAATTTGGTGGATTTGTTCAATTCGTATTCGGAAATTCGTATTCAGAATTGTTTTTTTTTTTTCTAATTTACAGATTTTTTACGATTTGAAATGTTCAAATCGATAAATTTACGAATCAGTCGAAACGAAAATGTTATATTGTTTTCGATTTCAATGCCGCAAAGTGAACAAACAAAAGAAAAATCTTCATCAAATGAATACAATGACTCCTCAAATCACCTTTGGCTTAACAAAAACAGCATTATTTTGAAATACACATTTCATATGTACTGATATAGCTAAAGGTGACCAAAAAACGTGTTTAAGTAAAATTGCTATAGTACATGCTGCCCAGAAGAAATCACAATTTGCATGAATATGACATGGTGCACATGCCCAAAACTTTCACAACAGCAAGCAGTTTCACATGATTTTTTAAACTGCTGTTTAATATTGCAGGTACCATATAATGATACAAACTACTGGGCTCTGGCAGCACTATTTACAGTTCTTTGAGACCTTTGTGTGGTATAGGCACATGTTATACCTTAACAGCATTTGTGCTGCTTGCCATGTTAGAATGTTAGTGAGAATCTTAACACGTACATTTCTTAGTACAACTTACTTAGTAATTTTCCATGCTTTCTGCATTTCTGCATGCTTTCAGCATTTACTAAAGGAGTAGACAATATTTTGCTGTTCACTCAGGCCCCGTACACACGACCGAGCTTCTCGGCAGAATTCAGCCAGAAACTCGGTCGGAGCTGAATTCTGCCGAGAAACCCGGCCGTGTGTACACTTTCGGCCGAGGAAGCTGACGAGTTCCTCGTCGAGCCAAATAGAGAACATGTTCTCTATTTCCTCATTGTTCAATGAGGAAAGTTGGCTCGCCGAGATCCTCGATGGCTTCACACAGAACTCGACGAGCAAAACGATGAGTTTTGCCCGTCGAGTTCCTCGGACGTGTGTACGGGGCCTTATAGGGATATATAGGGTGATAGGGTGAAGCAGTGTCACTTCCACTATCCAATTGTGTTTAGCTAGAGAATGATAAAAAAAAATAACCCTCAAGCTTTATTAGTTTCACAACAACATGCCAAAGAAACCCAACCTGCCTGTCCCATATTGCTATACATTTACCCAGGGCTGGACTGGGACAAAAATTTGGCCCTGGACTTTATCCAGACTGGCCCACTTTGACAGGTCTCTCCCATGGCGGCCGGACAACTCCCGCAGCCCCCCTCTCCCCCTTCACTAGCCACTAGCCGTTCTACTTTATTAGAGTAGAATGGCTGGTACTGGTACTCTTATAGGCAGTACCAGTGGGGAAGCTAGACATTATTTCACCCGGGGCAAAGAATCAGTTTGGTGCCCCCCTTTTGTGACAAGATTAGGCAGAAGTGAGAAACTCCAAGGCCATAGCTGTTGAGTCAGATGTCTGTCCTCTCCCCCATGCTCCTCTGTCGTCGTCCCTGCTCCTCTGGTCCTCCCCCTGCTTCTTTGTCCCCCCAGGTGAGTGCTGCGGGGAGGGAGAGGAGGTGAGCGCTGCGGGAAAGGGAGAGACAGAGAAGCGAAGGGGGGGTGGTCCGCTGTCACTGAAGCTGGCCCACTGAGCCATCGGCCGGGAAATTCCCTGTAGTCCCAATGGCCAGTCCATCCCTGCATTTACCTCATTGCCTTTCACAATGTACCGTATTTGCCGGCGTATAAGGCGACTGGGCATATAAGATGACTCCCTAATTTTTCAGCTAAAATGTTGGTTTTGGGATATACTCGCTTATAAGATGACCCCCTTCCCCCCTCACGGTGCCATTGCCTCACCTCACTGTGACATTGCCTCACCTGCCTCACCTCACTGTGCCATTGCCTCACCTCACCTCACTGTGCCATTGCCTCACCTCACCTCACTGTGCCATTGCCTCACCTCACCTCACTGTGCCAATGCCTCACCTCACTGTGCCATTGCCTCACTGTGCCATTGCCTCACCTCAATTCGCCAATCTTTATTCCTTTATGCCTGGCAGAGTGGGTCAGACTGCGGCGTCCATTTTTAAAAAAACGTGCCTCCTCCTCGTGCAGTTCTCTTTTTTGGGGGCGAGACGATGTCCGTGATAGGCGGAACACTAAAAAAAGGGGGCAGATCCACAGAGATCTGCATGGGCGCAGCGTATGGGGGATATGCTACGCCGCTGTAACTTACACTTTTAAACTTCGAATCCTCAAAGAATTTGCGCCGTAAGTTACGACGGCGTAGTCTATCTCTCGCGGCGTAAGGGCGCCTAATTCAAATCGGCGAGTAGGGGGCGTGTTTCATTTAAATGAAGCACGTCCCCACGCCGAATGAACTGCGCATGCGCCGTCCCTAAATTTCCTGCGGTGCATTGCGCGAAATGACGTCGCAAGGACGTCATTTTTTTAACTTAGACATGACTTACGTCCATCCCGATTCACGGACAACTTACGCAAAAAAAAAGGAAAAATTTAAATTTCGACGCTGGAACGACAGCCATACTTAACATGGCAAATCTAACTATACGCCGCAAAAAAGCAGCTTTAACTATACGCCGGAAAAAGCTGACTAGAGACGCCGTAAAAAAATGCGCCGGCCGCTCGTACGTTCGTGGATCGACGGAAATAGCTAATTTGCATACCCGACGCGGAAAACGACGTGAACGCCACCCAGCGGACGCCGAAGTATTGCATCTTAGATCCGAAAGGCGTACGAGGACGTATACCTGTCGGATCTAACCCAGATGCCGTCGTATCTTGGTTTGAGGATTCAAACCAAAGATACGACGTGGGTAATTTGAAAGTACGCCGGCGTACTCTGTCTGTGGATCTGCCCCCGGCTCTTCTGGGAAACTGAGAGTTCCGTCTATCACGGAACACCACGAGGAGGAGGCGCGGCTTTTAAAAAATGGACGCCCGCAGTCTGCATCCGGCGTATAAGACAACCCCCACGATTTTTGAGCCATATTTTTAAGTGTAAAAGTTTGTCTTATACGCCGGCAAATACGGTAATGCATTTACCTCCACTGCTTATACCTGTTATATTAGTGTTTTCTCTTCCCAAAATAAAGGAAATCTAACCGGCAATAATTGTTCCAGTTTATCTTCCATAAGATAGGTCTGCTTTTGAATGTCGTTAGGCAATATGCATGTGTGTCTTGCCACTGCTAATAAATTTGAAATTTTTTATATTATTTTGGGACACCGGTGGCTAGTGTTCTTTACCAAGATTAACAATTTTAACATACACTATATTACCAAATGTATTGGGACCCCTGCCTTTAGAGGCACATGAACTTTAATGGCATCCCAGTCTTAGTCTGTAAGGTTCAATATTGAGTTGGCCCAGCCTTTGCAGCTATAACAGCTTCAACTCTTCTGGGAAGGCTTTCCACAAGGTTTAGGAGTGTGTCTATGGGTATGTTTGACCATTCTACCAGAACCGCATTTGTGAGGTTAGGCACTGATGTGCACGAGAAGGTCTGGCTTGCAGTCTCCACTCTAATTCATCCCAAAGGTGTTATATCGGGTTGGGGTCAGGACTCTGTGCAGGCTAGTCAAGTACCTCCACCCCAAACTCACTCATCCATGTCTTTATGGGCCTTGTTTGTGCACTGGTGCGCAGTCATGTTGGAACAGAAAGGGGCCATCCTAAAACTGTTCCCACAAACTCGGGAGCAGGAAATTGTCCAAAATGTCTTGGTATGCTGACACCTTAAGAGTTCCCTTCACTGGAACTAAGGGGCCAAGCCCAATCCCTGAAAAGCAACCCCACACCATAATCCACCTCCACCAAATGATTAGGAATAGTGCAAAGCAAGGTCCATAAAGACATGGATGAGTTCAAACCAATAGAACACCTTTGGGATAAATTAGAGCGGAGACTGTGAGCCAGGCCTTCTTGTACACATCAGCGCCTGACCTCACAAATGTGCTTCTGGAAGAATGGTCAAACATTCCCATAGACACATTACTAAACCTTGTGGACAGCCTTCCCAGAAAATTTGAAGCTGTTATAGCTGCAAAGGGTTGCTCAACTCAATATTGAACCTGATGAACTAAGACTGGGATGCCATTAAAATTCATGTTTCTGTAAAGGCAGGTGCCCCAATACTTTTGGATTGTGTATATTGTTTTAAGGCAGACCATTCATTTTGAATAGGCTGTCAATGCAAAGGAATGACTGAACACATGCATTATTTTGTCCAGAGAAAATGAAGTGTACCCCAGCGCACAGTAGGGCATTACTGTGGATTGTGGTGTGCTGCAACGCATATGTGTCAGAGTCCATTGCCTTAGTGCATTGAGGTACCATTCAAAATTAATGGTACATCAATGTGCTAATGCATGCAATGCATGTTGATGTGGGTTATGCTGCAATACACCAAATTGCAACGGTGTGTTTCAGCCCTATATCCTTGTGGAAGAAAGTGGATACACAAACTGCTGCAAGATAATCTCACCTTAACTTAAGCTAATAGATAGCTTTCATTTATCTTTTAATCATTAAAGTGTTACTAAATCCAGGACCCTGCATTCAGTATATGTGGTCTCCCACAGTACACAGAACATGGAAATGCAATAGTTTTGCTAAATACCTTTTCTCATCAGCAGTATATAGCAGTCTTGTGACTTCTATCATTTCCTGGTTAACTTGTAGGAAGCGTTTTCATACTGAACTGAGCTGTCCTATCAGGATCCAGGAGCCCTGATCCTTTGTCTAGGCAGTGCTGATTGGCCCTGTGCTGATCACATGCACTTCCCCAAGAAAAAAAAACTCTCTAGCAATACACCCCAAACTGAGCATGTGCAGCTTGACTCCAAAGGCTCTGTCTTATCTGGACATGTTTTGGAGTCAGTGGAAGAAGAGGAGGATCTGTGCATACAGGATCAAACAGCCTTTTTACACAATACGGGAGATTAACCCCTTAGTTTGCACATTGAGTATAAATGCATGCTTTACTGCATATAAAGACAGATTTTACTGTTGTGGGTTTAGTAACACTTTAAAAATGAATATATTAGATGCCTCCACCCACCTTCCTTCTTATCATATTCCTTAATTTTTCTCTCTTTCAATTGTTCTTTATTTGAAAAGACACCCTTAATCTATATTCAGAAGATATGGTAATACAAAATTTACTTTTTTATGTATTATCAACAATCACTCTCATCATTTTTAATATCTCTAATGTAAAATAAGGATGATAGTGCTGACAATACAACCTTTTTTGCAAACCATTAATACAATCTATTGAAAGATCATCTTGCATTTACTATCTCAGAGATATACAAAATCTAGTCATTGTTTTAGCCTGCTGGTGCCCACAGAAAACTGAATGAAAAGCTTTGGTGGGAGTCACTGTTTAAGATGTCTAGAAGTAAAGACATCTTAGTCACACTGTTAAAGGCACAATAGATCTGTTTTCACATTATAATACATTTGCAATTTTTTTTTTCTTGATAGTGCAATTATCAAGTTGAGTTTCTTCAATAAGCTGATTGTAGAGCATTTATTTAGAAGTGCAGCAGCCTGCATAGCTTTGAAAACAAAGCCATTTGTAGCTCTAATATTTTACCATTGTGGTTTACAGCATCCTTATTGTCCATGAGCAGATGTATTATGAATGCCATTCCTGAATGTTTGCAGTGATTTCATTGTGCATGACTATGCATCTTTTCCAATGGTATGAAAGCTCATAAATAGTTTATTAATTTCTGTCAGGGATTTGAATGTTTGGTTTGGAGGGGAGTTGCTTTGTGTAGGAAAAAAACTATAGCCATTATGTAAATTATGCCAAATCTCAAAAGTAGAGATGTCAACATGTCGTAATCTAGAAAAAACAAAGAGCATTGCATGTGAGATTAAAAGGAATTCTTTAGACACGGATTCTAGCAAATTTATTCACAAATGACAACAAAAAAATTCGAATTTGTTATACATAGGTTTTTGCTAACCCAGAAAAGCTAATATTTTCAGCCTAAAGATAAGCAAAGAAAATAAATATTAAGATACACATAAACATGTAATAAATGTTGTCATATAGATTTTGGCTTAGATCTGGGACATAAGTATAGATTACCACCTCCCTAGCTAAATTTTGTAGGGCCTCCATCACTGAACCATTTTCACACTTCCTAAGGCCCCATACTCACGAGCAAACATGTCTGCTGAAACTGGCCCGCAGGCCAGTTTCAGCAGACATGTTTGGTCGTGTGTGGGCGCGAGCGGGCCGAATTCCAGCAAACATTTGCCCGCCGGGCCTTTTCCCAGCAGACAAATATTCCTGGACTTGTTTTAAAACAGTCCGCTGGAATTCAGCCCGCTCGGACATGTACGGTCGTCAGTACAGACCTACCGTACATGTCCAGGCGCCCGCCGTCCCTCGCATGCGTCGAATGACTTCGACGCATGCGTGGAAGCATTTTAAAGGCGGGCCGCGCACGTCGCCGCGTCATTGTCGCGGCGACACCGCGTCATCGACGCGGCGACACCGCGGACACGCCCCGCGTATTGTTTACGCGCGGACTTCTGTACGATGGTGTGTACAACCATCGTACAGAAGCCCTCTGGCAGACATGTATGGTGAAAACGGTCCGACGGACCGCTTTCACCATACATGTTTGTCCGTGTGTACCCGGCCTAAGTGGTAAGAGGGAGGGGTAGTATAATATACCCCTTCTTATGACTCCTTAACAATGGTGGTCAGAGGTAAGAGGACTATAGCCTATAAGGTTATACCTTTCAACATTGGTGGCCTTTATCCACTTCCCGACCGCCGCATGTATATGTACGTCCACAGAATGGCACGTACAGGCAAATGGGCGTACATGTACGTCCTTGCCTTTCCGCGGGTCGGGGGTCCGATCGGGACCCCCCCCGCTACATGCGGCGGTCGGGTTCCCTCGGGGAGCGATCCGGGACGACGGCGCAGCTATTGGTTTATAGTCGCTCCGTCGCGATCGCTCCCCGGAGCTGAAGAACGGGGAGAACCGTGTGTAAACACGGCTTCCCCGTGCTTCACTGTGGCGGCATATCGATCGAGTGATCCCTTATATAAGGGAGACTCGATCGATGACGTCAGTCCTACAGCCACACCCCCCCTACAGTTGTAAACACACACTAGATGAACCCTAACTCCTACAGCACCCCCTGTGGTTAACTCCCAAACTGCAACTGTCATTTTCACAATAAACAATGCAATTTAAATGCATTTTTTGCTGTGAAAATGACAATGGTCCCAAAAATGTGTCAAAATTGTCCGAAGTGTCAGCCATAATGTCGCAGTCACGAAAAAAAAATCGCTGATCGCCGCCATTAGTAGTAAAAAAAAAAATTAATAAAAATGCAATAAAACTATCCCCTATTTTGTAAACGCTATAAATTTTGCGCAAACCAATCGATAAACGCTTATTGCGATTTTTTTTACTAAAAATAGGTAGAAGAATACGTATCGGCCTAAACTGAGGGAAAAAAAAAATGTATATATGTTTTTGGGGGATATTTATTATAACACAAAGTAAAAAATATTGCATTTTTTTCAAAATCGTCGCTTTATTTTTGTTTATAGCGCAAAAAAAAAAAAAACGCAGAGGTGATCAAATACCACCAAAAGAAAGCTCTATTTGTGGGGAAAAAAGGACGCCAATTTTGTTTGGGAGCCACGTTGCACCACCGTGCAATTGTCTGTTAAAGCGACGCAGTGCCGAATCGCAAAACCTGGCCTGGGCATTTAGCTGCCTAAAGGTCCGGGGCTTAAGTGGTTAAAATGATCGAATTCAAAGTTATAGGCGGGCAAATTTGCATGCAAATTTCACCTAAGCAGTCTGCAGTTGACAAAATCTAAGGAAAGGTGATTTATTTTTTCAGAGAAACATCACTCCTACTTGTTTCTATATATAAATTGTAATCTGCTGCAAATACACATAAGCATACCAGGAAACTTGACGAATCTTAGCTGCCAATGCTAGTTTTATGCTTACCACTTAGGGTCTCAAAGCACCAGTCTCAGTTCTCCAGAGTTCTGTTATTTTATAGGAACTAATAGTAGCCAGCAAGGTGGAACATAAGAAGAGAGCATGGGACAACGGTGGCTCAGAAGATGTGGCCAAATGTTTGTAAGTGACAGAAGGTGTTGCTATGGGATGTTGGTCTCTCCTTGTGAGGTGGAGGTGGCTGCTGATGACTGAAATAATGAATGCTTTCCTGTGTTCCATTCTGCTTCTGCTCAGTGCACTGACCCCGGGAGCCAGGGCCCTGACAACACCCTATACCCTGATTTGGCAGAAGAGCATGAACCTCAAGAAGACCCATTTACTCTTCTGAGCCTGAGCTATAAGACTTGGATGTTGTATGATCTACTGCATACTGTTATACTCTACATCATACTGACATCCAGCATCTCACCACCATTGACTGCATATTGTCATACTGTACATCATTCTGACACCCATCATCTACTTCATACTGCCATATTGTACATCAGACTGACACCCATTATCTACTGCATATAGCCATAGTATACTGTGGTGGTGGAACCCTGTGCGAGAAAGACACGCTGATTGCACAGCTGTGTGTTTGGCTATTTAGTTCTGACCTCACTATGGCTCAGAGCCCCACCCAACAGACAGAAAGTCTGTTCCTGGGAGTCATGTGGACTCCCATCCCTCTGAGAGGAGTCAGAGGCTGCATGGGTGCAGCCAGAGCATGCATGTCTGCAGGAGGCAGATGTCATTGATGATTGAGCAGCAAGGCGCTGATCAGGAGTAAGCTAGGAGAGAGCTAAACTCTAGGAAATTCTGTTTGTTCTAAATGGGGCATACCTAAGGCCTAGGCTAAAGGCCTGAAACAGCCGGATGGCAAGAATGAAAGCCAGGAGGCTAAAGTTTTGAGTATGCAAGATGCAGTAATGGTGGAACCCCCTGTGAGGGTCTAATCACCCCAATCTTACAATACCTTTATGGTGAAAGACCTAAAGTGCCTTGTGTTTATACTAAACATTTACAATAATAAAGATTATACATTATCCACTTATGTTCCTGGACTACCAAATATATCATCCACCTATACACCAACGCTTATACTAAATATAAACCTTAAAGTGTCCAGTGTTCAGCATTAACACATTTGCCTATTGTGATTCACCAATGTGCAAAAAAAATCAAATTTTGTGCAAAAAATGCTAATTGTTTTTGTGCAAAGAACTGCAAAATAGTGAAAAAAGAAACATGGGCAGTCCATGATTGACTGAGAGCTGTGTATATATTTGATGACACATATGTCCACTCTATGAATTTTGGTAGTGGCTGTCCATATAAGTTTTTGACTGTTGTTCTAGATCAGGGGTGCCCAACCAGTGGCCCGGGGGCCACATGTGGCCCATGGAGCCCTCTGATGTGGCCCGCGATCGCCTGCTCTGGGATGGAATAGAATAGAATTGAATACTGTTATTAAAGGTACGTTTATTACTAAAATCACAGTGTATATATGGGCATATGTGTTCTGCAGTGGTAACTGGGCTGCTTTCAACTGATCTGCAGGTGCAGAGCCGTGCACCTGCGGGTTAACTGCACTGAGCTATAGACTCTGTTGCCTGCAAGTTTGGTGTGCTTTCTGAAAGTGCACCACACCTACAGGATATAATAGAAGTATATGGTAAAGTGCAGCTAACCTGCATTAAAGCCACAGGTAAACCCACGGTGTGGGTAAACAGTGTACCAGTGTAAAAGCAGCCTTAGGTCTCTTTCACATGGTCAGTCCAACCCAATCGGACCCTCCATTCAAGTAGTGGCAGATGTAAATGGACTTGTGTCTGTTTACAAATGCCTACCTCCAATCCAGCCCGCCAAAAAAAAAAAGAGTTCAATGGGCTTTATAGAGTCGGCTGCCATCCACCGGCTCTGCTCCTTTTGGTCCGTGACCGGTTACCAAGTCGATTAAGTGGCCCCCGCTCTTAAAAAGGTTGGGCACCTCTGTTCTAAATCAAACCAGAAACAAGTTGTATATACTAAAAGGACAATGACATGAATTAAAAATAATTACGAGGAGGGAGATGAAAATAATTCAATAATAACTGATATTCCCAAGGTTATGACATTTATATGCTGCTTAGGTTGTTAGTTGAACTATATATTTAACTGATAACGATGAAGAACTACAACCAGATTGATAATGATAAATTTCCCATCCTCATCACTTCCCTGCTAATCTCAGGCTCAATCACTTTCAAAAGTCCCCAGGTATGTATATACTGTAGGTTAGCCATTTTTATCCATTACTTACTTAGGCTATACCATGCAGTGGTTGTGATTTACAGATCCTCTTCACAATGCAAGTTACATGGCAATATAATAGAGAGATCACAATTTCAAATACATTTTTTGTGAAATCATAAAGCAATTAAAGACATACAATTATGTTTACAGGAAAAATAAATCTCGCGCCAAATGAATTACACTAAATTATATACTTGATAAATCAAGTGACTAACTGAGTGAAGCTGCTCCCAAATAAAATCAGGTGACTGACTTGCATATATTGTGTAGTGAGGTGAGGGGCGCTATATCAAAATAGTGGATGCGTGTCACAATGTGCGTTTGAGTGGTACACAGTGTAACTGTGTGCCCAAATCTATGTAAAAAACCAAACAGATTATAGTCTAAACTCTATAAGTACAATAGTGCCAAATGCCGTGGAAAATAAATAAAATATAAAAAAAAAAAAAAAAAAAATATTTAAAAGAATGTCCAGCAAATAAATAGTTAAGTGCAAAATGGATCCAGTGTTGTATCAAGTCCAGGTGCAAAATGCAAATAATCAAATCCCAAATCGCAGGGAAAAGTGCAAATGCTAAAGTGCTTGTGAATCTTCAAAATAGCCAAAGTGCGAGAAAGAAGTGATCCGCCTTCACCTATAGGTCACCAGAATAATAATGGATGGCTCCTTACCACACGGTGTTGACCAGATTACTTAAAATATGGTCAATCAGGCTTGTTTTAAATGAGGATCAGCAGGGTCTCATTGGATTCCAATGTCAGCGATTGCAGCAAATGGTGTACCAAGAAAGGAGAAGAGATACCACCATAGTGTAAAACCATTTAATATACAAAAGTTAAAATTACAATGCCAAATGGCCTCTTACTGTTGCTGGTGCCCGTTCCCGGCACTGAGGCTGTAGGCGGTGGGGATAGTAAGACAAGATAAGAGATGGCCGCGTCCTGGTCCACTAGCGTGCGTTCCACCGCTAGTTGTCCATCAACCAGTGAGACCGGAAGTGCGTGGCTGTGCGTGCGCGCTCGGATACCGCCTCGACGTCACGTTTCAGTTAAACCGTCTTCAGGAAGCGTATCCAGCACATGCAACAGACATCTATTATATAAGTCTGTCTATCAGCCTGTGGGAGGGGCAATCGGATCATGTGACAGCCTCTGTCCCAGTTACCAAAGCTCACATATTAAACACATTATGGCTGTGCAAACTGTCTCCAATTATAAATCAATACATACATGTATCTGCTCGCTGCTCAAAATACCTGAAATGTATCTTTGAATTCTTATTTGGACATGTTGAATTTGTTTAAAACTCTGGCATTTTTAATATGCTATGCAATGGGTCCATAGTGTTCTGTGCGCCATCTAGAGGGGTTATGTGGTATTGTGCAAAATAGCACCAGTATTCTAAATCCATCTAGATGCAGTGCGTTTTTAGTTCTCCCAGTTATATTATTATTTAATATGTGTTCCATTTGCGTGGCCTGTAAATTAGTTAAAATAGGTTATAAAATAATAAAAAATAATAAAAATTATACAATCCAACTCGAGTAGTACAAGGAGTGTGTATGTAACTTTAGTTGTGAAACAATCTGAATTCTACACTCCAAGGCTCGGGTGGTGCAAGGAATGTATGTTTTCCCTCTACCCTTTTGTTTTGTGTGAGCCCAATTCAAGATGGGTTGGCCGATGGGTGATGTGCAAACTGCCCAGCCCCTTGGAGTGGGGATCTCCCAAAGTCCTCTGGGTGTGTGTATGGAATGATGCACTAAACTGTTTGTTTGCTCACCCCATAGGTCTGCTGTTCACGCATCAGTTAAAAAACAATTAAGGTCGAGCTCTATATTGAGCCCTAGTGGTCGCATAGTCCTTAGACGATGTATCCATTGAGTCTCGTTCTGAGATACTGCCTTAGTAAGGTCAGTACCACGCCAATGTTTGGTAATCCTATCAATTCCATAGAATTTTAACAGACTCGGGTCCCTGTTGTGGTACAAGTCAAAATGCTTAGACACGCTGTGTTCTGGGTACCCTTTAATTATATTGGCCACGTGTTCGTTTATTCTGACTTTAAGTTCGCGGGTGGTCCGGCCCACGTATTGCAGAGTGCACGGACATTCTAGGACGTACGTTACAAATTTGGAATGGCATGTTATCAATGGTTTGATAGTGAATTCTTGTCCAGTTACACTGGACGTGAACTTACTGATCTTTTTTCCTTGCCTTTTTGTTTTCTTACAGGATCTGCAGCGGGTACAGTAGTGGAAGCTGGATCCGTCCAGGAAAGTGTATGGCTTTTCTGGAGGATCTGGGACATTGGTGGCTACCATATTTCTCAGGCCTGGTGCTTTCTTATAGATAAAGGTGGGATGTTTTGGCAGGATTTTGACCAAATCCATGTCTTTTAAAAGTATAGGCCAAAACTCTTTGACAATTTTCTCCACACTTCTATATTGCCTGTGGTAACCTGATATAAAAGGTACATCTTCTTTTCTGGGGGGTCTCACTTTAGTTTCCAAGAGGGACTCCCTATCCATTGCCAAGACTTCTTGCTGCGTTTTCCACAATGCATTTTGGGTATAACCTTTTTCTATAAACTTCTCAGTTAATATTGCGGCTTGTAGTTCAAAATCCGCAACATCATCGCAGTTTCGACGGATCCTCATGTATTGCCCTTTTGGTATTGCACCCAGCCATTTTGGGTGATGGCAACTTGAAATAGGCACAAATCCGTTGCGGTCCGTTGGTTTAAAATACGTTTTTGTGAGGACCCGGCTGCCCTTTTTCGTTAGCGTAAGGTCCAAAAAATGGCTGGAAGTCTTACTGGACTCTGCTGTGAAACTGAGACCGTAGTTGTTGGTATTCATTTTGGATAAAAATTGTTCCAATGATGCTTGGGGACCTTCCCAGAATAGTAAAATATCGTCTATATACCTTCGGTAATATATAAGCGATGTAACATTGTCCTTAAAAATGGTCTCTTCCTCCCATCTGTTAAGTACCAGATTAGCTACACTGGGGGCATACCTGGCGCCCATTGCGACTCCTTTGATTTGCTTATAGAAGTCTCCCTGGGCCCAGAAGTAGTTGTTTCCCATAGCTATTTTAAGACCCTTCACCAAATATCCAATTTGGGCCTGGGGTAATGAAGATTTTTCTTCCAAGGCCTCCTTTACTGCCAGTAAGCAAATCAAAGGAGTCGCAATGGGCGCCAGGTATGCCCCCAGTGTAGCTAATCTGGTACTTAACAGATGGGAGGAAGAGACCATTTTTAAGGACAATGTTACATCGCTTATATATTACCGAAGGTATATAGACGATATTTTACTATTCTGGGAAGGTCCCCAAGCATCATTGGAACAATTTTTATCCAAAATGAATACCAACAACTACGGTCTCAGTTTCACAGCAGAGTCCAGTAAGACTTCCAGCCATTTTTTGGACCTTACGCTAACGAAAAAGGGCAGCCGGGTCCTCACAAAAACGTATTTTAAACCAACGGACCGCAACGGATTTGTGCCTATTTCAAGTTGCCATCACCCAAAATGGCTGGGTGCAATACCAAAAGGGCAATACATGAGGATCCGTCGAAACTGCGATGATGTTGCGGATTTTGAACTACAAGCCGCAATATTAACTGAGAAGTTTATAGAAAAAGGTTATACCCAAAATGCATTGTGGAAAACGCAGCAAGAAGTCTTGGCAATGGATAGGGAGTCCCTCTTGGAAACTAAAGTGAGACCCCCCAGAAAAGAAGATGTACCTTTTATATCAGGTTACCACAGGCACTATAGAAGTGTGGAGAAAATTGTCAAAGAGTTTTGGCCTATACTTTTAAAAGACATGGATTTGGTCAAAATCCTGCCGAAACATCCCACCTTTATCTATAAGAAAGCACCAGGCCTGAGAAATATGGTAGCCACCAATGTCCCAGATCCTCCAGAAAAGCCATACACTTTCCTGGACGGATCCAGCTTCCACTACTGTACCCGCTGCAGATCCTGTAAGAAAACAAAAAGGCAAGGAAAAAAGATCAGTAAGTTCACGTCCAGTGTAACTGGACAAGAATTCACTATCAAACCATTGATAACATGCCATTCCAAATTTGTAACGTACGTCCTAGAATGTCCGTGCACTCTGCAATACGTGGGCCGGACCACCCGCGAACTTAAAGTCAGAATAAACGAACACGTGGCCAATATAATTAAAGGGTACCCAGAACACAGCGTGTCTAAGCATTTTGACTTGTACCACAACAGGGACCCGAGTCTTTTAAAATTCTATGGAATTGATAGGATTACCAAACATTGGCGTGGTACTGACCTTACTAAGGCAGTATCTCAGAACGAGACTCAATGGATACATCGTCTAAGGACTATGCGACCACTAGGGCTCAATATAGAGCTCGACCTTAATTGTTTTTTAACTGATGCGTGAACAGCAGACCTATGGGGTGAGCAAACAAACAGTTTAGTGCATCATTCCATACACACACCCAGAGGACTTTGGGAGATCCCCACTCCAAGGGGCTGGGCAGTTTGCACATCACCCATCGGCCAACCCATCTTGAATTGGGCTCACACAAAACAAAAGGGTAGAGGGAAAACATACATTCCTTGCACCACCCGAGCCTTGGAGTGTAGAATTCAGATTGTTTCACAACTAAAGTTACATACACACTCCTTGTACTACTCGAGTTGGATTGTATAATTTTTATTATTTTTTATTATTTTATAACCTATTTTAACTAATTTACAGGCCACGCAAATGGCACACATATTAAATAATAATATAACTGGGAGAACTAAAAACGCACTGCATCTAGATGGATTTAGAATACTGGTGCTATTTTGCACAATACCACATAACCCCTCTAGATGGCGCACAGAACACTATGGACCCATTGCATAGCATATTAAAAATGCCAGAGTTTTAAACAAATTCAACATGTCCAAATAAGAATTCAAAGATACATTTCAGGTATTTTGAGCAGCGAGCAGATACATGTATGTATTGATTTATAATTGGAGACAGTTTGCACAGCCATAATGTGTTTAATATGTGAGCTTTGGTAACTGGGACAGAGGCTGTCACATGATCCGATTGCCCCTCTCACAGGCTGATAGACAGACTTATATAATAGATGTCTGTTGCATGTGCTGGATACGCTTCCTGAAGACGGTTTAACTGAAACGTGACGTCGAGGCGGTATCCGAGCGCGCACGCACAGCCACGCACTTCCGGTCTCACTGGTTGATGGACAACTAGCGGTGGAACGCACGCTAGTGGACCAGGACGCGGCCATCTCTTATCTTGTCTTACTATCCCCACCACCTACAGCCTCAGTGCCGGAAACGGGCACCAGCAACAGTAAGAGGCCATTTGGCATTGTAATTTTAACTTTTGTATATTAAATGGTTTTACACTATGGTGGTATCTCTTCTCCTTTCTTGGTACACCATTTGCTGCAATCGCTGACATTGGAATCCAATGAGACCCTGCTGATCCTCATTTAAAACAAGCCTGATTGACCATATTTTAAGTAATCTGGTCAACACCGTGTGGTAAGGAGCCATCCATTATTATTCTGGTGACCTATAGGTGAAGGCGGATCACTTCTTTCTCGCACTTTGGCTATTTTGAAGATTCACAAGCACTTTAGCATTTGC
Organism: Rana temporaria; assembly: GCF_905171775.1. NCBI lineage: Eukaryota > Metazoa > Chordata > Amphibia > Anura > Ranidae > Rana > Rana temporaria. The sequence continues at coordinate 509,176,368 of NC_053489.1, forward strand.
ACTTTTCCCTGCGATTTGGGATTTGATTATTTGCATTTTGCACCTGGACTTGATACAACACTGGATCCATTTTGCACTTAACTATTTATTTGCTGGACATTCTTTTAAAAAAATTTTTTTTTATATTTTATTTATTTTCCACGGCATTTGGCACTATTGTACTTATAGAGTTTAGACTATAATCTGTTTGGTTTTTCACATAGATTTGGGCACACAGTTACACTGTGTACCACTCAAACGCACATTGTGACACGCATCCACTATTTTGATATAGCGCCCCTCACCTCACTACACAATACAATTATGTTGTCTATTGACTGTAGGGAGATGAGGGCAACAATGTATTTTATCTTTCAATGAACTGTATTGAATTTGTCAATAAATTAACCAGTTTGGACTTCACAATTGATAACATTCTGGTATTCGAGCAAACATTTTGATGATGGATTTACATCAGGGGTGTTAGGGCTGGGCTCAGTTCTTCCTTCTTAGAGCAAGACGCTCAGCTGTCCAATTAATTGCCAAATCCAATCTTTTCCACAGTGACTCATCTGATGATGATATTCTGTTTGTCAGTCCTGCTGGTTACTTAAGCTGTTTAGCGCAGCTCCTCTCTGCCTTTGCCTTGGTCAGCATATCCAGAGACTCTCTCCTGTGTACCTGTTGAAGACTTGCTTGGCTGAAGTCCCTTCTGGTTCATGATCCTGTTTGCTGTTCCACTACGCTGATTCTCTGGTTTCCTGATTTCCTGGCTTGTCCTGAAGTATGCTGATCTCTGGCTCCCTGATGTCCTGGCTTGTCTGACTATCTGTTTCGGTTACCAAACTCTGACTATGATTTTACTACATTGCTCTGTTTACCTTTTACATTATTATTATAATTTATTAAACAAGTGTAAATTTAACTACACTTCTGTCACGGTCTGATTCATGGTTTCTTTTTTAAATAAAGAAATTGTCAAAAACTGTCTCTATGTTTTTATTACAGACCCCCACAACCACAGCCCAGGGTTGTGGGGAAGAGACCCTTGTCCCTATCAACATGAGAACAAGGCACTTCAGGGCTGGGGGAAGCAGATCCCCCTGCCCCAAAACACCATCCCATGTTGAGGGCATGTGGCCTAGTATGGTTTAGGAGGGGAGATGCTTGCTCGTCCCCCTCCCTTTCCTGACTTGCATGTTCATATAAGGGTCAGGCATGCATTCTGGGGTGGGACCCCACAACATTTTTTAAATGTTGGTGTGGGGCTCCCCTTAAAATCTGGGGGGGAGGGACCCCACACTGTTTCTTTATTTTTTTAAATCACTGCTCCTGAAAAAAAGATTGTTTAAAAAAAAAAAATTGTATTGATACATGTCCCGCAGGGCAATACCCAGACCCCCATATCCCTGTTATGGCCAAGTACTTGCATATAAACCTTAAAAATGGGCACTTTTGATTTTTCTTGTTTGGCTCCTATTGACTTCAATGGGGTTTGCTGTTTGGGTCAGAACTTTTCCCCTCTTCAGAAGTTAAGCTGCGAACCAAACAGGAGTGTGTTCGGCCCATCATTAATATACCATTCTTTTTTTAAAATGTTCTTATAAACAAATTCAATACACAATGACACACTTCAAATAATATTTCACTGTTCTGAGTTTAAACGTCACCTTTAATTCAAACTATTATTTGGAAATTAATTAACATACTGTGTATCTAAACATATAACATATTGCTAACTGCAGCAATACGCTAATTAACCTTTTGTTAATTTATGATTATTTCTCCGTTCTGTAATATGCTTGAGGCAAATTAACTTTTTATGGTAACATAAATATGCTGCATTTCTTCTATATAGTATAAGTTTTGACCTCTCATTAGATTTAAAAATCTAGTTTACATTTCAAATGAGCCACTTGCTTTATCTTGTACTAAATGTATTGCTGATAACAGAGTTTCTTTTTTGTTTTTGACTATCAATCTTGACTGCTGAGAAGCTTAGGCTTATCTTAACCCCACTTAAAATCCAAAAAATCTTGCCCCCCAAAAAGACACAGAGACTACTTTAAGTTGGAAGTAGGGCAAGGCCACAACTTTATTAAATATATCAAGTATAGGAAACTTCAAAATACCACATAACCATACAGTTATACCATGAGCATCCATAACCGAACATGGATAGTCTAAAAGGCCTGTCTCTACCATCAGTGCAAGACAGGCATTAAACTGACCCTGGAATTAAACTTGAGGGCATAGCCTATACAATAATATCAATCACTGGCAAGGTAAAACCACCAAGAAAGCTGTGATAAAACTCACAACGGGCGGGTGAATGGTCAACTCGCGTGACATCAACTTCTCTTGAGAGTAGTGGGACATGCCTCTGCATATCCTTTTCTAGAGTTAAGGCTCCACCCAGTCACCTCGTGCCATCATAGACAATTCCAACGGAGCCACTCCAACTCCCTGGTTAGGTTGACGCCCACTTAGATGCTAAGCATCCAGTACTCAAGATTCCCTTTCCTTAGGATGGGAAGGGTCAAGGGGCCTTCATTATTCATTTTTAACAAGCACAGTACAAAATAGTACAAAATGTATTAGTATATCACACCAATAATACTAATTCAAACATAGATCAGCAGCAGATCTTAATGTGATTGTAAAGCTTTGCTGTTTTCTTTTTCAATAAAAAATAACAAACATGTTATACGTATCTGTTCTGTGCAATGGATCTGCACAGAGCAGCCTGGATCCTCCTCTTTTGTGCTCCTGGCCCCTCCCTCCTGCCTAGTGCCCTCACAGCAAGCAGCTTGCTATGGGGGAAACTGAGCCGAGTCACAGCTACCTGTGTCCATTCAGCCCCACCTCTCCTGATTGGCTGACTGAGTTTGATTGACAGCAGTGGGAGCCAATGGGGCCGCTGCTGTGTCTCAGCCAATCAGGAGGGAGTATCTCGGAATTGCAAGACACTTGTGAAGATAGCTGGATAGAGATAGGGCTCAGGTAAGTATTAAAGAGTGCTTGGGCAGCTGCTGCACAAAGAAGGCTTTTTATCTTAATGCATAGAATGGTGAATGAACTGGCATTATTGTATTCTATACTGTGTTATTTTTTACTGCCTTTTCCAAAATCAATAGTTCAAACCCCCTCCCCAAAAAACAAAATAACCATACATTTTTTTCACTGTATATTCAAAAGCAGCACCGTCTTGTTACACCAAACATTTAGCCTGGGTTCACACTATTGCAATATGGGAACCAGCGCAATTCCAGTGACAGTTTCCGCATCGCATCTTCATCACAGGCCATTTCTAAAACCCCTTTATTTTTGATAACCCAGTAGTCTGTTATAATGGTGGCCAGTGTATGAAACACTCACCTAAATCTGTAGTTAAATCTGCTAGTACATCACACTCCCCCCGACTGAGAAGCACTCCAATACACGTAGGCCCGGATTCACAAAGCACTTACGCAGACGTATCTCGAGATACGCCCCGTAAGTATAACTATGCACCGTTGTATCTATGTGCCGTGCTCACAATCTGAAATATGCCTATAGGCTTCCTATGACCGACGTAACTTGCCTACGCCGTCGTATCGTGGGCGCATATTTACGCTGGGCGCATTTGCCGCTTCCATAGATATTCTATGCATATATGCAAATGAGGGAGATACGCCGATTCACGAACGTACTTGCGCCCGGCGCATAATATACGCGGTTTGCATAAGTCGTACATTCGGCGTAAAGTTATTCCCCATATAGGAGGCGCAACCCATGCAAAGGTATGGACCAGGGAGCACAGCCGTCGTATTTTACGCCGTTTACGTAGTAAGTGAATATGACTAGGCGTAGGTTACGTTCACGTCGTAGGCAGTGATTCAACGTATCTTAGGCAGTTGTTTCGACGTGATTCTGAGCATGCGCACTGGGATGCGGCCACGGGACGGCGCATGTGCCGTTCATTTTAAGTACTTCTATGATTCATCATTTGCATGGGGTCACACCTCATTAGCATGGCTCACGCCCACTTCCACCTACGCAGGCTTACGCCAAGGAAAGCCAGCGTATCTTTAAGAGCGAGTGGGAGAAAGTGCTTTGTGAATCCAGTGCTTGCCTTTCTGCGTTGCGTCGGCGTAGCGTATATTAGATACGCTACACCGGCATAAACATGCGCCGATATATGTGAATCCTGGCCAAGGTGTGTAACTGATCAGGAAACAGAGGGGAAATAGACAAAAACGAGACATCTAAGGATTGGTAATCTGCAATATACTGCTATTTTACCTGAAGTTTGTAGCTGCACTTTATTCCACTATTATATGGTTCACAGATACTGGAATTCTCCCTTATAACTGCAAAATGGTGCTTTCATGGGTGTTGCATTGACTGGCCAATATTCCAATGGACCGCTTGGACACCAAAAATAAGGGGGTGTTCTGAAGTTTTGAAGTCAGCAGAGTTCTGAAGTCAGCAGCTACAAATACTGCAGCTGCTGACTTTTAAAATAAGGACACCTACCTGTCCAGGGCGCCCGCAATGTCGGCACCCGAAGCTAATCCATCCTTCAGCTCTTCAGTGCTGCTGCCGTCATCTTCGGTAAGGGAATCAGAAAGTGAAGCTTTGTGGATTTACTTGCTGGTTCCCGACTCGCGCTGCACGATCCCACTGGTCCCTGCTGTCTTCTGGGACCTGTGTGTCTCCCAGAAGGCAGCAGGGGGAAAAGAGGAGGCACCTGACATGGCATAGATAGCCACAGGTGGCTTGATTATCTATGCCCGGAAGTGGGAGCAAAATACCTGATTAGGCAGGTATCTGCCCCCCCCCAGAAAAGTGCCAAATGTGACACCGGAGGATGGAAGGGTTCCAAAAAGTGGAAGTTTAATTTTTTGGGTGGAACTCCACTTTAAAACTGTTCACAGCATCTGTTTAAAATATTGCCTAGGGATAATGCCTGAAATAAGTATAGAAACTTTGGTAGAATATACATTTTGAGTATATTACCTAACCAGGAATGGAAACCTTGTGCCACCTCTCCAAGAGACTCCGAACCTTTTGTAGAAGTGGTGGGAAATAAGATCAAACTTATGTGAGGTCTGCTGGGATACGAGTACCCAAGTAATTCAGGGCATGATCCGTCCATTTAATTTTATAGCTGGATTTCAGTAATCTCAGCATATCTTTAGGCATTGCAAGTCCCATGGCCTCTGACTTAGTTAAATTGATCTTAAAATACGATAAGTAGCCATATCTCTCCATTTCAGAATAAAGAATAGGAAGGGATATCATTGGATTAGTCAATGAAAAGAGCATGGCATCAGCATAGGCCAAGATCTTATACTGGGTTCTTTCAACTGTCAATCCCTAGATATCTTGATTTAATCGAATCCTGCAAAACAAAGGTTCCAAGGAGAGTGTGAAAAGGAGGGGCGACAGCGGGTAGCCCTGCCTGGTCCCATTGGTGATCCCAAAAGAGGGGCAGAAGACTCCATTTACCTTTACCTGAGCACTTGGTAGGGCATGAATACTTAAGATCCATCGGCGCATATTTTCTCCCACCCCTACATATCGCAGAACCGAAAAAATAAACTACCAATTAACCCGATCAAAAGCCTTCTATGCATTTGTTCCAAGAAACACACAGGGGACTTAGATAAATTAGCTACATGTATTAAATTCAAGACCTTAGTAGTATTGTCCCATGCTTCTCGTGTCGGGACAAACCCTACTTGGTCCAGATGAATCAGAGACGGCAGTTGCCGCTGAAACCGATTCTCAATAAGTTTTTCAAAAATGACTGCCTTATGGCCTTCCCAAATCACTCCAGGGGTACACTCAGGAGTATCATTAACCTGAAAATAACATGTCACCTCTTTAAGAACATCTTCCATCTCCACAGAATCGTGTAACATACTTTAATTAAGTCTCCATGTTGCAGGACCAAGGCCTCGATTTGTGCGTGATCTGACCAAGTAATTGCCCCAATAGTGGCTTCTACCACTAAGTGCAATTGGCAGTGAGAAATAAAGAAAAAGCCAATACGTGAATATGACTTATGTGATGGTGAGTAGGAAGAGTAATCTCTTTCCCCCGAGTGTAAAAGGCGCCACATATCTACTAATCTTGCTCCCTGGAGTGTCCGAGTAATCCGTTTCCTTAAACCTGGCAGGACTGATGAAGTTCCTATGAAAGTATACTTCCTAGGTATCAAGGGCATATTAGGGTCCCATCCTAAGATCAGCTGGCCCTCCTTAAACTCCTCAAGTTTGTCTAGGGAACATTTAACCCCTTCCTCGCCCCCCTTATGGTTAATCCCTTTCCTGTCAGTGTAATTTACACAGTAATCAGTGCATTTTCATAGCACTGATCGTTGTATAAATGACAATGGTCGCAAAATAGTGTAAAAGTGTCCGATGTGTCCGCCATAATGTCGCAGTTACAACAAAAATTGCTGACCATTACTAATAAAAAATAATAATAATAAAAATGCCATAAAACAATCCCCTATTTTGTAGACGCTATAACTTTTACGCAAACCAATCAATATACTTTACACTTATTCCAATTTTTTTAACCAAAAATATGTAGAAGAATACATATCGACCTAAACTGAGGAAAAAAAATGTTTTTTTTCATATTTTTTGGCGGGATATTTTTTATAGCAAAAAGTAAAAAATATTGTTTTTTTTTTATCAACATTGACACTCTTCTTTTGTTTATAGCACAACAAAATTCAAACTGCAGAGGTGATCAAATACTACAAAAAAAAGCTCTATTTCTGGGAAAAAAAGGACGTAAATTTTGTTTGGGTGCAACATCGCACAACTGTCGGTTAAAGCGACGCAGTCCCGAATCACATAAAATAGCCCGGTCATTGGGCAGCCAAATCCTCTGGGGCTGAAGTGGTTAAGATAACCTTCTGGTAGATGTATATATACTGTATATTCTGCAATACATGATATCTTTGGTTTTGTGCTTAATGCTGTTTTTAGATTCTTTTTTTTTTTTTGTCCAGTGAAATTGATTTATTAGTTCTAACATGGGGGTTAAATTACTAAAACTGCAGAGTGCAAACTCTGGTGCAGCTCTGCATAGAAACCAATTAGCCTCCAGATATTGTGTCAAAGATTAACTATACACGCAGAAGTTAGAAGCTGATTGGCTACCATGCACAGCTGTACCAGGTTTTGCACTCTCCAGTTTTAGCCCAGGTTCACACTGGGCTACGGGAACGAAGCTGTGTGAGTTCAGCTGAACTAGCGCAATTTTACTCCCGCTTGTCAGTCCCAATTTTGGCCGCGATTTCAGAGACATCTGTGCAGGTTTCTGCACAGATGTCAATGTAAACCACAGTCTGAATTCGTAAAAAGTAGCAAAGAAACTACTTTTTTTAAATCGGTGCAGCGCCGCAGATGCGACATTGCACCGATTAGGACAGTGCCATTGCCGCCAATTTGACATGCGATGTAACATGTCAAATCGCATGTCAAAATTCACCAGTGTGAACCAGAGCTTAGTAAATCAACCCCCTGTTTCATTTGTTGTTGCATTTATTTATAGAGCATCATTCTAGCACACTTAGCCTTGTAGAGTCATACACCAGCAGACAAATATATACATTTCATATCAATTAACACCAGCAGCAACATGATTCCTGACATCTTAGTAACTGGATTATGGTGATTGAGTCCTGTTGATTGGATTACTCATAAATGCTAGGTTTAAAGGCCAAGAATTTTGCTAGCACTCATTCAAATTGAAAATGTTGTTAAAGCAGAACTTCATTCTCTCAATCAATATTGACTACTCTTAGTTCTTATGCTGCTAGCATTGGTGAAAAGATAGAAATGAATATTATACTTGTTTTTTTCTGTTGATGTCATAAATCCCAGGAGTCTTCACCAGGGGGAAGAGGGTTTTTCTTAGCTAACAAGAAAGGAAAGATGGCACAAGGATAGGGACATCCACAACGTTAAGTGGAAAAAGGCATATACTGAGTAGTAATCATAAAAATCCTAGATTTGAAATAGTGTATGAAAAATATGTATATATACATAGAATTAAATTAAATTAAAATTAAAGTCCCAGCTAAGCTCATAAGTCCAATGGTGTGCTGGCAGATCCCTTAGGAGTGAAGCAGTCTCTGTAAAACAAAATAAAAAATGGCAAGGTGCGCCAGACTAAGTGCAATATGTTGAATAAAATGGGAATTTATTTTAACATCAACCAAATGGCTACTCTCTAAAATTCAAGCATGTAACTCCAAGTGGTCACTGGGAGAGTCCAAGGCTGAGTCTAAGGTTGTGTCCCAGCAGGCTTTAGAGGTGTAACAGCAGGGTTGTTGGGAAAGCCGGCCAGGTCCCTGCCTTACGATGAACACACCAGCGTGGAATGCACTTGGAACAATTGGAGATCGGTGTTGGAGAAAAGTGTTGTCGGGACGTGTCAATGTCATTACCGGTTTCGGATTGTCCCGAGTGCGTTCCACACTGGTCTGTTCACCATAAGGCAGGGACCTGGCCGGCTTTCCCAACTACTCCCCCAGTGACCACGGACCTTCTTGGAGTTACATGCTTGAACTTAACATACACTATGTGAGTAGCCATTTGACTGATGTTTTAATAAATTCCCTTTTTATCCAACATACTGCACTTAGTCTGGTGCACCTTGCTGTTTTTTTTTTGTCTTAGCTAAGTACACCCTCCTAAGGATGAGTGGAATGAATTGTCGGGCAATACAGATAAAACTCATTAAAAAAAATGTCATGGGTTCCCCCCAATCCATTACCAGGCCCTTTGGGTCTGGTATGAATATTAAGGGGACCCTGCGACAAAATAAAAAAAAAGGCATGGAGGTCCCCCCAAAAATCCATACCAGACCCTTATCCAAGCACGCAACCTGGCAGGTTGCAGGAAAAGAGGGAAGGGACGAGAGACGCCCCCCCCTGAACCGTACCAGGCCACATGCCCTCAACATGGGGAGGATGCTTTGGGGTCCAAGGCACCATGGGGACAAGGGCCTCATTCCCACAACTCTTGCCCGGTGGTTGTGGGAGTCTGCGGGCGGGGGCATTATCGCAATTTTGGATGCCCCCTTTAACAAGGGGATCCCGCCCCCTCCCTATGTGAATTGGTAATGGGATACATTGTACCCCTAGCATTTCACACAAAAAAAGTGTCACATTTTTAAAAAAAGTCCTTTATTTAAAAGAAAACTGAACAGTTTCGCCCCCCCAATGACGCGTATGGGCAACCCCGCCCCCTCTGATGCCACGGGGGTTTCCGGTGGCGTCAGAGGGGGCGGGGTCACCCGTATACTCACCGGGTGGCCCTGCAGCGTTTCCCTGTGGCGTCAGAGGGGGCTGGGCCACCCAGTGAGTATACGAGTGACCCGCCCCCTCTGATGCCATGGGAAACCCCATGGCGTCACAGGGGGGAAGGATTGTCCATACGCATCATCAGGTGGCCCGCCCACAGCTATATAACAGCTGTCACAGCAGAGGTGGCCTCACTCGGCGGCCACCTCCCATGGAGGCGGAACTATTTTTTTGTGTTTTTTGTTTTCATTTTTTCTCGTGAAATCGTCCCGAGAATGGATTACATTGAATTTCTCTTTTTAATAAAGGACTCGTCCCAAGCTGGCTCTTGTGTTTTTTAACATTTTTGACACTTTTTGGGTGAAATGGTAGGGGTACAATGTACCCCGTTACCAATTCACATAGGGGGGTGGGATCTGGGGGTCCCCTTGTTAAAGGTGTTCCCAGATTCCGATAAGCCCCCGCCCGCAGATCCCCACAACCACTGGGCAAGGGTTGTAAGGATGAGGCCCTTGTCCCCATCAACATAGGGACATGGTGCTTTGGACCCCAAAGCATCCTCCCCATGTTGACGGCATGTGGCCTGGTATAGTTCAGGTAGGGGCGCTGTAACTTCCCCCCTCTTTTCCTGCGGCCTGCCAGGTTGCATGCCCAGATAAGGGTCTAGTATGGATTGTTGGGGGGACCCAATGCCATTTTTTTATTTTGGCATGGGGTTCCCATTTTTTTTTAATTGTGCAGGGTTCACCTTAATATCCATACCAGACCTGAAGGGCCTGGTATGGAATTTGGAGGGACCCCCCTGCATTTTTTTTTAATTTTGGTTCGAGGTTCCCCTTAAAATTCATACCAGACTCCAAGGGCCTGGTAATGGACTGGGGGGAAACCCATGCCGTTTTTTTCAATGAATTTTATCTGTATTGCGGGATCCGACAATTCATTATAGCCGCGATCAGTTTTAAATTACTTTTTTCCTTTAGAAATGTAATTTTATTGCAGGGACTGTTCTAAACACAGGAAAAATGTGCCACTTTACAGACATACTAAAGACACCCCCCAGGTACAAAATTTAAAGGAATATTTCACTTTTATTATTTCACTTTAAGCATTATTAAAATCACTGCTCCCGAAAAACGCCTGGTTTTAAAATGTTTTTTTTTTGGATTGATACAAGTCCCCTGGGGCAGGATCCTGGTCCTACTTTTTATTACAATACCATGCATATAAGCCTTTAAAATTAGCACTTTTATTTCTGCCATAGACTTTTAAAGGGTGTTCCGCGGCTTTCGAATTTGCCATGAACACCGCAAATTGTAAGCTATTCTGTGAACACCTGATGTTTGAGTCAAACTTACGTTCGACTCGAACATCGGGCTCATCCCTACTCCCAGCATGCCTGAGCTCAGGACAGATGGATCCCTGGAAGTAAATGCTACATGAATCATATGTCCTTACGCAAGATGGCAATGGCCAGAAAAGCTAGCTGGTGTTTTTCAAAGTGATTATTAACCTCCCTGGCGGTTTTCCCAAGTGTGGCTCTGGGTTAAATTTCAGTACCATTAGCGGTAACCCAGAGTCACACACGGGATTGCATTGCAGGATCCTGGTGCAGGTTACTTACCTTGTTCCCAGGATCCTGCGATGTCCCCCCGCTGTGCCTGCGGGCTGTGTTCTCCGCCCGATGGCTCTGTGTGCCAGACTCCGTTCCCTGTGAGCGTTGCGAAGCACTGAGCGGATCCTGGCGGCAAATTAAAAAAGTACTAAATTCATAACACGTACAGTACACTGTAATCTTACAGGTTACAGAACCGTATGAAATCATTTCACCTCCCTTTTGTGCATAATGAGTCGATGAATTTTCATCTAATGTTCGTTAACTTTATTATGAGGGGCTCCCACCATCCCTGTGCTGTGCTGACTTCCTGGGTTTGCTTAATTCATCATAACGAATGTTCGTAAAAGTTAACGAACATTCAACAAAAATTTGTATTCAATCCAATGGCATTCGTCGACTCATTATGCTCATTATGAGGGGCTCCCACCATCCCTGTGCTGTGCTGACTTCTTCCTGGGGCTGTGCCCCTGCTGTGTTCATTATGAGGGGCTCCCACCATCTCTGTGCTGTGCTGACTTCTTCATTGGGCTGTACCCCTGATGTGCTCATTATGAGGGGCTCCCACCATCCATGTGCTGGCTGAATTCTTCCTGGGGTTGTGCCCCTGCTGTGTTCATTATGAGGGGCTCCCACCATCTCTGTGCTGTCCTGACTTCTTTATTGTGCTGTACCCCTTTGCTGTGCTCATTATGAGGGGCTCCCATCATCCATGTGCTGTGCTGACTTCTTCATGGGGCTGTACCCCTTCTGTGTGGGGGTATTGCAGAGTATTGCGCAGGGGGTATTGCAGAGTACTGCACAGGGGGTATTGCAGAGTATTGCGCAGGGGGTATTGCAGAGTACTGCGCAGGGGGTATTGCAGAGTACTGCGCAGGGGGTATTGCAGAGTACTGTGCAGGGGGCATTGCAGAGTATTGCGCAGGGGTATTGCAGAATATTGCACAAGGTATTGCAGGGATGGCTGAGCAGGGATGGCTGGATCTGTGACTGCAATAGTCACAGATCCAGCCCACAGCGCCGCTGACACCCGCTCTCTCCTCTCACACTGTACCGATCGGTACAGAGAGAGGAGGGAGGAACCGGCATCATCAAATGACGCCGGTCTGTTTACATGTGATCGCTCTGTCATTGGATCCGCGGTGATTAAGTGGTTAGATAGAAAACTTCTATTTTGCCCAAATTTTTTAAATTGTAGTCACAGTTAGAATGTACTAACCACACTCAATAGTAATTCCTATTTGAAAATGTAATAGTAGGGAAGAGTTCTATAAAGTTTTTAGGTTCCAGTTTTATTTATTAATGTATTTATTTATTTTAGTTGAAATAGCCACCTGTTAGGCTCCAAAATGTTTTTGTGTTTTTCTACTAAAGTGTTACTAAACCCACAACACTAAATTCAGTTTGTATATGCAGTAAAGCATGTGTGACATAAGCTTCTAAATGTTGTGCATAAAATGCCAGGACAGTTCAAAACCCCCCAAATGACCCCATTTTGGAAAGTAGGCACCCCAAGCTATTTGCTAAGAGGCATGACGACACAAGTTGCGGGGAAAAGACAATTGTTTTGTTTTTTGCACACTAAATGATATATTGCTCAAACATGCCATGGGCATATGTGGAATTACACCCAAAATACATTCTGTTGCTTCTCCTGAGTACAGGGATACCACATGTTTGAGACTTTTTGGGAGCCCAGCCGCGTACCGGACCCCAAAATCCAAGCACCGCCTTCAGGCTTTCTAAGGGTGTACATTTTTGATTTCACCCCTTTACTGCCTATCACAGTTTCGGAGGCCATGGAATGCCCAGAGGGCACAAACCCCCCCAAATGACCCCATTTTGCAAAGTAGACACCACAAGCTGTTTGCTGAGAGGTATGGTGAGTATTTTGCAGATCTCGCTTTTTGTCACAAAGTTTTGAAAATTGAAAAAAGAAAAAAATATATATTTTTTAGTTTTCTTTCTTGATTTTCAAAAACAAGTGAGAGCTGTAAAATACTCACCATGCCTCTCAGCAAATAGCTTGTAGTGTCTACTTTCCAAAATTGGGTCGTTTGGGGGGGGGGGGGGGGGGTTGTGCTATTTTGGCATTTTATGGCCTTCGAAACTGTGATAGGTAGTGAGGAGTGAAATCAAAAAATTCCGCCCTTAGAAATCCTAAAGGCGGTGCTTGGATTTCGGGGCTCCGTATGCGGCTAGGCTCCCAAAAAGTCCCACACATGTGGTATCCCCGTACTTAGGAGAAGCAGCAAAATGTATTTTGGGGTGCAATTCTACATATAACCATGGCATGTGTGAGCAATATATCATTTTTTTTTCTTGTCATTATTCAATCACTTGGGACACAAAAATATATATTCAATGGGCTCAACATGCCTCTCAGCAATTTCCTTGGGGTGTCTACTTTCCAAAATGGGGTGATTTGGGGGGTATTTGTACTGCCCTGCCATTTTAGCATCTCAAGAAATTACAAAGCTGTGTAAATTCCAGAAAACATACCCTAGTTTGTAGATGCTATAACTTTTGCGAAAACCAATAAATATATGCTTATTGACATTTTTTTTTTACTAAAGACACGTGGCTGAAAACATTTTGGCCTAAATGTATGACTAAAATTGAGTTTATTAGATTTGTCTTATAACAAAAAGTAGAAAATATAATTTTTTTTCAAAAGTTTCGGTCTTTTTCTGTTTATATCGCCAAAAATAAAAATCGCAGAGGCAATCAAATATAAGAAAGCTCTATTTGTGGGAAGAAAAGAACTCAAATTGTGTTTGGGTACAATATTGCATGACTGCGCAATTACCAGTTAAAGCAGCGCAGTGCCAAGTTGTAAAAAACACCTTGGGTCCTTAACCTGCATATTGGTCCAGGTCTTAAGTAGTTAAGTTTGTAAAGACTTCAGTTTTGTGCTCACTTTCTATACCATAAAATGTTTAAAATAAAAATATTGATAGAAAAAAAAATATATAATGCATGTTTAGTTTTTTTTAGGTTTTGATTTAAACAATTATGAGGTACTCTGAAGTACTCTTGACCACAAGATTCAGTGTTTAAAACTAGGGCTCTTCAGATTTAATTTACAAGCATAAAATAAGGAAAATCAATTGAAAAGTATTTTATTAAGGAAACAAAGAATCTATTTGTGGGATGCTTTGGACATTTCAAGATCCAAAAGTTTAATTAAAAAAAAAAAAGGAAATCTAGAGCCACAGAAGCAAGAATGACCACACAATCTAATATGTATAATAATCATTACCTTATTGATTAACATGATGTACAGTATATCTGTATATCTCTTGAATGTCCTGTAAGATACAACAGTGTAAATATGTATATACTGTATATGTATGTAGTTCTGCCTTACACAGCTCACATAAACAAAATAAACTGATTTAAATGCATGTTTTTATGTATTTTATTATATGCACTGGAGAAGAAATGAAAAGTAAATGTACAAGTACCTTCAATTCAACCTAAGTGACATAAGAAAGTAGAAATTCAAGGTTAACCATGCAGTTAATAAAAAGAAAAGAGTGGGCTTGTTTTATATATATAAGCACATCATTACAAAGAACAAGGGCAAATTCATGCTCCAAGATGGAAATAAAACCTTGGTTTTCTTACTTAATCAATAAAAAATAAATATGGTTCAAGTATCATATTATCATGTTCTGCATCTTAGAAGATTTTTTCTTAAATCATAAACATGTGCTGCTGACCCCTTTGCTTCAGATGAAAATTTTATGATGTGTTATATGCATAATATTCTTTCTACTTATCAATGTATTAACTGTATATATCCCAATACATTGGCTTCCCAATGCTAAAGGCTTTTAGTTTACAAGGAACTAGCTTCTTACAGTAATTGATAGCATTATATTCCATAAATTTGTGCAAACTTGATCATCAAAGGTCATTAGAATCAGTTAATGCTTATCACCTCAAACTAAACAGAAATCCATCTATCTTTCTGATAGGATCAAATCACTGCTGTATAACATAATAATAACAAATATATATACCGGTATATTAATAAATCATGTTACAAAAAATGTCCTATAGCTTCAAAGTACTGATCAGATGTGTGGTTTAGAGATGAGGTTCAGATTCACTCCACAGTAGATTTTCAGCAAATTTTGAGGTTTGAGGTTGAGTTTCTGTTAAATGTTCTGGTGAAATGTGTCAGTATGAAATTTTAAAGGACCCATAATGGACTGCTAACTGTGGTCAGCAGGGTTAGAATGACCAATAATGGGGGCTTTAATATGTGCCAGCCCCCTAGCTATAAAAACAGTGGGCACAGCAGCCTTTTGTTAATGTGTATTGGAGCAGTGTAGGGAGAGCTGAAAGTTGTGTGGGAAGAATTAGTTGATATACAGTGCTATACTATGCTATAGTACCATTTTTTATTGTGTATTTATTTGTTTGTATGACTATCTTTCTGTGTCTGTCCGCAACAACTATAATTGCTGTTTTAGCTGTTATTTCACATTTATCCATATTTTTTAGTTTCTGTTGGGTTAAAACATACAGGGGCAGATCCACAAAGATCTGCCCCGGCGCAGCGTATCTGAGATACGCTACGCCGCCGTAACTTACTTGTGTTTGGTTCGAATCCAGAAAGTATTTGCGCCATAAGTTACGGCGGCGTAGTCTATCTCTCGCGGCGTAATGGCGCGCAATTCAAATGCGGCGAGTAGGGGGCGTGTTTCATTTAAATGAAGCGTGTCCCCGCGCCGAACGAACTGCGCATGCGCCGTCCCTAAATTTCCCGCCGTGCATTGTGCTAAATGACATCGCAAGGACGTCATTGTTTTGACGTGGACGTAAATTACATCCAGCCCGATTCAGACGACTTACGCAAAACAAAATAAAATTTAAAAAATTATACGCGGGAACGACGGCCATACTTAACATTGCGTACGCCCCCAGATAGCAGCTTTAACTATACGCCGAAAAAAGCCGACGTAAAAGAATGTGACGGCCGCTCGTACGTTCGTGGATCGTCGGAAATAGCTAATTTGCATACTCACCGCGGAAAACAACGGGAACGCCACCCAGCGGACGCCGAAGAATTGCATCTAAGATCCGAAGGCGTACCAAGACGTACGCCTGTCGGATCTAACCCAGATGCCGTCGTATCTTGTTTTGAGGATTCAAAACAAAGATACAACACAGGAAATTTGAAAGTACGCCGGCGTATCAGTAGATACGCTGGCGTACTCTCTTTGTGGATCTGCCCCACAGTATGTTGAGGTTTAGTGTTTAGGTGTTTTATTGTTTATCAGGAGGAGGGGGTACCTTTTGGTTTATTTTGGTTGCTAGGACCTCTTTTTTGTTTGGGGCAAAGAGCATATTTCCCCACAATAAAAAAGTCCCTAGCAACCAAAATAAACAAAAAGTAGTGTGTACATGTGTACAAAAGCAACACATACTTACCCCCTCCCCATAGCTGGCAGTAAAGATAGGCAGACTTCTTCATTTAAAAAAATGTCAAGAATAGAGGGCAAGCAGGTTTTGTAGGACAAAGCAGTGGTAATGCCACACCAGTGATATCATGCTCACAGGATATTCAAGTGGCTGACAAGCCTTCTTTTTCCTCCTGACCCCAGGCACAGATCAGCCAGTTTTCTGCAAGTGCTGCTAATGTGTCCTCTTCCTCCTTATCTTCTGTTCTGGTGGTATTAGTAGAGCTACAGTATGTGGGCAACAATGAATGTGAAAAGATGGATGATGAGGTGGCAAACCATCAATAGGTGATAAAGCTTAGAGACAAGGAAAATTTTGAGTAAGGCCGCGTACACGCGATCGTTTAAACCGATGAGAACAGTCTGATGGACCGCTTTCATCGGTCTAAACCGATCGTGTGTGGGCGCCATTGGTTATTTAACCATTGGTTAAAAAAAAGCCAACTTGTTTTAAATTGAACCGATGGATTCCTAACCGATAGAAAAAAAACGATCGTTAGTAGGCACGACCATCGGTTAAAAATCCATGCATGCTCAGACTAAATTAGGGGACGGGAGCGCTCGTTCTGGTAAAACTAGCGTTCCTTATGGAGATAGCACATTCATCACGCTGTAACAGACAGAAAAGTGCAAAACGTCTTTTACTAACACAAAATCAGCTAAAGCAGTCCGAAGGGTGGCGCCATTGGATTTGAACTTCCCCATCATAGTGCCGTCGTACGTGGTTTACGTGTCCGCGTTCTGACACGATCGTTTTTTTTAACCAATGGTGTGTAGGCGCGACTGACCATCAGCCAGCTTCATCGGTTAACCGATGGAAAAATTCATCAGACCGTTCTCATCGGATGGACCGATCGTGTGTACGCGGCCTAAGAAGCAGAACAGAAGCAAGGAAGGAATTTCATCCTGGGGCAGGGACAGCTTGAAGAGGACTAGAGAGAGTAGTTGTTCTAATCCATCTGGGGGGGTCTACAGAGCTCTGCAGTATTGGCTGCTGACAGCATCATTGTGGTTGGCGGTCTCTTCCAACAGTGTATCAGCCTTTCTAAAAGCATCCAAGCTCATTGGAAGCAGCACCTCAATAAGATAAATTGGCAGAAAAAAGCCTGTACCCACCTTCCTGCTTGTTGCTTAATTTCTGCATTCTGTTCCTGGGTCATGGGGTCATGCTGAGAAAGTTCAAGGGAAGGCTTGCAGAATTCTTCTACATCTTCTAAGATAATTTTTTTTATCTTAATGCATTCTATGTGCAGCAGCCCCCCTCAGCCCCAATGCCCTGTACACACGACCGTTTTTTCTGTTGGAATAAACTTGGATGTTTTTTCCGACAGAATTCCGACAGAATTCCACTCAAGCTGTCTTGCATACACACGATCACACCAAATTCCCACCGTCAAGAACGCGGTGAGGTACAATACTACGATGAGCCGAGAAAAAAGAAGTTCAATGATTCTGAGCATCAGTAGGATTTTTGGGCGTCGGAATTGCATACAGACGATTGGATTTTCCAATAGGATTTTTTTCTGTCCGAAAAATCCAGAACCTGCTCTCTATCTAAGTCTGTCGGAAATTCCCTACGGAAAAAGTCAGATGGGGCATACACGCGGTCGGAATATCAGATGCTCTGAGCATGCTCTGAACAATGGACTTTACATATATGGGCCCAATATAGAGACCGCTATAGAGAACAGGATCGGA
The DNA here is from genome assembly GCF_905171775.1 of Rana temporaria. Lineage (NCBI taxonomy): Eukaryota > Metazoa > Chordata > Amphibia > Anura > Ranidae > Rana > Rana temporaria. Next base: position 509,194,444 of record NC_053489.1, read on the forward strand.
TAAGTATAACACTAAATTTGTGTATCTGCTTTGGATGCTGGAGCATTGACAAAGTTTTCATCATAGAAACCCCATAGACTTTCATATTATATCATTGGGGCATGAAGTGGAGTGCCCACAAGTATAATTTGGGAATATTATGTTGGTTTGATACAACACCCACAGTGCAAAGTGGGCTGCCAAAGGGCTTACTGACATTCCTTGGCATAACATTGCAGGTATGAACTTGATGTCCTAGCAAAGTCAGTTGATATAATTCTAGAAAGCTTTCACATAGTAGACCACTGCAACGTCTTCCTACAAATGCAATTGATACATTACTTTGGAGTACTCCCATGAACTGTATTTAATAATACCAAAGCTTGTAATTTGTCCATTTCTTCAACAGAATGGTGGACTCTATAGTGCAATTACAGAATCTATGGGCCTGGAGCATCCCATATATGGTCCTTTTAGGATTAGTGGGTCACTTTGGGCCAGATCCACAAAAGGGATACGCCGTCGTATCCCTGTTTCTATCTTTGGAACTGATCCACAGAATCAGTTTCCAAAAGATAGGGAGAAGATCCGGCATGTGTAAGGGACTTACACTGTCGGATCTTAGGATGCAGTACCGCATCCGCCGCTGGGGGCATTTTGAGTCGAAATGCCGCTTTGGGTATGCAAATTAGCACTTACGGAGATCCACGAAGCTTTTCAGCTTCGTTTTTTCTCCGTAAGTATTAGTTTGCAATCGTAAAATTAGGGCTGCTTTTACAAGGCCTAAACTGTTTAGGCCTTGTAAAAGTAGACCCTTCTATCCCGCGTCGCCGTCTTTTTTTTTCAATTTTTTTTTCCCGCGCAACTCGTATTTTTTTTTTACGCCCGTCGCGATTCTCAAAACCCGGCGCAATGTAAAACCGCGCTAAGCACATCGGGAAAATGACGTCGTGAGCATTCGCAGTACGGCCGGTGCGGGAGCGAGCCTAATTTTAATGGGACTCGCCCCATTTGAATAGGAACGCCTTGCGCCGGCCGGATTTAAGTTACACAGCCTAAAATTTATAGGTAAGTGCTTTGTGGATCGGGCACTTAGGTAGAAATTTTCCGGCCGCGTAACTTAAATTGAAAAATTTACGTTGCGCCGGGTTTTTGTGGATCTGGCCCTTTGTCCCTACTTAAAAAGGAACTGCAGTCTGCTCACATAGGGCCAGATTCACAAAAGGGATACGCAGGTGTATCTGCTGATACGCCATCGTATCCCTGTTTCTATCTATGCGGCTGATTCATAGAATCAGTTACGCATAGATATTCCTAAGATCCGGCAGGTGTAATAGTTTTACACTGTCGGATCTTAGGATGCAGTACCGCGGCCGCCGCTGGGGGCATTTCTCGTCGAAATTCCGCGTCGGGTATGAAAATTAGCACTTACGGAGATCCACAAAGCTTTTTCCCTTCGTTATTTCTCCGTAAGTGTTAGTTTGCCGTCTCAAAATTAGGGCTGTTTTTACAAAGTGTAAACTTAGTACACCATGTAAAAGTATACCCTTCTATCCCGCGTCGCTGTAAATTTTTATTTTTTATTTTTTCCGCCGCAACTCTTTTTTTTCTTTTACACCCGTCGCGATTCTCAAAACCCGGCGCAACGTAAATCCGCGCAAAGCACGTCGGGAAAATAGCGTCGGGAGCATGCGCAGTATGTCCGGCGCGGGAGCGCGCCTAATTTAAGTGGGACTCGCCCCATTAGATTGGGCCTGCCTTGCGCCGGACAGATTTAAGTTACACCGCTGGATATTTCTAGGTAAGTGCTTTGTGGATCGGGCACTTAGGTAGAAATTTTGCGGCGGTGTAACTTAAATCTGAACATTTAAGTTGCGCTCGCTGGCTGTGGATCTGGCCCATAATTTTTTATAAAAACGTCTTTGCCATTCTGAAGCATCCCTTCAACCACTTTGCATATTGTTTTATATATACAGTGATTCTGTACTTGCCAACTATTCAGCAGAAATCTCCCTCCACTAAGTCTTGCTGCATCTATTTTAACTGTGGGCAGCTGAAGCTGCTGCCTGTTCACTTCCTGGATTTACACAGACATACAGAGGCACACCCTGAGCTCTCCAGCTTTGTAGCTTTCATTGGCCCTCTTATGACTCATCCCCCCTCCCTTCCTGGCAAACTCTCACAAGAGTGAGAGAGAGAGAGCTGTGCATGATGTCATAAGCTTAGGATTTTTACCAGACAAGAAACAGGAAGTGGGCTGTATAAGGTATTTACTGGCAGAAAAAAAATGTTTTACTATCCAAAGTTAAATCAACAAGGGCAGAAGATTAATTAGATGGAAAGTTGAAAACATAACTGAAGGTTTGCTTTAACAGTTATGCAATTTTGATTGATAGGACAGTGTTTACACATATGGTCATTGGATATTGCAGCTTGATTTTGAGTGAGGTGGATGTCTGGGTGTTTTAAAAGTATAAGTGAGATTGTGTGGTGTGGTACCAATTTTTTATCTATATATGTTTGCAACCAATAAACTTTTTCCAGTTAGCTCAGTGTTGAAGCATATTCTTTTTGATACTTAGTCAAGGGATGGTTGAGCATTAATCAGGTCTTTTATTCTCAGTTATTGTGACATGTTGTTTATCGATAGCTCCCACCTTTACCCATGGGAGATATAGATTCTCCTTTTCTTTCCTTTCTTCCTTTCTTTGAACTGTTTTTGATGCTTGGTATCTATGCTTAGTGGTATTATCTTGAGGGTCCAAATCTTGAGTCTTTACAGATGTACTGCCTAGCATTTATTGCTGGATGCACTTTCCTGTGTATGCTGTTTTTCACAGCCCAAGTCCTGAACATTTTTTTTTCTGCGAACAAATCAGTTTTTATTTACAAACCACTTCAATTGGTCAGTGATCTTCTCCATAACATGACAATGCACTGTGATAAAAATACCTTCAGAACTCCATTATTTTTGGGCTTTATTAGTTTTACTACTAATCAATAATAGGCAGTGGTATAATTCTGGAAACAATAGAAGCGTCTGATTATGGCATAGACTGAGGGCCAGATCCACATAGAAATTGATAGGCACAGCGTATCAGAGATAGGCTACGCCGCCGTATCTTACCTGGCTTTAAGTCGAATCCTGGAAGAATTTGCGTCGTAAGTTACGGCGGCGTAGTGTATTTCTGGTGGCGGAATTCAAATCGCCGATTAGGGGGTGTGATTCATTTAAATGAAGCGCGTCCCCGCGCCAAATGAACTGCGCATGCTCCGTTTCGAAATTTCCCACCATGCATAGCGTGAAATGACGTCACAACGACGTCATTTTTTAAACATAGACGTGACTTACGTCCATCCCGATTCACGGACGACTTACGCCAAAAAAATTAAAAATTCAAATTTCGAACGCGGGAACGATATAGCAAGTCTATCTATACGCCGCAAAATACCAGCTTTAACTATACGCCGGAAAAAGCCGTCTAGAGACGACGTAAGAGAATGTGACGGCCGCGCGTACGTTCGTGGATCGTCGGAAAAAGCAAATTTGCATACCCGACGCGGAAAACTATGCAAACTCCACCCATCGGACGCCAAAGTATTGCATCTACGATCCGAAGGCGTACAAAGCCGTACGCCTATCGGATCAAACCCAGATGCCGTCGTATCTTGGTTTGAGGATTCAAACTAAAGATACGACGCGGGAAATTTGAAAGTACGCCGGCGTATCAGTAGATACGCCGGCGTACTCTCACTGTGGATCTGGCCCTGAGTTTGCACAAAATCAGTAACACAGTCTAAACGCTGCAAAATAGAAAAAATTAGCTTCAGTTATTAAATGGTATTTAGTAAACTTATCATAAGCCTGAGCAATTGAAACTGAATATCGTGGAAATGCAGTTACCTTCAATGACAAATCTAAATGACCAGTAGATTTAGACATATTTGCTGCTGAAGTTGCTTGCAATCTTGCATTTTCCTGTAAAAATCTATTTGCCCACTCCCAGAAATCAAGCCTCCCTATTGGTCAGTGATTCTGCCCCATCTATATATATAAAACTCAAGTGTGTGTATGTATGTATGTATGTATGTTCCAGCATCACGTCCAAACGGCTAAAGATATTAACATGAAACTTGGCACACATGTTACTTATACGTCAGAAACAAACATAGGATAGGTGGTTTAACCCTTACCCACCCCCATTTGCCATGGTTGGGGTTTTCCTTTAAAGTCCCATTCAACTCTATGGGAAATACATGTTACTTCATAACTTCCAAACGGCTGTAGATATTTCGATAACACTTGGTCACATGTTACTTATATGTCCACTTAAACTATAGGATAGTTAATTTATCCCTTAACTACCCCAATTTGTAAGGGTCAGGGTTTTTGTTTAAAGTCCCATGCAAATCAATGGGAAATGTATGTTCCCACATAACTTCTGTACACCTGGAGATATTTCAATAATACCTGGTACACATATTACTTATATGCCAAATAAAAATATATGACAGTTAAATTAACCCTTACCTACACCCTTATATAAAAGATGGGTATATTTATATTACTATGATTTTCCTCCTTAAGACTGGGTAACGCCGGGTATTCAGCTAGTTACTAGACTAAAAGATAGGATTAGGCAAGGCCAAGCTAAACTCTTAAATCTATCTAGGTTTATTGAATGTTTTAATATATGTTTTCACTGATGGTAGTATCTACCTAAAGCATATGTTACCCCAACAATAAAATCCTGCATATTTGTGGTGTTATTCATATAGTCAGTGGCGTATCCTCCATGTGTGCAGGGTGTGCGGTGAACATGGACCCACATGGTAGGGGGGCCCACTGCTCCCTGACACACACTGCACACATAGAGTAAGTGAAAATAGGTCCATAAAATTTCCTTGGGCTTTTGATTTTAATCACAGGGGCCCAAGAAGTGGTAGCATTGGTGGACTTTTTTTTCGGCTCTCAGGCGGAGGCAGTTAAAGTCGCATTTTCCAATGCTATCAGTATAGTTCCAGAAGCCGAGTGACTCTAGGGGGCAGAGCTTGGGTAATGGAGCCATGCTGTATACACACAGCAGTGTGTAGTATGACTGCTCCCTTCTCCTGGGTGCCCCCTGTGCTATGTGTGATGACTGGACACAGAAGAAGTCTTCCTTCACAGGCTTTACCTGAGCTTCGCTTCTCTGTGTGATCTGCATCTATCAGCTGCAAACCAGTCTGTGAAGGAAGACTTCCTCTGTTGTGTCCAGCGATCACATATATGTGTAGTGACTAGTGAGCAGTTCAGTTTATCAGCAGCACTGCTGAATGGGGAGATAAAGAGAGAGCATCTGTATCCAGGCTTCCCACAACTTTACACACACAGCCAGGGCCGCCATCAGGGGGGTACAGGCATTATACCAGTAAGGGGCCTGATGGTCTTAAGGGGCCCAGCTGGCCCCCCGCCCGTTTTTTTTGCATTAAACCTGTAAGGGTCCAGATGGTCCCCAGGGACCCCTTACAGGCCCGGCTGGCCCCCCATTCCGTTTATTCTTACTTTTTTTGCATTACACCTGTAAGGGGCCCAATGGTTCCCAGGACCCCTTACAGACCCAGCCTGCCCCCCCCTCATGTTTTTTTTGTTTATTTTTTGCATTACACTTGTAAGGGGCCCCTTACAGGCCCGGCTGGCCCCCCTCCCATTTTTTTTTAAATGTTTTATTTTTTTTTGCATTACACCTGTAAGGGGCCAAATGGTCCACAGGGCCCCTTGTAGGCCCGGCCGTCCCCCTCCCGTTTTTTTGGTTTTTCTTTACACCTGTAAGGGGAACCTCCCCTTAGCTTGTTATGTCAGGAGAGAAGAGATTACACTTGTTTTTTTTCATCAGCACCCCCCGCCCCATTCTCTGCTCCAGGGGGGCCCTGCCTAAAGCTGTGTAAGGGGCCCCAACATTTCTGATGGCTGCCCTGCACACAGCAGATCAGCAGCCCGAGGAGGAGGGGGGGAGGACAGTGAATGTATTTGATCCATACAGTAGCTCCCTGCTGGCTCCTCCCTGACTGTCCACCCTTTACATCCATGTAGTAAGCTGTAAGGGGTGATACGTAGGCTGACACAGAGGATTTGTGTTATAGCAATCAGTGGGCTCTAAGAAGCATTTCACACACAGCATGTCCTGTTATACCATCTGTTCAGACTAGAGAGAGGCAGAAGGGGAAAAGTCTATATTGGGGTAGCTTAGGGGAGAGTACTCTGTACTGGAAATGATGGGGGGTGGTCAATGTTGTATACTGGGCAATGTGTTATCCATCTTTGAGCCAGAGGAGTATCATCCCTGGGTGCAATGAATGCACCACTCCCATGGATGAGATCAGACACTACAGCTCTTCCGTGTCACTAGATACAGGGGTCCCCAACCCCGGGCTATGGAGCTGGTACCGGTCCATAGCCTGTCAGCCGCACATTCGATTCTCATAGGAGGGGAACCCTATTGTCAACTGCACATGTGCTGATTGTAGGGTTCCCGCCTCGAGAATCTAATGCCAGCTGATCTGACCTAGTCTGTAGCACTGGGGAGAGGCTGCATAGCCATGCATTGAGAGTTTTTACTGCAAAGAGAAAACTGCATCTGGTGGCCGGCTACAGGTGGCAAGTGACACACAGTTTTTGGTGGCAGGCGATGATGGCAAGTGACACGCATCAGTGGCAAGTCACATGTTGCATCTGGTGGGAGGTGACTTTGGCAAGTGACAATCTGCATCTGGTGGCAGGTGACAGTGGCAAGTGACACACTGCATCTGGTGGCAGGCGACGGTGGCAAGTGACAATCTGCATCTGGTGGCAGGCAATGATGGCAAGTGACACGCATATGATGGAAGGCATCAGTGGCAAGTGACAGCCTACGGCCACTAGATGCAACATGTCACTTGCCACTGATGCCTGCCATCATATGCGTGTCACTTGCCATCATTGCCTGCCACCAGATGCAGCATGTGGCAAGTGACAATCCGCATCTGGTGGCAGGTGACGGTAGCGAGTGTCACGCTGCATCTGGTGGGAGGCGGCGGTGGCAAGTGACACACTGCATCTGGTGGCAGGCAACAGTGACAAGTGACATGTTGCATCTGGTGATAGGCGATAGTGGCAAGGGACACGCTGCATCTGGTGGCAGACAACGGTGGCAAGTGAAAGGCTGCATCTGATGACAAGCGACGGTGGCAAGTGACACGCTGCAACTGACGGTAAGCGATGGTGGCAAGTGACAAGCTGCATCTGATGGCAAGCAATGGTGGAAAGTGACACATTCAGGGCTCCCACTGATTTTGCTCTGATGTGAATTGAACTATTTAATTATATATTACAATGTAGTAAAAAAAAATAATGTGATTCAGTCATCCTGAGAACAATATTGAGCATGGTGAAATTTGGTGCCAAAAAGGTTGGGGACCACTAGATAAGTACATACAGCACCGCTAGTTTAAACACCACCAGCCTGAATTCTCCTCCCTCCACTTCTCTCAGCACTCTCATTCAGTGTGCTCCAATGCTGCATGTAAAAAGACGTCTACAGGGTGGAGGCAGAGCTTCCATCTGCCGTTGACAAATGCCTGCTGGAAGAGAACTCATTGCCTGAGTTCCCGCAGGGAGGGATGCCAGCTGCAGAAGCTCATTCTGGGAGAGGTGGAGGGAGGATCCAGGCCAGTGAAGTATCAACTTAGCGGTGCCGTATGTTTTTAGTGACAGGCAGATGTGTGCAGGGCCGGCACTAGCGCAAGGCAATGTGGGCACTTGCCTTCTGATGCCAGCGCCAGCCAGGGAACAGGGCGGAAAATCAGACGCCCGATCAAGACCAGCAATCGAGGAGGTAGCAGCATTTCTACTTTCTAGACTGAGTGCGCCGTGCGGGGTGCAAATCACCCAGGTGCCATAGAGGTGGAGGCGTTCAAGCGCCAGAGTGCTCCTCTCCCTCCTCCTCTCCTTGTCTGCGGTGAGGCCGCGCTCTCCGCCGGTCACCGCCGCGGTATTTCCTTCTCTGAGTCCTCCTCTCTGTCACGATCTCCATCTTCTCCACCCGGGCGGCGCAGCCAGAAACTACTTTGGAGGTCACTATATTTCTAGTATATTACCACATCTCTGCATGTCACTGAACAATGTCAAATCTGAAATTTGTTGGCTTTTTGAGTAAATTAGTGCACTAGGACATCTGAATGGTTACTACTAGGGATGAGCCGAACATACCCAGGTTCGGTTCGCACCAGAACGTTTATGGGACTCGAACGTTCAAATTCAAAAGTGCTCATTTTAAAGCCCAATATGCAAGTTATTGTTGGAAAACGTCTTTGAGAACCCGGGTCTTGCCCCAAGGAACATGTATCAATGGAAAAAAAAGTTGTAAAAACTGTAGTTTTTTCTTGAGCAGCGAATTTAATGATGCTTAAAGTGAAAAAAAAAATTCCTTTAAATATGGTACCTGCTGGGTGTCTACAGTAGTGGCACGTGTTTAGAAATGTCCCTGCACAACATGAGATTACTCTCAGAAAAAAGTAATTTAATACTGCTTGCGGCCTTAATTTAATGTTTGGTCCCTGCAATATGGATAAAAATCTTTGAAAAAAATACCATGAGTTTCCCCGCCACCACTCCCCCCAAGTCATTACAAGACCCAGTGCCGATCCTGACCTCCCTGGGGCCCTAAGCAAAATGACATGGCACATTAAAAATGAGAATCGGGGGGGGGGGGGGGGCGCTGACGACAGTGACATGTCACATTAAAGAAAGTTGAGAAGCGGGGTGAGGGGGTGTTCTGCTGTCGGAAATGACTCAGCCAGCGAGTTTAGAAGCGGGGTGTGGGGGTGAAAATTACTTCTCAGCAGGCGGGGCCTCTAGTAATTTGGGGGGCCCTTTGCAGCTTTGCGGGGCCCTAAGCGGCTTGCATAGTGAGCCTATAGCGAGGATCAGCCCTGACAAGACCGTTTGGCCCTATATATTTTGAACAGCAGTAAACAGGCGGTGCAAACAAGATAAGGACTGTAGGTTTCTTAAGTAGAATCAGAACCATGTCATACTTTGCTCCTGCATATTGCACAATTTCCTAAAGAGACCCTCAACAAACTACATGACACTTGTGCCTGATGAGGCCACTGATGTTCCAGTGGTGGTGGCCCGTGAGACTGTCCATACAGGCTTGGCCCCCCAAAGTGCATGTGCTGTGTGGCAACAATATGTCGATTATTTTAGGGGTGGGGGGGGCATTACAATGCCAGATCTTGGCTCAATAAATTATTTTTTTGGGAAAGAAAAAAGGGGGGTTGCCATCCGGGGCCCCCTTTGAACAAATTCTGTGAAGAACTCCTGTTCTCTGAAGGCCTCCATTATTTCTGCAAGTCAAAATGTATAAAAAAAAAACTAATGTCAGTCAAGCCTTAGCTTTCTCCCCATAACAAACCCACAAACTCATCCACTGATCATAAAGTCCAAAAATCAAGTTTCGTATCGTTGTACTGCATGATCGTTTTCACGACATTTTCTACCGACTGCGAACGACGTTCTCACTTACGCAATATCCCTTTATACACTATTAAATAGCCCACGTGCAGTAACAGCTAATGCGTTTATGGGCAATTAAATAGCACACGTCCACTAACACTGAGTACTATGTTTAGGTGTAAACTAAACACTATGCAGGCAATACAACATGTTAGAGCACTGCATCTAGCACAATCCACTGCCTAACGATAGGAATAGCTGATCTAGCTAGGCTATACATTGTATAAATATATGTACAACGCTAGGATGTATATATATCATCTACACACTCTAAATTTAACTAAACTGACTAGCCTTCCTGCTCTATCTATCTATCTATCTATCTATCTATCTATCTATCTATCTATCTATCTATCTATCTATCTATCTATCTATCTATCTATCTACTGGGCCAGATTCTCAGAAAATTCCGGCGGCGTAACGTATCATGTTTATGTTACACCGCTGCAAGTTTTCAGCGCAAGTGACTGATTCACCAAGCACTTGCGTGTAAACTAACGGCGGTGTATCGTAAAGACGTCCGGCGCAAGCCCGCCCAATTCAAATGGGGCGTGTACCATTTAAATTAGGCGCACTCCCGCGCCGGAAGTACTGCGCATGCTCCGTTTTGACATTCCCGCCGTGCTTTGCGCGAAGTGACGTCATTTTTTTGAACAGCGACGTGCGTAACGTACTTCCGTATTCCCGGACGTCTTACGCAAATAAAAAAAAATTGAAATTCAACCCGGGAACGACGGCCATACTTTAACATGGCTCATCTAAAGTTAAGCCATGTTAAAGCAGCCGTAACTTTGCGACGGGAAAAAATTACTAGCGACAACTTAAAGAACGCGAAAACCTTCGTGGATCGCCGTAAAACCTCATTTGCATACCCGACGCTGGAAAACGACGCACACTCCACCCATCGGTGGCCGAAGTATTGCATCCTAAGATCCGACGGTGTAAGTCAATTACACCTGTTGGATCTTAGGGCTATCTATGCGTAACTGATTCTATGAATCAGTCGCATAGATACACTCAGAGATACGACGGCGTATCAGGAGATACGCTGTCGTATCTCTTCTGTGAATCTGGCCCACTGTGTCTCTATCTATCTCTCTCTCTCTGAAGCCTCGTACACACGGCCGAGGAACTCGACGTGCCAAACACATCGAGTTCCTCGGCCAGTTCAGCCCTGAAGCCGCCGAGGAGCTCGGCGGGACGAGAGCTCCCATAGAACAACGAGGAAATAGAGAACATGTTCTCTATTTCCTCGCCGAGCTCCTCGTCGGCTTCCTCGGCCGAAAGTGTACACACGGCCGGGTTTCTCGGCAGAATTCAGCCAGAAACTCGGTCGGAAGCTGAATTCTGCCGAGGAAACTGGTCGTGTGTACGGGGCCTAACTGTCTGACTGTTCTTTTCTTTAACAAAGCTGGAACACACTACACGCGGCCGCCTTACAGGCGGCCTTATATAGTGTGGGGCGTGTACTAAACCCCCTGAGCCATAATTGGCCAAAGCCACCCTGGCTTTGGCCAATTGTGGTTCTTAATTTTTTGCGCCTTGTGATTGGCCAAGCATGCAGGGTCATGGTGCATGCTTAGCCAATCATCAGCGCGCAACGCTGCAGTGAATTATGGGCCGGCGCGCGTCACTCGAATTTGGCGCGAACGACCCGTTTTGTTCGAAATTCGTCGAACGTACGAACAGACGATGTTCGAGTCGAACATACGTTCGAATCGAACACAAAGCTCATCCCTAGTTGCTACAGATCAGTGTATTTTGCTCATTAAACTGGTTGTTTCCAGATGAGTGAAATGTCATCTTGTTGAATAAGTACCTTCCGTCTCACATACTCTGGAAAGAGATAACATGGAATCTTATCTTGTTTCTAAAGGTAGCCTTGTTACTTGTTTGTTATCAATATATAGTTATCTAAATGTGAGGTCCTTTGGTTATTTATATATATTAAAGGAGTTGTAAAAAAAAAAAATGTTGCCTAAAATTAATGTCTGCAAGGTAGACAGACAGAACAGTGTAATGATTCTGTTAAAAAAACAAGTAAATACCTATTAAATTCCTTCATCTATATCACCTCTGGCATTCTAGTTTCTGTTCTCTCATTCATTTTTTGGTTTGCGGCGCTCGTTCATGTAAGAACTACATTTTCCAGTATGAATTGTGGCATGCCCAGTAATTCACACCTCCTTGAAGTCTCTAACACGTAGAGAGCGTCCTGCCACACAGATGTAGTTCCCAAGAGGGGGTGAGTAAGTTACTGACCACCGCAGTAAAGCCTCCTTTCACGGTGGTCAGTAAAATCAGACAAGCAGGAAGTGAACAGAACAGAGAAGAAATAGAGCAACTTCTGAGCAAAAACGATCAATGAGGAAGTGAAAAGAGCAATGTCTGCAGGTAAAGGATGCTTATTATGAAAAAATGTTTTTTCCTTTACAACCCCTTTAAGGTAAACTTGCCACAGTAAATAAAACAAAAACAAAGTGAAGCCCTGTGGGGGGTCTGTACTAATGGAGGGGGGTGACCGTGGTTTGTGGGGGGGTCTGTCCTAATGGAGGGGGAGTGGTTTGTGGAGGGGTCTGTACTAATAGGGGGTGGTTTGTGGGGGGGTCTGTACTAATGGAGGGTGTGGTTTGTCCGGGGGGTCTGTACTAATGGAAGGGGGGTCTCTACTAATGGAGGGGGGTGGTTTGTCCTGTGGGGGGTCTGTACTAATGGGGGGTGGTTTATGGGGGGGTCTGTACTAATGGAGGTGAGAGGTGGGAGGTTTGTCCTGAGGGGGGGTCTGTTCTAATGGAGGCGGGAGGTTTGTCCTGAGGGGGGGACTGTACTAATGGAGGGGGGTGGTTGGTCCTGTGGGGGGTCTGTACTAATGGGGGGTGGTTTATGGGGGGGTCTGTACTAATGGAGGCGGGAGGTTTGTCCTGAGGGGGGTCTGTACTAATTGAGGTGGGGGGTTTGTCCTGAGGGGGGGTCTGTACTAATGGAGGGGGGTGGTTTGTCCTTGGGGGCAGCAGTGTGTGTGGGCTGCCGCTGAGGGCGGCATCTGAGTCCACGCCACGCTCACCACACAGGCCGGACACACGCCCGCAGAGCCGCCGAGACTTACAAGGGTTCAGAAACAGGTAAGGGGGACCTGTTTTAAAGTTTTTTTTTTGCAATAATATATTAAGCAGCCTGTATAATGTATTATTGCTGGGATTTGTAGACCTCTGTAACTGCTGGTATTCTGCAAAGTGTTTTATATAATGTATCATTGCTGTGATTTGTAGTCCTCTGTAACTGCTGGTATTCTGCATTGCATTTTATATAATATATTATTGCTGTGATTTGTAGTTCTCTGTAACTGCTGGCATTCTGCATTGTGTTTTATATAATGTATTGCTGTAATTTGTCGTTCCTCTATAGCTGCTGGTATTCTCCATTGCGCTGTATAATGTATTATTGCTGGGATTTGTAGTTCCTCTATAACTGGTCAGTGGTAATCTGCATTGCGCAGTATAATCATTATACAGCGCAATGAAGAATACCACCAGCTATAGAAGACTACAAATCACAGCAATAGTAAATTATACAGTGCAATGCAGAATAACGTCATCTATGCTTTCTTTCTCTGTAAAAGATAAATAAGTTAAACGATCACTTTAAGCATCATAACCATTAAAGCTTAATGGAGCACAGATGTAATGTATGGTGTGTGTGTGTGTGCGTGCGCGCCGGGGGGAGCGGCAAAATGCACATTCGCCTTAGTTGGCAAAAATCCTTGCACCGGCCCTGGATGTGTGGGAGGAGGTAAGTTGGTGGGGTTTTGTAAGACGCAGGGACTTGAGGAGGAGGATTGAGGTGGCAAGGAGGGGTGACAGAAATGTTGGCAGGATGGTGGAAGGCCAGTACTACTGCTGTGTGCCTGTAGCCAGGCCCATCGCAACAGGACAGGCAAACCAAGCATTTGCTTGGGGCCCCGAGCTGGCCTGGGGCCCCCAAGCAGGGCCCTTGCCTAGGGTGACCACGTGTTTCGGACTGCCCGTGTCCCAGGCACCTTGTTGTCCCAGAATGAAATTAGGACAGACACATCCACTGGTTGCTAGGGCCGCGGCCGATTCGCGTCTAGCAACGAGTGACGTCACATGTCAGAACGCAGAGTCTGTCAGAACGAGGGTGCCGCCTTTACCCAGTGCTGCCCTGCGCTAGCCTCCGAGAACCACCTCCTCTCCTTCTCCATCCGCGCGGCAGCAGAGAGAGCAGCAGCGAGTGTGTAACCATCATCCTTCTGCAGTGCTGGCTGGCTAGTGGTTTAGATCCAGATCCAGTGCTCTCTGCTCAGCTGCTCGGCCAGTGCCCGTCCCGACTCCAGAATCCAGCTACATTTCCCGACTTCTCCTCCTCACTTCCGCGGTCCGGGCCAACTCGCAGACCCACCCAACTGCCTGCAGCATGCTGGACCAGACCAGGGAGGGAACGAACATCATAGACCGGCGCTTGATCAACCGCTCACCGACACACAAGACAAGACTCCAGCAGCCAGCTAGAAGGTGAGCAAATTAATTTGGAGCAGCCAGGTCAGAGGTGACAAGTCTGGGCACTGAGGCTGGGGGACAGTACAGTAATGAGGCTGACAAACTGTCCCTCTGTCCATCCCACGATCCCCATGTCCCCCTGTACATGCCACTGACCCCCCCCCACTGTCCCCCTGTCCATCCTACTGTGCCTCTGTGCGTCCCACTGTCCATCCCACTACCTCTCTGCGGCCCCCCTGACCACTCTGCAGCCCCCCTGTCTACCCCACTGCCTCCCCCTGTACATTACGCTGGTGAGGGGTCCTTACATATTTCGGACTTCCCCACCACCAAGGTAGTATAGCAGTGGCTGACAGACTATCAGGAGGTGGTATTGCACTCCTCTTCCTCCTCTAACCACTAACTACCCCCCGCCATACACTCCGCACTCCTCTCCTGCACATATTACCCCCCGCCATACACTCCGCACTCCTCTTCTGTACATATTACCCCCCACCATACACTCCGCACTCCTCTTCTGTACATATTACCCCCCGCCATACACTCCACACTCCTCTCATGTACATATTACCCCCCACCATACACTCTGCACTCCTCTTCTGTACATATTACCCCCCGTCATACACTCCGCACTCCTCTCCTGTACATATTACCCACCGCCATACACTCCGCACTCCTCTCCTGTACATATTACCCACCGCCATACACTCCGCACTCCTCTCCTGTACATACTACTCACCACGATACACTCTGCATTCCTTATTTAACATTACCACATTCTGCACTGTGTAGTCATCTTAGACTCTCTTTAACAACAACCCCTTTAAGCCAATATTTAGCACAATTTAAGATTATGTCCACTGTTCACCACAACGCGCTTTGTGCTTCATAGTGTTGTTCTTCTTGATGCCTAGGGCCCACTTTTGATCTTGCACACAGGCCCGCTGATTTCATATGCCCCTGCCCCAAATATCAGCAATCTTATCAGAAATAAGCAGTTTGTAAATGTGGTCACCCTACTCTTGCCACGCCTCCTATAAATTCTGCAGCCTCTGTCGTTACTTCCCCAGTTCCCCTTGCCTGTAGCATGGCCGAGCTCCTCTTCCTTCCTCCTGTCAGTCCGGCCTGAGTGCTCTCTTCCTTTCAGTCTGGCCGGGAACAGGAAACTGAATCTCCTGCCACGCGGTAAGGTAAGGGGGGGCTGTAAAAAAAACATGGGGGGAGATTTGGGGGGGGGGGATCCATGGCCATTTTGCTTGACGCCCCCAAATTCCTTCAAATGGCCCTGCCTGTAGCCAGCATTAATTGCTCCATGCATGCCACTGCCCAATGGCCTGTGTAGTGCTGGAGCAATGACTTAGAACCATATACTTTCCTACCATCTGCACTCTCTCTGCACTAACTACCCACCACCATACAGTCCGCACTCCTTTCCCTAAACATACTACCCACAGCCATATACCCTGCACTCCTCTCCTGTATATACTACTCATCACCATACACTCCACACTCTTCTCCTGCACCTACTACCCACTGACATAAACTCCGTACCCCTTTCCCTGCACCTACTACCCACTGCCATACGCTCTGCACCCCTCTATCTGCACCTACTACCCACCTTCCTACACTCCACACTTCTCTCCCTACACATACTGCCCACCGCCATACACTGCACACTCCTCTCCTGTATATAATACCCATCACCATACACTCCACACTCCTCTCCTGCACATACTACCCACCTCTATACACTCCGTACCCCTCTCCCTGTACCTACTACCCACTGCCATACACTCCATACCCCTCTCCCTGCACCTACTACCCACTGCCATACACACTGTACCCCTCTGTTTGCATCTACTACCCACCTCCATACCCTCCACACTGCACATACTGCCCATTACCATACACTCGGCACTGTACATTTAACATTACTGCATTCTGCACAATGTAATCAACTCAGACACAATTAACCACACCCACTTTGAGACACACTCAATACTTAGCGCAATTCAAACCACACCCACTTTTTCCCCCATCGCGACTCGTTTTTTTTTCATGGCTGGGGCCCACTTTTGATGTTGCACACAAGCCCACTGATTTAATGATACGCCCCTGCATATAGTTACTATTAAATGTATTCAATTTTATTGCATTTTTATTTATTTTACTAAATACCTGGTGATCTTACCAGCACTTTAAGTATTGCTCATTTTTTCATTTCTAAGTTTATGACAGGTTTACTTTATGACTATAACAGCTGAGTTTCAGAGTTTTTTTTAACATTTCATGAATAAATAAACACTTATGTACATATGGTGAGACTGATATTTAAAAAAAAAAAAAAATCTATATTGTTTGCTTTGTGTGTGTATGATAATCTTTCACGTATACTACTATACTCACTGTTTTTTTTAGAAGAAATCTGTTTATTTATATCATTATAATTATAAAATGTGATCAGTTTATATTTTTTTCCTCTGTAAATCTGCGATTATAAATGGCCACTCAGTGTCTTCTGAGTCGTTGAGCTTGGGAATTCCTCTGTCAGAAGGGACTTTAACATGGAAAAATGCCTATTGTTCAAGCAATGATAAAAATGAAGAATAAATTAAAGGTTTTTTGCCTAAAAAAAAAACTAAGGACAGATTTTTTATTATTATTATTATTATTATTATTATTAGCTGATTATTTTTAAAAACGGGTAAGGAGCTTTGATAGGGACATTATGGTATAATTTGTGTTCTTATAATGCAGTGGCACCATCACAGTAACACATGACCCCACTGCAAATAAATAAAGAAGTAAATTAATAAAATCACTTGTCACCCAAACTATTTTAATTTGGCTAAACCAGTAATCAATTTATAAAGGACAATGACATTCTTTAGTATAAGGTGAAGACACCAGGTTTACCCTATTGAAGGAGTTGTAAAGGTTTGTTTTTTATTTTCTAAATAGATTCCTTTTAGCTAGTGCATTGTTGGTTGACTAACCCTTTCCTTTGATTTCCCTTCTGTTTTGTTTCTTTGTCTTCCTGTTCCTCCTCAGTAAGCTTGCCCCCATCATCCAAGCTATTCTGGCTGGGGGTTAGTCAGCTTGCTCGCCCCCTCCCTTGGGACTACATCCCTGTGGGGAGACGCTGTGTTGCCTCCCCACAGGGATGTAGTCCCAAGGGAGGGGGGCGAGCACGCTCACTAAACCCCAGCCAGAACGGCTCGGATGATGGGGGAAAGCTTACTGAGGAGGAACAGGAAGTGAGAAATTCAGACAAAGAAAACAATTTTTAGAAGGGAAATCGAAGTAAAAGACAAGTGAACCAACAATGCTCTAGCTTAAAGGAACCTATTTAGAAAATAAAAAACAAACCTTTACAACCCCTTTAAGCTTCTTTTGATATTTGCAGCAGCCTTGGTACATCATTGTGTTTGCTAGATTTCTTTCATACACCATTTTGTTGTTCAAAGAGAGATTATTTTATTCTGTATTTCCCAAATATGAAAACCTCTAGTTACAATACCCAGAGGAAAGAAAAGGATATATGCATGTACTCTGCTGATATGTTCAAATACCTATTATCTTGGACTTTGGTCATATTCCATGATCTATCGAACTGTACTAAATGACTATTCGGAGGAAATTGTGGAAAAAATAAAACACACCATTGTAAATGCCACATAAAGATGAAACATTGTTCTACTATAAGCAAGAGTACATTTTTTTATTGAATGGCATAAACTTCACTATCACTTGGCAAGCATATGGTGTACATTTATTTCGACTTTTAAAAACATTATGTTTCCTTTAATGTAATAATAGTAAATTATTTCAAGTAATATATTGTTATACAATTCTGCTGCTTTATTCCCTTTTTGTGGGCACAATAGTCTAACAGAATAGAAAGTAACAAAGTGGAATTTGTGTACTAGATTTTTATTAAGAAAGAATGATTTTTATGTTTTTTTGTAATGAAATGGAAGAGAAGATACAAATTGTACATTTGTTATTTTATTTCATACAGCTTGGATTTAAAGTGTGCCTCTTTGCTGGAGGCAAAGATTATTTTTTTCAAGGCTATTTTATTGGAAGAGCTTTAAAAAAAAAAATCTAGATTTGGTTTTACACTATGAGTTGACATATTTATAGCTGTGATCCTTTCATATGAAACAACCAAACTTTTCAATGCCATCGGCAGACAAGCTGCATCCCTATTAATACCAGAAAAATGTGTCAAGACTTTAATTTTAGGTTTCAAATGGCAATGTAAGCAGTTCTTAGATAAAATAATTTCTTTGTCATTGTTACTAGTCACAATGAAAACTAATCTTTATGATTAGATAATCCCACAGCTCTGACATGACTTTACTAGCTCCCGAACCAGTAAACTCATTCATAGTACATTTAAAGTGCTTATATCACAAAATAAGGAGTTAAACCAGCTTTTTAAATAAAGCAAAATGTCTAAAACTGTTTTTGATTGGTTAATGATTTACTTACTTATATATCAGAGTATGTTCACTTTCAACTTTCAACTTTTCTTAGCTCAGTAAATAGGGTCAAGTTTTCAAAACATTAATCATCCAATCATATTCAGGCAAAAAAATGTTTTATGCACACGATTGGGGGCCCTACTACTTTAGTAAATCAGGCTCTTAAAGTATATCTTATATTTCAGCTTAATGCCCCATACACACAACCAGATTTTCTGTCGGAAAAACCTTGGATGCTTTTTTCGACGGAATTCCACTCAAGCTTGCCTTGCATACACATGGTCACACCAAATTCCGACCGTCAAGAACACGGTGACGTACAACACGTACGACCGCACTATAAAGTGGAAATTCCATTCCCAGTCCGACACCCTTTGGGCTCCTTTTGCTAATCTTGTGTTAGTAGAAGTTTGGTGAGAGACGATTCCCGCTTCTCAGTCTTCGTGCTTTTCAGACCGTTTCTGCTGTTCAGTTGGTGCTTGTGGGTTCGTATATGCTTTTCAGTGCGTGTAGTCAGTTCGTATCTGGTTTTCAGTGCGTTCTTCATAGGCCTTGCTGTTCTTCAGTGCATTCTGTTAGTTCGTTCTAACCAGCCGGCCGTTTTCAGCTACGAGTAAGCATCACATGATGTGAAACATGTCAGCCACCTTTTTCCTGTTGTTCACTTCATTTTGACTGCATCGCTTTGGTTGTTGTTTGGATTTCATTTGTACAATAAAGACATCGTTTTAAGGAGTGCGGCAGTCCAGGATCTTCTTCTATCCAATTCACCTGTGCATAGCCAGCACATTTTTGGTTTAGTGGGACGGAAGCAAAGCCAAGGGATCAGCAGTTTTTGGAACGGTATCATCTCTCACTTCAACATGTTATGGGTACATACTCATCGTAGAGTTCATGCTGTGCATAGGCTTGGTGTTGGGCTTATTACTTTGACCCAAGCTCAGTCCATGAACAGGATGGGGAGGAGTTCATGGATGAAGAATCGGTTGCTCCAGCGTGACCAATTCTCACATATGCCTTTGCTGCAGGAGATCCAGGAGAATAATCCTGATGATTTCAGGAATTATGATGACGGACCCTGTTTTTCACCGTCTGTCGGCTTTGCTGTCCCCTTATATCACGAAACAGACACCTGCATGCGGCAAGCCATCACTGCCGAGCAGAGGCTAGTCACCATGTTGCACTACTTGACGACAGGGAGAAGTCTGCAGGACCTCAAGTTCTCAACACTCATCTCCCCCCAGGCTCTGGGGATCATTATTCCAGAGACCTGTTCTGCCATCATTTAGGTCCTGCAGAAGGACTATATTAAGGTAAGTTTTCTCCTTTAACATCACATTCTATGTATTTAATGTATGCTAATGTATTGTATTTCTTTCATCATTCCCTAATTACTATGATTGCAATATGCTTTGAATGTCCCCTTTGTCCTCATGCATGCTGTAAGCTTTTAATGCTCCTTTTTTGGCCTACATGCATATTTGCCTTCACTAACCTCTCCAGCATGCTATCCTGGGCCCATACACACCTAGCCTAGTCACTTAACAATATGGTTTGTCAGCTATATTGTAGTGCTTTACCCCCCCCAAAAAATGTGTACAAATGTTTTTGTTCGCATTAAATTCAGGCAGAGTGGCAGAGACTTTTTTTGGGTTCCCAAACTCATGTAGAACCCTCCTTAAAATGTTTACAAATGTGTTTGTTCTCATTAAATTCAGGCAGAGTGGCAGAGGATTTTTTTGGAAGTCCAAAACTCATCTAGAACCCCCCTAAAATGTGTACAAAGGGCCATCAGAGGGGGTGAGGAATCTGATAAGTGGACCTTATATTTTTGTATTTAAATACTCCTTAAAATAAATGTTATACTGATGTTGGCCAAGAATGTTTGTACCTAATCTGTTTGCAATGTTATGTGCATAAGTTCAATTTTTTTTCTGGTTTGACTCTACAGTTTCCTTTAACGCCACCGGAATGGCAGACTGTGGCATCCCAGTTTGCCGAGCGGTGGGACTTTCCTAACTGCGGAGGGGCAATCGATGGGAAACACGTCCACATCATCCCCCCCACCCTATTCGGGGTCATGCTATTTTAATTATAAGGGGTTTAATAATATTGTGTTGATGGTGTCGGCGACATATGAGTTTCTATATGTGGACGTGGGGAAGAATAACTATATGTCGGATGGTGGAGTCTTCACCCAGACTGAGTTTTCCAGATGCCTCCAGAGTGGTGGCTTGGCATTGCCACCTGCTGAGGAGAACTTAGAAAGGACTCCCGTTCATGTTTATCGCAGATGAAGCATTTTGTCTAGGTGATCATCTGATGAGGCCATTCCCCAGAGGACCCTAGCCCCGGAGAAGAGGGTTTTTAATTACCGGCTGGCCAGAGCCAGAAGAGTCATGGAGAATGCCTTTGGGATAATGGCCAGCCGGTTTGAACCTATTTCTTATGGCTATTAATATGGCGGAGTATGAACTGAACTACATAATCCTAGCATGCTGCATACTTCACAAGTTTTAAGGGAAAATGCTTCTAATTATGTTGCCTCAGTTGGACATGAGGCCGGACTTCCTGCAAATCCCCTGACGGGCCTGGAAGCTGGCCATCCTGGCTTGTCCCCCCAAAGCACCTGTGAAGTGCGCCAAACATATGTGCATTACTATGCCAGAAAATTTCTGAATATTTTCTAAAAAAAAAATGTATCTGATAAAATCTTGAATATGACTTATTGCTTGTGTTTCTTTTTAGCTGTCTCCTAGGTTCTCTTAGTGCACTTGCAGTGCCAAGTGGATTTTCCATTATTAAATAACCTCCATTGTCACTGTAAACACCAACTTAATACAACATTGATTGTTACTCTGTGCACATTCACATTTGGTTATAAAATTTGTGGGTCAAAAAACAACATCTTTGTTTTATAAAGTTTTACATTTATTTTTATTTTTTTATTTTTTGCACAAACAGGCATGTTTCAAAACATAACATACACAACTCTGGAACTTACAAAGTTCAATGTTAAAAAAGTGAAGGCATTATATTATCAGACATTATAGTATGTCAAAAATGTGTTGATCTTACCTTCATCAGATGGGGTGATGCCATCCCTGTAAAAGCCAAATTTTGAAGATGCACAAAAATTTGGATTCAAAATTAAGATTTCCTTCTTGATCCCATGCCTAATGTCAACATATGCTATCTCCCAGCATGTGGGATCAATGGATGTGTTTTGGGGATGCAACCCCTTCCTCTCACCTACTTGAGTTGCGAGGAAGAAATTGCACCCACAAAACGCGTACATTGATATCCCATGATGGCAGATAGCACATGTTGACACACTGTGTGCATATTCAAAATTTGGCTTTTAAAATGTTTTAACATTTTTGAAAATTGGTCCAAATTCTAAAATGGTGGTATTTTGTTGTTATTTAGATTCTCCCTAATACATCAATCATGTTCTTCATTTTTTGTTCAACATCATTGTTTTTTTGCTTTATGATGTCTAAATCCCGACTACACATCATTATGTCCTGGATTAGGTTTTGTGCACTTGCACTGGTGAAATTAGGAGATTCTTCTTCCACAACCAGCACATCACCTAAAATAAAAAATATACACCATGTATTATAAATATACAGGCATACACATCTATTACCTGAAGCTGTGGTTACAGACACTGACCTGTTGTGGTCACCATTTCTTCCACCTCTCCTCCCTCCACATCTTCAGGTTCTGGTGTCCTCTGTTCCCCTTCTTCGTGAGGTGTGGGGTTCCTGGTGTCCTCATATTTACAGAGTCTTTTCTCCCCTATGAGAATGAAACAAAAGGTATACTTAGCACACAGATAGTTGAGGCCAGAAATAGGAATATGAAACATTAGTTGGAAGTGTGGAACAATTGTCTGTTTTGGCAGAGTTCCAAGCTGAAGACATGATTTTTTCCCTTACCAAAGATGGAATTCTTACCTTTTTGGAACAAGTTTTACACATGGAGACACCCCCAAGTATCCACTGGAGCGGACACCCTAAAAAGGTTGTTCTGGTGTCCAACAATAGTGCTCCTGAGTCCAGATGTGTAAACAGTGGGAAACATGTAAATTTGTTGGAATGGCATAGTCAAAGCCCAGACCTCAATCCAATAGAAAATCTGTGGTCAGACTTAAATATTGCTGTTTACAAGTGCAAAGCATCCAACTTGAAGGAGCTGGAGCAGCTTTTCAGGAAGGAATGGGCAAAATCCCATTGGTAAGATGTGGCAAGCTCATATTGACTTATCCAAAGCGACTTGAAACTGTGATAGCCGCAAAAGGTGGCTCTACAAAGTATTGAATGTAGGGGGGTGAATAGTTATGCACATTGACTTTTTCTGTTATTTTGTCCTAATTGTTGTTTACTTCACAATAAAAAGAAAAAAACATCTTCAAAGTTGTGGGCATGTTCTGTAAATTAAATGATCCAAATCCTCAAACAATCCATGTTAATTCCATGTTGTGAGGCAACAAAACACGAAAATGCCAAGGGGGGTAAATACTTTTGCAAGGCACTGTATGCACGATTTGAGGTGGAGCACTATTTTGAAGGAAATTATTTTCCTCTGCACTGTTCTTTGGATCACAATGATTGGACTTTCTTTGTGAAGATACATTAAGGATTTCTGTTTGGACTATATTTTCATTTATACTTTTTCATATATACATTTTTATACATCCTTATTGATTGTTGTTGAACTTTATTATTATATGTTTTTTCATTATCTAAGAGGTAGCGCCATACCTTTCTTCCCAATTGTTTCACATACTTACTGTACTGTCTCCTGTAATGGAATACAGAGCACTTTCCCCCCTGATAAATATTATAATAAACACTCTAATCTGGTACTTTTAGAATGTGCAGAGTTAAAAAAAAAACTACTTGCAGATTTAACATAACCCACAGGCATACTAAACGCTGGATGATACTTTAATTCTATTCAATCAAGTAGGTATATATATCTATCTATCTATCTATATATATATATATATATATATATATATATATATATATATATATATATATATATATATATATCTATCTATCTATCTATATATATATATATATATATATATATATATATATATATATATATATATATATTTATAGATATACATATATATATATAAATAAATATTAATAGGGATGAGGCCGACTCGAACATCGGGCGTTTGCCCGTTTCCACAAATTTAAAGGACTTGTCTTTTGTGGTTTTTAACATTTTTGACACTTTTTTCGTGAAATGGTAGGGGTACAATGTGCCCCGATACCAATTCACATATGGGGGCGGGATCTGGGGGCCCCTTTGTTAAAGGGGGCTTCCAGATTCTGATAAGCCCCCTGCCCAAAGACCCCCCACAACCACCAGGCAAGGGTTGTGGGGACATCCTCCCCATTAGGGATGGGCTCTCTGTTTGAGTCAAACAAGAGTTTGACTCAAAACATTGCCTGTTCACGGCAAATTTGAAAAGCCGCGGAACACCCTTCAAAAGTCTATGTGAGAAATCAAAACTGTAAATTTTAAAGGTCAATATGCAAGTTATTGTCATTAAAAGTGTTTGGGGACCAGGGTCCTGCCCCAGGGGACATGTAGCAATGCAATTTTTTTTTTTTTTTAAATAAGTTTTTTCGGGAGCATTGATTTTAATAATGCTTAAAGTGAAACAATAAAAGTGAAATTTTCCTTTAACCACTTGAATACCGGCCGCATGTAAAATGACGGCTTCACAGTGGCTCTGGAAACTCAACAGGACGTCAATTGACGTCCGGCCACTGGGGGGCGCGCGAGCGCGCCGGCGGCGGCGCGCGCCCGGCGCGTCTTCGAGATGCTGATGCGCGTGCCTGGCGGTCGCGATGTCCGCCAGGCACCCACGATCAGCAGTGACAGAGCAGGGACGTGGAGCTCTGTGTGTCAGGGGACAGAGGAGACCGATCTGTATCTCTTGTACATAGGGACACAGATCGGTTACCTCCCCCAGTCACCCCCCTCCCCCCACAGTTAGAACACACCCAGGCTACATATTTAACCCCTTCCTCACCCCCTAGTGTTAACCCCTTCAATGCCAGTCACATTTATACAGTAATTAGTGCATATTTATAGCACTGATCGCAGTATAAATGTGAATGGCGCCAAAAATGTGTCAAAAGTGTCCGATGTGTCCGCCATAATGTCGCTGTCCCAATAAAAAAATTGCAGATCGCCGCCATTACTAGTAAAAAAATAATAATAATAATAATAATAATAATAATAATAATAATAATAAAATTAATTCTGTCCCATATTTTGTAAGCGCTTATTGCGATTTTTTTTTTTTTATTATTATTTTTTTTTTTTTACCAAAAATATGTAGAAGAATACGTATCGACCTAAACTGAGAAAAAATTTTTGGGAAAAAAATAATTTGCCTATTTATTATAGCAACAAGTAAAAAATATTACATTTTTTTTCAAAATTGTTGCTTTTTTTGTTTTATAGCGCAAAAAATAAAAACCGCAGAGGTGATCAAATACCACCAAAAGAAAGCTCTATTTGTGGGGAAAAAAGGACGCCAATTTTGTTTGGGAGCCACGTCGCACGACCGCACAATTGTCAGTTAAAGCGACGCAGTGCCGGAAGCTGAAATTTCACCTGGTCAGGAGGGGGGTATATGTGCCCGGTATGGAAGTGGTTAAATGTTATACCTGGGGGTGTCTATAGTATGCCTGTAAAGTAGGGCATGTTTCCCCTGCTTAGAAAAGTCCCTGCACAAAATGACATTTCTAAAGGGAAAACAGTCATTTAAAACTGATCGCGGCTATAATGAATTGTCGGGTTCCGGCAAAACTCATAAGTCATTGAAAAAAAACAGCATGGGTTCCTCCTTAGTTCATTACCCAGGCGTTTCAGGTCTGGTATGAATATTAAAGCTGCAAGTAGTTTGTGCAGGGACTGTTCTAAACACAGGAAAAATGCACCACTTTACAGGCATACTATAGACACCCACAGGTATGAAATTTAAAGAAATATTTCACTTTAAGCATTATTAAAATCACTGCTCCTGAAAAAACAGCAGTTTTTTTTTTGCATTGATACATGTCCCCTGGGGCAGGACCCGGGTCCCCAAATACTTTTTATGACAATAACTTGCATATTAACCTTTAAAATTAGCACTTTTGATTTTTCACATTCATGTCCCATAGACTTTAATGGTGTTTGCGTGTTCGAACACATTTGTTGCCTGTTCGCATTTTCTGCTGCGAACCGAACCGAGGGGTGTTCGGCTCATCCCTATAAATTAGGAATGCACCAGATGATTTGTACAGGCTCTGGATGCTACCATTTTTGGGTGGGGATCAACAATATCAGCTATATACATCACAGTGCATCAGAGGAAGTAGTTGTGTGTTATGATGTTATACAAGACAGCCTTGAAAAAAGACCTTAGTTGTTGTACATATGTTGCACAATTTCACCTTAAAGCTGGGCATTTTAGGAACAGTATAACAGACAGGCTTAATGTGATGGCTTTTTGCAGACTGTAAATCTATAGAAAGTTGTTGCCTAATTATCCATATGTAACAAATCCCACCAGATTCAAGCTACAGTACATATGACATTTTGAGATAATGGAAATATAGCATAATATATTGCAAGTAATAGTTTCCACATAATATCTTTTGATTTAATCTTAAAACCTAACATTTCTGTTACCGTAAAACAAGAGGGGACTAGTGGACACTGAGAATACAAAAAAAAAAACAAGACTTTCTTCTAATCTAGGTGAGGGTGTCTTGCAGTTGCAATGATTAGGTTTGTTGTTTGTACAGAAATTATCTGATCTTTTTCTGACTTTTCTTAGGTCTCCGACACAAGCCCCGAAGAACAAAGTGCTCAAGGAGGAACACCACAGGTGTTGTGATTCAGTCATGCTGGATATAAAAACACCTGAATCTGCTTTGATATCTCTAAACTTTCTTCTCTGTTGACTACTGGTGCTCCAGGCTTTTGAATGGTTGTGTAGGCTCTGGAAACAAATGTAGTTTTCAAAGTCAAATCAAAAAAGTTTGTTGCCAATGAGTCTACTAAAATATCATCAATATCATTAACATATCAACTTTCTGCAAATATTAAAATATAATTAATAAATTAGAAAACATAAACTATACAAGCACAATGGTTACACAATTGCAGAGAGTATAAAGTAAATTCAAATTTTCCTAAATACTATTTTAAGTTGTTTGATGCTTGTTGTATGTTGAATCTCTTTCATAGACTTTGTAGCAATATACACAGATTAAATGAAGAATGATTTTATTAAAGTATAATTATTAGTGTATCTTTAGGTAGAACTTAAATTAATCCAGAGGAGCCTAATGAATGCACAGCAGTAGTAATTTCCCCACTGCTTATAAACATTTAAAGTTTGTTTGGCTGTACTTCTCCTGTGGATCACAGGAGTAAAGTTCGTTCTGCACTCCCGTGACCCCTTTTTAAGCAGACAGCAGGCTGTAGCAGAAGTCACAGAACCCATACAGGCTCGGGAAAGATCACGACCATATGGTCAGGATTCACCCACATGCCTGGACAGGCACCCGGCTCAGCTTCTCAGCGAGCCACTGAGCCTTGTATGGATTTGGGGGGGACCCCATGACAATTTTCTTAAATTTTGGCATGGAGTTCCCCATAAAATCTATACCAGACCCAAAGGGCCTGGTATGGATTTTGGAGGGGCTCAATGTTGTTGTTTACTTAATTATGTCATAGGGTTCCCCTTAACCCCTTCAATACACTGTATTATATATATACTAGACTGCCTGCACTGTATATATAGTCTACACTGAATGCACTGTGTGTGTGTGTGTGTGTGTGTGTATATATATATATATATATATATATATATATATATATATATATATATATATATATATATATACAATGTATTGTGGCATGGGGGATTGTTAGCTCTTGTGGTAGATGCTTTTGTCAGTGATCCAAGCCAGTCAGGAATTATATTTTAGGGCATGTTTATTAAAACAGGAAAAATAAAAGTCTGTAACAAAGGTTTCCCACGCAGGGGTTCTTCTCCAGCAAATACACAGAACAGAAAATGCTAGCCCACGTGGCTCTATGTAGTAGTACTTCTGCACTTTATCCTGGTAACCCAGACCACAGGACTCCTCAATGTAGACGGCTTCCCTTTAGCACCCACAGCTCTGCCTCTTGCAGTCACAAATGTTCTGGCTGCATACACCCGCGGCGGTTTGCGGAGGAGAGACAACCTGCCGCGGTATAAAGAGGGTGGCTGATCGGAAAGTGGTTAGAGTGTGAATTTCTGAAGATAGATTCCCCACATCTAGCTCTAAAAAGATCTTCTGAAAAACGTCAAAGGTGTATTTTAGGTTTTCAGCGTAGCTCAGGCTAAAAGCATAAATGAGTCCCATAATCATTCTTTCTGATACAAAATTAGAGTGCTATATGAAAAAAATACACTATACCAATATGCTTGTTTTTCCTGCCAATGCAGCATAAATATGGTACATTTGTTTTTGAAATGTAATAACATGCAAAGTGGGTGGGGCTTTAGGTAACGTTGAATGTCCAATATCTCAAAAACCAAACAAACATAAAGTTTGCTTTTGTGGTACAAATCAGCACGAACATATTGTATACAGTAATTGTTTTTAAAATGTAATAACAAGTGGTGCAATGTGGGAGAGGTTTCATCAACTATAATGCACAATAGTCTCTGAAACCAAACAAGCCCATACGTTAATTTTTTGCATTTTAATAACATTGGGTGCAAAGTGGGCGGGGGACTTGATGTTACATAATCAGAATTTTAATTCCAATATCTCAAAAACCGAACCGGCTGAACCATTAATTTTTATGGCACAAAATAGTTTTTAAGCTTAACCTCCCTGGCGGTATGATTCTGTCTGGAATTACGTACCAAAAGCGGTACATTTATTTTGCAAGGAAATTGGTGTTTTATACTGTAGGCCTGTAATTTTTAGAAATAACTCACTTAAATCTGACCAAGCAAGAGTCTTGTAGGCATCCCGGGTATGATTTTTTTTTTTTAAAACAAAATTATAAATTATAATATAATAAATAATTATAAATAATTATAACAAATAATAATATAATTATAATAAAAATTATTCAATAATGTAATCAACTCAAAATCACTGAAATTTGCAGTTGCAGAATTGTCGCTGTCATTATTTTATTTTTTTTATGACGAATTTCCCCGCAAATCGCTATCGCACAATTCTGCAAGTGATTATAATTTATTATCGCTGTTTTCTAGCTGATCTAAAACCATTTTTGACATAAAGGGACACTTTTGGACAATCTACAGTTTGCAGGCAGAAATGACATTTTTTATTATATAAAAGTACATGCAGGACACTGGGCAGACCACTAGGGACAAGGGGTGTGTGTATTTTTTACATACAGTACTGTAATCTATAAGATTACAGTATACTGTATGTAATGTGTTTGTTTACTTTTTTGAATTTGGCGCCGTTCTCCGTCCCCGTGCGTCGTAACGTCGCAGGGAACGGAGATCGGCGTCACACGGGGACTGTGAATCGAGCGAGGAGGTCCCGCTCGCTCACACAGCGGGTGGCATCGCTGGATCCAGGGACAAGGTGAGTAAACCAAGCCTGTGGATCCAGCGAAAGGTAAGCCCGTCCAGCCCGAGCGCGACTCGGGTTTGCCGATCCTAACATGTAAAACCAACCCCGAGTCGCGCTCGGGTTTACCGTCAGGGGGGTTAACAGCTGGAGGTCCCTCAGCCTGCATCTTGATTGCGTTCTGCAGAATGCGGTAAGCACAAACTTTGCGTGTGCACAAGTGAGTTGTCTCAGTAGGTGTTTACAACAAACGCATGTCCATTTATTATAAATATATTTATCGGCAAATAAAATAAACATTTTGGATGGTATGTTAAGCAACATTTATAGCATGTCAACGATAATTTGTTCAATGTTCATTCTTACCTTTCAATGGCATTGCATGACTTTGTAGTGATATGGAAAAAATCTTGTCACTGGTGGCGCTCTTTTGTATTGATTGGTCTCAAACGTACGAGAAGTGCTTTGTGCAGGCTTTCAAAGTTTCAAAGGACATCAAACTTTTTAAATATACAGCATCAAAACTTGTGCGGTTGCACATTTGGCAAACATGCATCCCGCAATTTCAGTCAAATGAAAAGATAATTTTTTAAATGTAGCTCAATTAGAATACGGAAATGCACATACCTTAAAAGTTTTGTCTAGATTACTCAAAAT
Organism: Rana temporaria; assembly: GCF_905171775.1. Classification (NCBI taxonomy): domain Eukaryota; kingdom Metazoa; phylum Chordata; class Amphibia; order Anura; family Ranidae; genus Rana; species Rana temporaria. The sequence goes on from NC_053489.1 coordinate 509,224,262, forward strand.
TATACATTATTTTCGTAAATGTGTTTTAAGTACTAATGAAAATTAAGTAAGGTACTTAAAATATCAAATTAATTAACATTTATTTTTATGTTGAAAATAATAAAAATGTTATGTTAAAATTACAAGCCAACAGAATAATTGTTATCAGTGCAGGTACCTCATCTAAGGACAGGAACCCTGCAATATATTACATCTTTGTTTTTGGATTTAGATGATTCAATAATGTCATCAGTCTTAGGTTATAACAACTAATTTATGCAGAAGAAAGATTTAAATGTAGCATAGAGGTTATTGGAGACAACTAGAGACTGTAGGGGCAGACCCTGCTGGGGCCAAAATCCCTTCTGTTAGAGGTAGCTCAGTTTTTGCTTTTTGTCAAGGAAACCTTAGATTTTTCTTTACAGGGCATTCTTATTTCCACTTTTTCCTTCACTATTCAAAACCTTCATTTAACTGCTGCCTGGATGACAAGCTGCAAATATGAAAGTCTCCCTAAATCAATCAATTAGAGCATGCAGATTCTTGCTACCTGTGGATTCTGCTGTGACAGACGTATTTTGTGTTTTGAGCAGCCTATGAGTTATCTCACTGAAGAATATACAACAAAGTGAACTGTTGCATTGTCCCCCAGTTAGACTGCATCCCTGGTAGCTTGTCATGGGAAAAGTTACCACCCTTAATCTTGTCGGGATTCAGGGTAAGTACATATAACCCCCCCTCACACACACACACACACACACACACACACACACATACACATATCTGTTCAGATGCCCACATACATCTAGCAATAGTTCCACTAGTTACTGGCCCTGCCCTTTGTATGCCTTGGTTGCTTACCAAATTTACTAAATTGTGTTTGCTGTGGGAAGGAGCTTTGGCCCTTTGGCCCTTTGGCCCCACACATGCAGTATTGTGCAGGGGCTTTAGGCATGTGTAAAAACATGCTGTAAATTAAAAATGCTTTCAGAAATAGGAGTTTTAATAGTTTATTTTTATCAATTAACAAAATGGAAAGTAAATGAACAGAAGAGCGATCCAAATTGTAATCAATATTTTGTGTGACATCATGTCATTTCATCAGAGAGGCATGTGATTGGAACCAAATGTATTCTGCAGCATGACAATGACCCCAAACATACAGCCAATATCATTAAGAACTATATTTAACATAAAGAAGAACAAGGAGTCCTACAGTTGATGGTTTGTCCCCCAAAGAACCCTGATCTCAACATTACACATGAAGAGACAGAAGGATTTGAGACAGCCTTCATCCACACAAGATCTGTGGCTAGTTCTCCAAAATGTTTGGAACAACCCACCTGCTATTTTCCTTTAAAAACTGTTTGCACAAGCACTGTGTGTACAGTACCTAGAAGAATGTATGCTGGTTTGAAGCCAAAGGATAGCCATAACGAATTTATTTGATTTCAGTTTTTCTTCTGTTTGCTGGAGCTATTGCTAGATGCATGGGGGCATCTGAGCAGATATGTGTGTGTGTGGGGGGGGGGGGGGAGGCGATTCAGTTTGGATGTGTTGCTCTATATAAGTTTTTCACTCACTCACTTAGCATTTTGCAAATTGAGAAAAATAAATAATTAAAATGTATCTTTTTGAAAGCATTCTTACTTTATAGTATTTCTTCACACCCACCTAAAACTTTTGCACAATACTGTACATATAGAGGAATTGCCACACCTTATTTGCGTGGAGGCTGCTATTTCTATTTTCTACCATGGAGGAAGCTCCAGTGTCCATTTTGTGCATGGGCACAAGCTCTCTGATGTGTACATGCACTGTGTATGCTCTTTAATGTGGGGACACATTCTTCTACCACTGTTCCTACCATTTGTAGCTGTGGTGCACATGTGGTTGAAACACAATGCTCTACTTCTTTTGCCATCTACAGAGTCCTCCTCTAGACCATGCTTTTGTTTTTCTGCCTAGTGTCCTACTTCTGAAGGTGGTGCCCAATGGCCCTTCAATGAACACAGAGAACAAGATCTTTACACAAAAATCCATTTTTTTTCCTTAATGTCTCATCATCCATCTTATTTAACAGCAGTAGGACTTCAAAGTAATTTAAAGCTGCCTCAGAGACATAAAATCATTCTCCATTATTTATCAACTTTCACCACCGCATTAAAAAAAGGATTCTTCAAACCTTTTCAATATGCCAGCTGTGAAAGCGTCGATTCCCAAGTGTTTTCTGTGCTCCACAAACATTTTCTCTTTTAGCTCCACTCCCAGGTCCATTTGTTCAAAAATTGTATTTCTTGAAATTTGTGTCTTCTTATTAATGCAATAAACTAATTCCATAGTCTTTGTGTTTTTTTTAAATCAAGTCTATTTTATAAAACATACTGGAAAACATTTCCAATGCCGTTTAATCTTTGTAATTTTGTGTCCTTTTTGGAAACATTGGGCCAGATCCTCAAAAGGGATACGCCGGCGTAACTGCTGTTACGCCGTCATATCCCTGTTCCTAACTATGGAACTGATCCACAGAATCAGTTTTCCATAGTTAGGCAGAAGATCCGGCATGTGTAAGGGGCTTACAGTGCCGGATCTTAGGATGCAGTACCGCATCCACCGCTGGGGGCATTTCGTGTCGAAATGCCACCTCGGGTATGCAAATTAGCACTTACGGAGATCCACAAAGCTTTTCAGCTTCGTTTTTTCTCCGTAAGTTTTAGTTTGCAAACGCAAAATTAGGGCTGCTTTTACAAAGTGTAAACTGTTTACACCTTGTAAAAACAGACCCTTCTGTTCAGTGACGCGATTTTTTTTTTATTTGAATTTTTTTTTCCGCGCCGTATCTTTTTCTTTTCCCGACGCAACTTTATTGACCCGTCGCAATCCACAAAGCTCGGCGTAACGTAATTTTGCGCTATGCACGTCGGGAAAATGACGTCACGAGCATGCGCAGTACGGCCGGCGCGGGAGCGCGCCTAATTTAAATGGGAATCGCCCCCATGAAAATAGGAACGCCTTGCCCGCTGGAATTTAAGTTACACAGCCAAAAATTTCTAGGTAAGTGCTTTGTGGATCGGGCACTTAGGTAGAAATTTTAAGGCAGTGTAACTTAAATGGAAAAAATTAAGTTACGCCGGATCTTTGTGGATTACCCCCATTGTCATATGTATGTCATTGAGGGCAAAAGGTGAATTTGTCTCATTCAAGTTACGAGGTGTATACTGTATGTCAAGAACAGACTAATGATAAATGCTAAGGGCCAGATCCACATACAATTAGAAAGGCGCAGCGTATGTGAGATACGCTACGCCGCTGTAACTTACTTTTTAATTCTTTGAATCCTCGGCGAGTAGGGGGCGTGTTTCATTTAAATGAAGCGCATCCCCGCGCCGAATGAACTGCGCATGCGCCGTCCCTAAATTTCCCGCCGTGCATTGCGCTAAATAACGTCGCAACAATGTCATTTTTTTAACTTAGACGTGAATTACGTCCATCCCTATTCACGGACGACTTATGCAAAAAAAAAAATTCAAATTTCAACACGGGAACGACGGCCATACTTAACATGGCAAGTCTAACTATATGCCGCAAAATACCAGCTTTAACTATACGTTGGAAAAAGCAGACTAGAGACGACGTAAGAAAATGCGACGGCCACGTGTACGTTCGTGGATCGTTGGAAATAGCTAATTTGCATACCCGACGTGGAAAACGACGCAAACTCCACCCAGCGGATGCCGGAGTATTGCATCTATGATCCGAAGGCGTACGAAGCCGTACGCCTGTCGGATCGAACCCAGATGCCGTTGTATCTCGGTTTGAGGATTCAAACTAAAGATACGACGCGGGAAATTTGAAAGTACGCCGGCGTACTCTCTCTGTGGATCTGGCCCTAAATCTGTGTTAAAATAGTTTAGGAAGCTTTAAAACGGTTTATATATAATGTAAACATGTAGGCTAAGTGAAGAGTGATTAGTATTAGTATTAGTATTAGTATTGGACTTTTGTTGAAATCAACAATGGATTTCATATGGGGCCATCTCAGAAAACTTTGTGTTATGTTATCTGTTTTTGGCCAGCTTCAGCTTTACCCTAATCCTAACTTTTCATTTAAAAGCATTCCAATTTTATGGGGAACAGCTGTAATCTACATTTTTTTTAACCTTTTCTTTAGCATGCAGATTACTAGTTTTTTTAAATGCAATTTTATTAATGCTTTCATGTCATTCACATTATATACATGTCAATAAACAACTCACAAGAAACAATCCCCTCTGTTTTATTCTATAACTGCTCTTATAGGGGAATAACATTATGCCACAAGTGTACATAGGGTACTAGACAAAATGTACCTACAGAATCTTATTTCATTTTATGCACACCACATACCTGCACAGGGAGCATTTGATAGGATTTAAGGGATACGTTCATATTTTACAGCATGTTACATATTATATACATTTTTAGGTGTACCATGTAACATGGTCCAGCAATCCCCCTGACACCCTAAGCACTCCCTTATGACATTGGGTCATGAGCGACTGGCCACACAGCCATGTCTTTCATTCACATGGATCTATGAATAAATGAACTGCAAGTCCCATCTTCCACCGTGGCAGATGGCTTATAGTCCTCAATGGACTATGAGTGTACTGACCACTGCACTTGTAGTCCAGTCACACATCCACCAGCTTTCTAACTAAAATGGAGGTAAGGGATGAAAGCCGGCGGGAACATGTGCATGAGCCTGACATTGCACTCGCAATGCTTTGCAGGGTTACGTGGTCAAAAATAATAAGTGCATGTTTTCCCTGCAAAAATATGTGCATTTTTTATTTTTCCCTAAAGGCGAACTTAATCCAAGGGTCCCAAATTAGTTAACATTTTAACGGTTTGCCTCTGAGCTTTTAAATTAGTTAGTAGAGTGGAGCATTGAAGTTTACCAACTACATCTATTCTTTCATGGAGTAAGAGTATGAGCTCAGATTAGTATTTCTTCAGGCTCCCTGGGGACATCCTAATTCCCCATGTGAATATAAAGGCTCCAAATACAAAACATATTTTGACGAGAACGTTCCCCCTGGACTGCAATATATGACGCAGGAACCTTCTCGTCAGAACACATATTTGGAGCCTTTATATTCACATTAGGGAATTATCAACCGAGAGGAAAACTGAGAATACCAGGCGCAATGGACCTAGGAGTGTCTGCAGTATTCCAAAAAGAGACCCAGGGCTGGGGTAATTAGCCACAAGTGGTTACGATCTCCTGACAAGAGATCTATTTAGCTGGGAAGCAGCTTTGATATTAAAGTTGGAGGATCCTTTTCTATTTTTACTTCTTATTGGGTGCCTATCCGTTTGGAGTCACCGGTGATCAACACACCGAAGAACTGTTTATTAGAACTGTACCCCATCACTCACAGTGTGGGACCCACTGTCAGAGTTCATATAGATTTCAGTGTCATGGACATTTGAATGGTATTTATTTTGGTCTCAAGTGATGCGCCGATACCATTTGGGTTCATTAGTGTCTTGTCACATTACTTTGGTTTTAAGGACTTTTTTTTCACACTTTTTCACCATCTTTTTTTCACCATATTTGATGTTATATTGTCAAATAGTACTAACCTCTTAGTGCATTTTTCATATATTAGTATTTATTCATGATTTATTTATATTATTTATTTGCAGCGGAGCTCGGTTTATTTATATCTGTTATAGTGTGTGTATCTCACATTAGAGTTGCGGCAGTACATCCGTTTGTTATATCACTCTATACCTTATTAGGGTGTCATTACTTTAGACAGCAAAGTAATTCACCTTGACACAAGTCTATAGGAATGCAAAACAACTTGAATTGGGTCAAACACAGGTCAAAAGGAGGTAGACTGCAGGTCAAATTTTTAATGACCACATACGTGTCTTAAACTGATGTCAAAAGCAAGTTCATCAACACAGGTCCTTACTCCCATTCATTTTCTCCAAAGCTTCCCATAGCTTCCAGTTTGCTTAAGGCTGGGTTCAGACTGGAGAATGCAGCGGCTCACAGCAGGAGTCCGATGAGTCTCCATTCCCCGTTTCAGGTCCGATTGGCTGAATTCGGACCTGAAATGGACCAAAAGACACACAGGGCTCCTGTGAAATTCACACTGGAGCCGCTGCGGAGATGTGTAAACTGGCTCTATAGAGAGCAGGTCATAATCTCCTGCTATGTGAATTGGATGCGGAGACAGCCACATCCAATTTTCAATAACCCAGCCTAAATCTATTTCCTCCATCCAGCCGGGAATCTGTGATTATTGCATGTGTGCAACATCTACCACCAAAGCAATTTTGCATCAATGTGGGATTAAATTGTTGATTCAAACAAACAGTGTGCTAATTATTCATGCTGTTAATAATTTCTTTATTTTACATAACAGCTAAACAATGTAACAACATACAGTATATTTTCTGATTCTGGATGTTAGCAGCAAACTCATTTACAGCTCAACTCAGCTGATAGTAATCAAATTATTTAATTTTTTTTTGCATTGCAAACTAACACTTATCATTCTGGGCCTTGATAAAGACTAAATTTTCATATTTGTGTCCATCCAGTAACTCATTTTAGTATTATGAGCAGGGACCCAGAATAATGCTGGCAGTTATTCAATGGTCAGAGGATAGCGGTAAAGAGAAAATTGGCAGAACTCTATACCAATGGCTTATCCTGTCTTTTGAGGACATGCACTTTTAGAAATAATTTGATGCATTTTTTCAGAAGAAAATTGAAAAAGTAAATTTACTGAAGCAAAAAAAGTCCAAAGACAGCTTTGGGTTAGCTCTTATTACCCGTCAAACTGTGATTTTAATGGCAGTTAGCACATATTCCCTATGCAATGCAAAGGATTAAGCAAAGGCTTAGCTCTCATCACTGAGTACAACAGACTGTATCCTTGAATCACTGATACAACTGGGTGTTATATCACTGTTGCATGCAGTCTGTGGAAATTACAAATATGCAGAAAAGTTAAACAAAAGTGTAACAGATGAGATTACGACTTAATAAAAAAATATTAAATAATTAGCAGAACTTATAGCAATGCTCTAGGCCAGTGTTTCCCAACTCCAGTCCTCAAGGCACACCAACAGGTCATGTTTTTAGGCTTTCCATTATTTTGCACAGGTGATTTGATCAGTTTCACTGCCTTAGTAATTACCAAATCCTGAAAACATGACCTGTTTGTGTGCCTTGAGGACTGGAGTTGGGAAACACTGCTCTAGGCATACAGTTAAGTTTATGGATTATATAGATTAAATACATACTGTATATGTTTACTGTTTTACCTGACAAAAAAATTGTGACCTGTGTAGCAAGTCTTGTGACTGCTCAGACAATTTCCTGATCAATCAATCAATACATTTTCAATACATTTTCCCATTTTCACTGGACAGGAAACATGTATCATAACGACCACCCTAGAGTTCACGCTAGACCACACAGGCCATGGCCACATATGCCTTGTACACCCGGTTGGACTTTTGTCCGCTGTGAGTCTGTCAGAAGTCCAACGGAAAGATTGAGAACAGGTTCACTATCTAAGGTCCCTCGGACTTCCAACATAAAAAGTCCGATGGAGGCTACACACGACCGGACTTTCCGAGAAAAAAAGTCATTTTTTCTCGGAAAAAGGACTTTTTTTCTCGGAAAGTCCGGCCATGTGTACGAGGCATAATTGTTAGTTATTTAGTTGACATTCTCTTTGTAGTTTATATTTATTTGAGCACTATTAGTAGATGGCCACTGTTACTAATAGTGCTGATATACTTGTGACTGATAGTCACTGGCTCTCTGCAGCCTGAAGACTGAGGCCGCGTACACACGATCGGTGAAAACCGATGAAAACAGACTGAAGGTCCGCTTTCATCGGTCCAAACCGATCGTGTGTGGGCCCCATGGATCAGTTAACCTTCGGTAAAAAAAATTAGAACTTGCTTTAAAGTTTAACTGATGGACTGATAACCGATAGGTCAAAACCGATGGTTAGTATGCAAAAGCATCGGTTAAAAACCCGCGCATGCTCAGAATCAAGTCGACGCATGCTTGGAAGCATTGAACTTATTTTTTTTCTGCACATCATTGTGTTTTACGTCACCGCGTTCTGACACGATCGTTTTTTTAACTGATGGTGTGTAGGCACATCAGACCATCAGTCAACTTCATCGGTTAACCGATGACAATGGTCCTTCGGACCGTTCTCATCGGATGGACCGAGCGTGTGTACGCGGCCTGAGAGCTGAGTGATCAGTGGTGTTTGTTTGTGGAGTTTGTTTGCTCAGTTCTCTGTCTTAGAGCAGGCAGGGGAAAGATGCAGCATTGGACCAATCCTGCATCTGCACATATGTGAGTATATATATATATTATGAATCCCAAACTTCTTTTTTAAGACACAGTGACAAATTCTGTCTGTATACTTGATTCCTGGGCTAAAGGGTCTGCATTTAGCAAGTATTGGGAATTACAGGTGCATTCAATTTCTTTTAAACAGTACATTTAGTACAAAGATTATTGTAGCATGCTCTCTGCTGCAACAATTTATATGCCAACTGTGCTGGAGCAATAATACATTGATACTTGTTTGGTTGCATGGAATTTTTTTCCATATATTTTCTTTTTTAAATGAACACAGCAAACACATTTACTTTAATTTCTCCAATTCAATACAATATACAGTATTTACCTTCCTTACACTCAGGACGTCACTAAATGTGCCTCTTTAGACAAGGCACTGACTGACTGTATCTTAAGCCACATTTCTGATTTTGTCAGAAAGGCACTTATGGAGTCTGCTGGCATTTTTACAATTGTATCACTATGGAACCAATTATGTCTGTGAACGTGTTTATATATATAGCAGGGTAGTACTGATTGTGTCTCTGTAGATAAGATTGTGTTAGTATGGAACTTTTTTGGCTGCAAAAATGTTACTGGATGTATCAGATTTTGTTTGCAGATTGTGTCTTATTGTGTCAGTATGGTACTGGTTTTGTCGTGGACATGTTTCTGATTGTGTTAGTGGGGTGCAGATTGCATCTGCTCAAATGTCTTTGTTTCAGTTCCATACTAATCTCATCGGAGATGTTTTGGCTTCATTAGTACCATATACTGCATAGTATGTGCACAGAAATGTTTATGCCTGCCAGTCCAATACCAACCATATCCCTGCACAGGTGTATGACTGTGTCAGTACTGTACTAACTGTATCTGTCCAAAAGTTGCTATTTGTGTCAGTATGATACTGAAAATGTCTCGGTACACTACCTGTGTTGTCTCTGAGGACATATTACTGGTTGTGATGATTACAGTATGTTAATCTGGCTTTGATTAAACGTCCTTTAGTATGATCATTATCATGTTACTGTTATAGTCTTGTTAATCTTGATAAATTAGTTTTGGTGCTATATAATGTGTGTTTTGGAGAGTAGCTAGTGGCACATGTTATCTGGCCCATGAAAGATAAAAGTATAAATCAGGTGTTATATATAATAAAAAATGCAGCACTATCTCTTTAACCCCCCTGACGGTAAACCCGAGCGCGACTCGGGGCTGGTTTTTTATGTTACTATCGGTTAGTCCGAGTCGCGCTCGGGGTGAATGTGCAGAGAGCGCAGCGGTGTTCCTTACCTTGTCCAGGCGATCCAGCGATGATCTATCATTGCTGTGATCGCCGCCGAGACACACACCGCGCCGTCCATCGGTCATCTGACTTCCTGGTTCCGTTCCCTGCACCGCAATGGTGCATGGGAACGGAACTGGGAGGGAAATTCAAATGTTGCACCAACACAAACACATAAAAAGGTGGTGATACAATGTAATCTGAGAGGATTACACTGTATCACTTTGAAAACTGACACAGTGCCCTTTCATTGCCCCTTGCCATTGTCATTGCTGACATATAAAACCTTATAAACCATATAAAAAATGGCATCAAAAAAGCACTGTCCTCCAAATGCGCTTTTGGACCAGCTGAGCGACAGCGATAGCGGCAGCGACACGGAGTTGCTCGCAGATCAGAGCGACAGTGAATCATATGGAGATTTATCATCTGGATCTGACACTGACACTGATATAGAAAGTGACGCCGCAGATGATCCCGCACCTGACCTGAGTGATGTGCGCACTTGGTGCCCTATAGATAGCGATGCGGACCAGACAGCGCCCCCGAGGTTCCGATTTACTGGATCTCCTGGGATGAAGGTAGATGTGGAGGCCGACAACCCTATGGCGTATTTGAAACTCTTTTTATCTGAGGAGGTCATTTTACAAATTGTGACGGAGACCAATCGCTACCACGATCAGCAATCTGCTACGCTGCGTGGCAGATTTTCCAGGTCCAGAAAATGGGAACCGGTCACCGAGGAGGACATTTGGAATTTTTTGGGACTCATCATCCTTCAGGGGGTGGTGGGCAAACCGCTCCAGAAGTGGTACTGGACCACCAATAAGATGCTGGCCACTCCGTTTTTTGGCACTGTGATGTCCGAGTATCGCTTTTCACTAATAATGAAAAACCTGCACTTCGCCAACAACGAAGAATTTGACGAGGCCACACATCCTGCGCCAAAGCTGAAAAAAATCTGGGAGGTGTGCCAGATGATTGTTGCCAACTTTCAGCGGACCTATGTGCCAGAAAGGGACGTAAGTGTGGACGAAAGTCTGATGGCCTACAAGGGACGCCTGAGTTGGATCCAATTTATTGCGTCCAAAAGAGCGCGCTTTGGGATAAAATTTTACATGCTATGTGAATCATCCACCGGCTATATATGGAATTCGGTAATTTACACCGGGAAAGGTACCAAATTCAATCCCAGGTACAGCCGCTATGGGATGGCCACATCTTCTGTCCTGTCACTGCTGGACCCATTGCTGAACCAGGGATACTGCGTGACAACAGACAATTTTTACACGTCACCAGAACTTTATGAGGTTTTGCTCCTCAATAAAACGGACGGGTATGGTACCGTGAGGCCAAACCGGCGTGACATGCCATCTACGTTTGGCAATAAAAAAATAAAAAAAGGAGGGATTGTTGCCTTTCAAAAGGGCAAAATGATGGCAATGCGCTGGCGAGACAAAAAGGACGTGTGTCTCATGAGCACCGTGCACAGCACCTCCACTGCCATGGTCCGCACAAAATACGGAAACGAAGTGCTGAAACCACAAGTCGTGATCGACTATAACCACACAATGGGAGGTGTCGACCGAGCCGATCAGACGATGACTTTTTACCCGGCGATGCGAAAACAACAAAAGAAGTACTATAAAAAGATTTTTAGGCATCTCCTTGAACAATGTCTTTGGAACGCCTATATCCTTTACAAAGAAAACACGAACATACCTCTTGTTCATTCGGACTTTATATGGAAGTTGGCTGAGCAGATCTTTATCAATCACCCGACGGCATCAGTGTCTGCTAACAGACACAGACGACGCTCTGTTGACGTTGGGAATCCAGAGCGCCTGACAGGTCGTCATTTTTTGGAACCTGTACCGCCAACCGCACGAAAGTTAGCGCCTACCAGGATGTGCGTCGTTTGCTGCGCCAAGAGGGATGAAAATGGGAAAAAAGTCCGAAAAGAATCAAGGTACTATTGCCCAGATTGCAATGTCGGACTTTGTCTATTTCCTTGCTTCAAAGTGTTTCACACTATGGATGTGTATTGAATTTCTTTCTTTGACTAATTTCTTTATTTTTCATTGCTTTGTTGAATAAAATTATATTATTGATTAATTATAATTCATGTGTTTGTGTTTCAAATTTATCACATCTGGAATGTCTACTAGAGTCTTGTTTTGGTCAGGTTTAAGTAAGTAATTACTAAGAATTGCAGGCCTATAATACATATCACCAAATTTCCATGAAAAAAAATGTACCGCTTTTGGTACGTAATTCCAGACAGAATCATACCGCCAGGGAGGTTAAACAGTACATACAGTATATCACTAAAATAGTCTCGAGTAATAAAACCCATACGCCCCCCTGATGACGTGGATTTCCACGAAACATATGTCGGCGGCGCAGGTCTGACATTCTGCTCCCCAGCTGATCCCGCTTACAGTCCCTGCAGTCACGATCTGGACCTCCAGTCACACGGCTCTCTGTGCGATCGAGTCTACACGTTACACTTGCAGTTCTAGTGCCGGGCAGGCACCTCTACAAGTAAGGGGCCATTCAGCTTGTTTTAAATGTTATTTTATTAAAGCAGTATTATACTATCGCCCTTTTCTCGTTTTTTGTGGATGTTATCTGGGATATCACGAGTACCAGTATCGTGGGAGTGACAGCGTTTGGTGTATAGTGTGCAGGCACTGAAACCTGCTCTGCCCTACAGACCTACTTTTTCATTAAAGTGGTCAACTACAGGGAGTGCAGAATTATTAGGCAAATGAGTATTTTGACCACATCATCCTCTTTATGCATGTTGTCTTACTCCAAGCTGTATAGGCTCGAAAGCCTACTACCAATTAAGCATATTAGGTGATGTGCATCTCTGTAATGAGAAGGGGTGTGGTCTAATGACATCAACACCCTATATCAGGTGTGCATAATTATTAGGCAACTTCCTTTCCTTTGGCAAAATGGGTCAAAAGAAGGACTTGACAGGCTCAGAAAAGTCAAAAATAGTGAGATATCTTGCAGAGGGATGCAGCACTCTTAAAATTGCAAAGCTTCTGAAGCGTGATCATCGAAAAATCAAGCGTTTCATTCAAAATAGTCAACAGGGTCGCAAGAAGCGTGTGGAAAAACCAAGGCGCAAAATAACTGCCCATGAACTGAGAAAAGTCAAGCGTGCAGCTGCCAAGATGCCACTTGCCACCAGTTTGGCCATATTTCAGAGCTGCAACATCACTGGAGTGCCCAAAAGCACAAGGTGTGCAATACTCAGAGACATGGCCAAGGTAAGAAAGGCTGAAAGACGACGACCACTGCAAAAGACACACAAGCTGAAACGTCAAGACTGTGCCAAGAAATATCTCAAGAATGATTTTTCTAAGGTTTTATGGACTGATGAAATGAGAGTGAGTCTTGATGGGCCAGATGGATGGGCCGTGGCTGGATTGGTAAAGGGCAGAGAGCTCCAGTCCGACTCAGATGCCAGCAAGGTGGAGGTGGAGTACTGGTTTGGGCTGGTATCATCAAAGATGAGCTTGTGGGGCCTTTTCGGGTTGAGGATGGAGTCAAGCTCAACTCCCAGTCCTACTGCCAGTTTCTGGAAGACACCTTCTTCAAGCAGTGGTACAGGAAGAAGTCTGCATCCTTCAAGAAAAACATGATTTTCATGCAGGACAATGCTCCATCACACGCGTCCAAGTACTCCACAGCGTGGCTAGCAAGAAAGGGTATAAAAGAAGAAAAACTAATGACATGGCCTCCTTGTTCACCTGATCTGAACCCCATTGAGAACCTGTGGTCCATCATCAAATGTGAGATTTACACGGAGGGAAAACAGTACACCTCTCTGAACAGTGTCTGGGAGGCTGCGGTTGCTGCTGCACGCAATGTTGATGGTGAACAGATCAAAACACTAACAGAATCCATGGATGGCAGGCTTTTGAGTGTCCTTGCAAAGAAAGGTGGCTATAATGGTCACTGATTTGTTTTTGTTTTGTTTTTGAATGTCAGAAATGTATATTTGTGAATGTTGAGATGTTATATTGGTTTCACTGGTAAAAATAAATAATTGAAATGGGTATATATTTGTTTTTTGTTATGTTGCCTAATAATTATGCACAGTAATAGTCACCTGCACACACAGATATCCCCCTAAAATAGCTAAAACTAAAAACCATACTAAAAACTACTTCCAAAAATATTCAGCTTTGATATTAATGAGTTTTTTTGGTTCATTGAGAACATGGTTGTTGTTCAATAATAAAATTAATCCTCAAAAATACAACTTGCCTAATAATTCTGCACTCCCTGTATATCTGGTAAGCGCATTCCCTCTGTAGAGCACATCGGGTGAAACTTAATGGTGGAGGCTGCATTTATCATCAGGATTGATTGCATGATCACCTATTGAAGTTTTCTGTGAAGATAATCTTTTATGAACTGTGCTCACCTCATTGTGTTAATCAAGCAACACAAATTCCTCACATCTTTTCCAAATTTTTTTACCACTTTTGCATTTTTTCAAGGACTTTTTATTGGTGGTTAATTATACTCACTGAAGATATCATTATTAGAGATTGATTGTTATTCATATCCAATTGAGTGTTTATTTTAGCATTATCACCCTCCATTTGGGATCATCCTAGCCGATGTGTTCCAGTTGTTAGGAGTATTCACATAGGCGATTCACCTTATTAGCGCCCTCTATCACATTTTCTAATAAAACCCATACACCTGGATCCAAATGGTAACAAATAAAGTTTCATCCCCTTAAAAATCACAACTACATGCAAAAAATATGTGAGTATATGGTGTAAATATTCACAGGATCTGGAATAGGATGCAATCAGTCCATACACTTACTGTATGTAGTTATCCTTATATAGTAAATAACTAGTCAGGACAATTCTCCACCAGTACCGCCACTTCAATCGTGCAAAATTTTACCAGAAGAATTTGGCTGCCTCACTAGCAGCTCAATAGTGCAGTGTAACGAATCCAGCCAAGCATTAGATAGTTAATTACCAAAGCAAACATCCACGATCCAGTGCAGCAGGACTTGTATAGCTCTCCAGGTCACTATATACATCAGAAGAAAAATAAAAGCCTCCTAATGGTATAGTATGTTTAAAACCAGATCATTTTAATTAAGTATTGCACTTACATTTAGACGATCGAGCAGAGCAAAGCATCATTGAAGAGAACCTGTTCCCACAATCAGATAGGCTTACGTTTGTGACTATTGAGCCATTGATCATCCTTGGCTATCTGCCGTGGTTTGCCTCTAATTACCATATATCCTGAGTTGCTGCTCCTGAACCTCCTAGACAAAGGCCCTGGCTAGGTTTATAGCCGCAAGCTATCACAGCTTGCCTTCCAGTAAGCTTGTACTTTATGTAGTTGGAGGTGCACAAGTTTGGTTGGTGTTGAGAAGTACCACTTATACCTACCTTTTGTGGTTTATGGACTAATATACATTATTCGGTGGTGTACACAAACCTATCCTTTATTCATGGACTAACTGGTCACTTCGTATATAATCGCATATATATTTTCACTCATTTGTTCATAGTGCGGCTTTATTAATTATTTATTCTGCATATGTGTGTATCCCATGTTCTAGTTGTTGCTCATTAATTGATGGTATATGTTTGTTTTTTATTTGCTATGTTAGAGCGGTATTGTGTACACTTTTTCTTTCTGTATTTAATGATGGTGGCCTAATTCCTTGAACTGAAGGTATAGTTGCAGAGGTATAACCTACAGCCAGGGTGCTTTTCTTCCTCAACACAGCATATGAGGAGGAAAATCATGCTGGCAGTTAGGGATAAGTTACATTTTGGTGTGATGTAGAGTTTGCAGTAGACTTTAAGGGGTAGATTCAGAGAGCAATTACGCCGGCATAATTGCTAAGTTGCGCCGGCGTATCTACTTTCTGTATTCAGAAAGCTAGATACGCCGACTGTAGCCTAAGATACGACTGGCATAAGTCTCTTACGCCGTTGTATCTTAGGGTGCATTCTGACGCTGGCCGCTAGGTGGCGCTCCCGTAGTTGTCAGCGTAGAGTATGCAAATTGCATACTTACGCCGATTCACAAACGTACGTGTGCCGGCGGTCGTTTTTTACGTTGTTTGCGCACGTCATTTTTGGCGTAAGGCTGCTCCTGCTATTAGGAGGCGCAGCCAATGTTAAGTATGGACGTCGTTCCCACGACGCGATTTGAAAATTTTACGTCGTTTGCGTAAGTCGTCTGTGAATGGCGCTGGACGCCAATAACATTCACGTCGAAACCAATGACGTAATTGCGACGTCATTTACCGCAATGCACGTCAGGAAATTTTAGGGACGGCGCATGCGCAGTACGTTCAGCGCGGGAACGCGCCTAATTTAAATGATCCACGCCTCCTACGGGATCATTTGAATTACGCGTGCTTACGCCGGCCCCTTTTACGCTACGCCGCCGCAACTTTACAGGCAAGTGCTTTGTGAATCAAGCACTTACCCGTAAAATTTGCGGCGGCGTAACGTAAATGTCATATGATACGCCGCCGCTGTTTTGCGCGCCCCTACCTGAATTCACCCCTAATTGTTTACACTTGCTGAGCAGACAAATTAAATGACCTGATTTGGCTTGCTCAACCACAAGACCATCTGACTGCTATTACAGCTGAAAGTCACTAATGTATTTGTGGCATTACTACTACCACTAAATGACAATTTCCAGTTGTGCTGTCCACGAGCATATTTGGTTTCTAGGATGTAAGTGGCTGCAGAGCATCACTGGTTGCTGGGGCACTGGTGATGCCTGCATATTCTCAACCTATGATGCTGTGCAAACTTCCTGGCAACAGATGATATCCTTGTTTGGTAGTTCACTGAAAGCTACACAATTTGGCCCGGATTCACAAAGCACTTGCATCGACGTATCTCAAGATACGCCGCGTAAGTGCAAATGTGCGCCGTCGTATCTGTGCGCCGGACCCACAAACTAAGATACACCTAAAAACAGGCTTCATCCCGCCGACGTAACTTGCCTACGCCGGCATAGCGTGGGCGCATATTTAGGCTGGATGCATGTGGCGCTCCCATTGATTTTATATTCAAGTATGCAAATGAGGGAAATACGGCGATTCACAAACGTACGTGCGCCCGACGCAGGCTACGCGATGTGCACTTAAGTTGTACGTCCGGCGTAAAGTTAAGCCCCATAAAGGAGGTGTAACCCAGCAGCAGACATGCAAAGGTCTGCACCAGGGAACACAAGCTGGCGTATTTTACGGAGTTTAGGTTGGACATGTGTGTGACTGGGCATAGGTTATGTTCACGGCGTAGGCAGTGATCCGGCGTATTTTAGGCAGTTGTTCCGACATGGTTGTAAGCATGCGCAGAGGGATGCGTCCTCGTCTCGGCGCATGCACAGTTGGTGATACGTATCTGTCTGGTGCTCGGCCCATCATTTGCATGGGGTCACGCCTCATTTGCATGGGTCACGCCCACTTCCACCTACGCAGACTTACACCTTCAAAACCCAGCGCAGTTTTGGCAGCACTGGCTTTGTGAATTCCATGCTTGCCTCGCTGCGTCGGCGTAGCGTATATTATTTGCGCTACAGCGGCGTAATGTGCGCGCGCTCTCTGTGAATCTGGGCCTTTGTTGTTCTGGTGCATCATGACAACCAATTGATATGTGAAAAAAGAGATATGTTCTGATTTGGATTTGGAGGAGCAGTTCATGCAAAATAATAAAATATACTGTATATATATATATATATATATATATATATATATATATATATATATATATATATATATATATATATATATATATATATATATATATATATACTGTATTACACTTTTAGTATGAATAGATCTGAGCATATTTCACAATGCTGGTGCACTTATTCTGTTTCAACTCCTTGGATTTACTTTCATATTTACAAGATGCACAACATCAGGATTGAACTTGCACTTTAATAGCTTTGCTTTTGGCACATCAATAAAGTAGAGCTATAATCAATAAAAGGTTATGTTTATTTATCTTTAACCTTGTTGATTTTATGTTGTAGATGAGATGTGCTGTGGTGTTAACTTATTCTGCTAGGTCTTACCACTAATATTATTCTAGTACTAAGCTATTCCACCTATGAGTTGCTTTTTTTCTTTATATAAGGCTTTTCACATTCACAAAGGTGCATAGAAAGTCATGGGAAAAATTATAGTTTGCCTAATTGCTTGGGCTTTCTTAACCATAACTGCACAATAGCTTGGCGGTGACATTTACATATTGGTGTCGATTTGTTCTTTGCCACCTCTGTTTTGTCTGCAGTTTGAAATACACAAAGGCACAACTGTGAAAATGTATAGTTGGCCATAAACAGCCAAAGTTTCATTGGTAATGCAAGTAATCTAAGTATGCCTAGCAATAATTGTGTAAAAATAATTATGTTAAAGCGTTTGTTAACCTAAAAAAAAAAAAAAAAAAAACAGATCTTGTTCCCTTAAAGCATGTTATGTGTAATCTGGCCCTTTCAGTCACCTAAAACAACCTGGCTGATCCTGCCTGGCTATACCCTCCCCCCAGTAAACTGACCACAGTTTATCACGGCTGCTAAAGCCTGACACCGTGGTCAATTTATGTGCCTCCGCCATCTAAAGCTCTCTTCTGTGTCCTCTCTGTCCTCCTCTCCCTCCTCCCTGTCTGTCTGCTCGTGGGAGTGCCCACCCCCCCTCCTGCTCCCCTCATATCTACAATAATATAATATCATCCCATCTGTAATATAACAATAAGTGTCCCTGTATCTGTTTTACATAAAAAAATATGGAGATCGGTACCTATATGAGAGTGGCTCCCAGCAACCAGGTAACTCCTCGACTCTCTCTCTCTCCTCTTTTTCCCTTCTCCCCTGCTGACATTAGTGGGAGTGCTCAGCCCCACCCGCTGGAGCTGTCAGCCGGGCAGAGGAGAGAGCCAAGGAGTCAACAGTCATATAGGTATTGATTGGCATATTTTTTATACAAAATAGACACAGGGACACGTATTGTTATATATGGGATGGTTTATAGTATAATTTGCTTGCATGTTCCACTGAATTGGGATTAATAAAAAAAATTCGGGGGAGGTATCACATTTGTTTTGTATAGTTCTATTGTTTGTGTGTTGTGCTGAATAGTACTTGCTCTGCACAGAAGTCTTATACAGAAAGGCCAATTGAAGAATTGGCAAAGATAGTGTAAGTTCAATAGTAAACAGAGAAAGAGAAAATCAGGAAAGGGTTTATTGAAAGACTTCCGCTCATTTTTTGTGCATCATCATCAAGGTGACATAAAAAACACATTTGATAAAAAAAAAACACAACTTTTTTTATATATAAAAGTTGCTGTGTACTGTGCTTACCATAATGTGTAACAAGCATCTGGTGGCTGAACTCATTGTAATTTGTTGTTTCAGCTAGGAAAGCTTGAAAAATTAAGCATTTGTGATTTTGTTTTTTTGTGAATCATTTGTTTAACTTAAATTTTTTTGTCAAATGATTCAATAATCTGATATCAACGTTACCAAGTGGTTATTATTGCTGTCTATATACTCCCCTCAAGCAAGGTTCCCCTGTCCCAATTTTCCTAAAATTATTTTGCACCAATCATACCTCCAAAGTAATAAGCTGCTAGAACCACCAAACAAATCATCCTAAAATGTATTCATAAAATGTGTGCTGCGCTCAGTGTAATAAAATAAAAAAAATGTTTGCAAATATGTGAATAAAAAAACATCAATAAAATATAATAAATAAGTGAAACAAGACATTTAGTCAATTGATAATGCAAAGGTGTGAACATCAAAATTCTTAACACCATCAAATGCAAAGGTGCACTGTGCATATAGTTATCAATTACTTGTGACCACAAAGTCATAATTAAATATATAAAAGTCGCCACTTCAAATCTGCTTCCAACAATCTGTGATCCTTGTGTTTGTACTGTAACTCTAAAAAAATTAAGATTTTAGATTTTACACAATAAGTATGGGCATGTGTATGGATGATCTCCCAAATGAATGCTGCCACATACATCTTCCTGGCATGCACTCACAGATCCAACACAAACGTATTTACGCAGAGTTTATCCAGCGCAGGACACGGGGCACGTGGTCATGTGAGTTATTCATGTTGTTTTAAAAAAGTATTTTTGATATATTGGAGAACACAATGGAGTGTCTCTTATTTTTGATTTATTGAGCATTACAGAGAAGGGAGGATTAGAGATGATTAACATCAAGCGAGAGTTGTTCCCAGTTTGAAGGGAAGATTCTGTAATTAAACCTTTTATAGTTTTAAGGTCCATCTTGAAAGGTGAAAGTGTATTCACTGGGGAAGGTGGTGACTCACACTGAGTTACAATATAGATGAAAGGATCACTCAATGTTGGCTTTACAGAAACACTTTTGGAGTGGGAACTGGTATATATTTAATTATGTCATTGTATTTACAAGTAGGGATGAGCTTTATGTTCGAGTCTAACATGAGTTCGACTCAAACATTGGCTGTTCGCCTGTTTGCAGAAAAACAAAACAATTTGGGGTGTTCACGGCAAATTCGAAAGCTGCGGAACACCCTATAAAAGTCTATGGGAGAGATCAAAAGTGCTAATTTCAAAGGTTAATATGCAAGTTATTGTCATAAAAAGTGTTTGGGGACCTGGTTCCTGCCCCAGGGGACTTGTATCAATGGAAAAAAAAAGTTTTAAAAACAGACGTTTTTTGGGAGCAGTGATTTTAATAATGCTTGAAGTGAAACAATAAAAGTGAAATATTCCTTTAAATTTCGTACCTGAGGAGTGTCTATAGTATGCCTGTAAAGTAGCGCATGTTTCCCGTGTTTATAACAGTCTTCAGTCTGTTTATGCCCAAAATTTTATTTCTAAAGGAAAAAAATACATTTAAAACTACTTGCGGCTATAATGAATTGTCAGGTCCCGGCAATACAGCTAAAAGTAATTGAAAAAAAAAAACGGCATGGGTCCATTACTAGGCCCCTTGTGTCTGGTATGAAAATTAAGGGGAACCCTGAACCAAAGTAAAAAAAAAAATGCGTGGGGGTCCCCCTCAAATTCCATATCAGGCCCTTCAGGTCTTGTTTGGATATTAAGGGGAACCCTGCGATTTTTTTTTTTAAATGGCATAGGGGTCCCCCTCAAAATCTATACCAGACCCATCAACATGGGAACATCCTCCCCATATTGAGGGCATGTGGCCTGCTACAGTTCGGGAGGGGGGCGCTCTCTCGTCCCCCCTCCCCCTCTTTTCCTGCGGCCTGCCAGGTTGTGTGCACAGATAAGGGTCTGGTATGGCTTTTTGGGGGGAACCCCACGCCATTTTTTTTTACATTTTGGTATGGGGTTCCCCTTAAAATCCATACCAGACCTGAAGGGTCTGGTATGTATTTTTGGGGGAAACCGTGTGCCACTTTTTTATAAAATTTGGCGCAGGGTTCCCCTTAATATCCATACCAGACCTGAAGGGCCTTTTTTGGGGGTTTGGGTTTTCCCTTAAAGGGGTTGTAAAGGAAAACATTTTTTTTCATAATATGCATCCTTTACCTGCAGACATTCCTCTTTTCACTTTCTCATTGTTCGTTTTTGCTCAGAAGTTGCTCTATTTCTTCTCTGTTCTGTTCACTTCCTGCTTGTCTGACTTTACTGACCACCGTGAAGGGAGGCTTTACTGCGGTGGTCAGTGACGTGCTCGCCCCCTCCTGGGAACTACATCTGTGCGGCAGGACGCTCTCTACGTGTTAGAGACTTCAAGGAGGTGTGAATTACTGGGTGTGCCGCAATTCATACTGGGAAATGTAGTTCTTACATGAACGAGCGATGCAAACCAGCAAGTGAATGAGAGAACAGAAACTAGAATGCCGGAGGTGATATAGATGAAGGAATTTAATAGGTATTTACTCGTTTTTTTAACAGAATCATTACACTATTCTGTCTGTCTAGCTTGCAGACATTAATTTTAGGCAAAGTTTTTTTTTTCTTTAGTGACCCTTTAATATTCATACCAGACTCAAAGGGCCTGGTAATGGACTGCGGGGGAACCCATGTCGTTTTTTTCAATGAATTTTATCTGTATTGCCGGGACCCGACAATTCATTATAGCCGCGAGTAGTTATAAATGACTTTTTTCCTATAAATAAGAGTGGGTGATTACAGTTATTCAGCAGAGCTGCGGTGATGATTCAGAAAACACACCCTCCCTCCCACCCATTTGTCACAGCCCGATATTGTGTGGTTTGTTATGTACCTTTGTCTGAAGTGTACAGTATGTTGTGTTAATATAGTTGTTTCGTTCGAGCTGTGATGGCTGGACTATTTTATGGATAAATACTGTTCCAAATATTATCAATTAAAGTTATGATATAAATAAATGTATTATTAATACCATCAATAAAAAGGGCTGCTGATGTTAAGATTCCCAACTGTCAGTTACAGTGGTTTACATTACAGCATTACAGCAGTCAGGAATTCAGGCATAGGAACTGTTGTGGATCAACTGTCAGTTACAGTGGTTTACATTACAGCATTCACTGTTCCACTGTTGTGGATCAACT
Organism: Rana temporaria; assembly: GCF_905171775.1. Lineage (NCBI taxonomy): Eukaryota > Metazoa > Chordata > Amphibia > Anura > Ranidae > Rana > Rana temporaria. Next base: position 509,246,500 of record NC_053489.1, read on the forward strand.
GTCAGTTACAGTGGTTTACATTACAGCATTACAACAGTCAGGAATTCAGGCATAGGAACTGTTGTGGATCTGCAAAAAGGCAGGTTCACCTCAAACTCACATATGATTCAATCCTGAATCTTATCAAAAATTGATGGGCTTGTGCAAAAAAAAACCTTTGTAGCCTTACAGCAAAAAAGCTGTTAGTTTCCACCAACATATTTATAAGAGTTTTTTCTCCTGCTGCCTCCAATGCACTGAACATTATTCCCACACTGCAACCATGTTTTGTGCATACAAATTGTTCCTCAAGAACTCCAAAGCCTGCAGAGAATTTTGTTCATGGCCAAAAAAGTAACAGCTGTCATCCTCACTGCTCCTACATTACAAAAAATACTTGCTAATGGATTATAATATTTAGTACAGTCTATCTTAAACCACTTAAGGATCGGAAGATTTGCCCCCTTAACCAGTTCCCGACCCCCGCATGTACATATACGTCCACAATATGGCACGTACAGGCACATGGGCGTACACGTACGTCCTCGCCTTTTAGCGGGTGGGGGGTCCGATCGGGACCCCCCCCGCTACATGCGGAGGTCGGGTCCGCTCGGGGAGCAATCCGGGACCACGGCGCGGCTATTTGTTTATAGCCGCTCCGTCGCGATCGCTCCCCAGAGCTGAAGAACGGGGAGAGCCGTGTGTAAACACGGCTTCCCCGTCCTTCACTATGGCGGCGAATCGATCGCGTCATTCCCTTTATAGGGAAGACACGATCGATGACGTCATTCCTACAGCCACACCCCCAAACAGTTGTAAACACATACTAGGTGCACCCTAACTCCTACAGCGCCACCTGTGGTTAACTCCCAAACTGCAACTGTCATTTTCACAATAAAGAATGCAATTTAAATGCATTTTTTGCTGTGAAAATGACAATGGTCCCAAAAATGTGTCAAAATTGTCCGAAGTGTCCGCCATAATGTCGCAGTCACGAAAAAATTGCTGATCGCCGCCATTAGTAGTAAAAAAAAAAAAAAATAATAAAAATGCAATAAAACTATCCCCTATTTTGTAAACACCATAAATTTTGCGCAAACCAATCGATAAACGCTTATTGCGATTTTTTTTACTAAAAATAGGTAGAAGAATACGTATCGGCCTAAACTGAGGAAAAAAATGTTTTTATATATGTTTTTGGGGGATATTTATTACAGCAAAAAGTAAAAAATATTGCTTTTTTTTTCAAAATTGTCGCTCTCTTTTTGTTTATAGCGCAAAAACTAAAAACCGCAGATGTGATCAAATACCACCAAAAGAAAGCTCTATTTGTGGGGAAAAAAGGACGCCAATTTTGTTTGGGAGCCACGTCGCACGACCGCGCAATTGTCTGTTAAAGCGACGCAGTCCCGAACTGTAAAAACACCTTGGGTCTTTAGGCTGCATATTGGTCCGGGGCTTAAGTGGTTAATGACCAGGCCATTTTTTGTGATATGGCACTGGGTCGCTTTAACTGACAATTGAGCGGTTGTGCGATGCTGTACTTAAACAAAATTGACATACTTATTTCCCACAAATAGAACTTTCTTTTAATGGTATTTGATCACCTCTGTGGTTTTAATTTTTTGCGCTATAAAAAAAGAGCCAGACAATCTTAAACAGATAATAGTGGTAGAAGCTGCGCTGCAATGTGAAAAAAATCAATATAACAGTCAAATTATAAAGTGTGTGATGCACACAAAACACTAGTGCAATATGAAATGATCAAGTGAAGGTGCAAAGTCCATATGAATGGATGTATCTCAGGGAAAATCAGGATGACAGAAAGTTCTCTGAGTGTGTGAAAAGGTATCCAAAATTATCCAGTGAATCTGTATAGCAGATAGAAGTATCCTCCACCGTTAAATCCTAACTGCTTACCACAATGATAAGTAAATCAAGCATGTAACCGTGACTGCCAGATCCAAGATTCCAGGGGAAATTTTTCACCTTATCTCTGTTTCAAATATCAGACTATTCGCTCTCCATAGTGTGACCCAAAAGAGAAAAGGCTGACATAGCGTGATACCGTAATGAAATTTGTTTATTATTAAAAGTATTGCACTTACAGTTATGCAGTAAAACAGTGCGTGTGTATTAATAGCCGGCCGGCTTAACTGTCCGCTCGTCCTTCCGGGTAGACTGCGCAGTACGATTCGTGGTGACGTCAGCACGCCGCTCCTCCCTACGCCGTTTCGTCACAACAATGACTTCTTCCAGGGGCACAAGCGGCGTGCTGACTCGCCACTCTTTTAAAAGCAATAACAACATCCGGGACCGCCCAGCTCTGAACCTTGGAGATCGCGGGCGCAAGCCGCCATGTTTGAGTTGGGATCCCTGCCACCAGTGAACAGTAATGCAGGCAAAGGCTCAAAGGCGGAAATATATAGAATAAAACGTATAGTTTAAATCAATACTTCATACGCTTTAGACAAATTAAAACGAAGGATAAAAAAATAGAGTCATAAACTGAAAAGATAAACGGGTTTGGTAAATATGAAAAAATATGTAATGAAAAATGTTTCACATACCAACAATATCCCGAAAAAATAAAAAAGTTATAAGCACTGGAAGCTGAAACGAGTGCCAACAAGTTTTATGACCATAGAAAGATTAAAAGTTAAAAGATTACAACACTTGTAGCAAGAATTGTATAAATGGTTGATTGTTGACAAGAGTAAGCTAGTTAGGCTGCCCTCTTGTGGCCACAACAAAAAAGACTTAAATCACAACTGAAGCATAAGTGATGCAAATACAAAACATGACACTTATGACAAATGTCAAATTTCAACTTGACAACAGTACATATGAGCCAAAAGTGGCTCAGGCTTTATCAATATTATTAAGGATAATATTAATTAATAATAAAAAATATATTAAATGAACTCAAAAAGAAAACCAAAAGAAAAACTTCACCATAAAAAAGCCCCGATAGACCAAAGATCAGAGCTGGTTTACAAGAAAAAAATGAACAAAAACATAAAAATTAGCCATTATCTATGAAGGCATTAACATCGGTGTCAATATTCAGTCCAAAGGGGACATATGTGCGGATTCTATATATCCAGGCCATTTCTAGCCTGGATAATTCTCTTACCAGTGAGTTGCCTCTCCAATGGGGATCAAATTTATCAATCCCAATAAAGAGAGTGCCTTCTGGGTTACGATCATGGAATTGGTCGTAATGACTGGACACTGACTGCTTTGGGAATCCAGACCTGATATTGGTGATATGTTCACCTAATCTAACATTCATTGGTTTTTTGGTCCTGCCAATATACTGTAACCCGCACGGGCATTCTAAAAGATAAACGACACCAGTTGTACTGCACGTAATAAAAGGCTCTATCTTATGTTCTTTCAGAGTGCTTGTAGAAATAAAGGATAAGGTTTTCTTAGATTTTATCTTATTTATCTTGCAAACTGTACAATTTCTACATTGTTGGTAGCCCTTGATGTCTCGTTGAAAGAAGGACACCTTTTTCGTAGGGGGGTCAACCACATTGGGGGCTATTTTGTCCCGTAATGAGGGTACACCTCTGAAGATTACTTGAGGGTTAGTTGGTAAGAAGGTACTTATAATCCTATCACTGGACAGCAAGTGCCAGTGCTTTTTAATCAATTTTTTTATGGCATAATGTTGGTTGGAATAGGTAGTGACAAATGGCACTATGGGTCTATCCCCACCAGATCTAGCAACAGAGGTCAACAATACATTCCTATCCAATGCAGCAACTTCCTTAAAGGTATTATCCAAGATTAAAGGGTCATATCCCTTCTCCAATAGTCTAACTTTAAGTATCCCAGCTTGAGTTTCGTAATCCTTCAGGGTAGAACAATTCCTCCTCATCCTGATGAATTGGCTTTTGGGAACGGAATTTAACCAATTATCGTGGTGACAGCTTCCTATTGGAATAAATGCATTCCTGTCTGTCTTTTTGAAGTACGTTTTAGTCAAAAATGAGTCATTCTCCTTCATGATGGTAAGATCAAGAAAGTCAATAGACTCCTGACTAGCTTCAAATGACAGACATATACCTCGCTCGTTGTTATTGAGTGAGGACATAAAGGAATCAAGTTGTGGTTTGCTGCCAGTCCATAGGAGGAGGACGTCATCTATATACCTCGCCCACAATTTAATGTGGGGATGGGGATCAAGGTAGATGACGTCCTCCTCCCACTTGGCCATGAACAGATTGGCCAAGCTGGGCGCATACTTCGCGCCCATGGCAACTCCACGAATCTGTTTATAATAATTGTGGTCAAACCAGAAATAATTCTGGCCTGCAACATATTCCAATAATTCCATGAGGTAATCTTTCTGTAGTGGTAATAAATCAGAAGAGAGATCCAAGTAGTATTTGACAGCTTCTAGGCCCAAATGGTGAGGGATGATGGTATACAGAGATTGAACATCTGCTGTTACCATCCATACCCCATGATCGGCCCTTAATAAAGATAGCATATTAATAACCTGTGTGGAGTCCTTAAGGTGCGATGGCATCTTCTGAACCAGAGGCTGAAGATAATAGTCAATGTACTTGCCCACCCTGGATGTGATCGAATCTATGCCACTAATGATTGGGCGTCCAGGGGGGCAAGTGGGACTCTTATGTATTTTGGGCAAGCTGTATAAAATCGGAACCCTCGGAGCCTTCGGCACCAGACACAATTGTTCTTTATCATTGAGGATCCCCAGTTGGGAGCCCTTCTGGATCAATGTCTCCAATGTCTCTTTATATTGGATGATCGGATTGCCCGGTAAAGGAACATAGGTATCTCTATCATTGACTATTGTTTTGATTCCATCAATATAGAAGGTCCGATCCATAACTACTATACCCCCTCCTTTGTCCGCTGGATGTATAACGAGATCCTTATTTGTACATAAGGTGTCCAAGCCTATTTCTAGGTTACGGTCCATTTTATGGCCAGACACTTTAATTTTTTCCAAGTCTCTGAGCACTACATCTCTTAAGACTCTTAATGAAGGGGCCAAAGTACCAGGGGGGTTCCAAGTAGATGCATTAGCAAGTCCCGAGTGTTGTACAGTTGCTTGACTCACAGCTGTATCTCTGGATGGTAAATCAGCAAAGTAACGTCTAATGTTCACTTTGCGAATGTATTGATGAACATCCATATAGGTTTGAAACTTATTGAGTTTCCTCGGGGGGGCAAATTTAAGTCCTTTATTTAACAATGCAATTTCTGGCTGGGTTAGAACATGGGAGCTAATATTAAAAATGCCATCCCCTTTTAAGTTCTCGATTTTTTTGGGATTTGTTCTCCTCCCCCCTCTGCTCCCTCTTTTCCTTCTACCGGTCTTTTTGTTCCTTTGTTTGGTTTGGGAAAACCCCAATGTTCCCCTACATTTTTTTCCCATTGGCCTAAAGGGAAATCCCTTGAGGGTCCAAGGCGATATAGTTCATGAACCTGTCTCGCCTGTTCATAATCAACCGGGCCACTGTTGTTGGGGCCCTCACGGTCCCTTAGTGGGTAAAAGCGATTTTTGGTGTCAAAATCGCTATCATAATCAAGGTCCTCCCTTGGTCTTTCTACATAATAACGGGGATCTTGATATGATCTCTGATCCAATGGTGGACCGTATTTGTAGTAGTTACCCTGGCCTCTTCCAAGATCCCTCTCTCTCCTAGGGGAATCTCTATAATGGTGATAGTCCTGAGGACCGTTATTCCGATCTAGATTAGCCCCATAATTGTCATGTGAGGGTTTATTCCAACCAGAGTTTTTGGTCTGTGGATAGCTTTTTGAGGTACCTAATGTCCTATTAGGTGAATGATTATTCGCCTTTCTCAGCCTTTTCCCTCCTTTCTTGGAGGGTTTAGGGGTCTTTATCTGACCCCCTACGGGCACAGGATGTTGTAAATGAGTTGCTGTTTTCACTGGGCTATTATCCCCCTGTACAATAGCTTCCATTCTTGAGTTGGCCTCATTTTGCTGTTCAGCCGCCAATTTCTTTTGCCATTCAAAGACCAAACTGGCCTGGTAGTCTCCGAAATCCCTATTATATTTTTTTCTTTTTTTAATTTTTTGTTCTTTTTCTTCTTTATCAAGGATCACCAAAAGGTGAGAGGATCGTTGTTTATACTCGTCACTCTCTTTGCTTGATGCTAAAGTTTCTTTAAGTGCTTTTATCTCATTATCCAATTTTTCTAATTTGGTGTTTTTTTTTGGTTACTAAGAAACGTAAAAAACTAATTCCAGCTTCATTAAAATACCTAAACCATTCTTGTAACTCATGGTCACCATTCTGAGGGCTCACCTGCCACCTCAGACTCCTGGGGACCATGCTGAGTTTGATATAGGTGTTTAAAAACGCTATATCCCACTGAGTATGAATTTCAGTGATGGTAAGATTTTTAAGTCTGATAAAAAGACCCTTCATATCACTCTCATTGTCATCATACATTTTAAAAACATCTTCAGTGTTAACAATTTTAGCAGCCCTGTATTCAAACACATCCATTTTGTGCTAAAACAGAACCTGCTCACGGATGGACAAGGTATTTAAAATTGGGGTGATATGTTCTCTCCTACCAGCACCCATAAGTAATCTTGCTGCGGTGTTCTGAATTTGTTGGAGTCTATGCATGATCTTTTTAGGTAGGCCAAGGTACAAAGCATTACAGTAGTCCAACTGACTGGTAATTGTTGCATGGATCAGAGCGATCTTATCTGAGTCATCATCCAAATAGCAGAAAAGGGCCCGCAGGAGCTTCAGGTGGAGGTGGCATGAACTCACTACTCCACTCACCTGAGGGTCCAGAGTCAATCTGGAATCCAAGATGACCCCCAAGTCCCTCACCTGGTTGGCTACCTCAGGCGGAGCACCGAACGAGGAAGGCTACACGGGAATAGGAATGTCTATATAGTATAAGCCACCCAGCCAAGCATGCCTGACACTAAGGAAACCATTGTGACGATCAAGACCAAGGTTTTATGACAGTGATCTCTAAACTGCGGCCCTGGGGCCAGATGTGGCCCGTTGCTTGCATTTATTTGGCCCTTGGGGCACTATTCGACCAACTGACACCAATGATGGAGCACTAATCCCCCTTCTAACACCATCGAGTGGGCACTATTCTCCTATTGATATAAACAGTGGGGCACTATTCCTCCCATTAAAACCAATGATAGGGTACTGATGACAGGCATTTTCTACTCCCACTGGCCACAGTCTGCCCCCCCCCCCCCCTAAAGCCTGAAGGACAGTAAACTGACCATTTGCTTAGAAAGTTTGGAGACCTCTGTTCTATGAGATGGCAAAGTTAAAACAGGCTGATTTTGATCATTGTTCTGGTGAGTGTATGGTGATGGTGGTCCATTTAAGTGCACCAAGAAGCACTTTTCTGTGGATTGCTATGAGGTGGGTGTCACTGTGATATATCTGTGAATAATCAATCCGTCTCTAACCAGGGATAACCTTTTTTTGGATATATTATCATGTGAATTGTTGCACTTTTGTATTTATATATGGATGTTATTGTATTATATATATATATATATATATATATATATATATATATATATATATATATATATATATATATATATATATATATATATATATATATATATATATAGATATATATCTAGTAGATATAGATTTAGATACATATCTATATTGTATCCAAAATGTATCCATTTTGTATTTTTTTTAAATATCTGCTAACTGTACACTGTAGACTGGAGATACTGAGGTTAGTATCCGGAAGAAATGGTTAATCCTGTGCTGTTTTTGTTTGTGACTGACAGTAATAAAGGTCACTTTGTATTACGTGGCTTTAAGAAATTTATATCTGGCAATTAAAGAATAATCACACCCCTCGTGGGAGGGTAACCTTACCACTGATATCTCTTTACAAAGAAGAATAAAATACTTGTTCGCTCCTTGTCACTTGGACGACATTTAAGTTGCGGAAAACATTGAAAAAGCAATTATAACATGTTACCGTATAAATCATATTAGAAAAAAAGATTTGAACATAGATGTGATTGTTTGAGTTATATTTTATCTCAAATCAATCTGTGGGAGCTTGTTGCAATATATGAAATGTCAAGACAACATAAACACATAACTTCACCTACAATATCTTCCCATCAAATGTTTTGGCATCTGAAGAGCATACAACATGATATCTCAGCTTTTCTCCCTCTTGTGTCCTTTAGACATTTTTCTGTTTGTTTGTTTTTCTCCTTTGATAAAAGACAAGTGATGTTCGGAGGAAAAAAAACTTCAGTCATCTCGCTGCCTTTGAGAAACACCTGAGAGAGTGCTGCTGCTGAAATATCTGTTTAAGAGTGCTGCAGTAATTTCTGCATCAAAGCCGGCTTTTCTCCAGTTCTGCTTGATTTACCATTCATAGCCTGATTTACAGTTTCAGATGATATACAAAGGCTTTCCTATTTGCAATGTAGTTGTTGTACTTTCTGATAGCAGTGTTGCTGCTTTTGTATATTGCACCCCGAAGCTTCCATATCAATGTATTCATGCATTTTTATTTCAAACACTGACATCCAAATAACAAAATACTCATAAAAACATCAGGCAGGTCTGTCAGAATAAAACATGTACATTTTGCTTTGCATCGGTGTGAAATACTGGTTAGTATTACACTGTGTTATTATAATTTTCTTAAATGATGGTTTTATTTTCCTGCATTTCTTAAATATTCTTGCTGACTTCTCTTTCTGAAAATACTATTTGTTTGGTTTACATGCTGATCAATTGGCTTCAGTACTTTCAAAATGACTGATCTGCAACAATTGCTATATGGTAAAAAGTGTACTAACACCTGACCATCTCATGTGTTGGACATCTCATTCAAAAACATGTTTATTAATCCATAGTTGGCACCCATTTGAGACTTTAAAGCAGAACTCCAGCCTTACTTTTTCTCCATACTCATCTTCTGCATTCTCTTCAAACTTGCATCACCACAATATACCCCTATCTTGGGTCCCCCTTCATTTCCTTCATGAATAGCTTACATTTTTCAATTCTTTCTGCTCCTAAAAAATACTGTTGTTGCCCGCCTCTCAAAGCTATTGGCTTTCTTGGTCACCAATCATTTTGTTCCCTAAGCTTTATATAAAATAACACATCTTCAGCTCCTTTTAGATTTGTGCAAAGTCTTTAACTGTGCAATCTGCTGATCAGTCGTTTCAAATAAAGCAAATCAAGTTGAAGAAACAAATCAAGCAATTACTTTAAAGTGATTGTAAAGGCAGAAGCTTTTTTTATCTTATTATATGCATTAGGATAAAAAGCCTTCTGCATGCAGTAAGCTCCCCTCAGCCCCCCTAATACTTACCTGAGGTCCCTCTAGGTCCAGCAATGTAGCAGGAGTGTCTCGGCTGCCCGGGCTTCCCTCGTCATTGGCTGAGACAGCAGAGCAGCGCCATTGGCTCCCGGTGCTGTCAATCAATCAGTCAGGCAATGAGGAGAAAAAGGGGGTGGGGCCAGGTCGAGGCTCCATGACTTAATGGATACAGGGAGCTGTGACTTGGCTGGGGTGTCCCATAGCAAGCTGCTTGCTGTGGAGGCACTCAACAGGAGGGAGGGGGCAGGAGTACTGAAGAGGCACCCGAGTAGAGGAGGTCCGGGCTGCTCTGTGCAAAACCATCACACAGGGCAGGTAAGTATAACATTTTTATGTTTTTTTTTTACTTACACATGATTGGATAATTGAAGTAAACAATATTTACTAAGCTCAACAAGTATTTACTTTTTTCACTTCAGTTTTGTTCTGGCAATCTGCCTTTGAGTTCATAAGGTTTCTTATAAAACTATTGCCGCATTATCTAGTAAAGTATATAAATGTGGCTAGAAATAACGTTGCACTAAATTAAGGTGTATGTAAAGCTAAAACTATATTTTTCAAGATTTGGATATAAAAAAAAATAGAAAAAACACGATAAAGGTTTTTTTCTATTCTATTCAAATTATTTGGCTTAACACACAGCCTAAAGGTGCACTGGTCTAGCATTCAGAAAAGGTTATAACTGAATTCCCGGAATGGGACAAATTCAAACTTTCCAGTGGGGTTACCCCACATTGCAAGGGTTAAATGCTCATTTAATCTAGGGTGCATAGATAAGGTGTATTACTTACCTTATTCCTGGTTCTGGCAGGCTTACTCAATGCATGCAACCAGTCTCTCGCAGAACTGTCTTTAAAAAGCTTTGGGCCATGGATGCTTGCTAGGCTTCTCAAATACATTGCAGAATTAACAGCCCTGTACTATGCAAAATTATGCCACATATAAGAGCTGCCGGCCAAGTTAAAGATTTGAAGTAGTACACACGTAGACTAAGCAAGCAACCTTTGCAGTGCACAAGTCCCATTGCATAGGTAGATTTTGTTTCAATCATGGCAATCAGATTTGGAGCTTTTGCGTAGTGTAATAATTCTCCTCTTAGCGTTGTTGGATACTCCCCACAGCAGTGACCTTCCTGCACTACAGGGATGAGAGATTGCAGCTGCAACTGTGAAGGCAAAATCTTAGGCACCAGACCACACTGCATGTAAGTCCCACCGGTAGGCTTACTGTGTACAGCCATGGCCAAAAGTTTTGAGAATGACACAAATACTAATTTTCACAAAGTCTGCTGTCTCAGTTTTTGAGATGGGAAATTGCATATACTCCAGAATGTTATGAAGAGTGATCAGACGAATTGCAATTAATTGCCAGGATCATCTCCTAAAGAGGATTCAGCTGCGGGATCGGAGTGCCACCAGTGCAGAGCTTGCTCAGGAATGGCAGCAGGCAGGTGTGAGCGCATCCGCACACACAGTGAGGCAAAGACTTTTGGAAGATGGCCTGGTGTCAAGAAGGGCAGCAAAGAAGCCACTTCTCTCCAAAAAAAAAACATCAGGGACTGATTGATCTTCTGCAGAAAATATGGTGAATGGACTGCTGAGGACTGGGGCAAAGTCATATTCTCCGATGAGGCCTCTTACCGATTGTTTGGGGCATCAGGAAAAAGGCTTGTCCGGAGAAGAAAAGGTGAGCGCTACCATCAGTCCTGTGTCATGCCAACAGTAAAGCACCCTGAGACCATTCATGTGTGGGGTTGCTTCTCATCCAAGGGAGTGGGCTCACTCACAATTTTGCCCAAAAACACAGCCATGAATAAAGAATGGTACCAAAACACCCTCCAACAGCAACTTCTTCCAACAATCCAACAACAGTTTGGTGAAGAACAATGCATTTTCCAGCACATGGAGCACCGTGCCATAAGGCAAAAGTGATACTGTAACTAAGTGGCTCGGGGACCAAAACGTTGACATTTTGGGTCCATGGCCTGGAAACTCCCCAGATCTTAATCCCATTGAGAACTTGTGGTCAATCCTCAAAAGGCGGGTGGACAAACAAAAACCCACTAATTCTGACAAACTCCAAGAAGTGATTATGAAAGAATGGGTTGCTATCAGTCAGGAATTGGCCCAGAAGTTGATTGAGAGCATGCCCAGTAGAATTGCAGAGGTCCTGAAAAAGAAGGGCCAACACTGCAAATACTGACTCTTTGCATAAATGTCATGTAATTGTCGATAAAAGCCTTTGAAATGTATGAAGTGCGTGTAATTATGTTCCACTACATCACAGAAACAACTGTAACAAAGATCTAAAAGCAGTTTAGCAGCAAACGTTGTGAAAACTAATATTTGTGTCATTCTCAAAACTTTTGGCCACAACTGTATAGCTGGTTGTAGACACAGTCCCTGCTATTAGGCCATGCCCCTCTGAAATGTTTCACCCCTATTAGGGCTTAATCAAAGAGATAAGGGTTGTATGGGCTGGACATTTAAACCCATCAGTTAATCATGGAATTAAAAACACCTACGTCAATACAAACCCTATTACATAATCCAAAATACATTCCATGTGTGTTGCAACAGTGAGGGATCATGCTGCTTGCACTCCCCTTTCTGTCCTTGTAGTCATTCACAATACTCTTATGCCACGTACACACGATCGGATTTTCCGTTAGAAAAACCTTGGATCGTTTTTTCCGACGGAATTCCGCTCAAGCTTGGCTTGCATACACACGGTCACACAAAAGTTCTCTGAACTTTCGTCCATTAAGAACGCGGTGACGTACAACACTACGACAAGCCGAGGAAGTTCAATGGTTCCGAGCATGTGTCGTATTGTTTCCTAGCATGCGTCGGAATTGTGCGCGTCGGAATTGCTACAGACGATCGGATTTTGCAATATGAATTTTTCCGTCTGAAAATTTGAGAACAAGCGATCAATCTTTTGTTGGCGGACATTTCGACAGAAAAAGTCCGATGGAGCATACACACGGTCGGAATTCCCATTCAAAAGCTCACATCGGACTTTTGCTGTCGAAATTTCCGATCATGGGGCATTAGGATTACTTTTACAGAATTCATTCTGTAAATGAAGAATTCTTGACAGAAACATTATCCTCCATTTATGTAATATTGGGTATTATATGCCCCAAAAAAACTAGACTTCAGTTTAAAGAAGACCTTTTTTGAGTTTCCTTTTGAGTTTGCTTTGATTCTCTCTAGTTACATACTTTTTCGTGGACATGACTGAAAATGAAAATTGAGACAGGCAGGGAACTAGTATTTTCAGAAGGATATCCACATTCCATATTACTGTCATGACATTAGCTATGACAATGCATTAAAAATAAATTACATTTAAAAAAAGCGCTAATAAGTGCTACAGTGCCTTGAAAAAGTATTCATTCCACCTGAAATGTTACAACCAAAAAGGTAAATGTATTTTATTGGGATTTTATGTGATAGACCAACACAAAGTGGTACATAATTGTGAAGTGGAAGGAAAGTGATAAATAGTTTTAATTTTTTTTTTACAAATAAATATCTTAAAAGTGTATCGTGCATTTGTATTCAGCCCCCTATACTCTGATACCCCTAACTAAAATCTAGTGGAACCATTTATCTTCAGAAGTCACCTAATTAGTAAATAGAGTCCACCTGTGTGTAATTTAATCTCAGTATAAATACAGTTTTTCTGTGAAGCCCTCAGTGGTTTGTTAGTGTATAGAATAAACAGCAACATGAAGACCAATAAACACATCAGACTGGTCAGGGCTAAAATTGTGGAGACCTTTGAAGCAGGGTTAGGTTATAAAAACATATCCCAAGCTTTGACCATCTCATGGAACACTGTACATTCCATCATCAAAAAATGGAAAGAGTATGACACAACTGCAAACCTACCAAGACATGGCCGTCCACCTAACCTAACAGGCCGGGCAAGGAGAGCAATAATCAGAGAAGCAGCCAAGAGGCCAATGGTAACTCTGGAGAAGCTGCAGAGATCCATAGCCCAAGTGGGGGAATCTGTCAACAGGACAACTATTAGGCCCCATACTCACGACCAAACATGTCTGCTGAAACTGGCCCGCGGACCAGTTTCAGCAGACATGTTTGGTCGTGTGTAGTTACGAGCGTACAGAATTTCACCGTACATTTGCCCGCCGGGCCGTTTTTCAGCAGACATTTATTTGCAAACTTGTTTTAAAACCGTCCGCTCAAATCCTGTCCGAACGGACATGTTTGGTGGTGAGTACAAAAACCAACGTACAAAAACCCCGCGCATGCTCAGACTAAATGAGGCCACGGGAGCGCTCGTTCAGGTAAAACTCACGTTTGTTTGGGATATGGCACATTCGTCACTAGAAAGATTAATTCTAGCAATAGAACACTGAAGCAAACCACACAATAAACAACACTTGATGCCGTCATTTTATTCATTCTTCTCTTGCTATAAATAATCAGTTATTTAGCTCATGTTATTTCAACTGAGTTGTTCCATACTGAAAAGTGACATTTGTTAGCTGTGATGTAGTAAGATTTTAGCAATCTTTTATTGGCCCGACGTATCATATTTTTAGTGGTCCTCCACATGTATATTTTTTTGCTTTTAATGTTTAATGTTTATCTTTCCCACTTTATTTATGTGTTTATAGTTATGTCACCATTTAGAAATTTTTATTAGCAAATTGTTAGGATTTTGCATTTGTTTGTATATTTCCCTGGATTATTTTGAAGGTTGTTTAAATTGTCTACCATGTTGGCACACCAAATGCCCCCCCCCCCCCCACATGAGTTAGTGAATATTTTAGATGAAACATTTTATTTGTTTGTAATGTTTTATGCCTAAAATAATACCCACAGTATTCCAAACAATAGGCACGTTTTTAAATTCAAGAAAAAGGCTTTTATTTTAGCAAATGATAAAAAGGAACAAAAACAGAATGGCAGCACTTGAACAGCTAGCAAAATACATGCAAACTTGCATTGTCAAACATGGTGAAGGCTAAACTAGCCAACCTCAGGAGGCACACAAACTAAAATCTGAAGCAGCAGCACATAACCAAAGGAACCCAAGCTGTGGTAGTCCAAACAAGATGCCATTTGTGGGGGATCAAATGGAAGGCAGGGCATCAACGTCTCCTCTTCCTTGCAACCTTCCTTCCAGGCTGCCTTACAGCGGGTCTTCCCTGGGCCCTTGCAGGTGGGGATGATGTGGCAGCAGGAGTATGATGTTCAGCAAGCCGGGCTGGATCACATAGCCCAGTGTCTTTGGTCAGCAGCTCCCTCTGCATCCACCAAAGGGCCTGGTTGATGATGCCCTTGGCCAATTGCCTCTGCTCCTCCGTGCCTTTATTCAGATCATGTGCCACGGAGGCACTGTAGGCCTCAGTGGGGTTGAGGGGGGCCCTCATGATGGCACTCGCCTCCTTAATCATTTGGAGGCTGGCTTCCTCCACTGCCCCCAATTTCTTCTTACGGCCTGGTGGCCTAATATAAAGGGGAGGAGCCTGGCTGGTGGTGCTTGTCCTGGGGAGCTGCTCAACGCCACTGGGCCCGGCCTCCTCCTGGCTGCCACTGACCCCTTCGGCCTGGCTGTCAGTGAGGAGAGGATCTGCCACCTCCTGGCTGGTCTCTTCTTCCTGTGTAAAAAAAAGGGACATGTTGTAATATATTTCGAAATATAATCACTCACATTTTCATGCTTGAATCTTCTTTTTTTCATTGAATTTAAACTTGAAAACAGACTTACCCTCTGACCCCTGCAGTTGTCATCCCTGACACCTATTTGTTTGCCCACCACTTTTCATTTTTGCTTCCCAGCTTGTATTTTATTAACCAATATCAAGTCAAGAATCAAACAATAATTAATATTATTCCATAAATAGTTATGAAACTACTATACCTCATCATCGTAGAGGCGCAGATCTGCCTCTCTGTCAGCCAGGCCCTCTTCATCCGACTCTGCAGGGCTGTGGTGATCTGGGGAAGTCCCGCTGGGAGGTAGCGTGGAGGGAAGGTTGGGATTCAGACTTGACATTGATGGCCTGCCTTCCAGTTGATCCCGCAAAAATGACATCTGGCTGTAATACCATAGCTTGGGTTCCTTTGGTGGTCTTGCTGCTGCTCCAGATCTTAGCTGCTTTTGGTGAGCTTTGTACGCTCTCCTATATGTGCCCCTGAGGTTGGCAAGTTTATCCTTCACCATGTTGGCACTGCATTCTGGCACCCATGTTCTCATGTATGCTGCTAGCTGTTCAAGTGCTGCCGCTCGTACGTCCTTGTTGTGGTAGGTGGGCTGCTTTGAATCCCACAGGATGGGCATTTCCCTAAATTTATCCAGCAAGTGCTGGATAATCTCTTGGGTCTGCAGGAGATCCATTGGTAAATGTTGATTGTTAAAATTTTATTCTAGATTACAAAAATAACAAGAAACCAAAAACATGATTAAAAAAATGCTCACCATTTACATTGATAGAATCTGTTGTTAAAAAATTAGGACCTATATAGAAATACAAACACAGTGTCTCTTGTTTACAAAATGCTGGCCAGCTCGGCCCCATTGGTTGGCTGTAGCTAACATTTTTTTATTACATGCCGCCCCTTTGGTTACATTGCAGGAAATAATAGAAATGTACAACCATACACAATTATTACAAATGACAGCATTCATCAAGGCACTATTGCATGTGTAGATATCCTGCCCCTCAGCATTGATTACCTGAAAGAAACTTCCTAATGACCTCTGTCCAACCAACACAGAACAATACTTGGCCTGATCTGAATACACCCTACATAATTACTAATGAGTCACAGCATTTTGGCCATCTCTATTTTGTGATGTCTCCAAAAGCATTTGGGTACGAAAATCACATTCTGGTATCCAAGAGACATAATAGCTTAATCAAACTGTGCAACCAACAGACCAAACCCCCATCCCATGGCTCTACATTTTATAGCCCGCTGCTGATCCCATGTTTAAATTTCTTACCTGCCTCTCTCCAAATCCTCGTTTGTTACGCTCGATGAATGAACACGTAACCTACGTAATCACGTCAAGCGCCTTTTATCCACTCCGCGTATGTATGAAACGCCGCCCTCGTCACCTTTGCCATGCCCCTAATCAATTGAAAAAGTAAATATGGCGTTAACTGTGTAGGTTCTGGAATCGCGCGAATATTCTCCACGTAACCTACGTCAATACGTTGTTGGCATTCGCGACACTCCGCATATGCAAGAATCCCCGCCCTCATCTCCGCCCATGATGGGACATTTCCTCGTTTCCACGCCCCTAATCTCTGTGGGAAGGAAAGATGGCGATGTCACACGAGCGGGCACGGAGCTCTCATGGCGCAAGTGAAGGGACAGAGGCAGGACCGTCCCGATCCAGGCCTAAAAGATATAAAGCCACTAATATGGCGTTTGAAGAAATGGTGGAGTTGGTTTACATCATGAGGAGGAAGGATTATGATGGTGAATGTGGGCCCTACAAAACACCGAACCGTAGAAAGTCACACATAATGGACAAGGTGGCAAGGAGAATGAGGAGAATGTTTGGTGTCACCAGGTCCAAGGAGCAACTCCGGAAGCGTTGGTCCGATTTAAAATTGGGGGAGCCACATCACATGAAGAAGATCCTCAAAATTCTGCGTAAAAGTAAGTCCATATTATTTAAGGGGGGGGGGAATGTCTGCAATAATGTGTTGACATGTAGTTTTTTAC
The DNA here is from genome assembly GCF_905171775.1 of Rana temporaria. Classification (NCBI taxonomy): domain Eukaryota; kingdom Metazoa; phylum Chordata; class Amphibia; order Anura; family Ranidae; genus Rana; species Rana temporaria. The sequence goes on from NC_053489.1 coordinate 509,263,580, forward strand.
ATCTGCCTCCTTGGCCTGCTTGTACTTTTGAACCTGTGTAGATACTGTATTGTGTTTATGTCAAATAACAACCTTAAACAAATTTTGTGAAATAGTAAACACGCGTAATATGACATTGTTTTGCAAAAAAGCGAGGTGAGTCCAGGAACAACACACCTGGACATGGCTGACTGGCCCCAAACTTTGTTTTCAAACATTGTTGAATAGCAAAATCACAGAAATTAAATTGAGTGAATGTGACAGGCAAACAAGATTCATTCTCCAAAATGCAAATAAAGATGATGTTTTAACATCTGGAAATGCAAAGCACCTGTGTCTCAACAATCAAAGGATATTTATTTGGAGGGTCGACGAGAATTAATGTTTTGGGGGGACATCCATTTGTGTCACTTCTTAGCAAAAAAGGGGCAGGATCAGAGCTTGGCCTAGAACTACGCCAAAAATGGAGGATTGCTGAAAGACTAAACAAACAAAAATCATCATATCGTCTATGCAATGTGTGCGATTTATGATATCCAATATCAGTGTGCTGATGAGTATACCTTTTTGTTTTTTCTTATTTCTTATAGGGGAAAGAAGACGCCAGCAATTGGAGGAGGCAGAGAGGGCCAGACACCCCCAAAATCAAACACCTCCACATGTTGAGGAGGAGGAGGCTGTGGAAGGAAGAGAGGAGGATGTGGAAGGAAGAGAGGAGGATGTGGAAGGAAGAGAGGAGGAAGACTTAACTCTGGATTTCGAATTTGGTGAAGATGAGGCGGAACTTGACGAAGCAGAATTGCGTGATTTTGAAGGGGTAGTGATGGATAAAGAAGGAGTTATGGAAGAAGATGGAGGAGTCGTGGATGATGAGGGGGAGGTGGTGGAAGAAGGAGGAGTCGTGGAGGATGAGGCTGAGGTGGTGGAAGAAGGAGGAGTGATAGAAGATGAAGAAATTGGGGATGTGGAAATTATCAGGCCATCAGGTCAGTGTCACCCCAACATTAATAGGGCCAAACATATGCAGATAGGCCGGAAACTCTTTACATATTTTGAATGCCAATTTGTTTGTTTTTAGGGGATGAAGATGGTGTAGCACATTTTTCACGTGCAAGTGCTTCAATAATTGTACAGCAAGTAATGGAGTGCAGCACGGAAATGGACATTATGCGGGAAAGGATGGTCGTCATGGAGCAGAATGTGCGAAATGTCATCTCAGAGTGCAGCACGGAAATGGACAACATGCGCCAAAGGATGCTAGTCATCGAACAGAATTACAAAAATATCATTGACATGATGGGCCGTGTCAAAGACTGAAACACAAAAGCCCATCCCCCGCCCATCCCCCGCCCACAAAACAATTTTTAATTTTTGTACTTTATAATACGCCAAAATTTCTAAATGCACACACAGTGTGCCAATATGTGCTATCTGCCATCACAGACTATCTATTGTCTGTGCTTTGTGGGTACAAACCCCTCCTCGATCCTCAAGTAGTTGAGAGGAAGAAGGGTTTGCTCCCACAAAACACAGACATTGATCACCCATGATGTCAGATAGCACATGTGGCCATTTGTCTGTTTAACCAATGACATTTGGCGATTTATCACTGAATGTGTGCATTTTGAAATTTTGGCGTGTTCCAGTGTGAAAGCACACCATCCATGACTGACTGCTGTTCTTTTTTTATATTTTGGTTTGGTGTTGATCTTTTTTTGTTTGTAAATGTTTACAGTTTCAGATCACACAACGAACAAGAAATCTCACCTAAAGATATAAGTTAACTAATTATCTTGAAAAAAGATAATATTTTTTGGTTGTGTTAAAATTATTGTAAAAAATATATACACAAACAAATACAAAGCAAAAAATATTTTAGTAGAAAAACAATACCCAAACATTTCTAAATGTAAATAAATGTCTTCTTTAAAAAAAATTAAAATTAGAAAAATGCAAAAAATTTTTTTTTTAAAAATATAACCAAAAATAAAAAACATAGACATTAGTCTGGGTTATTGAAAAACAAAATAAATAAAACCTTGAATTTTGAACAAAAGTATAAAAAATATATGTTTAGAAATGTATATATATATATATATATATATATATATATATATATATATATATATATATATATATATATATATATATATATATATATATATATATATATATATATATATATATATATATATATAGAGAGATAGAGATAGATATATAGGAGACAAGCCAAACAATTATGGCGTATAGTTTCAGTGAAATTATTATTACATTGTGTTTAGATCTGTATTATTGCTAATCACTGTCAATAAAGAAAAAATAAAAATAAATTATAAGCCAATATTTTCTCAAAAAAATAAACATTTCTTGTAGAAAAATGACTAAAATTAAAAAAATCAGTTGTGACATCAAAAGCAGAAAAATGAGTGGCTTCTTATTTCTAGACTCAATACCCAGTTTGTAGATGAGTGAATAATGTGCAAATGTGGTTAGTTAATACATCTGAGTAAGTAAATTTGGCACTAAAAGTGCACTATTTTTGGAGAGAACCTGGAAGACAGAAAAATAGAGAAAAAGCAGTAATGACAAACAACTGTATAAAGTCCAATGGTCTAATTATTTATTAGTTCTGAGAATATTCCTTTCTTTTGGGGGCCGAATTAGAAAGAAATAATATGATCTGGCATAGCAATGGCCCCCCGACCCATGAAGTACTCAACATATTTGTCGCGTACCTCACGAGCAGATTGGGGGGCCAAGCCAGCGCGACCAGTGTCCAGGCCAGGAATGTTCTCTGAGGGTAGTCCTGCCTCAGAGCCCATGGAGGCTAGGTACGTCTGGGAATGCCTGCGTAGAAAATTGTGCAAAATGCAGCAGGCAAATATAATGGTGTTCAATTTATATTCCGCCAAATGTATCGATGTCAGGAACAGGCGGAACCGGTTGGAGAGTATCCCAAAGGCATTCTCGACTACCCTCCGAGCCCTGGCCAACCGAAAATTAAACACACTCCTCTCTGAGGTGAGGGTCCTCTGGGGAAAAGGCCGCATTAGGTGAGGTCCAAGGCCGAAAGCCTCGTCCGCTAGGAACACAAACGGAAGTCCTTCCACATTATCTTCATCTGGTGGCAATGCCAGACCACCAGTTTGGAGACGATCATAGAAATCAGTCCGTGAGAACACTCCCCCATCTGACATCCGGCCATTCTTCCCCACGTCCACATATAGAAACTCATACTGTGCCGACACCACCGCCATCAACACGATACTATGATAACCCTTGTAGTTATAATAGAAGGACCCCGAGTGGGGTGGGGGCACAATGCGGACGTGTTTCCCATCTATTGCTCCACCGCAGTTAGGAAAATCCCACCGCTCGGAAAATTGGGAAGCCACAGACTGCCATTCCTGTGGTGTGGAGGGTAGCTGTGGGGACAAACAAAAAAAGAGATTTAGTACTTTGGCACATAAACATTGCAAACATAATCCTACAAGCATCCTTGTGCAACTTTACATTTTTAAAATAGCATTTGCAAATTATGAAGGGAGAATTTCGGGGCACAAATAGATAGGCCCATTTAATTAATAAGAGACTCCACAGCCCTCTGATGGGGACAAAAACACTTTTAAGGGGGGGTGGGGGGTGTTTAAACTGTTTTTAGAAAACAAAACCCAAAAAATATAAAGTGGCAAGGTGGGGGTTGGCCAGAAGATAGCATGCTGGACAGGTTAATATTGGGTAAGATCCAAATATGCAGGTAGGCCAAAATAAAAAGAACATGTAAAAGCTGATATCAACATGCATAGGGAGAAAAGGGAACGTTAGTTAAACACAAAGCATATCTGGGACTAAAAAAAAAATGTTAGTTGCCAACATTATTAAAGACACATTGTGAGGTTAAAATGAGGAAACTTACCTTCATATACTCCTCGTGCATAACTTTAATGATGGCAGCACACGTGTCCGGTATGATGACCCCAAGCGCCTGCGGAGAGATGCCTGTCGAGAACTTGAGGTCCTGCAGGCTCCTCCCAGTCGCCAGGTACCGCAACGTGGCAATAAGCCTCTGCTCGGCCGTGATGGCTTGGCGCATCACAGTGTCCTGCCTCATGATATAGGGGGACAGAAGTTCCAGCAGACTGTTGAATACGGGGTCCGTCATGCGGAGAAAATTCCTATAGTCATTAGGATTATTCTCCTGGATTTCCCTAAGCAGAGGCATATGTGAGAACTGGTCACGCTGGCGCAACCAATTCTTGGTCCAGAAACGCCTCCGCCCCCTGTTTCTGGCCAAAGTACTGGAATAATGAACATATCCAGCAGCCATCCCATAAACAGCACCAACTCGCGAAAATTGACGCTGCTGCTCCATCATGGCTTCAAACCGGCCGGCTGGTCAGTCAAGAACACACTCCAACAGAAAGCACAATCAAATCCAGCGGTACCTGCAAAGAACGCACGACACACAGATACGAACGCACAGTACGAATCTGCAAAGCAGAACGAACTGCACGCCTGTACCCGAATGCCAACTACGTACCCACAAGCACACGCACTGAACGAGAAAATACTACCTGCTAAAGCCTGGAGACCGAGAAGCGCGAATCAGCTCTAACCAAACCTTCACTAACACGAGCAAAGCCGTAACTAGCAAAAGCGGAACAGAGGGCGTCGCCATTGACTTTGGCCTTTCCCTTTATAGTGACGTCAAACGTGGATTACGTGCACGCGTTCAAGTCCGCAGGGAAATATGGTCCGCTGGTGTGTACAAGCCAGCGGGCCAAATGAAAAAACAGCCTTGTACGCCGGAAACAGCCCGTCGGACATTTCGAGCGAACATGTTTGGTCGTGAGTACTCGGCCTAAGTCGCGCACTCCACAATTCTGGCCTTTATGGAAGTTTTTGGTCTAAGAAGCAAAATGCTATGTGTGGCGGAAAACTAACACTGCACATTCCCCTGAACACACCATCATGTTGTGGGGATGATTTTCCTCAGTGGGGCCAGGGAAGCTGCTCTTAGTTGATGGGAAGGTGGATGGAGCCAAGTACAGGGCAATCTTATAAGAAAACCTGTTAGGCCTCGTACACACAGACCGTTTTCAGCGTACATACCCGCCCGGAGATTTCTGTATGATGGCTGTACACACCATCATACAGAAATCCGCGCGTACACGATACGCGATGACGAGGCCGCGCCGTCGCCGCGACGATGACGCGGTGACGTGCGCGGCCCTGGAAGTTCAATGCTTCCACGCATGCGTCGAAATCATTGGACGCATGCGAGGGATGGCGGCTGCTCGGACATGTACGGTAGGTCTGTACAGACGATTCCAGCGGGCATGTTTCTAAGCAAGTTTAGAAACATTTGCCCGCTCGAAAACGGTCTGGCGGGCAAATGTACGCTGGAATCCTGTCCGCTCGGCTGTATAGACGACCGAACATGTCTGCTGAAACTGGTCCGCGGACCAGTTTCAGAAGACATGTTCGGTCGTGTGTACGGGGCCTTAGAGTCTGCAAAAGACTTGAGACTAGAGCGGAGGTTCATCTTACAGCAGGACAATGACCCTAAACATGCAGCCAGAGCTGTAATGGAATGGTCTAGATCAGTGTTTCTCAACTCCAGTCCTCAAGGCGCCCCAACAGGTCATGTTTTCAGGATTTCCCTCAGATGAAATGGCTGTGGTAATTACTAAGGCAGTGAAACTGATCAAAATAATGGAAAGCCTGAAAACATGACCTGTTGGGGTGCCTTGAGGACTGGAGTTTAGAAACACTGGTCAAGATCACAGAATATTCATGTGTTAGAATGCCCAGTCAAAGTCCAGACCTAAATCCAATTGAGAATCTGTGGCAAGACTTGAAAATTGCTGTTCACAAATGCTCTCCATCCAATCTGACAGAGTTCGAGATATTTTTTAAAGAAGAATGGGCAAAAATGTCACTATCTAGATGTGCAAAGCTGGTAGAGACACACCCAAAAAGACTTGAAGCTGTAATTGCACCGAAAGGTGGTTCTACAAAGTATTGATTCAGGGGGGGGGGGGGCTGAATACAAATGCATGCCACACTTTTCAGATTTTTTTGTAAACAATTTTGAAAACAATTTAGAATTTTCCTTCTACTTCATTGTTACTTTGTTTTGGTCTATCACTAAAATCCCAATAAAATACATTTACATTTTTAGTTGACAAGACATGAAAAAATGTGGAAAATGTCAAAGGGTATGAATACTTTTTCCAGGCACTCTATATACACATTATATAATATAATTAAATAAAGTGCAGTGCTGCAGTAAATACAACTCAATCTGAATAAATAACAAAAATTCCCTTGTGGGCTGAGAAATGCTTATTATCTCTCAATAAAATCTTCTAATTTCCAGCCTATGTAACAATATACATATATAATATTCACAATTATTATTTTAAAGAATTCAAACTATAAACCATAATTTCTCAGTGTGAAATACCAGTCCGTGTATATATAGAACAGTCGAGTTCCAGTGCTCAGAAAGAGATAGGAGCTCAGTATTACAGTATAGACTTTATCCAAAGTGTTTCACCCCTCTGTGTGCGCTCACCTCTGTTGTTGACCCATAAATACTTAGAGGTCAGATATGCTCCTTCCCAAGAGAATAATTTAAAGGGGTTGTAAAGGTAAAACAAATTCCCTAAGGAGCTTCCTTTACTTTAGTGCAGTCCTCCTTCACTTACCTCATCCTTCGATTTTGCTTTTAAATGTCCTTATTTTTTCTGAGAAATCCTCACTTCCTGTTCTTCTGTCTGTAACTCCACACAGTAATGCAAGGCTTTCTCCCTGGTGTGGAGAAAGCCTCTTGAGGGGGAGGGGGCTAGCAGGAGAGTCAGGACGCCCACTAACACACAGCTCCTTTCTCTATCTGCAAAGTAAAGAGCGTCCTGACTGCACTAAGGTAAAGGAAGCTCTTTAGGGAATTTGTTTTACCTTTACAACCCCTTTAAATTATTCTCTTGGTTAAACACTATGCGAGTTTGTTTCTTAGTTTGGGGTGCTAAAGCTATCAATCTTTATCTGCAATATTGGAGCCTTCAGCACTGATGGAACGTGTTTTGTATAGTCAAGCTATATTGGCCATATTTGTTTATTGCAGGTGAGAGTATGGGTTCCTTGTCCCTTTCAAAGGAAGTGAAAGAGCCAATAAGCATTGATTAAAAAGGGATGGTCAACGTTGTGAGGATAGGGAATAACTCCCTGGAGGAAAGGCAAAAGTGCAGAGGAATGGGGCAGGGACATTATACAAAAATAAAAAAATAAAGTGGAGGATAGAAAGATAAGGGAAGTAGTTTTACGCATCATTGGAAATTTGGCTAGGTAAACGTATCCAATAAAGAAAATGTGTTAAGTAGGCCACAGTTCTAGGTAGTATCAAAATTGGGACACCCAAATTGGCAGAAAAATTGTGGGGTACATGAACTACATTACCACCAATGAGGGAAATTGAACTTACAGTGAGCACTGCTCCGGATTACCACCAAGAAAAAAAAAAGGATATACTTATTAAAACATTCCTTCTAGTGTAAATAATTTAGATACTAAGATGTGGTGTGATAGTATAATATTATCATTGTTCAGGTATGAGAAAATATTATGAACAGTAGGAAAGTATTTTTCATATACCCATTATGATAACAGGTTTGTGATAGGATGGGCAAGCTATGAGACTAAGGTTAGAAAGCAGAAGCATGAAAAGTGAAGGTATGCTTAACCACTTGTATAAGGGGGGGAACTAATGCGCAAAACCACTCTAACCAAGGGCACTAAAAGCTGAATATTAAAATAATATAAAATCAAGTAAGAAATTAAAAACAGCAGCCACTACTAAAAGGTGATCACACACCGAAGATCATATGATCCTGACGCGTTGCGTGGCTGATCGACGCCACTTAGTCATAGGATGACTAAGTGGCGTCGATCAGCCACGCAACGCGTCAGGAAGGAGGAGAGCCGTCGGTGACGTCATCTCCGCTCCTGGCCGAGAACGGAGACCTGCTGAGATCGTAATCACACTGCTGTTGTCATCTGTATGCTGATTGCAGTCATTTTAATTGTAAGTGCTACATTACTTGTATTAAAACCGTGTTTACCTACTACACTATGGGGATTCTACTGTGCTTTCATTGAGTGCCATTCTGGGAGCGATCTGGGGGATCTGCGGCCGGTTGATTGGAGCAGCGGGGCTGACCTGGAGACACAGATCTGCAGTTGAATCTGCTGGGCTTTTGACATCATTACAGGCTCATTATAGCCTTGTTTAAGGTGAGAGGCTAGCATTACTATATATTGGAGTTTGGTCTGCACAACTACACTAAGTGATCGTGCGGTGGATTGCAGCATTATTTTTCAAGCACTATTGCACTTTGGGGAATATTCAATCAAGCACTTTATTACCGGACTTTGTTTTGGAGCACTGTGCACTTTGGAAATTTTATTGAAACACTGCTATTTTTGAACACTTTTATTTATACAGCACGTGATTGTGCACTTATAGACTTTTTTTGCATATATTATTTATTGGTATTATATATTGATTATATATTTATTATTTTACCTTTTTCACTATTTATTATATATTTTCATTACATTTTTGCACTGGACTATCTTCACCCATTAAGGGGTTTTCACTTTATATATTTATTCTTCACAAATATTTTTTGATGACCGAAAAATTATTTTTAGTCAATCATATACCTTGGATATTCATTATCTTCACGTTATCCATCCCTCTCATCATGGCTGTTGATGTATGGTGGGATATAAGGAATTAGGAGTGGAACACGTTTTAATTGGATACATTGGTCAGGCATTTACATTTATGTGCGTTTATTTATATTGACCATTTATTTCTTTCTTATTGGCAAGCGCCACTACACCCCCTCTTTTTCATATGCTTAACCACTTCCCGACCAGCCGTCTTCATTATACTGCGGCAGGTCGGCAAGATCCTGCAAACCGTCGTAGCTGTACATTGGTCGCTTTAAGAGGGCCACGTATGATCACAGGCATGAGAGGTTGAACAGAGACAAAACCCTGTTCTGTGAGGAGAGGAGAGGCAGATCATAAGATCCTACTGGCTAGAAACCATGATATGTCATTTCCTCCAGTCAATCCCAGCTCCCTACAGTTAGAACACACACTAGGGAACACAGTTAACCCCTTGATCGCCCCCTAGTGTTAACCCCTTCCCTGCCAGTGACATTTACACAGTAATTAGTGCATTTTTATAGCACTGATCGCTGTGTAATTGTCAATGGTCCCAAAAACGTGTCAAAAGTAATCGATTTGTCCGCCATAATGTTGCAATCCCAATAAAAATCGCAGATCGCTGCAGTTACTAGTAAAAAATAATAATAATAATAAAAATGCCATAAATCTTTCCCCAATTTTGTAGACGCCAAAACTTTTGCGCAAACCAATCAATATACGCTTATTGCGATTTATATTACCAAAAATATGTAGAAGAATATTGAGAAAAAAATAGCTTTTTTTTTTTAATTGGGGGTATTTATTATAGCAAACAAGTACAAAATATTGTGGTGCCATGTTGAACTTCCAGTGACCAGTATGAGAGAGTGAGAACTATACCACCAAATTTAACACACCTGCTCCCCATTCACACTTGAGTTCTGTAACACTAATGAGTCACATGACACCGGGGAGGGAAAATGGCTAAATGGGACCAATTTGGATATTTTCACTTAGTAATGTACTCACTTTTGTTGCCAGCGTTTTAGACATTAATGGCTGTGTGCTGAGTCATGTTGAGGCGACAGCAAATGTTACACAGTTATACAAGCTGCACACGCTCTACTTTACATTGTGTCAAAGTTTCAGTTCTTCAGTGTTGTCACATGAAAAGATATAATAAAATATTTTCAAAAATGTGAGGGGTGTAATCAATTTTGTGAGATACTGTATAAAACATACTGTACATACTAATGTTTAGAATGCAAATTGTTACTTACAAAAATACAGTAATAAGTGATCTCATATGGAGTGAGTGAGAGTAGGTGTCCACGCCCCCCTAAAGGTAGATAAGGGGTCACATTTGGAATGAACAGTGCAAAGTTGGTATAAAAGGAGTGGAAGTGGTACATATACATTGTAAACACTATTAAAGGATGAAATATCATAGTGTACTTACTGGGGTATAATCAGTGTCCCAGCTAGGGGTAGATAAGTACACACCCTACTTTTAACCAACTATGGGTATAGTAACCTACATTGGAGATAAATATCCTGGGTAAAACCACTGGACAACAAGTCAAGCAGTCAAGCAGAGATGCCAGAAACACGTATAAACAATATATAAGTGAGTGTGTCTATTTTCTTACCTTAATTTAATTCCATACGCCTAGTATAATGTAGAGGGCATGTATCTCTTCCCTAATGGGTATCCGGTGGGCAGAGACCCTTGTAGGGAAACATTATCTCATATAGTGATCTTAGGCCCCATACTCACGACCAAACATGTCTGCTGAAACTGGTCCGCGGACCAGTTTCAGCGGACATGTTCGTTCGTGTGTAGGCAGTAACGGACAGGATTCCAGCAAACATTCGTCGGCCAGACCGTTTTCCAACGAACAACTGTTTCCTGGTCTTGCTTTAAAACAGTCTGCTGGAATCGTGTCCGTCAGACATGTTCGGTCGTCTGTACACAAAAGCAGCGTACAAAAACCCTGCGCATGCTCAGTCCAAATGAGGAGACGGGAGCGCTCGTTCAGGTAAAACTCGCGTTTGTTTGGGATATGGCACATTCGTCATTAGAAACCTTTTATTCTAGCAAGAGAACAATGTCTTAAAAAGGCACACTAAATTACAGTTTCTTGCCTCGTTTTATTAATTCTTCTCTTGCTAGAATAACCCCGTTCTCTTGCTGATGCAATTTCAATAGAGTTGTCCCATACTGAAATGTCACATTTCTTGCTTGTGATGTAATCCTTTAATAAGGTTTTCTATGCCAGACGTGTGTTTTGGTTGGTGGTCCTCCATAATTTATAGTAGTCATTTTTGTAAAGGAATGTGCATCTTTTTATTTTTTTTTGTTGTTTCTAGTTATGTCACCATTTTGTTTAATATTTTTTTACATGTTTTTTTTTTTAATTATTTTAATTTTTATTTTTTTGTGTTTCATTTGAGAATATTGAACCATGTTGGCACACCAAATGTCCCCCCCCCCCCAAGGAGTGTGTCCTTTGTAAATGACCCATTGTATATTTATTAAAGGTTTGCTGCCTAATAATCCCCACAGTATAACTAACAAACAATAGACATGTTTTCAAATGAAAGCAAAAAGCCTTTTATTTAGTCAAATGTCATCTCAAAAAATAAACAGAACGGCAGCACTAGAATAGATAGCAAACTATATGCAAACTTGCATTTCCAACATGGTGAAGGATAAACTTCCAAGCCTCAGGAGCCAAACCCAAAAATATGAAGCAGCAGCACAGAAACAAAGGAACCCAAACTGTGGTAGTCCAAACAATATGTCCTTTATGTGGAAGGAAATGGAAGGCAGAGAATCAACGTTTCCTCCTCTTTCCACCCTTCCCTCCAGGCAGCCTTCCAGCGGATCTAACACGGGCTCTTGCAGGTGGGGTCGATGTGGCAGCAGGAGGATGGTGTTCCGCAAGCCGGGCCGGGTCACATAGCCCAGTGTCTGGGGTCAGCAGGCCCTTCTGCATCCACCAAAGGACCTGGTTCATCAGGGCCTTTGCCAGTCTTCTCTGGTCCTCCTCCCCTTCATTCAAATCGTGGGCCAATGAGGCACTGAAGGCCTCTGTGGGGTTGAGGGGGGCCCTCATGATGGCGCTTGCCTCCTGTATCATGCGGAGGCTTGCCTCCTCCACAGGCCTCAACTGCCTCCTTCGGCCTGATGGCCTCACCTGGGGGGGAGAAGACTGGCTGGTGGTGGTTCTCCTGGCCGGGGGGACCTGCTGCAGGCCACTGGGCCCAGCCTCCTCCTGGCTGCCACTGACCCCGGCCTCCTCCTGGCTGCCACTGACCCCGGCCTCCTCCTGGCTGCCACTGACCCCGGCCTCCTCCTGGCTGACAGACACGTGAGGATCTGCCACCTCCTGGCTGATCTCTTCTTCCTGTGTGCAAAAAAAAGGACATTTTTTACAATTTCGCAAAATAAAACCACACTAATTTTCCTGTTTTTCGTTTCGTATTTTCTGTTCATTATTACTTGAATACACTCTACTTCTGACCCCTGCAGTTGTCATCCCTGACACCTATTTGTCTGTACACCTTTTTTTGTGCTTTTTCCCAGCTTGGCTTTTCTTTTACAATATCAAATCATTAATCCACCAATAATTATTTACGCCAGAAATATAGAGGAAACTACTATACCTCCTCATCGAAGGGTGGCAGATCTGCATCTCTGTCAGCCAGGCCCTCTTCCTCCGACTCTGCAGGGCTGTGGTCATCTGGGGAATGTCCGCTGGAAGGTAGCATGGAGGAAAGGTTGGAAGCAAGACTCGACATCGTTTTCCTGCCTTCCATTTCGTCCCGCAAAAAAGCCATCTGTTTGTAATACCACAGTTTGGGTTCCTTTGCTTGTGTTGCTGTTGCTCCCGATTTTTTGCTTTTATTAGCTTTATATGCTCTTCTGTATGTGCTTCTCACGTTGGCAAGTTTATCCTTCACCATGTTGGCAGTGCATCCTGGCACCCATGTTTGCATATAGTTTGCTAGCTCTTCTAGTGCTGCCGCTCGTACATCTTTATTGCAATATAACGCGTGTTTGGAATTCCACAGGATGGGCGTGTCCTGATATTTTTGGAGTAAGGCCTCTATAGCTTCCTTGGTTTGTAGTTGGTCCATTTCCCGTTATAAAATATGATATTTCTTTTTGAGTCTACATTCGCAAAACATAAACCAAAGAAAAATAAATATTCAAAAGGATCAGCGTTGACCTTGATATAATATGTGTCTTCAAATTTATTACCTATATCTAATTACAAACACAGTCTCTCTTGTTTAAACAATGATTGGCAGCTCGGCCGCATTGGTTGTACCAAACATTGATTTGCTAGATGCAGAGCCATTGTTAACATTGCAGTAACTATTTTTAATATAGAAAAATAAACAATGATTACAAATGACAGTATTCATCTAGGCACTCTTTCATGTGTAAATCTCATGCCCCTGACAATGGATGACATAAAAGACACTTCCTAATGACCTCTGTACAACCAACACTTGAACAATACTTTGCCTGATCTGAATACACCATTCAAAAACTTGTCAATGAGGTACAGCATTGTTCACATCTCTATTTTGTGAGTTGTCGAAAAGCATTTGGATACCAAAATAACATTGTGGTACCCCATAGACAGAATAGCTTAAAAAGGGTGCAACCAACAGCCCAAACCCCCATCCCATGTGTCTACATTTTATAGGCCTCTGCTGATCCCATTTTTAATTTCCTTACCTTCCTGTCTCTCGCTCCTCGTTTCTCACGCTCGCCTAATTACCGCGTAAGATGCGTAATCACGGCGTGCACCTTTTAAACACTCCGCGTATTTATTAAACCCCGCCCTCGTCACCTTTGCTAGGCCCCTAATCAATGTGTTTAGGAAATATGGCGTTAACTGTGTATGTTCTGGATGCGCTCGAAGATTCTCTGCGTAACCTACGTAAACACGTTGTTTGCATTCTCTACACTCCGCGTATGTATTAAACGCCGCCCTCTTCTCCGCCCATGGCGTAACAATTCATCTTTTCCACGCCCATAATCTCTGTGGGAAAGGAAAGATGGCGATGTCACACGAGCGGGCACGATGCTCTCATGCCACAAGTGAAGGGACAGAGGCAGGGACGTCCCGATCAAGGCAAAGAAGATATAAAGCCACTAATATGCGGTTCCAGGAAATGGTGGAGTTAGTTTCCATCATGCGGAGGAAGGACTATGATGGTGAATTAGGGCCATACAAGACCCCTAACCGCCGAAAGGCACATATTATGGACAAGGTGGCGAGGAGAATGCAGAGGATGTTTGGGATCACCAGGTCCAAGGAACAGCTGAGGAAACGCTGGTCAGACTTAAAATTGAGGGAGCCACATCAGATGAAGAAGATCCTTAAAATTCTGCGTAAAAGTAAGTAAATATATTTTGGGGTTGGGGGGGGGGTTGATAGTCTTCAATAATGTGTTGCCATGTATATTTCACCATCTGCCTCCTTGGCCTGCTTGTAATTGTAAAGACATGTTGTCATTTATTTTTTATGACATAAATAACTACATATTTACAAATAGTGTTCTTAGTAAACCACGTAACATCACATAGTTTCTGAGAAAGGCTCGGTTATTCCAGGAACAACACACCTGGACATGGCTCACTGGCCAAAAACTTTGTTTGTAAACATTGTGTAAAAGCTAGTTCTAAAAAATAGAATTAGGAGAATGGGAAAGGCAAACAGGATTCATTCTAAAAACAGTGGTAATAAAGCAGATGTTTTCACATCTGCAATGCAGAGCACCTGTGTCTCCCCAAATCAAAAATGGGTTTTGGTAGGGTCTCCCAGAAATACAGTTTAGGGGGGACATCCATGTGTGTCACTTTGCTAAAAAGGGGCAGGATCAGAGCTTGCCATAGAAGTAATTCCACAATGTAGGTTTGGTGAAAGATAAAAGTAACTAAATGAAAGCCTCTTCTAAGCAATGTGTGCGATTTATGCTCTCCAATATCTGTGTGCTGATGAGTCTACATTTTTTTTTTTGTTATTTAAGGGGAAAGAAGTCGCCAGCATTTGGAGGAGGCAGAGAGGGCCAGACAAGGCCAAAATCTTCCAGCTCAACATGTGGAGGAGGAGGAGGATGTGGAAGGAGAAGAGGATGTGGAAGGAGAAGAGGATGTGGAAGGAGAAGAGGATGTGGAAGGAGAAGAGGATGTGGAAGGAGAGGAGGAAGGAAGAAAGGAGGAAGGAAGAGAGGAGGAAGAAGTAATTTTGGACTTAGAATTTATAGCAGATGAAGGGCAAGTGGCAGAAGAACAATTTGGCGAATTGAAAGAAGGTGGATTGATGGATGAAGGAGGAGTCGAAGATGATGGGGAAGTGGTGGAAGAAGGAGGAGTGATAGAAGATGATGGGGAGGTGGTGGAAGAAGGAGGAGTGATAGAAGATGTCGAAGAGGTGGAAAGGAGAAGCCCATCAGGTCAGTGTCACCCTAGCTTGATTAAAAAATACATATGTAGATAGTCCTCATCCAAAAATAATTTAGGAAATTACCATTTTTTTTGTTTTTAGGGGAGGAGGATGGTGTGTCAATATTTTCACGTGCAAGTGCTGCTATAATTATTCAACAGGTAATGGAGTGCAGCACTGAAATGCACAATATGCGTGAAAGGATGGTTGTCATGGAACAGAATGTAACAAATGTCCTTTTGGAATGCAGCACGGAAATGGACAATATGCGGCAAAGAATGATGGTCATCGAATCTAATTTTAAAAATATTATTGACATGATGGGCCGTGTCAAAGACTGAAACACCCCCCGCCCATCCCCCGCCCCCACAAACATTTTTACTGTTTTACTAGTATGAATACGCCAAAATTTGAAGATACACACACAGTGTGCCAACATGTGCTATCTGCCATCACAGAATATCTAGTGTCTGTGCTTTGTGGGTCCAACCCCCTCCTCCATCCTCAAGTAGTTGAGAGGAAGGGTTTGCTCCCACAAAACACAGACATTGATCACCCATGATGTCAGATAGCACATGTGGCCATTTGTCTGTTGAACCAATGACATTTGGCGAGTTTGCACTGAATGTGTGTATCTTCAAATTTTGGCGTGTTCCAGTGTGAAAGCACACCATGACTGACTGCTGTTGTGAATTTTTATATTTTTATAATTTTATTTTTTTAGTTTTTGACCATGTTGTACATTTTTGGATACTATAAAGTTTAGACCATAAAGAATAAACACCGAAAAAAATAAAAAAGATATATATATAGAATTATAAATCTCTCTAATCACTGAATTTAGTGAAGTCGAGATTTGACTCCTAAATCTCCACAACAAATATTCGTATTTAAAAACACACCAAAAAAATTGAAAAAAAATATAAAAAAAAAAATATAGGTTTTTGGGCATAAAAAATATGCCGAGAATAAAAAATACAAAGGCGGTAAACACCCCACCAAAAATATTCTATATATATATATATATATATGTAAACAATAAATCGAACTATATTTGATAAACAAAACTGTGAACTTGTAAAAAAATGTATAATCTTCATAAGATTTTTTGTTGAATTACCTGAAGAAAAAAAAAAAAAAAAAATTAAAAAATATTGTAGACTCCTAAGTACAAAAGCAGGGAGTAATGAAAAAAATATAAAATAATTTTTGGGGTCATGAACAAGCAAAAATTAAAAAACTTGACCTCCAAATTTTCTAATGGAGTTGCTTCTTATTTCTAGACTCAATACCCTGTTTGTAGATGAGTGAATACTGTGCAAAATGTGGTTAATTACTAAAAGTGGAGAAATCAATTATGCAGTAAAATGGCAGAAGTTAGTTAGAGAACCAGGAAGACAGATAAAAAGAGAAAAAGCATTAATGACAAACAACTGTATAAAGTCCAATGGTCTAATTATTTATTATTTGTGAGAATATTCCTTTCTTTGGGGGCCGAATTAGAAAGAAATATGATCTGGCATAGCAATGGCCCCCTGACCCATGAAGTACTCAACATATTTGTCGCGTACCTCACGAGCTGATTGGGGGGCCAAGCCAGCGCGACCAGTGTCCAGCCCGGGAAGGGGATCTGAGGGTAGTCTTGCCTCAGAACCGATGTCGGGTAGGTACGTCTGGGAGTGCCTGCGTAAAAAGTTGTGCAAAATGCAGCAGGCAAATACAACAGTGTCCAATTTATATTCCGCCAGATGTATCGATGTCCTGAACAGGCGGAACTGGTTGGTGAGTATCCCAAAGGCATTCTCGACTACCCTCCGAGCCCTGGCCAACCGAAAATTAAACACACTCCTCTCTGAGGTGAGGGTCCTCTGGGGAAAAGGCCGCATGAGGTGAGGACCAAGCCCGAAAGCCTCGTCCGCTAGGAACACAAACGGAAGTCCTTCCACATTCTCTTCATCTGGTGGCAATGCCAGACCACCAGCTTGGAGACGATCATAGAAATCAGTCCGTGCGAACACTCCCCCATCAGACATTCTTCCCCACGTCCACATATAGAAACTCATACTGTGCCGACACCACCGCCATCAACACAATACTATGATAACCCTTGTAATTATAATAGTAGGACCCCGAGTGGGGTGGGGGCACAATGCGGACGTGTTTCCCATCTATTGCTCCACCGCAGTTTGGAAAATCCCACCGCTGGGCAAATTGGGAAGCCACAGACTGCCATTCCTGTGGTGTGGAGGGTAGCTGTGGGGACAAACAAAAAAAGAGATTTAGTACTTTGGCACAAAAACATCCTACAAGCATCCTTGTGAAAATTCACAGTATTAAAATTGCATTTGAAAAATGTGCATGGAGAATTTGGGGAATGAAATATATAGGGACACTTAATTAAGAGACTCCACAGCCCTCTGATGGGGACTAAAAAAGTTTGAAGGGGGGGGGGACACAAAAACCAAAAATTCGAGTTTTAAAAAATGGAAAGGTGGGTTTGTCCCTAGGATAGCATGCTGGACAGGTTAATATTGGGTAAGGGACAAATATGCAGGTAGGTCAAGAATAAAACATGTAAAGCTTATATCAACATGCATAGGGAGAAAAGGGAACGTTAGTTAAACACACAGCATATCTGGGAAATTAAAAATAAAGTTAGTTGGCCACATTATTACAGCCAGGAAACTTACCTTAATATACTCCTCATGCAGAACTTTGATGATGGCAGCACACGTGTCCGGTATGATGACCCCAAGCGCCTGCGGAGAGATGCCTGTCGAGAACTTGAGGTCCTGCAGGCTCCTCCCAGTCGCCAGGTACCGCAACGTGGCAATAAGCCTCTGCTCAGCCGTGATGGCTTGGCGCATCACAGTGTCCTGCCTCGTGATATAGGGGGACAGAAGTTCCAGCAGACTGTTGAATACGGGGTCCGTCATGCGGAGAAAATTCCTAAAGTCATTAGGATTATTCTCCTGGAGTTCCCTAAGCAGAGGCATATGTGAGAACTGGTCACGCTGGCGCAACCAATTCTTGGTCCAGAAACGCCTCCGCCCCCTGTTTCTGGCCAAAGTACTGGAAAAATGAACATATCCAGCAGCCATCCCATAAACAGCACCAACTCGCGAAAATTGACGCTGCTGCTCCATCATGGCTTCAAACCGGCCGGCTGGTCAGTCAAGAACACACTCAAACAGAAAGCACTCGCAAATCCAGCACTACCTGCGACAAACGCGTGACAAACAGATACGAGCGCACAGGATGCAACTGCAAAAGCAGAAACAACCTGCTAGCCTATAGCCGAATGACAACTACGTTACCGCAAGCACACGCACTGAACCCGTGAATACACGCTGTCAAAGCCTGGAGACCGAGAAGCGCGAATCAGCTCTAACCAAACCTTCACTAACACGAGCAAACCCGTAACTAGCAAAAGAGGAACAGAGGGCGGCGCCATTAAGTTTGGTCTTCCCCTTTATAGTGACGTCGTACGTAGTTTACGTGCACGCGTTCCGGTACGACGGTAATTTGTACACACCAGCGGAACCAAACAAAAATCAGCCTTGTACGCCGGAAACTGTCCGGCAGACAGTTTTCAGCGCACAGATCCGGTCGTGAGTACAAGGCCTGAAAGGCATCTGCCAAGTATTTAATTTAAATGTTTTGTGATTTTTCTATTTTACCAAGAAAAAGACATCACTGTACACATATTTTTTTCTTGTTTTCTTAACTTTCCTGCATTGCAGTGTTCAACTTCCCATGCCTTTTTTTAGAATAACTTGCCTTGAAAATGGGCAGAATTAAGTATTAGGCCTCGTACACACGACCGTTTTCCTCGACAAAATCCATCAAGAAACTTGGTGGCAGAGCTTTTTTTGCCGAGGAAAACGGTCGTGTGTATGTTTTTCGTCGAGAAAACTGTTGTGGTTCTCGACGAGAAAAAAAGAGAACAAGTTCTATTTTTTCTCGTCGGGAGTCTCAATTTCCTCGTTGTGTTTCTCATCGGGCTGGTTTACAATGAGAAACATGTTTGTGTGTATGCTTAGAAACCCGCGCATGCTCAGAATAAAGTATGAGACGGGAGCGCACCTTCGGTAAAAGTAGCGTTCGTAATGGAGATGGCACATTCATCACGCTGTAACAGACTGAAAAGCGTAATTCGCCTCTTACCAAACTTTTACTTAACACGCTGTAACATGAGATTAGCAAAAGCAGCCCCAAGGGTTGTGCCAGTGGAATCGAACTTCCCCTTTATAGTGCTGTTGTACATGTTGTACGTCACCGCGTTTGAGAACGACGAGATTTTGTCTTGATAGTGTGTACCCAAAGAAGGCTTGACAAGATTCTCGACAAGCTTGACAAGGAACTCGTCAAGGAAAACGATGTTTCTTTTATGACGTGTTTCTCAGTCGTGTGCACGAGGCCTTAAATTTAGTCCCCCATAAACTTCAATGAGATCTGCTGCTAAAGTTTAGATTTTGTAAATCTCAAACAGGGTTTAATGAACCCTCTGAAATTCGAACCTGGGCAGATTTAACCATTCCTAGTCAGGGTTGGACATGGTGTCACTGAGACAGAACGTTAACAGAAAACTTCACTGTGTGGACAGACAGAAATGGAAACTTAACAGTTGTTCTAAAGCTGTCCTTAGAAGGCAAAATCCACCTTCGAATACTCTGAAGCCCTATACACATGGCCCAGAATCTCGTCAGGAAAAAAATGTAGTTTTTCCTGACGAGATTCTTGGCAAGAATCTCTTGCTGGCCGAGTGTACAGGCACTCCATTCAAAAGAACCGCCGTTTTTTTAATGGCACGAACACGGTGGCGTCATCGACTACCACGAGCATGTGCTCGTCACATTCGATGCCGTCGCCACCATCTTGCTACACCCTACCTATGCCTAGGAAGCTACCACGCATGCGTCAAAGTCATTTTGAGCATGTGCGGGTTCCCACGGCGACAGGTAAGTATACAGACGCTCAGGTTTCTCGGGCAGGAAAACACTGCCGAGAATGAAAAGAAAATATAGAGCAGGTTCTCTATTTTTCTCGTCGAGATTCTGGGCAGTTTTCTTGATGAGAAACCTGAAAACCTTGTACACACGCACGGTTTGTTATGGCAACTCTTGCATCTCAAGCCACGTACACATGCATGGTTTTCTCGGCAAGAACCAGCAAGAAAACTGCTATATCTATTGATTGTAAAGTATTATTTTTTTTTGTGTCTTGTTTTTATTCATTATTTTGATCTTGTGTCTTTGTTGAATGTAACTGTATCTTTATCATTTCCTTTGGGAATAATGAAGTATTTTGAATCTGAATGTAAATCTGAACAGTTGTGGTATGTTCTCCAACCTCACATCCTTCTGAATTGTTGCAGTGGTGAAAACGACTAACCCATTTCTTTCTTTGCTTTTCTAATATTTATGTTCTGTTAGCAATGAATGTATTGAATATAATGCACTGTTTATAATAGGATTTAATTAAATGAACCAAGGTTATTTGGTCGTATGTGTAACTGTGGAAATACTAAAAGCAAATATACAAATCAAAATATATCAAGTTATAAGGTTCAATGCAGCAGGAGTGTCACAGCTAACCTTTTGTGCATAGAATGTATATAGCATTAGCACAGTAAATTATGACATGTTAGTGCTGCATTAAGAAACGTTCTCTGTGTAAATACAGTGCATCAATAGCAATACCAACTCGAGTATCTATTAATGTTGTATCTTGTCTTGACCTCAATTATTAAAATGTGTTGCTTTAAGCTATTTTACATATTTTTTAGACAGTGTTATTCTAAAACGTACATTGAAAAAATTACATGTTTGTTCAATGCCTCTATTATGGTTTTTCTGTGGATGTAAATGAAGGGCAATAATTTAGAACGTACTGAAATTATAATAAGAACCTTCAAGCCACTCTTTACCACCAGAGACAATGCAATAGAGAGCTAAACTCTATATAGTAACAGAAACAATATTAGTTTGCAGGAAACAGCAATAAGCCACAAGCTTTTACTGCAGTACTCACCCTGGCATTGTCCCCTTCAAACATACCACTCTGACATCCTGCATCACCCGGGTTCAACTAAGACAAGCATCACACAACTCATCTCTCCCAGACTGTCAAAGAAAACTCTTTCCCTGGAGTGCATTGTCGCACAACTTGGACTTCAGTACTCCTAGGCTGACCAATATTCTCACATTATTTAACATCTATTAGTCCAGGACGATTGAAAACCCATTGTTCTCATCAGGAAAATGAGGAAGGACCCGTAGCATTCCTAGTGACCCTTGTGTAGTTGCACAGCCTGTACTAGACATGTGCATTTGTTTTCGTCTGAATGCATTTTCGTCTGAATTTCAGGTATTTTTGTTATCGTTTTAACAAACGAAAACGAAAGCGCACAATACGAAAACCGAAAGATCCGACATAAACAAATGCTTTATTTTCGTTTTCGTTGCGACAACAGTTCTATATAGATAGGAGATTCGACATGACGCTGACAATAACAATCTGGATCTATCGAACCTGTGGTCGAATGTGCCTAACCTTAACTCTATTAGTCCAAGATTATTCTACATAGAAAGAAAAGATTAGACATTATAGAGAAAAAAGATTCGACATTATAGAGAGAAAAGATCGCTGCTGTAATTGGGTGAGGGAAGTAAAATAGAAATAATGATGATGATAAATGTTATTGGCTGATTGTAACCAAAGAGGAGGAGCAGTAAAATAGCTAGAACTAACTTGACAATTTAACATGAACGACGAAGATTCGACAAAGCATCGAAAAACATACAAACGTCAAATCTGTCATTGAAGGCTTATGGTGTTAAGGCTTAGGCTGTCGAAAGTTCTAAGAAGATTCTACAGAGCAGCTAAACTGTACGACGCTGCAATCGTACATTTCCGGTCAAATGCTCGGCCCATAGGCTATAGAAAAATTCTAATGTTGGTTGACTAGTAATAATAATTAATAAATATAATTATTACTAGTCATACAACATTAGAATTCTACTATAGCTAGCTTGTATGCTGAACATTCAACCAGAAATGTACAATCGCGGCGTCGTACAGTTTCGCTGCTCCGTCAAATCTTCTTTGAACATTCGACAGACACCATAAAGCCTTCAATAACAGATTCAACCTTAATTCATTCGGATTTTCGGACGAATGCAATTTCTAACGAAAAACAAAGTAAATCAAAACGAATTTCGGGAGTAACTAAATACATTTATTTTTAGGACGAAAACGAAATTCCGAAACAAAATATTTCAGTTTGCACGTCTAGTCTGTACAAACTTGGTGTCTGCCCCCACACCTATCCTTTTCTTCTACCCAATAAAGAATGGTGAGTACTTTGTTGGTTCCTTAGAGTCCAGTTAATTTAGAAACCCTGGTTTATAAACACCCTTTGTCATCAGGCCAATATTTATACCTCTGTTCCATTGCTTTTGCAGTCTACAATAAGTATTGGTACATGCATAGCATAACATTATTGGTATAAGGGTGCACTCCTGAGCTAAAAGCACTGTGAATTGCATATTATACCGCGATAAGCCGAGATCATGATGATCACGGCTTATCACAGAGCATTGCCGGTTTAATAAACAGAGATAAGGAGCAGAGAACATGTTCTTCACTCCTCATCACAGCACAAACGGCCAGTTTAACAAACCGAGATCTGAAGATTTCACAGCTCTTCCACTGAAATATCTCCCTTCCAGATTCACCAGCTCAGAGGTGGAGAATCTGGGAGAGAAGCTGGTGTAATAAGAGGAAGAAGGCGTATTTCTTCCTAATATCAGCACCAGTGGGTTAAAAATGAATATTAACAACATAAAATATATATATATATTAAAACTTTATATTTAAACTTTAGTTTCACTTTTTGAACTCGGCTGCACTGTAATCTCACAATATCTCACAAGATTACAGGCAGCCCACCCACTTTTACACAGATCTCAGCCGTTTTCAGAGGAAAAACTTCTCCTCTGTTCTCCCTCTGAGAACTTTAGTTCTCAGTTTATTAAACCGGCTGCAGAGGAGATCATTTTCCTCTGAGAACTGCCAAGAACTGAACAGAGAAAAAACTTCACAGTTTATTAAACGGACACCTTAGTGTGGTTGAAAGTTAGTGTTAAGATGGAATTTAAATACACCTGCACTCTAGGTAAGTTGATAGTCTTGCTAAATGGAGTCCAGCAGAAATGTTCCCTCAATGGCATTAGTAAACCAGTAAACAGGTTTATATGTTGCCTAAAGTCAACATTTAAATGTGCAAGTGCTAAGAAAAATTGTCACACCACCTGATTATTATAAGTAGCACAAGGACACAACTGCACATATACAAATATATTAAAACCATTGTAGCCCAACATTCGTTCTCATGTTGTTCATACCAAGATCCAGCATTATTGCTTTAATAGAATCAAAACATATTAGAGGCTGCTTATTATGCATAAAATTATTCTGCTAATAGAAACAAAAACTATTTTTTTTTTAAATGGACAGTTAGGTTTTTGAACATGACCCAAAATATAATAATCACTTTCTAGCCTAAAAAAATCAATATGTCTTTATTATTGTCTGCATATAAAATCTGTTTTTCCACGGGAAGAGCCTGCAGGCAAAATGGTATGACCATGTAAATTATTACACTGATTGAAGTGGACACAAATTCAATGAAATGTACCAATAAAATAGCTGCTGTGAGTTTTACGTTTCCCTAATGCTTCAGTTTTATTACAGAAAGGTCTAAATCTGAAACCTGTCATTAGGTTAATGAGAATGGATGTTGTAATGTCACAGGCATCGTGTTGTCACTGGAATAAACCTTGGAAGTGCACAAAACCATGCATGCTTTCTTGGTAAAAAAAAAAACAGCATAAATATAATTTTCAACCATTTGCACATGAAAAGAACGTCCATTATTAAACAGATCAATCTTGATTGTGAGTTATTTATAGATACATCTGTTGTTCTGACAATGTGAGCACTGAACAAACACAGCGATTACTATATCTAAAGGAAATCAATCATGGGAACATTTTATGACAGAATGCAGCAACATTCAGTGTGTTTGCTATGTAATTCTGCTAGACACTCCATATTGTCATATGTTTTATGTGTGCAGGCTTACCCCTTGCTGTCAGTCTGCATATCAATGCGGAATCATATATAGAAGAAAAAACAACATAGATTCAATTTAGTGTGATGAAACAAAGTTATTAATGAGAATACGTGTTCTATGTTTTACCTAGACAATCCATATTGCCATTTAATTCAATATGTGATGTAAATGTTGGATTGCCATTGCCTGGGGGAATATAAGATATAGCAATCTTTTTATATTACTTTCTTAATAGGTAAAAATTCAATACTGCCAAGGATGTATCCAATGCAGTGCAAAAAGCATTCCAGCAATGTTAGATTTAGATGCAGTTTTACATGCTAATAATATTTTACATGGAAATATGTAATTATTGACATATAAAATCTGCACCTGCATCAGAAGTGAATTCTAGATGTCATGCACTTGTATTAATCCCAAATGGCACACATCCCTGTTTCTAAAATAACATATACGATCTATCATTATTACTGAAATTGCAAACATTTGTACATTAGGAAAATTATGTTTTCTCAGATTACGTGGCATCTACTATTAATAAGAGATTTGAGAAAGATAAAAAGATACATGTTTTCTTCATGTGATATTATCATTTAACCACTTAAGCCCCGAATCAAAGACCAGGCCACTTTTTGCGAAACAAAATTGACATCCTTTTTTCCCCACAAATAGAGTGGTGGTATTTGATCACCTCTGCGTTTTTTATTTTTTGCACTATAAACTAAAATATAGCGACAATTTTGAAAAAAATGCACTGATTACTGTGAAAATGACACTGGAAGTGAAGGGGTTAATCAGTAGGTGGCGCTGCAGGGGTTAAGTGTGCCTAGGAATGTGTTCTAACTGTAGGGGGGCTGGGCTGTGTGTGACACGACAGTGATCACAGCTTCCGATTACAGGAAGCTGTGTACACTGTCCTGTCACTAGGAACACTGGGGACATGCTTGTTTCCCCAGTCGGAGTCACGGTCGGAGTCAGGGAGCTTGCTTCTTAAAGGGAATGTATATATACGTCCTTGTGCCTGCCCGTGCCATTCTGCCGACGTATATCTGTGTGCGGCGGTCGGCATGTGGTTAATTATTCTATACGTTTGCAATTGGATGTAGTTTAGTTTAAGACTTTGTATAAACTCGAACTGGTCTAATGATAAACAGTAGAGGTGAAGGTACTAATGTATATTTGGGTCAATCTGTTGAAGAAGCCATTGTACATAATATATATATATATATATATATATATATATATATATATATATATATATATATATATATATATATATATATATATATATATATATATATATATATATATATATATATATATGTATATATATATATATATATATATATATATATATATATATACATACATATACATATACACATACACATGCAGTATCTCACAAAAGTGAGTATACCCCTCACATTTTTGTAAATATTTTCTGACAGCACTGAAGAAATTACACTTTGCTACAATGTAAAGTAGTGAGTGTACAGCTAGTATAACAGTGTAAATTTGCTGTCCTCTCAATATAACTCAACACACAGCCATTAATG
Organism: Rana temporaria; assembly: GCF_905171775.1. Taxonomy (NCBI): domain Eukaryota; kingdom Metazoa; phylum Chordata; class Amphibia; order Anura; family Ranidae; genus Rana; species Rana temporaria. The sequence goes on from NC_053489.1 coordinate 509,289,442, forward strand.
TCTAATCCACTGGCAACAAAAGTGAGTACACCCCAAAGTCCAATTAGCCATTTTCCCTCCCTGGTGTCATGTGACTCGTTAGTGTAACAAGGTCTCAGGTGGGAATGGGGAGCAGGTGTGTTAAATTTGGTGTTATCACTCTCAATCTCTCATACTGGTCACTGGAAGTTCAACATGGCACCTCATGGCAAATTACTCTCTGAGGATCTGAAAAAAAAATTGTTGCTCTACATAAAGGTGGTCTAGGCTATAAGAAGATTGCTAAGACCCTGAAACACAGGGGCCAAGACCATAAAGCGGTTTAACGGGACAGGTTCCACTCAGAACAGGCCTTGTCATGGTCAACCAAAAGAGTTGAGTGCACGTGCTCAGCATCATATCCAGAGGTTGTCTTTGGGAAATAGACATATGAGTGGTGCCAGCATTGCTGCAGAGGTTGAAGGGGTGGGGGATCTGCCTGTCAGTGATCAGATCATACGCTGCACACTGCATCAAATTGGTTTGCATGGCTGCCGTCCCAGAAGGAAGCCTCTACTAAAGATGATGCACAAGAAAGCCGGAAAACAGTTTGCTGAAACATGTCCTGTGGTCTGATGAAAAAGAAAGAAAAAAGGGGAGGGCGCACCGACCTAGTGCATTACCATAAAAAAAGTTTTATTGAATAAAATAAAAGCAATAGTCTGTCTTACTCACAAAGAGAGCTTGAATACACGCTTATCTAACAATCAGACTGGTCTCTTGGTTCCTGCCAGCAGGACCTGATGATACCAAGGACCGGATGGTACCCCAATGGCGGAACGGCTGACGTGTTTCTGGGGCGCACCCCTTTTTTCAGAACTTGTGGTCTGATGAGACCAAGATAAACTTATTCGGTTCAGATGGTGTCAAGCGTGTGTGGCGGTAACCAGGTAAGGAGTACAAAGACAAGTGTGTCCTGCCTACAGTCAAGCATGGCTGCATGAGTGCTGCTGGCATTGGGGAGCTACAGTTCATTGAGGGAACAATGAATGCCAACATGAGGGTAAAGGTGATGGACTGGCCAAGCATGTCTCCAGATTTAAACCCATGCTCAAACAGGAGGTGGAGCAGTAGGAGGAGTAGAAGAGGACTCCAGTGGCAACCTGTGAAGCTCTGGTGAACTCCTTGCCCAAGAGGGTTAAGGCAGTGCTGGAAAATCATGGTGGCCACACAAAATATTGACACTTTCGACCCAATTTGGACATTGGGTGACAATTTGGGATGTACTCACTTTTGTTGCCAGCGGTTTAGACATTAATGGCTGTGTGTTGGGTTATTTTGAGGGGATAACAAATTATCCTGTTATACAAGCTGTACATTCACTACTTTACATTGTAGCAAAGTGTCATTTTTTCAGTGTTGTCACATGAAAAGATATAATAACATATTTACAAAAATGTGAGGGGTGTACTCACTTTTTTTAGATATTGTGTCTGTGTATATATATATATATATATATATATATATATATATATATATATATATATATATATTCATTCAAGACAGGTGCGGTGAACAGCACAACGGTTTCAGATGTAGTGCAAAGCAATCGGACAATTACACTGGTCACATATAGAGAAAACAAAACAGGGATTGCTACACTGTATTAAGAGTTCAAAAAAAGATAATAGTTACATGTTATGTTCCAAATAGCATAGCAACAGTTTCAGGCAAAGTACAAATGGCCCTTTTTTTAGGCTAGAACATCATCTGAATAACGTACAAGTTTCACAGATATATATATATATATGCACATCCATTAACACTAATTAACTGAAATATGAACGCCTGAAGTGATTATCTTGTATCCATAACACAAAATTAATTTGTTATCAGTGGGTATTCGGAAAGATAGCAAACAAATGGCAATTATTCCCTGTTCAGAGGAGAAGAGATTAACCCGTATTGAGCCTTTTACAAAACAAAAAAAATAAAACAACCATCATTAAAACCTCATATATAAATAGTTTAAAAAAATAATAATACATGAAAACAAATAATAAATCAGAAAAAAATTATATATGCGTGGAATTCAGGGAAAATATATTCAGATATAGAACTTTATATCACAAAAACAAATGCAAATCGAAATCAGAGTTCAAGCCCCTATGAATAAGGGTATCTAAGCAAAAAATGTATTCTACTTCAATTTTTTTTAAGGATAATTCACAATCTCCTTCTCGTCTGATTTTCTTTACCTCATCAATTACTATATATTTTAACTGTGAGACTGAGTGTCCCTTTTCCACAAAATGCCTAGCTAGACTGAGTCAACTTATCCATAACTGAATATTTGTGTCGGGCGATTCGATCTGTTACCTTCTGGGTTGTCTCACCCACATAGAGTAAACCACAAGGACGTTTAATAATATATGCAACAAAAGAAGATTGTCATGTAAAATAACTCTAAAGCCCTGTACACACGATCGGATATCTGATGGAATCTAATCCGACAGATTTTTTCTACGGAAATCCGATGAAGCTGACTTTCATCAGTCTTGCCTACACACCATCGGTCAAAAATCCGACTGTGTCCAAACGCGGTGACGTAAAACACTACGACGTGCTGAGAAATATGAAGTTCAATGCTTCCGAGCATGCGTCGACTTGATTCTGAGCATGCGTGGATTTTCGACCGATGGACTTCCACACAGACGATCGTTTTTTTCTATCATTTTTTTATCCATAGAAAAGATTTAAAACATGCTCTATTTTTTTTTAACCGATGGGGCCCACACACGATCGGTTTGACCGATGAAAACAGTGCATCGGTCTGTTTTCATCAGACAAACCGATCTTGTGTACAGGGCTTTAATGTTAATATCAGTTCCTCTATGTGGGTGAGAGAATTTTGACCTTTTGATCATACAATTACATTGGGTGCAGTTTAGGCAGGGAAATTAACCTGATTTGCGAGGTCCTAAAAAAGTAATAATAGTTTTGGGAGGAGAAAATTGATCTACCCTAACCAATCGATCGCGTATAGTTCTACCTCTACGTTATGATGGTAAAGAAGAGGCACAGAATGGCAAATGTTTTTTTTTTAAGAATATTATATATCCTAAAGGAAAAAGGATGATACTGTGACACAAACAGTATCCATCTACCAGAAATAATATTTGTACAGGGTTGCGTTGAACTATTCATCTCTTTCTGAACCATATGTAAGGGATAGCCTCTCTGAGTCAGTTTCTGTTCCCTTTCCCCAGGTCTAATCTCCTGTGTAACTGAATCTGTTACAATTCTGGCAACCCTAGAGAATTGACTCCTAGGGATAGACTTAAACACACCTGGTGGATGAAAACTTTTAAAGTGGAGTAATCAATTTTTATCAGTGGGCTTTGTGTATAAATCACTCACTCACTTTTCGGTTCTCATGTACCCTCAAGGACGTATAAGAGAGGAGATCTGTTCTTTACTGCACACAATGTTACATTTTAACCTAGGTAATAATTAATTAATGTAGGTATAAAACAACATCATTCTCATAGGTGACCCCCCCCCATAGCAAACACATCATCAATGAATCTTAGCCAGAAACAGCAGCTTTGTTGAAACAAGATGTTATTATAAATAAATTAATTTTCTGATCGCTTTTGCATACGCGGGGGCAACATTAGAACCCATCGCCAAGCCTCTGCATTGAAGGTAAAAGGTTTATTTAAACAAAAATACATTTCTTCCAAAACAATTTGCAACAGTTTGAACAAAAATTTAATCTGTGCATGTGTACACGTTTATTCATCAATCAAAAGGCAGATAATTGTGTATAAAAAATATATATATATATATATATAAAATTTTGCGCAAACCAATCGATAAACGCCTATTGCGATTTTTTTTACCAAAAATAGGTAAAAGAATACGTATCGACCTAAACTGAGGGAAAATTTTTTTTATATATGTTTTTGGGGGATATTTATTATAGCAAAAAGTAAAAAATATTGAATCTTTTTCAAAATTGTCGCTCTATTTTTGTTTATAGCGCAAAAAATAAAAACCGCAGAGGTGATCAAATACCACCAAAAGAAAGCTCTATTTGTGGGGAAAAAAGGACGCCAATTTTGTTTGGGAGCCACGTCGCACGACCGCGCAATTGTCTGTTAAAGCGACGCAGTGCCGAATCGCAAAATCTGGCCTGGGCATTTAGCTGCCTAAAGGTCCGGGGCTTAAGCGGTTAAACAGAGGACAGGGGCAGTACACACCACATAGCTTTAGGTGCAAACTGCAGAGGACACGGTCAGTACACACCAAGTAGCTTTAGGTGCAAACTGTAGAGGACATGGGCAGTACACACCATGTAGCTTTAGGTACACACTGCAGAGGACACAGGCAGTACACACTACGTAGATTTAGGTTCAATCTGCAGAGGACACAGCCAGTACACACCAAGTAGCTTTAGGTGCAAACTGCAGAGGACAAATGCAGCACACACTACGTAGCTTTAGGTGCACACTGCAGGGGACACAGGCAGTACACACTACGTAGCTTTAGGTGCAAACTACAGAGGACACGGGCAGTAAACACCAAGTAGCTTTAGGTGCAAACTGCAGAGGACACGGGCAGTACACACCACGTAGCTTTAGGCGCAAACTGCAGAGGACTCGGGCAGTACACACCACATAGCTTTAGGTGCAAACTGCAGAGGACATGGGCAGTACACACCAAGTAGCTTTAGGTGCAAACTGCAGAGGACAAAGGCAGTACACACACCACGTAGCTTTAGGTGCACACTGCAGAGGACACAGGCAGTACACACTACCTAACTTTAGGTGAAAACTGCAGAGGACACGGGCAGTACACACCAAGTAGCTTTAGGTGCAAACTGTAGAGGACACGGGCAATACACACCATGTAGCTTTAGGTGCACACTGCAGAGGACACAGGTAGTACACACCAAGTAGCTTTATGTGCACACTGTAGAGGACACGGGCAGTACACACCAAGTAGCTTTAGGTGCACACTGTAGAGGACACAGGCAGTACACACCACGTAGCTTTAGGTGCAAACTGTAGAGGACACGGGCAGTACACACCACGTAGCTTTAGGTGCAAACTGCAGAGGACACGGGCAGTACACACACCACATAGCTTTAGGTGCACACTGCAGAGGACACAGGCAGTACACCACATGAGAATACTGCAGCTAGCACAATCACCTGCCTGCCAGTAAATTAGGAAGAGCTGATATAGCTAAACTATACAGTGTATAAATATATATACAACACCTGGGATGCATATATATCCTCTACACTGTAACCTTAACTGACTAGCCTGCCTGCTCTATCTATGGAAAAGAGTACCGCTCCAAGCCCTGAGACCTATGCTGTGCTCCCGCCCTGAAGTACTGACAGGTGCAGACTCTGTGGAAAAAAAATGTTCCTGGACTGCCGCACTCTGATAGGTGATTTATTGAAACAAAATGAACAAAGGATAAAATCCAAAGCTGTATAACATCCAAAAATTCATGCAACACTGCAATCAATGGTAGAAAGTGGACATAGGGGACAAAAAAGCTAACATGTTTCACATCATGGATAGATGCTTAGTCATAGCTGGGTTGTGTAAGGATCTGAAAGGATTTAAATAGAAAACTTTGAATGCATCCAAACCAATTAAAGCTGGTCTGCACAGCATTAGAAAATTAGATACCTGATTGAAACTGACACAACCCATGGTCAGAACAGCATCTGCACAATCAAAAACAATCAAAAACAAAAACACAAATGTGTATGTGACATTCTAACCTAAAACACATTTTATGATATAGACTTTATAAGTGTATGTGAACACATACAAAGAAATACAATAAATGAATAAATATATATAAATATACTCCAAAGGTAAAGTGCTATTAAATAAATATAAATGAAAACCGATATGAATGATATCGTGGTAATAAAATGTGGAGACTATGGGGGTTATTTACGAAAGGCAAATCCACTTTGCACTACAAGTGCAAACTACAAGTGCAAAGTGCACTTGAAATTGCTTTGAAAGTGCACTTGGAAGTGCAGTCACTGTAGATCTGAGGGGGACATGCAAGGAAAATAAAAAATAAGCATTTTAGCTTGCACATGATTGGATAATAAAATCAGCAGAGCTTCGCCTCATTTCAGATCTACCCCTCAGATTTACACTTTGCACTTGTAGTTTGCACTTGTAGTGCAAAGTGAATTTGTCTTTCGTAAATAACCCCCTTTGTGTGAATGTGGAGTTGTTCATAAATACGGTGCTGATCTGTGTTGGAAATAAAACATAACAACAATGAATTGTTGATATGCAAGTGCGCAAAAACTGCAATAAATTTATGAATATAAACGTGTATTTATATAGTTATAAAAACATGGTCCAACATTAAGTGAAATAAATTAAATGGAATTAGATTAAATCAAATTAAATAACATTTAAAATTAAGATTGGACCCATGTAGTGCAATAAATTAAATTAAATATTTGTTTATTTATTTATGTGCAGACAAATATGTTCAATGTTTGTATAATATAGTCATGCCCATGATGTAATATGGGCAAACCCCGACAAGCATGAGGAGTATGCATGAAGAGAAATTATTTATAAACAAAAACATAAAAACATAATATAATAAGTTGCTAAAATTTGTATAAATTAATATACTAAAGTTGTTATAATTACTACCAACAACACTTGTCATATAAACAAATCCATTGCATCTAAAAGAAATATAAAGAAAAATGTCATTAACATAAATCTATGGACAGCAAAGGAATAAATAAAATGACAAGTGTGATGTGGGTCGAGCCCTAAACACTGAACGTTAAATATTAACCACTTAAGACCCGGACCAAAATGCAGCTAAAGGACCCGGCCAGGTTTTGCGATTCGGCACTGCGTTGCTTTAACAGACAATTGCGCGGTCGTGCGACATTGCTCCCAAACAAAATTGGCGTCCTTTTTTTCTCACAAATAGAGCTTTCTTTTGGTGGTATTTGATCACCTCTGCGGTTTTTATTTTTTGCGCTCTAAACAAAAATAGAGCAACAATTTAGAAAAAAATGCAATATTTTTTACTTTTTGCTATAATAAATAACCCCCAAAAATATATAAAAAACTGTTTCTTTCCTCAGTTTAGGCCGATACGTATTCTTCTACCTATTTTTGGTTAAAAAAATCACAAGAAGCGTTTATCGGTTGGTTTGCGCAAAATTTATAGCGTTTACAAAATAGGGGATAGTTTTATTGCATTTTTATAAAAAAAAATTTTTTACTACTAATGGCGGTGATCAGCATTTTTTTTCGTGACTGCGACATTATGGCGGACACTTCGGACAATTTTGAAACATTTTTTGGACCATTGTCATTTTCACAGCAAAAAATGCATTTAAAATGTTTTCTGTGAAAATGACAATTGCAGTTTGGGAGTTAACCACAGGGGGGTGCTGATGGGGTTATGTGTGACCTGAAGTGTGTTTACAACTGTAGGGGGGTGTGGCTGTAGGTGTGACGTCATTAATTGTGTCCCCTATAAAAGGTATCACACGATCGATGACGCCGCCACAGTGAAGAACGGGGAAGCTGTGTTTACACACAGCTCTCCCCATTCTTCAGCTCCGGGGACCAATCGCGGGACTCCACCGGCGATCGGGTCCGCGAGTCCCGCGATCGGGCGCGTGCCCGCGACCCACTGCTGGGTACTAGCACAGGACGTACCTGTACGTGCATGTGCCCAGCCATGCCATTCTGCCCACGTATATGTGCAGGAGGCAGTCCTTAAGTGGCTTAAAGACGTATCTACGTGGTGTAAATGTGTATTTCATAACCAAAAAAAGGTCTGTTTTGATTTTTTTTCATCCCAAACAAAGGGAGTATATATAAACCAAATATACGTCCTGAAACTAATCCTGGAACAAGAAAACTTGTGTGCATTCAAAGAAAAGTATAATGCAAACAATATATAATCAATATATGAATGAGGATGGTGGAAATTACTAATAAAAATGTGATACATCCCACTCAAAATTTAATCCTGAGGGGCATCTAGTATTCAAGAGAAATATCCACCGAACCTCTTGCTTACACAATATATTGAACCTCTCGTGGTTTTACAATTTTTTCTAGTACCTGAATAACCAAACTGGAGGTGTCCTTGTGATGGACCTCATTCCAAGGCCGTGCCACGTTAGTCTTATGATCCTTTTCGATGTCATAAAGATGATTAAAGACGGGGATAATGGGGTTATCAATCCTACTCCCACTTTTTCCACTGCATACAGCAAGGAATTTCAGAAATTAAAACGCATTGTAACCAAACACCTTCCCATCCTATCTCATGATCCAACGTATGCCGAAATCCTCAAAGGAGGCATACGTACTGTGTCTAGAAGGGCACCGTCTCTGGGTGCACTTTTGTCACCCAGTTTCTTTTCAAGTAAGGACAATGGCAATTGTGGCAATTGGTTATCTTTCAAGGGCACCTTCAAATGTGGGGGCCGCAATTGTGCTTACTGCCCCTTTATTCAAAGAGGGGACACCATTGTCTCTATGTCCACGAAAAAGACACACAAGCTGCATTCTTTTATCAATTGTAACACACGTTACGTTGTTAATGCCAGTACATGCAGGTTGTGATCAGTTTAGTATGTAGGTAGAACTACAAGACGTCTTAGGGATCGTCTATATGATCATCTTTATGACATCGAAAAGGATCATATGAGTAATATCGCGCCTAACCAACAAAGAGGATAGGGCGAAGGATTCATTTATGGTCAGATTGTTAGGGATATAATCTACCCTTGCATCATCTTTAAAAAAACATTTATTATTGGCCCCAGCCTTTTTAATGTACATTTAAACCGCGGGATATGTAGAAGGTTAAAATAGCTATTAATGGTTAATTTCCCACATTTGTGGCTTTTTAAATCACAATTAGTGTCTGTGTATAAATAGTCAATGAGTTTGTTAGCTCTCACATGGATGCACTAAGCAGGCTAGATACTAAGCCATGGGGAGCAGAAAAGAATAGTCAAAAGACCTGCGTAACAAAGTAATGGAACTTTATAAAGATGGAAAAGGATATAAAAAGATACCCAAAGCCTTGAATATGCCAGTCAGTACTGTGTAATCCCTTATTAAGAAGTGGAAAATTTAGGGCTCTTTATATACCAAGCCAAGGTCAGGTAGACCAAGAAAGATTGCAGTCACAACTGGCAGAAGAATTCCCCAGGATACAAAGAAAATCCCACAGGAGAAGTACAGGCTGCTCTCCAAAAAGGCAGCGTGGTTGTTTTTAAGGAGCACAATTTAATGATACTTGAACAAAAAGAGATGCATGGTTGAGCTGCCATAAGGAAGCCTTTGTTGCACCAATGTCACAAAAAAGCCCAAAGAGGTATGTCAAGGTGTTGTTGGGCATTTTGTAAGCAGGCTTTTTTGTGAAACTTGTGCAGTAAAGACTTCTTTCTGGCAACTTGACCATGCAGCTCTTTTTTTTCTTCAAGTATCATCGTATTGTGCTCCTTAAAAACACTCACACCATCTTTTTCCAGAACAGCCTGTATTTCTTCTGAGGTTACCTGTGGGTTTTTCTTTGTATCCCGAACAATTCCTGTGGCAGTTGTGGCTGAAATCTTTCTTGATCTACCTGATCTTGGCTTGGTATTAAGAGATCCCCAAATTTTCCACTTCTTATTAAATGATTGAACAGTACTGACTGGCATATTCAAGGCTTTTGATATCTTTTTATATCCTTATCCTTCTTTGTAAAGTTTCATTACCTTGTTACGCAGGTCTTTTAACTTTTTTTCTGCTCCCCATGGCATAGTATCTAGCCTGCTTAGTGCATCCAGGGTGACATGTTAGGTATCTATTTACTCGGCGTAACTTCATCTTTTATATTATGCAAAAACATTGGGCTAACTTTACTGTTACTTACTTGTTTTTTTTAAGCACAACTTGATTTTGCAAAGAATTGTGGGAAAAAAATTACTACGTAAAAAAACTCACCATGCCTCTTTCTAAATACCTTAGAATGTCTTATTTCCAAAAAGGGGGTATTTGTACTTTTCTGGCATATTAGGGTCTCAAGAAATTAGATAGGCCGTCAGTACTTCAGGTGTGATATTTTTTTTAGATATTGGCACCATAGCTTGTGGACTCCATAACTTTCACAAAGACCAAATAATATGCACCAATTTGTACTTATTTTTACCAAAGATGTGTAGCAGTATAAAAACTGGCATCTGGAACAAGGGTGAAGTGTAGAAACAAGGCAGCAGGGTTTAGGGTACAGGTACGAGGTCAAAATCATGACTAAGAGCAGGAACAGGATAAACGGTTAGCAGTATCTGGAAGCAAAACATTGGAACAACGTGTAATAGTAGAGGAGGGACTAAATACCATCCCAACACCCAGCATCAGGTGCAGACTGATTACTATTGGACACCAGAACTATAACCTTCCACTCTGGGAAACACAGTGCCACCAACAGGTGATCCAGGTCCTGGCATGGTCATTAGAACTAAATAATCTGCTAAACACCTTCAATATTACAGAACAATCCAGTTGAATGTGATAGCTAATATCATCTATACCGTGACCTGGATAAAAGAGAACCTTCACATATATATTTAAATCTACTTAACACACATTACAATCTTTTCTTTCAAGCTATTTTATTTTCTATTTCTGTAACTCTAAACTGGTAACCTGTAAAAAATTTCAAAGCGTCGCCTATGGAGATTTTTAAGTACCGAAGTTTGGTGCCATTCCATGTTGTGTGTGCAATTTTAAAGCGTGACAGGTATCTATTTACTCGGTGTAACATCATCTTTCATATTTTACAACAAAATTGGTCTAACTTTACTGGTTTTTTTTTTTTTATTCATGAAACCATTTTTTTCCAAAAAAAGGCGTTTGAAAAATTATTGCGCAAATACTGTGCAAGATAAAAAGTTGCAATGGCCGTCATTTATGTCCTTAGGGTGTCTGCTAAAAAAACCATATATAATGTTTGGGGGTTCTGAGTAATTTTCTAGCAAAAGAATGATGATTTGTACATGTAGGAGAGAAGTGCCAGAATACAGTAGGCTTCTTGTCAGGTCACCCCTTACATAAGGGTCCCTATCAGAGCCCACCTTACATCAGAATCCCCATTAGAGTTCTTACATCAGAGTCTTCCCAGCAACCAACTAATAGGTTGATAACAGTGCAGCAGGGAGAATTCGACCCAGTTGTGAGCTGGATGCTATCCTGTATCAGGTCATAATTTGGAAAATTTCTGCTGTAAGAATAAGATAATTTTGATTTTAGTTCTAAGGTAGTAGATTGTGCAGTCATTTTGTAACATATGTGGTCATCTGTTACACACATAAAAAAAAGTTAAATGTATCTGTATCTTAAATTGTTAAAGCATATGGGCACGTTTTAAAATAATGGTATCACTAACTCTGCAGGATATATGGCTTTGGTTATTCACCTTGCTAAGGACAAACCTAAAAAGCATTATGGCTTCTGCACACATTGCCCTGGGAAGGTAAAACTAACACAAGCATATGGTACACAGTGCATCAACATAATTACATATCTAGCAGAATGCATAATAAACACAATTAAATAGACCTATATTAACAGTCTAAAATATATGATAACAATAAATATGGAAATTCACCTAGGATATGTATGACCAAGCTCATTACATGCATTTAATATGTAAATAGCACCAAACCGTTAATACATGCATTTTCTAATAGTACAAACTTATTTACATATCGTGTAAAAACATTTACTTTTCTACCAATTGTAACTGACAGTGCATAGAAAAACATGTAATTGCTAAATTATTTAAGTGTGGTGGGAAATATTTCTAAAAGTATTTATTTAGAAAGTATTTTTTTATATTGTTGACATCATGAAAACAATAAAATTATTACAACTGTAGAACATTGCTACTAGAAATTATTTTCAATTAATTATACAATTTATTTAATAAAGTAATGCAAAGAGCAGTGATGATGTGACACATTGTGATTTTTTTTAAATGTCTTACATGCCCCAAAAGCTTCTATGTCCCACTGCTTTACAGGACTCTTGATTCTTGCGTCTGTTTTTTTTAAACAACACCACCCTGCACCTGGGCTGTGCCCGATGCACGGCCCCTCCCCCGCTGTTCCCATAGAGAACAGCGCACGCGCATAGGGGGCGGTGGCGAGCGGGGGAGATGGGGGAGAGAGGAGAGAGGACAATGCAGGACCCCCCTTATAACATTTGTGGCAGAGCCTGAAGCGGAATGTGTGAGAAAATCCACAGACCGGCTGCACTGAGCTTTCATCCTGGAGAGCATGTAAGTAAAAAAACAGGTGTAATGGTCAGGGGTTAACGCCATTTACGATATTCCATTGCACCAACCCACGACAGCTTATCGACACTCCACAATCCAGCAGACGGACACGACCCATAGGATTCCCCAGAAACGAGACACACAGCTTTGTCTCTGGTTCAAACGGAATAGATTTTTAATGGGAAAATCAAGCTTCTTATATACACCAAAAAGAATACTTGCAGTAATCAAATGGACAATGACACACTCCACCCACAACATCATACAATAGTTCCTAATGAGCCCCCCCCAATTCTAATTAACTACAGCTGGCAAGTCAGACATCTCACAATCCACATCTATCATCAATATAACTTCACACAATACAGTGTTAATTAGCATCACACAATGAAAAGGTCTTTAGAAGCCAGACTAAGGTTAATTTATATGAAAGTAGCAGACTTAATTACCCCCTTAAAAGTCTGTGTTCCCACATGAATGAATCACTATATTGACCAGTTGAGTTTAGAATCAACAACCTGTAATATTTCAAGATATCCTGCAATACATTGTGAATTATCATTACTGTCCCATCTCATGTAATCTGAGATATCATTTCTCAGTCATCATATGCCCCTAGTGGACATAGGATGAGCCTAGACACAAGAGTCATTGGTGAAGCTAAAACAGGAGTACCCCACACCCTGTAAGAGCCTCTGGGTCCCACGGGCCTTACCGTTACACCAGGTATGTCTCTTTACTCCCTCTAGTGGCAGAAAACAGGTAAGACATGCAAACACTCACAGAAGAGAACCCTAGGATTTTCTCTCAGGGTTGTCTTCAGTTACCTTATCCCTGCCGCAGGATACTGCTGAGGACCAGACAGATCTAACCTTCACCCATAACGGTGGGTTTGTTGTGCCCTTCAGGTTCTGGGTTCCTATATAAAGAAGGCCTCTTCCCTGGACCTGTAGGGCACTCCGCCAGAAAACCTTTGGGCATTTTTTAATACATGCCACAAAGTGCTGGATCCCAGAGTCCAGTCCTCCTAAGTGAAACATTACAGGCAAAACCTTGCTCTTCCACGAGGCCGGGGTACCATCCATTTTGGCATTATATCTGGCCCTATTGGATGGATCTGGTTGTGTAGCTCCTTAACCCAGGGGCTACACAACCAGGGGCTTCAGCAGAGCATCTTCTTAGCACATTCTTTAACCGTGACATCACATTAGACACTGGCGAAAAAACTGAAGTGCTCCCGGCATGGAAGGGGTTATATAGGGAGGAAACTTCTGTCTAATTGATTACACCAGTGTCCAGCACCTGAAGGTGAGATATAACCCACTTAGTAATTACTATGAGGCTCTGTGTCCTGTGATGTACGATAAAGAAAATACATTTTCCAACTAAAAGTGGTATTTATGTTATAAGGAAATTAGCCTGGTGGACTCAAACACTACGTTGGATATTCTAAAAGTGGGATTTCACCTGCCAAGATTCCTTCTCATCTGAGTTTTGGGTTTTCTCATCCACCTTTGCATTTACTTGCACCTTCTGTTGCATTTTACATAAATTAGAATAAACACAATCCAAAGGAGAAAGTTAGACCTCATGTAATTGCCATAGGGGAACCAGGTACTTAGGCAGAGAGAACTGACCCTTAAGATATTTTCATTCTCACATACCACTAAATTTGTATTTCAAAATGCTTACATCACCAGAAGCCTCATTATTAGAAGACACAAAAAGTGAAGTGCAGGAGGGCAGTATCAGGAATATATAGGATAGTCAGGGTACTTGCTTGTGGCACTGAACTGGAGTGGTGCAATTCCAGAGTTCATCAGCAGGTGCCTCCAAGAGACCAAGCAGCTTAAAGGAGAAGAATGAGGTTATGAAATAAACAAATATCCACACTCACTCATGCTACAGCAGCGGTGTGATGTGGCAACTGTCCCACTTTGGTGCCGAGAACTGAGAGATCACAAGACAGTTGATCACTCACTTCTTAGTCTGCTCAGAGTGAAGAACAGTAGCTTCTCATCAGCCAAGAGGTAGAGCCAGCTGTCAGGCAGGTGGATCCCAAAAATATTGTCTGAATATTTCCAGAGCAGTTCTAACTCAGAATGTTCTCCCAAGACTCTGGGTCTTGAAAGAACAAAAGTACATGTACTCCTGTGAGCCACATGAGAAGTATGGGCACCAAAGCTTTGGCCACACTTTTGTTTTAAAGGGTATTTATTTCTAGTCTTTGATAGAGTGGGGAAGGTTTCTCCCTCACTTCCTGTCCTGTTGAAAACAGTTTTACCAACCAGGAATTACGGATAGGGTCAATGGAAGCATCCAATCAAAAATTGTCTTTTGATACATGTAGCCTTCACTGCTAGACTAATCATAGTAAACATATGGGTGACCATTATTGATTACATCACATTTGCTTCATGACATTAATTACCATACATGCATAACATAAAGTGTTATACAATTGACATACTAGCAAAAATTCTCACTGAAATCCCATTACGGCAGCATGTTTAACATTAAAAAGCATCTTCTATTTTTAATATATCATAGTTTAACAATTGTGCAAGTACAAGTTGTTTATCCTATTAGCACTGACACCAATGTCAAGGAACATTTTAATTAGTGATTTGGCATCACTGATATGCCTGACAGTGACAAGAAAATAATTAATTACCTAACTGCTATATTTTAGCAAATAAATTGTACCGTTGGCAATTCTAGTTAGAAAGATGAATTACAGAAACCTGGCCCCCAGCAACAGTAGCTGTAATTAGCCACAAAAAAATGATGTTAACTGAAAGGATAGTGTTAATTATCGTTTGTTCAGTGGTACCATATTGAGAATTTGTTTAGCACTTAACAAAGTTTATGGATAAAGAGCTGAACTGAAACAAAGTCTCAACCCCTTGCCAATGAATTATACTGAAATATATTGTTCATTTATATTTAAACTGAGGCCTTAGTAATACGGAAATGCTAATTTATGATTTTAAGAATAAAAGACTTATTGTGCTCAACCAAAGTATAAAATACTGTGTAACTCCACTCACTACTCACATTTGTAAATTGCAAATGTATTTATTGGTATCAAAAAGTCAATTGGAAAGACAATGTAAAATCATCAATCAAACATAGAACAAACATACTAATAAAACACTGAGTCCACCTCTAGATGGCAGGTAGATATGACCGACCACAAAAAATCAATTAGGGCGTTCAAATAGGTGTATTATGGTTTCACCCCCTGGCTCATGTTGCCTCTCAAGGGTATGTGTCCTTGTATCGAAACCAAAAGTTATGGCTAATAGATGGATGACAGGATTGTGAATTCCACTAGTTAAAACACTCCCAAAATGATATCTGGGTCTCTGACAAGAGCCAAATGAAAACCTTGCAGTTCATGCTATGAATGCTTGTAAACAGAATGGATAAATCATATTAAGGTAGCTGAGGAGATAAACTAGTAACAGTGGTCCAGAGGAGGTGTAATAACCAGGGTTGGTTTAGGTCAGGGAAAGGCAATTAGCGGACCTCCAGCTGTTGCAAAACTACAAGTCCCATGAGGCATAGCAAGACTCTCACAGCCACAAGCATGACACCCAGAGGCAGAGGGATGATGGGACTTGTAGTTTTGCAACAGCTGGAGGTCCGCTAATTGCATATCACTGGTTTAGGTGATGTAAATAATTGTGATCACTTGATCAACTGCAAGATATACCAAGTCATCCGTGGCTTCCCTCTCACTGTACTGCTAATCCTCAAGTTAAGTAGGTATAGAAAACTCAAGTTACCATTCCCGGCCACTGAAGGCTAATTGTTAATCAAAGCGAGAAAGACGCATTGCGAAGAGAACAGTTCCATATCCATATGAATGTTAGTATACTTTTCAGATCCATGAAACACTGGTATCCTTCAGTGGAGTGAGGTAATCCTGTCCTGTGAAAACCACCATCCCATAAAAAGTGCTGTTAACGTCAAGTAGACAGCATCCAGAGGTGGACCGTGGCATAGCCTGACCGGTTTTGCCGATCTCGGCCAGCTGCTTCAGAGGCTCATTCCACTCCACTGAAGGATACCAATGTTTCATTGATCTGATAAGTATACTAACATTCATTTGGATATGGTACTGTCTCACTTCACAATACATCTTACTTGGATTACAAATTGGCCTTGAATTTCCAGGAATGGTAGCTTGAGTTTGCTGTACCCACTTCTCTTGAGGAGTAGCAGTACAGTGAGAGGGAGGCCACAGAGGACTTGGTATATCTTGCAGTTGATCAAGTGAACACAATCTTTTACATCACCTACACCAACCCTGGTTATTACACCTCCTCTGGACCACTGTTACTAGTTCATCTCCTCAGCTACTTTAAAGTGGAGGTCCACACAAAAAGTGAACCTCCGTTTTTCAGAACCCTCCCCCCTCCGGTGTCACATTTGGCACCTTTCAGGGGGAGGGGGTGCAGATACCTGTATAAGACTTCCACGGGAGTCAAGCCCCTTCGCATCACCCCTCGCTGTCTTCTGGGAAACAGACTGGTCCCAGGAGACAGCGCGGACCAGTAATGATGTGCCGCGTGACTCGCGCATGCGCAGTAGGGAACCGGGCAGTGAAGCCGCAACGCTTCACTTACTGATTACTTTACCAAGGATGGCGGCGGGGGCAGCTGAGAGACGAGCGATTGCTCGGCCTTGGCTGCCGACATCGCGGGCGCGCTGGACAGGTAAGTATCCATTTATTAAAAGTCAGCAGCTGCAGTATTTGTAGCTGCTGGCTTTAAAAAAAAATGTGTAGACCTCTGCTTTAATATGATTCATCCATTCTATTTACAAGCATTCTTAGCATGAACTGCAAGGTTTCCCTTTGAATCTTGTCAGAGAACCGGATATCATTATGGAGTGTTTCAACAAGTGGAATTCACAATCCTGTCATCCATCTATTAGCCATAACTTTTGGTTTCGATACAAGGACACATATATACTTCCCATTGAGAGGCAACATTAGCCAAGGGGTGAAACCATAATACACCTTTTCTAACACCTTGATTGATTTGTTGTGGTCATATCTACCTACCATCTAGAGGTGGACTCTGTGTTGTATCACTATGTTTGATCTATGTGCGATTAATGATTTTACAATGTTGTCTTTCCAATTTACTTTTTTATACCAATAAATACATTTGAAATGTACACATGTGCGTAGTGAGTGGAGTTACACAGTATTTTATACTTGGGTTGGTTGTGCACAATCAGGTATTTAATTCTTGTGTCATAAATATTGTATTTACCGTGAGCTCCCGTGAGCTCCCAACCCATTCCACCCCCCCTCTTTTTACTTTGTTTAAAGGTTTATTTGGAACTAATATATATCTATAAAACATTGCAGTAATGCCGCATATACACGATCGGTTTGTCTGATGAAAATGGTCTGATGGACCGTTTTCATCAGACTAACCGATCGTGTGTGGGCCCAATCAGTTATTTATCCATCGGTTAAAAAACTAGGAACTTGTTTTAAAATTATCTGATGGTTAACTAACCCATAGAAAAAAACGATTGTCTGTGGTTACGTCCATCAGTTAAAAATCCACGCATGCTCAGAATCAAGTCGACGCATGCTCGGAAGCATTGAACTTCATTTTTCTCAGCACGTCGTTGTGTTTTACGTCACCGCGTTCTGAAACGATCGTTTTTTTAACCGATGGTGTGTAGGCACCACTGATGGAAAAATCCATCAGACCGTTTTCATCGGATGAAACAATCGTGTGTACAGGGCATTACTGTATTAGGCAGCACCTTGAGGATCTTAAAACCTTTAGGGCCAGATCCACAAACGAAGTACGCCGGCGTATCTACTGATAAGTTATGGTCATAAAAAGTGTTCAGGGACCCGGATCCTGCCCCAGGGGACATGTATCAATGCAATTTTTTCGGGAGCAGTGATTTTAATAATGCTTAAAGTGAAACAATAAAAGTGAAATATTCCTTTACATTTCGTAGCTGTGGGGTGTCTATAGTATGCCTGTAAAGTGTGCTTAGAAAAGTCTCTGCACAAAATTACATTTCTAATGGAACATGGGGAAGATGTCCCCATGTTGATGGGGAAAAGGCCCTCATCCCCACAACCCTTGCCCGGTGGTTGTGGAGGTCTGCGGGCGGGGGGCTTATCGGAAACTGGAAGCCCCCTTTAACAAAGGGGAACTCCCCCCTATGTGAATTGATAATGTGGTACATTGTACCCCTACCATTTCACGAAAAAAGTGTCAAAATGTTAAAAACCACAGGAGACAGTTTGGGACAAGTCCTTTATTAAAAAGAAATAAAAAAAAGGTTCCAACGATGTATCCAGTCTCGAGCGATACGGAAACAAAAACCGCTGCTACGAACGATACCGCCTCCATAGGAGGCGCCCGGCCGAATGACGCCCCCCCTGGTGTGACAGCTCTTTTATAGCTGAGGGTGGGGCCACCTGTCATGTGCGCGGGTGACCCTGCCCCCTCTCTGATGCAAGGAGAAAGCCCGGGGTTACCCAATGACGTGTATGGGTGACCCTGCGCCCTTTGGAGCAATGCGTATTTCCTGTGACGCATCAGAAGGGGTGGGGTCACCCGTACACATCAATGGGTAACCCCGGGCTTTCTCCTTGTGTCAGAGAGGGGGCGGGGTCCCCCGTGCACGTGACAGGTGGCCCCGTTCTCAGCTATAAAAGAGCTGTCACACCGGGAGAGCATAATGGTCTGGTAATGGACTAAGGGGGAACCCATGCTGTCTTTTATCTGTATTGCCGGGACCCAACAATTCATTATAGCCGTGAGTAGTTTTAAATTACTTTTTTCCTTTAGAAATGTCATTTTGTGCAGGGACTTTTCTAAGCACGGGAAACATGCCCTACTTTACAGGCATACTATAGACACCCCCAAGGTAGGAAATTTAAAGGAATATTTCACTTTTATTGTTTCACTTTATGCATTATTAAAATCACTGCTGCCAAACACTTTTTATGACAATAACTTGCATATTAACCTTTAAAATTAGCACTTTTGATTTCTCCTATAGACTTTTAAAGGGGGTTCCACGGCTTTTCGAATTTGCCGCGAACACCCCAAATTGTTCGCTGTTCAGCAAACGGGCGAACAGCCAATGTTCAAGTCGAACTCATGTTCGACTCGAACATAAAGCTCATCCCTACTGACCAACCAGATTAGCCTGTCCAACAGTCTGCGTTAAAAACAGGGGTTTAGTTAGCACACATTTGCAAACGCATGCGTAAGCTGCAAGGCCTCTTCACGACACCCTGTGTATGCTTGCAGTCCTAAATTCTACTGAATTTCTGAGCTTCTCCACAGTGGGAGCACATGCATTCAATGGATAGATGAGGGGCAGGGGGGCCTGGAGGCAGCCCAAACCCCCTTAAAGGAAAAGGAGCACACTGGACAGCCAGCAGTAGCACGGTGGCAGCAAAGGTGCCCAGTGTGTCCCCGAACCATATTTACACCAGTAACAAACAAATGCCCCCTGCCCCCACCTATAACTGACCTTTACAGCAAGGAGCACATGGAAGGGCAAATGCATAAAAGTAAAAAACAGAACATTCCATAGCTCAACTCACCAACCAGTCTGCTAGCCAACCAGATTAACTTGTCCAACTGTCTACGTTAAAAACAGGGGTTTAATTAGCATGCATTTGCAAACGCAAGTGTAAGCTTCAAATCCTCTTCACGGCACCCTGTGTATGCTTACAGTTCTAAACACTACTGAATTTATGAGTGTCTCCACAGTGGGAGCACATGCATTCAATGGATAGATGAGGGGCAGGTGGGCCATCTTTATGTAGAACAGTTCTTTTTTTCAGATCATCAGAAAGTTATTTACCATGAGGTGCCAATTTGAACTTCCAGTGACCAGTATGAGAGACTGAGAGCGATAACACCAAATTTAACACACCTGCTCCCCTTTTGCTCCCCATTCAGACCTTGTAACACTAATGAGTCACATGACACCGGGGAGGGAAAATAGCTAATTGTGCCCAATTTGGACATTTTCACTTAGGGGTGTACTCACTTTTGTTGCCAGCGGTTTAGACATTATTGGCTGTGTGTTGAGTTATTTTGAGGGGACACTGGTCCGCTGATGTTCCCCACCAGGGTCGCCATCAGGAGAAGCGACTGTAAAAGAAAGTCTCCATGAAGTTCTCTAGCAGGCCCGCCTCCCTCAGTTCCTGATTAGTGCTCCGCCTCAACTGGTACACACATAGCAACAAATCTGGTGCCATATTAGGATAACAAGTTAAACAAAAAGAAGCGATAGCCAGAATCTCCTTCATGCTCACTACTCTGGGAGTATGCATCCCCAAAGTTATTGCTGAATGCTTCAGCAAATTCTATTCCAAACTATATAACGTCAGCACCTCTACTACTGAACCCTCACCTGACTTGACTCAGATCAATAATTTTTTATATCCTATACGCTTGCCTACTCTTATGACCGCCCAACTCTCAGAACTAAACTAGCCGTTCCTAGAACAGGAGATCAAAGACACAATCTGTGACCTCCCTTTACATAAAGCCCCCGGGCCAGACGGCTTCTGTAATGAATATTACAAGACCTTCTCCACCATTCTTAGTCCCCAACTATGTAAGACTTTCTCTCACTTTGTAGAATCTGGAAGAATCCCCAAGGAATCCCTAGAGGCAGTGATTGTCACCATTTCCAAACCCGGCAAGCCACACATGGATCCAGACAATTATAGACCCATTTCACTGCTCAACACTGATACCAAACTTTACGCAAAACTTTTGGCCACCCATCTCTCATGATATATGACACATTTGGTCAACCCCGATCAGGTAGAATTTGTCCCATACAGGCAATCCCCAGATGGCAATAGATTTATTAATCTCATTCAGTGGACAGAACATCACTGAACGCCATCACTGCTTCTATCTTTATACGCAGAGAAGGCGTTTGATAGAGTACATTGGGGGTATCTATCAGCTGTCCTACAGAAGTTCAGTTTACATGGCCCCTTTGCTACTGCTATAATGAACTTATATTCCTCCCCTTCTGCCAGAGTCCAAATGTCTGGTGTTACTTCTACACACTTTAATATTACCAATGGCACCAGACAGGGATGCCCCCTGTAACCATTGATTTTTGTGCTATTGATGGAACCACTGGCAGAGGCAATTAGGTCACATCCCCTCATAGTTGGCTTTCAAATAGGTAACACTGCCCATATGATAGGACTTTATGCAGATGACGTGATAGTTGCACTTACCAATCTGACACAATCACTGCCGGCCCTTACCGAACTCCTTACCCAGTTTGGCAAAGTCTCTCTTTATAAAGTTAACTGTTCTAAATCTTGCATGTTAGGAATATGCTTGGACCCCCAACTAAAAAAATAATCTCTGACCTATCCCCCTTCCCCTGGGCCCCAGCCTCATCACTAACATACCTTGGCATCTAATTGATAATGCCCTCAACTAATCTGAAAGACCGTTACGACGCTGGATTCCAATCGCCTTGAGGCGATTAAGTTCGCATTTGCTGCGCTATACAAGTTACTCACTAACTCACTCACTCACTCTAATCTAGATTAATTTGGATAGAGTGGTTAAAGTGATACTATGGGTTCAGTTTTTTTTTTTTTTAAATAACAAACATGTCATACTTACCACCACTGTGCAGTTTGTTTTGCACAGAGTGGCCCCGATCGTCCTCTTCTTGGGTCCCATGGCGGCTCTCGCAGCTCCTCCTCGCAATAGATAACCCCCTCTTGGAAGCTCTATCCTGAGGGAGCCAATGGCTGCGCTGCTATCAATCTATACAATAAAGAGACAAGAAGCCGTGGGGAGATTGATGCAGGATCGCGTCCACAGAAATTCAGGGCTCATGTAAGTAAAACAGGGGGGGGGGTGCTGGGGGGCCAGGCACAGCCAGGTGTTTTTTCACCTTAATGCATAGTATGCAATCCCTTTAAGAAACTGCAGGATTTATCCCTTAGCTTATGCTCTTTAAAAACATCCTGGGCTGGGAAAATTGCCCTAGTCAAGATATTTCTCATGCCTCATATCCTTTACCTGTTCCACTTCATCCCTATGACCTTTCTGCAAGATCAACTGGCCAAGCTTCAGAGGATCCTCAACTTGTTTATCTGGAATGGTAAACACCCTTGAGTCTGTCACTCCACCTTATACACTCCTACAAGCGCGGCCAGCCTTAGTGCTCCTGAAGTAAAAAAAAATACTACAAGGCTATACTGCTAGATAAATCGAGGAGATGGTGGGCCTCATGGCAGCAGCATCCGTTGCTACAAATAGAGGAAACTGTAATTGGATGTTCACCTAAGCAACTACTGGCATCCTTATGGCTTCAATTAACTCCCCTGAAACTTTATCTTAATTCAGTCACTGCTACGATAAGAGTGTGGAACTCCATTTTGCAAGCATACCAGAGGCACAATAAGTGAACACACTGGTGTTCCCTTTTTTTATATATATATTGTTTTATATAGTTTTTACATTTCTGCCAGCATCAGTCCTGAATTTAAAGTGCAATAAACACCACTTTTTATTCACAAATATGCATCCAATCACACATTTTCCAGTTTCTAATAAATATGGGTAATAACCCCCTCCATCGTGTCTTGGAGGCTAACAAGGAGAGGCAGATGTTTAAATGCCCCTATGAGGGGGCCAGCACTGTCTGTGTCCACAGGCAAAGGTGGACATAGTCTGTCCTTAGGCAGGGCACCTTTGTCTCTGTTTAGTGATGTTGCCCGTGCTATCCAGCCACAGCATGTAGAGGAGGTGGTGTACTATATTACTAAACCATCCTCATACTCTATGACCCAGGCTGACACTAGTGCGCAGTCCACAGCAGCTGCCAGAGTGGCTTTTTCTGCCCTCTTGTCCACAACTTCTCCTGCCATAGCCCCAGCATCATACATGGAGG
The DNA here is from genome assembly GCF_905171775.1 of Rana temporaria. Taxonomy (NCBI): domain Eukaryota; kingdom Metazoa; phylum Chordata; class Amphibia; order Anura; family Ranidae; genus Rana; species Rana temporaria. The sequence continues at coordinate 509,312,728 of NC_053489.1, forward strand.
AGTCAGCTGAATTATTTGAACTCAGCGTCAGCCACTTGCTTCTTGAGGATGTACATATATTACTTGATTCTGATTTTGGTTCTCAGTTAAAAGAAGGGACTAACATGAGCCTACAGAGAGGGGGGTACACTAATAAACAGCAAATTGGCAGTCATGTTCCCACAGCTGCAGTGTAATGATGATGATGAGGTTAATTACATGACTTGGGTGCTGAGAAACAATCCCAGGGGCCATCTTCAGTGAAGAGGAGAGATCACAAACAATGGCTGCAGTGCTTAGGTGATGACGTCAACCATAGACTTACTATGGGGCATCTGTGGTCACTCCTCTGCACTGAAGCCACCTCCGACAGCTGATCATGTAACAGGACTTGATTGTGCTCAGAATAGGTAAGTATACTCATCTTCCTTTCACACGGTAGATAGAATAGGATTTAGAATGGGGTGGGAGCAGGTTTATAGTGTTTTTCTTAATGCATTCAATGCATTAAGGTAAAAAAAAAGCTTTATACTCACCTGAGCCCAATCTCTATCCAGCAATGTGCACAAGAGAAGAGGCCCTCTTGGCTCTGAAACAGCAGCACTGCTTTCAATCACAGCCAGTGAGGAGGGAGCGGGGGTGAGGCCAAGCCATACTCTGTGTAACTATTGACTCACAGAGCCAGATCAGGAGCGAGCATGCAGGAGTGCAACCATAGCAAGTGGCTTTCTATGGGGGCAGTCGTGGGGGGGACCAAAGAAGAGGAGGATTGGGGCTGCTCTGTGCAAAATCATTGCACAGAGCAGGTAAGTATAACATGTTTGTTATTTATAAAAAATTAAAAATGTTCCTTTACATTCGCTTTAAAGGGTCACTAAATGATTTTTTTTAGCTAAATAGCTTCCTTTACCTTACTGCAGTCCTGGTTTCATGTCCTCAGTGTTCGTTTTTGCTCTAATCCTTCTCTGTTCTGAATACTTCCTGGTTGTCTGTTTCCTGATGAAAAAAGTCATGGGAGCTTTCTCTCTGTGGTCACTAATCAAGGAGGTGTGATTACTGTGTGTGTGTAAAACCCCTCAACACTAATCAGTTTAGTTTTACAAACCATTAATGCCCTGTATTGGCTCTGTGTCTCTACATCACATAAGCAGTAAACAGCATGCAAAAACGAAACTGAAACTGTAGGTACATTAAATGATTGATTTTTATCTATTTTTAATCATTTTTAAAAGGAATCAGATAACTATTATGTTTCTATACCCTGTAAACAGTCATTTCAGCAAAAAAAAAAATGTTTCCTTTACAACTCCTTTAAGCTTAATTAAGAATAGGTTGGGCTTCCACTTTTTTGGGGGGGATTTCTGTTTATTGATTTTCATATAAAGTTACAATCACAACTTCAACCTCGCAGGGCTCAAAAACAGGCCCCAATAGCAAGCACATATAAAACATCACCCCCCCCAATTCCAGGCAATCCCATCTCCTGTGAGAATCTACCCTCCCGCATACAAAACAGTCCCAAGGCTTTTGTAATAATAGACTTAGAGCGTGTCAGCCCCCAGAATATATAATATACAGCCAAAAAGCTGAGCCAGTGTCAGGTCCTATTGCTAAGAACAAGCTCGTCCAAGAAACACACCTTGACTGTGAAAGAGTTCACCATGCCAATTCACTTACCCTCATTGCACACATTGTCAACAAAGTAAATAAACAAAATAAAATAATGACCACTACAAACAGGGCATTAAAATCATATAAGGCTTCTACTTTAAAGTTATTCGCTTTCAGTTACTTTTGTTATTTTGTCCACAAACATATTTCTTGTCATAATCATGCCACACATAATGTAATAAAATCCCATATCATATATCAAAGAGTAAAACCCTGAAAAAAGTAGGACCTAGTTATAACTTAATACTGTGATACAGTTATAAACACTATTGCTATTGTACCTATATTATTTTTATAAGTACGTATTCAGGTCATGCGGTGACCAGTATACTGTACATGCGCTTTGAAAAAAACAGCTTCTGTTAAGTTCCCTTTTTCTCTTAACTAAGTTGTTTATTTAAAGCCTGTAATTAAGGTGTTTACAGAAATGAATTAAAGATTAGTGTTTGTTCAGTATAATGTAGTATGTAACAAAGTGGAAATGGTTCTAATAAAAAAATTCAGTTATTTAAAAGTGATTTCATAAACATAACTTGTAGTGCATATTTACTGAATTTGATGTGCATAGGAATGTTTGGCAATTAGTGACTGAGCCAAGTACTGTATGAGTTAGAACTTTTATTTTATACATTCTTCATTTAGTCAATTCCAAATGAACCAAAAGAGTTACATTTTCCCTAAAAGCAAATAATTAGAAAGTATTTGCAGTTCAATCCCTAAAACATTTTGCCATCAGGATAATTTTACTAAAGTATAACCTTAGAGGAGAAGTACAGCCAAAGCTTGTTTGGCTGTACTTCTGTGGATCACAGGAGTGCAGTTTTGTTTTGCACTACTGTGACCCGTTTTCAGCAGACAGCGGGCTGAAGACTGCTGTCGACTGACGTCACAGAGTCGGTCCTGGCTGGGGCAAGATCGCAACAATATGGTAGGCATCCGCCCACAACCCTGGATCGCCACTTGGCTCACCCTCTCAGTGAGCACGAGGTGCAACTTGCCATGACAAAAGAGGAATGGGCCAGATCCACGTAGCGGATCGTATTTTTATGCAGGCGTAGCGTATCTTAGTAACGCTACGCCGCCGCAACTTTGAGAGGCAAATGCTGTATTCACAAAGCATTTGCCTCTAAAGTTACGGCGACGTAGCGTAATTCTCCCGGCGTAATGGCGCGCAATTCAAATCTATGTGATGGGGGCGTTTTATGTTAATACGTCGTGACCCGATGTAAATGACATTTTTTTTTAACGGCGCATGCGCCGTCCGTGGGGGGTATCCCAGTGCGCATGCTCGAAATTAAACCGTAACAAGCCAATGCTTACGACGGTGACGTCATTCTATGCAAATCCCTATTCGTGAACGACTTACGCAAACGACATAACATTTTCAAAATTCGACGCGGGAACGACGGCTATACTTAACATAGGATACGCCTCATATAGCAGGGGTAACTATACGCCGGAAAAAGCCAAACGCAAACGACGTAAAAAAATGCGCCGGCTGGACGTACTTTCGTGGATCGCCGTATCTAGCTAATTTGCATACTCGACGCGGAATTCGATGGAAACGCCACCTAGCGGCCAGCGTAAATATGCACCTACGATCTGACGGTGTACTAAGACGTACGCCTGTCGGATCGAGCCCAGATTCCATCGTATCTTGTTTTGTGGATACAAAACAGAGATACGACGCGGGAACTTTGAAATTACACGGCGTATCCATAGATACGCCAGCGTAATTCGTTTGAGGATCTGGCCCAATATGTCTTTGCACAGTAATGCTCTGATGTAACAAAAAAAATTATGGAAAAAAATTAAAAATCTAACAAAAACACAACCAAAAAAAAGGAAGAAAGGGGAAGGAAGGCCAAAAAGGAGAGAGAGGATAAGAGAGAGGGCAAGAAAAAGGGAAGAAGTGAAGAAAAAAGGAGATTCGGAATACCGCAGCTAGCCTAAAACCACAACCCCACACCCAATAGTCACAGATCTGGCACCCTCTCTTTCTTAAATTTATTTTGTCATTATATCTTATATTTGTAAATTACCAGTCCTTCATGTTACATTTATATTAGATAATCAAAGCAAATTCTTTATAAGTCTCTCAGGCCAAAAATATTGGGGTTGCAATAGTTGACTTTCCTCTAAAGATACTGCCTGTCTGGCTTTTATTCCAACTTACATCTTTTTATGCTTCCAAGCCACTAATTAGAACAAATAAGTTCAAAAAGACAAAGTAGAGTCAGGAGGCCTTATTTGCCTCATGGTTTGGGTTCAGAAACTTAAAGAATGGAGATCAGAGGATCAGCAAAACAAGCAAATAATAACAAGAGGTCATCAATGGAAGCCTCTACTTTTCTTTTCACATAACCCATATAGTTGACAACTCAAATTAAATACATGACTGCAGCAGAAATTGTGAGGCTTTAGAGCAGAAACGCTCAACATTTTTATTCTTGGGTTTAAATTTGCAGTAAGACATGTATCTGGTGCAGCCAGTGTATTTGTAGCACCTAAGGTTCAGTTTTTACAGATCTCAAACCTATACCTCTGACTAAATAAATCCCAAAGTGTGAGATTTGCTGTCACAATAAAAAAAAAGACCACAGGCTCTGCACAGAGGGCTTCATTTGTCAATATGTCTAGGTAGAATGACAGCCAGATTCAGAGAGAGCTTCTGCTACATCTCTCTTGTTAGAACTAGGTTAGTATTTGTTCAGATAGGTTATTCACCCATATCAAGGCATGTAAAAAAAGGTCTGCTCTCCATTAGGATGTTATTGCTCTTAAGACATTATTATGAACAATATATCACATGCTGCTCAAGGTTACGTTTTGAAAGGCTGTCCCTCCATCATTGGGAAATCAGCAAATTAATCTTTACTGACACATACAGGCCAGAAAACGTGTAAACAACAATTAACAATCAATGAACATCCTATCAGAAGTCCCATTACCCTTGGCCTGTCCCATGGGGATGTGCTTCCAGGCAAAATCAATGAAAATGCCTGTTTTGAATGCAAGGCCCCATATATATTGCAAACAGCAAAATCAACTATGATTGTACTCCACACAAACAGCTATGTGTATTCATGTGTTTGCCCGGAGTACAGAAATAATTGACTTTCGGTGAATATATTTTCAGTTCTAGTAGTGTAATCAAGACATTCATGCCAAAGAGCAGCTCTAGGCCCCATGCCCCAGCCCATAATTTGACACAGAAGAAGAACTACTATCTCTCTATTTCTTTTATGAAGATCTCAGTGTCAAGGTGACCATACACTATACAACCTAATTGTACAATACCCTTTAGATCTACCATCAACTATGTAGTGCAAGGTACTGATAGATTGTACAGTATATAAATTGAATCAGTTGTTTAGATTTGTCCTCAAACTAAAATAAATTGTATAATCAGATTACATTGTATATGGCCATCTCTAAACATGCAGTGCAGTACACTCTTATTGGTTTACAGTGTTTCCCCTTCCCTGCCTAGTCTGAAAGTTATTGTACATCAGAGAAAATCTGGACATACAATAATAAAACATTTTTTCATTGAACCAGCAAATTTAATGAAAAAAAATACCGGATTTCCCAATCCACAAATTCAAGGTAGATGGGGAATCACTCCCACTATGCAATTGTGTTCTGACAGCAGGAAGCCTTCCCTGTCATCAGAGTACTTTGTTAAGTGCTACCAGCTAAAGCACTGATTGTTCGAAAAATACTCCCAGGCTGGTTGTAGAGAAGTAGATAAGTAGATCAATTTCTGTAAAAGCCTGCCAATACATGAATCAAAATTTGGCCAGTCCCTGCTGAGCTGACCACATTTTGGTCCATGTATGGCTGTCCTGAGGCTGGCTAAAAACAGTAATTCATGTAATTTTGCCAGTTGTGTGTAAGGCCCCTTCCACACGGGGACGGACCCGCTTTCATCGGTCCACCTGCTCAGCAGGAGATCTCTCCGCTGATCTCCGAGAGATCTGTGAACACAGCCTCTCCCCACAGGGATGTCGTTCCAAGGGAGGGGGCGAGCACGCTGATTAACCCCCAGCCAGAACAGCTCGGATGATGGTGGAAAAATTACTGAGGAGAAACAGGAGGTGAGAAATTCAGACAAAGAAAAAAAACATTTAGAAGGGAAATTGAAGGAAAAGGTTAGTGAATCAACAATGCACTAGCTTGAAGGAACCTATTTAGAAAATAAAAAACAAACCTTTACAACCCCTTTTAGTCTAATGCCGCATACACACGATTGGTTCGTCTAATGAAAACAGACCGTTTTCATCAGACGAACCGATCGTGTGTGGGCCCCATCGGTTTTTTATCAATTGGTGAAAAAACTAGGAACTTGTTTTAAAATTATCTGATGGCTAAAAAAACGATAGAAAAAAACGATCGTCTGTTGGCATGTCCATCGGTTAAAAATCAACGCATGCTCAGAATCAAGTTGACGCATGCTTGGAAGCATTGAACTTCATTTTTCTCAGCACGTCGTTGTGTTTTACGTCACCGCGTTCTGACAAGATCGTTTTTTAAACTGATGGTGTGTAGGCAAGACTGATGAAGGTCAGCTTCATGGGATATCTGATGAAAAAATCCATCAGACCGTTTTCATCGGATGGACCGATCGTGTGTACAGGGCATAAGAGAAATTAACAATTTTGAACACAGCTTTCCTAAGGTCGTATCGGAAGCCCAGAATACATCCATTCATTATTTGCCCTCTTTTGTTGCACCTGGATCTGGTTATAAAGGGATTAGGCAACTTACCTTTTTCTCTTTGTATTGTCTCACAGATGTTCAAAATAATGTTGTAAGCAAGAAAAACATGTTAAACCCCTTTAAAATTAAATAAGAAATTGTTCATTATCATTTATAACAGACCACCCAAGTGATCAGTTGAGTGACAAGTTTTTTATTTTTATATATTTTTAACCTCTGCAAAAATGTGCCAGTAATACAGCTCAACTTCATTTCCATTTTCTTTCCACTTTAATTTCTGACTTAGTTCAAGCACTTTTATAGAATCCTTATCACCTTCCAGCAGATGAACACAAGCCAATTAACCACTTTCGCTAAACTCTCTACTCCTAAATGTCTAAAAAATACGATTTATTCAAGGTACTTTATGATAGTGTCAAATGTTAATCACCTTAACACACTGTGAAATTATTCTGACTTATTAAGATCCCAATTTATTCTAATCTAAATATGTGGAAATTACTTTTGATGGGAATGAGAGAAATTCTTTATCATGAGAATGATCATTTCTGAACAATTTAAAGTTGTTAATTATTTCACTAATTGGTATAGGTAGGTCAGTGTTGATAGTGGCCACTTATGAAAAGAAAAAGCTAGATACATTTTATTGCAGCAGAAATATAACTTTAGACAAATACAGTCATAGAGAGCTATATTGGCTGTGCATAAAACAATTAGAAATATAAGTTATGATAGTTTTAGCGGGAATGCTTGTCTTCCTAAGGTACTGTATATAAAATGAAAATACCCAAAAGGGGAAATCCTGCTTTAATGCCTTCTCTGATTTTGACAGGTACCCACTCCCACTTCTGCTCTGATTGCCTATGCAAGCGGCAGTTCTTCTCCCCTCCCTCCTCACAGTCTTTTGAAACACCGGAAGTGCCAGAAGACTACAGGACTATTAACAATGCGGAGCACCACTCGCGCATGCGCACTAGGTACCTGGCAATGAAGCCGCAAGCTGTCACAGCAGGGGGCCCGCACTTAAGATGCCAGCACTAAAGACAGAAGATGAAATGTCAGAACGGCTGGGTTTAGCCCATCACTGGATCATGGCAAAGGTGAGTGGCTGTTTTATTAAAAGTCAGCAGCTACAGTTTTTGTAGCTGCTGACTTAGAATTTTTACACAGGAGCCTGGAGCTCCTCTTTAAAGGGTAAGTTTATTTTAACCACTTAACCCCCGGACCATATTGCTGCCCAAAGCCCTATAAACTTCTTGCGATTCGGGACTGCGCCGCTTTAACTGACAATTGCGCGGTCGTGCGACGTGGCTCCCAAACAAAATTGGCGTCCTTTTTTTCCCACAAATAGAGCTTTCTTTTGGTGGTATTTGATCACCTCTGCGGTTTTTATTTTTTGCGCTATAAACAAAAATAGAGCGACAATTTTGAAAAAAATGAATATTTTTTACTTTTTGCTATAATAAATATCCCCCAAAAATATATAAAAAAACGTTTTTTTTTCCTCAGTTTAGGCCGATACGTATTCGTCTACATATTTTTCGTAAAAAAAAATCGCAATAAGCGTTTATTGATTGGTTTGCGCAAAAGTTATAGCGTTTACAAAATAGGGGGTATTTTTATGGCATTTTTATTAATATATTTTTTTACTAGTAATGGCGGCGATCAGCGATTTTTTTTTAGGTACTGCGACATTATGGCGGACACTTCGGACACTTTTGACACATTTTTGGGACCATTGGCATTTTTATAGCGATCCGTGCTATAAAAATGCATTGGATTACTATAAAAATGCCACTGGCAGTGAAGGGGTTAACACTAGGGGGCGGGGAAGGGGTTAAGTATGTCCCTGTGTGTTCTTACTGTGGGGGGGGTGGCCGTACTAGGGGAAACACTGATCATCTGTTCATACATTGTATGAACAGAAGATCAGCGTTTCCCCCGCTGACAGGACCGAGAGCTGTGAGTTTACACACGCAGCTCCCGGTCCCCGCTCTGTAACGAGCGATCGCGTGTGCCCGGCGGCGATCGCGCCCGCCGGGCACACGCACGGGAGTCGGGGGCGAGCGGGGGCGCGCGCGCGCCTCCGGCGGCGCGCACGCGCCCCCTAGTGGCGGCTCAAAGAGCCGCCGTATAGCTACGGGCTCTCGCCCAGGAGAGCCGACCTGCCGCCGTATAATGACGGTGCGCGGTCGGCTAGTGGTTAACAGAAAACACTGGACCCCCTTCCTCATCTCCCCTAGTCCCGCTCACCCTGAGTCTCACGATCACATGCTATAAAACATTGGGTCGCCGCTTTACTGGTCCGGGGATTTGAAATAACTGTGCCTTAATCTCCTATCCATACCTCTCTGCATGTACAGATAGGATGCATTCAAATTGGTCGGCACCGTCACATGGACAGCGCCTGTAGTATGCCTGTAATGTAGAACAGTCCCGCAGCAAAATCACGGCTGTAATGAATTGTCGGGTCTCAGAAATACAGATAAAACTCATTGAAAAAAATTGCATGGGTCCCCCCAGTCCATTACCAGGCCAGTTGGGTCTGGTATGAATATTAAGGGGTACCCTGCACCCAATTAATAAATGGAAAGGCGTGAGGGTCCCCCAGGCCCTATATACTCTGAACAGCAGTATATATACTATACGGCCTGCCCTATATACTCTGCAGAAAATTGGGCCTTAGGTGTTGATGGTACCAGAACACTGTAACCCCTCACAGATACTCTTGTTGAGCGCAGGAACGGGCCCTGCTGTAAAATATTAGATCAAAAATTGTAATTACATGCCCCCGTTAAACAGGGGCAGAAAATTGGGACTTTGGTTTTGGTGGCGCCAGAACACTGTAAGTCCTCACAGATACTGTTGTTGAGCGCAGGAACATGCCCTACTGTGAAATATACGATCAAAAAATGTAATTACATGCCCCTGTTAAACAGAAGTCCGCCTTGTTCTTTGATGTGTGTCTTTCAATTGACTGACTGCATAGGAGGTCATCATATGTCTGGTCAAGCATGTGGTGCCCAAGCGGCTGCTGTTTTGGCCATGCTTTTTTTTTTCACAAGAAAAGTTTTGGCCATGCTTGATCTGCTTTAGACATAGATTAAAAACAGCAGCGGTGCTGCACATGTGTCAAAAAAGGCCTAAACCAAAGAACATTTCAAAATCAGCGGGGAATCAGCAGCACCCTGCACCTGTGGAACTCTGCGGTGTGATGCAATAGGGTGGCTGCCTTAGCTGCTTCTTGGAGGGCATTGGAGATGTGCCTCCTCCTCCTCCTCTCTTCTGTCAGGCACCCAAGTAGAGTCAGTGACCTCATCATCTCATCATCTCCCTTCTCATCACTGGAGCAAACTTGGCAGTATGCTGCAGCTGGGGGAACATGACTCACGGTTTCTTGTCCTTTTTGGGCACCCCTCTCTCTAGGCTCACGTTACTCTCTTCCTCAACCTGGGTACCAACATCAGAGCCTTCAAATCGCTGTGCATTCTCCTGCAGCATGTATCCGACACTGTGGTCAAATAGTTCGGGGGACTCCTCCGTGCATGATGGTGGGGCTATGGAAGGAGTGACTGTGGACACAGCCTGCTTGCCCTCTTTTAGTGGCCTGTGAGTGTCTGCCTCTCCTTGGTGGCCTTCCAGACATGATGTATATTTTGTTTTGCAACACCACACTAAACTGTATTAGACACTGTATACACCACCAGAAAAGTAGTAGCAAGTGCACTACGGCTGCAATGTGTACACTGCCACAAAAGTAGTATTAGCAACTGCACTACGGCTGCACTGTATTGTGTACTATGTACACCACCAGAAAGGTAGTAGCAACTACAGGTGCAATGTGCTGTGTACACCACAAGAAGTGTAGTAGCAAGTGCACTATGGCTGCACTATATTGTGTACTGTGTTCACCACCAGAAAAGTAGTAGCAACTGCAGTATGGGTGCACTGTATTGTGTACACCACCAGAAGTGTAGTAGCAAGTGCACTATGGCTGCACTGTATTGTGCACTATGGCTGTGAAGTGTAGTAGAAAAAGTACACCAGGAATGCACTGCAGTCAGATATAGGCTACACAGGATGCAGAGTATATGTAAATATATATATATATATATATATATATATATATATATATATATATATATATATATATATATATATATATATATATATATATATATCGATATTAGACCAGCTGTAAATATATATATATATATATATATATATATATATATATATATATATATATATATATATATATATATATATATATGAAATACACTGCAGCTAACTGAATAACCTGCTCAATTTAAATCACACTATCTCTCTGTCCACACCAACAACACACTACACAGGGCTGCTGTGCAGGCAGCCTTGTATAGTGTGGGGCGTGGACTTAGTCCCCATGAGCCATGATTGGCCAACATCGGGGGAGTTTGTGGTATGGTGCAAGGTGCAGGCTGGAGCAATGGAGGGGGTCAGGGAGATCAGGTCCCTCTGACGCCCCCCGACCGATTGAGCAACAGCCGCAACTGCTACAGAACACTTTCCTGCTATTGAAAAGGTCTAGGTTGAGGTGTTGTGTAGTTCTGCCTTAGAGTGACAATACTGTTTCTTCATAGATACAGTACAGTGAGTAAGCATTTGTCACCCTAGAAAAGGAAGTGTGTTACTGGCAGGATCGCCAGGTGGAAAAAACAAAACATGAAACAACAATAGAATTGCAGCTACCACATCTAAGGTCTGGTAAGTTGCATTTTTGCATTCAGATATGCCTCAGGCCCCGTACACACCTAGCGATTTGGAATTGCAGGTGGAATCTACAGGCATCATTCAGATATCGGCATTTTCAGCCGACGATTCCCTACACCATAAAAATTATCATAGCGGCTGTTCTGCCACTTGATCGTTCTTAAGGACGGCGAGAGAGGACCTCCCCCCCTCCCACCACCTACCGGTGCTTCTACCGACTCACCTGTGCGATTGGTGAGTCATTGACATGATCTGCTGGCCTCAGATGTTGATCATAGAGATTTCCAGCAGACCAGATGGTCGCCGGCGTCTCTATGATCGTCGGAGGCCGGGCGCAATGTTATGACGTCACACCCAGCCTCTGCATTCAAAAAAACTACGCCGCTTTGGCTGTGAAGCGTGATCTTTTTTTTGTTTTTCTTATTTTAGTCTTCCCAGCCTAGAGGTGAGATGTGGGGTCCTATTGACCCCATATCTCACTGTAAAGAGGTCCTGTCATGTCATATTCCTATTACAAGGGATATTTACATACCTTGTATTAGGAATAAAAGTAATATTTTTTTATTTTATTTTTTAAAGTGTCAACATATTTTTTTTAAGTAAAATTAACAATAATTTTTTTTTAAAGTGCCCCTGTCCCCGTGAGCTTGCACGCAGAAGCAAACGCATACATAAGTCCCGCCCACATATAAAAACAGTGTTGAAACCACACATGTGAGGTGTTGCCATGAACGTTAGAGCAAGAGCAATAATTCTAGCCCTAGACCTCCTTTGTAACTAAAAACATGTAACCAGTAAAAAAATCTTAAAGCATCGCCTAAGGGGATTTTTAAGTACCGAAGTTTGGCGCCATTTCACGAGGGTGTGCAATTTTGAAGCGTGACATGTTAGGTATCTATTTACTCGGCGTAACTTCATCTTTCACATTATGCCAAAAAATTGGGCTAAGTTTACTGTTTTTTTAAATACAGGTCTGGTATAGATATTAAGGGGAACCCTGCACCAATTTAAAAAAAAATGGCATAGGTGTCCCCCTTAAAATCCATACTGTACCCTTCAGGTCTGGTATGGATTTTAAGGGGAACCCTGCACCAAAATAAAAAAAAATGGAGTGGGGCTCCCCCAAAAATCCATACCAGACCCTTATCCGAGCACGCAACCTGGCAGGCCGCAGGAAAAGAGGGGGACAAGAGAGCAGCCCCCCTCCTGAACTGTACCAGGCCCCCAGATCCCGCCCCCTATGTGAATCGTACCCCCACCACTTCAAAAATGTTAAAAACCACAGTAGACAGCTTGGGACAAGTCCTTTATTAAAAAAATAAATTCCAGCGATGTAATCCATTCTAAAGCGAGGATATGGAGAAAAAGAAAAAGAAAAAAACGCTGACTCGATCCTGCCTCCATGGGAGGCACCCGCCATATAACGCTCTCCCGCCATGACAGCTCTTATATAGCTGCAATGTTTTTTTATTTTCTTTTATTTTTAATAAAGGACTTGTCCCTAGCTGTGTACTGTGTTTTCTTACATTTTTAAAACTTGTTTGTGAAATGTTCTGCTGCGAACGGAACCAGGGTGTGTTCGACTCATCCCTACTCTGCATTCTAATGCCGCGTACACACAATTGGTCCATCCGATGAGAACGGACCGCTGGACCGTTTTTATCGGTTAACCGATGAAGTTGACTGATGGTCCGTCACGCCTACACACCATCGGTTAAAAAAAACGATCGTGTCAGAACGCGGTGACGTAAAACACAACGACATGCTGAAAAGAACAAAGTTCAATGCTTCCAAGCATGCGTCGACTTGATTCTGAGCATGCGTGGATTTTTAACCGATGGTCGTGCCTACTAACGATCGGTTTTGTCCTATCGGTTAGGAATCCATCGGTTAATTTTAAAACAAGTTAACCGATGGTTAACTAACCAATGGCGCCCACACACGATCGGTTTTGACCGATGAAAACGGTCCATCAGACCTTCTCATCGGTTTAACCGATCGTGTGTACGCGGCATAAGTATTGAAAGTGTGATTTCTGTAACTTACAGTTGTGATGAGATATCGATAACCCAATCTTAGCTGAATTAACAGACAGTGACTCAATCCAGACGACATCTTGAAAACCTTGTGAAGTTTAATGCATAAACTGTGAGGATCTTACAACAATGAACATTGGAAAGGTCAAAAGATCATAATGTTTTTTTTTTGTTTTTTGAATCCACTTTATGTTTATATCTTTTGTGATCCACTCCATGAGACATGGGTCTAAGATGCATTACTGGGAAAATTGACAAAAGTTGGAGCTAAATATACAGGATAAAACTGAGCTACAGGAAGGGGAGGAACCAGTAACAGAATACAAATAACATTTAAAGGCATATCTCAAGCATGTGAAACATGACACTGTATGGCCCAGATTCACAAAGACTTACGCCGACGTATCTAATGACACGCCGCGAAAGTCCACGAATGCGCCGTCGTATCTATGCGTCTAATTCACAATACAAGATACGCCTGAATTTTGGCTTTCTATGACCGACGTAAGTCTCCTATGCCGTTGTATCTTGGGTGCATATTTGTGCTGGCCGCTAGGGGCGCCTCCATTGATTTACGCATTGAATATGTAAATGAGCGAGATACGCCGATTCACGAACGTACTTGCGCCCGTTGCAGTAAGCTACGCCGTTTACGTAAGGGGTGCGTCAGGCGTAAAGATAAACCACCAAATAGCTGGTCTAAATCATGTTAGGGTATGGACGTCGGAACTGCCGTCGGATTTTACGTCGTTTACGTAAGTCGTACGTGAATGGGGCTGGGTGTAGGTTACGTTCACGTCGTATTAATTGAGCGTGCGTATCTTAGGGAGTAAATTCGACGTGATTCTGAGCATGCGCACGCATGCGCCGTTCGTTCTGCGCTTCATTTACATGGGGTCACGATTAATTTTAATACAACACGCCCACTACCTGCCTACTTTGAATTAGGCGGGCTTACGCCGGCCCATTTACGCTACACCACCGTAACTTAGGGAGCAAGTGCTTTGTGAATACTGGTCTTGCCTCTCTATGTTACGTCGGCGTAGCGCATATGAGCTGCGCTACGCCCGCTCACATATACGCCGCTCTACCTGAATCCGGCTAAATGTGTTTATATAGAAAAAAAATTATCATAAAAGCACTCAAATCTTCCAGTGATAAAAGGGCCATTCCAACCAAAACAGATTACAGAGTGTAAATGAGGCCATAAGTTAGAAATGTTTTCACATGACTGTGTTTGGCCAAACAGGTTGAAAATTGACAAAAATTCTAAACCCAAATCTAAACACTGTTAAAGTCAATAGTGACAGAATTCAGTTGGGATGTACAAGCTTCACTCCCACCACTAAATGACAGATTCCCAGCTGTGGTAGCTTACATTTACCTCAAAGAAATTTAACCACTTGCCGCCCGCCAATGACAGATTGACAGCTGCGCGCCCCCGGGGGCACGCATCGCAGCGATTGTTGTTGCAGGGTGTCAGTCTGTCCAATCACGGCAGATCACGGTGTAAACAGGAAAAGCCGGTAATCGGCTGTTCCTCACTCGCGTCTGTCAGACACGAGTAGAGGAGAGCCGATCAGCTGCTCCTCTGACAGGGGGGGTTTGTGCTGATCGATAATCAGCACAGCCCCCCCCCCGAGGATGCCCACTGGACCACCAGGGATGCCCACTGGACCACCAGGGATGCCAAACAAAAAACACAGGTATGCCACCCTAGACCACCAGGGATGAAAATGATACAAAAAATGGATGCCAATCAGTGCCCGCAATGGATGCCAATCAGTGCCCACAATGGGCATCACTGATTGACAGGCATTGTTTGGCACTGATTGGCATCCTTTAGTACAACACATACGATAGTGCCACCTATCAGTGCCCATCTATGCCCATCCGTGTCACCTATCTGTGCCCATCCAGGCCGCCTATCAGTGCCCATCCATGCCGCCTATCAGTGCCGCCTATCCGTGCCCATCTGTGCCGCCTATCCGTGCCCATCCGTGCTGCCTATCCTTGCCGCCTATCCGTGCCGCCTATCAGTGCCCATCCATGCCGCCCATCAGTGCCGCATATTAGTGCCCATCAATGCCACCACATCAGTGCCATCTCATCGGTGCCTATCAGTGCCGCCTTATCAGTGCCCATCAGTGCAGTACCAGCAGTGCCCATCTGTGAAGGAGAAAACTTACTTATTTACAATGTTTTATAAAAGGAACAAAAAATAATGCAGAAAATCAAAATCCCAGAGGTGATCAAATACCACCAAAAGAGAGCTCTATTTGTGGGTACAAAATGATACAAATTTAGTTTGGGTACAGTGTAGCATGACCGCACAATTGTCATTCAAAATGCAACAGCTCTGAAAGCTAAAAATTGGTCTGACCGGGAAGGTGTATAAGTGCCCTGTATGGAAGTGGTTAAATTAACACCACCAGGAATGTGTCATTTAGCAGCAGGAATGCTGTGTGTGCAGATTGGCAGGTGATGGATCAATATGATTGGCAGAGATTATTATGCTAAATAATGTGATTGACACTGGGTTTACTTCTTGAGACATTAATAAACATTACTTTAAAATCAAATCCAGTAAGTATGAATTTGTGTTCTATTGTATTAAAAGAGTGTAACTTGGTGTATTTGTTTATTTTAAGAGACACTAATGAACCACTGTAGACATTCCCCGGGAAGGGGAACAATATCTGGCCACCTCTTCAACATTGGTATAAGGCTGCATTGTAAGGAGGAAAGTCTTTACCATCCCCTTCAATGTTAAAAGGCATGCAGCCTGGTATAGGTGGGTGAGGGGGCTACACGATCACTGGCCTTTAGTTCCTGGCCACCCAGGTTAAAAGTCTGTCTGGAATATTATGGGGAACCCAACTTTTTTTAAATACTACATACCCATCTATAGTGACAATACATTGCCAAATTATAAGCCAGCCCTGTACATGTTTCCTGTATAAGTTAACAATGTTAATGAACCCCCCGGAATTTAAAGAACCATATGATTATGCATGCTGCAAGGCTTTTGGTGCATTTTTTACCTCAACTTCAGTGCACTCAAACATTGCAGATGTTTGGTTGAGGTTTTTCGGTACCGAATCTTCAATTGTAATGAAGAATTGAATGTTTTCTTGAACATGAACAGTGCCCCTAATTATGAGCCATTGATTCTGAAAGTTAGGCTTTTTTAATCCCACACATAAAGGTTTCTCTTCAGCCTATGTTTGCATACTTCAAGCAGTTACACTTAACTGGTACACTACACAAAACTCATGACAAGGTAAATTAATTGATTGAATTGTATTATTTGTTGGGTGAATGATTCGTGATTTACAGTTACTTTCCTTCTTGGGATCGTGGCACTTATTATGCAGTTTTCAAAATAGTGATTCTTTGAACTCAACCTGGCTTCAGAAATGCATTCTTAGCTTAACCCCATTGCTAATGTTTGCTCTGGTCTCCTAGAAAGTTGAAGCAGGCTTATCCTGAAGGAAGCTACCAAGAACTGTATAGCTTCTAGGAGACTTTCACACCTAACAGCAGATGTAGGGTTGTACCCAAGCCTCAGGCTCCATCCTCCTGCCTCTGGTCAAAACATAAACTGGCCAAAGATGATTTGTTTCTTTTTTGTACAGCCAGTGGGCTGAAAGAAAAAAAAATGATTCCCTCGCCCACCCAAACAAGGTGGATTGAGAAACCCCTCACTGGGACATTGTATTCTGACAGCAGCTCCCACTCCTTACACAATGTACTGATCAGTGGCTGCAGTTGCTTACTGAGAAAAGTTTTTCAGACTCATTCATTTGACAAAGGTAGGTCAAAGATTTGAATAGAGATGGCCACACACTAATAGAAATTCAGCCAGTCCTATTGAACTGGCCAAATTTTGATCCATCTATGGAGATTTAGGATGGGTTCCCACAGAATAGAGGACAGTGCCCAAGCTGACCAATAATGCATTTTAGGACCTGCTTGTATAATAAATAATAAACATTTTTTATAGTAGTTTTTACATTGAATGACAGATAACATGCCCAATCTTGTCTTTCACTTCATTTTTCCATGTTCAATCTCCAGTGAGGTGCAGGTAGCAAAGCAATGAGACTTTCATGCTTCAATGTAGTTTGATGGAATACACAAGTCTTTGCAAGCTTTAAAATTAAATACATCGCCAACATTTAATTTAACATTAAATCCCCTGAAAACCTTTAAGACCATCATATTCTAATCTATTGTATGTAACATGAGCTGTAACAATATACAATAGAAATACCAGTATATATATATATGTATATATATATATATATATATATATATATATATATATATATATATATATATATATATATATATATATATATATATATATACAGTCCTGATCAAAAGTTTAAAATCATATTTTACATTGTTGGATCTTAACAAGGTTCCAAGTAGAACTTCAACATGCAACAAGAAGAAATGAGAGTGAGACAAAACATTGTTTGAGCATTCAATATAATGAAAACAATGAATAAACTGAAACAGGCTGTTTTTCAGCTGATCAAATGTTTAGGACCACATGCCTTTAAAAGGCCAAATCTGTGCAAAGATGTGGATTCATTGTCATTATCTGTCGGGTAGTCACACGTTGTGATGGCAAAGACAAAAAAACTCTTCCTTTTTGAACGTGGTCTGGTTGCTGAACTGCATAAGCAGGGTCTCTCATCAAGACACTTGACGATCCTCGACCCAAATTAAGGCCCTTACTGGTGCTGACTGCAGCCCCATAACCATCAGACGGCATCTGAGACTGAAGGGCTTCAAAAACAAAAAACCTCTACAAAAACATTGTCTCCTTGAACGCCACAGAACTGCTCGTTTGGACTTTGCAAGAGAGCACCAAACATGGGACATTCAAAGGTGGAAGAAAGTTTTATTCTCTGATGAGAAAAAAATGTAACCTTGATGGTCCTGATGGTTTCCAATGTTACTGGCATGACAAGCAGATCCCACCTGAGATGTTTTCTACGCGCCACAGTGGAGGGGGCACCATAATGGTCTGGGGGGTAATTTCCTTCAGTGGAACAATGGAGCTTCAGGAAGTGCAGGGGCATCAAACGGCCGCTGGCTATGTCCAGATGTTGCAGAGAGCATTCCTCATGACTGAGGGCCCTCGTCTGTGTGGTAACGACTGGGTTTTTCAACAGAACAACGCTACAGTACACAATGCCCGCAGGACAAGGGACTTCTTCCAGGAGAATAACATCACTCTTTTGGCCCATCCTGCGTGTTCCCCTGATCTAAATCCAATTGAGAACCTTTGGGGATGGATGGCAAGGGAAGTTTACAAAAATGGACAACAGTTCCAGACAGTAGATGGCCTTCGTGCGGCTGTCTTCACCACTTGGAGAAATGTTCCCACTCACCTTATGGAAAGGTTTGCATCAAGCATGCCGAAACAAATTTTTTAAGTGATCAACAATAACGGCGGAGCTACTCATGACTGAGTTCATGTTTGGAAGTTGGATTTCTGTTTTGGGGGGGTTTAGTTTTTTTTTTTTGGAGGTGTGGTCCTAAACTTTTGATCAGCTGAAAAACAGCCTGTTTTAGTTTATTCGTTGTTTTCATTAATTTAAATGCTCAAAAAAAGTTTCTTCTTGTTGCATGTTGAAGCTCCACTTGGAACCTTGTTAAGATCCAACAATGTAAAATATGATTTGTTTCCCTTTTTTTAAGTGGTCTTAAACCTTTGATCAGGACTGTATATATATACACACAATATAATAAAATAATGGAATTGATATATATATATAAAAAAAACATTATAGGGCTGTATTCTAAACTGTCTTCACCCATAAAGAATGTGAGATGAATTACTATGCATGTTAACCTGTATCTATTGTAAATGTCCATGTGGACATTTTTCGAAAAACGTAAAACAAAAATAAATTTACAGAGTGTTACATTATTCATACAGTATCCATTTTCATTTGTTTAAATTTAAGTAGCATTAAACGTTACGTTCCCACTGTCATGAACATTTTAAGACAACTGATAAATAATACAAAACTCATTTAGCAATAAAGCCATTGTATAATAAAAATAAATCTAGGAAAGCCCAAGTAATCCTGTATCTAGATAAGTACTTAGCTTGTCTTAGAATGCTTGAAATTCTTACTGCAGATAGGTGTATTAGCCTAATGTTGAGTTAGTTAACAAACAATGTGATAGGAAAAGAAAAACTATTTAATTACTTATGTTTGTATAACTTTGTGAGTCCAACACTAGATACACTTTATTGATAGAAAGTTAAAGTATATGTCAGGATGAAATAAAAAAAAAACATATTCAACACATATGTACATTACATGCGCCATTCTTGATATTTTGTCTTTCTAAGAACACAAATACAGAAGAATATCTGTTGATCCTGCCAGAAATCAAATGAGTTCCCAACTTACTTTCCACTCTGCCTCTGCTGTACTGATATTTCAGGTAGTGTAATTAGCCCTACCCAGTCCTCTTTTGTGGACTGCAGAAAACCTCTGTAGTGATACCTCTGAAGGGTCGGCTGGTAATAGCTGGTTCTTCCCAATTAGTACAGAGGCTGTCTGTCCCCACAAGCACCAATACATGCAAACTGGCTCCAATAACTCTAGTCTAGGGGATGTCTTTTGACATTTTTTTTTACCCCTTCAAGCCTGACGTAACCCCTTCAAGCCTTTTTTCCGTGGGGCCGCATATATGCGTATATCCCTTTGTGCTGGGAGTGTGCTGCATGGCCAGCTCCCAGCACAGGGATTGGGGTGTCACCAAGCCGTACTAACAATTGGAACCTGGATCTCCCGATTCTGTGTTGCCTGATTGCTGTGGTAGCCTCTAATTGGTCAACCAGTCACTGTGAATGGAGAGGAAATAGAGGAAATACAATGTATTTTTCTCTTTCCTTATGCCCTGTGTAACGGCTACCCAGCTAGGGAGAGGGTATCAGCCGTTGGAGACGTCCTTTTCCCTGGCAAGCTGCGATATGCAGGTACCGCCGGTATATCCCATCGAACGCCCTTCCAAGAAACGAGACGGGCTACGTTTGCAGAGTCAAGCAGGACTGACTTTTAATGCCACATTTTTCTTCCTTATATCTGGTTACAAACTGTACAGAAACAAATGACCCCCCCCCCCAGGGGGGACTTCAATACACATACTTTGAAACAATGACATTTCCTTGAGCCAATCAGCCGCTAGACATTTTGGCTCCTACTTAGCTCGATCAAACAATAGAATTCAATTAACCTTTAAAACAATTATCACTCACACATAATCTCCATCAGCATCAGGGGGCTGTTACCTACACAAAAGAGAGTTCATTAGCTATGCGAAGGGTACATTAGCAATTAGCAGTGAAAGAGACCATTGTCCAATTAACCCTTTGAGCTCAGAATACAATGTGGTACATCCAATTGTGACAAGCCATGCAGTTCCTTGTAGTCCTCCCTGCATGAAGATTATCGATGTCCCGGCAGCATGCATATGTCTGTTACACTACTCCCCTTTTGTGGAACACTCCGGCAGACCCGGATTGATCCTTTTCGGATCAACTTGGGGATGTCCGGTCTGCTGTTAGGGTAAAAGTTCCGTTTGCCTGGACAGTCCGTCGGCCTTCCCATTGGCCTACCAGGTCGGTAGCTGATGGTGACGGTGAATAATAGAATTCAGTTCTGGAACAGTCACTTGCTTTGCTCTCTCAATGGCTCCCAAAACCTGTTGCTGATGCTCTTGGGACAGATACGGCACCACCTGGATGCAAATCCCATTTAATCTTTTGACAATTTCCGCCTGTTTGTGTATTTCAATGTTCAAGCCACGGGACATCTCATAATACATGACATAGTGTCGGTGCATCTCTGATTTCTCACTGGCCAACTTGTCACATTCCCATTTTAGACTGTGATATTGTGCCGGATCTACAGTACATGTCGGGGGAAGGTAGTCTTACCCGGTTCTCAGCAGCAAGTGGGTTGATTCCAGCAACGCGGGTGGTCACGGGACAAGCAGCAGCAGGTGTAGGTAAATAAGCCGAAGTCAGAGGGCCAATGTCGTTGCCCAGCACCACCTCGGCAGGTAGGTTGTCCATGATACCAACTGTGGTCTTTCCTGACCCGGCTCCCCAGTCTAAGTGCACCCGGGCGGTGGGTACGCAAAATACAGCACCCCCTGCGACCCGGACGGCAACTGTGCGAGTGGACACTAGTGTTGAGCAGAATATGCCATATTCGATTTCGCGATATATCTCGAATATATATTCGAATATTCGAGATATATTCGCTAAATTAGAATATTCGTGATATTTTATCGAAATTAAATGATTGCGATTTTTCGCTATTGCGAATGCGAAAATAATTGCGATTTTTTTGATAACTGCGGTAGGAGCACTCTGATTGGCTCAGAATATTCGTGATATTTTATCGAAATATCGCAACATGCGAATGCGATATTTATTGCGCAATTTCGAGAAATGCTGGAGGAGCGCTCTGATTGGCTCAGAATATTCGTGATATTTTATCGAAATATCGCAACATGCGAATGCGATATTTATTGCGCAATTTCGAGAAATGCTGGAGGAGCGCTCTGATTGGCTCAGAATATTCGTGATATTTTATCGAAATATCGCAACATGCGAATGCGATATTTACTGCGCAATTTCGACAAATGCTGTAGGAGCACTCTGATTGGCTCAGAATATTCGTGATATTTTACAATACAAAATAATTGCGAATATTCGGCAAATGCGGAAGGAGCACTCTGATTGGCTCAGAATATTCTTGATATTTTACAATACAAAATAATTGCGAACATTCGGCAAATGCAGAAGGAGCACTCTGATTGGCTCAGAATATTCTTGATATTTTACAATAGAAAATAAAAAGTGTTTTGCATTGGTGGTGATTCTTTACTCTATCCATCTGTCACAGCCGTTTGTCAATCAAACACCTTGAAGATTGAACACGTTCATGCTGCATGCTTTGGACTTTTTTTCACTTCACATATCAAAGACATTTTTATGAAAGATTATTTTTCTATTATTGGGACTATATTTCTTTATATATTTGTTTCACTGTGTATTTCACAAGTTATTTGCGCTTGCTTATTTTATAATTTGCCCACATGTCTTGTCACTAGACATATTTTTTATTCTTGTAGAGCGACTCCATTTTCTGTCTTGTATTAATTTATGTTGTATAACATTTTTGAGTTGCTGCTGTATTCTCCCCTTTTTTTAAGGTATGCGCAATTTTTTCCTTCTTACAAAAAAAAATAATATCAAACATACAAATATTCATAACAGAAACATACACAAAGCCCCCCCCTTTTGCATCAGAGACAATCAGAGTTCTCCTACCACAGTTATCGAAAATTCGCAATCATTTTCGCATTTGCAATAGCGAAAAATCGCAATTTTTTTTTTTTTCAATTTGGCAACATAAAAGGATCGCCTCAGCTTAGCTACTCGGCCCAGGGTCTCTAATCATACCAGCAATGCTTTTAGACGTCGATAGGATGTGATCTGTTTTAAAAATCAAATTGAAAAAATGTGAATATTCGGAATTGCGAATATTCACCGCGAAATTCGAAATATAGCGCGATTTCTCGAATATGCTATATTCGAGTCGAATATTCGCAATGCGAATATTCGTGAGCAACACTAGTGGACACGTTCTCTGGCTTTACCAGATGTTTTTGAATCAGAGTGATAGTAGTCCCGGAATCTCTTAGGCCTTGTGCTACTTGTCCATTCACTCGTACCTCCTGACGGTGATGCTGACGGTTATCCGGAGAGGCCGCTTGTATTGGGTCTGCCTCATACCAAATTCCCAGACATTCCTCCGGGCCCCCCTCGGTCTCCAGGCAGTGGGCCGCAGAGGGACGTGATGGAGTGACCTCTGTGTTGGGTGTTGTGCGTCTCCAATTGTTATTTGTAGCTCTCAAAGGGCAATAACGAGCAATATGTCCCGTGTCGCTGCAGTGATGGCACGTCACCCTAGGCGAATCCCGGGGGTAGTTGCTAGGCCCCTGAGGACGTGGTGGGACTGGAGCCCGAAACTCTGGGCGTGGGGTGACGGTTGGAGTCCGCGGTTCTACCTTCTGAGCCAGCCGCATAGTACCCTGGCTTACTTTCCTTGTCTCCGCGTACTCATCTGCTAGCCAAGCCGCCTCGTTTAAGTTAGCGGGACGGCGATCTCGTACCCAGTCTTGTATGTCTGCGGCCAGGTCTTGGAAGAAATGTTCCATTAGGAACAGCTGCAATACTTCCTCCCCGGTGTTGGCCTTGCACCCTTGGACCCAAAGGGATGCCACCCTTTGTAACTGGTTGGCCCATTCCATGTGGGAGTCCACAGCCATCTTCTTGGACTCCCGGAAGCGCCGGCGGTAGGCTTCTGGCGTTACCGCGTATTGGGTTAGCAGCGCCTTTTTAACTTGCTGGTATTGTAAAATATCCTCTGGAGCGAGAGCCCGAAAGGCTTCATTGGCTTTGCCCGACAATTTCCCCGACAAAATAGTGACCCAGTGGTCTGGTGGGACCTGGTGTAGTGAGCACTGCCTCTCAAAATCCGCCAAATATCCATCGATTTCCTCCTCACTTTCTACAAAAGCTTTAAATGCAGTGAATGGTATTTTCTTTCCTGCAGCAGCAGGTGGGGGGGGGTAGGAACTGCAGGTGTAATGGGCTGTCTCTCTCTTACCAGTTCCAGTTCTTGTCCCCTCTTCGTTTGTATCTCTTCCCTTGCTTCCCGGAACAGCTGGTTTATTAGTTCCACTGACGTTTCTGGATACAAGGATAATCTCCGCTGTACAATCCCAGTAATTACATCTTCCTTGCTGACCAGTGCAAGGGGCTCAGTTCGTTCCATAGATCCATCCATTTCGTCCAGCCCCAGCAGTTCAGCTATCAGCTCCCTCCGTGGTCTGTTGCTGGCGCTCCTACCACGACTCTCCAATAGATCTTTTAGTGTGGATCTTTTCAGCCTGGCGTACTGCGACTCCATTCAGCACTTGCTCTTTGGATAAAAGGACCATCCCACCGCTGCCAACCAATGTAACGGCTACCCAGCTAGGGTGAGGGTATCAGCCGTTGGAGACGTCCTTTTCCCTGGCAAGCTGCGATATGCAGGTACCGCCATATCCCATCGAACGCCCTTCCAGAGAAACGAGACGGGCTACGTTTGCAGAGTCAAGCAGGACTGACTTTTAATGCCACATTTTTCTTCCTTATATCTGGTTACAAACTGTACAGAAACAAATGACACTCCCCCCCCCCCAGGGGGGACTTCAATACACATACTTTGAAACAATGACATTTCCTTGAGCCAATCAGCCGCTAGACGTTTTGGCTCCTACTTAGCTTGATCAAACAATAGAATTCAATTAACCTTTAAAACAATTATCACTCACACATAATCCCCATCAGCATACACCTCACAGGGGGCTGTTACCTACACAAAAGAGAGTTCATTAGCTATGCGAAGGGTACATTAGCAATTAGCAGTGAAAGAGACCATTGTCCAATTAACCCTTTGAGCTCAGAATACAATGTGGTACATCCAATTGTGACAAGCCATGCAGTTCCTTGTAGTCCTCCCTGCATGAAGATTATCGATGTCCCGGCAGCATGCATATGTTCGTTACACCCTGTACACACGATCGGTCCATCCAATGAAAACGGTCTGATGGATTTTTCAATCAGTTATCCGATTAAGCTGACTGATAATCAGTTGTGCCTACACACCATCGGTTAAAAAAACGATCGTGTCAGAACACAGTCACGTAAACCTCGTACGACGGCACTATAAAGGGGAAGTTCAAATCCAATGGTGCCACCTTGGGGCTGCTTTAGCTGATTTTGTGTTAGTAAAAGACGATTCACGCTTTTCTGTCTGTTACAGCGTGATGAATGTGCTACTGATATTTCAGGCAGTGTAATTAGCCCTACCCAGTCCTCTTTTGTGGACTGCAGAAAACCTCTGTAGTGATACCCTTGAAAGGGGCGGCTGGTAATAGCTGGTTAGCTAAAAAAAAGAAAAGAAAGGCAAAACATGTTTTGTATAGATAAAAAAAAAAAAAATTGATAAATAGCTTCTTCCAGTTTTTTTTCTAAGTGATCACATTCCCTCTGTTTTCAGCTGCATAAGAGCTGGGGGAGGAGAAAGAGCAGTACACTTAGCTTTATAATGAAAGGGGGTCAGCAGAAGTCTGTTTATTGGAGGAAAGCACAGTGAGTTCCCAGCATAGGTAGAGAACTGACAATGCTGTGTGTTCCTTCTTATGCCGCATACAGACGATCGTTTTTTGTGATGAAAAAAAATGACGTTTTTGAAAACGTCATTTAAAATGATAGTGTGTGGGGAAAATGTCGTTTTATGTCTTCAGAAAAACGACCAAAAAAAAATTCGAACATGCTCAAATTTTTTGTGTCGTTTTTCAAAATGTCATTTTTTGTGTCAATGAAAATGATAGTGTGTGGGCAAAACGACGTTTTTAAACCCGCACATGCCCAGAAGCAAGTTTTGAGACGGGAGGTAAAACTACCATTCATAATGGAGTAAGCACATTCATCACGCTTTAACAGACAAAAAAGCACGAATCATCTTTTACTAACAAGTAACCAGCTAAAAGCAGCCTCAAGGCGAATAGAACTTCCCCTTTAGAGTGCCGTCACTTTGTTCATCATTTTTCAAAATGATGGTGTGTATGCTCCATCGTTTTTGAAAATGAAGTTTCAAAAATGTCGTTTTTTTTCATCACTTCAAACGTCATTTTTTTTTCATCACAAAAAACGACCGTCTGTATGGGGCATTAGTGTAGTCAGTTTTTGATAGGAAAGCAGAGGGTCTGGCAGGAACACCAGGCATTTCACAGAAAGGAAGCAATACAATAATAATAAAATAATATATATATATTTTTTATCTGAATCTCTGCGCTCAATATTTTGGCACCTGAAAAATCCCCCCCAAAAACTTCTCTGTACCTACAAAGAAAACAGGATACTTTCTCATATACGCACATGGTACAGCACCCACATGTTAGGAATATGATACAGTTATATAATACAGTTTGTCTGCATTATTGTCTCTGCACACAATATAATTTATTGACAACTGTTTTTCTTTGCCAATCACCACAGAAATCTACAGGAGGACTTTAATACTGAGTAATATTTATATTCATGTTTGTGTGCTTTATTCATTTTCTTATGATGTCTGAAAAATACAGACAGAAAAATCGCAAAGAAGTAAACTTGAAATTGATGTATAGTTTCCATCAGAAGATGTCAAGTACAATACACTGTTAGGCCGCGTAAACACGGTCGGTCCATCCGATGAGAACGGTCCTAAGGACCATTGTCAACGGTTAACCGATGAAGCTGACTGATGGTCTGATGTGCCTACACACCATCAGTTAAAAAAAAACGATCGTATCAGAACGTGGTGACGTAAAACTCAACGACGTGCAGAGAAAAATGAAGTTCAATGCTTCCAAGCATGCGTCGACTTGATTCTGAGCATGCACGGGTTTTTAACCGATGCTTTTGCATACTAACCATAGGTTTTAAACTATTGGTTATCGGTCCATCGGTTGAATTTTAAAGCAAGTTCTCTTTTTTTTGACCGAAGGATAACTGACCGATGGGGCCCACACACAATCGGTTTGGACCGATGAAATGGTCCTTCAGTCCGTTTTCATCGGTTTTGTGTACGCCGCATCAGTGTTACAAAAGGTATATACATTATACATTTAAGTGTTTTGATACATTTTGCTTATGAGAATTTATTATAAGCAAACTGCCCTATCTTCAAACGTGAAATTATAAAAATACATGAATATCATCTCTGAATCCATGAATATTATTTCTGCATTTATTGCCATTAAAACCATCATCTGCACATTAGCGAAAAATCATACTTACACCACTATTAATAAAAAATTGTTACATGTAAGAAAGGTCAACTCTGCAAAATCTAGATAAGTATCATTACCGAGGGGATAGATGAGAGAAAGCAAATCATTAAGTAACATATAAAGTACCACTCAGTTGTCTAATACCTGAGACTCCTTATATCTCATTAAACAAATTTGAATATGTGGTACAGAATGAGTCACGGTTTTCTTTGTACTTTAACGAGCAACACATACAGTATAACCTGATAACTATACTATTTTCTGCGTTCTAAAACATACTTTGTTTTATCTGTGAAGAAAATAAGTTGTGCTCATAAGTTTACATACCCTGGCAGAATTTATGATTTCTTGGCCATTTTTCAGAGAATATGAATAACACAAAAACCTTTCTTTCACTCATAGTTAGTGTTTGGCTGAAGCCATTTATTATAAATCAGGTGTGTTTACTCTTTTTAAGTCATAATGACAACAGAAACTACCCAAATGACCCTGATCAAAAGTTTACATACCCCAGTTCTTAATACCATGTATTGCCCCCTTTAACATCAGTGACAGCTTGAAGTCTTTTGTGGTATTTGTGGATGAGGCTCTTTATTTTCTCAGATGGTAAAGCTGCCCATTCCTCTTGGCAAAAAGCCTATCTAGTTCCTGTAAATTCTTGGGCTGTATTGCATGAACTGCACATTTGAGATCTCTCCAGAGTGGCTCAATGAAATTGAGGTCAGGAGACTGAGATGGTCACTCCAGAACCTTCACTGTATTCTGATGTAGCCATTGACAGGTGGACTTGGCGTTGTGTTGGATCATTGTCGTGTTGGAATGTCCAAATACATCCCATGCACAGCTTCCTGGTGAATGCAAATGTTCCTCCAGTATTTTTTGATAATTTAATTCATCTTGCTATAAATTTTGACCAAATTTCCTGTGCCTTTGTAGCTCACACATCCCCAAAACATCAGCGATCCACCTCTATGTTTCCGAGTAGGAATGGTGTAGCTTTCAACATAGGCCTTGTTGACTCCTCTCCAAATGTAGT
Organism: Rana temporaria; assembly: GCF_905171775.1. Classification (NCBI taxonomy): domain Eukaryota; kingdom Metazoa; phylum Chordata; class Amphibia; order Anura; family Ranidae; genus Rana; species Rana temporaria. The sequence goes on from NC_053489.1 coordinate 509,340,859, forward strand.
GTTTATGGTTGTGGCTCAAGCTCAATTTTGGTCTCATCACTCCAAATGACTTTGTGCCAGAAGGTTTAAGGCTTGTTTCTGTGCTGTTTGGTGTATTGTAAGCGGGATACTTTTTGGCATTTCCATAGCAATGTCTTTCTTCTGGCGATTCGACCATGCAGCCCATCTTTCTTCAAGTGCCTCCTTATTGTGCAACTTGAAACAGCCACACCACATGTTTTCAGAGAGTCCTGTATTTCACCTGAAGTTATTTGTGGGGTATTCTTTGCATCCAAAACTATTTTCCTTGCAGTTGTGGCTTAAATTTTAGTTGGTCTTCAACAGAACCACTCATTTTCCACTTCTTGATTAGAGTTTGAAGAACTGCTTATTCACATTCTCAATTCCTTGGATATCTTTTTATATCCATTTTCTGTTTTATACAGTTCAACTACCTTTTCCCTTAGATCCTTTGACAGTTGTTTTGCTTTCCCCATGACTCAGAATCCAGAATCGTCAGTGCAGCACTGGATGAAACATGCAAGGGTCTGTCAGGAGTCCAAAAAAAACATTGACCTTTTATACACACACACTAATTACAAACAAACAGATCACAGCTGAGGAGGGTTACCTTTAATAGCCATTCAAACGCCTTTGTGTCAACTTGTGTTCATGTTGTCAGGCTAAAATCACCAGAGTGTGTAAACTTTTGATCGGGGTAATTTGGCTAGTTTCTGTTGGCATTATGATTTAAAATGAGTAAGCACAGTTGATTGATAATAAATGGCTTTAGCTAAACACTAACCATGAGTGAAAGAAACGTTTTTGTGTCATCATTCATATTCTCTGAAAAATGGCCAAGAAATCGTAAATTCTGCCAGGGCATGTAAACTTATGAGCACTAGGGATGAGCCTGATGTTCGAGTCGATAGGCTCGAACATACCCTGGCGGTAGGATTCTTTCAGAAAAAAGGTGCTGAAAGCGGTACCATTATTTGCAAGGAAATTTGGAGTTTTATACTGTAGGCCTGTAATTTTTAGAAATAACTCACTTAAATCTGACCAAACAAGATTCTAATAGGCATCCCAGGTATGACATTTTTTTAAAAACAAAATGATAAATTATAATATAATAAATAATTATAAATAATTATAACAAATAATAATATAATTATAATAAAAATTATTCAATAATGTAATCAAATCAAAATCACTGAAATTTGCTCAGTTGCAGAATTGTCGCTGTCATTATTTATTTATTTTTATGACGAATTTCCCCACAAATCGCTATCGCACAATTCTGCAAGTGATTATAATTTATTATCGCTGTTTTCTAGCTGCTCTAAAACCATTTTTGACATAAAGGGAAACTTTTGGTTGCTATGGACAATCTACAGTTTGCAGTGAGAAAGAACAGTTTTTATTATATAAAAGTACATGTAGAACACTGGGCAGACCACTAGGGACAAAGGGGGTGTGTAATTTTTACATACAGTACTGTAATCTATAAGATTACAGTATACTGTATGTAATGTGTTTGTTTACGTTTTTGAATTTGGCACCGTTCTCCGCTCCCGTGCGTCGTAACGTCGCAGGGAACGGAGATCGGCGGCACAGGAGGACGCTGTGTGAATCGAGCGAGCACCCACTCGCTCACACAGCGCGGTGGCATCGCTGGATCCAGGGACAAGGTGAGTAAACACTCCCTGTGTCTGACTCAGGGTTACCGCTCGCAGCATGAAAATCTAACCCCGAGTCAGACTCGGGAATACCGCCAGGCAGGTTAATAATGTTTAAAGTTAAACAATTAAAGTGAAATATTCCTTTAAATTTTGTACCTGGGGGGTGTCTATAGTATGCCTGTAAAGTGGCACATTTTTCCCGTGTTTAGAACAGTCCCTGCAGCAAAATTTTATTTCAAAAGAAAAAAAGTAATTTAAAACTGATCGCAGCTGTAATGAATTGTCGGGTCCTGAAATACAGATAAAAGTCATTGAAAAAAACAGCATGGGCATCTGGAATGAATATTGAATGGCATAGGGGTGCATACCAGACCCCTTATCCGAGCACGCAACCTGGCAGGCCGCAGGAAAAGATGGAGGGACGAGAGAGTGCCCCCCCCTCCTGAACCATACCAGGCCACATGCCCTCAACATGAGGGGGGTGCTTTGGAGTCACCTCCAAAGCACTGTGTCCCCATGTTGATGGGGACAAGGGCCTAATCCCCACTCCCTGCCCAGTGGTTGTGGGGGTTTGCGGGTGGGGGGCTTACAAGTGAGTACCTGGTGCATCACAGCCTCTAAAACAATTTGGTGAATATGCAGGAGCAAATTTTGCTATTCTAGCTCGTACTAGGTATCAACGTGTCAAAACCTTATGCCGCGTACAGACGGTCGTTTTTTGTGATGAAAAAAAACGACGTTTTAAATCATGAAATAAAACGACGTTTTTGAAACATCATTTTCAAAAACGACGTTGCCTACACACCATCGTTTTTTCACAATGCTCTAGCAAAGTGAGGTTACGTTTCACCACTTTTTTCCATTGAAGCTTGCTTCATAACTAGCTTCTGGGCATGCGCGGGTTTAAAAACGTAGTTTTAAACATCGTTTTTTGCTACACACGGTCAATTTCTGTGAAACAAAAAACGACGTTTTGAAAAACTACACAAAAAATTAAAGCATGTTCGAATTTTTTTTTTGTCGTTTTTTTGAAGACATAAAACAACGTTTTGCCCACACACGATCATTTTTAATGACGTTTTAAATGACCGTCTGTACGCGGCATTATAGTTTGTTTCCACAGCAAAACAGTTAGGATAGGAGTTCTTAGTGGCTTACCATATACTCGACCAGTCTTTATCATCTAATATTATGTTCATGTCTTGCGTCCATTTAGTCGCATACAAGGGTAATGAATCATTTGAGTTTTCATTTATTAGGCGATACAGAATTGAGATTAGGCCTCTGACATGTGGGTTGCTAATGCAAATCCATTCAAATTGGGAGAGTTGAGTTAGTGAAGAGCCAGTATTGAGTAGCGGTTCATAGAAGTTTTTAATTTGTAAGTATCTGAATAATTCAGACCTCGGAAGCCTGAATGATTCACATATACAGTATAGGAAAGGTGTGGATGTTAGAATTAGATACTAGGTTGTGTAGGCGAAGCAGGTTAGTGGAGGACCATGCTGAAAAAGATTTTGGACATTTCCAAGCAGGATTATTAAGAAGGGATAGAAGGGGATTATGTGACGATTGAAGCATATGGGAACTTTTAAATTTATCCCAGATAGCTAGAGAGTGTTTTGTTATGGGGTTGGATAGATGGGACCTATCAGCGGTTCTGAGCCATAACAAGTTGGCTACTGACAACGGGTGACTGTCAACAGACTCTATAACAACTCATAAAGGTATTTCATCTGTAGTGTGGTACTTAGATAGTGATGCTATCTGTGCAGCATTGAAGTAAGAGGAGAAATTGGGTAGTCCCATTCCTCCTCTTAATTTATGGAGGTATAGTGTAGATTTCGGAATACAGGGTTTAGTTGTGCCCCAAATGAAGGACATAACTCTACGTTTAGTGAGTCTTAGAAAGTAGGATGGTAAAGAGATAGGAAGTACTCTAAATAAGTATAAAAATGTAGGTAGAATTGACATTTTGACCGTATTTATCCTGCCGGACCAAGACAGTGGGAGGGAAGTCCATAATTTCATTAAACTAGTTGATTGCTTCAGTAGAGGTAGATAATTGGCAGCAAACAGTTCTTTAAGGGAGACTGTAAGCTGAATTCCTAAATAAGGAAGTTGTTTTGGAACCCAGTTAATAGGTAAAGAATTTTGGGTGAGGACTAGATCAGATTGGGGCAGTGAGATATTTAGTGCATTTGATTTAGAGGGATTAACCCCCCTAGCGGTGTTCCCGAGTCTGACTCGGGGTTAAATTTTCGTGCTGCTATCGGTAACCCCGAGTCAGACTCGGGATCGCCTCGCTGGATCCACAGGCATGGTTTACTTACCTTGTCCCTGGATCCAGCGATGCCACCACGCTGTGTGAGCGTGCGGGACTCGCTCGATTCACACAGCGTCCTCCTGTGCCGCCGATCTCCGTTCCCTGCGACGTTACGACGCACGGGAGCGGAGAACGGCACCAAATTCAAAAACGTAAACAAACACAATACATACAGTATACTGTAATCTTATAGATTACAGTACTGTATGTACAAAATAAACACCCCCCTTGTGCTTAGTGGTCTGCCCAGTGCTCTACATGTACTTTTATATAATAAAAACTGTTCTTTCTCCCTGCAAACTGTAGATTGTCCATAGCAACCAAACGTGTCCCTTTATGTCAAAAATGGTTTTAGATCAGCTAGAAAACAGCGATAATAAATTACAATCACTTGCAGAATTGTGCGATAGCGATTTGTGGGGAAATTCGTCATAAAAAAAAATAATAATGACAGCGACAATTCTGCAACTGAGCAAATTTCAGTGATTTTGAGTTGATTACATTATTGAATAATTTTTATTATAATTATATAATTACTTGTTATAATTATTTCTAATTATTTATTATATTATAATTTATAATTTTGTTTTTAAAAAAAATTCATACGCGGGATGCCTACTAGACTCTTGTTTGATCAGATTTAAGTGAGTTATTCCTAAAAATTACAGGGATAAAAGTTTAAAACGCCAAATTTCCTTGCAAATAATGGTACCGCTTTCAGCACCTTTTTTTCTGAAAGAATCATACCGCCAGGGAGGTTAACATGTCCTGAAATTTGAGCAAAATTGTCCAGAGTCTTGAGCAAGTTTGGGGCTGTTATATGTGGATTAAAAATTAGGATATCGTCTGCGAAAATACATAACTTATGTTCGTATCCGCCTAGCTCTATAGAAACCCTCAATTCTAGGGCAGGACCAGAAAATATGCAATAATGTCCCAGACTCCTCACAACATCTCCAGCAGATATTAGCAACCTCTGGAAAATATCTGTGGAGAAGATCTGGGGTTCGGTACCATTGAGAGAAAATGTTATAATTTGTTTCCTGCATTCTCGTATACATTGAAGATTCAAATATGTTATGTATTATACTAGTACACTGTTCTTCTGAAAAAGTTCTACCCAGTTCCAATTCGCACTTACATAGGAATGGCAATTGGAAATCCTCTGAAGGTCTCACCAGTACAGTACCTGTCCGCGAGAATGTGTTTCCAGCACAACGGCATTGCGCTGGTTCTCAGAGACAGGGTGCCGACATCTCGCACTCGCTGGAAAAGGAAAAGCACATTCCAGCGAGCACGACATAGAAGCAATGGGGATCAGACTTGGATTCCCGCCAATTCTAGACACAGTGTTTGGTATGAATCATAAAGGGGAACTCCACGCCAAATTTTAAATAAAAAACAGGCATGGGTTCCCCTCCAGGAGCATACCAGGCCCTTAGGTCTGGTATGGATTGTAAGAAGAACCCCCTATGCAGAAAAAATGTTGTGGGGGAACAATCCATACCAGACCCGTATCCAAGCATGCCGCCCGGCCGGTCAGGAAAGGAGTAGGGATGAGCGAGCGCCCCCCCTCCTGAGCCGTACCAGGCCACATGCCCTCAACATGGGGGGGTGGGTGCTTTGGGGCAGGGGGCTCCCTGCGGCCCCCCCACCCCAAAGCACTCTGTCCCAATGTTGATAAGGACAGGGCCTCTTCCTGACAACCCTGGCCATTGGTTGTCGGGGTATGCGGGCAGGGGGCTTCTCGGAACCTGGGAGCCCCCTTTAATAAGGGGGCCCCCAGGTACCGGCCCCCCACCCTAGGTAAATGAGTATAGGGTACATCGTACCCCTACCCATTCCCCTGGAGGAAAAGTGTCAAAAATAATAAACACACAACACAGGTTTTTGCTCTCCGGGGTTGTTCTTCTGACTTCGGGGGTCGTCTTTCATTTTATCCGCTCTCCGGTGTCGTCTCGGCGCTCCCCAGTTCTTCTCCCGCTCGCTCTCCGGTGCCTTCTTCGGGGGTGGCCGCCGCTATCTTCTTTGAAACACTTTTTACTAGCGACGACCAGCCCGGTCTTCTTTGTCGCCTTCTACCTTCTGCCTTCTGCCTTCTTCTTTTCTTCCGATGTTGACTCAACGCTCCCTCCTGCTGTAATGCTGGGTGTGCGGTGCGCAATGATTTATATAGGCCTCTTATGATGTCACAGTCCCAGCATGCTCCGGGACTCACGGAGCATGCTGGGACTGTGACATCATAAGAGACCTATATAAATCGTTGCACAACGCACACCTAGCATTACAGCGGGAGGGAGCGTCAAATCAACATCGGAAGAAAAGAAGGCAGAATGCGACAAAGAAGACCGGGCTGGCCGCCGCTAGTAGAAGAGCTTCAAAGAAGATAGCGGCGGCCAGCCCTGAAGAAGGCCCCGGAGAGTGAGCGGGAGAAGAACCGGGGAGCGCCGAGACAACACCAGAGAGCGGAGAAGACTAAAGACGACCCCCGAAGTCAGAAGAAGACCCCCGCAGAGCGGAGAAGACCCCCGGAGCTGACTAATAAATTATTTTAAAAGCCTGTGTTGTGTGTATATTTTTTTTACATTTTTCCTCCAGGTGAATGGGTAGGGGTCAGGGTTGTAGGGAAGAGGCCCTGTCCTTATCAACATGGGGACATGTTTTGGGGTGGGCGGCCACAGGGCGAATAAACCTTTCTTATTACAATATTCTTCAAATCTCGTTAACTTCCACGCAAAGTTACTGGGCGGCGGAAGGTCTGCAAAAAAATTCTCAATTGCGCCGCACGCCAGAAATATAATTGGTATACCTTGGAGCTAGATGTCAGTGTTTGCCAGGTGGGCCACGATCCTGCTTCTCAAAAATGGGAAGCCTGATATAGCTAATTTTCTAGTAATACCCCAAAAGACTCCTTCCGCAGTCCTGGTACAAATTGTGGGTTCCCCAGAATGCGGACTAGTGGGGACTCTAATGTTGAAGGTGCGCCACTCCCCTCCTCATGGTCCCGCTGTTTGCGCATGCGCACATCGCATGTGTGATGTGGCAATACGTCACAGGGGCAGAATGTGCGCAGCAGAGTACTGCACACAATTGCAAACAGATTGGACAGTGGGAAATGTCAAAAGATAGGACAAGCACAGCATCAGGGCCTCCGCCTAGATTCAGTGCTGGCATACCAACAGCTGGTGATTGCCCCTGGGTGCCCACTTAGCTGGTAACCAATGGCTGGGTGCGTGCACCGGGGTCCTAAATCAGGCGTGGGGACGCTCCTGATTTAAATCGTACACTCCACCTAGCCGCGGAATTTGAATTCCGCCGGGGGATTTACGATCCGCCGCCGCAAGTTTGGAGGTAAGTGGTTTGTGAATTACCCACTTGCCTCTCAAAGTTGCGGCAGCGGATCTTAAATCACATAGATCACGCAGATCTAAAGATCCGCTGATCTATGTGAATCTAGCACTTACACTCTGTCTTCTATGATCGCCCAAGTCTTTTTAATGGGCATTTGATTGCTGTATATTTGAGGATATCTGTTACTTTTGTTGATTTGTTGCACCTATGTGACTTGGTAGCTGTGGAAGTTTAGAACCTGCAAAGGCTCAATATCAAGGAAAGAAAATATGTTTGGCAGGTCCACCTGCGTGTGTAAATAAAATACTGTAGAGTCCTTCCGCATTAGAACAGAACTGGAAATCCCCAGAACAAATGTGTTGCCTGTTCGCAAGTTCTGGTGCGAACCAAACCGGGGGGGGGGGTGTCCGGCTCATCCTTAATGAGCACGACTGTATGTAAACCACAAAAATTAAGGCCCAGATTCACAAAGACTTACGACGGCGTATCTCCAGATACGCCGCCGTAAGTCCGAATGGCCGCTGTCGTATCTATGCGCCTGATTCATAGAATCAGTTACGCATAGATTTGGCCAAGATACGAGCGGCGTAAGTCTCCTACGCCATCGTATCTTGGGTTGCAATAATTACGCTAGCCGCTAGGTGGCGCTTCCTTGATTTCCGTGTTGAATATGTAAATGAGCAAGATACGCCGATTCATGAACGTACGTACGTACGTATGTACGTATGTACGTACGTACGTACGCCCGTCGCAATTAGTTACGCCGTTTTACGTAAGACATACGCCGGCGTAAAGATAAAGCATGTCTCTAGGTGGCGGAGCCCATGCAAAGTATGTACGTCGGAACAAGCGTATCTTTTTACGTTGTTTGCGTAAGTCGTACGTGAATATGGCTGTGCGTAAATTGCGTTCACGTCACAGGCATTGACCCAACGTATCTTTGGGCGTAAATACGATGTGATACTGAGCATGCGCGAGCATGCGCCGTTCGTTCGGCCACGCATCTACATGGGGTCAAGCCTCATTTAAATACAACACGCCCCCTACCAGCCTACTTTGAATTACGCGCGCTTACGCCGGCCCATTTACGCTACGCCGCCGTAACTTAGGATGCAAGTGCTTTGTGAATACAGCACTTGCCTCTCTAAGTTGCGGTGGCATAGCGTAAATACGATACGCTACGCCAGCGCAACGTAGAGCGGCCGTACGTGAATCTAGGCCTAAGTGCCTATAGTGTATAAAATCCAGCAATGCATGCTCAACCTAATCTGCACATGCTCAGTTGCTCTCTTTTCTCGACACTGTACCTAAAATTAAAGTAACTAGAGGTGGATCAGCTGACATTTTTAAGATTTACTGTTGCTAAAGTGGGAAGAAAGCCATAGGAATGACACAGACTGTGTGAAGGGAATACAGATTAGGGAGGGAGAAAAACAAAGCAGGAAAGGTGACAAGATACACTATGCTGCCAGGAATACACAATAGAGTTACATTTACAAGGGTAATGTCTTATCTAATCTTTGATCCTCTCTCCTTTCTCTCTCATAGGAAGTCTGTGAACTTCAGAATTGTATAGCTTCTAAAGCCTAGTACACACGTTGGTCCGGATTCAGAAAGGAGATACGACGGCGTATCTCCTGATACGCCGTCGTATCTCTGAGTCCGGCCGTCGTATCTATGCGCCTGATTCATAGAATCAGGTTACGCATAGATATCCCTAAGATCCGACAGGTGTGAGGCCCCGTACACACGGCCACACACGGTACACACGGCCGAGGAACTCGACGTGCCAAACACGTCGAGTTCCTCGTCGAGTTCTCCCATAGAACAACGAGAAAATAGAGAACATGTTCTCTATTTTCTCGACGAGTTCCTCGGCGGCTCCATCGAGCCAAAAGTGTACAGACGACAGAGTTTCTCGGCAGAATCCGGGTTTTGACCGAGTTTCTCTGTGAATTCTGCCGAGAAACTCTGTCGTGTGTACGAGGCCTGAGTGTCTTACACCGTCGGATCTTAGGCTGCAATTCCAGGCCAGCCGCTTGGTGGCGCTTCCGTATTATTACGCAAGGAATATGCAAATGAGGAGTTAGGCCGATTCAGAAACGAACGACCGCCCGGCGCTTTTTTTTTACGTTGTTTGCGTTCGGCTTTTTCCGGCGTATAGTTACCCCTGCTATATGAGGGGTATGTGCGGCGTATCCTATGTTAAGTATGGCCGTCGTTCCCGCGCCGAGTTTTGAAATTTTTACGTCGTTTGCATAAGTCATTCGCAAATACGGCTGGACGTAATTTACGTTCACGACGAAAGCATGACGAGTTGCCGACGTCATTTGGAGAATGTGCACTGGGATTCAGTCGCGGCCGGCGCATGCGCAGTTCGTTCGGGTGCGGGGACGTGCATCATTTAAATGATACACGCCCCCTACCCGCCGAATTTGGATTTACGCTACGCCGCTGCGACTTTACAGGCAAGTGCTTTGTGAATACAGCACTTGCCTGAAAAACTTGCGGCCACGTAACGTAAATGAGTTACGTTACGCCAGCAAAAAGATCCGCTGATCTTTCTGAATCTGGCCCAATGAGATTATCAGACACATAATCGTCATATTTTTTTTGCATGCTAATCTCCATATTGAAAACAGATAGGTTACTAAAGTACAAAAAAATCTCGTACGACAGAATACAAATTCGTAAGTGATGTAATGTATTTTTTTTTTTTTTTTTGTATTTTTGGATGAAAACAACACTGATTAAATGAAAGTCGTACAATCTGGTATTGTACGAGCAAGATTTTTGTGTTTGTCCCAGATTATCGTACGGTTGCTTTGAAAGGGGTATTTTTCAGATGATATTCTGCTTAAGCCAAGAAAAACAATCAAGGCTTAAAATGTACAAATTTGAATTACAAAAACTGACATAAATTTTGTGAGACCAGGGAGAGGGGAATATGAACCAGTAAGGAAGTGATGGCTCTGGGCTTCAACAAAATGGCAGCCTCCAGCAAGAAAAAAACAGGAGCAATGCTGAAGGCAATTTACACGACACACTAATTTTGGTAGCATGATTAATAAAGTGAAATGTATGTTCTTCTGATATAAAGAGCATTAATTGTTATCAAACTGTTATGGGTAAAGTTCTGCTTTATATGCCAGCTGCATGGTTTGGATTGTATCTTGCTTTGCAACTTAATGCTGAATTCCAGGCAAATATTAAAAATAACAATGATTTAAAAAAAAAAATGTATAAAATATGATTAAATGTAATTTAAATGCAACTTGTTAGCATAGAGGAACTACCTGTTTATAGATATATATTGTTTCACATGTGGGTTAGTGCCAAACTACTTCACATGGGTCCTACATACAGAAAGATAATGTCCTTCATGCATAATTGCATATCAGTGACACTGATCCCGACACCGACTACAGAGGCATTTTGAGAGATACAGAATTCAGCGCTGAGTCTCTCCACCACTTATTCCCACACTGTACACTTCATTGTACCTAGCTCAAAGACAAAAGAGATGAGCCGAACACCCCCTAGTTTGTTTCACACCAGAACTTGCGTACAGACCAAAAATTTGTGCAAACATGCGAACACCGTTAAAGTCTATGGGACACAACCGTGAAAAATCAAAAGTGCTAATTTAAGGCCTCGTACACACGATAGGATCGCCAGAGGACAACGGTCTGAAGGACCGTTTTCATCAGTCCAAACCGATCGTGTGTAGGCCCCATAGGTTATTTAACCTTCGGTCAAAAAAATGAGAACTTGCTTTAAAATTGAACCGATTGACGCCTAACCGATAGGTCAAAACCAATCGTTAAAAACCCGCGCATTCTCAGGATCAAGTCGACGAATGCTTGGAAGCATTAACCTTCATTTTTTTTGGCACGTCGTTGTGTTTTACGTCACCGCGTTCTGACACGATCGTTTTTTTAACTGATGGTGTGTACACACGACGGACCATCAGTCAGCTTCGTCGGTTAACCGCTGACAACGGTCCTTCAGACCGTTCTCATCGGATGGACTGATCGTGTGTACGAGGCTTTAGTCTTATATGCAAGTTATTACAATACAACGTGTTTGGGGACCCGGGTCCTGTCCCAGGGGACATGTATCAATGCAAAAAAAAAGTTTATAAAACGCCTGTAAAAATTGCTCATGGCTGTAATGTATTTCCAGATCCTGGCAATATACATACAAAATCATTAAAAAAAGCAGCGTGGGGATATTCAGGTGAACTCCACGCCAATTATTTTTTTTAAACTATGTGGGGTCCCCCAAAATCCATACCAGACCGAAAGGTCCTGGTATGAACAGGGGAACCCATGCCGCTTTTTTCTAAATTCTGTCATAGGGCTCCCCTTAACCACTTAAATACACTATATTATATACTGTACACTGCATATATGTACATTGCATTGTATTATATATACTACACTGACTGCACTATATACTCTGAACTGCAGTATATATACTGTATGGACTGCACTATATACTCTGCTGAAAAATTGGGCCTTAGGTGTTGGTGGTGGCAGAACACGGTAACCCCTCACAGTTACTCTTGTTGTGTGCAGGAATGGTCCCTGCCGTTATATATATTTTTAAAAAATTGTAATTGCATGCCCCAGAAAAATTGGGCTTTGGATGTTGGTGGTGCCCTAAACCAAAAATATTGTTGGAAGCTAGCATCATCAGTATTGAGGAGGAATAGGATAGGCAGCATACGCAGTCTTCAAGGGATCCCAAATCCATAGCAAATTCAATCAGTTACATCAGCATCATGTGCTTGATAGCTGCTTATCCAGGACTGATTTATTTTTGTAAATGTGAGCCTATCAATGGAGTCTGTGGACAGGAGCACTCTTTGATTCATTACAAACCCTCCAGCAGCACTGAATGTGCGTTCAAAAAGCATGCTAGATGCAGTACAGGCCACATGCTTTTTGAGAAAGTTCTGGCAAGTGGTCCAACCTCAAGACCCAGTAACACAGTGGATGTTCTGATGGAAAGGTCTCCAAGTCTGCTCTTTCCCCTCGATATTCCTGCAGCATATAATGCAGACGCTGCTGATGGTTGCTGGAACCTCTTAGACCTTTTCACAAACTGTTTTTATTGATACATGTCCCCCAGGGCAGGAACCGGACCCTTATAACCATTGTATGCCCAATTACTTGCATATAAGGCTTCAAAATGTGCACTTTTGATTTTTGACGTTCGGGTACCATTGACTTTAATGGGGTTTGTTGTTTGGGTCTCAACTTTCGAGGTGTCTGAAAGTTCTGTTGCGAACCGAACAGGGGTACGTTCGGCCCATCCCTAGTCAACACACAGGCTGTTGGAAAGGTAAGTATAGAGCCTTAATATATACAGCCTGGGCATTGTTTTTACTTGTACCTATAGCAGGGCTCAAAATTTCAAGTCCTGAGCCACTAGCCAGGCCTTTCAAGTTACTCGCCACTAGTTGCACCACCCAACCCCTCCCCTGCCCCACCCCTAAGTCCGCCCCTAAACACGCCCTTGTAAATTATCTCATGAAATTACACTGTTAAATGTTTTAAGCAGAATTAAGTTCCAAAAATAAATATTAACAACAACGTTAACAATATTAACATAAAACATATCAGTACCCATCAGTGCAGCCTCACTGTGCCCATCAAATGCAGCTTTATGGTGCCCATGAATGCAGCCTCACAGTGCCCCATAAAATGCAGCCTCTAGTGCCCCATCAAATGCAGCTTCACCTTGCCCCATCAAATGCAGCGTCACAGTGCCCCATCAAATGCAGCATCACCGTGTCCCATCAAATGCAGCGTCACCTACATGGCTCATTCAGTCAGGTCCATATTGAAAACTGAAAAGGCGGACCTTATTAGAAAGTTTGGTTGAAAGGCTATTTAAGAGAAGGAGTGGTTGGGTGGGGCTCAGCTGCAAATTATCACTGCCCCCCCCCCAAAAAAAAAACAGGAAACAAACATGTGTAAACTAGCATCTCATGCTTATGATCATTATCATTATGATGATCACAGCACAGCACATACTTTACTGGGTCAATGTCACATGGCTGTTGGCTGCTGACTTGTATGGCTGTACAGTGTTACAGTCTGTAACACACAGTACAGCCATAAAGTTAACAAAGTCAGTACCTAACAGCCATGTGACACTGACCCAGTAAAGTATGTGCTGTGGGCGTGGCTTGGCTAGGGATGTAGACAGACGCACGTCCTGTGAGCTCCGCCGAAACTCCGTCCATTTATCCTGTTAGCGAGTCCCCTGTGACTCGCCATCGATCCTGCCTGATACCTCAGCACCCCCGGTAGCACCGAGCACCCTTGGAGGCTTCCATCCCGGGTCCGGAGCGATGTCCCGACGGAATCCTGCAGGCCGCACGGCCCCGGCCCACGTGAGCCAAGATGGCGGCGCCGCACAGTCAGCGAAGGAGAATTACAGGGCGGCGGCCCAGAAGCTGTTCTCCCCGATCAATACCTCTGATCTGCTCGAGGTCCCTGGGGAACCCGAGGACAACCGCAGCGGCTCCCAGTCAGATGCCGATGACACAGTGCCCTTGGAGGATCCATCCGCGCCAATGCTGCCATGGAACGCAGTGAGTATCTCACCGGGGTCCCACGTGCAGGGATCGGTTGAGGCCTCAGGCTCGGACGGGCCTGAGCCCACGCTAAGGGACATTTTTGCCGCCATCACGGCCTGCAACGCCTCGGTGTCACACCTAGCTGCGGAGCTTAAAGGGGTAAAGGCAGAAATGTCTTTTATGCGGCAAGACATGCAGAAATTGCGGGATCGCACCACTGATGTTGAGGGCCGTGTAAGTGTTTTAGAGGACGACCTGGCTCCCATGCAGCGAGAGGCCCATGCTCAACAATTGATGGTCGCCAAACATGCGGCAAAAATTGATGAACTTGAGAACAGAATGCGCCGCAATAATGTGAGAGCCATTGGAATCCCTGAGAGGATGGAAGGGAAAAACCCGGTGGCGTTCATAGAACAATGGTTACTAGAAAAATTTGGCAAAGAATCCTTCTCTAATATGTTCGCAGTGGAGCGTGCACATCGTGTCCCTTTAAGACCTCTACCCCCTGGGAATCCCCCCGGGCGTTCCTGTTTAAACTGTTACACTATAGGGACCGGGATGCCATTCTGTCTAAGGCGCGCACTTTGGGAGATGTGTTAGTGATAGACAACTCCAGGATCTCCCTATTCCCAGACTTTTCGGCAGAGGTGCAGAAACAGCGCGCCCAATTTAATGATGTTAAGAAGCGGTTGCGCTTCCTGGAATTGCAATATGCCATGCTATACCCTGCCCGGCTGCGAGTAGTGGCCAGGAATGAAGTGCATTTTTTTGAGAAACCCGCCCAGGCTATGCAGTGGATGGATAGGGAGGAAAGGTCTTTGAGGGAAGAGCAGGGAAGAAGACGCAGGAATGAGTGACGGCTGCCTGTCTGATGGATGCTTGTCGACCAGACTGTATGCTGGAGGGTCGCCAACGATGTTTCATTTCACTATTCTACCAAGGCGGAGGACTGGTTCCACGGGAAGTGTTTACACTGTCTGGATAAGTACTACTCCACCCCGATAAAAGGCCTGCTAATTGCGGAGGCCTTTATGCTGGCTAGTGAACTTAGCCCCCTAGAAATGGGTCCCTCGTGGACACTATGGTTCTTTATTTGTTTTTTGCCTTTTTTTCTATATTTGAAGTTTTTTGAGGTTAACATTCGTCCACTTGGACGACGTCTCCACAATCTGCCTAACTTTTGCCTCCGCAGGTTAAGCCTAAGGTGCCTGGACTTGGTCATCAGGAAGATGTTTTTCTGTCTGCTGCACTTACCACAATCATTGACATGTTCTCGCATACTATTATTATTATTATTTTTTGCCCCAATTTATTTTTTGCACTAGTTTTTACCCAGGAAGAAAGATCCTTACTACTCATGGGGCTGCTGGGATTGCTTTGTTTGGTATGCATGCCTAATGTACCTGTTACAACTACTTATGAGTATAAGAAATGGCTACGCAGTGTATACTAACTAGTTGGAATGTAAGAGGTCTGGGAGATAAAGTGAAGCGTTTGGCGGTGGGCCATGTGCTTAGGTGTTTGAGTTCCTCTGTGGTGTGCTTACAGGAGACCCATATGCTCCGGGATCAGGAATCACTGTTTTCCCCTAGACTATATGGGTATCAGTATCACTCTACCTTCTCGTCATACGCCAGAGGGGTTAGTACGCTTATTGGTGTGAATGTCCCGTTTGCCCTCACCTCCTCCCTTATAGACCCTGGGGGTCGCTTTGTTTTTTTGCTTTGCACGCTGCACGGTAGGCAGTGTATAATTGCTAACATGTATATACCACCCCCTTTCTCAGTAGAGGTCATTAAGACCCTGGCTACCTTTCTGTCACGACACCCAGGTATCCCTGCTCTTGTAGTGGGGGACTTCAATAATTTTTTATGTGCCAGTCTCGACAAGTTTTCTCCGGGGGCGGTGGCGACTACCCCGAGAGGGGTCCAGACGCCTTTTGCTCGGCTCCTGCAGGAGCTGGGGTTGAGGGATGTCTGGAGGTTAGCCCACCCACTGGAGAAATGTTACTCATGCCACTCGGCCTCGCATAGGGGTCTATCCAGGATTGATCTGGGCTTGGGTAACAGTGAAATGCTTCCCTTGGTCTCGTCCGCAAGGTACGAGGCTAGGACCGTGTCCGACCATTCACCTCTATGTATAGAGTTACTCGTATCTAACAGTACTAAGCGTACCTGCTGGAGGCTTAATCCATTTTGGATGTCGCTGTTTCCAACCCCAGATCCCATTCGCACTGAACTTGTGAACTTTATTAGAATTAACAGACACTCCACGGGGCTTGATGTCCTGTGGGACGCCCTAAAGGCCTTCATGAGGGGTCAGTTTATTAAATCCATTAATACCATTAAAAGTGGGACAAGGTCCTGGGAACAATTTGTCCTTCGGGAAGCTGAGAGGGCTGAGTCAGCCTATGTGGACTCCCCCTCTGAGAATACCGAACGAGCGTGGAATGAGGCTCAGAATATGGTTAAACATGTGACTTTATCTAGAGCTGAAAACAAACGATTTTTCCTTCAGCAGAAATACTTTGAGGATGGAGAGGGCACTGGGCACATGCTCGCTATGATGATACGCTCACAGAGGGGCTCGGCCCATATAGAATCACTTAACGATGCCTTGGGGATAGTGGTGTCATCCCATGAAGATGTCCTGTCCACATTTAAAGATTTCTATGCTGATGTGTATTCTTCTAAGGTCTCGCCCACGACGGAGGAAATTTCCTCCTTTTTGGACCAATGTCATCTCCCGCGTTTGTCGGCCGGGGAAGTGACGCAGTTGAATGCGCCGCTCACGGCCGATGAGTTGCTGGAAGCTTTGGCGCTCTCCTCTCCCGGTAAGTCTCCGGGCTCGGATGGCTTGCCGGCGGAGGTTTATGGGCGATACTCAGATGGACTGATACCCCTGTTGAAAGAGGTCTTCGTAGATGCATTTGAGCGAGGCTCCCTGCCTCAATCTATGAACAAGGCCATAATAGTACTGCTACTGAAGCCGGGTAAAGACGCCCAGTGGGCAGATTCTTATAGACCTATATCATTGTTGACGACTGACGTTAAACTATTGGCCAGAGTGATGGCCACAAGGCTAGCGAAAGTTATAAATAAACTCATACACACGGATCAGTCGGGTTTCATCCCCTCCCGATCTACGGCTATTAATATTAGGCGCCTTTTCCTGAACTTACAGATACCTGCTGACAATGAAGGACAGAGAGCGATCCTGTCATTAGACGCTGCCAAAGCTTTTGACAGCGTCGAATGGCCCTATCTATGGGAGGTTTTGGATCGCTTTGGGTTAGGCAAGAATTTTATCAAATGGGTGCGCCTGCTATACGCTGCCCCCACGGCCAGGCTACGGGTGAATGGGGACCTCACGGACCCCTTCCCTTTGTATAGAGGCACAAGGCAGGGGTGCCCTTTGTCACCCCTGCTTTTTGCACTGGCCCTGGAACCGCTGGCGGCGTTGGTACGGTCCTCCCCTTCGATAGCTGGATTCCAGAGAGGCGAACACATAGAGAAGATCTCACTCTATGCGGATGATACCCTATTGTATCTGGGAGATGTAGGCCCTTCCCTCACAGCGGCTATGGAGTTGATCCAACACTTTGGCTCCTTGTCGGGGTTCTCGATTAACTGGAGCAAGTCCGTTCTTTTGCCCGTGGATGGCCCGATCGGATTGCTGCCGGTGGTTGCAGGATCCCTACAAGTGGTGGAATCCTTTAAGTATTTGGGGGTTCAGATTTCAGTAAACTCACAGAAATATTTAGAAGAAAATTTACTACCCCTTTTTAAGCGCTTGCAGTCGACTTGCAATACCTGGTGTAAACTCCCGCTGTCCGTGATAGGACGAATCAATTTAATTAAAATGGTGTGGGGCCCCCAGCTTCTATACATTATGCATAACTCCCCTCAGTGGATACCCCGTCGGTGGTTTACCCGGATTGATTCCTTGTTTAGATCATTAATCTGGAAAAAGAAAGTCGCCCGTATCCGTTTGTCTACACTGCAATACGGCAAAGACCAAGGGGGTGCGGCTGTACCCAATCCCAAATTTTACTTTTTAGCTTCCCAAATGCAGCACCTATGTGGTATGGGGCGGATTAATAGCAGGGACTCTATTGACACGTTGTTGCGGGGTGGGTCCGGGAATGCGTCGGTTCTGGCTTGTCTGGAGGCGGGGTTCCCACACCTTCCACGAGCAGCACCCACGGTTGTCCTCCTTGGAAAATTGTGGTCCGTGGTTAAGACGACTGTGGGCGTTTCGGGATTTCTTGCGGACACCCCTTTGTGGGATAATCTAAATCTGACAGAAGTGTCCAGTCTTGAGGGCTTTATATCCTGGAAATTAGCAGGGATCCAGAACATTGCTCAAATTTACCATAATGACACACTTAAGTCATTTCAAGACCTACAAAATGAGTTTGATTTACCTAGACATCAATTCTACAGATACTTACAGCTCAGGCATGCTTTACAGGCCCAGGGTCGGACATCTGTTTTGCGACTATCCAGTCACAGGTTGATAACAGATGTCTTCCATGGAAAAGACAAAAAGGGCATGATATCTCATGTGTATTCCTCCCTTTTGTCATCCATTCAAAATCCAGAGACCCTACCATGTAGGAGAGGCTGGGCGGAGGACCTGGGGGACATTGACGGTGAGACATGGGAATCCTGCTTACAAGCGGGGCCTTTGACCTCAGTTTCACAATCGCATAGATTGTCTCACCTGTTTCTGTTACACAGGGTTTACCGCACACCCATTCAGCTGTTCCAATGGGGCAGGAGGGACTCTTCTCTGTGTCCCAAACTATGCGGGGAGGAGGGATCGCTTATTCACCTAATGTGGCGCTGTCCCAAGCTGCATCGGTTCTGGAGGAGTGTCACGGAGGTGGTCTCCTCGGTGTTCCAGGTTAGGGTCCCGCTGGACCCAATGATATGCATATTGGGTGCGGTGGATGAGGAGGTGTACCCTCCTCCAGTTAATATCGCAGTGATCAGACTCCTATATTTAGCAAGGAAACAGATAGCTAGATTCTGGTTGTCCCCACATGTCCCGACCAAAAAACAGTGGATAGACCAAGTGAACCTCATTATTGTGAGGGAACATTATACATATCAGCACAGAAATGCGTCCAAGAAATTCAATTCCATTTGGCAGCCCTGGCTGGAGACGCCTGGATTGGCACCTCCGAGACTGATTATGACTCGGTTGTTGCAGATGTAGGTGACATTCTTCCCCCGGGAATAGAATCTGAGTGTCTATAGCAGTGTCTGTGATAAGGAACATTATAATGAGGATACGAGAACACACACCAAGGACAGGCAGTTGTTACAATTATTTGGGCGGATTGCGGAACGCGGAATTCTGGGCATGGCCCGTTGGCCAAGTGTTTGGTTGTGTGGGAGGGTGAGGCGGTTCTCGCCTTCTCGACACTGTGTTAATTGTGCTATTGACAACAATGCTATTTTTTCAGGTGCTACGGTTCTGGCAAATGTATGGTACTAATACCTGTGTGATGATGCTTTGTACAATGCTCTGAATGCTGATCAATATTCATGTACCTGACTCCATGTCTTATATTTTTTGGCACAATAAAATATTTTTCTGATTTAAAAAAAAAAAAAAGTATGTGCTGTGATCATCATAATGATAATGATCATAAGCTTACTTTACTGGGTCAGTTGGAAAGTCCGGGAGCTGTACCTTGCTGACAGCGTCACTGTGTGCTGCTTGTCTGTGCACCACCATCCGTTACTTGGAGGAGCCCTGCCGAGCGATCTCAGTCATCTCTTATTAGTCCCTCCCTCAGTTCACAGCCTTTACTGAGGGAGAGCGATGTACAAATGAATCACTCCGCCAGGCATAGTAGGCAGTGGGGGCCGCGACCGGAACTATTTATCTCATGCAGCGTGTGGCTTGACTATGGTGCCTACGCGCCCAAAAATGGAAATAAAGTCTCTCCCACTGTCTCTCTCTCCCTACCCTGCTGTACTGGAGAGATTAAGACCATATTTTCTCCAGTTTTCACATGCTCCTGTCTGTGTCAGTCTGGCGGCTTGTCACCATGGTAGCGGTACAGTCCGCACCCGGTCCCGGGTGACACCACCCCCCCACAGTGTGTGCCCATGCCGGCCTGACAACCCCCCCTCCCCGCCTCACCCGATGTGCTGAATACCTCTCACAGCACGCGGACCCTCCTCTCTTCTCGTCCATCCCAGGGGATACCCGCTGTGTGTGAGATAAGAGGAGACCGCTGCAGCTTCAGCTCAAAGCGGCGCCATGGAAGTCCAGCCATGACGCTCTGTTTCCTCCCGCTGACAGTTTCCTGGCTGATGGCTTCAGCCAGGAAACGTCAGCCTGCTCAGTCCCTGCACTTCACTCGCCCTGCACTAAATTCCACTCGCAAAATGCGAGCAGGCGAGTGGAATTTTTGAGGGCTGACCTATAGCAATAGATTACCTTTAAAGCAGAACTGCGGGCAAAAACTTTTTTTCATGTTCTCGTTGCTGATCTTCTACCTTCACCAACTATGTCATCCATGTTCTTCTGAGCTCTGTAGTTCCTCTGCAAAAGCGTGGTGAACTTGCTTAAAAAAAATAAAAAAACCTGGTGATTTCCTGTTTGCATAACCCACTGGCTGTTACCCTCCAGTAACCTCAGCCAGCAGTCTGACAGACGCCCTTGTAGTTCCATGAAAAGCAAGCAGGGAGTTCTATTTTCCTGTAGTGGGCGGAGGGGATCTCATAACCCCCGGTCTGTGCCACCCATGGAGGAGGTGAGATCCTTCTCCTCTCACCTCCCTCCTTCTCCTCTGCTCCCTGCCAGCAATCTGCCCCCACTCCACCTCCACTCTGCCCTGCCCACCCGCAATCTCCGTGCAGAGGATCGTTATCAGATATCGCCAGATGGCACAGGTATTGTATTGTATGTGAAATACTGATCATTGTAATGTCCCACCTCCCGCCGGCATTGTGATTGACAGTGCACTGTGCCAATGTAGATGGTAGGCAGGACATTACAGTGATTGGTATTTCACATACAATACATACCTGTCATAGTGGGATATCCCCCGGTCTGTCACCCCGATGATTTCTGATAATGACCCCCATGCAGCACTGGTGGGCATGTGGCATGGTGATCCCTGACATGCAGCACTGGTGGTCCCCGACATTCGGCACTGGTGGTGATTGACAAGCGGCACTGGTGGTCCCTGACAAGTGTGTGTGTGTGTGTGTGTGTTTGGTGGAGGGTTGTATTAATGGTTTTTTTTTGTGAAAATCCCGGAGTTCTGCTTTAAGTAAAACCAGTCATCACAATTGTTTAGATCAGGGATCCTCAAACTATGGCCCTCCAACTGTTGCGGAACTACACATCCCATGAGGCATTGTCAAACTCTGACATTCACAGACATGACTAGGCATAATGGGAATTGTAGTTCCTGAACAACTGGATGACCATAGTTTGAAGACCCATGGTTTAGATTGTATTTGTGCAGGGAGATCAATGAAATGTATTAACTAGGCAAAACTTAAAGCAAATGTTCACTACGTTTAAGCACAACCAACCAAAAATGCTATTTAATTCATTTTTAATATTGAAAGCAAACTTACCTATCCATCCATGTTTCTGTGCTTTATTTTGGTGAGAAATCTCTTTGAAAAACACCCCCTAGCATTTCTGATCTTGGCCATCTTAAGTAAGGGCAAATGATTCATGTAGCATTTAATTCCTGCCCTTAGCTCAAGTATGCATGCAGGAGAGTGTGCTTAGCTGAGAAAACCCCTTCTCCTCTCCTCCCCACCTGAGGACTTCTGGGATGTATGACATAATTTGCCTAGGCAACAAAACAAGTAACTGAAGACATGTAAAAAAAAAAAAAGTAATTATAATATAGTTTCCTATCTTTTGACTAATACCAGCAGCATGATAAATATAAATAATCAATCTTGATTGGGAGAGTGAAGTTCCACTTTAATTTTTGGAAGTTAGGGAAATGGTGTACTGCAGACATGGCCCCTTAGTTTCTTAGTAGCAAGACAGTAAAAAAACTAAATATGTAAACAATGCGGGAACCTATTAAACAGACATTTTGTCTGAAAATGGGTGCATTTGAGCAGCACCATTAATGAAAATAATGAGGTCCCTTGCTGCAGGATGTCCCAGGCCCTACAATATTGCTTCATGTTATTAGTCTAAAGTTAAAATAAAATGTTCTAAAAGCTGGTTCACACTGGGGCAACACGACTTCCAGCACGACTTTGGGAGGCAACTTGGACACGACTTGAGTATGAATCATGAGGCAACTTACAAGGCAACTTCAAGTTGCCTCCAGGACAGTAAAAGGCAACTTCAAGTCGTCTACAGGACAGGAGGCTTTCCAGTGGCCAATCAAACAACAATCAGCTCTGGGGGAGGGAGGGGTTTGCCTGAGAAATGTATGTTCTCTTCCTGTAAAGTTGCTTCAGTTAAGACAGTGATCAGACTTCTGAGGCAACTTCCATTGAAATCAATGGGTACAAGTTGCCTACAAGTCGGATTGAAGTAGTACAGAAACCTTTTCTGAAGTCGGAGCGACTTCAGTAGTGTGTATTAAGACGGCTCTATTCACTTCCATTGATTTTCTCAACCGCGCGACTTGGGACGACTTGGGGCAACTTCAAGTCGGATCCCAGGTCGCCCCTGTGTGAATCGGCTCTTACTCTTTAGGATGTATCATTTTAAAACTCTTTGAATTTAACTAATTTGGTTATTTCATTTACTTGACTGTGATTTAAACAAACTCATAATAAAATGTGTGTGAAGGTGTCTGCGCTGTGAGATCCAAAAATGGGGGAGGGAGAGAGGAAGGGGTAAGTGAACAAAGGTCCGTGGACCAGTGGGGTAGTGAGATGTGCAAACACAAACACAAATGAAAGTGGCCTACAATTGGAAATTGTGTGGGTGCAGTCTGACCTAGACTGTATGGCAGGGAACACACAAAAAATCCACAAATGTGAATAATTAATGAACTACAGTTCAAAGAAAACCTTGGATTGTGGATGGAAATCAGAAAAAATAATTTGAGCAAAACTAAGTGAGAAGTGAAAACCTACAAACAATATTAGAGTGCAGTCCAAATTTCAGACAGATACAAAGTGAAAATGGGTAAATGAGTGGTTCAGTGTGAGAGGTACCAGTGTCAGGTAAAAATATCAAGTATCAGGTGAAATCCGTACACCGTGCACCCTTCACCGATGGTGAATCAAAAGGCTTACCTCCCTACTGATATACAGACCCAGATGAATCACTATACCAGCCTTCTATTTGATGGATGTCTACTTGTCAGATCTCAGTGGTTGATCATACATGTAAAAAACAATGATAAAGGTATTGTGGCTTTTTCCTCTTTAAGACAAGGAGGAGAAAAAAACTGCGCAAAAGAGTGACCAGATGTCCACTTACACAACTTACAAAAGTGTGTAAGGAGCGTGTGCCTGTCTCCACGAGCGCCGAGCTCGTATCCTTGTTAACTTCCTGCTGCCAATTTCTCCCTTTAGCATCCGTGGAGCTGTCCGCTCATAGCGAGATATAAAAGGCAGGAGTGGAAGAGGAGAAGGGGGCACATCGCATAAACCGTGCAGCAAAATAAATTAAATAGATCATAAAACAGTCGGTAAAAAACTCACATAAAGCAGTCTAAAGGCGGTCACGTAGCCACGAACACCGCGCTCGTCCACCGTCCGTCAGGTACTGCTCCTAGTGTATGCTCTGTTGTCCCGATGTGTGTTCGTCACATTACGTGACTTCGTCACATCACGTTCCCCTGATGAAGTCACGTGATGTGACGAACACGCATCGGGACAACAGAGCATACACTAGGAGCAGTACCTGACGGACGGTGGACGAGCGCGGTGTTCGTGGCTACGTGACCGCCTTTAGACTGCTTTATGTGAGTTTTTACCGACTGTTTTATGATCTATTTAATTTATTTTGCTGCACGGTTTATGCGATGTGCCCCCTTCTCCTCTTCCACTCCTGCCTTTTATATCTCGCTATGAGCGGACAGCTCCACGGATGCTAAAGGGAGAAATTGGCAGCAGGAAGTTAACAAGGATACGAGCTCGGCGCTCGTGGAGACAGGCACACGCTCCTTACACACTTTTGTAAGTTGTGTAAGTGGACATCTGGTCACTCTTTTGCGCAGTTTTTTTCTCCTCCTTGTCTTAAAGAGGAAAAAGCCACAATACCTTTATCATTGTTTTTTACATGTATGATCAACCACTGAGATCTGACAAGTAGACATCCATCAAATAGAAGGCTGGTATAGTGATTCATCTGGGTCTGTATATCAGTAGGGAGGTAAGCCTTTTGATTCACCATCGGTGAAGGGTGCACGGTGTACGGATTTCACCTGATACTTGATATTTTTACCTGACACTGGTACCTCTCACACTGAACCACTCATTTACCCATTTTCACTTTGTATCTGTCTGAAATTTGGACTGCACTCTAATATTGTTTGTAGGTTTTCACTTCTCACTTAGTTTTGCTCAATTTATTTTTTCTGATTTCCATCCACAATCCAAGGTTTTCTTTGAACTGTAGTTCATTAATTATTCACATTTGTGGATTTTTTGTGTGTTCCCTGCCATACAGTCTAGGTCAGACTGCACCCACACAATTTCCAATTGTAGGCCACTTTCATTTGTGTTTGTGTTTGCACATCTCACTACCCCACTGGTCCACGGACCTTTGTTCACTTACCCCTTCCTCTCTCCCTCCCCCATTTTTGGATCTCACAGCGCAGACACCTTCACACACATTTTTCTATATCACCATTTCTTGTCTTGAGAGGACAATATCCTTGTTGTTTGCTGCAGTACTCACGTTCACTCACCCCCCCACCCCCCTGCCCCTTTGTCCGGCCCACTCCTTTTCACCTATATCCCATACAGCGCAGGAGTTCCACCTAGTACATTCGTAAACTCATAATAAACTTCAAGTCACACTTGAGATACAAGATTCCTGGCAGTGAAGATATATAACTTTTTGTTAGAATAAAAGTTATTAGTCAACAGTTTTATGACCTGAAAATCATATTGCCTAATAAACTGTTATCCTAGGACTTACTATTCCTTTTGTTTGCTGCCTGGAAACTTCTTTGTAACATGTCAGTCCCACTTGTCTAGTCTACCACTGACAGCAAATCTGCCTGGATAACAGGTGACATAAATTCTTGATTGGAAGTGCCAGTCTGACAGATTTACTGTATGCCTCATCATTTTCAAATTATAACTGCTTTTAGGATTTTAAGTTTCAAAACTTGTTTTATTGTTCCTATTTTTACTGTCAATATACAGACATTTTTATTGCTAAATTTCATGCAATACATACAGCACTTTAATAATAATAAATTAATAATATCTCAGTTATAATTTATCTTAAGAAAACAGCTGCATGTTTGTGAATTTGTACATTCTACTTAGAATTCTGCTGTAGTATTTGACATCAGTTTTGTGATATCTACACATAAAAAATGTAGTCGTGTTTTTAGAAAATTACCAAGTGCGTTTCCAGTTTACATGTTACTTGGGACATAAACCCCAATGAGAAGCCCCATCATGTCTACTTGTATACACAGAAGAAGACCCATGGTTTTACCTTACGTTACAGTCACAGAATATGAACCTTGCTTCTGCCAGCGAACAAATTTCCTTTAAAACAAAAAAAAAAGAATACTGAATTTATTTAAACAATGGAAGTGTGAAATGATGAGTCTCAATAAATTTCTTTGTCAGTTTTGCAACTTTTAGGCATTGTATAATAAATCACTCTGCCTCATCCTTATTTTTTTCAACTCTCAGTTTTCTTTCCCTTGCAATATTTTTTGGGTAAAATTCCACTCTCATATTTTTGCATCTAGAATGAGTATGCTGTATTTTCCTTGTCAACTCACACGTCCATTCAAGATTGGTTGGCTCTCAATAGGAAAGTTTTAGTGGCTGTAATGTATTGTGTCATTCACATGATAAATAAGAGATACTATGGGTGAAGAATAGATTTACAGTTTCCAATAAGTTTAAAATGTTTCTCCAAGGATAGAGGTTATTTGTATCATGGGCTTGAAATATTAGCACTTGTCTAGACAAAGTAGCCTGTTGGGGTTTTTCTAATATTCACTTTCATAGATGATGAGCTGGTGTTGTTAAGATTTCTGCTAAAGCTTTACTCCAAACAGATCTGTTTTTCATGTCATCCCTGAGCAGTGAGAACAAGAAAACAGTCATAACTGAATAACTGTATGATACAAAATAGAACAAGCAACCGCATATGGCAGACAAGTGTGATAACGGACGAGTGTGATATCATCTTTTATATTGATATATGATTTTATCATCAGTTGAACAATAAATAATGAAACTTTGTGAAAAAAAATGCCCACAGTGCAGAGTTAATAGACACAATAGTTATTTTTTTGCTGCAGCGATTTTCCTTAAATTCCTCATCTCTCTTGTGCTCTGTCAGGAAAGAGCAGGCAATTAAAAATGTACGGATGATGGATCGAAAAACTTATAGCTTAAATGGCTTATAAAGTAACTAAGTGACTGGGTTGATAAAATGTTAAATAATGTTGAGCTTTAGATTCTGCATAAAAATGCTTTATCTGCTCTGTCCTTTATCTTACCCTCCCCCCAGTAAATATACTGCGATTCGGCCGCACGTACAGGCATGATCACATACATGTACATGATGGCCTTCTTCCGTGTTTGGATTGGACACAGCCAGCACGAGTTTGACAGCAGATTTCAGCCAAAGATTTTGGCTGAAATCAGCTGATCAGCTGTGGCCAATCACAGCACAAAGTTCTGTGTTTACAAACAGGACCAGCGATCTGGCTTTTTTTTCTCCTTGAATAGCAGAGAGGAAAAAGACAGCCAGGTCAAAAAGTAAAAGCAGCACAAATTATACATTGTGAGTCCCTAGATGTCAACCCCTTCCCAGCCAGGGCCATTAGTAAAGTGTCAGTGTACAGTATTATCACTGATCACTGTATTAGGACGCGTACACACGGTCGGTCAAAACCGATGAAAACGGACTGAAGGACCTTCTCATCGGTCCAAACCGATCATGTGTGGGCCCCATCGGTCAGTTAACCTTCGGTCAAAAAATTTAGAACTTGCTTTAAAATTGAACCGATGGATGCCTAACCGATAGGTCAAAACCGATGGTTAGTATGCAAAAAGCATTGGTTAAAAACCCACGCATGCTCAGAATCAAGTCGGCGCATGCTTGGAAGCATTGAACTTCGTTTTTTACAGCACGCCGTTGTGTTTTACGTCACCGCGTTCTGACCCAATCGGTTATTTAACCTATGGTGTGTAGGCACATCAGACCATCAGTCAGCTTCATCGGTTAACCGATGAGAACGATCCGAAGGACCGTTCTCATCGGATGGACTGATCGTGTGTACAGGGCTTCAGTGTCACTAGCGATGTCAGTTAGTGATTGTCCCAGATAGTGTCTGTTAGCAACAGGCTGCCCACCACTCTATCACAGTCCCACTATATGTTGCTGATCGCTGGCATTACAGTATAAAGTCTATAACTGCATATATTCCAGTATCTATACCCGGGATAATGACTTAAAATTCACGGAGGTCCAATCAGTAAAACTTTATTTCAGCAGAGGTACGAATCGCATCTTCTTCCAATCACTCAGGTCCTTCACATTACAGCCCCCTCTCCTCTTATATCGCAATCCCGTTCTTACATCAGTGTGCTCTGCCCCCTTCACATCACCCACCAATAGTCCTTTCTGCCCCTTTCACATCACCCCCTCCCACATACAGTAGTGCGTTCTGTCCCTTTATATCACCCCCCACTAGTGCTTTCTGCTCTCTTCACCTCACCCCCATTCCCCTCTATACAGACACACACACACACACACACACAGGTCTTCTCTACCCCTTTACATCACCTCCAGCTGTCCTTTCTGCCCCTTCACATCACTCCTCTTCCCTCCCCCCACAGTAGTTCGCTCTACCCCTTGACATCACCTCCCCCCAGTAGTTATTTCTTCCTCCTTCACGTCACCCCCCATCTCCATACATACAGTAGTGTGCTCTGCCCCTTTACATCACCCCCTACTAATGCTTTCTGCCCCCTTTACCTCACCCTCCATTCTGCTCCCCCCTCACACACACACACAGTAGTCTGCTCTGCCCCTTCACATCACTTCCCCCAGCAGTCCATTCTGCCCCTTCAAATCACCCCCCCACCCAGATAAGCACTCTTGCCCCTCTATATTACCAACCCCCCCAAAGTAGAGACCTCTGTAAGTTCACAAGCATCCCCGCTCCCTATACTTCAGAGGTCCCCTTCTCCTTTTACTCCGCTACCTAACAGGTACACCGAGAGGCTATGTGCCCTAGCAATCAATCACCTGCTAGTTAATCTGCAACATTATCTCAGGCAGCTCTTGCACTATATGAAGTGCTACTGTTACTTTCTCTCATGATCTGTCCTGCCCCTCTTTGGGTTTACTAACTTTAATATCGCTTTAATATTTAGTACTCTATGAGAGTAGATGTTTTCAGCTGTAGGAGTAGTCATCTATAAGCAAGTATAGTAACATTATTCTCTACATTTATAGACAGGAATAAAGTGCTGACTGAGTCAGTGTAAATATTAGTTTGTACTAGATAGATTGTGCATCTATTCTATTGTATTTACCTAAATATTCAGGTAAGAGCCGGTTCACACAGGGGGCGGCACGACTTCGGGGGCGACTCGGCCAGGCGACATGAAGACAACATCTAAGGCGACTTGCAAAATGACTTCTGTATAGAAGTCAATGCAGGTCGCCCCGAGTCGCCCCCGAAGTAGTAGAAGAACCTTTTTCTAAGTCGGAGCGACTTGCGTCGCTCCTATTAGAACGGTTCTATTCACTAGAATGGGACACGACTTGTCAGGCGGCTGCATCGCCTGACGAGTCGCCCCAGTGTGAACCGGGTCTTACAGTAATATTGCTTTTACCGTGTTGGCAATACAGCAACATTCAGTGTCCCAGTAAATCTGGCACTAAACCGCACATACAGAATTTCAATATTTTTTTCTCTTTTTTTAACCTTTGAGGGGGTCAGGAATTGATTTGTGTCTGTGTGGAATAATTGGTAACAAGTGCAAAAGGAGTTTTATCTTGCTCTCCTCTGCGGACCAAAGCCACAGGAGATATGAGAGTTAGTATTTAATGAACATTAGTATTTTTTTCAGCCTTATTATCAATGGTACTACAATCTATGCTATGCATAATCGGCATTAGAGATGAGCCAAACACCCCCGGTTCGGTTTAGCAGCAGAACACGTTCAAACACGCAAACACTGTTATAGTCTATGGGACACGAACATAAAAAATCAAAAGTGCTAATTTTAAAGGCTAATATGCAAGTTATTGTCATAAAAAGTGATTGGGGACCTGGATCCTGCCCCAGGGACATATATCAATGCAATGCAAAAAAAAACGTTTTTTTTGGGAGCAGTGATTTTAATAATGCTTAAAGTGAAACTGTCAGGGAAGATGTCTGCAGAGTAAAGCTGCTATTCCCCAGCGCACGCGCCAACCAAGGATGCTCAGAACGAGTGCGTGCGCCTGAAGGGCCTGATATGGAATTTGGGGGGGACCCCCACGCATTTTTTTTTATTTTGGTTTGGGGTTACCCTTAATATTCATACCAGACCCAAAGGGCCTGGTAATGGACTGGGGGGGAACCCATGCTGTTTTTTTTTCAATGACATTTATCTGTATTGCCGGGACCCGACAAATTACTTTTTTTTCTTTAGAAATGTCATTTTGTGCAGGGTCTTTTCTAAGCATGGGAAACATGCGCTGCTTTACAGGCATACTATAAACACCTGATGTAAAGTGTGGACAATCTGCTCTTCCCCCACAAAAATAATTAGTATAAACCGTGATAGAAAATAAATATAGGTCTATATATATATATATATATATATGTATCACACAAAAATTACATATAACCCACCACACAATAGTTATATACTGATGCAATGTATATCTCCCAGCATAACAGAAGGGAAAAAAGAAAAATCAATCAAAAAGGTGACTGGTGCTGCAATGATACAAAATAGCTGGAATAAACAGCTATAAATACATGTCAAAAATAGGTAAAAGATGCGCAACCAAAAAAGTGCAAACAAACTAAGTGTCCTGGCATAGAAATAAAAAATATATATAGAAATAAATATATATATAAGATTGTGAACCCAATTAATAGATAAATGCTGATGGTATTAAACCAAATTAGTGTCCACTACTGCTGATGTTGATTTGCTGTAATCACGGAGAAAAGGTGAAAACTTCTTTCAAAATTAACATCCAAAATTTCAGCCGTTGGTACACATTTAAACAGAGGGGCCGCTTACCAGATCAGGTGGACCTCTTTTACGGAGGTCTTTAGAAGCTCAACTGACCAGGAGTCACTCAAGGGGATCCTTAGTAGCTAGGCACTGGTGTAGTAGTGTATCCGTTTTTTTTCTCCAGGCTTCCAAGGGCTGCAATGAATCCTATTACAGGCAGTCTCCACTCCCAATGGAATAGCGTGATATGCAGATATGTTAAAGGAAGAGCAAAAAAGGCTTCATGGTGCAGTAGGATTTAAATAATCAAAAGCCCCTTTATTGACAAAGCGGGTTTACTGACATCAAATAAAAACTTTTTTGGCAGAACAGTTTAAAAGCAGGAATAACATCCAGCAGTGGCTCGGGCCGATCAGCTGGGGCGTGGTGATGTCAGGTATTATTGCTCCACCCGACGCTGAGTTTCTCCTCACAAGGCATCAACAGGGATAGGAGGCAATACCCCAGATGTCACACACCATGCTATTTATAGGTAACAGCAGGAGAGCGGCACCGGAAATACAGGTCACCAGGACCTAGAACTCCATATGGAGACATTCCAGCCACATGTCTGCAAACACAGTCACGTCGCCACATGAATCCTTTATGGCACAGTCATTGTTATATAACATGCAGTTGGATCTTCACCGACAATATGCTTATTGATACAAAAGATTTATTTAATGAAATAAATACTAGAAATACATATTGTGCAACACATTTTTTTTTTCCATATAAAAAACTTTTTTCCCTCATCATTTCACCATAATGGCATTCCCATTTCTCAAGTGTGTCAGTACTATATGACGGACACTAAGAGAAAAATGGCGAAACCATCGGAAGAATACAAGTAGAGCGCAGACATTAGGACATACATTTGGATATATACATTCCAAAAAACACATTGCTTACAAGAAATGGTACATGTACATCCCCTTTCTTCACATTTACTGCACATATCTCTCACTAACAAAACCCATATTTTTCCAAAGGGAGGGGTTAAGCCACCCAAAAAGCGGGAGAGAAAAGAGGAAAGGATCTCATACCTTGTATCGTAAGAACAAAAATAAAAATAGATACAAATTAGTAAAAAATTAATAACAATGGATTGGTAAGGGGTAGATTAATACCACCAGAGGGAAGAAAAGGAAGTTAGGGATATCCCCCAAAAATGTAATCAATCAAATAACAAATTAAACTCAAAATGGGTATTCGCTTAATTCCGTTAAAAAAAGGGGGGGGGGAAAAGGGGGAAAAAATGTGAATTAAAACTTATTGTTATCAGAGGGGACATCAGGCCTACCAGGGTAATCAACTATTGTTAATATAGCAATGTATGTCCCATTCTATATTCAAGCCCAACGGGCTATAACATGCCATGTCAAATATCCACCGCGTTTCTCTGCGTGATATTTGATGTTTCAAGTTGTCCCCTCTTCAGTGGGGGATATACCTTTCCATTCCTATGACTTCCTGCCTGGAAAAAAAAGGGATACACTACTACACCAGTGCCTAGCTACTGAGGATCCCCTTGAGTGACCCCTGGTCTGTTGAGCTTCTAAGACCTCCATAATAGAGGTCCACCTGATCTAGTAAGCAGCCCCTCTGTTTAAATGTGTACCAACGGCTGAAATTTTGGATGTTAATTTTGAAAGAAGTTTTTACCTTTTCTCCGTGATTACAGCAAATCAACATCAGTAACTAATTTAACACTAATTTGGTTTAATACCATCAGCATTTATCTATTAATTGGGTTCACAATCTTATATATATTTATTTCTATATATATTTTTTATATCTACACCATGACACTTTGTTTGTTTGCACTTTTTTGGTTGCGCATCTTTTACCTATTTTTGACATACTATAAACACCTTCCAGGTACGAAATTTAAAGGAATAGTTCACTTTTTCTGATTTACTTTAAGCATTATTAAAATCACTGCTCCAGACTTTTTTTTGCATTGATACATGTCCCCTGGGGCAAGACCCAGGTCCCCAAACACTTTTTATGACAATAACTTGCATATTAACCTTTAAAATTAGCACTTTTGATTTCTCCCATAGACTTTTAAAGGGTGTTCCGCGGCTTTTCCAATTTGCCGCGAACACCCCAAATTGTTCGCTGTTCGGGCGAACAGCCAATGTTCGAGTTTAACGCATGTTCGACTCGAACATAAAGCTCATCCCTAATCGGCATGATCCTCAGCATGATCATTACTGTGAGCAATGATTTACAGTATATCTTCTGTATCTTTCTTAAAATTATTAGTCATTTATTGTGAATAGTATAAACAGAAGACAAGAATACATGTGCAATATTTTCATTGACCCTCATATTATAAGTTACCTGGATAAGATGGTGATGGTGCTATAACTATTATTCCCCATGGTGGCAAGATCTATCATTAGAGACAAGACAAGAAAATGTTCAGGATCAATATTTATGAATTTTGTGTAATTGAGGTGATACCATCAATGCTGCACCATAGGATGAGGTTGATTATCTGTCTAGTAGATGTGACCTTGATGCTGAGAATAATGGAACATTGTAGTAAGGGCCAGTGAACAATGCAACTGTGGTCTCTGAATGAGGTTGTCATGTATAGTAAGCTTAGTATTTAGATTGTTCTGTGATGGTGAAATCTTCTGTATTAAACAGAGGTGTGACTTCATAGAAGCCAAGCTTTTGGACACTTTCTATAAGAGCAGAACAGTTGAGTATTTCAAGGCTTTTAAAAGAGAATTTATACTCAAATATTATCAACTAGTTTGCGGCAACTTTTACTTTACTGAGAAGGTATACTCGGGCTGGGAATTCTTTTTTTTTTCTCTCCTTTTCTTTCTCTTTTTCTTTCTTTCTCTTCTCTATTCTTGATTTGAACTAATGGGGTAGGTGGGAGGATAACCAGGACTTTTTCTTGGTTAAGGTAAAGGTGAGGGTAGAAATGGTATGGCTATATTAGGATACACAGGAAATGTAAATGGCGAACAAAACACATGACATGGGGTCCCCTGGATGTGGATAACAAATGTGTAGTTTAAGTAGAGATTGTTAGTAAATTAGAGGATGTGGTATATGTATGTACCTGTATATAATGCTGTATCCATTTCTTTGTGGAAACAAAAAAACATAAAATAAAGAATTTTAGAGGTATACTCTATGGGGCAGATCCACAAAGGTATTACGCCGGCGTATCTCTTGATACGCCGCGTAATTTCAAATTTTGCGCGTCGTATCTTTGTTTTGTATCCACAAAACAAGATACGACGGCATCTCGGCTAGATCCGACAGTCGTACGTCTTAGTACGCTGTCGGATCTAAGCTACAATTCTTCGCCTTGCCGCTAGGTGGCGTTTCCGTAGAATTCTGCGTCGAGTATGCAAATTAGCTAGTTACGGCGATCCACGAACGTCCGTCCGGACGGCGCATTATGTTTATGTCGTTTGCGTTCGGCTTTTTCCGGCATATAGTTAAACCTGCTATATGGTGGCGTACTCAATGTTAAGTATGGCCGTCGTTCCCGCGTACAATTTTGAATTTTTTACGTTGTTTGCGTAAGTCGTTCACGAATAGGGATTTGCGTATAATGAAGTCACCGTCGTGAGCATTGGCTTGTTCCGGGTTAATTTCGTGCATGCGCACTGGGATACCCCCACGGACGGCGCATGCGCAGTTAAAAAAAAAACGTAGTTTACGTTGGGTCACGACGTATTTACATAAAACACGCCCCCATTACATCCATTTGAATCCCGCGCCCTTACGCCGCCAAAGATACACTACGCCGCCGTAACTTACGGCGCAAATTCTTTGAGGATTCAAAAAAAATATAATAAGTTACGGCGGCGTAGATTACGCGCAGGTACGTGGATCTGCCCCTATATGTCCTTGTCTAAATCTTCAAGGCAGCAAGTGGCATCACACCCCACATGTACAGAAGTGTGGCAATATTAATTTTGCTCAATTATTCAAAGTTGGATTGATTGAGAGGTTTTGCCTGCTTTTCCACAATGCCCATAAATATTGTCAGTGTCAATTATTGCATATCTCTCAAATCTTACAGGTTTTATCTATATATTGGTTACATTTATGTGTTTAAACCACATCAGATACAACAGCATAACTTGCTTATTTCAAGTGCTGTTACTGTACATCATTATCACAAAGCCAACACAGAAAAATGTGTTTGCTTCAGGGCTCAAGTCCTGCGGAAATGCGTGGGAACGGAGTCCCTGCACTTTTTCACAGCAGGAACACAGTTCCCTTTGCAGGACTAGAGCAGCCAAGAGCAGCCGAGCCACCAGAGCCAATCCATCACTAAGTGGCGATGCCCAGCTCGAGTCACTGTCGAGTTATCGCGGGATTTAGAAAGAACTTGCATAAAGTTCTTTCTAAATCCCACGATAACTCGCGGCAGACCTCCGCAATGTCTCCTGGGAACAATGACAAAAGCTCCCAGGACACATAGCGGCATCGAGAAAGTGACGGAATACCCGCACACTACCCGATGAATCCATATACAGGAAGCCGCCAGTAACATAAAGGATTACTAAGGTACAGTGGATCGAAAAAAAAAACATGCGGTTTAGTAATTATGCATATGAGCGTATAATTTTATTTTTTTTGGTGGGGGAGTGGATCTTGGGTGGGAGTTCCCACACTTTTGGAGTTCCCTGGTTTGCTTCATTACCTTACCATTATCTCCTGCTATTAGTATTTAAAAGAACATTACTATTTCATTACTTTTAGCTCTTATACTATACCAGTGTCTTCAGTGCAATAGCAGATTTGCGAAATATTATTTGGCCAATGCTCTAAGCAAAAGAACACTTTCCAGTTAGTGCTTTCATCTGCATATCTCCTTGTAAATGCAAATATGGCTATAAAGTCAAGAATATCACCTACTTAAAAAACATCCCAGATATTAACCTGAGCTTTGGAAGAATGTATCTTTAACACTTTTAAACTCAGAATCATCCAACACAGGCAATTTTTTTCAATTGCCATAAATTGTGGCATTGCGCAATATACTCCTATGTATGCAACCTTTCACATAAATGGTTTACGGTATTCCTGCGGTAGTAAAGCTGTCACAGAGACACGTCAGAGGTTTTTAGACAAGGTCAGGAGTCAATTTATTTATTGGAATTTTCACCTTACATTGATATTGACGTTGAACCATGTGCCAGGAAAGGAAATTTGTTGTATAAAGGCCAAATTCAGTCTGCTGGCTAGAGTTTATAGCTTTTTCCTGGGATTTGAACTGTATAATTGATACATACCTTTTCTGCTTATAAGCTGAATATTATTTGTTTCTGTACCTGGATTCTTTATTTTTTTGCTTCATGCCATCTTTTTTTCAGGGAATTTTATATGCTCACAGTCTATGAGAAATAATTTGTAACCTGAAAAAGACATTGGACATTTGTCAGTACATTTGCTAATGTAGTTTGAGTGCCTGCATTGCTTAAAAGAAATCTATTGTCACAGCATACACTTTCATTTTGTGAAAGAAGAAAAATACATAAAAACCAGACTGACGCTCAACCTCAACATGTAAATGTCTAATGTGTCCCTAAATGGATGTGTATATATAAGAAACCCAGAAAAATAGCCTGACACATTTAACAATAAAAGAAAAATAACTTTTTTAAACACCTATAAACTAGAACATACAAAAACTCACTGTCTAGCTGCTAATAAAATCATGATTGGCCAATTATTAACTACTTGCCGACCTGCCGCCGTCATTCTACGGCGGCAGGTTGGCTCTCCTGCGCGAGAGCCCGTAGCTCTACGTCGGCCCTCTCGCAGGCAACTAGGGGCACGCGCCCCGCTCGCCCCTGACCCCCGTTGCGTGTGCCCGGTGGGCGCGATCGCCGCCGGGCACACGCGATCGCTCGTTACAGAGCGGGGATGGGAGCTGTGTGTGTAAACACACAGCTCCCGGTTCTGTCAGGGGGGGAAATGCTAATCCTCTGTTCATACAATGTATGAACAAAAGATCAGTAATTTCCTCTAGTGAGGCCATCCCCCCCACAGTAAGAACACACCCAGGGACATACTTAACCCCTTCCCCGCCCCCTAGTGTTTACCCCTTCACTTCCAGTGGCATTTTTATAGTAATCCAATGCATTTTTACAGCACTGATCGCTATAAAAATGCCAATAGTCCCAAAAATGTGTCAAAAGTGTCCGAAGTGTCCGCCATAATGTCGCAGTACTGAAAAAAATCGCTGATCGCCGCCATTACTAGTAAAAAAAAAATATTAATAAAAATGCCATAACAATACCCCCTATTTTGTAAACCCTATAACTTTTGCGCAAACCAATCAATAAACGCTTATTGCGATTTGTTTTACGAAAAATATGTAGAAGATTACGTTTCGGCCTAAAAGTAAAAAATATTTTTTTTTTTTCAAAATTGTCGCTCTATTTTTGTTTATAGCGCACAAAACTAAAAACCGCAGAGGTGATTAAATACCACCAAAAGAAAGCTCTATTTGTGTGAAAAAAGGAAAAAGGACGCCAATTTTGTTTGGGAGCCACGTTGCACGACCGCGCAATTGTCAGTTAAAGCGACGCAGTGCCGAATCGCAAAAAGTACTCTTGTCTTTGACCAGCAATATGGTCCGGAGGTTAAGTGGTTAAAAACACAACCATAGCAGCTGCAGAGACATTATGTGAGCACCCCCCCCCCCCTCAAAAAAAAAGGGGGAACAAAATTGTGCAAATCAAATGTTCATAAATATACAGTATGTACCCACATAGGGGGCACAGTCTGCGTGAGCTAAATCACAAGATTAAAGCCTCTCCTCCATATTGATATTCAAGATTAGCTACTCTAACTATATATAACCGAATATTATTCTGAATTCTTGGAAAAATTCTCTGATAGAATATGTTCTGGGACTAACATATGACTGCTTGTCATTCAGAGGTCATTAACCAATTGCAGACCGCCTACCGTACATTTACTGTGGCAGGGTGGATGCTCTGTGCCAGATCACATACCTACTGTATTATTATGTGATCTGACACGTCCGGGTCTGGGGCACGCATGGCCTGTGACCCGCTTCTGCTGTGATCATAGACAGCGGAAACCCAGCGGCAGGTACCATGGACTCGATGTCCACTGACACCCACATATTACAAAGGAAACACAGTCAGAACGACAATCTGCCTATGTAAACAAGGCATATTGTCGTTCTGTCAGATAGGAAGGTATTGATCCTGTATTTCTGCAAAGTAGAAACACAGATCTTTGCAATCCCCTAGTCAAAGCACCTCCCCCACAGTGAGTAAGCACAACCAAAAATATGTAGCAGAATACATATTGGCCTAAACTGATGAAGACACTATTTTTGTTTGTATTTTTTTCATTGCGTATGTTTTATAGCAGAAAGTAAAAAATAAAAACCACAGAGGTGATCAAATACCACCAAAATAAATCTCTTTTTGGGGGGAAAAAAGGTCAAACAATTTATTTGGGTACGGTGTCGCATTGACCGCGCAATTGTCAGTTAATTGTCAGTTAAAGTAATGCAGTGCCATATCGCAAAAGTGGAGGTGAAGTGGTTAAGAGATCCTCTAGTGGAATAGAGAGTGAGACCAACCCACATATAAATGGTGTAGATGGGCCAGTACATGTGGCTAAATATCATTCAAAGTCCGTGAAGGTGTCCTTTGATGGAATATGTTGTGAGACCACCCCATGTATAAGCAACATGGAACCAGAATGAATTATGGCACATATTTCAAGCATCAAGCATCACTGGAAAACTCCCAAAGAGAGGTGCCAAAATCATCACATATAGCCTTCATATAGCTTGTAGCATGGCATCCTATACCCTACGCTGTCATTGTACCTTGCTGCCTGCAAGCATTAATCCCTGTACTGACTCTGCCTCCTAAAACTCCTCCTCTTAGCACCTCTCAGTGAAATGTGTGGTACAGCAGTGCCTACTTACAGGGCATGGTAAATAGTGACACAGAATTCAAATAATTCAAACTTAAATAATAAAATATGTGCGGTTCTTTACTGTTCTTCACAAAGTAAATTTCAGAGACACTTTCAGAGTAATTGGAGAAGGCTAGATAATACTTGGTATCGGTACCGATACCGATACTAGTATCTCTATTGGGACAACCCTACTAGATATAATCAAAATACAATGGGGAAAATAATATAAGATTTTACGTTTTGACAATAACTACCTTTAAACGTCATGGGCAAAAAGGAACTTAATTATTTGCATAAAAAGTTTATTATATTCCTGATATATTTTGGGATGGCAGCAAATTTCTGTCATTTTAATACAGTATTCTTCCAAGTGATGGCTAATACTTAAATGTGATGAGTTTTACTGTAGTACGTATCCCCATTAGGGGAATTCCTCCTTTCTCATTACTTCATGTGCCTATGACACCCTTTTAACAGAAGAGAAAATTAGGAGAAATCTTCAACATGGGGGCACAGACAGCAATAAAAAAAATTATGTTTGTACTTGGTCTTTGGAAATTAAAAATGTAGTAAAGCGTAGTAAACAAATAAACAAACAAAAATAATCCCCTGCCTGCTAAAGCCATACATTTCTAGTTTGTATCTCATACTAGCACTAGCACCTTATGGCAGATTTACCTTACAAACAGAGCCCTCTGTCACTACTGTAGGTGGCAACATATTCATCCTGTCTTCCTTCCAGGTTCGCTTACCCATGGGTACCATAGTGGCACAGTGGTCTCTGCATCCCTGGCACACTAACCCTTGAATTCATAAAGGCTGGCACAGGCAGATTGTGCGAACGTGTCTCTCATGCACAGGGGGGCCAGAGGAGAATGGGGGAGGGGAAAGACAGCTGACTGAACAGCTATGGCTTGGGAGTTTCTAACTTTCCTTCCCAATCTTGTTCCATTATGGGGGGCGTCAAACTGATAATTTTCCCCAGGGTGAAATAATTTCTAGCTTCGCCACTATTACCACACTTATAAATGGGCCCTGAAATAAAGACTGTCCTCATGCTGACAGTTGGGATCAGAAGTGCTCAACCTTCATAAAGAAAGTATTTTCAATAGGAGATCTGAAGTTGCCACCATTCTCAGAATTTTTCAAATTGAGTTTCCATCCACCCAGATGTGTTTGGTGTAGTTTTCATTTAATAAAAGTATAGATAAAACAGCTAAGTTATAATAACATGGACACCTTGAGTTGTTTGAACAGCATGCTCATTATGAAAACGTGTAAGTACTTACAATTTAGCCACTGTGCTTCACTTTGTTATCTTGATAAATTGGCTGCTTTACAAAGAAAATAGATTGCCAGCATAAAGTGTTGTTATTTTATCCCCATAGAATTTGTCATTAATTCATTAAATGTTCTGATAAATCAATACTTAAATGATAAAAGCAGAGATCCGTACACATTTTGCAGAAACATGAGAGGTTTGATAAGTCACATCTAAATGTACTCTATGGCCTGTCATAAACTAATAGAAAAAGATTTACACAGAGGAATGAAGTCATCATTTATACTAATAAAAAATGACACCAGTGTTTGAACATAATTTTGCAGTGATTCATATGCATTTTATCTGTGTAACTATGGCTGGTTCTTCTTGGTTGGAATAATAAAATTTCAGTTTCATCAAATACTCTAAGCCGAGAAATTAGATGATCGAAAATGAATGTGAAGACAAGAGTTTTATGGATTTGTAACCTACAAATATAGCACATTTCTTTCACCCTGAAGGAATATATTTATATTATTGGAAGGAAGTGATCCTATGAAGGGCATTCTTATTTGTCAAATTGACTTGGATAGAGCCATTTAAGTCAAATAAATCTGATTGTAGCTTAGTAGCACACCCTGTGCCTCCTCCAGCATCTCTGAAATTTCCACTAAGTCACTGAGTAGGAGACACTGATGCAGTCATTTCATAGTTGGTATTCTAGGATAAATACTCTTGCTGGCTTGAAAGATAAATCTTTTTTTAGCCGCATTTCTGTAGCATCAGTGTAAATTACCTTGACCTTTTCTAAACAGAAAGCCAATCTGACTTTATTTAATAAACACATACAAGTATTTGTTAACAGTTACATGTTTTTCATATTTCCACATGGATTGCTGGGATAACATTTAAAATGTTGGAGGAGTGAGTTTGAAATTATCTAGGTGGCATGGATGTACCCGAAAGTTAAGATTACACTACCAAGACTCAAAAATGTGCACCAGGTTTTATACATTATTTCATGCTCTGGTAATGTTGACAAAATATCAATTAGGCAGTAAACTGAGCTATATTTACCATGATGCTACTTGTGGTCCAGTGCCTAGAGTGGTAGGGATAAAGGGAACAGCACTAAACCTGAATACCCAATAAATAATTTATGTTGTTCAATTTCCTTCATCTTTACCTATCTATGTAGTGCAAGGGCCTGCCTGATGCATAGAATTTGAAAGTGTTTAGGTTTAAACTCATATTATATGTTTTTTGATAAATCTAAAGGAAAGTTGTACAACATGATATAGTGTGTAGCCAGCTTAAGCCTCATAATTTAAATATTATGATAGCATTTTCTTTATTCTGTCTCCAACTTCTGTTCACTTTTGCATATCTGCTGCTGTAGATAACTGTATAGAAAAGGGGGTTGAGGAGACAAAGCTCTTTGTTCAGAAAATATAAAACCATCTTTCCTTTCCCTTGTTTGGTGGTCTGTGCAGACAGCATGTTACTAAACTAACTACATGAGACAAGATAACACTAAGGCCGGCCACACATGGTTCAAATCTCAGCCGGTTTAGCAGGAAGTGGCCGAGATTCTGTTAATGGACAGGCTGAAGGTACCAAGTAGATCAGTAGGTAATGTGGTGTGGGCTAAGGGTAAATCCACTAATGCTGAAAATGTTCTTGATGGTACTCATTGGTAGGGATGAGCCGAACACCCCCCCTGTTCGGTTCACACCAGAACTCGCGAACACACCAAATGTTCGTGTGAACTTTAGAACCCTGTTAAAGTCTATGGGACTCGAACATTTGAAATCTAAAGTGCTAATTTGTAAAGGCTAATATGCAAGTTATTGTCCTAAAAAGTGTTTGGGGACCTGGGTCCTGTCCCAGGGGACATGTATCAATGCAAAAAAAAAGTTTTAAAAACGTCAGTTTTTTCGGGAGCAGTGATTTTCATAATGCTAAAGGTGAAACAATAAAAGTGAAATATTCCTTTAAATTTCATACCTGGGGGGGTGTAAAGTTAGCATGTGAAATAGCGCATGTTTCCAGTACATAGAACTGTCCCTGCACAAAGTGTCATTTCTGAAAGAAAAAAAAGACATTTAAAACTGACTTGCGGCTATAATGAATTGTCGGCTCTGGCAATTCAGAGCAAATTCATTCATAAAAAATAAATAAAAAATAGCGGGCCCTTCAGGTCTGGAATGGATATTAAGGGGAACCCCGCCGTCAATTAAAAAAAAAAGTGATGTGGGGTTTCCTCCCAAATATCCATTCCAGACCCTTCAGGTCTGGTGTGGATTTTAAGGGGAACTCCACCCCAAATAAAAAAAAATGGCGTGGAGTTCCCCCAAAAATTCACACCAGACCCCTTATCCGAGCACGTTAACCTGGCCGGCCGCAGAAAAGAGGGGGGGCAGAGTGCGCCCCCCCTCTCCTGAACCGTACCAGGCCACATGCCCTCAACATGGGGAGGATGCCCCCATGTTGATGGGGACAAGGGCCTTATGCCCACAACCCTTGCCCGGTGGTTGTGGGGGTCTGCGGGCGGGGGGCTTATCAGAATCTGGAAGACCCCTTTAACAAAGGGGACCCCCAGATCCTGCCCCCCTATGTGAATTGGTAATGCGGTACATTGTTCCCCTACCATTTCACGAAGGAAGTGTAAATAGTTGGAAAAAACACACACCGTAGAAAAAAGTCCTTTATTAATAAAAAAAAAGAAAAAAAATCCAGTGGTGGTAATCTACTCGGTCCCAGCTCCCTGCTACAACGCTGTCTGTATCCAGCAACGGGTGATCTCGGGTCCAGCTAGGAGAAGATCCATCCATCCAGAGTGCAGCTACGCCGACCTCCTCTCTCCGCTGGACACAGCCCAGCGAATGACGCGGCTGAAGCTGTGACATTTCTTATATAGGGGATGCCCCCTCTGACGCACCCTCTGCTACGTCACTGGGGAAGCCCAGTCTTCCCCCTTGCGTCAGAGGGGGCGGGGTCACATGACGGGTGGCCCTGCCTCCCCTATATAAGAAATGTCACAGCTTCTGCCGCATCATTGTCCAGCGGAGAGAGGAGGTCGGCGTGGCTGCGCTCTGGATGGATGGATCTTCTCATCGCTGGACCGGAGATCACCCGTCGCTGGATACAGACAACGTTGGAGCAGGAAGCCGGACCGAGAGTGGATTACCACCGCTGGATTTTTTTTATTTATTTTTTTATTAATAAAGGACTTTTTTCTACGGTGTGTGTGTTTTTTCCAACTATTTACACTTCCTTCGTGAAATGGTAGGGGTACAATGTACCCCATTGCCAATTCACATAGGGGGAGCCAGGATCTGGGGGTCCCCTTTGTTAAAGGAGTCTTCTAGATTCTGATAAGCCCCCCGCCCACAGACCCCCACAACCACCGGGCAAGGGTTGTGGGGATGAGGCCCTTGTCCCCATCAACATGGAGACATCCTCCCCATGTTGAGGGCATGTGGCATGGTATGGTTCAGGAGAGGGGCCGCACTCTGTCCCCCCTCTTTTCTGCGGCCCGCCAGGTTAACATGCTCGGATAAGGGGTCTGGTGTGAATTTTTGGGGGAACTCCATGCCATTTTTTTTTTAATTTTGGGTGGAGTTCCCCTTAAAATCCACACCAGACCTGAAGGGTCTGGAATGAATATTTGGGGGGAACCCCACGTCATTTTTTTTTTTATGAATGAATTCTCTGTGAATTGCCAGAGCCGACAATTCATTATGGCCGCAAGTCAGTTTTAAATGTCTTTTTTTCTTTTAGAAATGACACTTTGTGCAGGGACAGTTCTAAGTACGGGAAACATGCGCTATTTCACATGCTAACTTTACACCCCCCTAGGTACGAA
This sequence comes from Rana temporaria, assembly GCF_905171775.1. NCBI lineage: Eukaryota > Metazoa > Chordata > Amphibia > Anura > Ranidae > Rana > Rana temporaria. Next base: position 509,384,277 of record NC_053489.1, read on the forward strand.
ATTTAAAACTGTTTTTAAAACTTTTTTTTGCATTGATACAGGTCCCCTGGGACAGGACCCAGGTCCCCAAACACTTTTTAGGACAATAAATTGCATATTAGCCTTTAAAATTAGCACTTTAGATTTCTCCCATAGACTTTAACAGGGTGATCCGCGGCTTTTCGAATTTGCCGCAAACACCCCTAATTGTTTGTTGTTTGCCGAACAGGCGAACAGGCAATGTTCGAGTCGAACATGAGTTTGACTCGAACTCGAAGCTCATCCCTACTCATTGGCATTATCCCATAAACATATTTTCAAAAAGGGGGGAGGACACTACAAATATGTAGTGTAGGACTTTACATATGCCTCTAAGAACATAGAATGCCAAAAGTATAATAAAAAGATAAAAATATATATTTTTATTATACTTTTTGCCATTATATGTTCTTGGAGGCATATGTAAAGTCCTGCACTATATATTTGTAGTGTCCTCCCCCTTACCAAGTAGGTCAATCGATCCACTTGGGTACAACCAGTATGCTGGGTTTTACCTTCCATTATCACTGTTTTATACCGGCGGAGTTGGCTTCCCCCACCCACTCCTGCTCCTCCTCCAGGAGAAGACAATTTGCTGATTCCCCTGTCAAAACTGTCTGTGTTGATGGGGGAATCGTGCAAATTTCTTTCCTGCAACCTATGGTATGGCCAGGTATGGCTGGCCTAAGGGTGAAACTTGTGCAAAAGGGGTTATCTTTGTGGTCCACCCAGTGCAGCATGATGTCTAAATAAATCTTTGGCAGTATACAAGGGGTGCTGGGTGTGGGTACAAATCTGATGAGACTGCGATGGAAGAAATGCTTTTGTGATGATGTGGAAGAACCAACTCTGCCCATTGTAACTGCTTGATGTATTTCTCCTATCCTGGAAAGGATTATGATTATGAGAGAATCTCGAAGAACAACAAGAAACCAGTAATCTGGCTTTAGAATATGCTAAAGCAGATGTATTTGTGACTCCCTGTTACTTTGCGTAGGGCTCTCAGAGCTCAGACTTGAAAGATTTCTCAGCCACCCCAGAGAGGGCCCTTATAAGTAATCATTATAAACACATGACTGGGTCAGGTGACAAGCATAGAACTTTACTGCAGATGATGAGATTTCCTACATTACACACCATATATTTGTCATTGCTTATTTAGAACAATGATCGTGTTTGTATGTCTATAGCCCATCTGTACTGAATTTAGCTTTTTCACAATTTATGACTGTAACGAGACCCTTGCTTGCTCGGTTCCACTCTCCTGACACTCCTCTGCTACTACTGGATCAGATTGCAGATTGCAGATCGCAAAGTCTGATGGTTCGGTCATCCAAGGGACTCGAACTACAGCTATGTGCCGTTCGAAATCCATCAGAACAAACATCAGGGAGGCTGTATGTAAGTTCAAACAAGAAACTCTTTTAATGGATGCACACAACACACTTTTATACAGCAGTTCGAACACCCCGCCCCCAACAACCACTTTCCTATTGGTCAATTGTAAATTACATTGTAGTTCTCAATTAGGTCCTCTTAGCCATGCAAATGAGGACTTGAAACAGGGTCAGCAGGGATTGGTCCGATAGCTTGAATAGAATGACTGCTATGTGTAATGAGACAGAAGCCCCAGGGGGCAATCAATGTACACAAACAGCCAGACACAGAACAATGCTTTTCCTCCAGACCCTGGAGACGTCTGGAGGGGGGGGGGTTAGCCTTATAACAGGGCAGAAGACCCCCACTGTGTAGCAGATTTCAAGGAGTTACACTTCAGCATTCCAAAGTCCATGACAATGACCTAAGCAACTTATGTCTGGCCTTAGGTACAATAACTAGGGTACCCAACAAAAAGGCATTTAGTACAGAAATATGGAAACTGCCATTAATGACTTTATATTTGAATCACAAGCATCTTGATCCCTGAATGAAAACAAGGATTGATATGGTACATTTAAAGTGATTGTAAAGGATTGTTTTAAAAAACAAAACAAACATGTCATACTTACCTCCACTGTGCAGCTCATTTTGCACAGAGTGGGCTTGAACACAGAATTCTGGGGTCCCCTGGGGGCTCTCGTGTCTCCTCCTAACTTCAGAGAACCTCCTAGGAGAAGCACTCTCCCGGGGGTTACCTTACAGGCGCACTCCCGAGTCCAGCATTCTGCATCAATAGACATGAATGATGGACTCGGCTCCGCCCCCCTGGTGCCTGCATCATTGGATTTTCATTGACAGCAGCGGGAGCCAATGGCTGCACTGTTATTAATCTATCCAATCGGGACACTAGACACCAGCTACAGATGGTGTACTCGTTCCCGAACAGAAAATAAAAGCGTAAGTAAAGGGGGGGCTGGGGGGCTGCAGCACTAAAAAATGTTTTTTCACCATAATGCATAGAATGCATTAGGGTGAAAAACATGAGTGTTTACAACCCCTTTAACCTCTTGGCGTCCGCGCTATAGTCGAACGACGGCTACAGCGTGGACCTGAATTGCTGGGAGGCCGTAAATAGACATCTTGCCGTGCTCGAGCGGCCTGCGTGCTCCCTGCTGGGTGCGCACAGCTCACTCTGTGATCAATGAGTCTATGAGACTCGCTGGATCACAGATCGGAGTAAGGGGTCAGAGACGGTAATCAGCAATTTGTTCCCCTCATGCCCATAGCGTAAGCAGGTAAGAAAAAAGACGATCACTGGCAGAAGACAGAGGGACATCCATCCTCATCAGGGAGAGCTGCGAACAGCTTATCTGTGCCCATGTGTGCCACCTGTCAGTGCACAACAGTGCCACCTACCAGTGCCCACCAGTGCCACCTACCAGTGCCCACAGTGCCACCTACCAGTGCCCACAATTCCACCTATCAGTGCCCACAGTTCCACCCCTCAAAGTCACTAATCAGTGCCTCATCAGTGCTACTCATCTTTGTCACCTACCAGTGCCCATTAGTGTCACCTACCAGTGCCCATCAGTGCCACCTATTAGTGCCACCTATCAGTGCCATCTATCTGTTCCCATCAGTGCCACCCATCAGTGCCACCGTATCTGTGCCTATTAGTGCCGCCTTATCTTTTTTTTTCCATAAAGATTTTATTGAAGCAAAAAGGTATGGACAATGTTACAAGTACAACCGTAGCTTCAACAAACATAACATGTCCTCACAAGAGGAATCACAACGAAGTGTTCACATGAAGGGGAACAGGTACAAGTTAAACAAGCGCGACAAGTATTATAGACAGAGATATAGTCTGTGTAGGTTACCCTATCCACATTTTAGTCATGGGGAAGGTGCATTGTGAATCAATCTGGAGGCAATACCTCTACTTGTAGCTATGCAAAGGGCCTCCATGTCCTCCTAAATACAACAGACATCCCAAAACCCTTACCCACTTGTACTACGTCCCCTATTCAAACCGTGGATCCTCTCGGTATCAGTGGGATGGGCAGAGGGATCGACTCGGGGTCATCCCGTTCGACCCCAACGTCCAACCTCCATATACGAGTAGATGAGAAGAACGAAAGAGTAAAAGGGCAGAGAGAGGGAAAAAAAGAATAGAAGAGAAGAAAAGAGAGGGAGGAGAGAAGAGAACAACAAAAAAAAAAAAAAGGGGGGGGGGAAGACACACACTGTAGGGAGTAAGTGGGGAGGCCCACCACCCCCGCCGTCTACTTTATAGTGAAGGTTCCATTCAATAGCAACTTCATGATTCAGGCAGTATTGAACGTATCCCTCAGGATTTCAATCAGCCCGTATTCTGTGTAAGGTCCTGGTACTCCGCTGAGCTCCGGAAATCGAACCACTCAGTCCAAATAGAAGTGAAGTTAGAAATTCTATCGTGTGCCGTGCTTATCAGCTCCTCTATCGCTGCAATGCGGTCAATGCGTGCAATCCATTCCTTGGTAGTGGGAGGCGTTGTGGCCCTCCAGTGGACAGGAACACATAGTCTGGCTGCATTGACCATATAGATCGCTACCGAGTTGCGATACCGCTTTTTGGCAATTTTCGAAAGATGAAGAAGGTATTGTGCTGGTGAAAACTCCAGGGGGAGCATAGAAACTGTTGTCGTCACGTCATGTACCTTTTGCCAATATGGCTGAATCAGGGGACACTCCCACCAAATATGGATGAAAGTACCCAAGGCCCGCCCACACCTCCAGCACCTATCTGATACGGATGGGGCAAACTTGTGTACAACATCCGGTGTCCTATACCACCGTGTCCTAATCTTAAATCCATTTTCCTGAATGCTCACACTCAGTGAGCCTTTAAAGATCAACCAGTTGATCCTCTCCCAATCTTTCATCTCAATTGTTCTGCCCAGCCGAGTTTCCCAGGATGCCTGTTCTGCCTTCATGGACACAAAGGGTGCTTTGTACATGGAGGCGTACAGTATCGAAATGACATGTCTCTGAGGTGATCTACTAGAGCATAGTGACTCGAGTACCGTGGGTGGTTTCGTAAAACCACCCCAGGTCCTCGGATCCTCCAGAAAGTGTCTCAGTTGGAGATACGCCAACATAGGGAATTTCTTAGTTAGGGATATCTTCTCAAGCTCTTTCAGAGATAGGAACCTATCTCCCGAAAAGAAATGTTTGGCCAGCATATCCGCATGTGGCCATTCAGCAACCAAATAGCCATCATCTCGTCCCGGGATAAAGTCCGGGTTGCCCCTAAGAGGGGTCAGTCTACATTCTGTCTTTGATACTTCAAATTTATTACAAGCCTTCGTAAATGCCGATAAGGTTGCTCCGACTATCGGGTGAGATAGGACGTCAGGTGGCCAATGCCTCTTAGAGATCCAAGGTATTTTCTCAAGTTGGATTCCTGTGGTCAGATTTTCCAACCGTACCCAGTCCTTACAACGCGTGTGTATCCGCCAATCTACTACACGTGTTAGGTGTGTAGCCCAATAGTATCGCTGCAAATCCGGGAGACCAATACCCCCCTCTACTTTGGGCAACACCAACTTCGCCCAGCTGAGTCTAGGTGCTTTGGATCCCCATAGGAACTTCCTGCACATTCTTTTGTAAGTTGCGAAGAAGGAAGGCGGAAGTGTAATCGGAACCGTCTGTAGTTTATAAAGCATGCAAGGAAGAATCGTCATTTTCAAAATAGCAGCTCGCCCGAACCAGGATATTGCGGGTGAATCCCAGTGCAACATATCCTGTTGAATAGCCTTCAGTTCAGGCACAAAGTTCTTCTCATATAAGTCTAAGGCCTCGTACACACGGCCGAGGAACTCGACGTGCCAAACACGTCGAGTTCCTCGGCCAGTTCAGCCCTGAAGCCGCCGAGGACCTCGGCGGGAGGAGAGCTCCCATAGAACAACGAGGAAATAGAGAACATGTTCTCTATTTCCTCGCCGAGGTCCTCGTCGGCTTCCTCGGCCGAAAGTGTACACACGGCCAGTTTCCTCGGCAGAATTCAGCCAGAAACTCGGTCGGAAGCTGAATTCTGCCGAGGAAACTGGTCGTGTGTACGGGGCCTAAAAGTCTCCCTGGGAGCTTGATGCCTAGATAAGTGATTTCGTCAGATTTCCAGCGGAAAGGGAAATTCTCCTGACAGCGGAGCATTAGCGATGGAGGTAGAGAGATATTTAAAGAAAACGACTTGGAATAGTTGATTTTTAAGTGTGATATGTACCGAAACTGTTCAAAGACTTCTAATAGATTGGGTAAGGAAATCAGGGGGGAGGAAAGAAAAAGCAAGATATCATCGGCAAAGGCCGCTAGCTTATATTCCTTTTGGTGAATTTTAACTCCTGTTATATCAGGATGGGCCCGAATACAGCAAAGTAGGGGTTCCAGTGTAAGGATATACAGTATAGGAGAAAGGGGGCATCCCTGCCTGGTGCCGTTGTGGATGGGGAAGGCCTCTGACAGGTGGCCGTTGAGCGCTCCAATAAGGGCCCTTAGTCTGGTCCCAAGACCAAGCGAAGTGCCGCCTTATCTGTGCCTATCAGTGCCCATCAGTGCAGCCTATCAGTGCCCATCAGTGCCGCCTCATCAGCGCATATCAATGAAGGAGAAAAATTACCTGTTTGCAAAAAAATTTACAAAATATAAAACGTGATTTTTTTCGAAATTTTCCATATTTTTCGGTTTGTTTAGCAAAAAAATAAAAACCCCAGAGGTGATCAAATACCACCAAAACAAAGCTCTATTTGTACGAAAAAAAATATATATAAAGATTTAATTTGGGTACAGTGTTTTATGTGCAAATGTCATTCAAAGTGCATCAGCGCTGAAAGCTGAAAATTGGTCTGGGCAGGAGGGGGTTTAAGTAGCCAGTAAGCAAGTGGTTAAGGTCAAGACAGCAATTGCAGATCCCATATTTCCTCTTAAGCTATTTTTGACCTTCTCTCAGGTACCCACACATTCCTTGCATTGTATACACAGTTCATATCGTCAATATACATTTTGTACTTTCTTTTCCTTTTTAAGATTTTGTTATTGAAGTTTTTCAGTTTTCTTACAAAAACAGGTTGAATAGGTTAGTAATGCAAACATGTGTACATTCTTATCAGCAAGATAAACATAATGAGCTACAGAATTCTGTTTTCAGCAGCACAGTAGCTAGGTGGCATTTAACTCTGTATATTAATGGGTAACATTTATATATTGTTTATGCAGTCGATATATAGATAATGTCAAATGTATAACAGAGTTTGCAGTGTAAAGGAACTAATGTACACATATAAAAGTATCTAACATAAATAATGATAAATAAAAACTCATTCTTGTTCTATCATTCAAGCAATTTTATGTCAAACACTAATGTGCACAAACTATGCAAGCACAGTAACTGTACAAGGAAAGTCTTGTTAGTGCTGGCATTCACATTAAACCAATGGAAATGTTGTGCTATTTGTTTACAGGCATACTGTAACTTGCAACTTTTCCTGTACCTAAACGGGATACTAACAGGTATATAAGATTCCACAGTGGTGCAAGCTCACGTGTAGACATGTGTGGTTCGTTTAGTTCCCAATTGAAATTCGGATACATTTTTCGTTATTTGGAAATTCAGATGTATTTGAATTTCCAAATTACAATAGTAATGAATTTAAACAAATAGTTTTTCGAATTGAATTTGAATAGTTTTCAAATCAAATTCTAATTTCCAACGAGAATTTTTTTTTATAGAAAATAAGGGAGTAGAATGGAAAAGAAAAGAATAGAATAGAATAGAAAATAGAAGAACACAATAAAATAGAAAATAAAGGCATATAATAGAATCAAATAAAATAGAAAAAATATAAGTGTTCTGAAATTAAAAGATTTCAAATAGAATATATTTGAATGTTAATAGAATAGAAAAGAATAACATAGAAAATAAAATAAAATAGTCTAACCATTTCCAAAAGTGTTAATAAAATTAATTAAAATTAGAATAGAAAACAATAAATAGAAAAAATAGAATTAACAAGAATATAAAAGAAGAGAATAGAATAAAAAGAATATAAACTTCCTCCAATATTCGAATTTTGAATAGAATAAATTTGAATTTGAATAGAATGTAATATAAAAGATAAGAATAGAAAAAAAAATAATAGCATAGAAAAGAATAGAATAGAAAAAAACAATAGAAAAGAATAGCATAGAAAGAATGTAACAATATATCCATTTTATGAAATTCATATTTCAAAAAGAATACATTTAAATTTGAATAGAATAGAAAAGAACAGAATAGAAAATAAAATAATAAAATAGAAAATAAAAGAGTTGAATAGGAAAACAATATACTAGAATGGAATAGAAAGAACATAACCCTCTTCCAAAATTCAAATTTTGAATAGAATACATTGTATTTCAAATGGAATTTGTTTCAAATGCAATTCAAATGAAATTCAAATTTGATTTGAATTCAAATGTATTTTGAATAGAATAGAATTCGAAACATCAATTAAAATGTGAATAAATAAAACAAATTCTGAAAATGAATTAAACAAATTTAACTAAACAAATGTATGTAAATAACACATTGAAACAAACCAAACAAAACTTGAACATCGGGCGTTCATCAAAAAACAAACAATATGGGGCATTCGCGGCAAACTCAAGCACCGCGGAATGCCCTATAATGCACTCCGAGATCGCTGTATCATGATTGGCCGAAGCATTCACCTGACCTGCATGCTTTGGCCAATCCCAGCGCCCTCTGCTAAAAGAGCCATAATTGGCCAAAGGCAGGGTGCCTTTGGCCAATCATAGCTCAGGGGGACTAAGTCCACGCCCCACACTATATAAGGCTGTCTATACGGCGGCCCTGTGTTGTGTTTTTGGTGTGGTTGGAGAGATTGTGTGATTTAGATTAAGCAGGCAGGTTATTCAGTTAGCTGCAGTGTATGCAGTGTTAGCTGCAGTGTATTTGATATATATAAATACAGCCAGTCTAGTATATGTATATACTCTGCATTCAGTGTAGCCTATATCTACATTGCATTCCTGGTGTACTTTTTCTAATATACGTCAGGCGGTGTATTAATATATATATATATATATATATATATATATATATATATATATATATTCTCCCCGCTGATTTTGAAAAGTTCTTTGGTGTGGGCCTTTTTTGACACATGTGAAGCAGATCGCACCGTTGCTGTTTGCAACCTATGTCTGAATCGTTTCAAGTGTGGCCAAAACAGCAGCCGCTTGGGCACCACATGCTTGACCAGACATATGACGACCTCCCATGCAGTCCATTGACAACAGCACTTGAAAGACCCACATCGAAGAACAAGGCAGACTTCTCCTTGCTCCTCATCTGGGTTCTCCAACCCCACTATACCTCCAGTCCTCTCAAAAACCTGCACTGAGAGGAATGAAGGTATAGTAATATGTGTCCCAAGTACTTACAGCCAGTCTGCTAGCAGTATACCACTATATGATTTTAGCAAGCAAATTTCCCTAGCCCAGTTGCTAAACCGTCAAAAGAAATTTGTTACCAGCCATCCACATGCTCAGCATCTGAATGCTAGGTGGCCAAATTGCTAGCACTGCAACTGCTGCTTTTTAAGCTGGTCGACTCTGCCCCCTTTCGTGAATTTGGGAAATGTGCTGTTTCTCGGTGGCATTCCTGGTCTCTACCAGCATGTGGAAGGCAATGTTTTGGCCTCGTTAGACAGGGAGGTCAGCAGTAAGGGGCATTTTACTGCTGACTCATGATCCAGCAGGCATGGGCAGGGACATTACCTTTCCTTCACGGCGCACTGGGTAACTCTGCTGGCAGCTGGGAATGATGCAGGACAGGGTTCAGTATTGTTGGAGCTTGTTATGCCACCATGCCTCCAAAATGCTAGAAGTGATTCTGCCACAGCTCTCTCCTCCACCCCCTCTTCCTCTGATGATTTGTCCTCTGAACCAGTGGTGCTCCGTAGGCATTCAAGGGGCTACGCAAGCACTCAGGCAAAAAGATGCCATACAGTGCTTGAGTTGGTCTGCTTAGGGCACAGGAGCCACACTGGACTCTTCAATGGCAGGCTCAGAGGTGGTTGACGTCACACCAGCTTCAGCCAGGAATGGTTGTATGCATCAATGGCACCAACCTTCTCTATGCCCAAGGACATTTGACCCATGTTCCATGTTTGGCTCACGTCCTGAATTTGGTGGTGCAGCAGTTATTAAGCAGGTACACAGGCTTTCAGGATTTCCTGAGGCAGGCCAGAAAAGTCTGTGGTCATTTTCACCAGTCATACAATGCCAGTGCTTGGCTGGCTGACATTCAAAGGGAATGCAACCTGCCCACCAACCCACCTCATTTGTGACCTGCCCACCAGGTGAAACAACGTTGGCAATGCTGCAGTGGCTGCACATGCAGCAGAGGGCCATCAATGAGTGCCTGTGTGAGTATGGCACCAGGACAGTCCCAGGGGGAACTTGGCTTTTTTTCGCCACGCCAGTAGCTACTGATCAAGGATGCATGCACTGTCCTGTCATCATTTGAGGAGGCCACAAGGATGATGAGCAGTGACAGTGCATGCATCGGTGATACTGTCCCTCTCGTCTTCCTGTTGGAGCACACACTTTGTGGAATAATGGACAGGACACTTGAGGCTGAACAACGGGACAAGGAGGAGGACTTCCTTACCTCTCAAGGCCCCCTTTATCCAGATAGTTATCCTATGGGCCTGCCAAACACACAGGAAAATGAGGAGGAGGATTGTGTCAGCATGGACGTGGAGGGTAATACTCAGCAGCAGTCTTCAAGGGATCGTTTTCAGTCCCCAGAAACCAAAGGAGTTGTACGTGGCTGGGAGGAGGTAGTTGCATGTCATGTGATCCTTAGTAACTCAGAGGACTCAGAATCGAATGCCTCTGCAAACTTACACTGCATGGCCTCACTGATTCTGCAAAGCCTCTGAAAGGACCCTAGGATTTGTGGTATCAAGGAGAGGGATCATTACTAGCTGGCAACCCTTTTTGATCCACGTTACAAGGGTAAGGTTGCAGAACTCATCCTTCGCAGAGGGAGCAGAGGATGAAACATCTTCAAGAGGCCTTGAAGAAAGGTTTGTGCAATGCATTTACAGAACCTGGGAGGTTACAATTTCCTGATGCTGGACAACATGTTGCTGAGGCTTCGTTCGGTCAGAGAAAGAGCGGTGAAGAAGGTGGCCGGCTGACCGATGCCTTCAGACAATTTTTCAGTCCTCAGTGCCAAGGTCTGATCGGTTCAAGTAACCATCGCCAGCATCTGCATTACATGGTGCAGGAGTTCCTACGGGCAACAGCAAACTTGGAGACCTTTCCAACAGAGCATCCACTGGGTTACTGTGTCTTGAGGTTGGACCACTGGCCAGTCCTGCATCTAGCGTTCTTTCTGAAAGCACATTCAGTGCTGATGGGGGGTTTGTAATGGATCATAGAGTGTGCAGGTCCACAGACATTGATAATAGGCTCACATTCATAAAAATGAATCAGTCTTGGATCAGCAGCTACCAAGTACCTGATGCTGATGTAACCAATTTAATTTTCTATGGATGTGGGATTCCTTGAAGACTGCCTATGCTGAGTAACTATCCTATTTCTCCTCAATCTTGATGATGGTGATGGTTTAGGGCACCACTATCACTGCCTAAGGCCCAATTTTTCTGTTAAACGGGGGCATGTAATTACTATTTTTTATCTAAAATTTCACAGCAGGGCCCATTCCTGTGCTCAACAAGAGAATCTGTGAGGGGATACAGTGTTGTGGCACCACCACCACCACCAAAGGCCCATTTTTTTCTGCCCCTATTTAACAGGGGCATGTAGATACAATTTTTGATCTAATATTTCACAGCAGGGCCCGTTCCTGCGCTCAACAAGAGTATCTGTGAGGGGTTACAGTGATGTGGAACCACCACCAAAAGCCCAATTTTTCTGCCCCTGTTTAACAGGGGCATGTAATTACAATTCTTGATCTAATATTTCACAGCAGGGCCCGTTCCTGCGCCCACCAAAAGTAACTGGTGTTGTGGCACCACCACCACCAAAGGCCCAATTGTCCTGCCCCTGTTTAACAGGGGCATGTTATTACAATTTTTGATATAATATTTCACAGCAGGGCCCATTCCTGCACCCACCAAGAGTAACTGTGAGGGCTTACAGTTTTCTGGTACACCTAAGGCCCAATTTTCTGCAGAGTATATAGGGCAGGCCGTATAGTACCAAAGTGCCTGGTAATGGACTGGGGGGGGGGGGCCCTAGCCATTTTTCTCAATGATTTTCATCTATATTTGCTAGTACCTGACAATACATTACAGCCACAAGCAGTTTTAAATTACTTTTTTCTTTTAGAAATGTAATTTTGCCGTAGTATTGTTCTAAACACTGGAAAACTGTGCCACTTTACAGGCATACTATAGATAACCCCCAGGCACAATATTTAAAGGAATCTAAATGTTTTTGTTTCACTTTAAGCATTAATAAAATCACTGCTCCCAAAACAACAGACGCTTTTAAAACTTTTTTGCATTGATACATGTCCCCTGGGGTAGGACACGGGTCCCCAAACACTTTTTATGGCAATAACTTGCATATTAGCCTTTAAAATTAGCACTTTTGATTTTTCATGTTCGTGTCCCATAGACTTTAACAGTGTTCGAGTGTTCGATCAAACTTTTTGCCTGTACGCATGTTCTTCTGCGAACCCAACCCCGGGGGGGGGGGGGGGGGTTGGGTCGGCTCATCCCCATTCTGCACATGTCAACTCACGTGTAAGGCAAAAGACACAGTTTTATGTATTGCAGGCAATAGTGGCAATGAGCAAAGGCAACATTTAGCCAGTATGATTATTCCTCCAAGATTCCTTCTGATTAGACCACAGTTGTGGTGTAGTCCTTTGTCCCTGAGGTGACCAGTACACGCTAATGGCATTGATGTTTAAGCCTAAGATTGGCATTCAATGTGGTGCCAGGCCTTTAAATCAGTAAAGGAGACCAATGAAAGTAACTGCTAGGCTCAAATACATTTTGAATATTACCTACGTTTGTGGGACTTTGCCTAGTTAAACAGGGACAGTTGAGAATAAAATTATAAATTGTATGAGAATCTACTGTTTTTGGTCAAAGCTTGTATATTGAGTTACCTAAATGTTGTACTAAAATAAGTGGAGAGCATTCCATGTACAACTCTTTCTGTTTATTGTTGCAATTTACATACTATCAAGGGATAAATTGAATCAACTGACAATTGTAATGTCAGCTTACTGATAAAAAAAGTCTTCAAATTATCCAATATGTCCCTAATCCCATCACATGTACACTTTTCTCCTTTATGTAAAAATCTAAATTTTTTTGCTAGAAAATTAATCAGAACCCCCAAACATTATATATTTTTTTTTAGCAGACACCCTAGGGAATAAAATGGCGGTCATTGCAACTTTTTTTCTCGCTTGGTATTTGCGCAATAATTTTTCAAACCCCTTTTTTTAGGGAAAAAACTGTTTCATGAATTAAAAAATAACAAAACAGTAAAGTTAGCCCAATTTTTTTGTATAATGTGAAAGACGATGTTACGCCGAGTAAATAGATACCTAACATGTCACGCTTTAAATTTACGCACACTCATGGAATGGCGCCAAACTTCGGTACTTAAAAATCTCCATAGGCAACGCTTTAATTTTTTTTACAGGTTACTATTTTTGAGTTACAGAGTAGGTCTAGTGCTAGAATTGTTGCACACGCTCTAACGCACGCGATGATACCTCACATGTGGGGTTTGAATGGTGTTTACATATGTGAGCGGGACTTGCATGCGCGTTCGCTTCTGCACGCGAGCGACTGGTACAGGGGCGTTTTAATTTTTTTTTTATTATTTTATTTTATTTTTTTACTTCATTTTTTTATTTTTACACTTTTTTGACTTTTTTTTTTTTATCACTTTTATTCCTATTACAAGGAATGTAAACATCCCTTGTAATAGGAATCAGTGTGACAGGTCCTCTTTATAGAGAGATGTGGGGTCAATAAGACCCCACATCTCTCCTACAGGCTTACAAGCATGAAATTGGTGAAAAAAATTTCACCGATTACATGCCGACAGCCGCGATAGCGGCTTTGTTTACTTCCGGGTACCGGGTGTGACGTCATAACGTCGCGCCCGGCCCTCCGACGGTCATAGAGATGACTGTGACTGTCTGGTCACCAGTCATCTCTATGGTTCACCCACGAGCGCCGGTCGATTCGCTCTCCGGGCCCCCGATGGCACGGGAGAGCCCGGAGAAGCACCGGATGGTGACAGGAGGGGGGGGGGGCGTCCCCTCCCGCTGCCTAGAAGAACTATCGAGCGGTGGAACCGCCGCTTTGATCGTTCTTCTGGTGCACAGAATCGCCAGCTGAAGACAGCGATATCTGTATGATGCCTGCAGCTGCAGGCATCATTCAGATATCACCGCTCAAAGTGGAGGACGTCCTACGGATCTGAAGTGGTTAAAGGAACTACAAGTCCCATGAGCCAAAGCAAGACTCTAACAGCCACAAGGATGACACACAAAGGCAGAGGCATGATGGGACTTGTAGTTTTTCAACAGCTGGAGGTCCACTAATTGCATACCCCTGATTTAGAAGTGAAGAAAGATGCGCAGAATCTTAACTTGTTAATGTGAATAGAAAGGAATATTTTTTCAAAATGGATTAAGGCTTTGGGGTTGTACTGATTAGCAACATATGTTGAATCGAAGAGTAGAAAAAAATTATTTGAAGAGAATTATGATTGCCGACTGCCCTATAGCAACTTCACTGCTACAGAGTGGCCGCGCTGCGCAGGATCACTTATATATAGACGTGATCCTGCACTTCCAGTAGTTAAGCGCAAGTGCATGCCCCTGGCAGTTCGCACCCGCTGTGATTCTACACAGCAGGATGCTGATCAGTGGGTCCCGCGGAACAGATGTTCGCGGGCACCCACTTATTGTGCAGTACACGGGCAGAACAGCGGTCTGCCTATGTAAACAAGGCAGATCGCCGTTCTGTCAGTAAGGAAGGCATGGATCCTAAATTCATGCAAAGCAGGGAAACTGATCTATGCCTTCCCCTAGTAAAAGCACCTTCTACTCTACAGTAGAACACTAGCTAGGCACACAGTTAAACCTTTTATCACCCCTGATGTTAACCCCTTCCCAGCCAGTGTCATTAGTACAGTGACATATATGAAGACCCTCATACTGGGACTTTAATGGCAATAAATTATTTCTAAATGGATAGAAAGTGTTTTAGGATCATTTAAAAAGTTAACAAAGTCTTTATTAAATACAAGATATCAAAAAATTGTTACAATACATGTTAAAATACACTGTACTCAAATTAGAGATTGGAGATTACCAAAACTGTAAATGAAGATGATCAACACCCAAAACGTTTTCAAAACGTTTTCAAATAGCTTTTCTTATTCAGAGGTGTGTTCAAGGCCGCTGTTAGAAATCATGGGACCCCGTACAGCCTACCTGAAGGGGCCCCCTTCAACCACGCCCTTGCTCCACCCCGATCCTGACCTGAAGCGAAATGCAGGTTTGTTGCCGTTTACATATGCGTGCGGAGCCAATGCATGTGTTTGCAATTAGTAAGCATGAAGGAGCAGGGGGCAGTTTAAATTTATTTTAAATTGTATTTTATTTATTACAACTAATAAGAAATAAATCTTACACTGTGTCTTTACATTTTTTTTTTTCATTTTTGCTTTCACAAGGGATGGACAACATCCCTTGTGATAGCATGGACCATGACAGGTTCTCTTTATGGAGAGATATGATGTCTTTTAGACCCCATATTTGTCCTCTGGCCTCCAAAGCATCTGATCAAACCAAGATAAATTTGATCAGATGCTTGTTCAAATAGGTAATGGCTTCTTTACAGAAGTCTGAAACCAGAAGTGATAAAGTCCTCGTCACTTGTGGTTTCTGATGTCACTCGGTGTTCCAGTAACTGGATGCTACTGGTCACATCTTAAAAGCAGTAAAGGTGGTGGTGGGATCCCCTTCCACTGCCTATAAAAGTAATCCAGCGGCTTCTTAGCCACTAGGATTACTTTTACTTTGTGCAGAGTCGATGGGGCTAAAAAATGATATCTCGATCATTGCTGTAGTGACAACCAGAATATCACCCCTCCAATCCAGCGACGTACTGGTATGTCGCTGGATGGGAAGCAGTTAAAGGGGATTGGGGGGCAGTGAAAATGCATGTTAACTGTTCCCCCAAATAAAGTTTAAAGTAGCATATTTCTTAGTATCATCAGGTTACAATAATCACATAGGCAGCACAGTAAGCAGGGGCTCTATCATGGCTTTATCATGGCTCTGTCATGGCTCTATGTCACATGGCTGTTGGGTGCTGACTTAACTTATGGCTGTATTGTATATAACAGACTGTAACAGTACAACCATAACAAAGTCAGCACCTAAAAGCAATGTGACACAGAGCCATGACCAGTGGCGGTGCGTCTATAGAGGGCGCTGGAGCGCCGCCCCTTCTGGCTCTAGCACCGCCACTGATTACAATAACATAGATTCATGCATTGCCGGCTGCTGCCGCCGACTATTCAGATGGCCGGATGGTGAGCGCCGGCCACCTGAATAACGGCAGCTGGTTGGCTGTGCGGAAGTGCCTATCACAGCCAGCGGCTCTGATAGGCTTTCCGAGCCCTCGGCTCCCCAAAACTTATCTAAGGGACATACGGGTGGTGCGTTCTTTAGATAAGACTGACAGGCGTCTCAGCCAATCAGGTTCACCGGTTCTGGTTACCGGTATCCTGATTGGCTGAAACGTCATCAAGGGCGGGAGAAGACATTGAGGGACGTGGAAGAAGGATGGCTGACCCCCAGAAAGGTAAGTGCCAGGCGGGGGGAGGGGCATTATACAGGGCACAGTGGCGACAATGGGCAGAGTGGCATCAATGGGCACAGTGGTGACAATGGGCACAGTGATATCAATGGGCAGAGTGGCGACAATGGGTACAGTGGCAACAATTAAAGGGCACAGTGGTGACAAAGGGCACAATGGCGACAATTGGCACAGTGGCGACAATTGGCACAGTGGCTGCATTTGATGGCATGGCACAGTGGCTGCGTTTGATGGCATGGCACAGTGGTTACAATTGATGGCACAGTGGCTGCGTTTGGCATGGCACAGTGGTGACAATTGATTGCACAGTGGTTGTGTTTGATGGCATGGCACAGTGACTGCGTTTTATGGCATTACACAGTGGTGACAATTGATGGCACAGTGGCTGCGTTTGATGGCATGGCACAGTGGCTGCGTTTGATGGCATGGCACAGTGGTGACGTTTGATGGCATGGCACAGTGGTGACAATTGATGCCACAGTGGCTGTGTTTGATGGCATGGCACAGTGACTGCATTTTGATGGCATGGCACAGTGGTGACAATTGATGGCACAGTGGCTGCGTTTGATGGCATGGCACATTGGCTGCGTTTGATGGCATGGCACAGTGGTGACAATTTATGGCACAGTGGCTGCATTAGATGGGCCCAGTGGCTGCATTTGATGGGCACAGTGGCTGCATTTGATGGGCACAGTGAGGCTGCAATTGGTTTTTGTTTTTTTTCGTTTGCGCCCCCCCAAAAAAAATTTGAGCACCAGCCGCCACTGGCCATCACCAGCCGCCACTGGACAGCTGTGCTGTCTCACCTGTGCGATGATTGTAACCTGCTGTACTGTGAGATATATAATAGGATACAGCGAGTATTCTTTCCTCTTTTCCACACTCACTGTGTCCAGTGCAGCCATGATCTCCTCCTGCTCTTCCTTGTCAGCCGCTCAACTTTATCATATCTCATGAGAAAAGTAGCTGGGAGCCGAAAGAATCACTGTATCATTCCGTCAGTCGAGACTAATAGAATAGTGGGGCGGCATGATGTACATGCACCAGAAAACAAAGAAATAGTCCCTCCACTGTGCTCCCCTCCTGGGCCCCTGTGTTTACCCCAGGGAAATAATATACTCACTCTGTAAGCAAGTGAAGGCGGGGAAGAGTTTAGATTTTTTTTTTAATGCAGTAAAGAATTGTAATGATGCTCGGGCACCACTGTGTAGCTGATGGGGGCGGGCCCGGTACAACAGGGCTGGTTGTACTGGCCTATCAGTGGCCCTGGGTGTGTTAACATTAAAAAAATAACATTTCTTTCTTTTGGAGCAATGAGTACATCTTAGAAAAATAACCAGGGTTAAAAATTGGCTCCTCTCAACGTCACCAAGGAGGGTCAGAAACCAGTGCTAGGCCAGTGAATCACTGGGGTCAGATAATTCACCACCATCAAAGTTTTGAAATATGTGCTATGTCTGGAGTGTTGATGCAATGCCAGCAACTTTTGATTTATTTTTGTTGCATGGTCACTGCATATTTAAGCCATACATTTTCATAACAAGGGTTAGTTATATGCATTTAGGTCAATTTATGGACAGAGGGATCAATGGAGAAGGATTTACCTTCTCATACCTCTAACAACTGGAGTCTGGAACTCAATTTGTGCACATGGTTGCATGGTCAGAGAACCTATATTCATATTTTTTAACATTGATTACTGTATTAGTGTCACCGATTACCCCAAAAAGCATCAAAAGTGTCAGTTAGTGTCCAATGTGTCCGTCCAGTATTGCAGTCCCGCTATAAGCCACTGCTCGCCACCATTACTAGTAAAAAAATGTAATAAATAGAAATTCCATAAATATATCCATAGTTTGTAGCCGCTATAACTTTTGCGCAAACCAATGAATATATGCTTACTGGGATTTTTTACCAAAAATATGTAGCAGAATACATATTGGCCGAAATTGATGAAGAAATTTAAATGTTTACATTTTTTATTTGATATCTTTTATATCAAAAAGTAAACAATTCTGTATAAAAAGGACACCATTTTTATTTGGGTACAGTATTGCATGACCACGCAATTCCCAGTTAAAGTAACACAGCAAACAATGGCCTCTTCAGAAAGGGGGTAAATCTTCCGTAATTTAATTGGTTGAAGAGTGAACAATCTTTTAATGTACACTGTTAGTCAGTAGAGCTTAAATCCTCAAAAGCTTTGTTTAATGTATGGACTTCTTTATTTAATTTTTTATCTCTTCACTGAAATGATACAGATTTCTAATGAGGATTTTACACATTTTATAATGTTTCTTAGAAAAGGTAAAGTTTTTAGAATCTTATATACATCCAATCTGCCATGCTTTTTATCCTAGCTCACATGGTAAGCCCAGGCAATCCTGCAAAGAAACCCAACTTCATCCACTAATAGCCAGGGTTCTTTTTGTTTCGGCCATTACCCATGATAACAATAGATGTAATACATTGATGAGGCCTTTTCTGGATATTCAATTGATATATTTCTGCCATAGGTCAGGATACCATCCGTACTATTGCAAGTGTTGACCTTTTTTGTTTTTCACCTTCTAACAATTGTGGCTTTGATATAATATAGAAAAAGGTCTCATACCTGACCTAGCAGCACAACAAAGTAGACCAATTTTCCAACAGAGCATTGTCAGCATATGCAATCAGATACCTTTTCTAAATCCCTAAAGCACATGTAAGCTATAGCTATATAGTACAATTTGGTACAATTTGCTTTAACAAGGAAGAACATTCCTTATCCTTACACACAATTTGACAGGTACCTGGAAGCAAATTCTACTTTTCCATGGCATAGTAAATAAAGTGATTGTTCCTATTGGATTATAGGATCAAACACTGGGTAGACAATGTCCCGTAGTATCCTGCCAACATTGTGTATTAAACCAGGGCCATCTTAACAACATCAAGGGCCCCTGGGCAAAGTAATGCTCTGGGCCCCCTACAGGCCTGTGCCAATTTTTGCACCTACTCAAGAATTCAAGTATAAATAATTGATAGATTTATTATTAGATTATTAGATTTGTTATCAGATTATTTGTTAATTAGAATAGGTAGAGCTGTGCTACAACTTCCCTGCAACTGTGTGCAATACATGTGATTGTGGTGGGGTGATGCAGCATTTTTGGAGTTAAAACAACTGGTGAGGAGCTGACATTGCAGCATGCTGAAGCTCAGACATATGCTGTGTTGCAGTGTGAATGGGACACATAGGAAACAATTGTTTCCTGAGTGTTCCTGATGTGATAGATGTTTTACAGTGGAGTAAAATATCTGTCACTGCATATAGTGCACTATAGGCTACGTTCACACTGGTGATTGGGGCCGGAGCAAATTGAAGCTGTAGTTCCTCCTGTAGCTCTCAGCGGCTGTCAGCAGGTAGGTGCGTCCACCGGCCCTGTTCACTATAACTACAGGTCGCCAGTGGCTGAACCTATTTGTTGCTCTCTGCGCAGCTAGCGATTACATGTGGTGATTGTTGCTGGACACAAAGTGCATGCAGCAGCAATCACTATAGTGAACAGGGCAAGAGGCAGCATGTACCCACTGACAGCCGCAGCAGGAACTACTGCTACTATTCACACCATCCCTTATCACCGGTGTGCATGTAACCCTAGCCCTCAATCAGAGACTCAGAGCAGAAGGAGGGACATCTGCAATTAACAAGGGGGGAGGTTTAGACACACTCACCAATTCTCCAGCCAGGATCTACCACTATGTGCCTGTGTTCCGTCAGTTGCGGAACATATGTGGAAGATGTGAAACAGAGTTGACGGTGTCAGTAGGGCTGTGAACAGTGTCAGTAGGGCAGAGGACGGTGTCAGCAGGGCAGAGGACGGTGTCAGTAGGGCAGAGGACGGTGTCAGTAGGGCTGTAAACGGTGTCAGTAGGGCAGAGGACGGTGTCAGTAGGACAAAGGAGGGTGTCAGTAGGGCAGAGGACGGTGTCATTAGGGCAGAGGACAGTGTCAGTAGGGCAGAGGACGGTGTCAGTAGGGCAGAGGACGGTGTCAGTAGGGAAGAGGACGGTGTCAGTAGGGCAGAGGACGGTGTCAGTAGGGCAGAGGACGGTGTCAGTAGGGCAGAGGACGGTGTTAGTAGGGCAGAGGACGGTGTCTGGACAGGGTGAGTAGTTCATTTATTTTTTATTTATTTTTTAACCAATTTTGTTTGTTTTTTAGCAGTCCTGTTGGGGGGGGGGGGGGCTCTGGTCGAATATCAGGGGTCTAAACAGACCCCTGATGCCTCTCTTTTGAAACAGAGAAAGTGATTGAAGACATAGACCTCAATCTCCATCTCTGCCACTACAGCTACACAGAATGAATGAACAGGAAGAGCTCTGCACTGTCTTCCAGTTCATTCACACACTGAAGCATAGCAAACAGAGTTCTCTATCCTGAAACATCCCCCGCAGAAGCCATAGGCTGCTTCAGGAGAGGGGAAGCCAGCAGCACTGTGGGGGTTAAGGGGAGTCACAGAGGGCATGGGCAGCTGAAATAAGAGTAACCTGGACAGGGGGGCAGCATATACAGGAACCGACCCCTCCATTTTCCTCCTGCAGCCTCTGAAAGCCGTCTCCTCCTTTCCTGCAAGCTTTCAGCTGTTGCAGAAGGAAAATGAAGGGGTCACTTCTTGTATATGCTGCCATTCCTGTCCAGGTGTAGGACCTAATGCAGGGATGCTCAACCTTTTGAAGAGCGATGGCCACTTTAGCAACTTAATAACTGTTCTTGGGCCACAATGAGTGGCCAGGGCAGATGACAGGTCCATATTCACTCCACATATGCAGAGCAGACATGGACACAGCCCGCTCTACTCTATGGACCCTCTGATCTGATCCGCCCAGATGGAAGGGGATGTATCCCCTTATGTTTTTTTTTTTGCGGATCAGATTGGAGGTAGGCAAATGTACATGGACACAAATCCGTTTACATCTGCCGCTCCATAGAAGTAAATGGAGGGTCCGATTGGGCCCACCTGAAAAACAGACAGGTGGACCCGATTGGACTGATCGTATGAAAGGGGCTTAAGGCTGTATTCACACTGATGAACTATGGTTTACTCACACTCTGGGTGCAGCGCAGTGTACCTGTGGCTTTTCTGCGAGTTTGTTGCCATAAAATCCTATTATATACTGCAGTTGTGATAGATGCACTGAAAGTGCACCAAACCTGCAGGTAATAACAGAAGTCTATGGCGCAGTGCAGGTAACCCGCAGCTGCACCTGCGGATCAGTTTGAAAGCAACCCAGTTGTAGCTAGTAGCTAGTATACCAGTGTAGAAAACAGACATGTCCATTGCTGTTTGATTTTAATAAAAGACTGACCTCAATCTTCACTGGATGGTGGCTGGCAGATGGCAGCAGCTGCTGTCCTCCAGGGCGGGTATGGCTGGCGGCTGCTGCTGCTGTCCTCCAGGGTGGGTATGGATTGCAGCTGCTGCTGCTGTCCTCCGGGGCGGAAGTGGATGGCTGCTGCTGCTGTCCTCCAGGGCGGTTATGGCTGGCAGCTGCTGCTGCTATCCTCCAGGGCAGGTATGGATTGCAGCTCCTGCTGCTGTCTTCCAGGGCGGATATGGATGGCTGCTGCTGCTGTCCTCCAGGGAGCGTATGGCTGGCGGCTGCTGCTGCTCTCCAGGATTGGTATGGCTGGCGGCTGCTGCTGTCCCCCAGGGCGGGTATGGCTGGCGGCTACTGCTACTGTCCTCTAGGGTGGGCATGGCTGGCACCTGCTGTCCTCTAGGGTGGGCATGGCTGATGACTGCTGCCCTCTAGAATGGACAGGGCTGATGGCTGCTGCTGCTGTCCTCCAGGGTGGGCATGGCTGGCGGCTGCTGCTGTCCTCCAGGGCGGGTATGGCTGGCGGCTGCTGTCCCCAAGGCAGCCAACCAGCCATACCCACATGTGGCCCACAGGCCAGTGGCTGAGCACCCCTGACATAATGTGACAGGGAGGTGGAATGGGCCCCTGGAGCATGGGCCCAGCACTATGTTGCCTGCACACTACAAGTCCCAGCATGGTCAGAACTTACCCCTCCCCACATGCTGGCTCCTGTCTCTCCACGGGGAATCCAGGGAAGTATCAATCCCCTCCCTTTTAATAGATGCCCCACTATTACTGAGGACAGGTGGGGGAGGGAGGGGAAAAACTATCCCAGCCCCAGGAGAGATCAGTGGAGCGGGTGAGGGGACCAGCTCGAGGAGGGGGCGGAGCCTAATCACGGAGGGGGCGGGGCCCGATTGTGGAGGTGCACGAATAGAAAGGACAGGAGGGAGTTGGGAGGCAGTGTCATTCTAAGCAAGAGAACGGCCCCTTAGCAGATGACCTGCCTCCTCTACTCAGCGGCCTGTTCCAACAGCACCTGTGGGGAGGGGGGTGGACTGTCCCATAACATGCCAGACCCTCATGCTGCGCTGCTTCTGACAACGTTTCTGGAACTTAATCAGTGTGCAGTGCAGCATACAATTCCACCCTAGCACTGCCAGAAGCTTTGCTCTACATCTGACCAGCCCTGATTGGGCCCCTTGTGCATCTTGGGCCCCTGGGCTGTGCCCAGGTGTGCCTGGTGGATAAGACGGCCCTGTATTAAACTACAAACTGACCTTTCTTATATAACATTTTACCTTTTTACACATACAGGCAAGATGAACCTGTATTTTTTTTTTCATAGATTTTTAATGTAACTATTAATTTACTTACCTCTGAATTGCATACAGCATTGCTATTAAGATTCTAGATTTATTCTAGCATTATGGAACAACAAAAATTCCACAGCCTGACCTTCTCTTTTTAATCTAACTACATTATATACATATGCTCTTGTTGGTTTCTAATAATTCTATATTTTCTATACTTATAATACACTTGACTAGGGGGATGGCAAATACTCTTTTCACCAAATGCATAATGTTGAATACATTGCGTGGAATTGCAATGTATGGTATGAGTGTAGCAGTTGAAAAAAAAGAAAACATTAAACGCATAGCAGAATAACTATCTGTGAAACTACTTGAGGCTGTCAAGGTCATATGTGCACGTGTACAAAATAACATTTATTCTTGGTGGCAATATTTGCTCTTAGAACAGAAATCTTCAGTATTTAAATGCTTCCAACAGGATCACTACTTAGGCCACACATGCTCAGAAAACTCCAAATGACTACTGTAGCATACAGTCTCAACTACCCAGCATCAAAAGTAAAGTTTGGCTGGATAATCTCAGGCAACTCTATATCATTTACCAAAAATGTCATCACTTGGTACATATGTCTAGTGTGTACACAAGCTGTTTGCACATCCATACACCTATTAATTGAAAGAGTAACCCATCATTAAATATAGCAATTGAGGTACTGATAAAACTACTGCACTAAAATAACATCAACATAAACAAGAGAAGGGGGTTAGTGGTTTTCTGAAATATGTAGTATTTAACTGTGCTCTGTGTAGTAGTACACATAGGTAATCATAGTGTTTGGTTTGCCCTCCCATTAACAAGTAGTGCTGTCAGTAGCCTTCTTCGATCACTTTCTATCTGGGTTCTACAAACTACTAATAGTTAGAGTTGGGCCGAACACCCCCCCGGTTTGGTTTGTGTCAGAACTCTCGAACATCGCAAAAGTTCAGACCCAAACCCCATTGAAGTCTATGGGACCCGAATTTGAAAAATCAAAAGTCCCCATTTTAAAGCCTTTTATGCAAAATAGTGGCCATAACATGGATATGGGAGCCCAGGTACTCACATTGGGCACATGTATCAATGCAAAAAGTTTGACCCTAGCAGTGATTTTAATAAAGCATAAAGTGAAACAATAAATTTTTTAAATATAGTGCCTGGGGGGTCTCTTTAGTCTACTTGTACAGTAGCACATCTGAGCCGTGTATAGAACCAGCTGCAGCAAAATATTTATAAAGAAAAAAATGACATTTAAATTGCCGGAAATACAAAATTATTACTGACAATACAAAAATTTAAAACAATAGCGTGGGTCTGGTTGAATAGAGAACTCTGTGCTATGGTAATAAAAATATAAATATATTAAAGAAGCTGCTCCCCTAACGTGGTGTGAAAACAACTTTGGCAATGTGGGGGGTGTATAATAATAAGGGGGCGCTAATAGTAAGTGATAAATAAATTCCAAATTCTAGTTTGAAACAATATATTGACTATAAGGTCAACAATACAATAGTGATTTAAAGTGCAAGTGCTTATATAATGACAACATCAAAAAATAGGTGCAAGCAGGTCCAAAAAATGTGGCAATGGTCACTAAATGATAAGCATTGGTAAGTCCATGCATCAAATGGTTGACTTGAAAGTAGACACCATCACCACGGAACAGATATCAAACTGACAACACCCGGTGAGAGGTAGAGGTAAGCGCCTACTTACCAGACCACCATGACCCTTCGTATGAAAAAAGGATCAGGTGGAGCTTTAGTACAGTTGGTGGCCTAAGGTCTGTACTGGTACATGGGTGGGACTGGCCAAGAATGGACTCCAACAGAAGAAATTATCATGGATAAAATGAAGAAAAAAAGGCCATAGTGAAGTTCTGCGATTTATTGTAAAACAGATTAAAAACAAAAGCCAAATGGCCGCTTACTTGTGCAAGTGCCGAGACCTTGGCACTAAGGAATCAAGCGTATTGCAGCTACAGTGGGTGACTGCCATATTGTGTCAATCTCGCTCCCTTTCTCAGCAAGATTGACCACCTACGAGCCCCATCGTGGGAGCCAGCATCGAACCGGCTCACCGCGATGGGGAAAAAGCCGTCATAGAAGCGACAGGGATCCGACTTGGATTCCCGCCAATTCTAGCCACAGCGTTTGGTATGAATCATGAGGGGGAACTCCACGCCAAATTTTAAATAAAAAACTGGCATGGGTTTCCCCCCAGGGGCATACCAGGCCCTTAGGTCTGGTATGGGTTGTAAGAAAAACCCTGCGCGGGGGGTCCCCCTACAATCCATACCAGACCCGTATCCAAAGCATGCTGCCCGGCCGGTCAGGAAAGGAGTGGGGACGAGCGAGCGCCCCCCCTCCTGAGCCATACCAGGCCGCATGCCCTCAACATGGGGGGGTTGGGTGCTCTGGGGCAGGGGGGCACCCTGCGGCCCCCACCCCAAAGCACCCTGTCCCCATGTTGATAAGGACAGGGCCTCTTCCCGACAACCCTGGCCGTTGGTTGTCGGGGTCTGTGGGCGGGGGCTTATCAGAATCTGGAAGCCTGCTTTAATAAGGGGGCCCCAGATACTGGCCCCCCACCCTAGGTTAATGAATATGGGGTACATCGTACCCCTACCCATTCACCTGGCGGAAAACAAATGTAAAAAAAACACACTACACAGGGTTTTTAAAGTAATTTATTAGTCAGCTCCGGGCCCCCCCTCTCTTCTTTAGCTCTTATACGAGGGGGGGCCTTCTTCTTCAACATCTTCGGCGGGGGGGTGTCGGTCTTCACCGCCGTCTGGTTCTCTTCGCTCTCATCTTCTCCGCTATCCGCTGTCGTCTCGGCGTTTCCCGGTTCTACTCCAGCTCGCTCTCCGGTGTCTTCAGGGCTGGCCGCCGCTATCTTCGTGTTAGCTCAATTACTAGCGGCGGATCAGCTTGCTCTTCTTTGACGTCTTCTGCCTTCTTCTCTTCTTCCCGCTGTAATGCCGGGTGCACGGCTCGGACTGATTTATATAGGCCTCTTATGATGTCACAGTCCCATCATGCTCCGGTACCCAAGTGAGTTATCACTCAATGACAATCTATAATATTCTCCTTCTAAACCACCCCCTTCTCAGTCAACTGCAAAAAAAGTTAAGTAGAGAAGGGAGTGGGGAGTTGGAGAAGCTAAGTCAGCACAAGGAGTAAGTAGACATTCCTGGAAGAAGAGAGGGTTAGGATGTGCAAAGACAGAGGAAGATGTGCTAAAGAATTTAATAGTTTCCTACCAAGTTCAAAGATACTTGAATAAAAAATATTTGTGGAAAGAAAAAAGGCTGAAAGTAAGAATTTAATAATACTTGATTTTTCTGTGCTTTGTGGCATGCTCTCTTTAATTTCTCTTATGAGAAGTTCTGTTAGATTTTTTCTATTATCTCCTGAAAAACCTAAACAGTTACAATGGTAAATTAGAGTCCAATAAAACTCATTAGAGTCCAATAATAGGATATTTAAAAAGAACAATGCAGACTTATCCCAGAAACAATTAAGCAATGTAAGAGTACCATGTGTAGCAACACTATCTCTTGGGATTTTACTGACAATAGAAATAGAAGATGCGCCAGCCACATCCCTATCCAATTACAATTTGAACACAAATAAGAAGAAGTGGTAATATGTTCTATTATTTGTAGCAAATAGAAGGAATATCATGTTTATTTCTGGAAATGGAAACCCATTCACCTTTTTATGCTATCAACTTTAGCTTAATTAATGTCTTATGCGACAATCTCCATAAGGCTGGGTTCACACTACTACACTACTTTGATCCTACTTTGCTCTGCTACATTGGTCCTACATTTATCCTACATTGGTCCTACATCCATCCTACTTTCATGAACAGGATACTACTTTGGTCCGACTTCAATGATATTCAATGGGCCTGAAGTAGGATCAATGTAGGACCAAAAGTAGTACAGGGAGCATTTTCAAAGTCGGACCGACTTGTGTAGGATGCTACAAGACGCTCTCATAGGGAAACATTGAACACAGAGCAAAGTAGGATGAAAGTAGTGTAGTAGTGTGAACCCAGCCTAATCCTGTGAGCCAGCTTGACGCTGTTTACAGATTACTCTTAGCAGATGCCAAGGTTCACCTTGTGACAATGGCTGGTCACACTCACACTGTGGTTTCACTGATATGCAACAATGACACTCTCAGTCTCACCCTGCACAAAGATTTTTCAGATTGCAGGACTACAATCTAAGTGCCAGCCAACTGAGAGCGATCATCACTGGGTGAGGTTAACTAGCCCCTTATACCCCACAACAATTGCTGGCAACAGATATTTTACCATAAAATATCAAATGATACGTTTACCAAATAGTCGTTTTCTTCAAAGAGACAGGAAATTCTTTAACCTCCCTGGCGGTATGATTCTTTCTGGTTTTAGGTGCTGAAAGCGGTACAATTATTTTGCATGAAAATTTGACATTTTATATTTTAGGCCTGTAATTCTTAGGACTAACTCACTTAAAGCTGACCAAACAGCAGTCTAGTAGACATCCCAGGTATAATAAAGTTTGAAACACAAAGTCATAAATTATAATTTAATAAATAACTATAAATAATTAAACAAATAATAATAATGTAATTATAATAAAAATTATTCAGAATCAAATCAAAAACACTGAAATTTGGTCAGTTGCAGAATTGTTGCTGTCATTACTTTTATAGTTTGATTACGAATTTCCCCACAAATCGCTATCGCTCAATTCTGCAAGGGATTCTAATTTATTATGGCTGTTTTCTAGCTGATCTAAAACCACTTTTGACACAAAGGGACACTTTTTGGTTGCTATGGACAATCTACAGTTTCCAGGCAGAAAGAACATTATTTATTATATAAAACTACATGTAGGGCACTGGGCAGACCACTAGGGACAAAGAGGATGTGTATTTTTTACATATAGTACTGTAATCTATAAGATTACAGTATACTGTATGTACTGCATTTATTAACTTTTTTGAATTTGGCGCCGATCTCCGTCCCCGTGCGTCATAATGTCGGCGGCAAACAGGCACTGTGTGAATCGAGCGAGGCGGCAGCTCGCTCACACAGCGGGAGGTATCGCAGAATCCAGGGTAAGTAACTCTGCCTGCCTGGATGCTGCGAGCGATCCCGAGTCTGGCTCGGGGATACCGCTTATGGTACAGGTTCCCCCCCCCCTGAGCCAGACTCTGGAATACCAGGGGGGTTAAGCTCTGCATTAGTGCATTAGAGACAATATTAATGAGTTTGTAAATATTGTTTACTAAAAGTTAACAAAAATTTACAGAAAAAAAGGTATTACAAAGGAAAAAGACAATAATACAACAGAGAAATAAAAAGGGTTTAAGAGTGGAAAAATACTTAACAAAGTCCATTTGTGCAGATTCTGCAAAGTCTGATCAATGACTAAGATGAACCAGTGGCTTTAGTAGGTTTTTGCTGCTTTTCCTTCTTTGATAATAAATGGAGAGCTCCAGACTGCTGATTCAGCCCCTCTTTTCTGGTCCTTGAGGAGGGTGTGGACAGAAAGTATCTGACCAATAAAAATATCTGAGGAGTGGCCAATTGAATGTAAATGTGTTTTATCCAGGTTTATACAGGTATTATATCTTAGAATACTTACAGGTTGCATTCTGGTAACTTGTACTGTATATTATTGCTCAGTATGGACTTTTAATTCCAAAGATACTAAACATTATGGCCCGGATTCACATACATTGGCGCATATTTATGCCCGCGTAGCGTATCTAATATACGCTACGCCGACGTCGCGCAGAGAGGCAAGCACCAAATTCTCAAAGCACTTGCCTCCCAAACTCCGCTGGGTTCCCTCGGTGTAAGCCGTCGTAGGTGGAAGTGGGCGTGAGTCATGCTAATGAGGCGTGACCCCATGCTAATGATGGGCCAAGCGCCATAGAAGTACTTTAAATGAACGGCGCATGCCAGTGCGCATGTTCAGAATCACGTCAAAACAACTGCCTAAGATACGTTGAATCACTGCCTAGGTCGTGAACGTAACCTACGCCTAGCCATATTCAGGTACTACGTAAACAACGTAAAATACGACGGCTGTGTTCCCTGGTCCATACCTTTGCATGAGTTGCGCCTCCTATATGGGGAATAACTTTATGCCGGACGTACGACTTATGCAAACTGCGTATATTATGCGCCGGGCACAACTACGTTGGTGAATCGGCGTATCTCCCTCATTTGCATATGTGCATATAAAATCAATGGGAGCGCCCCTTGCGGCCAGCGTAAATATGCGCCCACGATACGCCGGCGTAGGAAAGTTACGTCGGTCGAATGCAGCCTATTTTCAGGCGTATCTCAGATTGTGGGCACAGCGCACAGATACGACGGCGCATAGTTACACTTACGGGGAGCGTATCTCGAGATAAGTCGGCGTAAGTGCTTTGTGAATCCGGGCCTATATCTCTAAAAATAGGCCTGTCCCCCAGGAGGTGTGACACACCTATCTCACCTTCTGTGTACAATAGCCTAGTCAAGTGTGATTTTGATTCCTAACGTATTTTCTTCTACATTGAAATAAATAATCAATAGTGATATAGCTTTTTAAATTCTATGTCGATTTTGAAACTGAGAGTTGGTGAATGGGTCTTTTGCCATGTCAGTTAGCCCTGGGTAAGACATGTTATTGCATGCCATGTACTCCTAATAAGATTAATTACCCTTCAGATCATGTGTGACAGAAAGATTTTTTTACAGTTTTATAATGGGCCAAATACCTCAGAGGAAATTGATAACCTTCCAGATATTTATTGTAAGCAGAAATTGAGAGGTTAATCAAAATCTCTAAAATGTACACATTATTGACTGCACCACCAGAGGACTTTAGAATGTCGAGCCTAGTAAAATGGGAGAGAGATTTAGGCCAAGTTTTTTCCCCAATACAAAGCCAAAATATTATAAATTTAGCATTAAACTCTTCAAGATGCACGAAAATACAAGAATTAAATTATAAAATATTAACAAGATGGTACTATACGCCAGCGCGTTTAAATACATTTTTTCCTGAAATGTCAGATAGATGTTGGAGAGGCTGTGGGGAGAAAGGGACAATGCTACATACATTTTGGGGATGTCCAATAATACAACAATTCTGGGAAACAGTACGGAGAATTACACAAGTATTTACGGAATATCATATTCCAGTTGACCCATCGTTTTTTCTACTACATCATGCTGAAATATATCCGGTGAGATATAAGGGATCAATGATGTGTCATTTGATAAATGCGGCGAAAAGCTGCATTGCAACAAAATGGAAAGATCCCGAGGCACCTCCAATATCTATGTGGCTGAAAAAAGTAAGGAAAATAGGGATAATGGAGAAACTCCTCCCAAAAACAATAGATAAGAAAGAGCAAATTAAAATGATATGGGCACCTTGGGAATTATTTTTACAGTCGGAGGAAGGTAAAAAGTTAATAGGAGAATAAGATAAAGGGCAGTAGATGGATGAAAGAAGGAAAATAGGAGAGAGAACATTTTGCGCACGGATGGAGGATAGCGGAGGAGAGGAGGGGTGTTTTGTATTGTCTGGTTAAGAAAAAATTTTCTTCCCTTTTTTTTTTTTTTTTTTTTTTTTTTTTTTTCTCTTCTCCTAATTCTTCTCTCCGGCCTGAGGATAGACGGCTGGAGGAGGGGAATGGGGGAAGAAGGGGGTCTAGAGGTAGGGATGAGGGGGGAGGGAAAGGGGGGATAAAATGAGGAAGGAAGTGCTGCGGGACTAAGGAGGGAATTAGTACTTTAGATAAAGAATAAATGGATACTTAGTGGGAGATGGAATACTCGGGTAGTCTGAAAATTAGTTTAGAAGTAGAAAGTATTTGGTCTATCATAGAGGAATGGATTGAAACTAGTAGTGATACAGATACTATGAATAGTAAATAGAGTTGAAGAGAGAGAATAAATATAATTCTCATATATATGTTGATGTATAGGACTATGCTCAGTCCTCTTCTTATGTTTCCTGTATCACTTTCTTGCTTTTTGTTTTCTTGGAAAAGAAACGAA
Organism: Rana temporaria; assembly: GCF_905171775.1. Taxonomy (NCBI): domain Eukaryota; kingdom Metazoa; phylum Chordata; class Amphibia; order Anura; family Ranidae; genus Rana; species Rana temporaria. The sequence continues at coordinate 509,415,385 of NC_053489.1, forward strand.
ATAAAAAAAAAGGAAAATTTAAAAAAAAAAAGAGAGGTTAATCAAGCCCCAGACACACTGATAATGTTCCGTCCAAGCCTCCTGTTAAGGCATCAGTTACAGTAGATATTTACAGCATGAGCAACTCCCTGTTTATCGGTTATCTGCTAACTAATGGTATTGCAGAATGGTGTCCAGGCCCTTAGCAAGCTGTTTACTAATGATAATAGTCATATTAAATGATTAAGGAGGTGTGCTCTAGGGGTTATAGCGAATTCTGAAGGGTGACACAGCTGCTCTGTCTCATACCTAAAAAATGTCATACCTGTGTTCTCTCACCCAGTTTACGGGGGCCCAGTTGAAATTATCATCACATTAAGTACCTCCTAAGACTATGTATAAAGTATTTTTATTTATGACTCATAGCGAGGAGGAAAGTTCCATCTTGTGAAAAACCATAGTTCTTTATTTCAACTTCTATAAAATTCCATCTTTCATAGCATTAAATGAAATTCTTGCCATTTAAATGCCATGTAACATTTATTGTGTGATTTTTCAACTCTTCTGTCTTACCAAGCTCCGCTGTCATCTCATAAGTGTTTATGGAAAATTGATTTTTGAAGAAGTTACAACAGAGAAAAGTATTTTATAGAAGACTTGAAAAGTGTGCCTAATTTTTGAATGACCAATTTGGAATGGTATGTTTTAGGGCTCATTGGTTATGTTGCTCATGTAGTGTTTTATAATGTACGAATAGTGGTTTTGGTAGGCTTTGGAAAAAAGCATTGTGATGACAGTAAAACATTTGGCTTCACCAGAGTCATGTGCTTCTGTCAAAGAGATTTTACTAACATGGGGCATGTTTGCTCTTGTATAAATGTAACGTGCTCTTCTGGATTGTAACAAATAAGCTCCAGAGAAATGGTGATGTTAGTACACCAAAATATATCTGTACATTGGGGGTTATTTACGAAAGGCAAATCCACTTTGCACTACAAGTGCACTGCAAGTGCAGTCGCTGTAGATTTGAGGGGAAGATCTGAAATTATTTTATCATCCAATCATGTGCAAGCTAAAATGCCTTTTTTTATTTTCCTTGCATGTCCCCCTCAGATCTACAGCAACTACACTACAAGTGCATTGCAAAGTAGATTTGCCTTTCGTAAATAACCACCATAGTGTAACATTTTCACTCTCTATACTGTATATCAAAAGCCAACTTTATATACCTCTCTTTGATGGGATAAAACATTTCTGTAGCCCCCTTCATGCTAATATCTCACATGATGTTTGCTAAATACCTGTATGCCTTGTTATTTACTATATATACAGGGATTAATGCTGCAGAGTTTCAGAGGGTTCCTTTAATAGAAATGTACTAATTTCATTAGAAGTTTTCCACATGCATGCACCAATACATTGGTAAGAAGATTGTAAGATCAGAAATCAGAAATAGTAATTCTGCTATACTACTACCACACTCCTTGAACCATGCCTATCATAATGTTAATAAGTGATATTATAAGGTGTTTATGTGCTCTGCCTCTGTGTGCTCTGTGTTTTTGATTACTTGATTAAGTTTGTAATATGTTTGTGTGCTGTAATTAAGCATGCAGACTGAGGGGGTTATCCACTTTTTCACTGCAAGTGTGCTGAAAGTGCACTTGGAAATGCAGTCACTGTAGATCTGAGCAGAAGATCTGAAATGAGTGGAAGCTCTGCTGATTTTATCATCCAATCATGTGCAACCTAAAATGCTGTTTTTTATTTTCCTTGCATGTTCCCCTCAGTTCTACAGCGACTGCACTTCCAAGTGCACTTTCAAGTGCACTTGAGGTGCAAAGTGGAGTTCCCTTTAGCAAATAACCCCCTATGCGTCTGTGTGCAGGTTTGTGTGTATTTAGCTTGTCTCTAAATTCTGACTATAAGTGTGGTCTGTCTGTGTAAAGAAAAAGGCACACATATGCACAGGCGCAGAATCATAATGGGCCTTGCTCATACCCGATGTGGGAGTACACATGCGCAGGTGCGCACAGGCAGGCTATTTAAATTATACTATTGCAATGTGTCCTCTGCTGCTGATCTGATCCTGCTCCTGAGCGTTGTCTGAACACCCCCTGCACTGACTCCTGACTACTCTTCTTCCTGCTGTCTGTACCTGATCTGCTTGCTAGCTGCTGACCTGTACTGCCTGACTCTGCTTACAGGCTTTTTTCCTGTACCTGTGCCTGACTCGCTGTCCAGTTTGTCAGTGATAATCCAGTTTGTCATCCCTGCTGCCTCTGGGATGCACAGCCAGCACCCACCAGTGGAAGGCATATCAGGCCCTCGTGCCACTCTGTGCTCTGGCTCTCCCGGTTGCCTTATCAGAGCTCCCGAGCCAGAGGTGTAAGAGAAACCTACCTCTGCATGTCAAGCTCCATCAACGGGAAAAAATCCTTCCTTGGTGTGGTCCTGCCCCTGCACTGCAAGGGTTAAATGTTTGTTTAGTTACTGAGAAAAGCAGTTTTCCTCAAATTATCCTTTGCTCCCTTGACAGCCAGCACTATTTTTTCCCAGACATTCTGACAGTGGACTGTCCCCACATGCAGTGTAGGGCTTTTTATTTTACTTGATGATGTCAGAGGACCTGAGGCCTCCAAAGCATAGTGGAGAAGGGGCTGCAGGGACTGGTCTAGCAGCATGGATCGGGCGTTCAATAGTGGTAGATTAGTAAAACAGCTTTTTTTCAGTACTGTTGACCCAAATGAGCATTTACTATTGCCGTATATGGACAGCCCTACTGCAAAGGGAGGATTTCTGTTTTCTCTGGAGTTTAGCTGTAACCACAGTATGACAGAGTAGTATGTGCAATTAATTTTGGTCTGAATACAAATTCAAACACATTTTTGGTTATTCTGAGATTCAAATTTATCAGAATCTCCTAATTAAATAGTAAAGAATGTTCCTGAAATCCGCAAAAATTTGTTTTGTTTATTAATTTTCTAATGAATTCCAACTTTTCAGAACAATTAGAATTTGGATCGGTCGAAAAATTATCGATTCAAAGAAATAGCTGGTTGTTAAGCAGTGGGATGGGAAGCCAGCCCCCTGAATCCTTAACAACCATGAGTCATCATCTGTCAGCGGGCATCCCCACTGACAGATGAATGTAAAGAAAATAATTCTGGCATTGTCCGGCAGTAGAATTTTTTTTAAACGGTGTAGGGTCCCCCCCAAAATCTATACCAGACCCTTATCCGAGCATGCAGCCCAACAGGTCAGGAAAGCGGAGGGGACAAGCAAGAGCACCCCCTTATGAACCATACCAGGCCACATGCCCTCAACATGGAGGGGTGGGTGATGTCAGAAGTGGGTGGGGCCACCAGGTAATGTAGCCGGGTGGCCCTGCCCCTTTGCCTATATAGAAATACGGTGGGAGGCCTACCAAGGGATTAACATTGAGGGACGCTATTTTTTATTTTTTAATAAAGGACTTGTTAAAAACTGTTTCTTGTGGTTATTACTTTGTACACTTTTTTAGGGAATGGATAGGGGTAGGATGTACCCGATACCCATTCAAATAAGAGGGGGGGATCTGGGGACCCCCTTGTTAAAGGGGGCTTCCAGATTCCAGTAAGTCCCCCACCTGCAGACCCAGACAACCACAGCCCATAGTTGTCGGGAAGAGGCCCTTGTCCCCATCAACATGGGGACAAGGTGGTGGGTGCAGACCCCCCATGTTGAGAACATGTGGCCTGGTATGGTCCTCTTCCCTTTTCTGACCTGTCAGACTGCATGCTCGCATGAGAGTCTGGTATGGATTTTGGAGGGAACCCTACAACATTTTCTTTTTAAATTTTGGCATGGGTTTCTTATTAAAATCCATAACAGACCTGAAGGACCTGGTATGGACTGGGGCAGACCCTACGCCTTTTTTTTTTCTATTGCTGGGCAATTTCCAGCATTCTTTTCTTACATTCATCTGTCAGTGGGGAAGCCCACTGGCAAATGATGACTCATGGTTGTTAAGGACGTGGGCGGCCACTTAACAACTTTTCTTCACACAGAATGGGATCAGTCAATTGTTTTTCAACCAACCTGAATGCTAATCGTTCTAAAAAGTTGGAAATTGTTAGAAAATTAATAAATTAAACAAGTTTTAATGACAACAAAATTTAACAAAAACAAAACTAAACAAAATGAATTCCGAAACCAAACTAAACTAATTCCATAACTTTAAATTTAAAAACATAACAAATCTATCTGAAATGAAACAAAACAATTTTTTAATTCAGTAAACATCTTCCTATGGGTTTCTATTATCTGCTAAAATGTGCTTCTCGCCACAAGTTTTCACACTCCCATCTCCTGTGAACTGACTGAACAATAGCTGGAACTATTAAACCCCTTGACACCAACCTCACACAAATATGCTTTTTACTTTTTTGCAAACTTGTCTTTTATACAGATATATCCATCAGTAAGGCCATTGTACAACAATCACTGTGGGGTTGATTTACTAAAGGCAAATAGACAGTGCACTTTGCAAGTGCAGTTGCTCCAGAGCTTACAAAATGAGCAGAAGCTCTGCTGCCTTCCATTATCCAATCATGTAAAAGCAAACATTCTGTTTTTTTTTTCTTTACACATGATTGGGTACTATTTGCATAGTGAAGCTTTACCTCATTTACTAAGCTCTGGAGCAACTGCACTTGCATAGGGCAACTGCACATTGCAAAGTGCACAGTCTATTTGCCTTTAGTAAATCAATCCCCTTATGTCTGTGAGAGCCATTAGTTCAATTCTGTGAATCTTTAATAGATACATAAAAAATAAAAAAATAGTGTCAATGACTAATAACAAACATATTACAATAAGAGCCTTGCCTAAAATGAATGAAAATTATACATGTGCTCAATGTTATTACTGCACTGTACAGCATGTAGGATAAAGGACACAGTACAGATAACAATAGAGACACAAATTTGTTATTCTGCATTGTTTTTTACTCTGCACCTGTAATTCTGATCATATATTCAAAAAAACTCAGCATCATAAAAGGCATCTTATGTCAGTAAGGAGACGCTTTGGCAATATAGCTTGAGAGAAACTGGAGGGAAGTGAGATTACTGCTTCGATTTACTAAATATAACAACACGATTTCCAGTCTCCATAAATCTGCCCATAGAGATGAAAGTAAATGCATGGTAAAATGTATTCATATAAAAAACTTCAAGTGCCTGTGATGTTGAAAAATATAAAAAATGTATGAGCTGAAAACTACACATGGAATAGACTATATAAAGAAATAAACATGGTGTTTCAGAAAGAAAAAAAAAGTACGGCCTGAGTGGCTGTTTTTATGTTCAGCGTAACTTCAAGGTTGTATTAACTAGATAACTGCCAGGTGCTGCTGAGGCTCAGGCATAAATCTTGATGAGGTCATTAGGCAGATAGCATCTTTATGTAGTACTACCGCAGATATCACTTTCCCCAGTCCTTTTATCTGAAACCTATCTTAAAGAAGTTGTATCAGCATATTTTCTGCTTAGGCGATTAGCAGTTTGACTCTGCCGCGTTGGACAGAGATGTGGCCTAGTAATTGTCTTTTGTGATCCACAGGAAGCCCAAAATGTTTTTTTTATAGGGTTAGAAGAGTGCAATGGGGTCATTTTTAATCATGCTGTCTTCCTGCAATCCATAAAGTTCAGTACCAGTAGATATTTCTAGACGATTCAAAGATTTTTTCCAATATAAACAAGTACGTCTTCTTCTCTAAATCAAATAATTCTGAGCAGTGAAAAAATCAGCAAGCCACATGTACCCCCAGCATGCATTTAGAATACATTTTGATCAAACAGTCTTCTAAAGCAATAAAAAATGTACTGCATTTTAAATGGGAGCATTGTATTTAAATATGCCAAGCTCCTCTTAGCTCATCTCTACCAGGAAAACATATTGACTCCCAGCTGCAACTAATGCAGGTTTTCAGTCTTCTTCTTTTTTTTTATCATTTTTTTTTTTTTTTAATAAATATCCTGTCAGACAAATAATGGTTCTCTATGGATTCCAGTATGATGTACGTTTCTAAAGCAAACACTGAACAGCTAGAAGGCTTGAGGGAAACAGCCATAACAAGACTCTGAACTGAAAAATAGGATTTATGTTATCTTTCTTACTACAGTACCATGCATTAGAGGACCCATGACAAGCACGCTGGCTGTTTAACCAAAACGAAATGTTCCCGCGTTTGGGAGACAGCTGCCAAGCCATTCATTATAAAAACCTGCACAATCAATAAATAAATTCACAGTAGATTTACATAGCAGAATGGTTCTTTATTTAGCACTGTCAGGAATATAGACAATTTGAATGAGATGGAATAAAACAAAATCTTCCAAATAAAAACGCCATTGAGTATAAATAAACGCCCAATACAGTTCTATAAACGAACGTAGTAATTAATACCCTTGTAATAGAACAGTCTTGCTTTGTGTTTGTGTTAAAACAATAGATACTATATTGCAGACTGATATATATATATACATGTAATGGTTAACAATCAAGATGCCCTGCTTTTGAAACATTGTAAATGAAACCCTTCGCTTATTCTGTTTCATTAAAACATAACTTTGAATTTGTATCTTATGGAGACAGCAATAAGGAAAACAGATGCTGGTAAGTTGAATAAAGTGACACATTTATACATAGTGCTGCCAAGATGGAGGGTGGATGTTAAAACATTGCAAATCTTTATTTTCCAAATTCAGTTTAGCAAAAAAAAAAAAAAAACGAATGTTAGTGAACTACAGTAGTCTTACATGAAACTTATGATGCCTTTCTACAGATGGATCCACAGTTATTCCCAGCTTGTTGAATGGCATAGCTAAGTGAAAGTGAAAATCTGTCTAAAAATAAGCAAAAAAAATATTATATGCAACTGAATAAGTACAGGGTGCTAAATTATTCAAGTTTGTAATTAAGTTTAATATGCAGTCAGGTTGTGGGGACATTAAAAACATATAATAAAATACAACATTTTGTAAAGTGTGTGATGGAGTGGGCAAATTAGATGATGGTGCTTTAGGATGAACTAATAGCAATCTGTTCATAGAGGTCATTGGTGAAGAAATCAGGCCAAACAGCCCCCAGACAGTGCAGTGCATTAGTGCTAGCATCCCACTTGACCTATCTTTAATTCTGGACCTACCAGAAAGGATAAGGCCCCGTACACACGAGAGGATCTATCCGCTGGTATTTATCCGCGGATCAGTTCCAGCGGATAGATCCTGTGGTGTGTACGGCCCAGCGGATATTTATCCGCGGATATTTTTTGGGCCGATGGATTTCCAGCGGATAAAAATTTCTTAGCATGCTAAGAAATCTATCCGCTGGAATCCTGTCCAGCGGATTGATCCGGTGGTCTGTACAGACTCACCGGATCAATCCGTTCGATCCCCTCCCCCGCATGCGTCGTAATGATTCGACGCATGCGTGGGAAGTCTTTACCTTCCAGCGTCGCACACGTCGCCGTGTCATCAGCGCGGCGACGGCGCGACATGTCACCGCGGATGAATTCCGCGCGGATTTCGATCTGATGGTTAGTACAACCATCAGATCAAAATCCGCCAGAGGATTTATCCGCGGGAACGATCCGGAGGACCGTTTCCAGCGGATAATCCTCTTGTGTGTACAAGGCCTTAGAGATATGTGTCAATTTTCAATAGTGGGAGATGTATTGGATGATTGTATTGACGATTTCTGATTTAATTACATATTTTAAAATATGCATCTGCTAATATTAACTATTCTATCCTTAACTAGGCATAAGAATATTCTGATTGATACCTGTTTGATTGATACCGACTGATACCGATTGATTCACTGGCAGGTATTTTTTTTTTTCTTTCTTTGGTACAAGGGACTTTGTATGCCTTTTTTGCCAAACATTTTTTTTTTCTGTCTGCTTGCAATTTTGTCTATGCAGCCTGTGCAGCGGAGTATTTATTCTTGGCATCTGTAAGTTCCTGAGAATGGAGCCAGTTTCTGATATAATGTAACTTCAGTGCAATCGTGCCAGAGTGGCCCCCCATCATAAGTGGCCCCCCAAAGGCTGAAAACAGAAGACTCCAGCTCAGATGAAGTGGAAGGTATGGTAGGGGCAGAAGAAAGAGCAGACAGGACAGCACAGGAGGAGGTCAACTTGGAGAAATGAATTCATATATATATATATATATATATATATATATATATATATATATATATATATGTATATATATATATATATATATGTATATATATATGTATATATATATGTATATATATATGTATACATATATATATATATATATATATATATATATATATATATATATATATATATATATATATATGTATACATATATACATGTATACATATATACATATATATATATATATATATATATATATATATATATATATATATATATATATATATATATATATATATATATATATATATTCAATATTGTCAGTATATTGTGTCCAGTAAGAAGTAGTTCAATTAATGTTTAGGTATGTGTAATTTTTTGATCCTGGTCTGGTTCAGCTGTTACCATCATCCTTGTTTTGCCTTCTTTGTTTTGAGGGTGGGTGTTTAAGGATAAAGGGATCAATCCATACTTGGCTACAATTAAGACCAGAACAAATAGACAGAAATATGGAAGCTGTCATTAAAAGTGCAGGTTTCAAGACTAATTACTAATTTCTGGCTCTACAAACTGTGGGCAAGAAGTACTGCACCCAGTTGGAGACCCAGAGAAAGTGCTGCTAATGTCTCCAGAGGAGGGCTGGGGCTTGGGCCCACTTTATTTTAGGGACATTTTTTTTCCTTCAGTAGTGTATACCTGTGGGTGCCTTTCTGTCTCTTATATAAGAAACAAAACGGATCTGTTTATTTTTTGTGCCAAAAAGCTAGATGGGGCTGATAAGCCAGCTTCATCCTAAAAAAGTTTGAAACTGTCTAATTTGTGCGGAAAGTGCAAACTCCAATAACTGGCTCCCGTCCACATTTGCTGGTGTCTGTTGAAATGACTATCCATGAATGGGACAAAACAAGCGGAAGTTCTGCAAAATTGCTTTGTTCAACCACCATCAGAGACTCAGTCTCTGGTGAAGGTTGAACACAGCCCTTTGAGGCAGAAACGCATTAGCAGATTGCGTTTAATGCTGTTACAAGAAAGGGACATTTTGAAGGATTATGATGTGCTGGATACTTGCTTTTCTGATAAATAGGAAAGACAAGTGGAGGGATTTATTAAAACTGGAGCAGTCAGAAACTTGAACAGCTTTGCATGCCAACCAAACAGCTTTTGTTGTGAGCTTGTTTAGCTTTTAAAATGAAAAAGAGACACTGAAGAGTTGCCATGCACAGCTGCTCCAGATTCTGGTCTCTCCAGTCTTAGTAATTTCACCCAAGAACTCTGTCTGAAAGATATTACAACATCCACTGGCTCTACAAACTCTTTCTGGAAAGGACGCAACATTCATTGTACTCACTTCACAAATGATGGTCCTACAATTGTCAAACGTTATGTTGCAAACATAGGTGTTGCTTTCACAGATTTCAAGATCCTTTCAATGATGAATTGAACCTTATCCTGAGGGTGTGAGACTCCCTGAGGAGACTGTAGCCTTACCCCTAGATACAGGGAGAAAGATAACTGTTTGTGTAGATTTGTCTGCCAACCAAACTCTTATGCCACGTACACACGATCGGATTTCTGATGGAATAAAATCCGATGGAATTTTTAGTCGGAATTCCGATGAAGCTGACTTTCATCAGTCTTGCATACACACTATCAGACTAAATTCCGACCGTGCCAAAGTGCGGTGACGTAAAACACTACGACAAGCCGAAAAAATGAAGTTTAATGCTTCCGAGCATGCGTCAACTTGATTCTGAGAATGCGTTCCACACAGACGATTGAGAGTTACTATCGTTTTTTTTTCATCTGAAAAATTTAAAACATGTTCTATTTTTTTACACCGATGGAAAAAAGTCAGATGGGGCCCACACACGATCGTGTGTACATGGCATAAGGCTAACTGGACCAGAGCTGCATGGAGGAGCAGGAGGCTTGGATCCTGTGAAAGAAGGAATGTATTGTCCAGGTATTAAAATATACAAACTCCTTTCCCCCAAATAAAAGCTAATGCTAAAATAAGTTATTTTGTGTACACTCTGGGAGATGTCATTAGACCAGACAGATAGCACATAAATGAAACATGTGCAGTGATAGCCCCATAGGGGCAGCTGATAACAGCCGGTTCTTTGCAAATAGTACAGAGACTGCTCACCACCACAAGCACCAAACCGACTCCAATAACTCAGTCTAGGGGGGCTGTCTTTTTTCATATTTAATGCTTAAAGAACTCCAAACAGGAGAGGAACTTAAGCCATAGAATATTCCAAAAAGCTGCGTAGTACCAAGAGGACACTCTTCTCTCAGCTCAGGACTTTGCTAAGAACAGGGGAATGGCAAGTACTCTGAGACCATATGAGAGCTGGCTATGTCCACTTATATCGCAAAAGCACGCACAGTCATCAGAAATCAATTCTGGGTCATTACTCACAAGTCTCCAGGAAAGCTGCATACCTTCCAGCTTCCTCTGGACACAGTCCAGTAATGTAGTTTTAATGAGTTCAGTCCTTCAGCTACTCAGTAAATGACTCCAGACTCTCACTCTGACACTGCTCAGGCTTTAGGAACAGCTACACAGTCTACAGGCTTTCTCAAAGGGCAGTGACTCCCTGTTAAGGCTTGGAACCCTTCTGGGGAGAAAGAACAACCTCTCCAAGGCTTCAGACTGTTTATCACCTCCCAGCCACCTTCTGGACACTACTCCCTAGGGACTTGCTAGGCCATGGTAAATAGTCAGACTGGTCATTTGAAGCCTCATCTCTATGTTCTGGAAGCTTCTTTCAGAGGCAAGAGAAGAAATCAAACACCCAGCCTGTTTAACTCTGAACAGATCAGAACAAACAAACAATCATTGCTCCCTTGACTACAGAGGAAGCCAAAAACAAAATGGGGTTTATTTACTAAAACTGGAAAATGCAAAATCTTGTGCAGCTCTGCATAGAAACAAATCCACTTCCAGTTTCTTTTGTCAAAGCCTAAAAGAAAGCTGAATTTAGAAGCTGGTTGGCTACCATGCACAGCTGCACTAGATTTTGCACTCTCCAGTTTTAGTAGACCAACCCCAATTTTTCTAGCATCCTACGCTAGGAGGGTGCTGCATCTACAACTGGGGAGATGGAGATACCTTTGAAATATGTTGTGAATTGGAATATGGATATGGATGTCCTTTAGGTATTTAGAGAAAAGTCAATCCCCTGGCTGAATCATTTGCAGAATAGTTTATAGAGACTCCATCTTACATCTTCTCAAAAACTTTTATGATGATATCTATAATATCAGTTTCCAATCCCGTCTTCTTCTGGACTAAGAAAAAAGGAAAATACACTTGTGATGTGGAACTGGTACCATTGCTTTCTATTCCAGAAGTTTCTTTGCACTGATTACGTTTTTCATTGGTATTAATTTGCACATTTGTTATAGACTGTTTGTTTTAATTTTATTTTTATGAAATGTTTGCAATGATTCATATGGAATATGTAGCATCCTAGAATGCTTGTAAGTGTAAATAGGAGTCTGTAGTGTAGGTAAATTTAGGCTTGGCTGCCAGCCAAGCCTGTGTTTTAAATATGGGTCAGGGTTAGTGATCCAGGGAGGCTGGATGACTCATCAGGCATCAATTCTGGTACCCCCCCCCCCACTTGCTGTAACTTAAGGAACTTCCAGAAGAATGGGAGGGAGGTTAGGAGGGACTGCCTGGAGTATTGATGAGGGCCCCAACCAATCCCCAGCCAAATGGGCTGACAGGGGGAGGGCACATCTTAAATACTCTGGGTCAGGGCAGCAGGGGCAGTGGAGTTTGGGTGGAAGCTGGAGATGGAGTTCTGAGGATGCCCTTGAGGGTGGGGGGTGACCTTGGGCCTGGTGCTCGGGTCCGGGAGGGATTCTCTGAAAACTCAAGAGATGGTCCTGTCCAAAGGCACATAAGCAGGTGTGAGGACAGCAGGAGCCAGCAAGCACATCCAGGAGATCTCCAGGGAGAAGACAGCCAGGTGGCTGGAGAGAGATCAATCTGGGAGGACTGGTGAGTGGCAGTCTGGGATGGCTGGAGAGTCAGTCTAGGAGAACTGTGGAAGACTAGCCAGGAGGGCTAGTGAAAGGGGCAGCTGCAGCCAGGTAGGCTGGTAGTTCCTGAGGAGGTGGTGTGGTGATCAGTAGCCACAGATACATTTGAATTATCCCTCATCAGTCTCATTAATTCTACATCCACAAGAGGAGGGAGGTCAAGAAATTGAATATTTGTTCCCTGGTGGGGTAAATCCTCACAAAACAATTCTGGAAGTTTGTATCCACTTTACCCAATTCCTTTGTGATCAGATCTTTTATCTCCTCCATGAACAGGAAAACAGAAATATACTTTTAATATGTTTAAAAATACTTTCTATTCTTCTAAAGGCTCTTCTATCAGGCCTTCCAATAGAAGAGCTTGTCTGAATGATGTTATAAAGAGCTGCACCAAGGTAATGTCAAACCCTACTATCTCTTCTTCTTCAGCCGAAGAATGACTAGCATATTTTGAACTAGGGTGCTCTATAAATGGAAGATGGCTGTATCCATAGTTATATTTCAGTTATTGAAGCTATAGTATGGCTTGAATTGGCTTCTATGAATGGAGAAGGCGGCTGAAAGGTCCGGCAAAGTCAATACTTTTAACAAGTGAATATGGCATGTCCCTTGGCTGGTATTAATTCATGCAGTACTAAAAGATTACAAAGGACTGAAGATTTTAGATAAAACTTGAATATGTTTTGACTAAACTTCAAGCTAATGTGTCTTGAAACACTTGTTTTATTAGTGACATCACCACCAAGGAGGAGGCTTAGTGGAGATCTGTGAGGAGAGCATGCTGATGGAGACATAAATCGCCAATCCTTATGTTGATGCCTGAAGTGTCACCTTTTTGGAGAAGGAGGAAAGTGTTTGGATCTCTCTGAGGCCTGCTTTAGGACAACCTGATAGGCTTGTGCTTCAATCTAAATAGGCTGAAAATCAACAGGAGGCAATCAGAATCCCATGCATATCATAAGAACAAGCTATTGAGGGAACCACCATTTACCTTCTCTGATTTTGCTGGTTGTCCATAGGGGGTTGACATGACAATATTTTCACTTACAATTAGTGTGCTTACATACCAAAAAAATGTGCTAGAAGGTTCCTTGAAACAGGTAGAAAAAGGGCTCAGGCAGCAGATAACCACCTTGGGGACTAACAAGCCCTTGCAATATGGTGTTAAAATGTTGCAAAATCACCTCAGCATTTAAAGGCATTTTGCCTTCCCCCCCTCGGGCAGCAGATAACCACCTTGGGGACCAACAAGCCCTTGCAATATGGTGTTAAAATGTTGCAAACACAATACCAACACAAACCAACAAACTGCTCATGCACCCAATTTAGAGAATGAAGGCAGAACACCACCAGCCACCCCACCATTCTTAGATTTACCGAGAGCAACATCAAACCACACAAATATTCCCAAAGAGACCACCATTCACATTACTTATTATTCATCCTAAATGGGCTTCCAAATTCCAGTAATTATCTCCTGCATCTCCTCCCAACATCCACCAAACCAGGCATGTGGGCATGAGACCCTAGTCCCCATCAACATGGGGACTGCCACTAAATAATATATGACTTCTGGCCACAGCAGCAGGAAAATTTAGATGACAGGGCAAAATATGGCCATTTAGTTCACCTGTTGGATGAATTGAAAACAACTCGGGCCAGATGGAACTTGTGGTCAACCCAAACCCAAAACTCATCCCTAATCTTCATTACTATTGTGTAATACGTCTTCCAAACACAAAATGTATTGCTTTGTTGATGTACTATCAAAATGTGATTTACAATGGATAATTTTTTGTTGATCTAACATAATAGAATGATTTTTACGCCAAAAAATGGTAAAACAAATCAATTCAACCTATCACCAATGTTTTCAATTTGAATTTAGACCTATGGTCAATCATGATGAGCAGTGCCTGGTGATGCTGACACACTGCCAAATGATGCTGCCCAGTTGCTACTTCTGTAACAATTTACAGAATCCCAGTGCTTATGGAATATAAACAAAGAGTCAGGGAATCTAGGTGAGGCTTTTGGCCAAATATGGTCATGACCTTATTTTGTCAATGACATCACCCAGGAACTCTGATACTGTTGTTTACATTCTAGCAGCATTGGGGATTTGTCCTTTAGAGGCAGTAGTGATACCACTGTTAAATGACAGACTTCCACTTGCTACAGACAGAGGTTTTGGTGGGTGAGAAAACTGGCCAGAGATGAGCAATTTATTTGCCTGTTTGTAGAACTGCTAACAAGCTGGGTTCAGGTGGAACTCACATTCATTATAAACCCGGAGCATATCCCTAGTCACTACATCATCCATTATCTGAAGGTTAGGAAAATAAAATACAATGTTTTAAATACCTTTGTTCTACATCAGTTTTTGCAACTGTTCCTCAGTTAAAGAAAATCAATACACTATTCTTATCTTATTATCTTCATATTGTATTTGCTTGCTGTTTTATATTTTTATAATCATATGACATAGAAACATTCCTAGATTCTTCCCTTAGTGGCTAGCTGTGTACTAGGCAAGGAAGTTAGCATTTCTGAAGAACAGCTGCTGAGGTTACAATAAAAGCCACATATATAGACTATTGTTTTCAGAAAATCTGATCAAACTGACAAACTTACTTTCAGAGAGAGAAATGTTAAGCAAACATTACAGTATGCTTTCTTAACTTGTAGATCTGGTCATAACATTTTTAAACCTGTACAAAGAAACATGTTTCTTACACACTGAGAAGGTGAATCACATGGATTAGATTTCATAATTTTAGATATACAGTATCTCACAAAAATGAGTACACCCCTCACATTTTTGTAAATATTTTACTCTAACTTTTCATGTGACAACACTGAAGAAATTACACTTTGCTACAATGTAAAGTAGTGAGTGTACAGTGTAAATTTGCTGTCCCCTCAAAATAACTCAACCCACAGCCATTAACCACTTAAGGACCGCCTCTTGCACATATACGTCGGCAGAATGGCACGGCTGGGCACATCCACGTACAGGTACGTCCTGTACTAGTACCCAGCCGTGGGTCGCGGGCGCGCACCCGTGGCGCGCTCCCGCGACCCGGTCCAAAGCTCCGTGAACGGGACCGCGGGACTCGCGGACCCGATCGCCGGCTTCCCCGTTCTTCACTGTGGCGGCTGCATCAATCGTGTGATCCCTTTTATAGGGAGACATGATCAATGACGTCAGACCTACAGCCACACCCCCCTACAGTTGTAAACACACACTAGGTGAAACGAAACTCCTTCAGCGCCCCCTGTGGTTAACTCCCAAACTGCAACTGTCATTTTCACAATAAACAATGCAATTTAAATGCATTTTTTGCTGTGAAAATGACAATGGTCCCAAAAATGTGTCAAAATTGTCCGAAGTGTCCGCCATAATGTCACAGTCACGAAAAAAATCACTGATCGCCGCCATAAGTAGCAATAAAACTATCCCCTATTTTGTAAACGCTATACATTTTGCGCAAACCAACCGATAAACGCTTATTGCGATTTTTTTTACCAAAAATAGGTAGAAGAATACGTATCGGCCTAAACTGAGAAAAAAAAAATTATATATTTTTGGGGGATATTTATTAACTTTTTATTATTTTAGCAAAAAGTAAAAAATATTGAATTTTTTTCAAAATTGACGCTCTATTTTTGTTTATAGCGCAAAAAATTAAAACCGCAGAGGTGATCAAATACCACCAAAAGAAAGCTCTATTTGTGGGGAAAAAAAGGACGTCAATTTTGTTTGGGAGCCATGTCGCATGACCGCGCAATTGTCTGTTAAAGCGACGTAGTGCCGAATTGTAAAAACCCCTTGGGTCATTTAGCAGCATATTGGTCCGGTCCTTAAGTGGTTAATGTCTAAACCACTAGCAACAAAAGTACACCCTAAGTAAAAATGTTCAAATTGGGCCCAAAGTGTCAATATTTTGTGTGGCCACCATTATTTTCCAGCACTGCCTTAACCATCTTGGGTATTAAGTTCACTAGCGCTTCACAGGTTGTCACCAGAGTCCTTTTCCACTCCTCCATGATGACATCACAGAGCTGGTGGATGTTGGAGACCTTGTGCTCCTCCACCTTTCATTTGAGGATGCCCCACAGATGTTCAATAGGTTTTAGGTCCGGAGACATGGTTGGCCAGTCCATCACCTTTACCCTCAGCTTCTTTAGCAATGCAGCGGTCGTCTTGGAGGTGTGTTTGGGGTCGTTACCATGTTGGAATGCTGCCCTGCGGCCCAGTCCCTGAGGGGAGGGGATCATGCTCTGCTTCAGTATGTCACAGTACATGTTGGCATTCATGGTTCTCTCAATGAAATGTAGCTCCCCAGTGCCAGCAGCACTCATGCATCTCCAGACCATGACACTCCCACCACAATGCTTGACTGTAGGCAAGACACACTTGTCTTTGTACTCCTCACCTGGTTGCCACCACACATGTTTGACACCATCTGAACCAAATAAGTATATCTTAGTCGTATCAAACCACAGGACATGGTTCCAGTAATCCAGTAAAAAGTTCTTATCTGCTTGTCTTCAGCAAACAGTTTTTGGGCTTTCTTGTGCATCATCTTTAGAAGAGGCTTCCTTCTGGGATGGCAACCATGCAGACTAATTTAATGCAGTGTTCGGCGTATGGTCTGAGCACTGAAAGGCTGACCCCCTCACCCCTTTAACCTCTGCAGCAATGCTGGCAGCACTCATACATCTATTTCCCAAAGACAACCTCTGGATATGACGCTGAGCATGTGCACTCAACTTCTTTGGTCGACCATGGCAAGGCCTGTCCTGAGTGGAGCCTATCCTGTTAAACCACTGTATGGTCTTGGCCACCATGCTACAGCTCAGTTCCAGGGTCTTGGCAATCGTCTTGTAGCCTAGGCCATATTTATGTAGAGCAACAATTCTTTTTTTTCAGATCCTCAGAGAGTTCTTTGCTATGAGGTGCCATGTTGAACTTCCAGTGACCAGTATGAGAGATTGAGAGCAATAACACCAAATTTAACACACCTGCTCCCCATTCACACCTGAGACCTTGTAACACTAAAGAGTCACATGACACCGGGGAAAGAAAATGGCTAATTGGGCCCAATTTTGACATTTTCATTTTGGGGTGTACTCACTTTTGTTGCTAGCAGTTTAGACATTAATGGCTGTGTGTTGAGTTATTTTGAGGGGACAGCAAATTTACACTGTTATACAAGCTGTACACTCACTACTTTACATTGTAGCAAAGTGACAATTCTTCAGTGTTGACACATGAAAAGGTATAATAAAATATTTACAAAAATGTGAAGGGTGTGAGGGGTGTACTCACCATAACACTTATGCATATAATTATTGTTCTGCATTGGTAGGCATCAGGGCTGGACTGGAACAAAAATTTGGCCCTGGACTTCATCCAGACTGGCCCACTTCACCCCCCCCCCCCCCCCCCCCAGGGCCACCCAAGCCCCCTCTCCCCCTTTACTAGCCACTAGCCATTCTACTTTATTAGAGTAGACCAGCTGGTACTGGTACTCTTATAGGCAGTACCAGTGGGGAAGCTAGACATCATTTTACCTGGGGCAAAGAATCAGTTCGGTGCCCCACCTTATGGGACAGGATTAGGCAGAAGTGAGAAACTCCCAGGCCATAGCTGTTGAGTCAGCTGTCTGTCCCCTCCCCCATGCTCCTCTGTCGTCCCCCCTGCTCCTCTGGTCCTCCCCCTGTTTCTCTGTTCCCCCCCAGGTAAGCGCTGCGGGAAGGGAGAGACAGAGGAGCGGAGGGGGGTGGCGGTCCGCTGTCACTGAAGCCGGCCCACTGAGTCATCGGCCCACCGGGAAACTCCCTGTAGTCCCAATGACCAGTCCATCCCTGGTAGGCATGTACATCACATAAATATTTTTTTGGAATGAATTTTACATAGTTGGTAAAAAGTGTGATTTCACCTTTAATCACTAGTACTGACTATTATCTTGTTATCTAAGTATAATTACCTTTCATCGGTCGATTACGTTGCTTTCACTCCCAAATATATTTCTTTGCATAGGAAACGGCGTACATGAATAATTGACATAGCAAAATTGCTTCATACACTGTTCGATTTTATTATCCCACACAGGGTGATAAATATGGATAAAAGATAGGCGTTACCGACCATCTTCCGCAAATAAGGGGTACATATTAAGAACGTGAACTGATATGATGGGGCAGATCCACAGAGATCTGCACGGGCGCAGCGTATGGGAGATACGCTACGCGGCTGTAACTTACATTTTTAAACTTCGAATCCTCAAAGAATTTGCGCCGTAAGTTACGGCGGCATAGTGTATCTCTCGTGGCGTAAGGGCGCCTAATTCAAATCGGCGAGTAGGGGGCGTGTTTCATTTAAATGAAGCGCGTCCCCGCGCCGAATAAACTGCACATGCGCCGTCCCTAAATTTACCGCCGTGCATTGCGCGAAATGACTTTGCAAGGACGTCATTTTTTAAACTTAGACGTGACTTACGTCCATCCCGATTCACGGACGACTTACGCAAAAAAAAGACGCGGGAACGACGGCCATACTTAACATGGCAAATCTAACTATACGCCGCAAAAAAAGCAGTTTTAACAATACGCCGGAAAAAGTCGACTAGAGACGACGTAAGAGAATGCGGCGGCCTCGCGTACATTCGTGGATCGGCGTAAACAGCTAATTTGCATACCCGACGCGGAAAACGACACAAACTTCACCCGGCGGACGGCGAAGTATTGCATCTACGATCCGAAGGCGTACGAGGACGTACACCTGTCGGATCTAACCCAGTTGCTGTCGTATCTTGGTCTGAGGATTCAAACCAAAGATACGACGCGGGTAATTTGAAAGTACGCCGGCGTATCAGTAGATATGCCGACGTACTCTGTCTGTGGATCTGCCCCAATGTAATTTGATGTCTGCACCTGCTCTTATTTATGCCTGCCATAGAAGTCAGAGAGAACCATGCTATGCATGCTCCCTCCCTCATGTACAGATAATTCTGTGGGACATATAAAGGACTAAAGGAAACTTTTATTAGTTAGCATAAAAGAAATAGTGGCCACACACAATCCCTAGTTACCGTATTTTAATTTTCTTCATGTGTGTTTGACTTTTAGAAACATGGAAACATTATAAATAGAAAGCATTTTTCAGAAAGGCTTTCTGAAAATACACAGACTATTCTACATAAAACAATGTTTTACCAGAGTTTGTTTTTAACAAAACTGTGAGTACAGCAGGCGCTTTATTTATTATGGAATCACACAGGTCAAGTCAAGCCAGATTGTGCTAATATTTACAGACTAAGGAAAGCATTTGAAGTTGCCTCCCACATATGTTTTTCATCACACTTCTTTCATTATTTGAAGCTGACAGGCCTTCTGGACATCCCCATCAAGAGTTCCATTATTATTAGTAGCCTGATTGACAACGAGCCACTAGATAGTCTTTCTAAAATTGTCACCAGTGACAGCGTGTCAGATTTGTTCCCTATAGATTTGCATTTGATGAACTTGGCAAAGCAGTTACTTTTTTTCAGCCATGGCAATGTAATGCAGTTGTTATTTAAAATAAAATAAGTTAAAATAAAAATTGCATTAAGTTACATAGACACATTATTGAAACACTGCTTTATGTTAATAATTTATCATTGATTATATATTGGTTATTGCAAGGCTCAGAAAAGTACTCTTACAGTGGTTCTAAAGCCTAAATATTTTTTACCTTAATGCATTCCTTGGGTAAAAATGTTTAGGCATCAATTTTGGCCAATCACCCCCCCCCCCCTTTATACTTACCTGAGTCCTCATTCGATCAAGTACTGTACATGTATGCAGTTCCTCTCTACCCTCATCTGTCTTTGCAGGGGCACTGGGATCCATTGAATCCCAATGCTATCAAAGCCAGTGACGAGGGAACAGGGGGCGGGCTGAGTCCTACTGTCTGTGTCAATGGACGCAGAAGTGAGGCTTGGGTGCAAGCATGTACAAGTACCCCCACGGGAAGTGGCTTCCCATGGGTGCACTGGACAGAGAGGAGGAGCGCCGGTGGGGGACTCAAGAAGAGGAGGTTTGGGGCCACTCTGTGTAATTCCTGAGCAGGTAAGTATAAAGATGTTTGTTATTTAAAAAAAATCCTTTACAATCGCTTTAACATATGAAAGCTTTAGCATCTGAGTACAAATTATATCAGGATGACACTAAAAGACCATTAAAAAACAAATATGGCAAAAAGGGTCACTTTGGCCATACTTCTCTTCTGGGTCACAGGAGAGCAAACTTTAGTGAAATTCTGAGACCCAAAATCAGCTGACAGCAGGCTAAAGCCAGCTGACATGATAGGGCCACTGCAAGCTCTGGAAGGATCCTGACCATACTGTCAGGACGCACACAGATGTCTGCTTGACAGCTGGCTCTTAAACATACAAATACTGTATCCAGGCTCATGGGTGATAGCCCAAGTGGGTAGAATAACCAAACTGGGGTTGCTACTATCCCAAACTCATGGACCAGGCATAAACAAATAAAACAACAGGGGAAGAAAAGCGCTGGCCTATGGTGGAACTAGACCTCAGGTGAGTAAAAAAGAGGTTTATTCCATAGGGATTGAAGAACTGAAGTGTCAGGCATACAGCACGGTGGACACGAACTGAAGGATACAAGTACTTGGAGGCTGGAGCCACATAGATGACACAGGGGCTTCAAGGTTGGTCAAGATGTTACATGGAGGTCATAAGCAGAAGATCCTGACTGGAGAAACAGGATGCAGGAGTCCAGGGGTGTGTGTGTCTCCAGCTACATTTGCCCCTGTCCAACCAACACTGGAGCGTAAAGTCCTGTACACACGATCGGTTTGTTTGATGAAAACGGATGGACCGTTTTCATCGGACAAACCTATCGTGTGTGGGCCCCATTGATTTGTTTTCCATGGGTGAAAAAAAATAGAACATGTTTTAAATTTTCGTATGGATAAAAAAACGATAGAAAAAAAACGATCGTCTGTGTGAAAGTCCATCGCTCAAAAATGCACGCATGCTCAGAATCAAGTCGACACTTGCTCGGAAGCATTGAACTTCATTTTTCTCAGCACGTCGTAGTGTTTTACATCACAGCGTTGGACACGGTCGGATTTTGACTGATGGTGTGAAGGCAAGACTGATTAAAGTCAGCTTCATCGGATATCCAACGAAAAAATCCATCGGATTAGATTCCATCAGATATCTGATTGTGTGTACAGGGTTTAAGAGTGGAGAGCAGTGACTGACAGTTTTTTCTATAAGCAAACATCTCCCTTAAGTGTTTCCATAGAAAGGTATGTCAGTTTAGATCTTGTCACCTAGCATACCAAACCACCAAAATATCTGCTTTACTCACTGATGGGAAATCCACTAAACACATGCAGAGAACATACATTTCTATTAAACTCTACTAACAGATTGAATCCAATCTTTAATTTTTTTTTTTAAAGTTGCTGTTTGAAGAATTGAAAATCTGACTTGGAACAACTGTAAACCCCCCAAAAAAGTAATATTGGATATTTATTGCAATTATCAATATATATATATATATATATATATAAAATACTATCTCATAGGGGACTTTGTTTTGTTTAAAAAAGTTACACCCAAAGTGAGAGAAATAATTCTAGGACCATTATTTATGGTTATTTCTAAACTGATGAACTGTAGGGGCTTTAATGAGTTGGCTTGACATGATGAGTACCTATTTACTAAACACAACCATATCTTTTATATTTAAGCAATTTAGTAATATATTATTTTTGTGTGTCGAAATTTTTTTTTTAAATACATTTTGTGTATTTTTTTTACAGAAAACGTTTAGTATATAAACACTTATCTACATATGACACAGTTTCATAGGACATAAAAAATTAAAACAACCATCATTTTATTCTATGGGGTTTCTGTTTTCCAAAAATATATAATGTTTTGGTGGTTTTAAGTGATCTTGAGACCTATTTTAAACGTGTGTAAAAAAATCAAAAATGGCTCTGGCAGCAAAAAGGGTTAAGAAATATGTAAACAGGCCCAATACAAAAATGTATCAGTGCCTGCACACCACACCACAAGTGTAATTCCTTATTAAAAAAATATTATCTGGCATGATAATTATCCTATGATTAGCGATTATTCTATATTTAGTGCTCACTGTAGCTACTTGTGACCATAAGTTGACATTTAGAAATGATTTC
This sequence comes from Rana temporaria, assembly GCF_905171775.1. NCBI lineage: Eukaryota > Metazoa > Chordata > Amphibia > Anura > Ranidae > Rana > Rana temporaria. The sequence continues at coordinate 509,437,825 of NC_053489.1, forward strand.
AAGATGTAACACAGTACATGCACTCAAATGCAATAACTTGTGTTTCAAAGGTTCACTGTCTGAGGATGACCCAAAGTCATTTACCGTAATTAGAAACAGTAATAAAACATCTGAGCAATGGCTAGCAATGTTTTAAGAGTTTTTCCTTAAAGCCAATAAATCAGTCCTTACAACCCAGCATCTAAAATGTGCTGAGTTCAAAATGTCCTGGTTTGCTGTTAAAAAGAATATGTACACGTTTTTTTCTCCAAGTTAAAAAAGTCCATTGTTCTGTCTATCTTTTCTAAGATGTCACATGTGAATTAAACCATTATAAATGTAAAATGTACATCATTTCACGCATAATTTAGGAATTCATTGAATATTTTAGAAAAAAATAACATTAAAAATGCATTTTCCATTTTTTTTTGTCCCAGCTGTTAGCACCACATCATCACATAGGTACGTGATATACCTGTATACCTCTAGCCAAAGACTTTCTCACAACCCTTACCACCATAGTTTTTACTCCCAAAAGGAAGCCTGCAGAAAAAGGGGCTTATTGGAATCTTGGAACTTTTTTTTAGAATATATGTTGTATCTTCCACCCTTCTAGGTGAAAGAATATTGGGTAGATAGTATGCCTTGCTAAAAAAAAAGGTAAAATTAACAGTGCCACTCTCCATGTAAATTTAATCACTTCAATACCAGACACCTTTGCACCTTCCTACCCAGGCCAATTTTCAGCTTTCAGTGCTGTCATTGTTTAAATGACAATTGCGCGGTCATGCTACACTGTACCCAAACTAAATTTGTATAATTTTGTTCCCACACATAGAGATTTCTTTTGGTGGTATTTTTTATTTATTTTTTCCACTTCAGACTCAACCACTGTACGAGACCTACTCATGTTTTTTTTTCAATATTTCCGTGTGATAGCCCCCGTCGCCGGGATACTGTATTTTTTTGTCGCTATATTGACGATCTGCTGTTCATCAGCTCCGATAAGTCTGCCAGCCTTGATACTTTGTTGCTATATCTTAATGATAATAGTCTTAAACTACGTTTCACCGGTAATTTGCAACCAATCACGATTGATTTTCTGGATGTCAGACTTAACGGCAATAATGGCTCCATCACTACCAGCTTATTTAGAAAAGACACGGAGGGTAATACCCTTTTACGAGCAGATTCCTCACACCCCCAGCATAACATCAAAGGAATTTCCTTTGGCCAATTCCTTAGGCTCAAACGTCTGTGCAGTAATGTGGATGATTTTACTCGGGAATCTTCTGACATGGCGTCTAGATTTAAAGACAGGGGTTATCCCGCCAAGATTATCAACAGGGCACTTCTTAGAGTAGACTCCATCCCCAGATCCTCTTTGCTTGATAATAAAAGTTCTGATAAAGTATCATCCTTTAATGATGCCATGCCAATTTTCTCCACCCCCTACAGTCCGGAATTTAATAGTATTAGACATATTATCAACAAATACCTTCCGGTTCTGTATAATGACATTACTTATCAATCCATCTTGACACAAGGTGTCAAAACAGTCAGCAGGAGAGCCCCCTCTTTAGGGGGCATTTTATCTCCGAGTCTGTTCCAAAGTAACCCAAGCCATGGCAATTGGCTAACATTCAAAGGCACTTTTAGATGCGGTATTGGGGGCTGAAGGTACTGTAAATACATCACAACTGGACCATCTGTACACTCTAACTCAGTGAATAAAAATCATGACATCAAGCAGTTTATCAACTACAATACTGCAATACTGCACATTTAGTCTATGTCATTAGCTGCGATCTGTGTCATGTTCAATATGTGGGTCGTACGATCAGGAGGAAAAAAAAAATTGCTGCTCTACACAGGGCCGCCATCAGGGGGGTACAGGCATTACACCTGTAAGGGGCCCGATGGTCCCCAGGGGCCTGGCTGGCCCCCCTCCCTTTTATTTTTTTTTACTTTTTTTTTGCATTAAACCTGTAAGGGGCCCGATGGTCCCCAGGGCCCCTTACAGGCCCAGCTGGCCCCCTCCTGTTTTTTTATATATTTTTTTTTATTTTTTTATTTCTTGCATTATACCTGTAAGGGGCCCAATGGTCCCCATGGCCCCCTACAGGCCCGGCTGGCCCCCCTTCCATTTTTTCTTTGCATTACACCTGTCAGAAGAGATTACACTTGTTTTTTTTTTGGTCCCCGTGGGCCTAACTGGCCCCCCTCCCTCTTTTTTTTTTTTTACTTTTTTTTTTGCATTACACCTGTAAGGGGCCCGATGGTCCCCAGGGCCCCTTACAGGCCCGGCTGGCTCCCCTCCTGTTTTTTTTATATATTTTTATATTTTTAAATAAAAAAAAAATGTATTTCTTGCATTGTACCTGTAAGGGGCCCAATGGTCCCCAGGGGCCTGGCTGGCCCCCCTCCCTTTTTTTTATTTACTTTTTTTTGCATTACACCTGTAAGGGGCCCGATGGTCCCCAGGGCCCCTTACAGGCCCGGCTGACCCCCCTCCTGTTTTTTTTATATATATTTTTTTATTTCTTGCATTATACCTGTAAGGGGCCCAATGGTCCCCAGGGGCCTAGCTGGCCCCCCTCCCTTTTTTTTTTGACTTTTTTTTTGCATTACACCTGTAAGGGGCCAGATGGTCCCCAGGGCCCCTTACAGGCCCCCCTCCTGTTTTTTTTTTAAATATTGTTTTATTTCTTGCATTATACATGTAAGGGCCCCAATGGTCCCCAGGGCCCCTTACAGGCCCGGCTGGCGAGTATAGAAGAGATTACACTTGTTTTTTGTTTGTCAGCACCCCCCCCCCCGGTTCTCTGCTCCAGGGGGGCCCTGCCTACAGCTGTGTAAGGGGCCCCAAAATTTCTGATGGCTGCCCTGGCTCTACATAAAGATGGCCTAGGCTATAAGAGGATTGCCAAGACCCTGAAACTGAGCTGCATCATGGTGGCCAAGACCATACAGCAGTTAAACAAGACAGGTTTCACTCAGAACAGGCCTGGCCATGGTCGACCAAAGAAGTTGAGTGCACGTGCTCAGTGTCATATCCAGAGATTTTCTTTGGGAAATAGACGTATGAGTGCTGCCAGTATTGCTGCAGAGGTTGAAGGGGTGGGGGTTCAGCCTGTCAGTGCTCAGACCATATGCCACACAGTGCCTCAAATCGGTCTGCATGGCTGTCATTCCAGAAGGAAGCCCCTTCTAAAGATGATGCACAAGAAAGCTCACAAACAGTTTGCTAAAGACAAGCAGACTAAGAACATGGATTACTGGAACCATGTCCTGTGGTCTGATGAGAACAAGATAAACTTATTTAGTTCAGATGGTGTCAAGTGTGTGTGGTGGCAATCAGGTGAGGAGTACAAAGACAGGTGTGTCTTACCTACAGTAAAAGCATTGTGGTGGGAGTGTCATGGTCTTGGGCTGCATGAGTGCAGCCAGCAATGGGAAGCTGCAGTTAATTGAGGGAACTTTGAATGCCAACATGTACTGTGACATACTGAAGCAGAGCGCGATCCCGTCCCTTCAGAGACTGGGCTGCAGGGCAGTATTCCAACATGATAATGACCCCAAACACACTTCTAAGATGACCACTTCCTTGCTAAAGAAGCTGAGGGTAAAGGTGATGGACTGATTAAGCATGTCTTCAGACCTAAACCCTATTGAGCATCTGTGGGACATCCTCAAACCGAAGGTGGAGGCACGCAAGGTCTCTAACACCCACTAGCTCCATGATGTCATCATGGAAGAGTGGAAAAAGACCCCAGTGGCAACCTGTGAAGCTCTGGTGAACTGCATGCCCAAGAGGGTTAAGGCAGTGCTGGAAAATAATGGAGGCCATACAAAATATTGACTCTTTGGGCCCAATTTGGACATTTTCACTTAGGAGTGTACTCACTTCTGTTGCCAGCGGTTTAGACATTAATTGTTGTGTGTTGATGGGACAGCACATTTACACTGTTATACAAGCTGTACACTCATTACTTTACATTGTAGCAAAGTGTAATTTATTCAGTGTTGTCACATGAAAAGATATAATAAAATAGTTACAAAAAATGTGAGAGGTGTGAGATACTGTATATATACAGTATATATACAGTATATATATATATATATATATATATATATATATATATATATATATATATATATATATTTTATATATATATTTTTTATATATATATATATATATATATATATATATATATATATATATATATATATATATATATATATATGTCTTTATTAAACCATGAACGGTATTTCTGACAGGGCCCCACTGAATAAACATGACACTTCATGTTAATTATCTTCCGTCAACTGTAATCCGTTCGCTGGAAACTTGTTTGTTATGGCCTTATGTGGAAGGATGTGACCTTCAGCCTCCTTTAATTCCTCGAATCTATCCAAAATGAAATGTATTACGTATACTTATTTCAAGCACACTTATTACATTAAGTTGAATTGTGCAGCCTGCTCAGGGGTATTCAAGTATAGCATTGTGAACTATAGAGATATCAGTATTTAATAGGTTTCAGATAGAAAAAAACATGCTTTACCTAACTACAAAAATATTTTTTTTTATACTTATAACGGCCATGACAACACTTTGTACTATTCAGTCAGAATTAATAGGCAACATTCCTTGCTATAACTGACAATGCCATGACAACACTTTGTACAAATAAGTCAGAATTAATAGTCAACATTCCTGGCTACAGAAGACCATGTTTAAAATTGTGAAAGTTTTTTTTTTTCCACACACTCTTTAATGTATAGATTGGACTTTTACCAGTTGGATAGTGCTCGACCAATGACTTCTTATGTTATTGGAAAACAAGAACACAAAGATAGGAAATTACATCATAGCCAAATAGTTCCACTGGAAAGAACAACACATTATATTTTTTTTTTTTTTTTTTTATTAAATTTTCAAAATTACAAGCATATATTGTCAATAAACATAGACATTATAAATAGTAGCAGTTAAGGAGAACACAAGTTAGATATTTACATTAAGCTCCAGTGTTTTTAGAAGGCAACAACAAAAGAAAAAAAACAGTAATTTGAGTTTAACATATGTTGGCCATTATCTGGAGACTTGCTAAAATATATGCTTAGTGTTGAATTTAGTAATTAAAAACCAGATATAGTAATATATTAACAGTGTAAGGTAATATGAGAATACATAAAGAAAAAAATTAAGGGTCATAATTTCTAGACCTTGTATAATGTTGGGGTAATATATAATGAAGATAAACAGGGATTTATTGTATAGACATTAGGTTTGTACTGTTTCAATGGAGCTCTAAAGCTGAAATATACTGATAAATAAAAACATAAAAAAAAAAGTAATGCTGCTACCATTTTTGCATATAATAACAATATATGCTAAGAAAGAAAAAACAAACAAAAAAAAAAACTAAAGAGGCAAGATAGAATAGAGGGAAGGGGAAGAAGAAGAGAAAAAAAATAAAGATAGTACGTAGATAAGATAGAAAAGGTCAAAAGGGTCCCCGGGTATCTTATTATGTTTGTCTTATGTTATTAGCATATTAAATAGCTATTAGTAGTTATGTTACCAAGGTCTTAATAATGTGATGTCAAAGGTGGGAGGGAAAAAATGAGTCACCCAAGGATTCCAGATTTTTTCAAATTTTGCAATATTATCATTGGTAATGGCTTCCGTTTTTGAGTGGGTCATGGCTTGGTTTATTCTGGTTTTGGTTTCTGAGATCATTAATGTTGGGGTTTTCCACGCTTTGGCGATTGTCTGCTTTGCTGCTGTAGTGATTTGTAGAAGGAGTTTGAATTGAGTGTGGGAAATAGAAGTCGGTTTTAGATTTAGTAGTGCAATTGAAGGGTCAGGTTTTATTGTTTTTTTGAATAAGGTGGAGAGGATTAGAAAAACCTCTTTCCAAAAACATTTTGTAACCGGACATTCCCAAAATATGTGTATATGTGATCCTAGTTCACCACAGCCACGGAAGCAGAGTGGGGAGTATTGCGGAATATATTTCGCAATTCTGACAGGAACCAAGTACCAGCGCAAAAGTACTTTATAATTTGTCTCTAGAGCTATTATATTTTGTGAAGATGATTTTGTAGTGGTCCAAATTTTATCCCAATCAGATGATTCCAACTGAAGTCCAAGGTCTCTCTCCCATTTTTCCACGTATGATGGTGGATCTGCAGTAGGCAAAGTAATAAGGTGTTTATATATTATTGATATGAGACCCTTAGAGTGAGGTTCACGTTTACATATACGTTCAAATTGCGTGAGTTCATCGAGTTTACTCATATTTTGTATATATGGCATGAAAAAGTTTTTGATCTGCAGATATCGAAAAAGTTCTGATTGGGGGAGTTGATGTCTATCACATAGTTCAGGAAATGTTTTAAGTGAGGTAGATGTTGACATATCACAGAGTTGAGTTATGTCAGAGGAAATCCATTTTTTAAATGAATTAGGGAATGTGCAGGCTGGGTAGAATAGTGGGTTTCTAATAAATGATAGAAGGGGAACATGAGGAGATTGCAGTCCTTTGATAAGTTTAAATTTATCCCAGATGGTAATTGTGTGTTTGGTAATCTTATTTTTAATATTTTTACGATCTGAGGGTTTGGACCAAATTAAATTTGTTATAGAAAATGGATCACAGTCAATTGCTTCAATTGCAACCCAGAGTGGGGTTTCGTATTTTGCGTGATATTTGGGGATGCATGCTATTTGAGCTGCATGGTAATAAGAGGCGAAATTGGGGAATCCTAGTCCACCTTTAAGTTTGGAAAGGTAAAGTGTCTGTTTAGATACTCGATGTTTTAAAGAGCCCCAAATGAACGCTAGTGTTTTGCGTTGAAGATTTCTAAGAAAGTATGTTGGAACTGAAATGGGCAAAACCCGAAATAGATATAGTATCTTGGGTAAAATGGTCATCTTTATTATGTTTATTTTACCAATCCATGAGATTGGTAAAGAGGACCATTGTTTAAGGAGATTGGTAATTTGCTTTAGTAATGGCGGAAAGTTAGCCGAGAAGAATTCAGTTAAATTGGGAGTAAGAGTAATTCCTAGGTAGGTCAGGTGCGATGTAGACCAAGAGAATGGGAGGGAAGTTTGTGCTTGTTGTAAAGTATGGGAAGGTAAGGAGATATTTAAGGCGGTAGATTTTTGAGAGTTGATAATAAGTCCAGATAGCTGTGCAAAATGATCAAGCTTACTTATAAGGTTGGGAGCAGAAATATGAGGGGAAGACATAAATATTAGTATATCGTCAGCAAACAAACATAATTTGTGCTGATGACCTGCTAAGTCTATCCCTTTGATTGAAGGGTCAGATCGTATAGCCTGAGCTAGGGGTTCAATAAGTAGGGCAAATAAAAGTGGGGAGAGTGGACAACCCTGACGTGTTCCTCTATTTATGTTAAAGCAACCAGATTTATATCCAGCATATTTAATATAGGCTTTGGGATTATTATATAGTGATGAAACCCAGTTAAGAAAGTGAGGACCGAACCCCCATTTTTGTAAGGCAAAATGTAGATAGGGCCATGATACTGTGTCAAATGCTTTTTTAATATCTAACGACAGAAGACACATAGGTATTTGTCGTGTTTTAGCTGTTTGGATTAATAACGTTGCCCTACGTACGTTATCAGCTGCTTGGCGAAAAGGAATAAAACCAACTTGGTCTTTATTTATTAATGAACCAATAATATTGTTCAAACGAGTTGCTAGAATTTTCGCTAGTAGTTTGATATCAAGATTAAGTAGGGATATGGGCCTGTAATTAGCACAAGATGAGTCATCTGAATGAGGTTTGGGGATCATTGTGATTATTGCTGTTAAGGTTTCAGGACGAAAGGATTGGTTGTTCAGAAGTGAATTGAAAGCATCTGTCAGCAATGGCGCAAGAAGAGAAGTAAATTTTTTGTAATATAGGGCAGAGAAGCCATCAGGACCCGGGCGTTTATTTGGTTTAAGTGATTTAATGGCTAATTCAACCTCAGCAGATGTAATGGGACTTTCAAGATGTTCATGTTGAGTTAAAGGAATCATTGGAAGTTTGATTTGTGAGAAAAATAATTCTGCAGAGGATTGGTCAAAAGATCCCTGATTGTTGTAAAGAGATGTAAGGTGTTTGTGGAAGGTTTGTAGGATTTTTTCTGGATTACTGGTGTAAGTATTATGAGGTAATTTTAATCGAATCGGCTTGTGTGGGTTGTTTAATTTTTTAAGTGCTCGAGCGAGAAGCGTGCCAGGCTTGTTAGCTTTGATATAAAATTTATGCTTGGATTTGCGTATGGTTTTATCTGCGGATTCAGATAGGAAAAGATCAAGATTTAAGCTAGCTTCATCTAGTTGATTTTTTGTCACAGGGGTAGGATTCGCTTGAAAATTTGCGTGGCAAGTGTTGAATTTTGTTTCTAATATTAGTTGTAGCTTGTTTTTTTCTTTTTTAAGATACGATGCTTGGCGTAAGCAGATTCCTCGAAGGACGGGTTTGTGTGCCTCCCATAAAGTTAATGGAGAAATATCAGGGGTTTTATTATTTTTCAGATAGTCTTTTATGGCTAATTCTAAGTCTGTAGAGTGTGATGGATGGGATAGGGTTGAATCATTTATGTGCCATGTGGGGTCTTGATTTTTAGGTATGAGGGAAGTGAGAGTAGAAAGTATTGCACAATGATCAGTCCATGTAAAGGGTATTACAGAAGATGTGAGCAATTCCGGGGACATACTAATAGAGATTAGTATATGGTCGATACGGGAAAAAGACTTATGTGGATGGGAATAGAAGGAATATTGACGTTTCGTGGGATTGATTTCTCGCCAGGAATCTAGCAAGGAATGTTGTTGTAGAAGTCTTTGGAACCTACGAGATTGAGAATTGGAAGTGATAGGAATTGGGGACTTATCTAAATAAGGGTATAGAACTTGGTTTGAATCTCCACAGATCAAAAGGGTGCCCATTTTATGAGTCTCTATTACCTGGAACAAATGGGAGAGGAATGCTGTTGGATTTTTATTAGGAGCATAATAGGATACTACTGTGATTGGTGTATCACATAGATGCCCTGTAAGAATGAGATAGCGACCTTCTGGGTCTTTGGTTTCTGTCAGAAGAGAGAAGGGTGTAGCTCTATGGAATGCAATTAGCACTCCCCTTTGTTTAGTTTTAGCGGAAGCAGTAAAAACTTGGGGATAAACTGTACCAAAATATTTAGGTGTCGAGGTTTCAGTGAAATGGGTTTCTTGTAGGCAAATTATATGCGCCTTTGATGAAGATAATGATCTAAAAACTTTGGTTCGTTTTTGTGGAACATTTAGACCTTGGACATTTAAGGTAAGGATATTTAAAGGAGCCATAATGATATTTTATAGAGAATATTATAAGACATACTTAAAAACAATTGAAAATCCATACTTACCCCGGGGAGGAGCAAAGAGAAAAGGGAGAGTGGAGACAGAATGTTGAGAAATAAAGAGAAAATGAGAGTCATTATTAAACAAATAATTAACAAAAACGTTTAAAATGCAAGAAGGTAAAACGTTGGCGTTCCGGGCGTGCAAAAGTGCAAGCTCGGAGGCACAGAGTCTGACCAGGGAGGCTCCTCACACAAAAAGGTGTGTGGGAGAGTCCAAGGACAGAAAAATGGAGGGAGCAGTGACAGTTTCTCGAGTCACTCACGACCAAAAATATATCTAGAGAAGAAAAAATATATTATGACACCCATACTGGAAGTAAGCAAAAATAAATCAAATCTAAGAAATATTATAATATTTTCAACATTAGTAGATGTAAAATTTTAATCTAACAATTGTGTTTTATGTTTTCACGGGGAGAGTGTTAGATTATAAATTTTGTTGAATTATACAAATTACCTCTGGGTTGCCAGTTGTAGGAGAGGCAGTAATGTCATTAATAATTAGGATGAGAAGAAATAAAATACCAATTATTAATAATATATTAGTAATATTTACTTCTATTCAGTAAACAGTTTTGTACAAAAATAATATAGAACCCTTGTTGTGGGTAAAAAAGGATCAGGGGAAAGGGGCGGGGAGGAGGGGGTAATATGAGGGAAGTAGAAGGGGGTGAGGCGAGTAAGGATGGGATGAGGATGGAAGGGTGCAATAGGAATAGGAAAAAAAATAAAAAATTTGGACAATTTATAACTTCAATTATCCTAGACCAAAAAGGGGATAAAAATTGGAATTAAAAAAAATATATAATAATAATAATAATAATAATAAAAAAAAGGACAATAGCCTGCTTAGGGGAAGTAAATTCAGGATGGTTAAATGACATTAAGTGTTTAGCATCCAAAAAGTGGATGAAAGATCAAAAATATTTAGTGAAATTCAATTTGATATGCAAAATGTATTCAGTCCATTGAGTCCGGAGTATCTTGGTTTGGAGAGTTGAATCGACCCCTCTTCGATGAGCTTTGTCTGGTTCTGTCATTTTGGACTTTGGAGAAATTTTGTGGAGAACTGGATGCTGTACGTCGGCGAGGGCTGGCTGAAGGTCTTTCGCAGAGATGAAGTTTTTGTAGGGTGTTCTGTAGTTCATCAGGGGTTCTGCATGAGTGCTTGGTACCTTGACATGTGAAGCGAAGTGAAAAAGGGAATCCCCATTGGTATGGGATCTGATGTTGTTGTAGGTTTTGTAATAAGGGTTTCATTGAGCGCCGTTTAGCGACTGTTATTGGGGAAAGGTCAGCAAAGATCTGATACGGGTGGCCTTGGAAGATAAGGGATTCTTTGTTCCTTGCAGCGACCATAAGCTGTTCTTTGGTGTGGAAGAAATGGAATTTCGCAATTATGTCGCGGGGGGGACCTTCAGATTTGCGCGGTGCTAATGCTCTATGTATTCTGTCCATTTCCAGTCTCTCAATTGTAATTGACGGTGATAACTCTTGAAATAGGGCAGTAATTGTTGATTGTAGATCAATAATAGACTCCGGTATACCTCGTATGCGAAGGTTTGAGCGACGTGCGCGATTTTCAAAATCTTCTAAACGAGTTTGCAGCGAGAAATTTTCATCTTTAAGTGTGTCCAATTCAGTTTCATGAATCATTACATTAGTTTCTATGTCATCCAATCTGTTTTCTAATTCAGCCGTGCGCTGACCTAAGTCACGTATTTCTTTTGTTAATTTCTCAGTAATATGGTCGGAGGTCTGCTTTAATGCTTTCTGTAGCATTTTTTCTATTTGAGTTAGAACATTTGGGTGTAAAGAGCCTGTCTGTTGTGGCTGGCAGATGGTGCTGTCCTCACAGTCTGTATCATATAGTTCATGAGGTAACTGCAGCTGCTGCTTGGCAGCGTGAGGTAAAACTGTGTGAGGAGATTTAGGCATTTTACTGGGGCCTCTAGATGAATTATCCCTGATGGGTTTCATCTTATTTTTTCCCCGGACAGCTCCATAAACCATCTTAAAATGTTCCCAGGGTACTGAGGAAGACCAGGGTAAGCTTTTGAAATAATTACCCTTCCATTCAGGTGTGTATGCTGGCCGTGAAGTCCTGAGAAAAGGGGAGCCTCAGCAGGACATGTCTGTCTCTGTGAGCTCCACGCATGCCCCTCCAGAACAACACATTATAAATAACACTACCACCCAGTGTCAGACCTTCTATTCACACTATAATACATAAGAATATATGTTTCATGTATGTATGTATGTATGTTTAAAACAATATGCTAACAGTAAACCCTAGGCAAAAACATCTTGCCACGATTTTAATGCTAAAGCATAGTAACATACTTAACTTCCTGTTTCTTGAAGTCTGTACTGCTCTTGTTTTATAAGCGGTAGCACGTATCATAATGATGATGATGCGGCACCAGCCCCTTTTCATTTTTAACCTATGGACACAAGCTGAATGCGCTGGCATCAGCATCTCATGCCGCGTACACACCATCGCTTTCTGCGATGGAAAAATGCGACGCTTTATGTGCTTTAAAAAAAAACGTCATTTTTCAAACTTCAATTTGAACAACGACGTAGCATACACACCATCGCTTTTTCACAACGCTCTAGCACAGCGCAGTTCCGTCAATCACGCACGACGTCACTATAAAGGGTCGTTTCCATGCGGAAGACGGCCTCTTTTGCTGATATCGTGTTGCTGCGTGTTAGTAAAAGTTTGGTGAGATACGATTCGTGATTTTCAGTGACTGTGCTTTAAATTTCGTTTTCTGTCGTACAGTTTGTCTATTTGTTGTCGGATCTGTGATACAGTGCTTGTACTAAGGACATATTTGTTTAGGCATTACGTTTTGTGTGCACGGTGCTGTTTAGCAGGTCGTTCTTCAAAGGCCATTCTTTACTTCAGGGCGTAATTTTTAGTCTGATCTGATTTGACGACCGTTTTCTAGCCATGTTGCGGGTACGAACTCGTCGCCGAGATCGTGCTGTGCTTGTTGTTAGGATGTGTGCTGCATCCCAGCGACGGTCCATGAACAGGGTGAGGAGGAGGTTGTGGACCAAGAACTGGTTGCTACGCAGGGACCAGTTCTCTCATATGCCTCTGCTGCGGGAGATCCGAGAAAATAACCCTGATGATTTCAGGAATTTTCTTAGGATGTCTGACCCCGTATTTCAGCAGCTTTTGGCTTTGGTGTCGCCATATATCACCAGGCAGGACACCGTTATGCGGGAAGCCATCACTGCTGAGTAGTGTTGAGCAGAATATGCCATATTCGATTTCGCGATATATCTCGAATATATATTCGAATATTCGAGATATATTCGCTAAATTCGAATATTCGTGATATTTTATCGAAAGTAAATGATTGCGATTTTTCGCTATTGCGAATGCGAAAATAATTGCGATTTTTTGATAACTGCGGTAGGAGCACTCTGATTGGCTCAGAATATTCGTGATATTTTATCGAAATATCGCAACATGCGAATGCGATATTTATTGCGCAATTTCGAGAAATGCTGGAGGAGCGCTCTGATTGGCTCAGAATATTCGTGATATTTTATCGAAATATCGCAACATGCGAATGCGATATTTATTGCGCAATTTCGAGAAATGCTGTAGGAGCACTCTGATTGGCTCAGAATATTCGTGATATTTTACAATACAAAATAATTGCGAATATTCGGCAAATGCGGAAGGAGCACTCTGATTGGCTCAGAATATTCTTGATATTTTACAATACAAAATAATTGCGAATATTCGGCAAATGCAGAAGGAGCACTCTGATTGGCTCAGAATATTCTTGATATTTTACAATACAAAATAATTGCGAATATTCGGCAAATGCAGAAGGAGCACTCTGATTGGCTCAGAATATTCTTGATATTTTACAATGCAAAATAATTGCGAATATTCGGCAAATGCGGAAGGAGCACTCTGATTGGCTCAGAATATTCTTGATATTTTACAATAGAAAATAAAAAGTGTTTTGCATTGGTGGTGATTCTTTACTCTATCCATCTGTCACAGCCGTTTGTCAATCAAACACCTTGAAGATTGAACACGTTCATGCTGCATGCTTTGGACTTTTTTTCACTTCACATATCAAAGACATTTTTATGAAAGATTATTTTTCTATTATTGGGACTATATTTCTTTATATATTTGTTTCACTGTGTATTTCACAAGTTATTTGCGCTTGCTTATTTTATAATTTGCCCACATGTCTTGTCACTAGACATATTTTTTATTCTTGTAGAGCGACTCCATTTTCTGTCTTGTATTAATTTATGTTGTATAACATTTTTGAGTTGCTGCTGTATTCTCCCCTTTTTTAAGGTATGCGCAATTTTTTCCTTCTTACAAAAAATAATAATATCAAACATACAAATATTCATAACATACACATACACATACACAAAGCCCCCCCCTTTTGCATCAGAGACAATCAGAGTTCTCCTACCACAGTTATCGAAAATTCGCAATCATTTTCGCATTCGCAATAGCGAAAAATCGCAATTTTTTTTTTTTCAATTTGGCAACATAATAGGATCGCCTCAGCTTAGCTACTCGGCCCAGGGTCTCTAATCATACCAGCAATGCTTTTAGACGTCGATAGGATGTGATCTGTTTTAAAAATCAAATTGAAAAAATGTGAATATTCGGAATTGCGAATATTCACCGCGAAATTCGAAATATAGCGCGATTTCTCGAATATGCTATATTCGAGTCGAATATTCGCAATGCGAATATTCGTGAGCAACACTACTGCTGAGCAGAGGCTAGTTGCTACGTTGCGCTACCTTGCAACAGGGAGAAGTCTGCAGGACTTGAAGTTCTCGACGGGCATCTCCCCCCAGGCTCTGGGCCTCATAATCCCTGAGACCTGTTTGGCCATCATTCAGGTTCTTCAGGAGGACTATGTTAAGGTAAGTGGTGTTCTTTCAATGGTCAAACTATGTCCCAAAAAAAAAAAAAAAAAATAACTTTTCTAATATGCTCAGAATGCTCACTTTGTCTCTATGTATGCTGTTCTACACAATTAGTAAAGCCCTACATGTTTATTTAATTTAGCCAACCTGTCCATCATTCTATGTTGTGGCCAAACCCACCTAGCATAGTCCCTATATCCCCGTTTATTTGTGGCCTCCATTGTAGTGCTGCATTTTGTGTGTCCCTATATCCCCGTTTATTTGTGGCCTCCATTGTAGTGCTGCATTTTGTGTGTCCCTATATCCCCGTTTATTTGTGGCCTCCATTGTCCAAACCCCCCCCCCTAGATTTTTGAACTACATACTAATAATTATTTTTCTTAGTTAGATTTTTTTTGGGGGGTTGTTTCTCATGTGAGAAACTCATCTTGAGCCCCACTCCCCCTAAATATATTTTTTCTACATCAGAGGGGGGTGATTAATATGCTTAAGTGTTCACATGTTATTTTTTAATACTAACCTTTTTTGTGGAATTGTTGGTGGGATCCCTTGTAATTTTAGCTATATTCTGTTCAAAATCTTTGTTTTAATGTATTTTTTATTTTCTTTCTATCCAGTTCCCCACCACGCCACAGGAATGGCAGACTGTGGCAGCGGACTTCTCCCAGCGTTGGAACTTTCCGAACTGCGGAGGAGCCATTGATGGCAAGCACATCCGCATTGTGCCCCCACCCCATAGTGGATCCCATTTCTTCAATTACAAGGGGTTCCACAGCGTTGTTTTGATGGCGGTGGTCTCTGCAAATTACGAGTTCTTGTACGTGGATGTTGGGAAAAATGGCCGGATGTCGGACGGCGGTGTGTTTGCGGAGACGGAGTTCGCCCAACGGCTTCGGTTGGAGGACCTAGGATTGCCACCTGCGGAGGAGAACGAAGAGGGTCTGCCCTTCGTGTTTGTAGCAGATGAGGCTTTTGGTTTGGGTCCCCACCTCATGAGGCCATTTCCCGGACGCACCCTCACCCATGAGAGGAGGGTTTTTAATTATCGGCTGGCCAGAGCAAGACGTGTGGTAGAGAATGCCTTTGGAATCATGGCCAGCCGATTCAGATTGTTTTTAACAGCAATAAACCTGGCGGAATACAAGTGGAATTACATCATCCTATCTTGTTGCATTTTGCACAATTTTTTGAAACGAAATTCTCAAACTTACCTGACGGTATTGCCTGATGAGGCTGATGTTGTGGCTCCGGAGCCGGGACATCAGGCTAGCCATAGAGGCTTGGCCCCCCAAACCGCACGTGCAGTGCGTCAATCATATGTGGACTATTTTATGGGGAGGGGGGCCATTGAAATGCCTGATCTTGACTAAAGAATTAAATTTACTTTTTGTTTGATGAAACAGTGTTTATTTGTTTGATTTTAGTTATTTGTAAGTTTTGGGGGGTAATGTTTCTTTTTCCTAGGTTCTCATCCAGCCATGTGTTTGGGATGTCATAAATTCCCATGAGTGTTAAATCTTAATAACTCTACAAATATGCCTGAGTAATTGAATGAGTCTGCATTGATACCAATAACTACACACAAATTGTTTGGAGTCCAAAATGTTATTTATTTGTTACTTTTTTCTTTTTGATTAGTACAACAAATATTTTTTTTTTTTTTTTTTTTTGTTTTTTTTTTTTTGTTCAAAATATTTTTTTTTTTTTTGTTTTTTTGGTCTTTTTTGATTAGTACAAAATATAATTTTTTTTTTTTTTTTTTGGTCTTTTTTGATTAGTACAAAATATAATTTATTTTTTTGTTTTTTTGGTCTTTTTTGATTAGTACAAAATATAATTTTTTTTTATTTTTTTTTTGGTCTTTTTTGATTAGTACAAAATATAATTTATTTTTTTGTTTTTTTGGTCTTTTTTGATTAGTACTAAATATAATTTATTTTTTTGTTTTTTTGGTCTTTTTTGATTAGTACTAAATATAATTTTTTTTTTTTTTTTTTTGGTCTTTTTTGATTAGTACAAAATATAATTTATTTTTTTGTTTTTTTGGTCTTTTTTGATTAGTACTAAATATAATTTTTTTTTTTTTTTTTTGGTCTTTTTTGATTAGTACAAAATATAATAATTATTTTTTTTTTTTTTTTTTTTTTCAAATTCAAGGAAAAAAGAAAATACACAAACAATTAAACCCTCCCCAAAACATTAATAACATTTTTAAGCTGCCGTTCCAGCGTCTTTGCTTTGTGGCGTATTTCACGGCAGGCCAGACGTATGTCCTCGACTTGGGCCCTGCAGGTGAGAACCTCGCCGATGAGGAGCTGGGCACTATACGTGTCCAGTCCCTGACCAGCCCGATTTCCTCCTGAAATGTGGAACCAAAACAGGTGTTAAAAGATTGTATGCCTATATCTATATTCACAGAAAATGTGGTAGATGTTACTTTACCGGATGTTGAGGCAGGTTCCTCTTCCTCTACATCCCTCGGGGGTGTGGCTTGATTGGCTTGTGCCTCCTGCCTTTCTGCTTCATTGTGCCCTACAAGATTGAAGAAAGGGAAAACATGAGGTTCAAACATTACGAGCGGCCTGAAATGACACCCAAAAATTAAGAAATTATAAACAAAAGGTCAATATTGTTGATTTTTAAACAATTATCAAGAAAATAGACCAGTATTTAATCCATTCACAAAGTAATGTCAAATCTGTTAACCAAATTTTTAATTTTAGATATGTAAGCTAACCAAGTCTCCCCTGGATCTGCTCACCCCTGTGTGTGACCCAACATAGGTTGTGATTGTGACAAACAATTGTGCTACTGAGTACACATGTTCAATAAAAAAAGGAGTAGCAAACGCTCCTTTTTGTGAATCTCAAGGTATTTACGTTTCTTCTAAAATAAGCTGAAACACATTTCCATCTATTCCAGAATTGAATACACCTTTTTTTTAAGCCCCAAAAATGTCACAACTTTCATATTTGTGTCGACTAATTGGTCATAGGAGTCGTCGTTCATTCGCCCACAATTCCTAAATTTACGATTTTTGTTCAGATACAGTGCTTCAACTCCCCTTTGCACATGCAAACTAGGCATGATGCCATTTCTCATTAATATGGTCTTGGATTATTGAAAGTCACCGAATGAACGACGACTACGACGACTGCATCATGCGTCCACATTCATAATATTCATTTTATGGTCAACCTGGAAAAAAAAAAAAAATGGCACAAAGAACACACCAAAATAATTAATACACATGGAAAAAACTTACTTCTTCTTCGAATCACCCTATTAATTCTGTAAAGTTGGTGGGGTTCCCTTTTTTTTAAATCCGACCACCTTTTGCGCAGGTGCTCTCTGCTCCTGGTTTTCCCAAACTTCCGCTGGAGCCTACGGATGACCTTCTCCATAATTTGGGCTTTTACTTTATTGGGATGCATGTAGGGGCCATGCTTGGCATCATAGTCCTCCCTCCTCAATATGGTGACCATCTCCACCATTTCCTGAAAACTCATATTGGAGGCTCTGCACCGGAATCTGCGGCGTGGTTGGGCCTGGCCTGCCTCCTGGCTTGAGCTAGAATACACCTCCATGTTGTCCATCTTTTCTCACTCACCAAACGACAGAGAAGGGGCGTGGAAAGGACGATACCGAACGTCAGGGGCGGGGTGTCGTGCGGAGCGTCACGCGTGCGTAGTGTAAAAGGGATGGGACGTGTTTGTAAACGGCGTGCATAGTCTGTGGAAGAAGGCGTAAATCACGATCTTTCCTAACGACGAGACGTAAGTTTTTTATTCCGACTTTATTATAGTGAATAGGGAATGAGTTTGTGGGCTAGTTAGGGGAAGTAAGCTAGTGGCTTTAATTACATTATGTTTTGGCTTCTGTTTCATGTGCAGAAAGAATGGATCCCTTCAAGGATGCGGAGTTCCTGACAGAATTCATCCAAAAATGGAAGGAACATCCTGTTCTGTGGCAAACCAAAAGCACAATAAATAAAAACAAAGATGCCAGGGAGAAAGCTAGACAGAGCATGCTTGTTTTTCTGAAAACAAGGGTCCCCAACGCCACAACAGCCACTGTGAAAACCAAAATCAATTCCATCAGGGGCACCTACAGGGCCCAACGGGTCCAAGTCCTGGCCTCAATGAGGTCTGGGGCTGCAGCTGACTCCATATACAAACCAACCCTGTGGTACTATAGTCAGCTGCAGTTCCTGGACGACCACATTGAGACCAGGACATCCATGTCTACCCTTCCCCCAAGAGGTAGCTCCCAGCTTCCCAGCAGCCAATCCTCCAGTGTTCCCTGCAGACAAGAGCAGGCAAGCTCGGAGGAAGAGGAAGAGTTCCTGGAGGACCCCAATTGTGAGCCATGGAGAATGGTATGTGTTTTTTGTATGAATTTAGTTAGTATATGACAAGTATAGTAATAATGGTAAATGTATGTTACTATTGTTCTAAATTCTATGTGAATCTCGTAAGTTTAGGGATAGGATCAATAGTCAGTAGTGGGAAAACATGATGGGGTCAAAATGGGCAAATTAATAATGTTTATGAAGGAGTGGGTGGCATTTTCAGATAGGCCAGTAGGGGGGAGTAACGCAATACACCTGCAAGGGGTCCCAGATGGAAGACACCCTTTTTGAGTACTATCTAGTTGACACTAAATTGAATACATTAATTTTTGGGGAAAAGGCCACTTATTTACTAAATTAGGCATGCAACAACCCACATAATTCCAGGGGGACCATGTCTGAAGGTGTTTAAGGGGCCACATAATTAAGGATGGCGACCCTGTGTGTAATATATATTGACATTCAATTTGCATCACTCATGATTGTAAAAATGTGTGTGATTAATGACAAACACAAATAACATATGTTCCTTTTTTTGATACACAGGCAGACCCAAGCCAGGAAGAGCCAGGGCCCACAGGGAGCCAGGAAGAGCCAGGGCCCACAGGGAGCCAGGAAGAGACAGGGCCCACAGGGAGCCAGGAGGAGCCAGGGCCAACTGCAAGGCAGGAGGTGGCAGAGCCCACTGGGAGCCAGGAGGTGGCAGGCCCCAGTGGGACCCAGGAGGCACGCCGGCGGGATACCATCTCCCGGATCCCTCCATTCCGCAATCCCAATAAACGGCTCAGGAGTATGCGACAAATGGAGGAGGAGACCCAGGGCCTGCTTCGCCAAGCTACTGCAGCCATCCGAGAGCCACCCAGTGAAGTTGAGGGGTTCGCAGCGCTCATTGCAGCCAAGATGTACAATCTGGAGCAGAGCCAGCGTGTGCGCTGCGAACTCCTCATCTTCCAAGCCATAACCATGGCATCCCTGGGGCAGCTCGATGACGACACCCACATTGTGCGGATTGCTCCTCCTGTCCTTGCTGCTCCTCCTGCTCCTGCTCCTGCTCCTGCTCCTGCACCTGCTCCTGCTCCTCCACCTCATGAGGCTGCTCTGGCTCCTGCCACCTCATCTCCTCCAGGAACCCAGCCCCCAAGGACTCGGGCTACAGGGAAGGCTGCAGGGAAGACTGCAGGGAAGGCTGCTGGGAAGAAAAAGGCGAAGAAATAATACGGTGCCCCTGATGGAATTTTAATGTGGACTCACAGGCTGTATTTGTGGCTTCGGGGACCCTTGTTTTCAGAAAAAATCAAGCATGCTCTAAAGTGCTGCCTACCTTGGCATCTTTGTTTTTATTATGTTGTGTTTTTGGGTTGCCACCTTTTTTGTTTGAAATTTTTAGGAAGACTAAAATAAATGTTAATTTTTCAGCCAAATTTCAACATGTTTCTTTATTGTAGATTTGAGAGATCAGTATTGAATGGGCAGACCCATTACAAAATAAATAATGCAAACATTAACAAGGTAAAAAAACATGCTTGTGGGTGAGTTAACTAAAAAATTAGGTTGTTGCAGACACTTCACACACTCCTAAATAAAAACAAAATAGAGATTACTAATCAAATTGGTGACAAAAATTAAAAAAAAAAAAATAAGGTGGACCAATATATATATTTAAAATGTTTAAGATGGAAGATACAACTAAATAACAGAACACAAACATAAACATTATCAAACAAGAAAGAAACTAATTAAAAGCTTGTCATAACTATGTAACAAGATCAGCCGCAACAAACGTCCATTTCTGGGTAGCAGTTAAAAGCAGGGGTTAAAGAAGCGCTTTATTTTCTTGTCTATAAGCTGAAAAACACCTTAACGAATGTGCTGATTCCATTCTGAACAGTCGTTTTACATGAATGAGCGCTGCCGTCTCCTAACTTGCTTCTGAGCATGCGCGGGCTTAAATCAACATTTTTACGTACACACGGTCAATGTTTAGAACACAGAAAACGACGTCGGCCAAAAACGACACATAAAATTGAAGCATGCTTCAATTTTTTTCTGTCGTTTTTTAGAAGACATAAAACGACGTTTTTGCCCACACACGGTCAATTAAATTGACGTTTTTGAAAATGACGTTTTTTTCCATCGCAGAAAGCGATGGTGTGTACGCGGCATTAGGCTTTAATGCAAAACTGGAACAAGCAGCCTAGCATGAAAACGTTGCCGCTCCATAGATGGTCCATGAGTGAAGGTTGTCACCCTAGACAGGGTGTATAACACTGCCAGAATCATCAGATGATTCCTATATTGCCAAAAACAAAAGTTCTTTCTGCAAACTTATCTTTTGAAGACAGCAGAATTCAAGGGTTGAAAGTGAAGAATTAACACTCTTCTTTGAAGCCTGTTTTTTTTAAAAAATGTTAAGAATAGCAGAGTTGCTTTAAAGACAGAAAATGAAATTACTTTACTTATAAACAGTGAGTGGCAGGAAATGGTAGGATGAGCCAGAGAATAACTTTTAGTTTTATAATCAGTACTTGTACAAATAGAGCTGAACTTCAGGAGGAAATAAAAAAAAAAAAAAGAGTTATAGATTCATTAATAGGGATTAGCTAAGGTTTGAGCCAAACTCCATTCAGACTGAACCCACAAGAATTTGGCATATGATAACAAGCTATCAGCCTGCTATTTTCTAACATAAAATAAGAAAAAGGTAGCTGACACACAGAAAGTGCATTGTTTGCCTTTAGCAAATCAACCCCCTGAGTTCACATTGAGAGAATGAGCAGTAAAGCACAAGCTAAGGTCTAGCACTGCAAATCAGAGAGGCATGCCTGTGTATTTAGTGAGTAAATATGGGTTTCCTATCTAGCATGTGCAGTTGCAAAGTATACACATATGAAAAATACTTTAAATCATTAACACTAATAGGATTAGTTATAGAAAGTAGATTGGTTTGTTTTACATTTATACAGTGGGGATCGAAAGTTTGGGAACCCCAGGTAAAAATTTGTATTAATGTGCATAACAAAGCCATATCAAATTACAGATTAGACATTCTTATAATATGTCAAAAAAAGTTAGATTTTATTTCCATCATTTACACTTTCAAAATTACAGAAAATAAAACAATGGCGTCTGCAAAAGTTTAGGCACCCTGCAGAATTTATAGCATGCACTGCCCCCTTTGCAAAGCTGAGACCTGCCAGTGTCATGGATTGTTCTCAATCATCGTCTATCAAAGGTTTTAAATGCCCAGACTCATCTGACCTTGCCCCAACAATCAGCACCATGGGTTCTTCTAAGCAGTTGTCTAGAAAACTGAAACTGAAAATAGTTGACGCTCATAAAGCTGGAGAAGGCTATACGAAGATAGCAAAGCGTTTTCAGATGTCAATATTCTCTGTTCGGAATGTAATTAAGAAATGTCAGTCATCAGGAACAGTGGAAGTTAAAGCAAGATCTGGAAGACCAAGAAAAATATCAGACAGAACAGCTCGCAGGATTGTGAGAAAAGCAATTCAAAACCCACGTTTGACTGCACGATCCCTCCAGAAACATCTGGCAGACACTGGAGTTGTGGTACACAATTCCACTATAAAGAGATAATTGTACAAATATGGTCTTCATGGAAGAGTCATCAGAAGAAAACCTCTTCTACGTCCTCACCACAAAAATCAGCGTTTGAACTTTGCAAATGAACATATAGAGTTCTATATGGTATATGGATGGTCACAGCTGATGTGACATCCCTCTATACCATAATCCCACACCACTTGGGACTTGAGGCCGTATTACTGTACCTGACAAGACAATCTGGTCTTGTACAGGTGCAGATAGAGTTCATCATGACTCTATTAAAATATGCGGCTACTCATAACTATTTCCTGTTTGATAACATCTTTTACAGACAGGATAGGGGTGTGGCCATGGGGGCTAAATATGCCCCCAGCTTGGCCAATCTGTTCATGGCCAAGTGGGAGGAGGACGTCATCGATTGCCAACGTCGACCGGAGATAATACTCTGGTCGAGGTATATCGATGACGTCCTCCTCCTTTGGGATGGCAGTGAATCTGATCTTCTTGAGTTCATGACCCACTTGAATCAAAACACCAGGGGCATTAAATTCAATTATGAATCTAGCCAACAGTCTATCCATTTTTTGGATCTTCAGATCACCATCGACAATGGTAGATTTGTGACATCTACCTTCTTTAAACCAACTGACCGCAACTCATACATACCTTTGGACAGTTGCCATTTGCCAGCATGGCTTAAATCTGTCCCTTTGGGTCAGTTTATGCGCCTCAAACGTAACTGTTCTAGCACTTTAACGTTTGAAAAGCAGTCCTTAGTCCTCTCTAAGAGGTTTGAGGAGAAGGGGTATGACAAGTCCACTCTCTCACAGGCAATGGAGAGAGCCAGAAACACCGAGAGGCCTACATTATTGGCAGATAAGGTTAAAGGGCCTCCAACTGAGGGTTTTTCTCTGCCCTTTATCACCACATTTTCCGCTCAACACTTCAGCGTTAAGAAACTTATCCAGAAGCATTGGCACATTCTGACAACTGACCAGATTTTAGCGCCATTGCTTCCGGCTAGACCCAATGTGGTGTTTAGGGGTGCGTCTACTATTGGGAGCCGCATTGCTCCCAGTGTACATGATCCCCCTAGGGCTACCAGGACATTTCTTGAGAACCTCACGGGGTATTTTAGGTGTAAACGATGCCAAGTTTGCTCTCTAAATAGTTGCCAAAATAGAAAGATTTGCTCCTTTCAATCCACAGCTACTAATAAAACTTTTGAGGTCGAACCGTTTATAACCTGTTCAACTAAGGGGGTGATATACCTCATCCAGTGTCCTTGCGGCTTGCAGTACATTGGCCGCACTAAGAGAGCCTTGTCAGTTAGGCTAAATGAGCATATTGCTAAAATCAGGGCCGGATTTGATAAACACTCTGTTTCCAGACACTTTGATTTAAAACATAATAGAGATCCCTCCAACACGCTGTTTGTCGGGATTGACAAATACCGCCCGCACTGGAGGGGTAGCAATCTCGTTCGTGAAATATCTAAGCAAGAAATGGCATGGATCCATAGAGTCAAAACCTACACGCCATTTGGGCTGAATATCGACACAGATATTAACGCCTTCATAAACAACTCTTAGATGTATTCACTCAGTTCATATTATGTCACCATTTGTCTCTTTTTAATTTGATATTATTATTATATCATGTATTATATAAGTGTATATGGTCCGTCTGAACAGTGTTCCAATCATGTCCTTAATAAGGTTATTATGGTCTGTACCCTGGATTTGTTTGCTTTTTCCATTATGTGGTTTTGTACACCTGTATGTGTTCATCACTGGGGCCCTATTGAGTGAAAGTATAATATGCCAGTCACCAATACGTGGGGATTAAGATTCGTTTCCCAGCTTCCCCCTTTTTAAGGCTTTTTAGGTCTTTTTTTAGGTTTTGATGTATTTAGGGGGCATTGTCAATTTTTATATTTTACAATGTGTAGTTATGCCGACTTTGTCGTTTTATTATATTCTATTTTATTTTAAAAAAATTTAATAAATACATGCCGGCTACAGCAGATGAAAACAGTTACTAGGCTATGCTGTAACCATTGGTTTCCTTGCTGTTTCCGGTTTCTGGAGTGTTTGTCTGGCCTTTGTCAACGGAGCTGCTCGGTTGGTTGGGACATGACCAGCTGACTAGCTCCCTTGGTTTTTACCAAAACGAGGCTTGGCTGATATTCCCTATACAGATCGTCTGTTTTTAATTGGCATTCGGGACGCGGGGCTCCTCCGCCCAGTCGCGTCATCACGCCGCTGACGTGTCACGTGGTCGTGCGTGACCACGTGACGCGGAAGTGATCCCCGTGTCCTAGTACAGCATTTTTATTTACGTTTCCCAGCAGCTGTTTGTTGTCACGCTGCGGGATCCTTCTTTTTTATGTATACGCCGCAATGGATGTAATATAGGAGCTCACTAACGCCACTATAAGCGTTTGCTGATACACGTCCCGCCGGCGCATGCGCACTAGCACTGGTTAGTCCCAGAATGAGGCTTGGACTGTCCAGTCATGCGCAGGCGTGGCAGGTGACGTCGGCTCCTCCCACACTGGCGTTTTTTAGCTTATTTAAGGGGGGTGATTCGGTGTGCTGCCCGTGCCCCAGAGGAAGCGATTTGTCGCGAAACCAGGTCGGGCGGAACGTGCTTTCACATCGGCATCACCCCCCGTTGTCTGCATATTTTCCACACCATTTGATGGGCTGTTTGGTCTGCTTCCGGCCGGAGCTTTACTTGATAAGCCTGTCAAACACTGCTAAATTGTAAGTGTGTTTTTGTTACTAACTTTTAAATAAAGTAATTCTTTACGGATTTACACTATTGTGGCCTCCTATGTTTTCTATGTGGTATGGTCACCGTATCCCCTAACACTGGAGTGCAACCGAGATCGTTGGCCTGATTGTCCTTCAAGCTTTGACTCTGCAGAGTTTAATATCTTCATGCTACCTGGGGTCTTCTTTTAATTAAGAGACCACCGGGAATCTGGTAAGCAGATTCAATACTCGTTTGGTGGAGGTCTCTTCTTTTTGGATTGTCACTTACCAATATGGACTTTTCTTTTCATAATCACTGGTGAAAGGACTTTTTTGTTTCCACTAAGGATTTTTTTGAATATTTGCTGTTCATTTATATTTCACATACCATTCACGGATGATTTATTTCATTAATTTTTGGACATTTGTTTACACTTTATTATGTGTAGCGCATCTTGTTTTTTTTTCCATATGTTTCCACTGTTTGTATATATTCAGTAAGGTGCAGCTTCACTTTATCACATTTGATTGTCTCTCAGTAGTAGTCACTTTTATCACTCAACACATTAGCGCGGTTGCTTCCCCATTTTTTTCTATATAGAGTTCTGTAAAATATAACTTTTTGGCCGGAATGAGCAAAGGTAGGTTTGGAGAAGAAAGGGCACATAATTTAATGAAAAGAACCTCTGTCCAACTGTTAAGCATGGGGGTGGATCAATCATGCTTTGGGGTTGTATTGCAGCCAGTTGCACAGGGAACATTTCACGAGTAGAAGGAAAAATGGATTTAATCAAATTTCAGCAAATTTTGGATGGTAACTTGATGCCATCTGTGAAAAAGCTGAAGTTAAAGAGAGGATGGCTTCTACAAATGGATAATGATCCTAAACACACCTCAAAATCCACGGGGGATTACATCAAGAGGCGTAAACTGAAGGTTTTGCCATGGCCTTCACAATCTCCTGACCTCAACATAATTGAAAATCTATGGATAGACCTTAAAGGGGTGTTCCAGCTTTTTTTAAAGTTTATTAAATGTCAGCATCTACAAAAAGTGTAGCTACTGGCTTTTAATAAACAGACACTTACCTGCTCCACGGTTCCAGCGACGCGCCGGCCGGGGCTCCGCTCCTCGCCCCCCCGTCTTTATTCCTAGTGTGGGCACCTGGCAGTGACAGGTTTCGGCTTCACGGCCGGGCACCCACTGCGCATGCGCGAGCGGCACTGCGCATGCGCGAGCGGTGTGGCGCCGTCCGATTGGACAGGCGCTCGCCTACAGGGAGGGGCTGCAATAAGGCGATTAAGCTAATCGCCTTATCAGCCCCTCGGCGGAAGGAAGAAGTGGGACAGGAAGTCCCACTCCTTCTGACCCCCCCACTACCCCCCCAAAAAAATTACATGCCAAATGTGGCATGTAAGGGGGGAAGGAGTGGATTAAGAGGAACTTTAAAAGAGCAGTGCGTGACAGACAGCCCAGAAATCTCAAAGAACTGGAAGACTTTTATAAGGAAGAATGGGCAAAGATACCTCAAACAAGAATTGAAAGACTCTTGGCTGGCTACAAAAAGCGTTTACAAGCTGTGATACTTGCGAAAGGGGGCAGTACAAGAGATTAACTCTGCAGGGTGTCCAAACTTTTGCAGACGCCATTTTTTTGCAATGACTGTTGATGTCTCACTCTCTCTCAATGTGCAGTGCCAAGCATTTGGCCAGCAGCCAAATATGCACACAGTCCTTTCAGAAAAACCCCCGTAGCCCAAAAAAAACAGGGAACCGCCCTTTCTATTTGTTCCTGTGCCTTATAGGATTTGGGTTCTTCTGTTTCTAGCTCACCAAACCTGCTGAGTTTGTCAGAACTACACCTTACATAATTCTTGCCGTCCACATTCTGTATCCATCCCTATTTGCTAGAAGGCATGCTTGATACTGGCTGCATAGTTCCACAATAACAGTAGTCTCCTCCCTAAACTGTGCCTGTGTAAAGTCTCCTAATGAAATACAGACACATGCCTAGTACACATGACCGGGATTCCCGACGGGAAAAGGTCCTTCGGAAATCCAGAGGAGAAAACCAAAAACCTGCTCTCTACTTTTCCCCCCGTACAGATGATCGGTTTTGCCATCGGGAAAACTCAGATGAGAGCTTTTCCTCACCGATTTTATGCTCCATCTGAGTTTTTCCCCACTGGGAAACTGCCAAAAATGTCCGGTTTCTGCTACACACGGGCAGGTTTCAGTGCTAGTTTAAGAGAAAATTCATGCAAAACTGTAATTGTATTTTAGATTATTTTTTTAAAATAGGTATATATTTATTTTGTGGTATTCAGTAACCACTGAGGTTTACTATATAAAGGGGAAAAAATAATGCTTTCAAATATATACAGTATATATATTTTAATAATTTATTTTTATACATGTACAAAACAAAATTTGGTGTGGCTACCCTTTGGCTTCAAACCAGCATCAATTCCTATACTTTGTACACTTGAACAAAGTCAGGGATTTTGTAGGATAAGGCCCCTTTCACACGGGGCGGATCAGTAATGATCCACCTCCGTATGCTCAGCGGGGATCGCTCCGTTGATCCCTGCTGAGCCGGCGGATGACAGGGTGGTCCCCGCACACTGTGCAGGGACCGCCCTGTCTTTTCTCCACTCTCCCCTATGGGGGGATCGGATGAACACGGACCATATATCCGTGTTTATCTGATCTGATCCACAGACAGAAGGAAAAATAGTGTTTTCTTCCGTCTGCAGAATCAGATCATTACGGAGGCGGACGAGATCGGGTGTCAGCGGATGTTCATCCACTGACACCCGCAATATCATAGGAACCAATGTATGTCCCTTTTTCATCCGCAAACGGATGGATGAAAAAGCGGACATACGGTCCAAATGTGTGAAAGAGGCCTTAGGCCGAGTACTCACGGCAGGACATGTCCGATGAAAACGGTCTGCAGACCGTTTCCATCGGACATGTCTGGCCGGGGACTGCCCGGGGACTTCTGTTCGATGGCTATACACACCATCGAACAGAAGCCCGCGCGTAAACATTACGCGGGGCGTGTCCGCGGTGTCGCCGCGTCGATGACACGGTGTCGCCGCGACAATGACGCGGCGACGTGGGCGGGCCGCCTTAAAAATGCTTCCACGCATGCGTCGAAGTCATTCAACGCATGCGAGGGATGCGGGCGGCAGGACATGTACGGTAGGTCTGTACAGACGACCGTACATGTCCGGGCGGACAGGTTTCCAGCGGACTGTTTTAAAGCAAGTCCAGGAAACAGTTGTCCGCTGGAAACCTGTCCGCTCCGCCTGAAAATGGTCCGCTCGGGCCAACACACGGCCAAACATGTCTGCTGAAACTGGTCTGCGGACCAGTTTCAGCAGACATGTTTGGTCGTGAGTACGGGGCCTTAGAGTCAGGTGTATGATTAACCAATTATATCAAACAGGTGTTAATGATCATCAATTTTAAATGTAGGTTAAAACACAGTCATTAACTGAAACAGAAAAAGCTGTGTAGAAGGCTTAAAACTGAGGGAGGAACAACCAAACTCTGCTACTAAGGTGAAGTTTTGGAAGACAGTTTCATGTCACAGGTCATACACCATGCCAAGACTGAGCACAGCAACAAGACACAAGGTAATTATACTGCATTAGCAATGTCTCTCCCAGACAAAGACTTCAAAGCAGACTGGGGTTTCAAGATGTACTGTTTAAGCACTTAACGCTCTAGAGGCCGCAGACGAAGGAGAATCTTGTCTTCTAGTACTGCTGGACCTAAGCGCAGCGTTTGATACGGTAGACCATGAATTATTGCTGACACGGCTAGTCGAAGTAGCCAGAGTTGCGGAATGTGATTTATCGTGGTTCTCCTCCTTCTTGGAAAACCGATCACAAACAGTGAAACTTGGCCCTTTCACTTCTGAAAATCCCCCAGGGATCCCCTCTGTCGCCTGTTCATTTCAATATCTATCTCCGCCCTCTTTTTGAAATCATCAGCAACCAGAAGTTACTTTACCACTCCTATGCAGATGACACACAACTATATTTTCGCATCTGCAACAGAAAGGATCATTATCTCAGACTAGAGAAATGCCTTTCTTTGATAGAAAAGTGGATGACAAAGAGTTACCTTAAACTCAATGGCTCAAAAACAGAACTTCTCCTGTTTCAGGCCAATCGGAAGATTCATCCCGCAACAACATGGACGCCCCCGCCCATTCTGGGTCAATCCATCACCCCCAGCACCAAAGTCAAAAGTCTCAGAGTCATCTTTGACACCTACATGACAATGGATGCACAAATAGGGTCAGTAGTCAGCGGATCGCACCATCTGCTGCGCCTTCTACGCAGACTCACTCCCTTTATCCCAAAAAAAGACATAGCAGTCTTGGTGGGGACACTTATCAACTCCAGACTGGACTATGCAAATGCCCTCTATCTTGGACTCCCAAAATACCAAATCACTCGTCTGCAAGTCGTTCAAAATACGGCCACTCGACTTGTGACTGGGAAAAAAACATGGGAATCAATCTCACCTTCGTTGAGATCTCTTCATTGGTTGCCCGTAAAAGACAGAATCACTTTCTTTTTTTTTTTGTTTCAAATATTTTATTAAGATTTTATAACAGGTACAGGAATAATGACAGTACGTTCTATTGTAACGTATACAGAAGGCGATGATACAGGCAGCTATAAACACAATAACACATTAACATCTCGTCCCTCGGTGAAAAGAGCAAAGGGCACTGGTCTCCGTCCAGACCGTGGGTTTCCCTATCTCCACCCGTGAGGGCTGTTGAACTGAAAAAGGGGTAGAGGTTGAGGGTGGCCCAGACCAGCCTCCAGTGTCCCCGTACCGCCGCGAACTAAGGGGGTACCACCCCTCAACTACCCACCCCAGAAGGGAGCATACTGTGGGCAGGAGGGGACAACACAATACAAAGCGGTAGGGGTCCAGCTGGGGCTGGACGGTGTCTGGAAGTGAATGCAGCCCCGCTAGCCTGTAGAGGGTCTGTGGTGTAACTAGGCGGGGCAAGGGACGGGGTGTTGGTCATATGACCAGATCGAGCCAGATTTTCGGGGGATCAAGGTGTAGGGGAAGCGTCCTTCAGTTTGAGCAAGTATCATGGGATAAAACCAGCCTTATAAACTATTTGGGAAGGGGGTTGTCCTGCCGGAAAAGAGGGAGGGGGGGGGAAAGAGGTAAGGTGGGGGGTGGAGTGATGGCTGTAATTGTGTGGATCAGGGACCAACGCCTTCCGCCGTCGGCGATACAGGAGCGGAGATCGGGTTCTCGGGGGATAGGGTTTCCCTGTATTGCGTCCAGCAGGCCCATGTGTTCCTAAATTTGTCGTGCATGTCCCTGGATTGGTGGATAATTTTTTCCATCTCCTCGATTTTGTTTACCCTGGAGTGCCATTCTGCGATAGTGGGGGGGATCGCTACCCTCCAGTGGACAGGGACGCATTGCGTGGCTGCGTTTATAAGGTGCAGTGTCAGGGATTTACGATACGCTGAGTGTGGTAAGGACGTGTGGTGGAGTAGATACTGTGCTGGAGTGAAGTCGGGTGTGTACGAAGTGATGCGGGAGATGAGGGAATGTACCTCCGTCCAGAATGGCTGGACTGCCGGGCAGTCCCACCAGACATGGAGAAAGGTCCCTGTATCTGCGCCACACCTCCAACAAGTGGATGGAACAGCAGGGTATATTTTGTGTATTTTGTCTGGAGTCCTATACCAGCGGGAATAGAGTTTGAACCGGTTTTCCTGGGCGGACACGTTAATAGAGCCCTTGTGGGCGTGTAGCCAGACCGATTCCCAGTCGTCGTCCGTCAAAGTGACGGAGAGATCTGCGTCCCATAACTGATGGATATCTGCATTAGGTTTAGCCTTCGCGATGAGTAGGGCATAGAGGGCCGCAATCGTGTGCTTTTGTGGTTCTGTTTGACTACAGAGATGTTCGAAGGGTGTGCGGTCCCTATGCCACGACGCAGTCGACGGGGCGTTGTGAAAGAAATGTCGAATTTGGAAGAATTTGAACCTCGGTATGTTGAGGCGAGGGAACTTGGAGATCATGTCTGAGTGTGACAGTAGGTCGCCACCCTCGAAGAACTGATGTGCTCGTACCGTCGTATCATCGTGGTTCCCCGAGTCCCCAAGGACGTTTATGCCCGCCGGGAAGTCAGGGTTGCGGTCCAGGGGTGTCATGGGTCCCGGGGAGGGTATTGTGCCAAGAGATTTACATACCCCTTTGAAGACGGCTATGGTCGGGCCAATTAGTGGATGGGTCGAGCAGAGGTTAGAGTGAGATCGGGGGTTTATCCACGGAAGGTGTGCGACCGGTACTCCAGAGAAAGCCCCTTCTACTTCCACCCAGGCTTTGCTTTGTGCATGGACGTGCCAATCAATGATTCTAGTAAGGTGACAGGCCTTGTGGTACAGGGACAAATCCGGGAGGCCAATACCACCCCTCCGTTTCGGTAGGATAAGCCTATTCCAACCCAACCTGGCGGGGCGACTGGCCCAGAGGAAGGACCTACAGACCGCCTTTAGGGAGCTGAAAAAGGCAGGGGGGATCTTGATCGGTATCGCTTGCATCAGGTATAAAAGTCTAGGTAGCACATTCATCTTTAGCACTGCTGCCCTGCCGAACCATGAGAAGTTACCCCGGTTCCAGCCTAGCAGGTCTCCCTTGATTGTCTGGAGCGCAGGGAGAAAATTTGTGGCGTACAGGTCGGGGAGATGGGCGGGGAGTTTGATACCCAGGTAAGTGATGGCGTGGGGTTCCCATCTAAAAGGGAAATTCTGCTTGCAGAGGGCAACCGTGGATTGGGGCAGGAAGACATTTAGGGCCGTTGATTTTGAAAAATTTATTTGGAGGTTGGAAAGTGTTTTGAATAGCTGGAAGTCCTGGAGAAGGTTAGGTAGGGTGACCAGTGGGTTCGTCAGAAACAATAAAACGTCGTCCGCGTATGCGGCAATTTTGTGGTGCTGGTGTTTAACTTGTACACCCCTAACGTCTACGTTATCGCGCAGCCTGCGGAGGAAGGGTTCCAAGGTCAGGACGAAGAGTATGGGTGAGAGGGGGCAGCCCTGCCTGGTGCCATTGTGCACAGAGAAGGCGTCCGACAGGTGGCCATTGACTCTAATCCTGGCCGTGGGGGTGGAATAGAGCGCTCCGATCATTTGCAGGAAACGAGCGGGAAGGCCCGCCTTGAGTAGGGCTGCAAACATGTAGTCCCACGCCACCCTGTCGAACGCCTTCTCCGCGTCCAGGGATAAGAAGAAGCCCTCCACTTTGTTCGATGTCATCCAGTGGTGGATGTTGATAGCTTTGGTGGTGTTGTCCCTGGCCTCTCTGCCAGGGACAAAGCCCACCTGGTCTGTCGAGATAAGGTTTGGTAAGAAGGGGAGTATTCTATTGGCTAAAATTTTTGCGTAAAGCTTGACGTCCACATTTAGTAGGGAGATAGGGCGGTAATTGGGTACTAGCGTCACATCTCTATCGGGTTTCGGGACAAGGGTGATATGGGCTTCCAACATATCTCTCCCTGAGTGCGGGGGAAGGGGCAGAGTGTTGAAGGCCTGGACGAACCTCGGGATAAGGAGCGAAGAGAAGGATTTGTAATATCCGGAGGTGAGGCCGTCGGGGCCCGGGCTCTTACCCGGTTTCAGTTGTTTCAAGGCCAATATGGCTTCTTCGGACGTTATTGGCGAATCGAGGGATGACAGGTCCTGTGTAGGGACGGGGGGGGCACCATAGGTGGCGAGGAAATCGTCAATATGCTTTGGGCGTGTCGTGGGGGTCGTGGATGCGGGTGGCTCCTGCAGGTTATATAGAGTGGATAGATACGCCGTGAACTGCTTGGCGATGAGGTCTGTTCTGGAAATGGAGCTTCCCGTGGGGGAGGTAATGGCGTGTATCACGTGTGCTGACCTCTTCTTCCGGAGCGCATTAGCAAGCATTTTCCCCGACTTATTCCCGAATTCGTAGAACATTTTGTGTGTAAGGGCGAATGAACGTTTCAAGCGTGCGTGAAGCTCACTCAGCAACTCCTTCCTCGCCGCCACAAGGGCTTCAAATGTGTCTACGGCGAGGGTGCGCTTGTGGGTTGATTCGAGGGATCTAATCCGCTCCGATAGTTCGTCGACACGGGCCTTCCTGAGTCTGTGTCGCTTCGCCATCAGGGAGATAATCTCTCCTCGAATGACACACTTGTGGGCGGCCCAGATCGTCGCCGGGGCTATATCAGAAGTGTCGTTTTCGGTGAAGAAGTGTGTCAATCTTGTCGACAAAGAGTTTGCGTCAGCCGGGTCTAGGAGTATGGAGTCCTCCATCCTCCAGATCCGGGATCTGTGGCGGTGTCCAGGCCAAGTCAGCGTGAAAGTGATCGGGTGGTGGTCAGAGATCACCATAGGTTCGATTGTGGCCTCTGAGAGGAGGTGGAGATCATTTTGAGTAATAAAAAGGAGGTCTATGCGCGAGTACTTGTTGTGTAGGGGTGAAAAGAAGGTGAAGTCTTTGTCGTTTGGGTGTAGGGTACGCCAGGTGTCATGTAGGGTAAGGAGGTTCAGCTGGGATTTTATAGCACGGAGGGCTCGATAGGTCATGCAAGTGGAGGCGTTGGACGTGTCCAGAAGTGGGACCAGGGGGACGTTGAAGTCCCCACCTAGTATCAGCATGCCAGCCTGAAAAACCATCAGGTCTTGAATTGTGTCGCGGAAAAATTGCACCTGGCGGAGGTTAGGTGCATATACATTAGCGACGGTAATAGGTGTGTTATGTATCTTCCCTTTAATAAAAAGGTATCTTCCCTGGGTATCGCGTTTCACGTCTTCCAGCTGGAACGGGCAGTGTTTAGAGAGCAGGATCGAGACCCCTCTTGATTTGGCATCGTCGTTAGTGGAGTGAAAAACCGTCGGAAAGTCGCGGTTACGAAGCGTCGGAATGTTGTCAGATCGGAAGTGGGTCTCCTGTATGAGCACGATGTGGGGTTTGTCCCTCTTCAGGGAGTATAGTAGGCGGGTGCGTTTCTCGGGGGTGTTAAGCCCGCGGGCATTTATTGAGTAGAATTTCAATTTCAGGGGGGGTTGTGTGTTTTGCGCATCTGTAGGGGTCTGGTCCGTGTAAGCCATCGTTGATGTGGAGGGGGGTGGAGAGGGGGGGGAGCGGTCAGGGGGCAACGGTCAGGCAATGGAAATCACTCCAGAGGGGTCTAAAGCGACTTACACGGGGGGGGGGTTGGGAACGTGTCCCAGAGGTAGGGGGGTTAACCGATTAGGGAAGCGGGGAATAATCCCCACACCTAAACAGGAAGGGACAAATCGGAGAAGTACGGTGCACCCAGTGCGTGTGCACCCTAATGCAGGGAACACAAGCCGCTACGTGCAGCCGTGTGGGGGTTGGTCAGGGCCCTTTCAGAGACGGACTACTCAATAGTAGAAGGTATCGAGACACAATTGAAATTAAGATTAAAATGAAAATCAACAATGAACAATAAACCTAAAACTTTTACGGGATAACTACTGATCGTGTCATGTCACCCCGGAACAAGGCTGTGGTAATGTACCTAGAGTTGGGGGGGAGTTCAGCTCAGGGGATAGCCTCAAGGGAATCCCGTGGTCCATGTCGTCTGGCGCCGGCTCGTGGCCCGCGGAGGCCCAAAGAGCCGGGGGGGGAACCAGGGAGCGCCAGGCGTATGTGATCTGATCTGTATGTCTCCCTATTGAAACCTCACCTCCCCACCCAGCACCGCTGGGGGTGCCCATCCCCGCCCACCCACACCGGGGGGGGCGTGGGGATGAGATCCCTGCGGGGCGGGCGAGGGGGCCAACACTTTGTGGTGTGGTGGGGGCGAGCCGTAGGAACTTCTTCCAGCACATCTTTCCCACATACCGCTTGGGTAAACGTCCCATTAGCCAGAAGCAGGAAGGGTATGCGGGGTCATCCTAGTCGCAGCCCTAGCTTGTCTGTGTCAGCATTCACATACAGTATACCGGGGAGAAATGGTCTGACCCTAGGTAAAATGGTATTAGGAAGTGGACTGGCCCATGTGTGGTTCGTCAGTCAGGAGGGCCTTCACCCTGTCCATCAGACCCACAAGGCTGTCCCCTCGCCCCTCTCAGCGGGGGTCAGACGTATGCGGTGGTGGAGCAGGAGCACCGACCTCTCCGGCTAAAAGTCCTGGTCAGTCACCGCGGTCAACGGTGAAAGGGATCAGCTGTATGCGTGGCAGGCTACTCTGCCGCTTGCGTCTGTGCACGAGGCAGTGGTGTATACCGGGCGCAGTCCGCCCCTGTGACCCGGGCAGAGATGGGCCTGCAAGGGGTTAGGTGCCCTGTATGCCGGTAGTCAGCTGGCTGTGGAAGGGACAGGGGCCAACCATACCTTTGGAGCCCAGGGCACGATGAGGATCGGTAGGTGTCCATAACGCTGCAGCCGTACGTACCGCCCTTGATGGTCCGCTTGTAGCTGTGCAGACGCTGGATGCTTGGCGGCCAAGGTGCGTTAGGAGGGCCGCGGCCTGGTGCTCGTTGAGTCTTCCGGATGCGGGTTGCCCTGTGAGTTCTCCGCGATGCTGGTATCGTTGCGTCTTCCGTGGCGGTGTGTGCTCGATTGGCTGGGGAGAGAGAGGTATGGGGTTAGCCGCTCCCTTTCCGGGTCCGGGATACCGTCCACTTCCTGCCGCGGTGCGTACTGGGAGATGAAGTCCTCTAATGGAGGCCCGGGCGTCGACTCCCACTTCCGGTCCGCTGACTGTCGTTCGCCGCAATGCTCCGTGGGATGTGTAGTCTGGGAGGCAGAGTCCAAGACCGTGCTGGAGGATGTGTTGAGCAAGTCAGACAGCCATACGCGGCTGGTTATCTTTAGGGAGGGCGCTGGAACTCCCCAGTCTCCTCGCGTTAGCTGAGTGTGGGCACGGAGTATAGTCCACCGACTGGGTTGTTTGGGGCAATCAGGCAATTTGTAGGAAGACTTTCCGAACTCGGAACCCTGAGCACAGTCAAAGTAGAAATAAACTTGTAATACCAAAAAAAAAAAAAAAAAAAAAAACCTTTTCAACCGGCAACATAATACTGGAGAGAGCCGCCTGTATGTTTAACTTCGCCAGATTTGAGAGAGCAGGGTGGCCGCTCTTGTGGTCCCTCAGTGGTCTCTCCGGGTTCTCCGGGCGCTACGAGGTGGGGACGGATCCCGGTCACGTCTGGGGTCAGCTATGCCAGGGTGGTTCCTCGAACCCGACGGCGATCTCTGGCGGCGGGTCCTGGTGGCCTGGGTCTCCATTGGCTCTTCTCGAGGTTTAGCTCGCCTGCTTACTGAGTGGCGGTAGGCAGCGTACCAGTCCGGTACTGCAACAAGGGGGATCTCCAGTATCTCGCAGAAGCGGTGGAGGTCTTCTGGCACCCTCAAAGTGGCGTTCCTGCCCTGGTGCGATGCTGACAGGCAGAAGGGGAACTTCCACTTGTACTTTATTTCCCTTGCTCGCAGGACATCCAGCAGAGGTCTAAGGTCCCTGCGGTGTTTCAGGGTGATCCCCGACAAGTCCTGGTATATTTGGATCGGGCGGTCGCCGTGAGAAAGCCGCTTGCCCCTTGCCATCCTAAGGATGTCCTCCTTGAGTCTGTAGTCTGTGATGCAGCAGATGACGTCCCGCGGGGGATCCGTTTCCCGTCCCTTCGGGCGCAGCGCCCGGTGGATCCTATCCATCACGATTGCCGTGCGTTGGGGCCTTTCAAGGACAGAATTGAAGATCTCTTCTACGGCCTGGGGGATCAGCTCACCCTCGACGGATTCCGGCAGGCCGCGCACCCTCAGGTTGTGGCGGCGGCCCCGGTTGTCCAGGTCCTCGAGGTGGCGATCCATATCCCGGAGCTGGAGGGTATGGTCGTCGATCTTCCTCGTGGTACGGTGTAGGGTCATGTCGTGGTCATCCAGTACCCTTTCCGTTCGGGAGACCCTGTCGTTGAGGGAGTGGATGTCCACCCGGAGTTCCGCAATGGCGGCGGCCAGGGTGTCTTTGATGTCCGCCGCGACGGATCTCAGGTCGTCAATGGTGAGTTGGGGCCTCGGAGCAGTAGGGGTATCATCGCGGTGGTCTCCTTGCGGTGTGGAGAGAACAATCTCCGAGCGGTCGGAGGTCCGCGGTTGCGACAGGCCCGATGTTGCGCCGTGGCGGGAAGGCGCCATGTTGCCTCTTTGGGATCTGAACATATCAGGGATGTTCTGGCTCACCGCGCCGGTGTCTCGTCTTGGCGAACGCGACCGGGATGCGGATGAGGTCCTGGACGCTGTGCCCATGGTTTTCAGCGGGGAAGATGGGCTGGGAACTCCGTTATCTGCAGGTGTTCGTTCCGGGGTGGCAGGAGCTAAGTTAGCAAGCGTCCATTTCCAGTCAGGTCCGGCCACGCCCCCCGACAGAATCACTTTCAAAGCACTCTGTCTAACGCATAAGTGTATTCAAGGAAATGCCCCCCAATATCTATGCGAAAACTAAAAGCTCACAACACCAATCGCGTTCTGCGATCCACCAACCAAAATCTACTCCAGATACCCAAAGCCAAATACAAGTCCAAAGGAGAACGAAGATTTGCGGTCCAAGGACCCAGACTATGGAACGCTCTACCAACCACCATCCGACTGGAGGAAAACCACCTGGCCTTCAGGAGAAAGATCAAGACCCATCTCTTCTGAGAGCCCAGGGAATGGATACCAAACGCCCAGAGGCGATTCAGTTCGCATGTGTTGCGCTATATAAGTTTCTCACTCACTCGCACAAAGAAATGGGCAACATTAACTTAGTGGTCAGCCAAGAAAACAATGCAGCAGATGAACGACACATCATGCTGACTTCCCTTTGACATCAGAATATGTCCAGCAGTGACACCAGCACAGAACTTATGGAAACCAGTGGGACCAAGGTACAAATCTACTGTTCAGAGAATTGTGGCCAAAAGTGGCCATCATGGAAAAATTGTGGCCAAAAAGTCATACCATTGATGTGGAAACAAGGCTAAGCGACTCAACTATGCACAAAAATATAGAAACTGGAGTGAAGAAAAATGGCAGCAGGTGCTCTGTATTTAAGAGTCAAAATTTGAAATTTTTGGCTGCAGCAGGAGGCAATTTGTTCACTGATGGGCTGGAGAGCAGAACAATAATAAGTGTCTGCAGGCAACAGTGAAGTATGGTGGCAGTACCTTACAAGTTTGGGTCTCAATTTCTGAAAATGGCATTGGAGATTTGGTGAGGATCCATGGTGTCCCCAATGTTGAGAAGTATAGCAGAATAAGCACCAAACACTTTAAAAGCCCCCCAAAATAATCCAACAGTAACTGGTGATCAGTGGCACTTAAAATCACACAAAACAATCCTACAATTTTTTTGGTTAATGGCACTTTAACGCCACCATCATTGGTGAACAGTGGCAACAACTCCCTCCCCCATTAAAAGACATCCTAGTCCTAGGTTGTTCAGTTGATTCATTAAATGGGCTGGAC
Source organism: Rana temporaria (assembly GCF_905171775.1). NCBI lineage: Eukaryota > Metazoa > Chordata > Amphibia > Anura > Ranidae > Rana > Rana temporaria. The sequence continues at coordinate 509,476,361 of NC_053489.1, forward strand.
ATAAGTAGGTTAAACAAATTTGTGATAAAAAATTTGTGAATTTGAAATATATTTGTATGCTGAAATCGCTATATTTTGGGCCTTTTTTGTTCTAAGGGTCAAGAAAGCACAACTGATTTGTCATCCACCTTGTTTTCAAGAGTACTGCATTTTCTTAAGACCTTGAGTTTCTCAAAATGGCTAATGCCGTGTACACATGATCCGATGGACATTTTTCATCGAAAAAAAACGATCGTGTGTGTGCCCCATCTGACTTTTTTCCATCTGTGTAAAAAAATAGAACATGTTTTAAATTTTTCTGATGAAAAAAAAAAACGGTAGGAAATTCTGATTGTCGGTGTGGAACTCCATCGGAGAAAAATCCACGTATACTCATAATCAAGTCGACGCATGCTCGGAAGCATCGAACTTCATTTTTCTCAGCTCGTCGTAGTGTTTTTTACGTCACCGCGTTTTGAACGGTCGGAATTTAGTCTGATAGTGTGTAGGCAAGACTGATGAATGTCAGCTTCATTGGAATTCCGACTGAAAAATTCCATCGGATTTTATTCCATCGGAAATCCAATCATGTGTACGCGGCATAACAGAGCTGTAAGTGCACAAAAAAAAGATCATCCCCCCAGTACCATCACTTGTGCTTCCTCATATTTTCTACTGCTTGTTACTTCTATCCAAAGTCTGTTAAAGAGACACCAGACTTTATGTAAAAAAAAAAAAAAGAAGCATTAACCACTTGCTTACTGGGCACATATAACCCCTTCCTGCCCAGGCCAAATTTAAGCTTCTGGCACTGCGTCGCTTTAACTTAAAATTGCGCGGTCGTGCGGCGTGGCTCCCAAACAAAATTGACATCCTTTTTTTCCCCACAAATAGAGCTTTCTTTTGGTGATATTTGATCACCTTTTTTTTGCGCTATAAACAAAAAAAGAGCGACAATTTTGAAAAAAGAAACACAATATTTTTAACTTTTTGTTATAATAAATATCCCAATTTTTCTTAAAAAAAACTATTTTTTTCTCAGTTTAGGCCGATATGTATAAAGTTATAGCGCCTACAAAATAGGGGACAGAATTATGATTTTTATTACACTTTTGACACATTTTTGGGACCATTCGCAAATATGCACTAATTACTGTATACATGTGACTGGCAGGGAAGGGGTTAACTCTAGGGGGCGAGGAAGGGGTTAACTGTGTTCCCTGCATAGTGTTTCTAACTGTGGGGGAAGGGGACTGACTGGGGGAGGTGACCAATCTGTGTCCCTATGTACAAGGGACACAGCATCGGTCTCCTCTCCCTGACAGGACGTGGATCTGTGTGTTTACACGCACAGATCCACGTCCTTGTCTGTGTAACTGTCGATCGCGGGTGCCTGGCGGACATTGCGGCCACCAGGCACGTGCATCGGCACTGCAGTGATGCAGGGGCCGTGTGCGCGCCACCGCCGGCGCTCGGGCGCCCCCCAGTGGCCGGAGGAGTGGAGGACGTCTATAGACATCCTCCCGGCAATTGAGAGCCACCTTGTGGCCGTCTTTTGCCTATAGCCACGATACCAAGTGGTTAATCTTGGCCTGAGTGTTCTATATTTGGGCTTCTTCACATAAGACTTGCTCACTGTGGTGCAAAACGTTGTTATTTTCATCCAAAATCTGCCAAAGAGACACCAGAATGTATCCAAAAAATCTCCAATCTTGTTCTGAGTGCACTAAATTGTGGCTTCATAATAAAGACTGAGGCCCCGTACACACGTCCGAGAAACTCGACGGGCAAAACACATTGTTTTGCTCGTCCAGTTCCTTGTGAAGCCGCCGAGGATCTCGCCGAGCCAACTTTTCCCATTGACTAACGAGGAAATAGAGAACATGTTCTCTTTTTGGCCTGACGAGATCCTCGTCGGCTTCCTCGGCAAAAAGTGTACACACGACCGGTTTTCTCGGCAGAATACGTCTGCCATCGAGTTTCTGGCTGAATTCTGCCGAGAAACTCGGTCGTGTGTACGGGGCCTTACTGTTTACAAAAAAAGAAACCTTTCAGGGAAAATCAATTTAAATGTATTTTTTTTTTCTTTACATAAGTCAGGTTTGCTGCAGCAGGTTCTATACATGGTACAGATGCCTCAATTTTCAGGCAGACTAAGGGGACCCCCATGCACTATATTTAAAATATTTTTTCATGTTTATTGTTTCACTTTAGGCATCATTAAAATCACTGCTCCTTTAAAAAATAATAATTTTAGAAAAAAAATGCATTTTTACATGTCTCCCAGGACAGTGCTCAGGCCCCCATACCCCTTTTATGTGCAATAACTTGCATATAAGATTTCAAAGTTGGCACTTTTGATTTTTCAAGTTTGGGTCCCATACTGTAGACTTTAATAGGGTTCAGAGTTTTAGTCTGAACTTTTGCAATGTTCGAGAGGTCTGGCACGAACCAAACCTGGGTTGTTTGGCCCAACTCTAATGGAGAACATTAGACAAAGTATAGCCAGTTTTAGAAGTTTTAAAGTGAATAAAGGGAATTTTTTGGTTTTGGATAGAGTGGAGAGGAATTAGAAATTGGGTGTTTATTGCTGTCCTTGCCCCTATTGGCAAGGTCCGACCGTTCTATTTGTTCTGTTTACTGTTATCACTGAAAGTAAAACAAAATCTAAAATTTTGGGTTGTCACCAGAAAAGAAATAGAGAGGAAAGTTCCCAATAGGAACCCTGGTTTTTATGACACTTTTGACAGCCAGGGATTCCCTCACTTTGGAGGGATTTCCTCTCACTTCTTGTTGTGGGTATGGGACAGGAAGTGAAGGGAAATATCCCTAATGGGACACAGGTGACAAAAATGAAATTTACAGGGGATAAACCCTGCCTAAGGCCTCGTACACACGACCGAGCATCTTGTTGTAAAATAAACGTTGTTTTCCTCAACGAGGTTCTTGTCAAGCTTGATGAGATTCTTGTCAAGCTTTCCTTGCATACACATTGTCGAGACAAAATCTTGTCGTTCTCAAACACGGTGACGTACAACGCGTACGACGGCACTATAAAGGGGAAGTTTGATTCCACTGGCACCACCCTTGGGGCTGCTTTTGCTAATCTCATGTTACTGCGTGTTAAAGTAGAGGTTCCATCAAAAAAACTATTTTGCTTTAAACTGTAGCTTACGACTAAAAAAGAAAAAAAAAATATTTTTTTTTACTCATCTGGAAATGCCTGTTGCTATGCGGTCCCACAAAATCTGCCTTTGAAACCACCTAGGATTCTGACATCATCTCCGTCTAATGCTCCTGGGAAATGTGTGTCATCATTTCCCAGGATGCAGTGCGCTGTCCAATTATCACTCCCCATCCAAGACTTCCAGGAAGTAAGGGACAGATTCACAAAGCACTTACGCCGACTTATCTCGAGATGCGCGGCGTAATTGAAAAATGCGCTGCGCGTATATTTGCGCCTGATCCTCAAAACGAGATATGCCTGAAATCCATTTTTTTCCGTCCTACCTAAAAGAATTACACTGGCGCTTCTTCGAGCGCAAAATACGCTAGACACACCACTGTTTTGATAGGCAAAGATGCAAATGAGGGAGATAAGGCGATCCACAAAATTAAGTGTGTGCGGCGTAGATTATGCCCTGTGCGCATCTGCTAGTTTCATGGTGTAAAATTACACTTTATAAAAGGTGCCCTAACTTTGCACCAGCCGTGTAAAGGTCAGCTAAAGCAGCACCATTAAGGAAGAGCTGAGCACACACACTTGCAGGACAACAATCTGTATGCCAACATGCCAGGGGCATCCATGCTCATAACTATACTAGTGACTTTAGTAACCGAGGGTACCCCCTCTTCTGAGGGAACAGCAGTCAGGAGACGCCTCGCAGAATGCATCTTTGCACAGTAAGCACACACATTAATCATGTCACAATGAGAATGCATGCATGCACACCCACTGTGGTCCCTAGCACAGACACATCACATGCACATCTAATTGGATTAGATCCAAGTACCCCCAATGGTACTTGGGAGCAGTAACGCCACGCCACGGCTCCAATTATGTCACTGTGCATTCATACACCATTCACATGGACCTGGGATCACTTCTCCCTGGTCCTGGGGATCCCTACTCCACCAAAACTGAGGGTGACAGCCTTATTTAATCAGGAATGCCACCCCCACATTCATACACCATTCACACACATAAAACAAATCATAAGGACAGTATAATAAAAAAAAATCAAAAGTACCCCCAAACTTAACGGCGGCGGCGTGAGCTACGCCTGGGTCGGCCACGGCCACGGCCAAGCAGGGGAGACTCCTGGGGGGGGGAAGCAGGGGAAGGAGGAGACTCATGGGGGGGTGAGCAGGGGAAGGAGGAGGCCACATCAGTGAGTCATTCCTTAATAGAGCCCAGGCTGTCCTCCATCTGGGTCAAAGTCCAGTTGATCTGACCCAGATGGCGGGTCTGAAGGGCATTGTCCCTCCGCAGACTGGCCGTCAGAACCCTGGCCACCCCCCTGGTCTTATGGGTAGCCTTCCTGCCTGCAGCTGAGTCTTGTGGCCTGGGAGGAGGGGAGAGAGAGACCCTTGTGGGGGAGGCCTGTTGGGGGAGGAGTGGGAGGGGCTACCCCTGATGGTGGCCTGACTGCTGCCAGCCTCAGGGGTAGCCTCAGGGGGAAACACATCCGAGGCCAAAAGGATTTCCCTGGCAATGTCCATATCTTCATCCTCATCCTCCCCCCTCAACCTCCTCATGAGGGGAAGTGTGGCCACTCCCCTCCCCTGGGGACTCCTGCCATTCTTGGGGCTCTTCTGCAGCCTGTTGTCCTGGGGGTGGTGCAGCCTGGCCTGATGGCCCAGCAATCTCCTGGCCTGATGGCCCAGCAATCTCCTGGCCATCTGTGGAGGACACAAAACATACACAGGTTGAAGGATCCACACACTTTGCACATATTCCCTTCCCCCACCCACACATGCTACTCACCAGATAGAAAAACCCAAAAATTACCTGTCCTCACAGGAGCATCAGATTCAAAGCCAGGCAGCCCCACCACCTGCTGGCTATGGAAGCACCAGGCCACTGCCCATTCCTCCTCAGTCAGCCTGACAGAGCAGGGTGGTCCTCCTCCAGTGCCCGTGGCATGGGCATTTATCTTGGCCATCTTCTCCCGGACCAGGCTCCTAAGATCGTTGATCTTCTTCTGAATCCCACTGGGGGTCCTCGTCTCCCCCCCCTCTGCATTGATCTGATCAGTAATTCGCTTAATGATCTCCTTCCTCCTGGCCGAGGTGGTGTCCCGGCTCTCAGGGCCATGCAAATAACGCCCAAAACGGGTGATGGCCCTAACAAGTATCTGCTTTTCTCTCACAGAAAAATTCAGCTTCCTGCGCTTCTGTGCCATAACACCCAACACTCAGCACCAAACAAAAAAAACAAACACAAATACTCACAGAACAAACACACACACAAATTAAACCACACAAGCAGACAGCTAATACAAATTCAAAAACAAACACCGAAAAAATAAACAGAAAAAACACTCAGAAAAAAAACACAGCTACTACAATCTACTACTCCTCCAAATCTTTTATCTAACACTACACTCACCAACACACACCAACAGACGACAGAGCAAAAGCAACTTGCTTTAGGAAGGGAAACATAGGGATGTACTTTTGCAAGGGAAGTGTGTTTGTCTGGGGCTATTTATACACAGGGCGATTCTCAAACTAAGTGCGCTTGGCCTTTTACCTATCTCACTGATTGCGCCGAGCCGAGTTCTGAGCATGCCCAGTGAGGTGCAGATTCATGCGCGCATGCGCAGTATGGCCGGCCCTTCATTTGCATGGGGTCACGGCTCATTACAATGGAGCACGCCCACTTCCTTCCCACTTGCAATAACCCCGCCTTACGCCTCGGGATTTAAGTTACGCTGGTGCTAATTTGGGCGCAAATGCGCTGTGGATACGGCACTTACGACACAAAATTAAGGCGTTGTAACTTAAATGACATACGTTTGGAGTAACTTAATTTGCGCCGCTCTACGTGAATCTGGCCCTAAATGCCTGTAGGCTTCACAATGCCCACAAGCAAAATGACAACTGTGTAGATATAGTTTTATTAACTATCTTTTTTGAATATCTATGCGGATCGGCGGCGGATTGTAAAATAGTAAGTGACCAGATTTATATTATAAAAACGCAGGATGAAAGAACATTTATTTAAAAAATGCTAATTGTGGTTGGAACTCCGCTTTAAGTAAAAGTTTGGTGAGAGACAATTTGCGCTTTTCAGTCTGTTACAGCGTGATGAATGTGCTATCTCCATTACGAACGCTACTTTTACTGAAGGTGCGCTCCCGTCTCATACCTTTTTCTGAGCATGCGCGGGTTTCTAAGCATACACACGAACGTGTTCCTCGTCGTAAACCAGCCCGACGAGAAACACGACAAAGAAATTGAGACTCCCGACGAGAAAAAAGAGAGCATGTTCTCTTTTTTTCTCGTCGAGATCCACAACAGTTTTCTCGACAAAAAATATACACATGACGGTTTTTCACGGCAAAAATGCTCTGCCAGCAATTTTCTTGATGGATTTTGCAGAGGAAAATGGTCGTGTGTACGAGGCCTTATGCCGCGTACACACGATCATTTTTCGGCATGAAAAAAACGTTGTTTTAAAAAAATGTAATTTTAAATGATCGTGTGGGCTTCACATCACTTCACGACAAAAAAAAAATTCAAACATGCTGCATTTTTTAACGTTGTTTTAAACAATGTCATTTTTCGGGTTGTAAAAAATGATCGTGTGTGGGCTAAAGCGATGTTAAAAACCTGCGCATGCTCAGAAGCAAGTTATGAGACAGGAGCGCTCGTTCTGGTAAAACTATCGTTCATAATGGAGTAAGCACATTCATCACGACAAAAAAGCGCAAATCGTCTTTTACTAACACGGAATCAGCTAAAGCAGCCCCTCAGGATTCTGAGCCGCTGCGCGCCCCCGGGGGCGCGCATCGCGGCGATTGTTGTTGCAGGGTGTCAGTCTGAACCCCGCAACACAGATCTCGGTAAAGAGTCTCTCACGGAGGCTCTTTACCACGTGATCAGCCGTGTCCAACCACGGCTGATCACAATGTAAACGGGAAGAGCCGTTAATGACTCACAGACGCGAGAAGAGGAGAGCCGATCGGCGGCTCTCCTGACAGGGGGGGTTCGCGCTGATTGTTTATTAGCGCAGCCCCCCCTCGGATCGCCACACTGGACCACCAGGGAAGCCCACCCTGGACCACCAGGGAAGGGCAAACAAAAAAAAAGACTGAAAAAAAAAGGCTGACAAAAAAAAAAAGCATTAAAAAATAAAAAATATGCCAATCAGTGCCCACAAATGGGCACTGACTGGCAACATGGGTAAATCAGTGCCGCCCCACAGTGTCCATCAGTGCCACCCCACAGTGTCCATCAGTGCCACCCCACAGTGTCCATCAGTGCCACCTAACAGTGCCCATCCATGCCCAGTGCCCACCTATCAGTGCCCATCTGTGCCACTCATAAGTGCCGCCCATGAGTGCCCATCTGTGCCGCCTATGAGTGCCCAGTGCCGCCCATGAGTGCCCATCAGTGCCGCCCATGAGTGCCCATCAGTGTTGCCCATGAGTGCCCATCAGTGCCGCCTATGTGTGCCCATCAGTGCCGCCTATGTGTGCCCATCAGTGCCGCCTATGTGTGCCCATCAGTGCCGCATACCAGCGCCGCCAATCAGTGCCACCTCACCTGTGCCCGTCAGTACTACCTCATCAATGTCCATCAGTGCCATCTCCTCGGTGCCGCCATATCAGTGCCCGTAATTGAAAGAGAAAACTTACTTATTTACAAAAAAATTAACAGAAAAAAATAAAAACTTATTTTTTTTCACAATTTTCAGTCTTTTTTTAGTTGTTGCGCAAAAAAAAATCGCAGAGGTGATCAAATACCACCAAAAGAAAGCTCTATTTGTGGGCAAAAAAGGACGCCAATTTTGTTTGGGTACAGTTTAGCATGACCGCGCAATTGCCATTCAAATTGCTACAGTGCTGAAAGCTGAAAATTGGCTTGGGCGGGAAGGTGCGTAAGTGCCTGGTATGGAAGTGGTTAAAAACAATGGTGTGTGGGCAACGTCGTTTTAATGATGAAGTTCGAAAAACTTCATTTTTTTCATGCTGAAAAATGATCGTGTGTACGCGGCATTACGCTATCCAAAATGACGCAAAAATGTTTTGTCTTTAATACTTCCACCGTCAATCCAGTCCACTTAACTAAGCCAGTTGTAGGCACCTTTTTTTCTTCTCTTGTTTTCTTGGACTTCTAGGACTGCATACTTTTGTTGAGTACTGCTGTAAGGCCTCGTACACACGATAGGATCGCCAGAGGACAACGGTCTGAAGGACCGTTTTCATCAGTCCAAACCGATCGTGTGTAGGCCCCATAGGTTATTTAACCTTCGGTCAAAAAAATGAGAACTTGCTTTAAAATTTAACCAATGGACGCCTAACCGATAGGTCAAAACCGATCCTTAGTATGCAAAAGCATCGGTTAAAAACCCGCGTATGCTCAGAATCAAGTCGACGAATGCTTGGAAGCATTGAACTTTGTTTTTTTTAGCACGTCGTTGTGTTTTACGTCACTGCGTTCTAACACGATTGTTTTTTTAACTGATGGTGTGTAGGCGCGACAGACCATCAGTCAGCTTCATCTGTTAACCGATGACAACGGTCCTTTGGACCGTTGTCATCGGATGGACTGATCGTGTGTACGAGGCTTAAGAGTATTTGCGCATAAGGCATCAGATTTCTATAAAACAGTCAATGAATTATATTTCTAATACTGTGTTTAACTCACGTGGTACACTTAACATACTTTCTCAAGCTATAAAGCAGCAATAAAAAATAAAGCTAAAGCTCTTAGCTACAGAATTAAATGTAACCATACGAAGGTAAAGGTAGACACCATAGTTTACTGCTGAGTTAAACAAAGCACACAATGCAGCTTTTCTAAAGAAAACTCCAATATATCTTTTTGTCCGCTACAGGTAGTCTTTTATGCTCTTATTCCAGTTATTACTAATGCATATGAAAAGATTGCAACGATGTACATTAATGGAAACACCTGTAGATAAGAGAGTAGGATTATATCACTGGCAAATATAGAAACAGCGTCAAAAGGGGATTTATCTGTCACAGATCCAGCACAGGTGGATTAAATCATTACACAAATCAGATTTAATATGCCAAACCAGGCAGTAACATAACACATAGTACTGATCCACTATTTAACCAGTATGCTCCTAATGTTTTAAACAGAAGGGTGGCAGAAGAATTGGAAATGCACATTTCATACAAAAAAGCATATTTGTTCATTTAAAGTTGATCAGCTGAATACATTTCCACACAATCCCACCAGGTACACAGTTTTGCATAAAATCAAGTCCCCAAATTTTGCTATTTTAAAACTGCACAGTGTAATTACTGAACGGTAATTAAGCATACGTTCTATGCACGAAAATGCAAGGGCAATAATTTTGAACCTTTGGTCGTTTTTTATAGGCTATTTTGCAATTCATAATGTAAAACATGTTGCATCAGGGGAGCCAAGGACTGCACTGTTTAACAAAAAGATATTCTTCCTGACCAAATGTTATGCTTTTTAGCTTTGTTCACTTTTACTTTTTACCCATTTTAAACAATTGTTTTATTATAATACAACAGTGCCCCCTGCAGTCCAAGAAGAGAAAGTCATGCCTGAAAAAAGAGGAAAAAAAGCTAAATTATAATGGGAAAAAAGAAGACTTAATGATCGTTTTAAAATCTTTTGTAAGTATGAAGAGTGTTTCAGTTGGTATGCTGCATTATATCAGCTGGAACACTATTTTGGCGTGAAAAGTGATTCAGCCATGTACTATATAATATTTACTGCACTGGTACATCACTGTGATACTGTATAATGAACATTGCTCTATTAAACTGGCTTTGTAGATGAGTTTAATAAAGTTCTAGTTAGGTACTCTGAAAATGCAGTAGGTGGAATGGTGTTTAAACATTTCTAATAAATGAATCCATTCTGCAAATGGAGTCTGTATAAGTGTATATGGTTTAACAGCTATTGCTCAATGCAATTTTACCACAGGGAGATTACTGATATAGAATACATTCTCACATGAAATGTGATGGAGGAAGTGCAATACGAGTTCAGGGCTAAAGAAAAGGTTTTACAATCACTGGAAAATATAATATGTGAGTAGGAAGAAAGTTTCAGTTTGAAAATAAGATTGAGTTCAATATTGAGAAAAGGCAAAAAATAAAAATTTAAATAGTCCAAAGAATTATTTCATATAAAAAGCTCATTTGTTTTGATGATTTAAACTTTATCAGCCAATGGGAATTAAAATAATCATATATGTGAATGAAAACAGCCAGAACAGGCAATAATCTCATGTCTCTAGGGGGGGGGGGGGGGTTTACTAAAACTGACGTGCGTAGTAACCAATCTCAGGTTCTAGGTTTTATTGTCAAATCTTTATTGAACAAGCTGAAGGTCCCAAAAATGTGTCAAAAGTGTACGAAGTGTCCGCCATAATGTCGCAGTACCGATAAAAATCACTGATCGCCGCCATTACTAGTAAAAAATAAATATTAATAAAAATGCCATAAAACTATCCCCTATTTTGTAAATGCTATAACTTTTGCGCAAACCAATCAATAAGCAATTTTTTTTTACGAAAAATATGTAGAAGAAAACTGAGGAAAGAAATCGTTTTTTTATATATTTTTGGGGGATATTTATTACAGGAAAAAGTAAAAAATATAAATGTTTTCAAAATTGTCGCTCTATTTTTATTTATAGCGCAAAAACTAAAAACCGCAGAGGTGATCAAATACCACCAAAAGAAAGCTCTATTTGTGGGAAAAAAAGGACGCCAATTTTGTTTGGGAGCCACGTCGCACGACCGCGTAATTGTCATTTAAAGCGACGCAGTGCCGAATCGCAAACAAGTGGCCTGGTCTTTGACCAGCAATATGGTCCGGGGCTGAAGTGGTTAAATGAGGAAGCTGAAGTTATAAGCTGATTGGCTACCATGCACAGCTGCACCAGATTTTCCACTCTTCAGTTTTAGTAAATCACCCCTAGAGTCCCGAAGCTTTAAAAAGAGACAAAAAAAAACAGTTCTGTATGCTAATGTTTTATTATAAGTTAAGGTGACACTAAACTCTGGTAAAAAAAAATCTATTCAAGTATATATTTTTAAACTCAACAATTTATTTTTTTATTTCTCCCTTTAATTGAATGGACTAGATGGACTTGTGTCTTTTTTCAACCAGACAAACTATGTAACTATGTAATGTACCTTCTATTGATTTCAACCTCCTCTAAATCACCAAACTCCTTGTTTTTGTTTTGGTGCTGTGATCCAACTTCCTGTTAGAGGGTGGCTACATTCATTCTACATGGTCCCGCTGTGTGTAGGAACACAGCCATCCTCTTTTGCTCGCTCTTGAGTTGGACTAGCTATTATGGACTATGGGATTTAAAGTATGTATAGAGCAGGGGACATGACTGCAACCAATATGCACTGCTCAATCCAAAACAAGGGAAAGTAAGGGGAAGAAGAGGTCCAGATGCTAACAGATAACATTACAAGGAAACAAAAACACAGTAATGCCCTGTACACCTAGTCGGTTTGACTGATGAAAACGAACAGATGGATTTTTTCATCAGATATCCGATGAAGCTGACTTTCATCAGTCTTGCCTACACACCATCGGTTAAAAATCCGATCGTGTCCAACGCGGTGACGTAAAACAAAACGACATGCAGAGAAAAATTAAGTTCAATGCTTTCGAGCATGCGTCGACTTGATTCTGAGCATGCGTTGATTTTTGACCGATGGATTTCCCCACAGATGATCGTTTTTTTCTATCGGTTTTTTAACCATACGAATAATTTAAAACAGGTGCTATTTTTTTTTCACCGATGGGAAAAAAACTAATAGGGCCCACGCACGATCGGTTCGTCCAATGAAAATTGTCCATCGGTCCGTTTTCATCAGACGAAACGATCGTGTGTACAGGGTATTAGAAAGAATTTTATAAAAATAGATTAGAGGAGCATTAATTCGTTGTGTATGGATTATTTTTGAGAGTAAAAATATTGTTTAATGTCATTTTAAGGCGCACTGTCATTGTCTTCTGTGTCACGCAAGTCTCACAATCTATTCATAAAAAAATGGACAGTTGGCAGAGCTGACCTTACAAGCTCTGAAGCACTGAAGGCCTTGACTGCAGTCAGTTCATGTCTATGAGTAGCCAATGACTGCTAGAAGGTGGGCAGTTTATACAGCTAGACATTTCTTTAGTCTTTTTTCTAAGGCTTAAAATAATAAATATCAATGCTAAATAGATCATAAATCAATCTCTTAGCTAAAAGAAGTAGGCCACTCAAGATGCTTATGAAATCGTTTGCCTTGCTTTACAAAAGTCATAATGATTAATGGTATGGAAGGAAAAAGCTAGTAAAAAAATGAGTTCTTGGACTTTGGATTGAACATTCCATAGTACTTCTTAAATCCATTGGACTGGATTCAGGTAGAATTGCGCATTTTTTACAGAGGCACAGGGCAACGTTTTTGCCCTGCGCCCCCGCAAATTTGCTGCGCTACCCTTGATTCACGGAGCAGTAGCTCCGTAAATTGCGTGGGCGCGCCGGCAAAATGCCCGGCGCAAGCGCGCGCAATTTAAATGATCCCGTAGGGGGCGGGAATCATTTAAATTAGGCGCGTTCCCGCACCGGTCGTAGAGCGCATTCTCCGTTGGGAAACTTTCCCGACGTGCATTGCGGCAAATGACGTCGCAAGGACGTCATTTGCTTCAAAGTGAACGTGAATGGCGTCCAGCGCCATTCACAATTCACTTACGCAAACTACGTAAATTTCAAATTTTGCGACGCGGGAACGAGGGGTATACGTAACATTGGCTGCCCCTGCTAATAGCAGGGACAGCCTTATGCAACAACCGCCGTACGGAAACAACGTAAATTGCGTACGCAGGGCTCGCGCAACGTTGTGAATCGGCGTTAGTATGCAATTTGCATACTATACGCTGAGCACAACGGGAACGCCACCTAGCGGCCATCGCAAGAATGCAGCCTAAGATATGCGGGCATAAGAGCCTTATGCCGCGCATATCTTAGGCTGCAGTCGGCGTAACGAGGTTCCTGAATCAGGAGCATTCGTTACACCGGGGCAAGTAAGCAATTGCGCTGTGTAACCTATGGTTACACAGGCGCAATTGCTTCTTGAATCCAGCCCATTGTATTTTCATGGTGGCACATGCACCACGATTTGCAAAATGCTGGTCTAGCATACATCCATACCAATTTAATTGGGATCAATTATAAAGAATAACATTTGTCAATCCATTATATTGAAAGCAGCTGGCTACTTTGGGACACTACAAGAAAACTATAAAAAAAAAAAATAAAAAGAGAGATTTGTTGCGCTGTTAAGAAAATAACCTAAAATGAAAAGCTGCTCACACAATATTGTTGGATACATTAAACAAAATATGAGGTAAAAGGTGTAAAATATGGTAGTAATGAAAGTTCATTTATGAAATTCAATGGTGTGAAGATGCCAGAAAGTTCATAACAAGATCTGCATTTGAAAATCAGTTAGATGAAAAAGGTATGAAGCCGTCACCAATACCCAATAAAACTGACCCTTAACAGAAATGCATAGGGTATAGGCAATAAGTAAATCAAGGCAGTATCCACGGCTCTTCCTAATCATTCGGCAGACTGATACAGCGGGAGGAAACATGCTTGTAATGGCTCACCAGATAAGCTTGGCTATGATCCCAGCAAACTTGGCTACACATATACTCCAGAAATTAAACTCAGTAGACATGTATAAAAGGATGGGGAAAAAACGCTCATTGCGCAGACATCCAAAAACATTTTGGATATTTATTAGATGTAAGCTAAATTTAAAACTCACATTAGGTAAAAAGATAGTATACAAAAGGAAAGCGTCCAGCGCCTCCTACCAACAAGATGGTGGCTATGAACTCTGTCTGCTCCAGTACGTCACATGTACCTCAGTCCTCCCGACGTTTCGTTACCAGCCTGCATCTTCAGGGGGCGTGGTGAAAACTATAAACTGAATTTTGGTGCCCTCTGCACCCATGTAGCTTTGTGGCTTACCTATGCACATGCAAAATTTCTCTGCATAGCAAGTACTGATAAGCAGCTTGGGGAGGCAGGGTGGCAGCATACATGGCTAAAACTTGTGTTGCCATATGGTCACAGTTTTCTTTATCAGAGAATAAGTGCAGGTACTCCCTTTTCCGAATCACCCCTTGCATTCCACATCCAAGCACTGTCCCTTGGATTCACCCCATATGCACTTCTCAATACTGCCCTTTTTAGAGAATACATAACCAAGTATCATTTTGTGGTGCTAGGTAATGTGTATTGAAGGTGTTAATGAAAACAAGAAAAGCAGTAGCAATAGCCCCTCCTTAGCAACAACGGAGTCCACCCAGCAACAATAGATCCCCACCAACAACAATAGATCTCCCAGCAGCCAGCATCAGTAGACCCCTCCCTCAACAGTAGATTAAGCCCAGCAACAATAGATCCCCCTAACAAGAATAGATCCCCTAACATCAATAGATCCCCTAACAACAAAAATCCCCCAGCAACAACAGATCCCCCAACAAAAACAGATCCCCCAACAACAATATATCTTGCCAGCAACAATAGACCTGTCCCATAATAGATCCCTGAGTGATAATAGATCACTGAGATTTACAGCTGAGGCCCCATACACACGAGAGGATTTATCCGCAGATACGGTCCAGCGGACCGTATCCGCGGATAAATCCTCTCGAGGATTTCAGAAGATTTCTATGCGATGGCGTGTACACACCATCGCATTGAAATCCCCGCTGAAATTCTCTGCCGATGACGTGTCGCGCCGTCGCCGCTATTATGACGCGGCGACGGGCGCGACGCTGTCATATAAGGAATTCCACGCATGCGTCAAATCATTACGACGCGTGCGGGGAATCCCTTTGGACGGATGGATCCGGTAAGTCTGTACAGACGAGCGGATCCATCCATTGGAATGGATTCCAGCAGATGGATTTGTTGAGCATGTCAGCAAATATCCATCTGCTGGAAATCCATCCCAGGGGCGATTTATCTGCGGATAAATATCCGACGGAGTGTACACACCATAGAATCTATCCGCAGAAACCCATTTGATGGGATTTATCTGCGGATAGATTCTATGGTGTGTATGGGGCCTTAGACTCATCAAAAAAAAAAACGAAATTCCTGCACTCTTCAAATTCCTTTATTGTATATCATAAAACATCACAAACACTATGGGGATATCACAGATGGAACATGTTTCATGCTAGTAAGAGCACTTCCTCAATCCTTGAACCACTCTCGCAAGGTGTTTCTTTTCAACTCACCTGGAGTGGCTATTTCGAAATTTAAAGCTTAGACTGTTGACTATTCACTCTGTTGTCTGGTATACCCAGGCAGTAGTTAGTACAAAAAGCTCCTCGCAAGCTTCTCAGCTGTACTATCATGTTCTGATAGGGGGGCCACTCCTGCCAGAACACATTAGCCTGCGATCGCAGCCATTGGCTGGAAGCACTGATCGGATGCAGGTCGGCTGCTGGTTTTCCAGCATGCCCATTCAATAGAATCCAGAGGTTAGGCCAGCTTCTGTTGGACAGGTGGCAGTACACATTGCCTGAATGTCGGACTGTTCCTGTTGAACCGACTGATACCAGCTGATTTTTGGCCTGTGTGTACCAGCTTTAAACTGGTTGTAAAGTGGTTGCTTTTACCTACAGGTAAACCTAGATTAAGGCTTAACTGTAGGTGCTGGAAATATTTCCTAAACCTACACAGTTTAGGAGACATTTACAATTCCCCGTACGATGATTTCTTCTGAGCATGAGCTGATTAGAAAGGGCGCGCTGTGCTATTTCTAGATGGGGTCATGTCATGACTGGCGGCACCCAGGAGCATGCGTGGGAGTGAAGTCACGCGACTCCGGACAGTCACAGAGCCAGAGTCCACGGCCCCGGAAGGAAGAGGGCTGAAGATGGGATGCTTCCAGCCAGCGGGGACATCGCAGGCTTCGGTTTCAGGTAAGTGACACATAATGGGCTACTATGTGATGCAGGGAAACAAAGAGAAAGTAAAACCCATCAGGGGTTACTTCCTTTTTAAAGCTGAACTCCAAAAAAAAGTCTTTCTTGCATTGGGGCTGTACCTGCACTGCAAGAGTTGCCCCCTAGACTGCTTGTTGAGGAGGCATGGAAATTACAATTTACTTTCCAATTCCTCTATTCCTGACGGCTCCTATGTACTACTAAAGCAAGCCCTGTAACCTCTTCTTTCCTATGCTCTGGTGGCGTAAGGTCCTGAAATAATCAATACTGTTGCTGAGCCATAGCGCAGAACTTGGCGTGAGAACATATGGGAAGTGCCATGAGCTGGAGGAGTGAAGGATCTGATAAGTAAAATTTATTTTACTGTTGACTAAACTGAACGAGCAGTTACCCTTCGCAGTGTGGACACAGCCCTCCAGCAAGGGGAATTTTCAAGTTCCTTGGCTTAAAATTAGTATGGCTGTTCTGGGTTACTATACCTGGTTTACATTTTTCTCCTTATTGAGCGTTACTTCATCTGAAGCTGACTCTTCAATTTCAGTCAGAAGCTAGAAGTCACCTGAGGTCTGACAGTTGCTGCTATACCACATTGGGGTTAATTTACTAAAGCAATAAAGGTTTTTCACTTAGTAAAGTGACTGTTCACTTAGCATAATAAAATAGGTTGAAACTGTGTTCACCTTTGAACAAGGCAGCATAGTAAAGATCATTAGAATGACAAGTCTGCACTAGGGGTGACCTGTGACATTAAATACAAGTTAAATACAAACGTTACTAAAAAGGGAACCTAATCATTTAAAATGAACCCCCTTCTGTGACAGGCTAACACCAGGTGGGTCCGGTGCATAAATGCAAGTACTGAGGATAACTGTGAACTGACTTTTTAAAATACATTCTGAATGTTTTACCATTTGTAGTGATCTTATCTCGCTTAGTGAATAAAACATTGCTTTTGGGATTGTAAACTCATGCAAGGTTTTCTCAGGTTTGCTCAGGTATGCTCATGGTAGGGTTTGCTCAGAAGCCTTGAAAATCTTCTGTGTAAGCATGGTCATACATTAAACAATTTTTCTGTTTCAAATTTCCTTTAGATTTACCAAAACCATATAATATGAGGTCAAACCTAAACACTTTCAATTTGTATGAAATCAGGCATGCCATTGCACTACATAGTTGAAGGTACATCTAAAGAAAATTGAATAAGAAATTTGTATAGTGTATGGCCAGCCTAAGACAACCCTGAGTTTAATACAAAGATGCAGCATACAAACATGATACATATGTAGCGCCCTGGTCCTGTTGATCAGGCGCTGCTGTAAATTTAGTGGGGGTCTGGGCTGTTGTTTGGGTCAGACCAGAATGATTAAGGGCAATTTAGCCTCTGTCCCAGCTATGGCTGTGCTGAGAGTATCCACCATTGCTCGACTGGGGGTGTCAAGGGTGTCAGCAGCAAGGTCAAGGTGAATTGAGTGTCCCCCTCGGCAGCAAATCAGTTGGAGTGGTTGCCCGCTGTACATGCTGGGGAGGGGTACTTAAGGACTGACGCCATTGGTGCGGGGTCTGTCATCCGTCCGCGCCTCGTGGCCCGCCTGGCATGAGGTGTGCGTTCTGAATCCTAGTTCCAGGACCACGTTGGCCCACGGCTGCTGCTTCGCCTGAAGGCCCAGTTGTCTGGCTGGGGCCTGTATTGCAAATTTAATCCTGTGCTGTCCGTCCTGCGGGAGGAAGCCACCTGATGAAGGAAGCCAGGGGAGGACCTATCCTGGAGAGGGCCATGCAAGAGGCTGGTACCTTGGGAGAAGGCCTGGAAACTTAATCGAAGCATGCACTGTACACCGAGAGGCTTGACAGTGTCGCCTGTCGGATCTAAAGTTCTAAAAAAACAAAGCTAAAGAGATCCGGGTGCTGAATCCTGTGGCAGGGGATTCTGGACCAAAGTGTCTCATCAAGAAAGAAAGGTCTGTGGCAGAGAGTGTACTTTACTTTGTGCGCCATCCCGGCTGCTAGGCCAGTGAGATGGACCTATCTGGGTGAGCAATACCCACTCTGGCTAGAGTGGCGACGAGAACTGTATGCTGGAAGCAGGAGTGTTTCCTTACTTTGATTGAGCACCTGAACCTACCTACCCTTCCACCCCTCATCCTTCTTTTCTTCTAAAGTTCTCCCAAATAAATCCAAGAAAAAGAAGCGCATTTTGTGGACATTGAAATTCTTCAGACTCTCCTTTCACCCTGGAGAGCGAGAACATAGAGGTAACTTGCCACCCAAATTATAACCAGCAGCTCCTGCTGGGGTAGTGCTACACATACATACAGAAATACATACATATATGATGATCTCTGAGAGAATAGACATCTGGACTTGATATTTTCAGGTCTCCTCTGTAGATAAGGATTTATAAATACACCCTCTGCATCTTTCATGAAAAAAGGATTTCATTTTCCCTGTTGGATTTTCTATTTATTTACCTTTATGAAGAATGCATCAGGGCATTACACTGTGTGATTTGGCAGAGGGCCTGGATCACATGACTGACTAAACAGAGTCACAAATTGTTTGGCAAGCAAAAGAGCTCATATATATGAATATCAACTATGTATTTAGTAATTTGCCAGCTTAGTACTGGGTGTATGTTATCGTAGGTTTTCTTTCCCATCGTTTTTTAAGTTGAACTAAAGTTCCACTGTTGCACTTTGCAAACAGGCAGGTTTTTATTGCAGAAGAGACGTGTAATGAAATTAAATTTTTCCTGCCTGTTCTCTGTATCCCCCAGCATGTAAAGTAAGCTGAGCAATGCACAGCTCAGCTTACAGCAGCTGCCCCGTTCCATGGCGTACCAGAATGACGACCCCTGCACAAGGGCCGTATTTAACATGGGGCAAAAGGGGAAGCTGCCCAGGGCCCAGTTATTGTTGTGGGGCCCAAAGCAGCAGCCCCTTGAGCCTGCACCAGTGTTGCCATAGATCTGACATTCTGCCTGCCACAGTGACGCCGCTGCAGTTCCACCTCCTGGCTCCTGCTGCTGCCGCTGGCAACATTAGTGGTTAGTTGCTAGGACCAGGGATGAGCCCCCCCATTCGGTTCACACCAGAACCTTTGAACGGACCGACCGTTCGCGCGAACATTTAGAACCCCATTGACGTCTATGGGACTCGAACGTTCAAATTCAAAAATGCTCACTTTAAAGCCTAATATGCAAGTTATTGTCGGAAAACATCTTTGAGAACCCGGGTCTTGCCCCAGGGAACGTGTATCAATGGAAAAAAAGTTTTAAAAACGGTTGTTTTTTCTGGAGCAGTGATTTTAATGATGCTTAAATAAAAAAAATATATGAAAAATTCCTTTAAATATTGTACCTGCTGGGTGTCTATAGTATGCCTGTGAAGTGGCACATGTTTAGAACTGTCCCTGCACAAAATGAGATTACTATAAGAAAAAAGTAATTTAAAACTGCTTGCGGCTTTAATGTAATGTCTGTTCCCTGCAATATGGATGAAAATTAGGGTTGTCCCGATACCACTTTTTTAGGACCGAGTACAAGTACCGATACTTTTTTTCAAGTAGTCGCCGATACCGAATACCGATACTTTTTTTTAATGTCATGTGACCGTTTTCAAACCACAATACAGACCAAAGATATTTTCTTTAGAATTATGAAGAACTGGTACATCATGGTGTGGGGCTGTTTTTTAGCATACGGTACTGGAAAACTACATATCATTGAAGGAGTGATCACTGTCAGTGCAGCTCATCGGTGCCAGTGCCCAAAAGTGCACCTAGCCAGTGCCACCTATCAGTGCAGATCAGTGCCCATTAGTGCATCAGTGCAAGGAGGCAGCTTATTAGTGCATCTCATCAGTGCCACCTATCAGTGCCATCCATTTATGAGTGCCATTCAATCAATGCCAGTGCCATCCAATGGTGCCATCCAATTTGTGTTCGATGTCACAAAAAAAAAAAAAGTATTCTATTTTGGTATCGGGAGTATTTGCGCGAGTACGAGTACTAGCGCAAATACTCGGTATCGGTCCCGATACCGATACTGGTATCGGTATCTGGACAACCCTAATGAAAATCATTGAGAAAAATAGCACAGACACAGACAGTACACACACCACGTAGCTTTAGGTGCACACGGCAGAGGACACGGGCAATACACACTACGTAGCTTTAGGTGCAATCTGCAGAGGACACGGACAGTACACACCAAGTAGCTTTAGGTGCAAACTGCAAAGGACAAAGGCAGTACACACACTACGTAGCTTTAGGTGCAAACTGCAGAGGACAAAGGCAGTACACACACTACGTAGCTTTAGGTGCAAACGGCAGAGGACACGGGCAGTACACACCATGTAGCTTTAGGTGCACACTGCAGAGGACACAGGCAATACACCACATGAAAATACTGCAGCTAGCACAATCACCTGCCTGCCAGTAAATTAGGAAGAGCTGATCTAGCTAAACTATACAGTGTATAAATATATATACAACACCTGGGATGCATATATATCCTCTACACACTGTAACTTTAACTGACTAGCCTGCCTGCCTGCCTGCTCTATCTACCTACTAAAAATGACACTCTCTCTCTCTCTCCTCTCTTTTACCACAGCAACACACTACACAAAGCCGACCTGCAGGCGGCCTTTTCTAGTGTGGGGCGTGTACTAAACCCCCTGAGCCTATTTGGCCAAAGCCACCCTGGCTTTGGCCAATTATGGCTCTCCGTTTATTACAAGCTGTGATTGGCCAAGCATGCGGGTCATAGTGCATGCTTGGCCAATCATCAGCCAGCAATGCACTGCGATGCCGCAGTGAATTATGAGCTGTGAAACGTAACTCGAATTTGCCGCGAACAGCCCAAAACGTTCATAATTTGACGAACGATCGAACATACGATGTTCGAGTCGAACATGAGGGTGTGGAAAAGACCTGAAAAGTCTCCCCTTCGTGTCTGCGGACTTCTTTGCATGGCCAAAAAAAAATGGTTATAGAAATATCTTAATGGGATTGTAAAGGATCATTTTTTTCCCCCCTAAATAGCTTCCTTTACCTTAGTGCAGTCTTCCTTCACTTACCTCATCCTTCGTTTTTTCTTTTGAATGTCCTAATTTCCTCTGAGAATTCCTCACTTCCTGTTCTTCTGTCTGTAACTACACACAGTAATGCAAGGCTTTCTCCCTGGTGTGGAGAGAGCCTCTTGAGGGGGGAAGGGGCGAGCTGGAGTGTCAGGACGCTCACTGACACACAGCTCCTTTCTCTATCTGCACAGTAAAGAGCGTCCTGACTTGCCTGCTTGCCCCCTCCCCCCTCAAGAAGCTTTCTCCACACCAGGGAGAAAGCCTTGCATTACAGTGTGTAGTTACAGACAGAAGAAGAGGAAGTGAGGATTTCTCAGAAGAAATAAGGACATTTAAAAGCAAAATCGAAAGATGAGGTAAGTGAAGGAGGACTGCACTAAGGTAAAGGAAGTTATTTAGGGAAAAAAAAAATTCCTTTACAACCCCTTTAAGAATGATCAGTGGAAAAAGAATGCATCTGAGCTCAATTTTGAGTGTCATGGCAAAGGCTGTGAATACTTATGTACATGAGATTTTTTTTTTTTAATACATGTAGCGCCCCCTTACTTTCAGTATGGTCACTACGCTAAAGTTAGTGGGGAATGGAAGAGTTATTTTTGCTCCCATTCACAATTTGTTAAATTATGGGCTGCTGTCATTCCGGAACTGTCCTGTAGGTCAGTCTGCGCTCCATGGATGCAATCCCATCCCTGGGCGACAGTTGGCGCTAGAGGGGTTCTGGCAGAGTCACTTTTCCCCAGCAGCCAATTAAAGGAGTTTTCCCTCGCGGGGCATGCTGGGGGAGAGTATATCTGTGGCGGACGCCATTTTGTGTGGTTCTTCCCGCGGGTTCCAGGTTCCAGGTGCAGCATCCACCTTTAGGGTGTGCGCATCCAACGAACCCTGGCGATGGCCTTCCAGGGCGGGGCCCCATGCTACGCGGAGCTCCATGTTGCGGAGAGGGGCCCCAGTGACTTACTGGGTCCCCCGCTTTACTGAGAAGATCCCAGGCTGGGTGCCGCTCGATTGGGGGTCGGCTTGAGAAGAACCCGGAGGCAGGTTGTCCAACAGAGCTTGAACGAACCATCGGGGATCTGGTAACTGGAATGCTGACAGGTACTCTTTGCTGTCATCCGGTGACCTATGTTCAATCTACTGGGAGGATTCGCTCAATTCGTCCATTTAGCTCATTCAAGTAGTAGGCCTGTGGCAGAGGCCCTAGAGCCAGGCCTGTGTCAGAGCCCTGTTCCTCCCAGCAACCTAAAGTGACACTTCGGCTGCCAGGCTTGTGGCAGAAGTCTGTCCGGGGGCACTTCACCCACTCTGGCTAGAGTGGCGACGAATGGTGACTACTATTATTGTGCTGCTGAGAGCAGGATTGCTCTCTCTAAATCCAGGCCTGATACCGCAAGTTCTTTATCGCTTCATCAACCTTTTCCTTCCTACTGCATGTTGATATTGGCTATGTTGGGCCTGAAATAAAGCATTTGAAAACTCTCCTTCATGTACTGGACATTTGCTCACTACTTTATTCATCAGCTACACCCCTAGACAACATTGAGGTAACTTAATATGCCGATCCCAACAACATACCAGCGGCTCCTGCGGGGGTAGCGCTACATACATATGCAAAGATTTCAAACAAACTTCTTTCATGTTGTCATTATGGGGTATTGTTTGTAGAATTTTGAGGAAAATAATGAATTTAACCCCCACCGTCGCGCATACGCACATATGCGGCCTCGGCTTTTGGGGTTATACCGGGATGATACAGGCATCATCCCAGTAAAGTTGTTTAGAGTGGGCGATTGGCTATACAGGCATAACAACCGGCTAAAAGCCGCACGGTTGTTATACCGGAGGAGCGGGAGGGGACATTCCCCCTCCCGCCGCTTCCACCAATCCGCCAGTCCCACCGGTAGACCCGATCCATGATGCGCTACCTCCGTCGACTAGCCACAGACTGGAACGAAGCCATAAACGGCTTTGATTCGGTCTCCTGAATGTAAACATGTAAACATGGAAGCGACACAACGTTACTTCCGGTTTTCTTGGCTGTCAATGATGCTGGATTTAAAAAAATATACAGTATTCAGAATCACTTTTTTGGCGATCTGAATACTTTGAAGTGTAAAGGAGGGATTTGGGGTCTTTTATCCCTCTATAAAGAGTACTTGTCATCACCTATTACTGTCACAAGGGATGTTTACATTCCTTGTGACAGCATAAAAAGTGATAATTAAAAAAAAAAAAAAACACAATTAAATATTATAAAAATAAATAAATAATAATGAAAAAAAATTAAAGCGCCCCCGTCACCGCGGTCTCGCGCAGCAAAGAAAACGCATACTGAAGTTACGCCCGCATATGTAAACGGTGTTCAAATCACACATATGAGGTATCGCCGCGATCGTCAGAGCAAGAGCAATAATCCTAGCACTAGACCTCCTCTGTAACTCTAACCTGGTAACTGTAAAAAAAAATGTAAGCATCGCCTATGGAGATTTTTAGGTACCGTAGCTTGTCACCATTCCACAAGTGCGTGCAATTATAAAGCGTGACATGTTTGGTATCTATTTACTCGGCATAACATCATGTTGCACATTATACAAAAAAATGGGCTAACTTTACTGTTTCATTTTTTTTAAATTCATGAAAGTGTATTTTTCCCAAAAAGTTGCGTTTAAAACACTGCTGCACAAATACTGCATAACATAAAATATTGCAACAATTGCCATTTTATTCTCTAGATTCTCTGCTAAGATATATATATATATAAAATGTTTGGGGATAATAAGTAATTTTCTATCAAAAAATAAGAATTTTAACTTAAAATGTCAGAAATAGGCTTAGTCCTTCGTTTTTGCTTTTAAATGTCCTTATTTCTTCTGAGAAATCCTCACTTCCTGTTCTTCTTAGACCCCTTACACACTGGGCGTTTTTCGGGCGTTTTTCAAAGCCTGTGAAGCGCCTGAAAGAAGCCTCATCTGCAATCCCAATGTGAAGGCCCGAGTGCTTTCAGAGCCCTTTCACACTGCCAGCGCCCAAAAAATGCTGGTAAAGCGTCGCTAAGACCCCTTTCACAATGGGGCATTTTTAAGGCGCTTTGGCATTAAAAAAAGCTCCCTCACTGGAAAGGGGGCTTTAGGAGCAGTGTATTCAATGCTCCTAAAGCACTGCAAAGAAGCTGCTTGCAGGACGTTTTGTTGATGCCCTGCCAGCGCAGCGCCTCAGTGTGAAAGCACTCAGGCTTTCACATTGGGATTGCAGATGCAGCTTCTTAAGTTAATTCATTTTGGATCAAGTCTGTACTTTCCGAATGCACTGTAAATATCTCCTACACGGTGCACGTTTAGGAGATATTTACACTACCTATAGGTAAGCCTTATTATAGGCTTACCTATAGGTAAATGTTAGCAGAGGAAGTTTACTTCTTCTTTAAAGGAATGTTAAAAATAAGAAAGTGCAAACAAAACAATGTACAATTGATTTAAATGTAACTTGTTCATATTTGCACATAGTACTAGATGTGACACTTCAATAACATTGATTTCTGTTGTATGGAAGCTATTCATACATTTCTACAATCTAGTTTTCCTCTAGAGGGGATGGCTCACAAAATCAGGAAGGTCCTTTAACTGGGCAATGTAATGTAAACTTCAATATATCTACATTATTTAATTAGAAAATCTTGACATTGAATTAATATGACTGCAGTCTGTAAAAATGTTAGGTTAGTGTCAATATAACAAACGCGCGTATTCATGCTTATTTGTGCGTTTGCATACAGCGTCGTCCGACGTTTTTGTACTTCGACGTTTTTTATTTTGGCCAATAGGAAAAATGATCATCTTTTCATCACTTGTTGCTATGTTGGTAGATTTTTTTAATCTTCTGCTTGGGTGAAAAGTTCTATTGATTAAAGCGACGAAACGCCCGTAGCGCTAGTTGTCACGCTAGTCGCTTGAATCGAGCGTTTCCATTACTTTCTATGGGAAATGGAAACGCTCAAAAACGACCAAACCGCCCGATACGCGTAACAAAAAAGGGTCCGGAACTTGTTTGAGCTTCAGTTGTTCGGCGTCAGGCGTATTGGCATGGAGATGTGAACCATCTCCATAGGGAATAATGTATTTTTTCCCCTCTAGCATATTTGAGCGTCGCACTTCAGGCGACAAAGCGCTCAGGTGTGAATGCAGCCTAAGGCTTCATTTCCATGGACGTTTTTACAGACACTTTTTGTTAGCCTTTTTTACAGCTTAAAGCGGTGGTTCACCCTGATTTTACACGTTCTGTCTATGCAACTGCTAGGCATAGACAGTAACTAAACCATTTTTTTTTTTTTTTTTTTAAGTGCTCCTTACCCCTTTTCAGCAGCCGTTTCTGAGCTGTCACTCAAAATCCCCCGCGGGGAATGGGCATGTAAGTCCATTCTCCCCCGTCCTGTCAATCCAGTCCTGACACTCCCAGGAGACGCGCTGTGCTCTAGAAGTCTGAACAACGGGGCGTGAGCTTGTTACGTCGGCCGTTGTTATGGCAACCGTGTAGTGTTGACGGTGACGCTCGCCGTCAACACTGCACATGCGCGGGATCGATCGGTGAATGCTGGGAGGCCAGCATTCACCGTATCCCGGAAGAAGACCCTGTCGGCTTCACAGTGCCCACAGGTAAAATGGAAACGTCCATTGGCTGATAATATAAAATATCCTTTTCACAATTACAGCGATTACGCCGGCTAAAGGAGTGGGACACCCTGGTAGTGCGGGAGTACAGGTAAGACCTGAGGATTACTGCAAAAAAAATAATAATGATATCCCGTGGAACCCCCGCTTTAAAAACACATGTCCAAGTGGCTGTAAAAAGGTCCATGGAAATGAAGCCTAAAAGTATTTCATATATGATAAACAAATTCAAGGCAAGGACCATGCTGAATGCTGCAAATCTTTGGATCAATGGCAGTAGTTATAAAATACGTAGCACCATACAGAAGATGATCAGTGTTTTTAAGTGTTCAGAATTATATTATTCCTGAGTTTTCTAAAAAATAAAAATATAAGAGCAGAATTCCTGTAATGCATTGTGTTCCACAGGCTAAATCTATTTACTGAGATATGCTGCATGTATTTGATGAGCTTTAAATAAGCAACTATTCATTGGTTTTTAGCTATTCAGAGCATGATTAATTGATTAATATTGATTACAGCAATGCCACCTGGAGATCTTCTTTTTGAAATAAACCTGATTTCAAAACTCTGCACGATGTTTGCATGTTATCCTTGGGCTTGTTTATCTTTCCTCCATGATGCTTCCTACAGTGTAAATGCATAGTCGTCAAAAGGGCTTGATCGCCATCAATGGAGCATGTAGCCTTTTGGTGCTCTAAGCAAACCTTCTCTACTAGGACACTCCATTTACAATGTTATAGAACATGTTCTTATTTTACTGGTCTTAACCACTTCAATACTGGGGCACTTTCAATTTTCAGCTTTCAATGATGTCACACTTTGCGCAGTCATGAAACACTGATCCCATATTTTATATTTTTTTGGAGAAAGATAGAGCTTTCTTTTGGTTGTATTTAACCACTTCCAGACCTTAGGTGTTTTTCAGATTCGGTGTTTGCAAGACTAAAACATTTTTTTCTGCTAGAAAATTACTTAAAACCCCCAAACATTATATATTTTTTTTTCTAACACCCTAGAGAATAAAATAGTGGTCATTCCAATACTTTTTGTCACACCGTATTTGTGCAGCGGTCTTACAAGCGCACTTTTTTTGGAAAAAATTCACTTTTTTGAATTAAAAAATAAGACAACAATAAATTTGGCCCAATTGTTTTATATATTTTGAAAGATAATGTTACGCCGAGTAAAATGATGCCCAACATGTCACGCTTAAAAATTGCGCCCGCTCGTGGCATGGCGTCAAACTTTTACCCTTAAAAATCTTGATAGGCGACGTTTAAAAAATTCTACAGGTTGCATTTTTTGAGTTACAGAGTAGGCCTAAGGCTAAAATTATTGCTCTCGCTCTAACGATCGCGGCAATACCTCACTTGTGTGGTTTGAATACCGTTTTCATATGTCGGCGCTACTCGCGTATGCGTTCGCTTCTACGCGCGAGCTCGTCGGGACGGGGCGCTTTAAAAAATTTTTTTTTTGCTTTTCGCATTTATTTTTATTTATTTTAGAATTTTTAACACTGAAAAAAAAAAAAAAAATTATCACTTTTATTCCTATTACAAGGAATGTAAACATCCCTTGTAATAGAAAAAAGCATGACAGGTCCTCTTAAATATGAGATCTGGGGTCAAAAAGACCTCAGATCTCATATTTGGGCTTAAATGCAAAAAATAGAAAAAAAATAAAAAATGTAATTTTTTCAAATGACCAAAAAAAAAATTTGTCTCTTTAAGAGGCTGGGCGGGACTGACGTTTTGACGTCACTTCCGCCCAGCCGAGCTATGGGGACGGGCGAAGGAGATTTTTCCTTCAGTCTCGTCCCCGCTCACCAGCCGACAGCATCCGATCGCCTCCGCCGCTACCGACGGCTCCGGTAAGTGGCGGAGGGCGCGGGAGAGCGGCGGGAGGGGGGGGGCCCCTCTCCCGCCACCGATAACGGCGATCTCGCGGTGAATCCGCCGCGGAGACCGCCATTATCGGATTCCAGACCGCGCACACTAAAGATGGATACCTCGGTTGTGACAGCAGCTGCTGCCGTTACCGAGATATCCGTCTTTAAAAATAGGACGTACATCGTCGTGCGCAGGTCTGGAAGTGGTTAAAGCGGTAGTTCACCCTCCTTTCCATCATTAGACCATTAAATTCGGCATCGTAGCGCGAGCTACGGTATGCCGGTCTTAAATTTTTAATCCCCGTACTCACTGTGGTATCGATGATTGAAGAATCCGACTCCCGCGGGGAATGGGCGTGCCTATGGAGAGGGAGGATGATTGACGGCCGGCTCTGGCACGTCACGCTCCCCGAAGACAGCCGGAGTAGGTCTCGGCTATTCACGACGCCTGCGCACAGGCTATGCGCAGGCGCCGTGAATAGCCAAGCCTATTTCGGCTATTTCCGGAGAAGCGTGACGTGCCAGGGCCGGCCGTCAATCACCTTCTCTCACCATAGGAACGCCCATTCCCCGGATTCTTCAATCATCGATAGCACAGTGAGTACGGGCATAAAAAATGTAAGACCGGCATACCGTAGCTCGCGCTACGATGCCGAATTTAATGGTCTAATAAAAAAAAACTTTTTTTTTTTTAACAGGGTGAACCCCCGCTTTAAAGGGGTTGTAAAGGTAAAACAATGTTTTTCCCTAAATAGCTTCCTTTACCTTAGTGCAGTCCTCCTTCACTTACCTCATCCTTCCATGTTGCTTTTAAATGTCCTTATTTCTTCTGAGAAATCCTCACTTCCTGTTCTTCTGTCTGTAACTCCACACAAAAATGCAAGGCTGTCTCCCTGGTGTGGAATGTCGTGCTCGCCCCCTCCCTTGTACTACAGGAGAGTCATAACACTCTCTATGTTGCAGATAGAGAAAGGAGCTGTGTGTTAGTGGGTGTCCTGACTCTCCTGTAGTCCAAGGGAGGGGGCGAGCACGACACTCCACACCAGGGAGAAATCCTCGCATTACTGTGTGGAGTTACAGGCAGAAGAACAGGAAGTGAGGATTTCTCAGAAGAAATAAGGACATTTAAAAGCAGAATCAAACAATGAGGTAAGTGAAGGAGGACTGCACTACAAAAATGTTTACCTTTACAACCCCTTTAATCACCACTGGATTTTTCTTCTTCATTGATGTGGCAGCACTGATGGGCACTGATGAGGCAGCACGGATGGGCACTGATTAGAATGAACTGATGGGCACTAATGATGCAGCACTGATGGGTACTGATAAGGCAGCACTGATGGGTACTGATAAGGTGGAACTGATGGGCACTGAGGAGGTGGCACTGATGAGGAGACACTGATGAGGCTGCAATGATAGGGGGCACTGATAGGCTGCACTGATGGACAGCGTTGATTGGCAGAATTAATGGGCACTGATGAGCAGTCACTGAAAAGTGGTACTGGTGGGCACTGATAAGCACTGATAGGCACTGATGGGGCTGCACTGATATTTAGGGCACTGATGATCAGTGCTCTGATTATTAGTGTAAACAATGTGCTAACAGGCTTGCTGGTTAATGGCAATCCTTTCCTCACACAGACACACACTCTGAGGAAAAGACTGCCGATAACAATTTTTTTACATGTAATCAGCTGTGATTGGACACAGTTGATCACATAGAAAAGAGTCATTGTGATTGGCCCTTTACTGCAAACTGTGATCAGCTGTATCCAAAGGACAGAATGGTCACAGAGCACGCCAAATGTGAGCTGCAAGGGTCGTGGTTCTGGGAGGACCACCATGGACACCCTCCCAGACTTGCACGACCACTCTGTTGCCATCTTTTGGCTATAGTGCGGTCAGGAAGGAGTTAATGTATATATCAGACAAGATAGAAAATGATTGGAACGCCGCTGGAGTCCCGCGATCAGTCCCCGGAGCTGAAGAACAGGGAGAGCCGTGTGTAAACTCGGCTTTCCCGTTCTTCACTGTGGCGGCAGCATCGATCGTGTCATCCCTTTTATTATCGATGACGTCACACCTACAGCCACACCCCCCTACAGTTGTAAACACACTTCAGGGAACACATAAACCCATCAGCGCCCCCTTGTGGTTAACTCCCAAACTGCAATTGACATTTTCACAATAAACAATGCATTTTAAATGCATTTTTTACTGTGAAAATGACAATGGTCCCAAAAGTGTGTCAAAATTGTCCGAAGTGTCCGCCATAATGTCGCAGTCATGAAAAAAATCGCTGATCGCCGCCATTGGTAGTAAAAAAAAAAAATTTAATAAAAATGCATCAAAACTATCCCCTATTTTGTAAACGCTATAAATTTTGCGCAAACCAACCGATAGACGCGTATTGCGATTTTTTTTACCAAAAATAGGTAGAAGAATACGTATCGGCCTAAACTGGGGGAAACATTTTTTTTATATATATATTTTTGGGGGATATTTATTATAGCAAAAAGTAAAAAATATTGAATTTTTTTCAAAATTTACACTCTATTTTTTTTTTTGCGCAAAAAATCAAAACCAGAGAGGTGATCAAATACCACCAAAAGAAAGCTCTATTTGTGGGAAAAGAAAGAACGCCAATTTTGTTTGGGAGCCACGTCGCTCGACTGCACAATTGTCAGTTGACGCAGTGCCGAATCGCAAAAAGGGGCATGGTCATTTAGCTGCATTTTGGTCCGGGTCTTAAGTGGTTAACGACGGGAAAAAACGTGCATGCTCAGAAGCAAGTTAAGAGACAGGAGCACTCGTTCTGGTAAAACTAGCGTTTGTAATGGAGATAGCACATTCGTCACGCTGTAACAGACTGAAAAGCACGAATCGTCTCTCACCAAACTTTTACTAACACAAAATCAGCAAAAGCAGCCCAAAAGGTGGCGCCATTTGAATGGAATGTCTCCTTTATAGTGCCGTTGTTCGTGTTGTACGTCACCACGCTTTGCTCGAGCATTTTGTTTCTACGATCGTGTGTATGGAAGGCAGGCTTGACAAGAATCACATGTCGAAAAAAAACGTTGTTTTGTGTGTACGCGGCTTTAGGTTACAGCATGCTGCATGTGTATAGTTGGTTAATATACTGGAATTTTTTAGTTCCAGTCAAATTCTGCTGAAAAATGAACCCAGCATACCTGAGATTTAAAAGTGCTTCTTTATACTTGTCTTTATGATTTTATTCATAGGGTTATTTTACACATCGGTAAATGTAAGGCTGTGTTTTCTAAAATGTTCTGTTGCTGATTTTCTACAATATACAATGTAGCTAGATCACAATATCATCGACACAAGCTACTCTGACATGTACATTCCTGTCTAACTACAATATTACATCTGATTCCAGCATGAACACAATGGAATGAAACACATGCTTGATTTGGGGACTTCAAATGTACAGACTCAACAGGGCTATAGGTAATTTGAATTAAATGAAAATAAATAAAATATTTTGAGAAAACAATCATTGTCCACTGTAGAATATAGACATCCAGGGATGAATACCTTCTGAGGTTTTCACAGCGCTTCCAAATCTGGATGGCGAATGTGCAAGTAAATGTACACCAGGGGCCAGATTCACAGACAAATACGTTGCTCCCCCGCGGCGTAACGTATCTGATTTATGTTACACCGCCGCAGGTTTACAGCGTAAGTGCCTGATTCTCAAAGCTCTTACCTGTAAACTTGCGGCGGTGTAACGTAAATCCGCTCAGCGCAAGCCCGCCTAATTCAAATGAAATTTTTTTGAACGGCGACGTGGGTTACGGCGTTTTGTATTCCCGGACGTCTTACGCAAAAAATTTGACGCGGGAACGACGGACATTCTTTAACATGGCTGATCTAAAGATAAGCCATGTTAAAGCAGGTGTAACTTTGCGACGGGAAAAACCGACGAGCGACGACGTACGAGATTGCGACGAACGCGCGGATCTTCGTGGATCGCCGTAACTAGTCATTTGCATATTCTACGCTGACCGCTATGGAATCGCCACCTAGCGGCCGGCCTAGAATTGCATCCTAAGATCCGACGGTGTAAGTCAATTACACCTGTCGGATCTTAGGGCTATTTATGCGTAACTGATTCTATGAATCAGTCGCATAGTTAGGACGGGCGGATCACAGAGATACGACGGCGTATCAGGAGATACGCCGTCGTATCTCTTCTGTGAATCTGGCCCCATATTACCAAACGTATTAGGACACCTGCCTATATACGCATGTGAACTTTAATGGCATCCCAGTCTTAGTCTAGGGGGTGACCAGACATCCCCGGTTTCCGGGGACAGTCCCCGGATGGAGGACACTATCCCCGGACCAAGTCTGTCCCCGGTTTTGTCCCCGGATTGGATTTGAACAGGGGCTGGGGAAATTTCAAAGACAGGCAGTGCAAAAAAAAATCTGAATTACACACTCCCACTCCGCCACTCCTACTAGCTTAGGGGGGGTGTATTTTTTTCCATTATCTGTGCTGCTTTCTGATGATTATGTGCTGGTTGGACCGGAGGGAATATTTCTTCAGTTTTGGTTCATGCCGATTCAGCTCCGCTCGCATGTTCTTCTGCCTTGGCTCACGTCCCGGCCAGCCACTTGCCTGTTTAACTTCTTGCCTTCCCTGGTGGAGTGATCTTCCCCCGCTCCCCACCCAGTAGTAGACGGGGCTTGGAGAGTGAGACTTGACAGGCTGTGAGGTGGGCGGCGACTGAGACAGACAGAGAGTCGCTGATTGCTGCCATTATTAGTAAAAAAATATATGTCCCTGGATTTAATTTTAAAAATCTGGTCACTTAGTCCGTAGTGTTCAATATTGAGTTTGCCCACCCTGTGCAGCTATAACAGCTTCAACTCTTCTGGGAAGGCTGTCCACAAGGTTTAGGAGTGTGTCTATGGGAATGTTTCACCATTCTTCTTTTTGAGTTCAGGCCTGGCTCGCAGTCTCCCCTCTAATTTATCCCAAAGGTGTCCTATCTGGTTGAGGTCAGGCCAGTCCAGTTCCTCCACCACAAACTCGCTCATCCATGTCATTATGGACCTTGTTTGTGCACTTGTGCGCAGTCATGTTGAAACAGGAAGGGGCCATCCCCAAATTGTTCCCACAAAGTTGGGACCATGAAATTTTCCAAAATGTCTTTGTATGCTGACACCTTAAGAGTTCCCTTCAGTGGCCAAACCCAACCCTTGCAAAACAACCCCACACCATAATCTCCCTCCACCAAATGATTTGGACCAGTGCACAAAGCAAGGTCCATAAAGATATGGATGAGCAAGTTTGGGGTGGAAGAACTTGACTGGCCTGCACAGAGTCCTGATCTCAACCCGATAGAACACCTTTGGGATGAATTAGAGTGGAGACTGCGAGCCAGGTCTTCTCATCCAACATCAGTGCTTGACCTCACAAATGCGCTTCTGGAAAAATGGTCAAACATTCTCATAGACACACTCCTAAACCTTGTGGACAGCCTTTCCAGAAGAGCTGAAGCTGTTATAGCTGCAAAGGGTGGGCCAACTCATCATTGAACCTTACTGACTAAGACTGGGATGCCATTAAAGTTCATGTGTGTGTAAAAGCAGGTGTCCCAATACTTTTGCATATATAGTGTATATCAGTAGCAAATTTGACATTAAATCTTTATAAATGGACCTCTATGTTGTATTAATATTAGAAAATATTACCTAATTAACAACTCGCTGACCGGTGCACGCCAATATACATCGGCAGAATGGCAGCGGTGGGCAAATGTGCATACCTGTATGTCTCCTTTAATTTGCCGTCTAGTGGGCGCGCATGCCGCGTACTTCGTGATCGTGCCCGCAGGTCCTGCGGACTCAATGTCCGTTGGTGTCCCGCGATCGTGGCACTGAGAGGCAGAACGGGGAGATGTAAACAAGGAATTTTCCTGTTCTGCCCAGCAACATGACAGGGATCTACTTCTCCCTGTCATCGGGAGCACTAATCTTGTGCGAAACGTCGGCTGTTCCCCTGTTCCTGTTTCATGATTTGGTGATGTATTTGCTGTTTATTTGAATAAAAGACAACCTGCACGGTTCTTGGAGTGCGGCTATCCATCTTTCATCTACTTTCATGCTTGCCCAGTGCACTGCCAGCACCCGTGGAATCCTGTTTTAATGTGTGACCATTAGTAGACCCACCTGGAGCGGTGACCCTCTTTCTTGACCCCTGTCATGTTGTCGTGAGACCATCCTCCCTACACTTAGAATCACTCCCTAAGACACACTTAACTCTTGATAACCCCAAGTGTTTAACCCCTTCCATGCCAGTGTCACTTACACAGTAATCAGTGCATTTTTCTAGCACTGATCGCTGTATAAATGACAATGGTCCCAAAATAGTGTCACAAGTATCCGCTGCAATGTCGCAATCATGATAAAAATCACAGATCGCCGCCATTACTAATAAAAAAATAAAATAATAAAAATGCCATAAATCTACCCCCTATTTTGCTATATGCTTTTTGAGGTTTTTTTTGCAAAAATATGTAGAAAAATACATACCGACCTAAACTGAGGAAAAAATAATTTTTGTTATATATTTTTTGGGGATATTTATTATAGCAAAAAGTAAAAAATATAGTTTTTTTTCAAAATCGACGCTCTTTTTTTGCTTATAGCGCAAAAAATTAAAACCGCAGATATGATCAAATACCACCAAAAAAAGCTCTATTTGTGGGGAAAAAAGGACGTCATTTTTGTTTGGGTGTAACGTCGCATGACCGCGCAATTGTCAGTTAAAGCGATGTGGCTTCACTTCCCAATTCCCTACTGCACATGCTCGAGTCGCACTGCAAGTCCTCACTGGTCACCGCTGTCTTCTGGGACCTGTGTGTTTCCCAGAAGGCATCTAGATATGATGAAGATGACTTGCTGAATTTTAAACCAAGTGTTTCCCAGAAGACAGCAGGGGGGATGGGAAGTGAGGTAGACCCTTACAGATTCTGCAGGGGTCTATGCCTGGAAGTGGGTGAAAATATCTGTATTATACAGGTATCTGTACCCCTCCCCCTAAAAGGTGCCAAATGTGACACCGGAAGGGAGGAGGGTTCCAAAAAACGAAGGTTCCTTTTTTGTGTGGACCTCCGCTTTAATGGATCCACTCTGCAACTGTCCAGTGGTATGGGCTTTTAGAGAATAAAGTGGTTGTAAAGCCACTTTGTTATGTTCATGCAATCCCCAGTGTTCGATAATGTTACAGTATGTGCCCAGTGTATGTGTTTTATTTAAAAAAAATGCAGT
Organism: Rana temporaria; assembly: GCF_905171775.1. Lineage (NCBI taxonomy): Eukaryota > Metazoa > Chordata > Amphibia > Anura > Ranidae > Rana > Rana temporaria. The sequence goes on from NC_053489.1 coordinate 509,511,501, forward strand.
TTTATACCTTATTTCAGAGCACCACTTGGCACTCATGTGACTGCCTGCCTCTCTCCTCCCCCGATGTGACAGCTATAGTAGGAGGGGCTGAGAATACCTCTATGACATCACCCGGAAGAAGGTGAGGAGAGCTGAGCGGTGCTCAAAAATGAGGTATAAAACAGCATTTTTTTTATAAAGCACATACACTGGACAAATAATATTATCAAACACTGGGGAATGCATGACAATTACAAAGTAATTTCAGCAGCAGGAAGGGAGGGGTGGGTACTTACATGAGCTAACAGGCAGGGGGGGAGACAATGAATGATGGAGGTATGTGCCTTGAGGCGATTAAGTTTGCATTTGCTGCGCTATACAAGTTACTTACTCACTCACTATGTAAACTGACCACGGTATAAGGGGCTCAGCAGCCATGATAAATGGGGTCAGTTTACAGGGGGGAGGGCAGCACCAGGCAGGATCAACCAGGTATTTTAGATGATACAAGGGACCAAAAGCTCATTAATCACTGCATCTTTTCTCATTACAACAGCAAGGTTGATCAGGTGGTTATAATGAAGGCAGACTCACCCAAGTAAAAACTGCTTTTGTAAATACACATTGTATGGCACGCAGCAGTTTATTATAAACAGAAAAACATATGAACTGGTAAAAATGTTTGATCAAATCTTGGCAATGTTTATAGTTCACCTCCTGAAGATTATATTTTTTCTCAGCAGGATTGGAGTTAAACTTTAAATCTACACTTGAAATTACTTTTAAAGGGTGATTTTTTTGTACTGCTGTGGCTTCAAAATACAGCAGCTTTGAATTAAAACCAAATGTGTTTAGCTGTGTGCTACGGTGGATATTTCACATAGGCAGTTGACTTATGTGTATTCGTTTTAGCATTCAAAGCATGCATTCAGTGTGAATGTCGCAAGAAGTTTCAAAGGTTAAAGCTTTAAAAATGTCACTACATGTTACTTAAGATGTATTTGGAAGTCTGGCTGTTTTTGTTTAGTACAATTAATGTTAAATGAGAACTCATTAGCCACATCCTTGATAAACATAAGCATATATCTTGTAATAATTAAAAAACATGTATTTTTCCTTAGTTCATGGTCCAGTAGGCCTGTCCTAGACATCTGTCTTGCATGACCTAATATTGTGACATATCCTGTCAGTAGTCTCCGCTATCCTACTATTGCTTGAATGTGTGAGACTTGAACAGAATAATCTATTACTCTCTGTCGAGATCTTGACAGATTTGTTCTATTTTATGATGCTGTAAGATTTAGCCCAGCTGAATTTTTGGGAGCTGTACGTTGTCCAAAATGCAATTTTACCTTAGTTGTCTTGGTTTTCTACACATAAATTATATTACTGAAATATTCTCTAATGTAAAATATAATTAATAAAATATAATAATGGTAAGTCATGACTTCCCTCGCACATTCAGAAAACAACAGTTATGCCGCGTACACACGACCGTTTTTCATGACGTGAAAAATGACATTTGTTTTAATGTCATTAAAAACGATTGTGTGTGGGCTCCAGAGCATTTTTCAGGGCATGAAAAATGGGCATTAAAAATTTAAAACATGCTCTACTTTTTCGCGCCGTTTTTCACGTTGTCGTTTTCCACGTCGTAAAACATGGACGTGAAAAAAACGTGCATGCTCAGAAGCAACTTATGAGAAGGGAGCGCTCATTCTGGTAAAACTAGCGTTCGTAATGGAGGTAGCACATTTGTCACGATGTAACGGACTGAAAAGCACAAAGACTGAAAAGCGCAAATCGTCTCTCACCAAACTTTTACTAACACGAAATCAGGAAAAGCAGCCCCAAGGGTGTGCCGTCGTACGTGTTGTACATCACTGCGCTTTGGTCGAGCATTTTTTTTTTCATGATCGTGTGTAGGCAAGGCAGGCTTGACAAGAATCGGGTTGAAAAAAACTTTGTTTTTTCTAGACCATTAAAAATGGTTGTGTGTACGCGGTATTTTTTTCCATCCTTACAGATAGTACGTGGGACTATACAAACTGTACACGTTTTTTTTTTCTTCTTTTTTTTTACATTGTGACCAGCTCTACATTTGATTTTTTAGCTTAAAGCTGAGTTACAGCTTAAAATACAAACCATATGAACATAGTTGCTTTAGTTAGTTAGCCATCACCAGTGCAATATATAGAAACATAGAGGTTGATTTACCAAAGGCAAATAGGCTGTTTACTGTGCTTTGCATTGAAATGGTCCCCAGGGCATAATGAACGTGGTGAAGCTTCCCATTGCAAAGAATACCCACTCATGTGCAATGAAAATTTAACACAACACCATTTTAACTTGCACCTAATTGGAGTCAACCAAGCTTCACCTCCTTCACTCAGCTCTGGGGATAATTGTTTTGCAAAGTGCAACATCACTTGCAAAATTAACAGTCTATTTTACCTGTAGTAAATTAACCCCATTTATGTTGTAGGGCTAAGGAAGTAACAATAGATAGCTAATTAGGTTTACATAAGGTTGGTTAAAGGAAACCATAATGCCCTCAACTTAAATACGCTAGCGCTAGCGTTGCCTATTTAAAACCTTTCCTTTGCCAGTGCAGAGCAGCCACCCCTTAACCCATTCCAGTAGCATATATTCACTTTTCCCTCACTACTCTTTTCAGCCACTGGAATCATGTAAAGAAAGCCTTGTGTAAGCTTCAACCTGACTTGTAAAAGTTTACACAGGGATATGGTCTTATTTCAAAATCCATGTGATTACTAATCAGTAAGCACATTGGAGAGGAGGAGTGAATCACATGCTCTCCCATACCCGGAAGCTCCAGATTTTTTACTTCCAAAAGGAAAGGCATAAGAACAGGTCTGGACTGGCCATAGGCATTTGCCTGGTGGGCCGCGGCCCTTGGGCTGCATGCTCTAGAAAGCACAGCCTCTTAATGACTAGGCCGCACAATGGGAGGTAAGCAGCGACCCCGGTCCGGACAGGGCTAACACAATCTGTGGCCGCCGCTCACCTCCTGATATACGTGCATTCCTAAAGCAGGGCTAGGGCCAGCAAACTTATGAAGTGAAGAAGAAGGCTCCTGTGACATGCAGGAAGTGCCTGCAGGGGACAGACACCTTGCGGGCCGGCCATGCTGGAGAAATAGCTGCACTCAAGGACAACAGCAGCCTCTCTTCTATCACTTGCCAGGACACTGTGATGGCTACACAGGGAGGAAGGTGAGCACAGTGAAAACCCTAAACTGTTCCAGTGTGTGTGTTACATTCAAAGTCCTGCTCTGTAGAGGCCGGTAAAGGGGATGTATTGGGGCTGTCTTTTTACTGGTCTGGGGATGTCTATTTAATGGTCTGGGGTTGTCTCTTTGCCAGTCTAGGGCTGTCTCTTTACTGGTCTGATGCTGTCTCTTTGCTGATCTGAGGCAGTCTCTTTACTGGTCTGAAGCTGTCTCTTTGCTGGACTGAGGCTGTCTCTTTGCTGATCTGAGGCAGTCTCCTTACTGGTCTGAATCTGTCTCTTTTCTGGACTGAGGCTGTCTCTTTGCTGGACTGAGGCTGTCTCTTTACTGGTCTGGGGCTGTCTCTTTTCTGGTCTGAGTTAATCTTTTTGCTGTTGTGAGGTCATCTCTTTGCTGATCCGGGCTGTCTCTTTGCTAGTCTGGGGATGCTCTTTACTGGTCTAGGGGTGTCTCTTTGCTGGTCTGAGGATGTCTCTTTGTTGCATTGGGGATATCTCTTGGCTATATGGGGATGTCTCTTTGCTGTATTGGGATGTCTCTCGGGATGAATATCTTGTCACCAACCACATTGCATTACACCGTTGCCTTACACAGACTCATCATTGGATCTCACCTCCTTATCCAGCCATGTGCTCGAGCTCTGCGCTCCCTACCACAGTCTGTGATCAGCGCTGCCAATAAAAGTACCCTCCTTCTTCACCTCTTGCTCTCTACACTTCTCACATGAGCCAGAGGATTAATCGGGTATCAATGAACGCTGACAGTATTATCTGTCGACGTGCATTGAGAACATCACTGGAAACAACAACAACAACATTGTCCATGGCCTCATTCAAAGTCCCAACTTCCCCACTTTTTTCCACTGGAAACAACATTGGGCGATATACATCCACCACAGTGTTGATTTGTGGCAGAACCCTTAGGGATCACCAAAGTTTTCTTGTGCACCATCAGTGTTCCAGGGACCACTGGTCTAGAATGTGCAGTAGGGCAGAGCCTTCAGAACCTGAATTACTTTGTACTTCCCTGCATCTTGCCTATTCATGAAGTGTCATGTCACTGTATTACATGATATATTACTTGGGATACTTGAGCTGTTCAAGGATCTCTCCTCTTTGGCTGCATCTTTTAAAATAATAGGTAGGCCAGCCAGATGTGGATGAAGGTGATTTTTGCGCTATCTAAAAAAAAGGGGGGGGGGGACGAAAGGAAAAGCAGCTACACAAGAATGTGACAAAAATTCAAGGACAAGTGGAAGTAAGTATGTAGCGCTAAAAGTGATAAAACAGTGACATTTATATAAATGACTAACAATATGAACCCAACAGGATAAAATAAACAATGAAAAACAACAAAAAATATGAGGGTAAAAATTGAGAAAAAAAATTGAGAATAAAGAACTAAGGGCCAAATCCACAAAAACCCGGCGCAACGTAACTTTTTCAATTTAAGTTACACGGCCGGAAAATTTCTACCTAAGTGCCCGATCCACAAATCACTTACCTAGAAATTTTCGGCTGTGTAACTTAAATCCGGCCGGCGCAAGGCTTTCCTATTCAAATGGGGCGAGTCCCATTTAAATTAGGCACGCTCCCGCGCCGGCAGTACTGCGCATGCTCACGACGTCATTTTCCCGACGTGCTTAGCGCGGTTTTACGTTGCGCCGGGTTTTGAGAATCGCGACGGGCGTAAAAAAAAAATACGAGTTGCGGTGGGAAAAAAAAAATTTGAAAAAAAAAAGACGGCGACGCGGGATAGAAGGGTCTACTTTTACAAGGCCTAAACAGTTTAGGCCTTGTAAAAGCAGCCCTAATTTTACGATTGCAAACTAATACTTACGGAGAAAAAACGAAGCGTAAAAGCTTTGTGGATCTCCGTAAGTGCTAATTTGCATACCCGAAGCGGCATTTCGACTCGGAATGCCCCCAGCGGCGGATGCGGTACTGCATCCTAAGATCCGACAGTGTAAGTCCCTTACACATGTCGGATCTTCTCCCTATCTTTTGGAAACTGATTCTGTGGATCAGTTCCAAAGATAGAAACAGGGATACAACGGCGTATAAGTAGATACACCGTCGTATCCCTTTTGTGGATCTGGCCCTAAGTCCACAAGTGAAACTTGTATGGTGACAATGTCCATCACAAATAGATGAAGAATCTCACGTCACGATGAAGATATTATAAGAAGCTGTATGAAACATCACAGGAAATATGCCTTCAAACAAATGGTATGACTTAAACATGCTTACCCGTTGGACCCAGATCAATCAGACATGGCTATTCCCAAGATGCCCTAGTAGAAGTCCTAGTTGATGAAACGTGTCGGGCCTGGTATACCACTCCCCATATTGCTTTTCCCTAATTGTGATCACTTTTTACTTGTATGTTGTTTTTTTTATCAATTAATACCCATCTTTTTTGACCTGCACTATTGAAAGTCCTTTTTTTATTTTCTTTCCATGTTCTGTGGACGTGAGGTTTTTTTTTTACGGTTCTCCTATCTGGTCACTGTCACCCCAGTTGGGGCAATTTTTACCCTCATATTTTTTGTTGTTTTTCACTGTTTATTTTACCCTGTTGGGTTCATATTATTAGTGATTTATATATATTTCACATACTTACTTCCACTAGGCCAGCCAGATGACCTGATTCTAGAAGACAGATTTTTACAAACTATTTTTATACTTAAAGTTTTTTTAACACATATATCTGAGGATTACTAGCTGAACAGTACTTATATTGCTACCTTTAAATTAAGTATCACAGGACAAGTATGCAAGGTCAGTTTTTTGGCAACATTTTCTCTAAAACAGCACACTCTTCGGAATATACTGTATGAGTCCGGACTTGTGGAGCATGATCATCTCTGAACTTTTGATACTAAACAATGAGAGTTTTGGCTGAAACTTTCCAACCTGACTGATCATTTTCTTTTTCAGCTTCAAGTTAACTATGAACTAGTCACTGGAGTTTGTGCTCCATAATTGTCATATCTTGTAATTTTTTTTTCTACAATGCAGTTTGCTTCTAGAAAATACGTCTTTATAGAATTTATTATGTGCTTTTGACTTAGCAAGCAGCAAAATAAAACAAGAAGAAATCATTGAAGAAATAAAAGACAGCATAATATTAGAGAGCTTCATAATAACACATTCCATAAACCACAGTTTGTGTTCTGAGTGAAAGGACAGAGCACATAAAGTTAAGCCCAAATTGGCTTCTCAACTATATGAAAGGATTTAGCAAAGAACAGGAGAGAATATTTCAGAGAAAAAGTAATGATAGAATAAGGTAACAAAAGGTCATGTTCTTGCTATACAGGTGGCAGTTCCTCTTTACAATGGGTAATGGATTCATTGCCTTCTTCTGGAGGTTAAAACAATGAGAGTGTTCGCATGTTTTTCTGATAGGTACATTTAATAAGACTACATAGGGCCAGATTCTCAAAAGAGATACGACGGCGTATCTCCAGATACGGCGTCGTATCCCTGAGTCAGAGCGGTCGTATCTATGCGCCTGATTCTTAGAATCAGTTACGCATAGATTTCTATTAGATCTGACCGGCGTAAGGCTGTTACGCCGTCGGATCTTAACTGCACATTTACGCTGGCCGCTAGGGGCGTGTACGCTGATTTACGCCTAGAAATATGTAAATCAGCTAGATACGCGAATTCACGAACGTACGCCCGGCCCACGCAGTACAGTTACACCGTTTACGTTCGGCTTTTCTCGGCGTAAAGTTACCCCTGCTATATGGTTGCGTGCATGCGGCGTACCAATGTTAAGTATGGACGTTGTTCCCGCATCGAATTTTAAATATTTTACGTTGTTTGCGTAAGTCGTCCTTGAATGGGGCTGGATGTCATTTACGTTCACGTCGAAACCAATACATCCTTGCGGCGTACTTTGGAGCAATGGGCTATTCCACGGACGGCGCATGCGCATCACTTCGGGTCACAAGTTATTTATATAAAACACGCCCCCCTGTTCCAAATTTGAATTAGGCGGGCTTACGCCGGCCGATTTACGATACGCCGCCGCAACTTGCGGAGCAAGTGCTTTGAGAATACAGCACTTGCCCGTCTAAGTTGCGGAGGCGTAACGTAAATCGGATATGTTACGCCCGCGCAAGGATACGCCAAACAACGAGAATCTGGCCCATAGTGTGCAAAGGTTCATAATGGCCTATTCAAGTTGTACAATTCAGGGGGTAACTTTTTAAAGTTGAGAAAGCTGTAAAAACATTAGAATTTTGTTTGAAAAGAATAATGCCGCGTACACACGATCATTTTTCAGCATGAAAAAAACGTTGTTTTTCAAAAACGTCATTTAAAATGATCGTGTGTGGGCTTCACATCATTTTTCAGGTTCTGAAAAACGATAAAAAAAAAAATTGTCGTTTTTCGGGTTGTAAAAAATGATCGTGTGGGCTAAAACGACAGAAAAAAAACTTGCATGCTCAGAAGCAAGTTATGAGACGGGAGCGCTCGTTCTGGTAAAACTACCGTTCATAATGGAGTAAGCACATTCATCACGCTGTAACAGACAAAAAAGCGCGAATCATCTTTTACTAACACGGAATCAGCTAAAGCAGCCCAAAGGCGAATGGAACTTCCCCTTTAAAGTGCCGTCATACGTGTTGTACGTCACCGCGCTTTGCTAGATCATTTTTTTAAAACGATGGTGTGTAGGCAACATCGTTTTAATGATGAAGTTGTGAAAACGCAGTTTTTTAGACATGCTGAAAAACTACGGTTTTTTTTTCATGCTGAAAAATGATCGTGTGTACGCGGCATAACAAACAGCTGACACCCAGGCAAAGTACTCTCCCACCTACAACATTGATTTTTATTTAGCCGCAAACAACCGTATTCAGCAGTGTCTGATCACAAATGATCTATGTTGCCCGCAGCAATCAAAGTACTTCATGTTTTCCTTTTGCTCTATTAAAGAGAAAGAAAGGGAGAGTCTGGTTGATCAATATGGTCAGCTCAGACAGTTATCACTTCAAAAACATTGAAAAATGATGTGCAGTGTAGTGGCCATTAATTATTGTACCTCTACTACTGACAAAGGTGTTCCTAAGGATAGGATCAGTGTATATATTTTGTAGAGATAGTGAGAGGCACCTGATAATTCCTGCTTTTCTTTTCAGAAGGAGAGAGCCTTCTTTGTTCAGGTACTCTCCAGTGTCAGCGTCTCTATCCCTGTTGACTGAGATTCTGTCTCATAGATGATAAAACCATATACATTCTGATGGCTGTGTGTGGACAGGTGAAGTTTGTTTCCTTTACTGAAGGTGGCGTTCAACTGCAGCAGCTCTGCAGCTGGAGAGGAAGTCAGGACGAACCTAGTTTCTCTATGGTTTGCTGAGTCACTGTGGAAATTATCCAGTTGGATGCTGTTGCCCCATGTGACTCTTACAGTCGTCTTGGGTTTAGGCAGAGCTTATTTAAGAACCTGGCTCCTAGGATTGATGCACTTTGGGTAGTGCAGGGAAATGTACCCTGTCTGTTAGGGACCGTATTAGTGTAGGAAAAGAAAGTGTAGGGTTTCATCTCTTCTGGACATCTTCCCTATAGGGTGTGAGACAGCCAGGTCGAATTCTGTCCCTCTTTACAAACATTTTCAATCTGTCTGGAACCCACACTGTTCATGTAGCTGTAAATACAACTGGTTGGGCAGTCTTCCCACTAGAACTGTTGCTGCATTCAATACAAGTTTAATATTGCACCTGACTGTGTAAATTATTGTTGCGGCACCATACTACACCCCACCTACCTCAGTATGGGTAAGGAGACAGAGCAGATGTTTCCTCCCGCTTGCATCTCAAATCGTTTTAAACTAGGCAAAGTCACTTGACAGGAGCTAAAGGACTGTTTTTGATTATACAAATGTGTGTTTGTGGGGGGGTTTTCTGACACACTTAAAGGGGTTGTAAAGGAATTTTTTTTGCTGAAATGACTGTTTACAGGGTATAGAGACATAATAGTTAACTGATTCCTTTTAAAAAATTATTAAAAATAGATAAACATCAATCATATAATGTACCTACAGTTTCAGTTTCGTTTTTGCATGCTGTTTCCTGCTTCTTGATGTACAGAGACTCAGAGCCAATACAGGGCAGTGATGGTTTGTAAAACGAAACTGATTGGTGTTGAGGGGTTTTAGACACACAGTAATCACACCTCCTTGATTAGTGACCACAGAGAGAAAGCTCCCATTACTTTTTTCATCAGGAAACAGACAACCAGGAAGTGTTCAGAACAGAGAAGGATTACAGCAACATCAGAGCAAAAACGAACAATGAGGACATGAAACCAGGACTGCAGTAAGGTAAAGGAAGCTATTTAGCTAAAAAAAAATCCTTTAGTGACCCTTTAAGCCTCATACACACAGGTTTGGACTTCCATTGGACAAATCCGTGGAATTTTGTCCGAAGGGCATTGGGCGTGAAATTGTTCTGCATACAGACGGCAGAACTTTTTCAGCCAACATACACAAAACTACATTGTTTTTCAGCTCTTTAGCGCCACCCTTTGGGCAACGTCTGGTAATGTTGTCTGATGTTTAGCATTGGTTCGGAGCTGTTTGTACTTTTAGTCCGACGGATTTGTGTACACACGATCCGATAATCTGACAGAACACATTAGTTATCTGACAATTTGAGAGCATGGCTATCCGACATTTGTTGTCGGAAATCCCGACAACAATTGTCCGATAGAGCATACAGACGGTCAGATTATCCGACAAAACACATCCATCACACAATTGTGTGTACGGGGCTTAAGAATTTATTTATGCAGACTTGTAAAATTACAAAAATTTGATTTAGTAGGTGACATGGCAACAAGACTCCATACACACAATTAAATTAACAGAGAATAATAAACAGAGAAATATGTGTAAATGTGAAAAGCCAAATGGAAATTCAGACCTTATCAAGTTAAAACTCAAAGAATCAGAACAATCTACCCTTACAGTTGGTTCCCCCAGCACTGGAAAAGTGAATTACTTGTTTGGTCCAGGAGTAGGTTTTGAAGGCTGTGGCACTTACCGTACCTTACCCCTGCTGGCTACAGGGATTGCATCTTCTCCCTTTAGCACTTGAGGCTGTGGGTGGTATTTTAGCATCATTGCATACAGTGCAGAGCTGTTCTATTATATGTGGATGAGATGGGAGTATGGTTATGGCCAGGAGCACCTTAGAGAGGTGACTATGCAAGTCTGATCACACCATTGGAGGGATCCTGATGGAGCAGGGGATACCGTAAGTATTACTCCTTATTCTTGCAACTCTAGACTGAATGAGTAGTTAACCCATGAACCCACTGCAAGAGCATATTTTGTCTAATTCATTGAGTTGGGCTTTAAAATACAGTGGCATGACCTAAAAAAGTAACTTACACAAAGAATCTAAAAACAAAACATTACTGACACACTTTTATAGGCAGCAATTGTCTCAGATCTCTTCTAAGGGCTGGTTTGAATAATGACACGCTTCATTGTGATACATTTTATTATGTATTTAGCCACATAGTATTAGGCAGTCTATTTAATGCACAAAAAATATGCTTTTAATATAAATGTATTTAATTATAATTTTAATTTCCTTTATACTAAAAAAAATAGCTTTGTTTACTGCTAATCACAAAAAAAGACAAAAAACAATCAGAGTTCATATTGGCTGATCTCACCATTCATTCAACAAACAATAGAGGGAGCATAGAGCAATATTTTATCCAGAAAAATGCAAGTGTTCCAGGACTTTGATTATTTTCTATTTATTACAGTTGGGGAATTTGTTGATACAGTTTGCTTTCGTCATCTGACATCAGTTTGAGGCACTCTTGAGATCATTCAGAGTTCATTGACAGGTGCGTTTCACCTGCAGGCGACCTACTTTTGATCTGCAATTGATTAAGCCTCATTAACCTGCTCCAAGCTGCTTTTGTATTCCCACTATCAAGTACGAAGAAGGAAGCAGCTCAGGCCCAAACAAAAGTCCAAGCTGTAAACATCACTATAAACCATTGAATTGCTATAATAAAAACACATTTTTCTGACTCTTCAAACCATAAACCTACCCACAAGATAATGATTGTCTAATATGGCTGATATTGATTGAATAGGCAGATGATTGTAAGCTGATGCAGAATCCTTTTACCATCTCTGGAAACAGCCCTGGCCAACTGATCCTGGCAGAAAAATGATCATGCAGAATGAAATTAGCCAAACTATCAATTTTTTTTCTGTAATGGTGTGTGATCAGTAAGGATGAGCCGAACACCCCCCTGTTGGGTTCGCATCAGAACTTGCGAACACACCAAATGTTCGTGTAAACTTTAGAACCCTGTTAAAGTCTATGGGACTCGAACATTTGAAATCTAAAGTGTTAATTTTAAAGGCTAATATGCAAGTTATTGTCCTAAAAAGTGTTTGGGGACCTGGGTCCTGCCCCAGGGGACATGTATCAATGCAAAAAAAAGTTTTAAAAACTGACGTTTTTTCAGGAGCAGTGAATTTAATAATGCTAAAAGTGAAACAATAAAAGTGTAATATTACTTTAAATTTCATACCTAAGGGGGGTGTAAAGTCAGTATGTGAAAAAGTGCATGTTTTTGTACATAGAACTGTCCCTGCACAAAGTGTAATTTCTGAAAGAAAAAAAGGCATTTAAAACCGGCTTTGCGGCTCTAATGAATTGTCGGCTCTGGCAATTACAGAGATGATTCATTCATAAAAAAATAAAAATAAAAAAGCTGGGGGCACTTGTGGGCACTGATAAGGGCGGTACTTATGGGCACTGATTAGGTGTCATTGATGAGGAGGCACTAATATGCTGCACTTATGGGCACTGGTAGGTGGCACTGATATGTGGCATTGATGAGCACTGATAGGCGGTACTGTTAGGCGGCACTGGTGGGCACTAATAGGCGGCACTAGTAGGCACTAATATGCGACACTGGTGGGCACTGATAGGTGGCATGGATAGGCGGTATTGATGGGCACTGATGGGCATTGATGGGTGGCACTGATGGGCGACACTAATGGGCATTGATTGGCAGCAGTGTTGGGCATTGATGGGCAGCACTGATAGGCATCACTGATAGCCAGCACTGACTGACATTGCTAATGGGCACTGATTGTGGCAGTGGTGTGCACTGATTGGTGGCGGTGGTGGGCACTGATTGCTGGCACTGGTGGGCAATGGCGGGCACTGATTTGTGACACTTAAATTGACATACTGTAATCAGGGCACTGATGATCAGTGCCCTGATTACATTCCTACATGGCCCCCTGTGAGTAGATGCTGCTGATCGGTTCTCCTCTCCTCACACTCTGTCAGTGTGAGGTGAGGAGAGCCGATCACCGGCGGGCACGCAAGAGCGGCTGTTCTGGAACGTGTCATATGACGTCGTCTCAGAACGAGAGCCGCACCGCTCTGATGTAATTTGGCGGCTGGCAGGCGGAAAACAGTTAAAGGATAAGTTAAATAAAATAAAAATATATAATAATAATTTTTTCAAATAAAAATGTGCATTTATTAAGTGAACTTATCCTTTAAATGATAAATGCACCTTAAAACAAAGTGCATTTGATATTTCCCCCCCTTCCACTGACCAACCCCAACATACCTTTTCACTCTGCAGCTGCATACAAACAGTGGTTCCACTGTTTGTTTACATCAAGCGATGTCAATTTTAACTATTCTGGTTCTGTTTGCAGATTAGTGTCCCCTGGACATCTATATGTTCTGGATAAAAGTCCCATGGAATCACTGTCCCATAGAACAATGTTTTTCAACTCCAGTTCTCAAGTACCCCCAACAGGTCATGTTTTCAGAATTTCCCTCAGATGAAACAGCTGTGGTAATTACTAAGGCAGTAAAACGGATCTAATCACCTGTAAAAAATAACGGAAAGTCTGAAAACTTGACCTGTTGGGGGTACTTGAGGACTGAAGAAACATTATTTTTCATTGTTATTAGTGAAAATCTCAAATGTGTTTATATACAGATCCTTTCAAAGTATACAGATCATAATTTGATAAATTATCTTTACCAAAGGGGTTAAAGTCTAAAATGTGTATTACGGTGTCTGTTCCTATTTAGAAGATTTCCCCTTACTTCCTGTCCAGGTGAAAGGTGGCAGACAGAATAGGAGAATAGGAAGCAAGGCTTTTCTGCAGTGAAAACACAAAGCTAAAGAAAAAAAAGGCTTGAGTAAGAAAGGGTTTTCAAACAGCGTGCAAGAAATCAGGGCAGTAAACAAAGGTTTGTAGATCTAGTGGGAATCAAGTTTTGCAATTAGACAATAGATGATCAGGTCAACCTACTATATTAAAGAGGTTGTTATTTTTACTTGTACAGTGTTATTTTCCCTTTTCCATGCTGTAAAAAACCTGGTTGATCCTGCCTATTCCTGTGTCGCCCTGTGTGTGCTGACCACGGTAATCATGGATACCGTGGTCAGGTTACATGCCTCCGTCATTCCGCTGCTCTCCTCTCTCCCCTCTCCCTCTCCCTCTCTGCCTGTCAGCTCCTGTGTGTGAGCCCCCCGCATTTCCTACCGCTGTTCTGAGTGGCAGTAAAGTTACTGCTCACAATTACTGGCAGCCCCTGTGCTATGACAAAATGTCTTTGTTTTTGTTTTTTTAATTCTCCTGCTAAATACCTTATTCCACCGATCTGTGCTCACATGCCAACCCAACAGACGTTAAAGGGGATCTCAGCCCCTCCCTCTGTAGTCCATAGACTAACCACAGATGGAGAAGGAGAGCGGCAGGCCGTCATGTGACTGCTGATCGGCGATGTGGAATAAGATATTTAGCAGGAGAATTTTTTTAAAACAAAGACACTGGAGTCGATTTACTAAAACTGGTGCACTCAGAATCTCATGCAAATGTGCATGGTAGCCAATCAGCTTCCAACTTCAGCTTGTTCAATTACGTTTTTCCTAAAAAAAACTGGAATCGGATTGGTTTCTATGCAGAGCTGCACCAGATTTTGCACTCCCCAGTTTTAGTAAATAACCCCCAGTGTGTAGTATATTTTGTCATAGCAGAGGGCCTGGCAGTAATTGTGAGCACTGCCTTTGCAACCACTTTAAGGCCTATGATTGGCAAAGACTGTTCAAAATCTAAGCCGAAGGTATGGACCAATCACTATGCAAAGATGGCAAGTGCCACATAAGTTTTAATGGAGGAGATGCAGGGCAAAATCGTAAATAATGTGCCTAAGAACATAAGAGCTGAAGGAACATTAGCAGATTGTAGACTCTAACGACTTGGTATCAGCCTCTTGTAATTCGTACATCAGAGCACAGACTGGGGAGAGAAAACCAGTATGAAAAAGCAAAAATAAAGTAAAAAAAAAAAAACATGACAACTGGTAGAAAGAATAAAGTGATGAAGAGATGAGCTCTTCAATTTTCTGCTGCTCCATCATTGTCCAGAAGCAGGGAGTAGGGACAAGACCTGGTTTTATCCCTTTATTTCAGTAGAGAAAAGTTAGCTCTCTAGGCTTGCTGTGCTGTATGGTAGGGCTGTGTACATTTTAGAAATAAATGGAAAGAAAAACAAACTTTTCAGAGGTAAATTGAATCTCATTTATGTACTTCATCTGTGTATTCAGCACAGATTTATTTCAGCTTTACGCTACCTTTTAATAGTACAATGTATGTACAAGTTTAGTGCACAGAATTCCCTTCCCAAAGTTTCATCAACATCTTCATATAATTTAACTATTCAAAAGAAAGCCAAAATTCCATATAGGATATTTGATGTTTTTATTTATGCTACATAAAATGAGTAATATTCTCACTTTTGACAGTTGTTTTTATGAATGTGGTTGTGTGGTCATCTATCAGAGTGCTAAGGTTTGTTTTGTCAGATAGATATGCAAATATACAATTTTGGCTCACAGAGACTGCCAGAAATACAATTCAAATATTTCCTTGTGCAGATTATGAGTTTTTTGTGTTAAATAAGAATGAAAGTCACTTCCTGTGACAAGGTTACTTTTAACTCTCAATGGTGATGTAAAAACAGATGACTTAAATACCAATTTCAGATTGCATGGGCTAGCACAAAGGTATTCAGAATGAAAGAGGTAACACACCAATATAATACAACACATTTTTATTGAATTTTGGATTTAAAAATGTTGTGTTATCCATAGGGGGGGGGGGGGGTTAACATGAATCTCTAAAATTCAAACAAATAAAATAAATAAGCCATCTTGGCTAAACTTATCTTTAATAAAAAATTAAATGGTGTCCATCCAGCCAAAGCTGGACGACTACTTCTCGATTTGGACAACATCATGACTTTGAAGAAGGGAGGGTGGGTGGGCATTGCTGCTAGTCAGGAACAGTCTGAGCAGCCACCTCTCCTGGTCCCTTTATAGGCTCCTTGAGCGCGGGCTGATAGCCGCCAAAACTGCCCAATCAGCTGCTTGCCGTGAAACCCCAATCTCGCGGCTGTTGCTGCCCAGGGATACCGCAGCAGCTCCTGGAAACCTGCAAAAATAAAGAACAGAGCAGGAAGAACTGCCGTCTCTCCCTTTGAGCCAGCCCATGGTGGTCCAGCTTATTGCTGTGACCTTTCATTCTTGGTGTAAAAATTAATCGCATATCTGGTTTGCAAGTCCCTTGGGGATTTCAGTGGTATGTTCCTCCCACCAGTATGCCCAATTATGCTCCACAGCCTTTGCTTTTACGAGGTCAGGAGGGTGCTATACTTCCACAGAGGGATTACCCTTGAGTATAATAAGTAAACACACTGGAACTTAAGGGCTTATTGAGAAGGAAAAAACACTGCTGGTGAAGCAACCCTGTCCTAAGCAGTAGTGTCCCCAGCCTAAATTTAGTGCTGTCGGGCTGTAGTTGGTCAGTTCTGATTTCCCTAAGTTCAGTGTTATTGTTTGCTGCTGCCCGCTGTAGGGCAATGTCTCTGGCAATAGTGTAAGAAAATCCAGTTAACCTGAATTATAAATATTTATAACTCAGGCTTATTATCAGTGGTGTATGCTGGGTAAAGGTATAAACATTTGGGGGGTGACCTTGGAAGGCTCTCTTGCCTCATAGGCTCTGTATGGTATTGAGGTGTGTGTTGTGCTACAGAGAATCCCTGAGGCCTGAACCTTCCTACTGTTCTGATTTTAGGTTATATCCAGTGGAAGAGTAACAGTTGGGAGATTAACTGGATTGGAGCACAAGGGATGAAACTTTGATTGCTGAAAAATGGAAGAGTGTTTCTGAGTGCTGGATAGACACCACTGCTGGTGCACATTGTAGGAACTTCTGGTGGTTCCTCCAAGAAGCATGTGTCCTACATTAAATCTAATCTACTGTATGAATAGTACATAGTGCTGGTCTGGCTTAAAAATATTTTTGTATTGAATGTGAGTAAAGATAAAAAGCCTGCATTTTGACTTTTTTGGATATCCTGTGCCATTTACCTTTTCTCTTTAGGTTTATTGTCTATAATAAACTCTGTTAATATGTCTGACTGGTACCCAATTTCTTCCACCCCACAAACAGTCAAGGAGTCCTGAAAACTACAGTAATATACTAGACTTAAGGGTCCCTAGCAAGAGAAGAGATATGACCTATTATAGCCACCAAGACATACCTCCATCCTTAAATTAATTTGTATGTAAAAGGAAACAGTGGTCATGGGACTTTAAATG
Source organism: Rana temporaria (assembly GCF_905171775.1). NCBI lineage: Eukaryota > Metazoa > Chordata > Amphibia > Anura > Ranidae > Rana > Rana temporaria. Next base: position 509,528,426 of record NC_053489.1, read on the forward strand.
AGGCATGTCACAGAGTCAATATAACATGAAGTAAATGATATAAAAAGTTTATTACAATCCAAAAATAAATCTACATAATCTCAGAAAAATACAATACATGGTAATGAATCACAAAAGAAAATCAAAAAACAGCTGATGGTATATGTACAATAATGATACATCAAAAAATAAGTATAAAGTGTAAGAGAAAAGTGAGAAATGATACCGCTCTAAAAACTGCTAATCCCTTGGCTTTGCTTCCGTCCCACTAAACCAAAAGGGTGCTGGCTATGCACAGGTGCATTGGATAGAAGAAGGTCCTGGACTGCCGCACTCCATAAAACAATATCTTTATTATACAAATAAAACCAAAAAAACAACCAAAGCGATGCAGTCAAAATGAAGTGAACAACAGGAAAAAGGTGGCTGACATGTTTCACATCATGTGATGCTTACTCGTAGTAAGCATCACATGACTGCATCGCTTTGGTTGTTTTTTGGATTTTATTTGTACAATAAAGACATCGTTTTAAGGAGTGCGGCAGTCCAGGACCTTCTTCTATCCATATAAAGTGCAAGAGCCAGACTGTCTTGGCATCCTTTAAAAATCGCAATGGAACGTGACGCGTTTCGTGAAACATGTTCACTCATCAGGCGTATAAGGAATGTCTATAATAGTGAAAAAGTAAAAAAAAAAATATTATGTAATAGTATACTGTCAAAATTATTGAACACTTTCCTATAACAGGAATCAAAGACATAATCTAGGACAGTGTTTCTCAACCTTTTTCCAGTCGGGGCGCCCTTAAAAAGTATTTTCAGTCTTGAGGCACCCCAGTCCAAGGCTTGGTTCACATTACGGTGTGTCGCAGAACACGCGCAAAATCGTGCTCATTCCTGACACACAGACAAATGCTCTGCTCTTTAGGGGTACCATTTTGGTACCCCCACACATTGGAAAATGTGGGGTGCTTTTGCTGCAGTGCAATAAAATAAAAAAAAGAAGGGTGGGGACTTGTTTTCCTGCATTTTTGTGGGTACGGAAGCTCATCGAAATGAATGGGCTACCCTAAATGCAGCTACACAGATGTGAACCAAGGGCTTGTTCACATGTCATAGGGGTGGTAAAACCACATGGTTGAGCCATTTTTACCACCCCCAACTTCTCCACCTTTAGCTGCAGAGGCAGCAGCTGGGGGTGTTCACATGCTGTGGCTGCAACTGGAGGTATACCGAGGGTGAATGGGTCTCCACTGCAACTACCCCGCAACTGTGTGCATTGCAGGGTTGCGGGTGAAAGTGATGCTGCATTTACGGGCTTAAAACAGGTGGTAAAGAGGCAACATAATGCCTCTTTACCCTTTCAAATGCCACTGAAAAGCGATCTGTGTATGGATTGCTTTTCAGAGGAGCAGCAGTCTTTGCTGCTATCAAACAAGCCCTACAAAAGCCATTCTGATGGTACAGGAAAGTAACATACACACATACATGCAGACATGCTTACACACACATACACACACATACATACACATGCACAGGGCCGTTTGAAGGAATTTGGGGGCCCCAAGCAAAATGGGGGCCCCCAAACGCACCCCCCCACACGCAAAGCCTACGTTAGCGCTACACTAATTTTTCACACCCATGTTCTTACTCCTCCCCCCTCCCTAGTCCCTATGTTTTTCTATTCTCACCTCCCCTTCTTCACTGTAGGCTGCCACTGTACCGTGGCTGAGCTCCTCTTCCTCCTGTTCAAAGTCCCATATCAGATAGTGCCCGGGCTGGGCCGGGTACCGCACGGTACAGGAGATTCAGTTTCCTGTGTTCCCGGCCGGACTGAAAGGAAGTGAGCACTCAGTGTGCATTTACTGTCAGACCGGCCGGGAACAGGAAACTAAATCTCCTGTACCACGCGTGGTACCCGGCTGGACTGACAGGACTCCAGGAGGAAGGATGAGGAGCTTGGCCACGCTACAGCCTGGGAAGGGGAAGTTGGGGGGCCCAGGCCAGCTCGGGGCCCCAAGCAATGTTTGTTTTGCCTGTCCTGTAGCAACGGGCCTGCAGATGCACACACACACACACATACATACATATGCACACACACACATACAGACAGACACTCACATGTGCACACAGACACATGTATAAAGCCATTTTAAAATGAATCTAGCTTCTAGCTCAGCACCTTTCCAGATTCCTCATTCAGCCAGGTACTGCACTCTAGGGGGAAGCAGAGAGCACAGCACACTCCTCTGCACTTTACCTTCACTTTTGAAGCCGACAGAGCTTCTCACAGTTCGGCAGGAGAGCAGGCTCATCTGACAGCCTTCTGGCCACTGACCCTGCGGCACACCTGAGAACCTCTGACGGCACACCAGTGTGCCGCGGCACACTGGTTGAGAAAGGCTGATCTAGGAGAGACAAGCAGTCTGGAATTTACTAGTCAGCTGGAAATTTTCCAAGTTCCCAAAGGAAGGGAGAGAAAGGGGGGGACAGCAATGTCTGATCCGAGGCTGAGGCGGGAATGACCCATCTATACCAAAGAAACACCCAGAGGGGCAGGTCTGAAAACAGCAGAAAAGTCCATAGAATAGTGGGATGCAAGGACATCTCACGTCCAGACTAATCTAAAAAAATATATATATATATATATATATATATATATATATATATACTGTATATATATATATACATGTGTGATATATACAGTACAAATATGATTATGTGTGTGTATATATATATATATATATATATATATATATATATATATATATATATATATATATATATATACACACATACAGGCATACCCCACTTTTAAGTACACAATAGGGTTTATTTACTAAAGCTGGTAAGTGCAAAATAAGGCTCACTTCTGCATAGAAACCAATGAACGTCTTACCCAGAGTGTTCAGCTTTGGTTATAAAACCTGAAGCCTGATTTTGCAAATCCCAGCTTTAGTAAATAAACCCCATTGTGTACTTAAAAGTACCTGCATAGAAACCAATAAGCGTCTTACCCAGCGTGTTCAATTAAGCTTTGGTTATTAAACCTGAAGCCTGATTTAGCAAATCCCATCTTTAGTAAATAAACCCCATTGTGTACTTAAAAGTGGGGTATGCCTGTGTGTATGTATATATATATATATATATATATATATATATATATATATATATATATATATATATATATATATTTATTTTTATATATCTGTATGTAAAATATACCAACGTGTAAGTACGTATAAGAATGCAAAAAAGTGTGGAAGTGTCGAAAAGCTATATCTGACAAAAATAAATAAACAAATTGGTGTATAGATGGGGTCACCTAGGGTTCCAAAGTGAATCTTACAGATGTCAGTAATGTATTGAGGGTCCCTAATTGATAATGGACCAGCTACAGGCATTAATTAGGCAGTGGCACAGTGTCCAGAAAAGTCTCTTTTTTTACGTAAGGATTGCATAGTACTAATCGGCCGACTAGGGTTAAATGGATGTAAGTAATTTGCAGTGTAGAGTGTGGGTTAAACTGGAAAGGGGAGCTCAAAGTGAATTTGTTCTTAAAACTAATTAAATGGGGAAATAAAAAATATATTATAGGTAGGATGGACTGTTAGAAATGACTCATGATTGAATCAGGTCAATGCTGTCTGAGCTATTTTTACTTAAAGATAATGAAATCTTGCCAAGTCTCCATTATGAAAATCTTTTTCAATGGCATAATGTATTATGATACAGCTATAAACCTATGTTGATCATTTATGGCAAATATTGCTATAATCTTTAAAGCAAAAAAGACCTGGAGGCACAAAATGAAAAAGTTATCACCTTTTTAGGATGATTAATGCAGGCATAAAGGAGACATAAAAATCAGGCAGAAATATTGTTAAAGTGCTTAGGATGCTCGAAATTGTTCATATAAAAGGTCACTCTATCTATCTATCTATCTATCTATCTATCTATCTATCTATCTATCTATCTATCTATCTATCTATCTATCTATCTATATATATATATATATCCATATCCATCTGTCTATCCATCTATCTTTATTGCTATAAAAGCAGCCATTGATATATAGAATTGAATGCACTTGTAGCCATAATAAACTAAATTCTTTCCTTTGTGTGCTTTTTTTTTTGTATTGTTTTACAGTTCTTTCACCATGTTTTCTCTTGTAATGCATGAGTTAACAGAGGATGTATTTCAGACATTTTGAAGAAGAAAATCTGTCAGTCTGATGTCCATAAACAATAGTTTCTTAGAGACCTTGCTTTGGATCAAGCAATGTTTCAGGCTGATCGGATTCAAGTGTCAGGAACTCACTTACACCTTGTTTTATGTGGTTTGGAAAACCTGCCAAGCTTCAAAGAATTTTCCAGACCTCCTTAATCAAAACAAACTTGGTATAATAGTATAAAAAAAGAAATGGATGTGTGAAGAATCAGTCTTTAGTCTAGCTTGCAATAGGTTACATTAAACAAAAAAAAAAACCTTAACATTCAATAAACCCCTTATTGAATCCTTTAACTTTTTTAAGTGTCAGACATGTAACGGCTTACATTAAACCGATTTTACGAAAAACATACAGGGTGACATCACTGACCTTTCTGCCTGAAAATACTAGTTTCCTAGCGGTCATAATATGCCTATGATTTCAGACCTTTTTGAGATATAGGGGTCATTTCATTAAGAGATAAAGACCACATGGATTTTTCCATTAAAATAACTGTGGTATTTATCTCAGAATTCATTTTTTATTTTTTGGTATTTAGCACATTTTTTAATGCCTTACTTTATCCCACACTGGACCTCCGGCTACAACAGAAAGTGTAACATTTAAAAGCAGTATTACTACCTCTACTTAACGTGACAGCTCAGGGCTACTGGTTGTCAAGGAGCAGGCACTCATCAACATCCAGTGACTAATCCCTGCCCGGCTCATTTAGCTGTCAGCTGGGGATTTCCAGATGATAGGTGAATGTAAACAAAAGACCCCCAACCAGGTTTGGGCCACCCCAAGCACAAAAAACTATCAATCAAAAAAAGCATAAGCCCCTCCTCTACTATCCTGGTCTGATGATTGTGGGGGCCTGTGGGTGGGTCTCTCAGATCCTGGCCTCCCTATGTGAATGATTAAAACCACTTCAGCCCCAGAAGATTTAGCTGCTCAATGAGTGGGCCATTTTTTGCGAGACTGCACTACGTCGTTTTAACTGACAATTTCACAGTTGTGCGACGTTGCACCCAAACAAAAATGACGTCTTTTTTTCCCCACAAATAGAGTTTTCTTTTGGTGGTATTTGATTATCTCTGCGGTTTTAATTATTTCCGCTCAGTGCCGATCCTGACCTTCCTGGGGCCCCAGGCAAAATGACATGTCACATTAAAGTTGAGAGACGGGGGGCGCTGTCACATTCGAGTTGAGAAGCGGGGGGAGGGGTGTTCTGCTGTCAGAAATTACATCTTACATGAAAGTTAGAAGCAGGTGCTGACTTCTTACCTCTTCTCCCATGCAGCCAGCGAGTTGAAAAGCGGGGTGAGGGCCTGAAAATTACTTCTCACCAGGCGGGGCATCTAGTAATTTGGGGGGCCCTCCGCAGCTTTGCGGGGCCCTAATCGGCTTGCATAGTGAGCCTATAGGGCGGATCAGCCCTGTTTCCGCTATACACAAAAAAAGAGCAACAATTTAAAAAAAAAAAACAATATTTTGTACTTTTTGCGTATAATAAATATCCCCAATGTTTTTTTCAAAAAAGCAAATTTTTTCTCCGTTTAGGCCCATATGTATTGTTAGACATATTTTTGGTAATAAAAATCACAATAATTGTATATTGATTGGTTTGTGCAAAAGTTATAGCATCTACAAAATAGGGGATAGATTTATGTCATTTTTTTTATTTTTATTTTTTATTAGTAATGGCAGCGATCTGCGATTTTTATCGGTACTATGACATTATGGCGAAATTTTGGGCACATTTTTGGGACCATTGGCATTTATACAGCAGTGTTTCCCAACTCCAGTCCTCAAGGCACACCAACAGGTCATGTTTTCAGGCTTTCCATTATTTTGCACAGGTGATTGGATCAGTTTCACTGCCTTAGTAATTACCACAGCCGTTTCATCTGAGGGAAATTCTGAAAACATGACCTGTTGGTGTGCCTTGAGGACTGGAGTTGGGAAACACTGTTATACAGTGATTAGTGCTATAAAAATGCACTGATTACTGTGTAAATGTCACTGGCAGGGAAGGAGTTAACACTAGGGGGCGATTGTGTTCCCTGACTGTGTGTTCTAACGGTAGTGGGAGGGAACTCACTATAGGAGATGACAGATTGTGGTTCCCAGCTTATAGGAACTCACAATCTCTCTCTCCTCTCAGAACAGAACAGGGACGTGTGTGTTTACACACACGTCCCTGTTCTGCCTCTCGTGCCTGCGATCGCTCGCGGCCGGCGGTCATCGCTACTGCCAGTCACGAGCATCGGCACCCCGCTTAAACGAACCGTCGTACAGCTACGACGGTTTGCGGGATCGTGCCGACCTGCCGCCGCATAATGATGGCGGCAAATCGGCACGTGGTTAAAGGGTCACTAAAGGAAAAAGTTTTTTTAGCTGAAATGACTGTTTACAGGGCATAGAGACATAATAGTTAACTGATTCCTTTTAAAAATGATTAAAAATAGATAAAAAAACAATCATATAATGTGCCTGCAGTGTAGTTTCGTTTTTGCTGTTGTTTCCTGGTTCTCTGATGTACAGAGAGCCACTAGAGGGCAGTCAGCCAATAGAGAGCAGTGATACTTTGTCTAAAACTCCTCAGCACCAATCCAGTTTTGTTTTACACACAGTAATCACACCTCTTTGATTAGTGACCACCGTGAGAAATCTCCCAGTACTGTGGTTATCAGGAAACAGGCAACCAGGATGTGTCCAGAACAGAGAGGAATTACAGCAACATCAAAGCAAAAACGAACAATGAGCACATGAAACCAGGACTGCAGTAAGGTAAAGGAAGCTATTTAGCTAAAAAAAAAAATTCCTTTAGTGACCCTTTAATGGTTATGTAGTACCCTACTCATTCCCCCAAAAATGTACACAGTGATAAAAAAAACATAATGTGACATTTAAAAACACATATCACATGTGACAGTTTTTAGTAAATAGACCAACAGACCTAGATAGGATACATAAATCTGAAACTATAACTTCACTGTCTAATTTGCATGCTTCATTGAAGTCAGTGTCTCAGAAAATACAAGAGCCAGAGACAGATAGACAATTATTAATTCTTATAGGGGGTATTTTTCTCTCTATGAAACATCCTTGTAAAGTTTGTTGTAGCCCAATACACAAAAAAATAAATAAAAATGGTCATGTGAAGGCAGCCAGCTGGAATTCTAAACAATCAGCTCTGTCAAGTGAGTTTAAAGCAGCGCCTGGGTACAGACACATTATTAAAGAGACTACTACTCCGCCCTTTTTGCAGTGTTATGTGGATGATTTCTGTGCAATGCCTTACAAAATAAAAATACAACTGAAAGTGTCCTTTCATCTTGCTTTACTGAAGGAGCATATGTAGCTTTTTGTAAAAGTACCTTGAAGATTTCCCTTCTCTGCCGCAGCATAGCATACCTTGATTAGTGTGAGCAAAACTCTACTCAGACATTGCTTGATTGCTTGCAGCTCTTGTTTACAAAGTTATAGTTTAGAAAGTCTGCCAGCACACTTACCCAACAGCATTTTTTATGCATCCAGTGCTAGCTAATAGAAAAATGAGGGGAAAAAAATATTGCAGTCATATAAAAATAGATGTGGTTCTAGAACTAACACAGCCTTTAATGGGATAACCTCATTTTGATTACCACCACCAACACACTCTGACAAAAAACATTTGACAAAAAAAATATTCTTTTGACAACTGAGTCATCCTTTTCAGAATGAGCATTGGGGCTTATTTATAAAAACTGAAGTGAAGGAAAAAAAAGAATCAATGTTTAATTTGTAGGCAGGTGAATGTTGTGTTATGGTATTTTCTTCAGGCTGTCAGGAGCCTATAAAATAAAACTTCCCCCTGCTATGGGCACCAGACAGCCATCTTGGAGAGGTCAGAAATCCTATTACATACTAAGAACTCACAAGATTTCAGTGGGTATTTTGTTTTAGAATAATTGTATCAGTCATTTCGTGGGCATGAGGTGTGGGAGTAGGGTGAGGACAGAGCCCCGCTGGTTTAGGAGCAACATTAAAAGGAGGTACAGTACCTGTTGAGGAAGGAAAGAGTACGTTTCTCTTACAGGGTGTCTACTTTGCCAGCTTCCTGGACAGTCTTCCACTAGCAGCCAGATATCTGCAGTGACTTTGGGGATTGCAGTATGACTCAGAAATACTACCACCCTGTCAAGTACCTGGTAGCAGAGCCTGATATGATGAAGAAGGCCTCTCTTACACCTCTGGGGACCCCTGATAGTGTGAACAAAAAGAGAAGAAGTGCAGTAGCGTATGAGAACCTGTACGTCTTGCTAGCAGAGCAGGTGTCCAAGCCAGGCAGGATAGTCACCAGAGATTTTCAATGAAGCAGGCAGGCAGGGTGGCATCTGGTGAGCAGCAGACGGAAGCAACCTGGTACTGACAATAAGAGACAGGAAAAGTGTATACTGTTAGCATACAGTGGGTAAGCAGACACAGCCAGTAGACAGGTAGGTCCTGGCAACAGCAGGAGGAATAGCAGAGTCAGGCAAGTCAGGCCATACACTTGCAAGACAGATCAGGTACAGGGGCATAGGCAGGAGCGTGGTCAAGGTACAAGCTGGGTCAGTGGAACAGTAGCAAATGGAGCAGACAGAAGCAGTGGTCAGGAGGCAAGCCAAAGTCGGTACAGGCAGAGTTTCGGGAGTAATCAGATGAGCTGGGTCAGTAACTGGAATCAGGATACAGGATCACAGGTTCTCAGGATACAGAAGGCTAAAGACAAAGCAGCACTGAACCTGAGCACTGGTTCAGTTTATATAGCCCATTTGGCGCCTTTACCTGTCACAAGTGTACGTGAGCATGCCAACGTGCATGTGTATGTGCATGGATGTGCACATTTGTACACGCAGGAATATTCACATGCATATGTGCATAAGTGTTAGCATGTGCCCAATTCCTACGTCTATGAGAAGGAATGTGGATTACCCTGTGAAGATGCACAGAAGTCCGCCCAGAGGAGCCATCTTGTCCACTGGCATGTCCCTCCTGACACACCCATCCAAGGGAAGTGCCCCTCTGGCATCCTGTATTCTGTAAGTATGTTTCATAACACTGCTGGAAAACTCCTTTACTGACAAACATTACTTTCTCTGCCTGCATGTTACAGTTCATTTTCCCCAGTTTCTTTAAAAGGAATATTAAAATCTAGATAAGTTTACAAAAGGTTGGGAAAGGGAGACAATCCCAGTTTTCAATGAGATTATGATCTTCTCCAGTTAAACGTGTACAGTAAGAAAACAGCCGCTGAAACTCTTTGGGGTTGATTTACTAAAGGCAAAAAAGACTGTGCACTTTGAAAAGTGCAATTGCACTCTGCAAGTGCAGCTTCTCCAGAGCTTAGTAAATGAGGTAAGGCTTAGCTTTGCAAAGTATACCCAATCACCAGCAAGGAAAATAAAATAATAAAAACAGCAATTTTGCTTTCACATGATTGGATGATCATTTACTAAGCTCTGGCGCAGCTGCACTTGCAGAGTGCAACTGCACTTTGCAAAGTGCACAGTCTATTGGCCTTTAGCAAATCCTCCCCTTTGTGTTTGCAGATACCCAGAAGGCAACTCCAATCAAAACTTTTCAACATTTTTTTTGATAGAGCATGAAAGGATTAGAACATAAGTCAAATTGTTAAAACTGTTTCCCATTTAAATACCTAAATTCTTCCTGTCCATAAGTTGATTGTCAGAACAGGAAAGAAAATATGACAGAGACTATGAAAAATAAATATTCCCCTAGACTATTGAGAAAGGTGGTGAGCCTTTTTGTGTCCCCATAAATATTTCCCCTTCATTCAGTTTTCTCGTAAGGGTTGTCAGAATAGGAAAAAAATAAAAATCCCATTCAAAGTCATTTAAATCTTATAGAAAATCAAAAGCTAGAAAGTTTTTGTTCGAATCATGCGAATCATCAAGATATATTCCAACCAGCTATATCCCAACCAGCTATGTTTAGAGTCGGTTCACACTAGGGCGACACGACTTCCAGCGCGACTTTCAGAGGCGACTCCGACACGACTTGAACATGAACCACAGGGCGATCTGGGGCGATTTACAACACAACTTGAAGTCGTCTCCAGGACAGGAGACTTTCCAGTGGCCAATAAAACAACAATCAGCTCTGGGAGAGGGAGGGGACAGGAGAGGTTTGCCTGAGAAATGTATGTTATCTTCCTGGAAAATAGCTTCAGTTAAGACAGTGATCCGACTTCTGAGGCGATTTCCATTGAAATCAATGGGTACAAATCGCCTACAAGTCGGATTGAAGTAGTACAGGAACCTTTTCTGAAGTCAGATCGCCTTGAGTCGTGTGTATTAACACCGCTCCCATTCACTTCCATTGTTTTTCTCTACAGCACGACTTGGGACGACTTGAGGCGACATGAAGTCGGATTGCATGTCGCCCCAGTGTGAACCGGCTCTTACTTTTTTGTTAAAAATTAAAAAAGAACAGAGTATAGAACGCACATATAGTAACTTGATTTATTCGTTTGGCATTGTTTTTTTTTTTTTTAGGACATTTAGTTATATATTTATGAAGACATCACTACATTAAATCTTAATTTACAAACATTTTATTTTTTATTTTTTTAGGGAGGGGGTTAGTATTTTTTATATTTTTCCCTTTCTGTTCCATGATTAAATGTCTTTAGCCCTTTTCCCATTGCAAATTATTTCACAATAAGCCATTATAATATTTCCTGAGTGTCTTTGCAGGGGTCATATTTTGTTTCCCATCCATCTACTGAATATAATCCAAATGAACCTTTCCAGGTACAGACTGTCATTATTGCAGAACACAGAAATGATCGTATTTCATGTATATGTCAAAAGAGTTGCCATGGTTTATTTTACAAGGATATTCATTTTAATTTTGGCAGTTACACAATTCTTGTATTTAGGCTGATATAAAATGTGGGGAAACACACTTAGCAATCCCGACAACTTTTACTAAGGATCAAGTTTAATTTATTTATTTATTACCAATTTCCTGTAAAAAAAAAAAAAAAAATTAAAAAGACAGAGGCTCCTAGATTATGGTAAATGCAAATAGACATGTAAAATGGTAATATGTGAGTAAGAATGCATATGTGCCTGTAGGTAAAATAACATTTTCAGTAGAATTGTTTCTATGGCCCGCTTATGATGAGTATAGGTCTATAATCCAAAGGTCCCAGAGTTACAGGTGTGCATTCTGAACTCCACCTATACTATACTACAGTATACTATGCTATATCCTACTACACTGTACCTATGCTATACTACTATTGTTCACTATAAGTTGGATATAGTGTGAATATTAATAGGATTTACTTCTTCTGACCTGCATCTAATGTCTTTGGTTAGATTACATTTTTTCAATACTTATCAGGCAAAGGAGAATGTGTACTGACGCATTCCTTTAAGCTGTGCCCCCTGATTTTCCTGCTTTTGCTATCATTTAATTTTTTTTTATTATATGAAATTCATGAAACATGTGGCCAGTGCAGATAGTGGTTGTTTCAAGTTCCTTTAAGATGTGCCTCCTGCTTTTCCTACTTTGGCCATTATTTTGATGATTTTAATTTATGAAATGTATGAAACATGTGGCCAGTTAATTACTGTTGAGCAGATGTGGATTCAGGTGTTATTTAATTGATTTTATACCAATACTGGTTTAAACACTGTAAAACCTTAAGTTTTAAATTTCACTTGCGCTTAACTTTTTTTAACCACCATATGGATCTATAAAAGTAAAATGCTTCTAAAATGTATTTTTTAAGCTGTGCTCCAGGGAAACTTCCCTGGCTGATATGCAATGAATATCAAATAGAGTTTTCAGAAACACTGAATAGAAATGTAAGACGGAGGTGCAAAAATATGTCTCAGCCTACAAAGCTATCGATGGTAAAAACAGTAACAGTTGATAACTGAAGCATTCACAGATGCTGAATCTTTCTCATTCAAAAGAAAGGACATTTGGGCACAATGAAACAATGGTGACGATTATAATATATTTTTTCTGTAAAGTTGAACAGCAGGCAGATAGCTGAATACACCATTGAAAGACATATAAGGGGACAGTTTTATTTACCAAAGGTTTTTCATTTCTGTCCATTCAGTCCTGATATTTGAACAGCTCTGCCAGACAGAACAGCTAGCTCAGTGACTTCATGTTCAATACTTTTCAACACAGCTAGTTCATTTCCCTGCCCAGAAACAGCAAAGAATCAGATACCAGTTGATAAGGTCGGTCTCTCTCTCTCTCTCTCTCTCTCTCTCTCTCTCTCTCTCTCTCTCTCTCTCTCTCTCTCTCTCTCTCTCTCTCTCTCTCTCTCTCTCTCTCTCTCTCTCTCTCTCTCTCTCTCTCCTTATCTGTACTGATAACACAGTGTCTTGCTGCGATCAATTCCCTCCTCTCTCCTCTGCCCAGCTCACAGTTCCAGTGGGTGGGGCTGATCACTACCGCTGAGACGTCAGCCGGGAGGAGAGGGAAGAGGAGAGAGACAGAGTTGAGGAGTTCCATGATCGCAGGAAGATGCTGTGTTATCGATACATATAAGCATATTTATGATATAACAAAGACACAGGGGAACTTATTGTTCTAATACAAAGGGGATCAGAGCTTTTAATGTTAAGTATGAGAGCAGCAGAAGCGAGGGGGGGGGGGTCGTGCCAGGTGCTGACATGAGCAGACAGTCAGAGAGGGTGGAGATGATGGAGGAGAGGACACAGAAGACAAAGAGCAGGCTGGGGCTGACGGAGGCACGTATGCTGTCAGTGGTGTCAGGGCTCAGCAGCCCTGATATATCGTAGTCAGCGTACAGGCAAAGGGTTTAGCCTGGCAGGATCAGACAGGTATTACAGGTAATACAGGGGGGGGGTCAAATGACACAGCACAAGCACTGTGCTCTATAACATGCTTTAACCACTTCAGCCCTGAAAGATTTGGCTGCTTAATGACCGGGCAATTTTTTGCGATACAGCAGTGCATAGCTTTAACTGACAAGTGTGCGGTCTTGCGATATTGTACCCAAATAAAATTGACAATCTTTTTTTTCCCCACAAATAGAGCTTCCTTTTGGTGGTATTTGATCACCTCTGCGTTTTTTTTTTGCGCTATAAACAAAAAAAGAGCGACAATTTTGAAAAAACACAATATCTTTTACTTTTTGCTATAAATATCCCAATTATTATTTTTTTTAACTATTTTTTTCCTTAGTTTAGGCCAATATGTATTCTTCTGATAGGATAGGATGCCTTAAGGTGAAAAAACACAAACCTTTACAACCCCTTTAATAGAAGATGTCACTCAGGAGAAATCAGGCGGTTTATGAGTGGACTATGGGCTAAGAATCTTTGGGACACTTGCTTCACTATCACAAGGCCCTGAATCCTTGATTACTAGGACTCATTAACTGGAATGAATAGTGGTTTAGATGGGTGAGTGTGCAGCTGCTTCCTGTCAGCAAGACAACGTTGTCTTTTTATTTTAACAAGTGATGGTGAATGGATTTTTTTTCAATAAAGCAATGTGTGTTTTACTCAATTGAAGTGTGCCGCCTAGTGACTATCTTGGAGAGTTTATCTTTCCTTTGTGTTATGTCTGCTTGAGTCACGTGGTCTGCACCTGATACAATCTAAGTATCATAGGTGAGCATTGATTTACTCAGGGCTTATGCTAGGTAATGGCAGTCCTAGCGGGTATTTGCATTATGACCGGTTGATTCAAGGTTCAAAATCTACAGTATTTAGGTCATGGCTTCAGGATCAGGATGACACAACAAAAGGCTTTTCCATTTAATACAAGATAGCAGAGGCAACGTCAATATTTCCAAACTCGAATCAAAAAGCTTCTCCTTTCATTCCGTTTTCTGTTTTTGTATTTATATCTGCTACTTTGCTTTGTATTTGACAGTAAACGTGTGACAGTTCTCTCCATCTGTTTTTCTTTTTTGGTAGCGCATTGTTAGGCTGTTAGCTAAAAAAACATAGGTATTGGTAAACCTTTCAAATTCTGATGAAGTGAACTTGGGGGACAGTTGTAGCACTGTATAATCATTATTATGTACTTAAATTAAAAGCAGAACAGCAGAATTTGAATTCATAGATTAACCATTTAGCCTAAAACAGAGATGGTTAACCAATCAGGGATAGTGTTAATATTAAGATTCTGAAAGATTTCCAAATTCAGAAAGTACAAATGAAATCACTAAATAACAACTCTTTTTTTATACACAGCACTTTTTTTTTATACACAGCAGAAAATGCATATTGACAAGGGAAAAGTAGAGGTGACATCACGACTCCACTCACCGAGCTCCGGACAACAGACCCACCCACAGAATATGCAGTTTTTCGGGTCTTGTAACAGACAGAGAGACATTTAGCAGGTAAGGATACATTCAGGAGGCATGTACGGGTATGTACGGGTATATCCTTATAGATAACCACTATGGCAGTAGTTTAGAATGGATGAGAGTGGGTTCTACATCTACTTTAACCCTGACACTAACTTAAATTAAACTTTGATCTAGCTATATATATATATATATATATATATATATATATATATATATATATATATTTATATATATATATATTTTTTTTTTTTACACAATTTTGATTGTTTACATCTTTCTCCCCTAGCAAGGAGAACATAATACAATGTATCTTTCTCTCTATTCAACCTATGACTGATCACTGTCATAGGTGTGCGCAGCTTGTTGCATTAGGGTGTGCACCCTAAAGCTCAAAAACATGTGTGTCTGTGTGTCTACATATATATGGCCCCAGGACATTGATCTCCCTGCCAGCACAGTGAAAGAGTAGTGTATAAGCACTTCTCTTATGGCAGAGCTGGTAAGAGAGAGATCTTTCCTGTCTTCCCACTGGCATACAGATCAATAATGCTAATACACATGGGGTGATTAGGGTGTGCCCAGGCACATCCGGAACACCATATGTGCACACTTATGATAGTCAACCAGAGGCTATTACAGCCATCAGTTAATGGGAAACTGGGAGTCCTGGTTGCTGATCATTAATACAAGGTCATGGGCTCTCGGTGAGAGCCCAGTCTTGACAGTTCAAAATCTATTGTAACTTCCTTACATTAACCCCTTCTGGCTCTTACTTATCTAAGTAACGAGACCACACCAGGGGGTTGGAGAAAACATAGGCCATAGCAGCCTCCTTTATTAAAATTCTATTTGAATTAACATTTGTAGCGCTTACCCCCGAAGGAGCGGCTAATTGTTTTGGGCCTGCACTCTGCTTTATTACCCCCCCCCCAGTATTCTGGGTCTCACTCCCCTGGTCACAGCTGTGGTGCAAACTGACACAATAGTTTATGAGCGACAAAGGAACCGTTTAGACACAAGTTAAAACTTAAATAATCATTGACTTTACTAGAACAGTTGTTGTAATACACAATCGGAACATAAGTGGTGCACATACAGTATTGCGAAAGGCTGTGCGCAACAATTTCTTTACACCCCCCCTACCGCCGCAGGTATTTTGGTGTCTCCAAGTGGGACTAGCGCGCAGGCCTTACTTCAAGCTGCGCGCCTTCCCACTTCCAGTACACAACCACACAGTATGCGCCACGCAACACCCAACAGAATAAAACACAACCGTAACGGGTAATCACTCAGTAACTTCCCTATGACAGTATCTGTCTAACAGTAACAGCGCTGCAAGGCCTTGCCAATAAAATGTAGTAGTATTAGTCCTTGATCTTCTTTCTTCGCTAGCAATGTGAACTCAATTTGTAATCCACAGGTATTTTAATAGTAGTTTGATGCAAACAGGGACTGCGGATTAAACGTGGAGGGTGACTGCGCACTCTTTCCTGGTTAATACACAATATTCAATGGCCGGCCATCAAGCAGTTGATTAAGGCTCTCAGGTCCTGGCACATGTGGCTTAGGGAAACACACTGGCAGCGTGGAACTAACGGTCCCAGCAGCACTCCCCGGCAGTCTAAGTGTGTGTGTGTGTAAACAGTACAAAGCTTTGGGCCCGAGCCCTCTCACCACACAAGGACCAGATGACTGGATGCTCTCACCACACACGGCCTCCACCTGGTCTCTGCACTCGTCTGGTTGTCCAGTTCCCACTTTCAGAGACGATCGGGAACCCTCCAACACTTGCCTGGATACCGATGGCTTGCTTCCGCACGAGGTAGGCCAGAACTCCACCAAACACACTGTGAAAGGGTTCCTCCAGGATGTGGGTCCCGAGGCCGAGAGAGCTAAAAAAATGGCCACACAAGGTCTTTTATCTCTTCCCAGCATGCCTTGCAGCCCTGAGTGTTCCTGGGTAATTATTCATATCCCTTCTGGATGTTCTGAAAAAAACAAACCTTGAACACGCCGTTCCATTTCTTCGCCAGTAGATGGCATCAGACGCTTATTTACATTATAAGACTATCAATTCTACCACTTCAGATCTGAGCATTCTTAATAGCAAAAATTGCCCCCGCTACATACACCCCCCACTTTGAATCTTTGGTCCCCAAAGACATTTTTAACTCTACTGCACATTTTTGCCTCTATGCGGCTGCTCAATACAGACAGAGGAGCCTCCCACCACTTTTCATAAGATGGGAGGCTGTTCTGTGCACTCTCAGGTGACACCGCAGTGTCTGGTACAGATGTGTCCAGGGGTGAGTTGGGGTTCTCTCCTTCTAGGTTTACAGTAAGGAGACCAGGCATATCAGGAATTCTTTTGGGGGCAAGCCAGGCCTGTTCAGAACATTCGCCCAGAATATCATAAGTCAGTTTCTTAGGCGCATGAACTTCCCTCTTGACTCTTTGTCTTTTAGGAGTAGGCGCTGTCTCTTCTTCTGCCTCACACTCTTGCACCTCAGTGTCAGCGGGTGAGTGATCCTCAGAATGCCCACTTTGCGGCACAAATTCCGGGGCCTCAGGTCTCAAAGTCACAGTGTCTGTCTCCTGCTCATGAGGTAAGCAATTAGTATCAGTTTCCGGCATCTCAGGCGACCACACCCAGCTTATCTCCATCCCATCCTCTTTCTCACTACCTTCTGTGGCCAGGGATCCTGACTGAGACCTAGTTACAGGTCGAGGCTCAGCCATAGGCGATAGTTCCCGTCGTGGAGTTTTCCTGACTGCTTCTGTTAAGGGCAGAAGGTGATTCCGATGCCATACCTTCAGTGGTCCAGTACTCCCTTCTGGTCTGATTTCGTATACCGGTAATCCCGGGAGGCGCCTGCATATGATGAATGGCTGTGACTTCCAGCGATCAGCCAACTTGTGTTTTCCTGGTACACCCAGATTTCTCAATAGCACTCGGTCTCCAGGTTGCAGGTCTTGAATCCGCACTCTGAGGTCAAAGTTCCTCTTATTCCTGCGTCCCCTCGCATCTGAGGTGGCCCGAACTTTCTCATATGCGGCCTTCAAACTCTTCCGTAATCTGCCCACATATCCTCGATGAGAGGCCTCCGAAGTGTGGTCTAAAGAAGTACCAAACGCCAGATCCACCGGCAAACGAGCTTCCCGACCAAACATTAGGCGATAGGGTGAATATCCTGTGGCATCACTCACGGTGCTGTTATAAGCATGTACCATGGCTGCAATGTGTTTACTCCACTGTTGTTTCTGCTCCGAGGCCAGTGTTCCTAACATGTTGAGGAGAGTTCTATTGAATCTTTCGGGTTGTGGATCCCCTTGTGGGTGATAGGGGGTAGTCCTAGATTTTTTTATATCCAGCAAGTCCAGTAGCTGCCTAATGAGGGTGCTCTCAAAATCCCTTCCTTGATCTGAATGGATCCGCTGAGGCAGGCCGTAATGGATGAAGAATTTCTCCACCAAGATCTTTGCCACAGTAGGCGCTTGTTGATCCCTGGCTGGAAAGGCCTGAGCATATCTGGTGAAATGGTCCGTGACTACCAAAATATTTCCTTGCCCACTGAGATCGGATTCCACACACAAGAAGTCTATACATACTAGATCCATGGGTCCGTGGCTTTCCATATGGCCCATTGGGGCGGCTCTCTGAGGTAAAGACTTCCTTTGTATGCACCTGAGACAAGAGCGACAGTAATTCTCCACTTCAGATCGCATGTATGGCCAGTAAAACCTGTCTCTCACTAATTGAAGGGTCCTTTCCGATCCCAAGTGGCCATGGTGGTCATGCAGAGCAATCAGAACTCTTTCCCTATGTTTCTCCGGCAGGAACAACTGCCACTTCTCCTCCAGATCTTCAGAGGGGGCCCTCCTGTACACCACTCCTTGTTTCAGCTGTAACCGACTCCACTCCTTGCATAACAGGCGAGCTTCCTTCTTGGCGCTCTGTAGGAGTAGATCAGAATGTTGAGTCTCCAAGGCCTCCGACACAAGGCTACAGAGGGGATCTTCTTGCTGATCTCTTCGGAGGTCCTTCCTGGACAGTTTAGGCAAACCCTCATCCACCACTTGAGTGACATTACAGTAGCCTCTAGGCACTCCCACAGCGGACACTCCTACCTCCTCAGCCCTGGCTCCACCCTTCGCTGGTTGTTCTGCTCCTTCACAAAGAGCCCTCACACCTTCAGGGGTAAGTTGGGTCCAACCTTCCGGCGAGTTCCAATCGTAGTGGGGCCTTCTGGATAATGCATCAGCGTCCCGATTTCCAACCCCTGGACGGTATTTTAGACTGAAGGTGAATCCAGAGAGTGCAGCCAGCCACCTATGCCCTGTAGCATCTAATTTTGCTGTGGTGAGTAGGTAGGTGAGAGGATTGTTATCTGTCTTGATCACAAATTCTGCGCCATATAGGTAGTCTCTCAGTTTGTCCACTACTGCCCACTTCAAAGCCAGGAACTCAAGTTTGTGAGTTGGGTAATTCCTTTCAGCGGGTGTCAAACTTCGGCTCACATAGGCAATGGGTCGTAGGTGCCCGTCATACTCCTGGTAGAGTACTCCACCCAGTCCATCTCGACTGGCGTCCACATGCAGTTCATAAGGCCTGGCAGGGTCTGCGTAGGCCAAAACCGGGGCAGTAGTGAGGCTCCGCTTCAACTGTACAAAGGCCTCTTCACACTGAGTGGTCCATTGGTCTTCAATCGACTCTTTCTTCTTCCTGGGACCCTCCTTAGGCTTCCCAGGTCCATCAGGGTCCGACCCAGCCCCCTCTTGGTTCTTTAATAGTTCAGTGAGTGGGTGAGCTATCTTGGCGAACCCTTCAACAAATCTGCGATAGTAGGAGCAGAATCCCAGAAAGGACCTGAGTTCAGTCACATTTGTTGGCCGGGGCCATGAGGTGACAGCATCCAGCTTCTGCGGGTCCGTGGCCACTCCTTCCGCGGACACTATGTGACCCAGATAACTCACTGATGACTGGTAAAATTTGCACTTTTCCATTGAAAGCTTCAGGCCCTCTTCATGGAGTCTACTCAAGACTTTCTCCAGGCGCTCTTCGTGCTCTTCCAGTGTTCTGCCGAACACTATCACATCATCCAGGTATACCAGCACTTCAATTAAATTCATATCACCTACAGTCTTCTCCATCAACCTCTGGAAGGTGGCCGGGGCCCCCGACAAGCCTTGTGGCATGCGGTTAAATTCAAAAAAACCCACCGGGGTAATGAAAGCTGTCTTCTCCCTATCTTCAGGGTGCATGGGAATCTGGTAGTACCCACTCTTCAGGTCCAGCACACTGAACCACTTCGCCCCCGACAAGCTCTGTAAGGCATCTTCTATTCTGGGGGTGGTGTATTGGTCGGGAATGGTCCTCCGATTCAGTGTCCTGTAGTCAATGCACAGCCGTAACGACCCATTCTTCTTTCTCACTACCACTATCGGGGAGGCATAGGGGCTCCGAGACTCCCGGATGATGCCTGTTCTCTTCAGCTCAGCCAGTTGCTCTCGCAAATCTTCCAGGTCTCCCAGTGGAATCCGCCTGACCCTTTCCCGGAAAGGTTTGTCCTCTTCCAGCCGGATCTTGTGTTCAGCACTTTTGGCCAGCCCCACATCGAACTCGTTTTTTGAGAAAGCCATCCTCCATTTTAGTAGCTGGGTCTTTGCTCTCTCCATCCATTCGGGTGACAGGGGGGTGTTTTTTGGGAAGAATTCTCCCAGAGAGATCTCCTCTCCTTGTTCTTTCAGCATTTCATACGGAGGAACTGGGGTTGCTGGCTGCACTTCCCCTAACAACACTCTAGCCGGCATCTTCACTGGGGATGTTGTGGTGTTCCGGACGCTGACGGAGACTTTCCCTCTTTTTCTCTTCAGTAATTTAGTTGGTAGCAATTCGGGGACTATCTCCAACTCGTTGTTCCCCTGTGTTCTGTCCGTCTCAAGGACGATGAAAGGTCCTGGTTGTTCCCAAGTGAGCTTGACAGAAGCTCGCAGGCAGACCACCTCACCAGGCTGTATCACCTTTTCTCGTCTATCCAAACGCCAGACTCTTCCCACTCCTTCGGCTGGGGCCCTCTGCTCATGCAGTAAGTTCTGATACACCTGGGTCAGTATGGGGTGTATTTTTATGGCTGAAGTGTCCTGCTTCTGCATAAGTGGTGTCAAGAGTCTCCGGACTAGGTTGGTGTTGGTCCCAATAATGATGGAACTCTTGTCCGCCCCTGGTGGGCGGGGGCATACTACTGCCAGAGCATCGAAGACTTCAGCCTCCCCGGCCACGCTTGGGTCGAAGGTGAGCTTAATAGGCAGGAAACCGTCATATGGGAAATTCTGAGTTCCTAGACCCCATATCTCCAGTTCCTCCAGCTTCTGGAGAGGCAGGTGCCTGAGGTGCTTCTCATAGAAGTCCCTGTAAAGGAGAGTTACTTGAGCTCCAGTATCCAGCAGGGCTTTGGTATAGATTCCTTCCACTTGGATAGGGACAATGGGAGAGGGCCCCACTAATTCAGGGGGGAATCCACGTGGGGTGGCAAGGTTAGTCTGTTTGGTGGTTCGTACCTTTACACCCTTCTTCCGGGGGTGTTTTTCCAACTTCGACCCCCGGGGGTCACTAGGGACCGGGACGGCGTATGGTTGTTTGGAGTTTACTATTGTGACCGGGCGCCCAGCTGACTCCTTCACTGGGGCCCTCTGGAGTTTTCCGCCGGCTTCTGGGCCCTTGCTTCTGTCTTCGGCGGGCTTGGACACACTTGGCGGTAATGTCCCACTCCTCCACAGTTGAAACAGGTCTTTGACCTCACCGGTCTCTCAATTTGAGTGACTGCGGGGTCCGGTGGGGCCTTCTGCCTCTGTGGGCCCTCTGGCCTAGCGGTCAACAAAGTCAACATCTCCAGTATTTCCTTCTGCACTTGAAATAGCTTTCCTAGTTCAGAACGGGGCATATCATCAGCGGTTGCTGTCAAAACACTAGTCTCCGGGGAGCTCTGTGAGACATCAGCGTTATGCCATCTGATCCTTGCGGTGATACTGGACTGAGCTTTCCCTTGCTTCTTCTCTCCCTCTGTTTCCATCCGGGCCGCCTCATTGGTCTCTTCAATGAGCACCTCATCTGAGGTGGAAGGATCATCCAGGTACTGTCGCAACTGGAATTTAACATAGTCACTCCTCAGTCCTGTAGCCACAGACCTCAAAAACTTCTTCTGGATGACTTCTGGCCCAAGATGTCCATCCGAGTCTTCTTCTCGGGAGGCGGACAACAAGCGATCCTTCAGAGCGATGGCCCTGAACAGGAAATTCTGCGGGGTCTCCTGGGTGTCTTGTGCCATATTTATTAGTTGATGATACAATTCCGCAGCATCTTCCTCCTTATAGTAACTTTTTAATATCCTCCTGAGCTGTGTCAGAGTTAACCCATTCTTCATCTCCAACATCCTTCTGATGCTCAGATCCGGGCTAATGGCGTTGACTACGGCCTCTGTGATCTCAGATTCATGATAGCCCTTCTGAAGTCCCAGCTCCACCTGATGTAAGAGATTTGTATAGGACAGGCTTCCCCCTTGGTCTTTTTCCCCTATCCGTCCTTCGATTTTAAAATCCTTCCGGATCGTCACTTCAGGTAGGCGATTTTTGGTACGTCTCGAGGGAACTGAGGCAGACCTCGAGCTTAGCTTACTGTTATTTGAATCTTTGCACGAGACACTTAGCTCTTCAATGTGTCCTGCGATCACACCAGAGGCCTCCTTGAACCTTTCCTGTATGGTGCGGCACTGCCGTTTCAGGTCAGATAGCTGCTGCTCTGACTGAGAACCTCCCCTGTACTTTCCATATACAGGTTTTACCTTCCCTTGAGGGGGTCTTGAACTGGTATGGGCTGGGGTTGTTTTCTGATCAAATCCCAGCGCCGTTGGCTTTACAAGGCTAGAGTTGGCAGTGCTCTGACCAGACCCTTCTGGATGTGTCAGGTATAACTTGGTTCCTCCAGCTAGCTGTACACTCGGACCCCTGAAGTTCTCCGGAACTTCCGTCCTCCACTCCAATAGGGCATAGGTGTGGGAGGTTTCACAGTCTGGTCTGATGGCGATCACCCAGGCCTTTCTATTTGGGGACAGTGCCTTCACAACCTTTTTGATCTGCTCACTATCCCAGGTTTCTCCCGGGAGGGCGATGGCTACGCTCGCTTCGGAACGGGCGCCTTCAGTTCCACACCACCGAGCCACTGTAATAGGATCCATGCTGATACCAGGGATGGGTTTTATTTGCAGAGGTACAGGATCCCGGACGAGCCCCCACGTGTAGCGCTTACCCCCGAAGGAGCGGCTAATTGTTTTGGGCCTGCACTCTGCTTTATTACCCCCCCCCCAGTATTCTGGGTCTCACTCCCCTGGTCACAGCTGTGGTGCAAACTGACACAATAGTTTATGAGCGACAAAGGAACCGTTTAGACACAAGTTAAAACTTAAATAATCATTGACTTTACTAGAACAGTTGTTGTAATACACAATCGGAACATAAGTGGTGCACATACAGTATTGCGAAAGGCTGTGCGCAACAATTTCTTTACACCCCCCCTACGGCCGCAGGTATTTTGGTGTCTCCAAGTGGGACTAGCGCGCAGGCCTTACTTCAAGCTGCGCGCCTTCCCACTTCCAGTACACAACCACACAGTATGCGCCACGCAACACCCAACAGAATAAAACACAACCGTAACGGGTAATCACTCAGTAACTTCCCTATGACAGTATCTGTCTAACAGTAACAGCGCTGCAAGGCCTTGCCAATAAAATGTAGTAGTATTAGTCCTTGATCTTCTTTCTTCGCTAGCAATGTGAACTCAATTTGTAATCCACAGGTATTTTAATAGTAGTTTGATGCAAACAGGGACTGCGGATTAAACGTGGAGGGTGACTGCGCACTCTTTCCTGGTTAATACACAATATTCAATGGCCGGCCATCAAGCAGTTGATTAAGGCTCTCAGGTCCTGGCACATGTGGCTTAGGGAAACACACTGGCAGCGTGGAACTAACGGTCCCAGCAGCACTCCCCGGCAGTCTAAGTGTGTGTGTGTGTAAACAGTACAAAGCTTTGGGCCCGAGCCCTCTCACCACACAAGGACCAGATGACTGGATGCTCTCACCACACACGGCCTCCACCTGGTCTCTGCACTCGTCTGGTTGTCCAGTTCCCACTTTCAGAGACGATCGGGAACCCTCCAACACTTGCCTGGATACCGATGGCTTGCTTCCGCACGAGGTAGGCCAGAACTCCACCAAACACACTGTGAAAGGGTTCCTCCAGGATGTGGGTCCCGAGGCCGAGAGAGCTAAAAAAATGGCCACACAAGGTCTTTTATCTCTTCCCAGCATGCCTTGCAGCCCTGAGTGTTCCTGGGTAATTATTCATATCCCTTCTGGATGTTCTGAAAAAAACAAACCTTGAACACGCCGTTCCATTTCTTCGCCAGTAGATGGCATCAGACGCTTATTTACATTATAAGACTATCAATTCTACCACTTCAGATCTGAGCATTCTTAATAGCAAAAATTGCCCCCGCTACACATTGAACATCAAAACTCAGTTATAAGCCCTAGTCAACTACTGTCAATTTTTGCAGGAAACCTCGTTTAAAAACTTCTGTGTACATAATTGCACTTCGGTACCTCTCAAATCCGCTAACAGGCCTCAAGCCGACATGCTGGCTCAGAGACAACCATGATCGCAGTGCACCCGTTCACAATGCTTCCAGCTAAGCCTCCGTTAACTGTAAGCCCACCATCAGGACCCATACCAACGACAGGTCCTGAACACTTCTTTCTAAGGTATCTTGGATTGGATTGGATTGGAATAAATTGGTTTGGATTGGAATGGTCTGCAAAGACCAGGCACCCGCCACAGCACCCCACTGTAAAAACCTTTACAGTTGGGTGCCCCTCCACACCCTGAGAGCCCTCTGGATGCCATCCTAAATACCCAGAGCCCACATATCTATACCCACGTCATTAATATGCACCCCGTCTCCACGAAGGTACCGCCATGTGTCCACCTCCAACTCCAAATTACGTATGACCAACCCCCCATTCTTTACCATGAACCTAGCCACGTCCCTATTAACCTTCCTCCTCGCCCTGTTAATGCCTTCCAACGACCTGGCCATCCGTCATGATGTACGAGCCACCATGTCGGACCACACAATCACCATGTCCGGGAATGCCATGCGATGACGAAGTATATCAAACTTGATATCTTTCGTCACATCCAGCAGAGCTCTAACACCCAAATCATTACCGCCTACGTGTAGCACTAAAACGTCAGACGGGCGGTCCAGACGTGCAAACCGATGCACCTCTGGGACCATTCTACTCCACAGCTTTCCCGGCACTCCCAGCCAGCGAACACAGGCTTCCTGCCTCGGGAACCCCAATTGCCGACCTTCCGGCCTAGCCTCAGCCCTCTTACCCCCCCAGAACACGTAAGAGTGCCCCAGTATCCAGACCAGAGCCGGAGCCGCACCTGAAAGAGAAAGACAAGCGTACCACCGTAACCCAGCAGCCTCCACAACAAAGCAGAACACCGTATTCAGAAACAAACCAGTCATCCCACATCCCCCCCCCCTTGCCATACTCACAAACCTACTACCAAGTGGGGGCGAATGTAAATGCGAAACCTGCTTGACTCCCATCTACCAATGCGTTTTACTGATTCCGCATCCAACCTACTCCGAGCCGCTTCCGTAGCCGCCCCTATCCGAAAAGAATGCAACGAAAATTCCTTGTCTGCCAAACCCAAGGCCCGCAAACACTTATGAAAAACCCAAATAAATTGAAATTTCGATAACGGGAGCCTGTCCGCATGCATAAGGAAAGACCCCTCCACCTCCGGACGCACTTCCAAAAACCCTCGAACCGCCCCCACTGGACACAGCGGCGATTCTGGTAGAGAGAAAACCTGCACACTCCTGCCCTTCCCCTTCTGATCTGTCTTGGAGCTACGCAACCACAAGGACACACTATCCCTGTGGCAACACACCTCACTACACCCAATCCCACCTTGAACCTTTTTAGAGGGGCTAACCAGCTCACCGATCCTAAATGCCCCAAAAAATGCTAAAGCAAATGCCACGGCCTCATATACCGAGGCGCACACCACCCGTAACCGAGCCAGATACCATGCAGAACCTCAAACGACACTGGTCGTCTGGTGTCCTTACCCGGTCTTGACCGCCTATAGCCTTTTAGCGCCTGGCGCACCCAAAAGTCTTTCATAAAGTCCGGTAAACCCTGCAATTTAAACAGAAAGGCCAACCCCTTGATTTTCTTCCCTAGAGCAGAAATCGACACCCCTTCCTCCATGCTCCTGGAAACGAAGTATAAAACAAGCAACCTCACCTCCGGCCCAGCAGTATCCACACCCATTGTGCGACCCAACTCCACCCATTCCTGCCAAACTCTGTTGTATGCGGCCCACGTTGTCTCACTCACATTGGAGGCATCTCAACACTAACTGTCGCAACAGACGAACTACTGGTGGT
Organism: Rana temporaria; assembly: GCF_905171775.1. NCBI lineage: Eukaryota > Metazoa > Chordata > Amphibia > Anura > Ranidae > Rana > Rana temporaria. Next base: position 509,554,515 of record NC_053489.1, read on the forward strand.
GAAGAGGCAGATACCCTGTTGATTACCTGCACCACCCCCATATTGTCTCCGTGGAAACGCACCTTCTGATCCCGGAAGGCCTCGCCCCACAATTCCACTGCCAACACCACTGGAAACAGCTCCAGTAGCACAAGGTTTTTTGTGAATCCTGCCTCCACCCAACTCTGTAGACAGGGCCCGACGCTCCACTTGCCCTGGAAAAAAGCCCCAAAACCAGTCGAGCCCACCGCGTCAGTGAAGAGCTCCATATCAAAATTACTGACCGGCCCAGCCATCCACAGCGCCCTACTGTTGAACGACTCCAAAAATGTATACCAGACATGCAGGTCCGACCTGTGTGCCTTCACCAGGTGAACATAATGGTGTGGAGACTGCACCCCCGCCGTACTTGCCGACAGCCACCGGCTAAATACTCTCCCCATCAGTAAAATGCAACAGGCAAAGTTAAGCTTCCCTAACAGGGACTGCAACGCCCGCAACTACCCCTTGTGCAAACCCAACATACCTCTAATCTCCTCCTTTAGGGCCTCCAATTTGTCCTTCGGCAAACGGCATTCCATGGCGTCCGAGTCCAACGTGATCCCCAAAAACATAATGACCGTTCTCGGCCCCTCCATCTTGTCCGGCGCCAACGGGACACCGAAACGATCAGCCACATGCTCCAACGTGGACAGCAAAATCGCGCAGCTCCTAGACCCGGCCGGGCCCACACAGAGGAAGTCATCCAAATAATGTATGACGGAGTTCACCCCCGCAATGTCCCTAACCACCCACTCCAGAAAGGATCTAAACTGCTCAAACAACGCAGACGACACAGAACAGCCCATTGGCAGGCACTGGTCCACATAAAACTCTCCGTTCCAGTGACACCCCAATAATCTGAAGCTATCGGGGTGAACCGGCAGAAGTCGAAAGGCCACCTCAACATCAGCTTTTACCATAAGCGCCCCCTGGCCATAATAGCGGACCCAAAATACTGCTGCATCAAAGGACGTATAACTCACCGTGCATGTGTCGGGATCGATGGCATCATTCACCGACCCCCCTTTCGGGAAAGAAAGATGGTGAATAAGCCGAAACTTGTTCGGCTCCTTTTTGGGGACCACCCCCAACGGGGACACCACCAAATCGTGCAAAGGTGCCACTGCAAACGGACCACCCATGCGGCCCAACGCAACCTCCTTCCGCAGCTTCTCCGAAACCACCTCAGGATGTCGCGAGGGCGATCGCAAATTGCGCGGCACGGGGGGGAACAACCTGCAGAGAGCAAGGAATTCTAAACCCTTCCGCAAAGCCGTCCTCCAACAACCGTGCAGCCTTCCTATCCGGATACCTACAGAGAAACGGCTGCATCCTTCCCACCATCACTGGCATCCTCCCTCTTGTTCGCAGGCTCTCCTGAACGACTCTTTCCTTGTTTAAAGCATCTGGACAAGGTGTGTGACCCCCCGCAACCCGAACACTGCAGGTCCCTTTTGTCTTACCGGCCAGTTGTCCAGGGGAAGGCGATCCACCGCCCCCCCTGCCCTCGCCAAAGTCATCAATCGAATCCACAAACTCATATCCTTGTGATTCCACCTCAACTCCGGATGGACCGCCATCCTCTGCCTGAACTGCTCTACATATCTCAGCCAAGCAGTGCCCCCATAAACCCTATACGCCTCCCCTATCGCATCCTGATAACAAAAAAGGGCCGAACAATACTCCGGCTTCTTCTTCCCAATCACGCTCGTCAAAATGACAAACGCCTGTAGCCAATTTGTAAATGTCCGTGGGATCAGCCGATACCTAAATTTCTCCTCATCCTTCTTCTAGGAATCGTCCGGCTTCACCCTGTCCAAATTGAACTTTTCTAACGGCAGCAGCGAGAAAATCTCCACATACTCACCCTTCCAAATTTTGTCCCGGACTTCCGACTCCAAGTGCGCTCCTAACGGACCCTCAAAACAGATATTGACCTCGCATCTAGCCGCATCCACCAGCCCTAACCACGTCTTGCCTGCTTGCCTCTACCGAAGCCTTGGGAACCTCCACCCCCGCCTGAGATGCGCCGTCCGCCACTACCGGCAGGGGCGCCGCCACCGCAACTGCTTGTACTGCCACCGCCACACCATTTGCCCCTCCCCCCCCCGTCGGGGGAACCCACGCCGCCACCGGACTGGCCATTACTCCCTCTCCATACTCAAACCGGCTAACCAATTCCTTTATCCCCACCATAAAACCCCTAAATCCGGCCTCCTGACCCCCAACTGCCCCACGACCTGAACCCAAATTTACATTACCAGTAAGGACCCCCTGCACAAAACCCACGCCACCCCCATCCTGGCTACCACCTACAGCCCCAGTACCAACCACCCCCGACTGGTACAGAGAAGAGAAAGGAAAAACTGACTTACCGGGCTGCCCAGGAAGCAACCCACCAGCCGATGGTCCCGTCTCCAGCACCGCCGACCGTCTGGGAAGCACCCGATCATACTCCGATCCTGAAACTTCTCCCTCCGACCTGGGCTCCACCTGCTCCTCTTCACCAGAAGAAAGCCCTCCAGGGAACAAATCCAGGGTCTCCTGAAGCCAATCCGCAGCTGTGACAATAGGTGATCCACACCAGACATGATAACTTTCCTTCGGGCTGTGTTACCCGGATGGGAGGAGTCACCTGTTTTATATCTTCTGTCCCCCTCTACCACACACTAAAACACCTATCACAAACTCCCTATCATACAGTCCCTGTTTCCCTCGTCATGCCAGCCCTCCGCCCATGAATTTCATTTATTATTTTGCTCCGGGCATTTCTTTCTACTAGGAGTGCACTGTGTAGTTCTCCCAGCACACTGGTACGCATATATGCAGCCACATGGAAGAAGACATACTTCTGTGAGGCCTTATATATGTGTACAGGTGGCAGGAAGAGGTTAAAGGAGCACTAAAGGAAAAAAAAATTTTGCTGAAATGACTGTTTACAGGGTATAGAGACATAAAAGTTAACTGATTCCTTTTAAAAATGATTAAAAATAGATTAAATTCAATCATATAATGTGCCTCTAGTTTCACTTTCGTTTTTAAACTGGTTTCATGTTTATGTGAAGTAAAGAGACCAACAGAACAAAAACAAACAAATCCAGGGCAGTGTTTTGTTTTTAAAATGAATCTGATTGGTTCTGAGGAGTTTTAGACACACAGCTTGGACCACAGTGAAAAGCTGCCATGAGATTTTTCTTAAGGAGCCAGACAAGCAGGAAGTGTGGATATCACAGCAGAATTACAGCAACTTCAAAGCAAAAACGAACAATGAGGACATGAAACCAGTACTGCAGTAAGGTAAAGGAAGCTATTTAGCTAAAAAAAAAATTCCTTTAGTGATCCTTTAAACAGACCTTTATATAAAAAAGCATGTCCCCTTTATGGCCAGTACAGGGCTATCTTCTTAAACAGATTCAGCTCACTCAATGCACAGATGAATGCATGATGATGAAGTCAAAAAAGATAAAAGGAATCCAAAGTGCTCTCCATAATATCCAACAGCTTTATTATAAGTTACACTCACAAGTTAAAAAAAAAAACAGGTTCATCTAATGACTGCAGAAAAACATCTCTTAGGCCGAGTACTCACGGCAGGACATGTCCGATGAAAACGGTCTGCAGACCGTTTCCATCGGACATGTCTGGCCGGGGACTGCCCGGGGACTTCTGTTCGATGGCTGTACACACCATCGAACAGAAGCCCGCGCGTAAACATTACGCGGGGCGTGTCCGCGGTGTCGCCGCGTCGATGACGCGGTGTCGCCGCGACAATGACGCGGCGACGTGGGCGGGCCGCCTTAAAAATGCTTCCACGCATGCGTCGAAGTCATTCGACGCATGCGAGGGATGCGGGCGGCAGGACATGTACGGTAGGTCTGTACAGACGACCGTACATGTCCGGGCGGACAGGTTTCCAGCGGACTGTTTTAAAACAAGTCCGGGAAACAGTTGTCCGCTGGAAACCTGTCCGATCCGTCCCAAAATGGTCCGCTCGGGCCAACACACGGCCAAACATGTCTGCTGAAACTGGTCTGCGGACCAGTTTCAGCAGACATGTTTGGTCGTGAGTACGGGGCCTAAAAGGCTCCCACCACTCGCAGAGAAAATCCCCTTCAGGTAGTCTTAAACACCTCCCACATGCACATTTCTTTGTTCCCATGTGATCTTCTTGTTCTGCGCATTGACTGAGCTTAATATGTTTATGGAGATAGTCCTGGGGACATGCTGTACATAACCTTTTGCTATAAAGGTCTATTTAAGAAGGTAAGAGCATGCCCAGTGGGGAATGTGAAGGTCAAAATCTTTTTTTCACTATTGTATATTTATGACTTCAGAAAATGCACAGTGCTATTAGAAGATGATTTACAGACACTGTTATTTGTTTTCAATATATAGCCTTCATGTTTTTGATTCTTTATGTTGCCATTTGGTGATTTGTTATTGTTTTTGCATGTTAGACTTAAAGTGGGGGTTCACCCGAAAAAAATGTTTTAACATTAGTTTGAGGCTAATTATGTGAAGCAGAATCGGGTGTTTTTTTTTAAATCAATGCAGTACTTACCGTTTTAGAGATAGATGTTCTCCGTGGCTTCCGGGTATGATCTTCGGGACTGGGCGTTCCTATTTGATTGACAGCCTTCCGACGGTCGCATACAGCGCGTCACGAGTTGCCGAACGACGGTGCGGCTCTATATGGCGCCTGCGCACCGACGTTCGGCTACTTTCGGGAACTCGTGACGTGCTGTATGCGACCGTCGGAAGGCTGTCAATCAAATAGGAACGCCCAGTCCCGCAGCCCATACCCGGAAGCCGCGGAGAACATCTATCTCTAAAACGGTAAGTACTGCATTGATTTAAAAAAAAAACACCCGATTCTGCTTCACATAATTCGCCTCAAACTAATGTTAAAAATGTATTTTTTGGGTGAACCTCCACTTTAAGAACCGGAAGGAAATGTTTTTGTTTTTTTTTAAGTTTTGCTATAATACCTATCCAAAAAAATATATAAACAAACACATTTATTCATCAGTTTAGGCCAATATATATCCTTCTACATATTTTTGTTAAAAAAAAATTGCAATAGGAGCATATTGATTGGTTTGCGCAAAAGTTATTGCGTCACAAACTATGGGATAGATTTAGGGATGTTTAAATTTTTTATTGTTTTTACTAGTAATGGCATCGATCTGCGATTTTTTGTGGGATTGCGGCGGACAAATCTGACCCCAAATGACACTTTTTAGGGACCAGTGACATTATTACATTGATCAGTGCTATAAAAATACACTGATCAATGTAAAAATTACACTGGTAGGGAAGGGGTTCCCTAGGTGTGTTCTAACTGTAGGGGGATGGGCTCACCGGGACATGACAGAGATCACTGTTCCCGATCACTGGGAACAGAATATCTCTGACATGTCCCCTGTCAGAATAGGGATTCGCTTGTTTACACGGGCAGATCCCCACTCTGCCTCTTTACTAGCCGATTGTTGGTCACCGCGCAGCAGGAGCGAGAGCATGTCGCGGGCAACTACGCTTGTATGAGCCACCGTACAGGTACGGTGATTTACGCAGCGCTGCCAACCTGTCGCAGTATAAGTACGTGAGCTGGTCGGCAAGTGGTTAAAGTGGATGTAAACCCGATTCATGAAATTTGATCTGGGCACATATATCTGGAGTTTTTTCTTATCTCTCTTCAAATTTCCAGTAGCTATCTGTTCTTCTGTTATCAGCCTGAGAAATTCTGACAAATACTCTGTCACATATGATAAAAGCAGCCGGAGTTTTGTGTTGGGGAGGATGCTATAAATAGATTAGCACAAATCGGAACTACGACAAACACGAACAGAAATGAAAGTCTCTACCTATGAGGAGGAGGGGGGGGTGCCTTTCCTCCAATCAGCTGTCTTGGCTGTATGCTCAGACTTCACTGCAGTGCTGATCAGGGAGAGAAAATCTCCTAACACAATCTGAACTTTCTAAAGAATATATAAAGCTGAAGACAACAGAAATATATGTAAAACGTATATAGGGAGGTTTGTTTCATATCTGTGAATCATCTGAGGCTGTTCACTTCACTAGGTATATGTGAGGGTTTACCTCCACTTTAATGTGTTATACAATTGGTTGATTTATTTCATTTGTGTGGTACACTATGTTATGTATTATTGCATTTGGTGATATATAATAGGTACATGTGTATTTATTATAAGTTGTGGTCCACTAGATATGATTGATTTATTTGCATTTAGTGCAGAATAGTTTACAAACAGAAAAGGCCTCGAACCGCCTTTAGGAAAGGGAGCCTTGACTGCTCGAAGCATGGCATCACTGTGGATGTGAACCTAAAAGTGAAGTTAGGTAGCTACATTAGGATTAGCTACAAAGATCTGAAGTGACTGGGTACAGCCTGAACTGTGTAAAAAGACTATGATGGGACACATTCAACTGCTCTGAGAAAATTCAGCTGTTACAAAAGTTTCCCGCTTTCCCGCATGTTGGGATGTTTTGTCACAGCTTTGGCGGTTTTGACCTTGCCAGCAATTGATGTTGCTGTATGGGCTATGCCCTCAAGTTAAATTCAGTCTAATGCCTGCCTGGCTTTGATGATGGTAAGGACAGGCCTCTTAAGCCTCGTACACATGACTGAGAATCTCGTCAGGAAAAACCCGCCTTTTTTTCCCTGACGAGATTCTTGGCAAGAAACTCGTCAGCCGCCCGAGTGTACAGACTTTTCGTTTCAAAAGAACCGCGGTTCTCTTGAAAGGAAAGAACGTGGTGACGTCATCGCGTACGACGAGCATGCGCTCGTCACATTCAATGCTGTTGCCGCCATCTTGCTTCACCCTACCTATGCTGTGGAAAGTCAAAGTCATTTCGAGCATGCGCGGGTTTCCACGGCGACAGGTAAGTATACACACTCTCGGGTTTCTCGTCGGGAAACAGGCCGACAAGAATCTCGACGAGAAAAAAGAGAGCAGGTTCTCTTTTTTTCTCATCGAGATTCTGGCCAGATTTCCAGACGAGAAACCTGAATGCCTCGCACACACAAATGGGAATTTCGGCAAGAAGCAGGTTTCTTGCTGGTTTTTGCAGAGAAAACCGGTCGTGTGTACGAGGCTTTAGACTATGTAAGGTTATGTTTTATAGGTGCTCACAGTATAACTGTGACTGGCATTGTTATTTGGTACATTTGGAAAGTTGCTACTTTTGCAAAGTTCAATAAAGCTGTGGCCTTGTCCGATTTCCGTAATTAGCATTTGTGTCTTTTCGGGGGCAAGTTATTGGTTTATTAGTTACATAGTTACATAGTTAGTCAGGTTGAAAAAAGACACAAGTCCATCCAGTTCAACCACAAAAAAATAAACAAACAAAATAAAAAACACAATACAATCCCATACACCCAACTCCATACCCACAGTTGATCCAGAGGAAGGCAAAAAACACCAGCAGAGCATGATCCAATTTGCTACAGCAGGGGAAAAAATTCCCTCCTGATCCCCCGAGAGGCAATCGGATTTACCCTGGATCAACTTTACCTACAAATCTTAGTACTCAGTTATTTTATGTACATTTAGGAAATAATCCAGGCCTTTCTTAAAGCAATCTACTGAGCTGGCCAGAACCACCTCTGGAGGGAGTCTGTTCCACATTTTCACAGCTCTTACTGTGAAAAAAACTTTCCGTATTTGGAGGTGAAATCTCCTTTCCTCTAGACGTAAAGAGTGCCCCCTTGTCCTCAGTGTTGACCGTAAAGTGAATAACTCAACACCAAGTACACTGTATGGACCTCTTATATCAAAATGGTCAAAATGAGCCTATGCTTCTCAGCAGTCATGATGACTTGTTGTTTTGATTACTATAAAAGTGAAGTCAGAACGGTACAAGGTAGGCCAAAAAATAAATCCATGGGTAACATCATCATGTCTAACAATCTCAGCAATGTGCAGTATGAGACATTACTGAAAGTCAACCCCCGCTAAAGACTGGACTGGAATGATGCTAAAACTGCTCTTTCTGTAAATAAGATACAGTATTTCACAAAAGTGAGTACACCCCTAACATTTTTGTAAATATGTTATTATACCTTTTCATGTGACAACACTGAAGAAATGACACTTTGCTACAATGTAAAGTAGTGAGTGTACAGCTTGTATAACATGTAAATTTGCTGTACCCTCAAAATAACTCAACACACAGCCATGAATGTCTAAACCGCTGGCAAAATAAGTGAGTACACCCCTAAGTAAAGATGTTCAAATTGGGCCCAAAGTGTTAATATTTTGTTTGACCACCATTATTTTCCAGCACTGCCTTAATCCTTTTAGGCATGAAGTTCACCAGAGCTTCACAGTTTGCCATTGGAGTCCTCTTCCACTCCTCCATGATGACATCACTGAGCTGATGAATGTTAGAGACCTTGCGCTCTTCCACCTTCTTTTTGAGGATGCCCCACAGATGTTCAATATGGTTAAGATCTGGAGACATGCTTGGCCAGTCCATCACCTTTACCTTCAGCTTCTTTAGCAAGGCAATGTTTGTCTTGGAGGTCTGCTTGGGGTCGTTATCATGTTGGAATACTGCCCTTTGACCCAGTCTCCGAAGGGAGGGGATCATCCCCTGCTTCAGTATGTCACAGTGCATGTTGGCATTCATGGTTCCCTCAATGAACTGTAGCTCCCCAATTCTGGCAGCACTCATGCGGCCCCAGACCATGACACCATGCTTGACTGTAGGCAAGACACACTTGTCTTTGTACTCCTCACCTGGTTGTAGCCACACACGCTTGACACCATCTGAACCAAATAAGTTTATCTTGGTCTCATCAGACCACAGGACATGGCTCCAGTAATCCATGTCCTTAGTCTGCTTGTCTTCAGCAAACTGTTTGCAGGCTTTCTTGTGCATCACCTTTAGAAGAGGCTTCCTTCTGGGACGATAGTCATGCAGACCAATTTTATGCAGTGTGCAGGGTATGGTCTGACCACTGGCAGGCAGAGCGCCCCCCACCCCTTCAACCTCTGCAGCAATGCTGGCAGCACTCATACATCTATTTCCCAAAGACAATCTCTGGTTATGGCTCTGAGCATGTGCACTCAACTTCTTTGATTGTCCAATGGTGAGGCCTGTTCTGAATGGAACCTGTCCTGTCAAACCACTGTATGGTCTTCTCCTCTTCTTATTTCCTCCAGCTGCACACAGGGGGATGTTTCTGGATGGAGAGTGGGGAAGGGGCTGGTAAATATGTAATTTACTGGCCTCTTCCTTACCTGAATGAACACAGCAAGTGATCGGTTCTGTCACTCCGTGTCCATTTGACATGGAAGCATAGTAAACTGTTTACTATGTTTCAGATTGTGAATGGACAGGAAGCTTTGTAGTGCTTCCTATTCATTCTTTTGTGCAACAGAAAAAGGCACTGATAAATCTATATCCTGTCACTTTCAGCTGGGGGAAGGGGGCCCTGTAGGTAGGCTGTATGGGGCCCCCGTGATTTTTAACAGCAGCCCGGTTTCTTAATAATGCTATATCAGGATTTATTGCATTGATTGTTTGCTCAATTAGATAAGGGTATTGTCAGGTTATTTCTAAACCCCCAATACATTACATTTGTCTTATAGTAAGCTGCTGAATTTCCATATTTGAAAAACATTGCTTTCAAACACACTGAGCATTAAAGAAACATGTAATGCAGATTTTTTGCCATGGTGATTTGAGAACTGCATATGGAATCATAAGTTTCCTGGTTTTAGACGTACAAGCACAGGGCTTTTGAGGACTATCGCCTTAATTATGGCATTCAGTCTTGCCCAGTGGAATATATTCTCAGTTTTTACAGTTTCCAGCTGCCATGTGAACTTGGTGTATTTGCTTTATTCATTCAATCTGAATAGATTTGGAAGCAACCAGCTATTCAAGTTTGCAGATCAGATCATTTTATATTAACCAACTCTTCATAAAAGTTTCAAAACCCTGCCACTGATAGAAGACATGAACACTTTGCCTTTGGACTGCTGTTAAATATGACATTTTTCAGTGCTGACGATCGTTAACTATGTGACTTTTTACCTACCTTTTCTGAAACAGAAAACCTGGACATAATTAAAATACACTCTAGTCTCAAATTCTCCAATATCAGTGCACTTGTCTTTGATTTTCAGCTCATTTGGATCAACTAAAATTATGTTCCCAGGCACTGCAATGTCATTTTCTGTAGATATCATCATCTTTTGCAACCCAGTTGTGGAAAATACATGAGTCTTCTTCATGTCTATTCTCAGGGGATGGTTATCCAATCTGTTTCTGTTTTTTATAGCATGTGGATTTATGTTCTACTGATCGTTATATGAGAAACATTCTCCATTTGACACTGTGTTAATATTACATTAAATATCAGAAGTTTTGATATGTAGACCATAGCTTAATTAGACATTATAAATGTATGAGAAATTTTAAATACAAGATTATTTAAAGGCATATTCCACCCTTTGCTACAAAATGTTAGGAGTGTACCCACATAAAAAAATTACAATTTATTATATATTGCATTCTAGCCCGCAGAGCACTGCAACTATGATCAGTGACATGAGTGCAATGAACAAACTTCTGTTACCCCTGCCCCAAGTGCAGGGTCGTCTTTAATGTTGATTGGACCCTGGGCAAACATTTTCTTGCCCCCCCCCCATGCCATCCACCTGCAGGAGACATACAATAAATATCAGCTAGACTTAACATCAGTTTCCTTTATCAGCTCAGGCAGTGATTGCGACTGTGATTGCCTAGCCATGATTAAGCACTAGTTCAGTGCGAAACGCGTCGGCTGTTCCCCTGTTCCTTTGCTGTGACCTTGTGAAGTGATGTACTTGCTGTTCGTTTGAATAAAAGACAACCTTTTTGGTTATTGGAGTGCGGCTATCCATTTCCTTTCTTCGTATCCAGTGATTGCGACTGGTTGCCAGAGGTTACAGCATATCATGACCACTTACTGAGTGGTTGCTAGAGTTTACAGCACACATTACGGCTCACTGATTAGTTGCTAGAGGTTACAGCACATGAATTCTTCTTGTTGATTGGTTGCTAGAGATTACTGTACAGTAATACTGCTCACTGATTGGTTGCTAGAGGTTACAGCACATGATTTCTTCTTGTTGATTGGTTGCTAGAGATTACTGTACAGTAATACTGCTCACTGATTGGTTGCTAGAGGTTACAACACATCATTTCTTCACTTCAGAGTGGCATGATATACATATGAATGTCGCCTTTATTTACATATAGGAATGCCGTCGGTCTCAGCTATTTTCATCCTGCCGCTATTTACATATGAATGCTCCCGTTATTTACATATGAATGATGATTATTTACATGTAAACACAGGGTCTGTACACAACAATAGGGCAGAGCTGGGCAGCATTAGTAGCAGCACAGGAATAAAATTTCAAGGGACAAGGGAAATTAAACTGTGATAGTTGGCAAGTATGAGGCAGCTGCTTTGGGCCCCACAACAATGACAGGGCCCAGGGCAGCTGCCCCTTTTGCACTGCCTTAAAGACGGCCCTGCCCAAGTGATATACAGAGGTACAGACTATCTGATATGAGGCTGGAGGAAGTAAACAATGAACTACAAGTGCATTGGTGTGAATAAATGGACACTGCTCTTGGTCGTCTGCTACATGATCTCCCACACTATCCTCATTCCATTGGGTGCAATGCCCAGTACATCAGCTAAAATCCAGGGTATATAAAATATCTTTGGTTGGCTTCACTGCATAAAAATTCAAATGTATTGAAAAACCATGTAAAAACACAAATACAGGCAAATAAAGTACAGAGGATGGATAGAGTAAGCGATAAACTATTGCAAAACACGTTGATTCCCCTATTTACCCTCTGTACCTTATTTGCCTGTACATGTTTTTCTAATACATTTATTATTATTATTATTATTATTGTTTTTTTTTGTGACGTGTATTTTATATACCAATTGCATTGGTGTGGCTATGTGGATGGAACAATACACAACTATGTTAAAGAGGAAGTCCGCCCACCGCTGAAAAAATTTAAAACCAGCAGCTACACATACGGCATAATAGGACACTTACCCGTCCTGGAATCCAGTGATGTCCACACCGCAGCCGATGTTTCCATCAGCTGTCGGGTGCTGCCACCGACTTTGCGGTTAAGGGAACCTGACAGTGTAGCCTTACGGCTTCACGCCGGCAACCCTACTGTGCATGCATTAGGCTCTGCTCCACTCTCCTACTGGCCCAGCGACAGGGAGAAAAGGAGGGAGCGACGTCATTATTTGCGACTGTGGCTCCCGAAAGTGGAAATAGGATACCTGTCAATGACAGATATCTTGCCCTCCCCCCCTCACCGAAAGGAGCCAATTGTGACACCAGATGGGGGAGAAAACAAATGAGCGGAAGTTCCACTTTTGGGTGGAACTCTGCTTTAAGTTATATACAGGATCGTGCAGGGAGAACACCCTGTGATTTATTTATAGCGGTAGTAAATTCTGTTACACCACTTGTACCTACAGGTAAGCCTATATTAAAGGCTTAGGCCCCATACACACGGGAGGATTTATCCGCGGATACGGTCTCGAGGATTTCCGCGGATTTCTATGCGATGGCGTGTACACACCATCGCATTGAAATCCGCGCCGAAATCCTCTGGCGATGACGTGTCGCGCCGTTGCCGCGATTATGACACAGCGACGTGCGCAACGCTGTCATATAAGGAATTCCACGCATGCGTCAAATCATTACGACGCATGCGGGGGATCCCTTCGGATGGATGGATCTGGTGAGTCTATACAGACCAGCGGATCCATCCGTTGGGATGGATTCCAGCAGATGGATTTGTTTGGCATGTCAGCAAATATTCGATCTGCTGGAATCCATCCCAGGGGAGAAATATCCGCGGAAACAGATCCGCTGGAGTGTACACACCATAGGATCTATCCGCTGAAACCCATTTGCTGGGATTTTTCAGCGGATGGATTCTATCGTGTGTACGGGGCCTTTAGTGTAAGAGGGGAACCTAGCTCCAAATAATAATTTATAAAAACCTAATATATATCTATATCTACATATAAATATATCTATATATATATATATATATATATATATATATATATATATATATATATATATATATATATATATATATATAGATATAGATATCTAGATGTAGATATCTATATATATATATATATATATATATATATATATATATATAAATAGATAGATAGATAGATAGATAGATAGATAGATAGATAGATAGATAGATAGATAGATAGATAGATAGATATACTGTATTTATCGGCATATAACACGCGCCAGCGTATAACGCCCACCCCAATTTTAAGAGGAAATTTTCTGGAAAAACAATTTTTTTTAGTCCAAATAGTAAATGCTGTTAAAATTAAAACTAAGATAAGCAGCAATGTACAGCAAGCAACTAAGAGAGCAGCTCCTATGTTCAAGGAGATACACAGTACCTTAGGGCTTCTAGCTGTCAGCACTCGATGGTGGAAGGAAGGGAGCTGGAACTCTCAGACGCAGGCAGCGCTGACCGGGACTGTAGCGCTGCTTGGGGCTTCTTTACCCAAATGTTCTATACCCAAATGTTCTATACCCAAATGTTCTATACCCAAATGTTCTGTGGTAAAGGGGAGGGTGAGGAAACCCTTAAATGCGGGCAGCGCGGCAGTGCTGGCTGAGACTGTAGCGCGTACCTATGGCATACCTCGGAGGGGAAGGAGGGGGACGAGCGCCCGCCGGAAATCACCGCTGGAAATCACAGAGCCGTCATCTCCACTCGGCTCTCACTCGGCTGTCACGTCACACACGCTGGATTGACAGCAGCGCCAGACAATGGCTGCGCTGCTCTCAATCCATCCGTGCTAGCCAGTCAGCGGCCAGGCTGAGCGGAGAAGAGAATATCGGGACCACGCGGGACTTTCGAGGGTCAGGTAAGTATAACAAGGCTCGGGGGGGGGGGCAACATCAGATGTTTTTTCACCTTAATGCATAGATTGCATTAAGATGAAAAAACATTTTCCTTTACAACTCCTTTAAGAAACACTGTGCAATTGGAAAAATGGGTGACAAGGGGCGCTGACTGATTATAATATGTGTCTTTTTTTAGAGACCATATGACATGGAATAAAGTGACATGTGCAAGCAATAAAAGTGTTAAGAAGGTAACTACTACCTGCCTGAAAGAGTGCTATGGGACATGAATAAATCAATTCAGATATAAAGTGCAACAATAAATGTACCAATGTGAAACAATTCCTAAAAAAATAAAACAGTGATAAAGTCCATAATATGAATTAAATCTTGATGGCAGAAAGGAAATCCCTCACCGTTAACATAAAACAAAATACCACCAGAAGTTTTTAGATATGAAAACTGCTCACCAGATGGATATGACCTCTTAAATTAAAAATACGGTCTAATGCGCTGTAGGGAAATCCTATTAGGAACCCTTAGTTCATGGATAAAGACTGTACTGTGTTCTCCTCTCCTCCAAAATATCTCATACGGAAACAAAGGGACAATCCATAGCGCAATACTGTCTTTTTTAAATGTAAAAATAATACAAACAAAAGGCGGGGTGCCTGCTTACGTAGGCTGGCACTGAGGATAGCTTGCATGAACGTACTTCAAGGCGCTACCGGTCACATCACTTCCGGATCCCAGTTTCCAGTGTCTCTCCTAGCACGAGTGGAACACACACCGGCTTACATGTGAACCCAGCGGTGACCAGCTCTCATATCGCAATTCATGCAAGCTATCCAGTGTCAGGCTAAAGTACCCACTAATATAAACAGGCACCCCACCTTTTGTTTGTATTATTTCTAAATAAAAAAACAGTATTGCATTATGGATTGTCCTTTTGTTTCCTTATGAGAAGCCACACTCAATTTATTTTGTTGTTTTCCTTTTTGGGCCTACATGCATGGGTGTAGGAACCCTTACAAATCTGGGGGGGACAGCATTTTTACTCGCCAGGTATATTCTTATCCAGTAAACTGGGAGTTGCTAGCAGGCGAATAGTGCTGCAAAACGACAGTAAAGTGCCGCTTAAAATAGCAGCACTTTACTGCTGATGCCTCAGTGTGAAAGTAGCCTTAGGGCCCTTTCACACTATCGGACCGTATGTCTGCATTTTCATCCGTCCGTTTGCGGATGAAAACGGGACATACATGGGTCCCTATGTGATTACGGCTGTCAGCGGATGAACATCCGCTGACACCCGTAATTTGTCCGTCTCCGCAAAGACCTGCATTTGCAGACGGAAGAAAACCCCATTTTTCTTCCGTCTGCCGGATCAGATCGGATGAACACGGACATACGGTCCGTGTTCGTCCGATCCCCCATAGGGGAGAGCGGAGGAAACACAGGGCGGTCCCTGCACAGTGTGCGGGGACCGCCCTGTCAGCTGCCAGCTCAGCGGGGATTTTACAGAGGATCCCCACTGAGCTGTACGGACACACGGAGCGGATCATTACTGATCCGCTCCGTGTGAAAGGGCCCTTAGAGTGCTGCCTAATCAGTGGCAATGAGTGCAGCCTCAACCTCCTTAAAGCGGTGGTTCCCCCTTAAAAACAACTTTTTTTTATTCCACTGCCCCCCCCACATTCCATCACGATTAAGGCTCTTAATATTTTTTTCCTGCTGTACATACCTTAGTACAGCATATTCACCCGTGCATCCGGGTTGCGAGTCCCGCGGGAGTGGGCGTTCCTCACATGTGTTTGATTGACGTTTTGCCCAAAAACGAGCTCCCCCCTGTCGCGTAAGCCGCGTCATGGTTGGCGAAAGGAGCCGAACGGCGAGTCGGCGCTATACTGCGCATGCGCATCGCCGTTCGGCTCCTTTCGCCAATTGTGACGCGGCTTACTCGACGGGGGGGAGCTCGTTTTTGGGCAAAATGTCAATCAAACACATGTGAGGAACGCCTTCTCCCGCGGGACTCGCAACCTGGATGCACGGGTGAATATGCTGTAATAAGGTATGTACAGCATGGAAAAAATAATAAGAGCCTTAATCGAATTGTAATGTGGGGGGCAGTGGAATAAAAAAATGTAGTTTTTAGGGTGAACCACCGCTTTAATGAGTTTGCATTGATTTCAGCATGCATTGCATGGAACACTTTGCACATGCTGAAATCAATACAAACTCGTTAAACAGACCACATTCATTGAAAGTTGATTAATATACAGATCATGATTTTGCAATAAAGTGATCCATGCTGCAAACTCATTAAACAGTCTCCACCTTCAGTGAAATTCCATGTACTGCAAAGTTTGCAAAACTTGAACTGTCGCTGAAGGGAGACTGTTGAGTTTGCAGCATGGATCACTTTATTGAAAAATCATGATCTGTAAATCATGATAAGAGTATTTTATTAAATTGTACCTGCTGTCCTTAGCAGGGGGTTCCCCTTGTGCTTCTCTCTCTCCTCCTCCTGTCATCAGACAGCCTCCCCCTCCCAAGAGAGGACCCAGTGAACAACAGCCGCACGGAGGGGGTGGGCGGAGCTTTAGGCTCCGCCTCCACCAGTAAAGTTTGTAATCCATTAGTCATCGGCAGCTCAGTACTATCCCCCGCCCTCCACCCCTCTACATTGAACTCCGCCTCTCCAGCCCTCTACATTGCCGCTCCCTCCTACTATCCTCAGCATTTGTGAGTATAGCGGCAAAGCAGAGGGCTGGAGAGGCGGGGCGGTATTAGCATTCGTGAGGAGAATAGTAGAAGGGGGTGGCAATGTAGCGGGCTGGGCCTCCGCGCTGCACACAGACAAAAAAAAAAGCAAAAAACAGGCTGAGACAGCGCCGCGGCCGTTTTACCTGGGGGGGATTTTACAATACCTGTCCCCCCTGCATTATTTCCTGGGGGGGATGCGTACCTGTCCCCCCTGCATTATTTCCTGGGGGGGATGCGTCCCCCCCATCCCCCCGGTTCCTACGCCCATGCCTACATGGTATATCAAAGTGTTACCCCAACAGTTCTTATTCCTGATATGTGCCTGCTGTGCCATAGGCCCCATACACACGAGAGGATTTATCCGCGAATACGGTCCAGCGGACCGTTTCCGCGGATAAATCCTCTCGAGGATTTCAGCGGATTTCCATGCGATGGAGTGTACTCACCATCGCATTGAAATCCGCGCCGAAATCCTCTGGCGATGACGTGTCGCGCCGTCGCCGCGTCATAACGTGCGCGACGCTGTCATTTAAGGAATTCCACGCATGCGTCAAATCATTACGACGCATGCGGGGGATCCCTTCGGACGGATGGATCCGGTGAGTCTATACAGACCAGCGGATCCATCCGTTGGGATGGATTTCAGCAGATAGATTTGTTTAGCATGTCAGCAAATATTTATCTGCTGGAATCCTTCCCAGGGGAGAAATATCCGCGGAAACAGATCCGCTGGAGTGTACACACCATAGGATCTATCCGCTGAAACCCATTCGCTGGGATTTTTCAGCGGATGGATTCTATCGTGTGTATGGGGCCATATACTTGTATGAGAAAGTATTTTGTTTTCTTTGTATCGCTTGCTTTGTGTGAAATCATCTGGTGTTCCTGCTAGTCCCCTTGCTTTCCTATTAAAAGCTGACCACACTAAACAGAAAAACACATTGTGGTCAGTTTGTTTACAATCACTTTATGGTAAAAAACTTTCTCATTTTACAACCATTTTAAATCACCCTCTGGCTTCTTTGTTTCATAGAGGACATGTTTTTGTATTTTTTATGGCATCCCCTTATAATCCATACCTGATCTTAAACTAGGATGAGGGTCTGGTATGAATGAAGGAATTACCCTTTTGCCGCGTACACACGATTGGAAATTCCGACAAGAAAAGTTTGATGTGAGCTTTTGGTCGAAAATTCCAACCGTGTGTAGGCCCCGTCGGACATTTTCTGTCGGAATTTCCAACAGCAAAAATTTGAGCTCTCTCTCAAATTTTCAGTTGGGAAAAGTTCTTGTCGGAAATTCCGATCGTCTGTATGCAATTCCGACGTGCAAAAAACATGCATGCTCAGATTCAATTTGACGCATGCTCGGAATCATTGAACTCATTGATTTTTTCTTAGCTTGTTGTAGTGTTGTACGTCACCGCGTTCTTGGCGATCGGAATTTTGTGTGGCCGTGTGTATGCAACACAAGTTTGAGCCAAAATTCAGTCGGAAAAAAAAATCCACGGTTTTCTTGTCTGAATTTCCGATCGTGTGTATGCAGCATTTGTTTACTAACAGGAGGACACTGGCAGGAAAACTTAATTTACTGGGCAGCAAGTTTAATGGTATTTTTTTCTTTGTGCCACTTTTGCTTTTATATAAGGTGTGCCAATTAACGGTATGATTTAAGGCATCTCTCATGTCATTTAAAAACATTTAGCATTTTTTATATTTCACTTCAAGCATTATTAAAAGAATCATGTCCCACTCAATTGATTTTTTTTTTTTTTTTTTATTTGCATTAGTACAAGCTGCAACTTCCAATGCACACTGTGAGAAGCTCGCAGAGTGCAGTGAAATCAGAATAAACAATTAAAGTACAGGAAAAGAGCCTCTACAACTGTACAAGACTAAAGATAAGGGTGCAAAATTACAGAAACATAGGGCCATATTCTGAGTAAATATCCGCCTGCTTCGCTTAGGGCACTTACACTCCGCTGTCCCAACTTACTGGAGCAGGTGTTGTATTCCCCAACCACTTGCTCCATAAGTTGGGACAGCGGAGTGTAAGTGTCCCGGCGTAGCCTGGCGGATCTCCAAGGGGGCGGCTTCTATTCAAATGAAGCGCGCCCCCGATACAAAAGAACTGGGCATGCGCCGGGCTGCAAAAAGCCCAGTGCGCATGCTCCAGTTCTCGGCGGAAAACGTCAATGACGCCGACGTGTGCGTCATTGACGTAAAGTCGTATTCAAGAACGACTTACGTAAACGACGTATCCGACGAAAAAACACGACGGGGACCCGACGCCATCCGTAACATGGCCTACGCGAGACTTGCGGAAACTTACCCCTCATATAGCAGGGGTAAGTTTCCGCTTACGCAAACGACGTTAGCGACGGTTACGCGACGCGAACTCGTTCGTGAATCGGCGTAGAAGGATCATTTGCATATGCAAATGAGTCCTTCACGTAAATGCCATCTAGCGGCGGCCGGCGTCATTGCATTTAAGATCCGCCAGTGTAAGTGACTTACAGATGGCGGATCTTAAGTGTATCTATGCAAAAATGATTCTAAGAATCAGGAGCATAGATACACGGGTCAAAAAAGGGAGTTACGATGGAGTATCCTGAGTTACTCCATCGTAACTTTACTCAGAATATGGCCCTCACTGATTAAATCAAATAATATTTTGATTGGTTATGAGCAGGACGTCTTTGTGTCATCCTACCTTGCGCTGATGAAGTCCCACCTACAGACGTAACGCGTATGAGGGGGAGGAGTCACGACAAACGTCACCCACAGCCATCGCTGTTGCAATTGTTTTCTATGCTGTCTGTAAGCACTCGCGTCTGAGTGCCATCTTTGTGAGTAGTTTCGCTTTTGTTTTATCTTACAATTAAACACTCCTTATACAGAGAGCACTAGATTGTCTTCATTTATGATTCTTATGCATGTTGGAGACAAAGCTCAGGACCTTGATCGACACCTTTGGTATGCTGATCGATTGGATGTTCTAAGTAGTTATACTGGGAATGAGTTACATGCCATGTGACCTATTATAGGTCGAATCAGTGAGGTGAGAGGCCACTCTGTGTGCGGTGGAGGGATTTCTGGCCACGTTTGATCCACATTGCATGCCGTCAATTTCATTGTGCCTTTTCACAATCACTTGTGGACTGTTTCTTCTCATGGACATTATTTATTAGTGTTTATATTTACATTTTAGGTTGCGCTGCACTGCTTGTTATAATATTTTGATAACATTTGATATTATTATTTTTTTTCTTCTTTTTTTTGTGTGTGTTTAATATTTGATATTAAACACACACAAACACACAAAGTAAAACAGAAATACACAATCAGTAAATTATTAGATAGCAGTTCTTTTGGGTACAGTTTCACCATATGGGTGCAATGCAACACGCTGTAGAAGTATTACTGTACATTTTACTAATGCAAAATCGCCTTTTTATAATCTGGAATAAAGTAAATGGATTAATCACTGAGACAGATATTTTTTTTTATTATTATTATGAAAAAAGGACTGAAGCCACAGAGGCATTAACGGTTTTCTAACTGTCTAACCAACACAAGTGAAATTTAATTTCCTTTTTTTTATTTACATCTGACTGAAGATTCAGTGAATGTATTAGTATACCTCAGTGGCATAAAATAAATTGCTCTAAGACCTACTTATCTGCCTATTCATTGCAAGGAGACTATTTACTTTTCCAGTTTTAGTTATCCCGAAAAGTATTGTAATAATGCATGCAATTAGATTCATCATCCGCTAATGCACGTTAATAATAGCATATGAGGCATATTTTTTTATAAAAGTATACCATTAAAGTTGAAGCATACACAGATACAAAAGTCACAAATGAATGCAGCTTTGTAATTATTAATACATCATTACATTTATTTTTTCTAAATGCAAGCAGTGCAAGTACCTGAATTTGACCTGATAGCAGCCACTTTGAGTCCATTTACAACAGGAATGTAGTATGAGAGAAGAAACTGTACATGGAAGCTATCAATTTGTGAGCTGACAGAAAGAAGAGTCAAGGATAAGCTCATCATTGTACCTCGTATCCTTTTGTTGTCCAGTCATAGGCTGAGACAGGTCCTGGATTACCTGGTCTCAGAAGAAGTGAGTTGAATGATGCAGGTCATGAGACTGAGGACACCTAGTGGCAGAAAAGGGTACTCTGGGTAAAATCTCTGGATTGATGCCGAATATTGAAAATAATTATAAATAATTTATAATTATAAATAAATATAAATTATAAATAACGGGCTATACAGTTTTATCTTTTTTTGGCCGAAGTTGTGCTTCATTTCTGAGCTCTAAATGCTTCTCGCAGAGCAGTTTCCTAAAAAAAAACACAGATAATATTTTCCATACATCCAGACACTGACATTTTGTTTAAGCACCGTTTAAATAAACACTGGCCCAGATTCAAGAAGCAATTGCGCCCGTGTAACCATGAGTTACACGGTGCAATTGCTTACTTGCTCCGGTGTAACGAGTGCTCCTGATTCAGGAACCTCGTTACACCGGCTGCAGCCTAAAATCTGCGCGGCATAAGGCTCTTATGCCTCGCAGATTTTAGGCTGCATTCTTGCGGGGGCCGCTAGGGGGCGCTCCCATTGTGTATCAGCGTGTAGTATGCAAATTGCATACTACCACTGATTCACAATCTTGCGCGGGCCCCGCGCAAGCCAGGTACGGAGTTTCCGTACAGCTACTTTAGCGCAAGGCTGCCCTTTCTAATAGCAGGGGCAGCCTGTGCTAAAGTATACCGCCGCTCCCACGTCGCGATGTTCAAATGTTACGTTGATTGCGTAAGTGCTTCGTGAATGGCGCTGGACGCCATTCACGTTCACTTTGAAGCAAATGACGTCCTTGCGACGTCATTTGCCGCAATGCACGTTGGGAAAGTTTCCCGACGGAGCATGCGCTGTACGCTCGGCGCGGGAGCGCGCCTAATTTAAATGATTCCCGCCCGGCGGGATCATTTAACTTGCGCGCGCTTACGCCGGGCAAATTTGCCGGCGCGCCCTCGCAAGTCACGGAGCTACTGCTCCGTGAATCGAGGGCAGCGCAAAATATTTGCGTGGGCGCAGGGCAAAATCGTTGCCCTGCTCCCCCGCAAATATAGCGCAAGCTATGCTGAATCTGGGCCACTATTAGGTAGATTCAGGTACATGGGTGCAAACTTGCGGCGGCGTAGCTTAGCCTGTTTAGGCTACGCCACCGTAAGTTAGCTAGGCATGTACCTGATTCTCAATGTACTTGCCTGCTAATATACGGCGGCGTAGCCTAAAGCGGGCGGGCGTAAGGGCGCCGAATTCAAATGTGTTGGAGGGGGCGTGTTTTATGGTAATGAGTCTTGACCTCATGTTTTTTACGTTTTCTTTTAATGCGCATGCGCCGGGCGCCTACATTTCCCAGTGTGCATTGCGGCTAAGTACGCCGCATGGGCCTATTGATTTCGACGTGGACGTAAGCGACTTAAATCCCGATTCGCGGACGACTTACGCAAACGACGTAAAAATTTTGGATCTCGCGGCGGGAACAGCGGCCATACTTTAACTTTGTTATTCCACCTAATAGATGGAATAACTTTAGGCCTGCTAATGCCTTACGGAAACGGCGTAAAACTACTGCGGCGGCCGGGCGTACGTTCCTGAATCGGCGTATCAACTCATTTACATATTCTATGCCGACCGCAATGGAAGCGCCACCTAGCGGCCATCCGAAATATTGCAATCTAAGATAGGACGACGGCGCAAGCCGTCGTATCTTAGATATGTTTAAGCGTATCTCTGTTTGAGCATACGCTTAAACATAGGTCGGCGTAGATTCTGAGTTAGGTCGGCTTATCTACTGATAAGCCGGCCTAACTCTTTCTGAATCTACCTATATGTGATTTGATTAAAGCATCTAGAAAATGATTGGTTGGTGGCCAAAATCGTTCACCTACAGCAGGAAAAAATAATTATTTGACCCCCGGCAGATTTTGTAAGTTTGCCCACTTACAAAGAGGTGAAGGGTCTATAATTTTTATCATAGGTGTATTTTAAATGATAGAGACAGAATATCGACCAAAAAAAACTGAAAAAACACATAATACAAATGTTATAACTTGAGTTGCAGTTCAGTGAGTAAAATAAGTATTTCATCCCCAAGCAAAACATGACTTGGTGGAGAAACCCTTGTTGGCAAGCGAAGAGGTACGACGTTTCTTGTAGTTGGTTACCAGGTTTGCACATGAGAGATTTTGGTCCAATGTCATTAGGAGCACCTTCTTAAAGCGGGGGTTCCACGGTCCAGACGTGTTTTTTTTTTTTGTGGTAATTTATCTCTTGCAGTGTTCTTTAAATTGTACTCACATGTTTCTTCTTCTTAGAGCCCCGCATTCTCGCTCGGCCTGAAATGTGACTTTATAAAAATTTGTTCTGGCCGTTTCCATTTTGCTTGTGGGTAGCGTGAAGCCCACAAGCAAATGCTTCCGGGAGCGGAATGCAGATATCCCAGCATTCACCGCTCTACAGTGTTGACGGCGAGCAGCGCCGTCAACACTTCTCCGTTGCCATCACAACGGCCGTCGTCTAAAAGTTTACGCCCCATTGTGACGACATGCGAATCATCCTCGTTTTGTCTTCTAAATCGTCTCCTTGGAAGCGTGACGCTGTGCTCCCAGGAGACATTGCGCTGGGAGATGAAGGAAAACGCCCACTCCTGCGGGAGGCAAAGCAGGAAGTGCCTGTTACAGACTCCAGAGAAAGGTATTGCAATGCTATTTTAAAGTATGGAAACGATCTGTGTATATATACACATAGATAGTCTTATTAAGCAAAACTTTAGATTTAGGGTGAACTTCCGCTTTAAATTGACACGAATAATCTGTGTAACACATGAGCACAGACTGTAGCCAGTCTGTGGGAGCCAGAGTTATTGTTGGTTGGTAGGGATCAAATACTTATTTTACTCACTGAACTGCAACTCAATTTATAACATTTGTATCATGTGTTCTTTCTGGATTTTTTGGTTGATATTCTGTCTCTATCATTTAAAATGCACATATGATAAAAATTATAGAACCTTCATTTCTTTATAGGAAAACTTACAAAATCTGCTGGGGATTAAATAATTATAATCCCCACTGCACTAGTGTTTTGTAAAAAAAAAAAAAAAAGTCCTTCATTAAATATAATATATTTGTTTATTGTTAGAAATGTGTTATTTTTTCATATGTGCACCTTTAGGCTAAGGCTACACAAGTGATTTTTAAATTTAGAGAATGTAAAAAATCTTCTAATGCAAAAATCACTCTTTTGTGCGACTGCAGGAGATTGTTAGGCGATGGTTAGGAAATTATTCTCATGAGATTAATATCATGGGTTATACTTAAATGGGAAAAAATTACAGAGAGTCTGAAAGAGGGATTGTTAAGCAATTAATCTCCCTCTCACCTCCAAGTACAGTATGTGGAGAAGAGAATATAATAGGTTTTGGTACATGAATACATTGTGGAATTATGCAATCATGAGAGATCGATCACTCAGAAAACAAAAATCATATTTTCACACTTCTGAAAAACTTATGTAGCAACTCACATAAAAAATATGGTGATACATGCAATGTGACCGATTACATAAGATTTTATTGAGCTATTAAAAAACTACTTCTGAAGTCCTGAGTTGAGGCCAGGGCTATTATGCTTTTAAAATCTCATATGACTAATCTGTCTTTTTGTCTGTATCACAATGACACTTGAAAGGCCAGGGCAGTGCTTAGCATCCGAAACGTAATCTCAATTTAACCGCTTGCTGACGCTGTTTACGTCGGCAGAATGGCAGGGCTGCGCATATGGACATACCTGTACGTCCCCTTTAAATCGCGGCATTGCAAGCGTACGCTCCACCGGCGGTGCTCGCGCGCCCCCGCAAGCTCTGTGAGTGTGACCGCGGGTTCCGTGGACTCGATGTGTTTATCAGAAGTTTGCTTGCACCCCCCCAAAAATTTTGAGCAGTAGCCGCCACTGTCTGCTAGTACATCCAACACTCCCCTCCCTCACAGATTGACAATGCTGCTGTCCAAGGTTGTCTCTGTGCTCCTTCATCCCATGTGGGGACACTCTAATACAGGAAATGTGTTACTGGCCATACCAACAGGTGGAAACAGAGGGAAAAAAGCCTTAAACAAGGAAACAAATGCAGCCACCACATCTAATGATAGGTAAGCTGCAATATATTAAATTGCTGGTTGCTTTAACCCCTTCCCGACCGCCGCATGTACATATACGTCGGCAGAATGGCACGTACAGGCACATTGGCGTACCTGTACGTCCCTGCCTTCTAGCGGGTGGGGGGTCCGATCGCGACCCCCCCCCCCCACTACACGCGGCGGTCGGGTTCCCTCGGGGAGCGATCCGGGACGACGGCGCGGCTATTTGTTTATAGCCGCTCCGCCGCGTTCGCTCCCCGGAGCTGAAGAACGGGGAGAGCCGTATGTAAACACGGCTTCCCCGTGATTCACTATGGCGCTGCATCGATTGAGTGATCCCCTTTATAGGGGAGACTCGATCGATGACGTCATTCCTACAGCCACACCCCCCTACAGTTGTAAACACACACTAAGTGTACACTAAATCCTACAGCGCCACCTGTGGTTAACTCCCAAACTGCAACTGTCATTTTCACAATAAAGAATGCAATTTAAATGCATTTTTTGCTGTGAAAATGACAATGGTCCCAAAAATGTGTCAAAATTGTCCGAAGTGTCCGCCATAATGTCGCAGTCACAAAAAAAATCGCTGATCGCCGCCAATAGTAGTAAAAAAAAAAAAAATTAATAAAAATGCAATAAAACTATCCCCTATTTTGTAAACGCTATAAATTTTGCGCAAACCAATCGATAAACGCTTATTGCGATTTTTTTTTACCAAAAATAGGTAGAAGAATACGTATCGGCCTAAACTGAGGGGGAAAAAAAATTAAATATGTTTTTGGGGGATATTTATTATAGCAAAAAGTTAAAAATATTGCATTATTTTTTAAATTGTATTTTTGTTTATAGCGCAAAAAATAAAAACCGCAGAGGTGATCAAATACCACCAAAAGAAAGCTCTATTTGTGGGGAAAAAAAGGACGCCAATTTTGTTTGGAAGCCACGTCGCACGACCGCGCAATTGTCTGTTAAAGCGACGCAGTCCCGAACTGTAAAAACACCTTGGGTCTTTAGGCAGCATATTGGTCCGGTCCTTAAGTGGTTATTGCATATAATTAATATATTCAATATAGAATTGAATTCCTACTTTACATGCACACTTAACATCTTAGGGGTAGATCCACGTACCTGGGCGCATTAATACGCTGGGCGCAGCGTATCTAAGATACACTACGCCGCCGCAACTTATTTTTTTTTCCGAATCCACAAAGAATTTGCGCCGTAAGTTACGGCGGCGTAGTGAATCTCTGGCGGCGTAAGGGCGCGGAATTCAAATGGATGTAATGGGGGCGTGTTTTATGTTAATACGTCGTGACCCGACGTAAACAACGTTTTTTTTTTAACTGCGCATGCGCCGTCCGTGGGGGTATCCCAGTGCGCATGCTCGAAATTAAACTGAAACCAGCCAATGCTTACGACGGTCATGCTTACGACTGACGTCATTCTACGCAAATTCCTATTTGCGAACGATTTACGCAAACGACATAAAAAATTCAAAATTGTACACGGGAATGACGGCCATACTTAACATTGAGTACACCTCATAACAGAACCTTTAACTATACGCCGGAAAAAGCCGAACGAAAACAACGTAAAAAAATGCGCCGGACGTACGTTCGTGGATCGCCGTAAATAGCTAATTTGCATACTCGACGCAAATTTCGAAGGAAACGCCACCTAGCGGCCGCCGAAAAATTGCATCTAAGATACTAAGACGTACGCCTGTCGGATCGATCCCAGATGCCGTCGTATCTTGTTTTGTGGATACAAAACAAAGATACAATGCGGGAAATTTAAAATTACGCCGGCGTATCAATAGATACGCCGGCGTAATCCTTTTGTACAGACGCGGACCAGTTTCAGCAGACATGTTCGGTCGTGTGTAGGCCCGAGCGTGCAGGATTCCAGCAAACATTTGCCCGCCGGGCCTTTTCCCAGCGGGCAAATATTTCTGGACTTGTTTTAAAACAGTCCGCTGGAATCCTGCCCGCTCGGACATGTTCGGTCGTCTGTACAGACCTACCGTACATGTCCGAGCGCCCGCCATCCCTTGCATGTGTCGAATGACTTCGACGCATGCGTGGAAGCATTTAACTGGCAGGCCCGCCCACGTCGCCGCATCATCGTCGCGGCGACGCCTCGGACACGCCCCGTGTATTGTTTACGCGCAGATTTCTGTACGATGGTTAGTACAGCCATCGAACAGAAATCCCCGGGCAGACATGTATGGTGAAAACGGTCCGGCGGACCGGTTTCATCGTACATGTTTGCCCGTGTGTACGCGGCCTTAGTGTCTTATTTTCCCCATATTAAAATACAGACCAATCTATGCAGTGATATTGACATTTGTAGGGGAAAATGAAAATGGGAAATACAAAAAGAAATCTATAAACTGAATATTATTTTTATAATAAAACTGAACTATACTCGGACAGACGACAGCAGAGTCTTAATCGCGGCCACTGTCATTGGCCAGGCCGAGATTATGTTACTTCCACATATGCCTATTTACCACTTGACCTCCGGGGGTTTTACTCCCCTTCGTGACCAGGCCATTTTTTGCAATACGGCACTGCGTTACTTTAACTAACAATTGCGCCGATCAGCTCCCGATGTGTCTAACCACAGCGGAAGCGGGCCTCCAGCGGCGCATGTGCCCAAGACTAGGACGTGCAGGATCACGTACTAGGTATGTCATCCTGCACAGGAGAGCCGCCTTGCCACCGTATATATACAGTATATGGTCAGGATGCGGTTATAACAAAATGTAAAAACATTTTTTCGTTTTGGATAGAGTGGAGGGGGATTAAAACACTTGTCAGTTCTTAATGCTGTCTGTGCCCCTGTCTCTTAGGCCTCGTACAGACGAGCGGACCTGTCCGATGAAAACGGTCCGTGGACCGTTTTCATCGGACATGCCTGCTGGGATCATTTGGTCTGATGGCTGTACACACCATCAGACCAAATTTTCCGCGGACAGATGACGTGGTGACGACGCGGTTATGATGCGGTGACGTGGCGGCGACGATGATGCGGTGACGTGCGCGAACCCGGAAGTTCAATGCTTCCACGCATGCGTCGAATCACTTCGACGTCATGCGCGGGTTCTCGGGCCAGCGGACATGTCCGATGAGTCATACTTACCATCGGACATGTCCGGCGGACATGGTTCCAGCGGACATGTTTCTTAGCATGCTAAGAAACATTTGTCCGCTGGAAACCTGTCCGGTCGGCCGGAAAAATGTCCGGTCGGCCTTACACACGACCGAACATGTCCGCGGAAACTGGTCCGCCGGACCAGTTTCAGCGGACATGTTCGGTCGTGTGTACGAGGCCTAACTGTCTCGATTTGTCCTGTTTATCATTATCATTGAGAGTGGAAGTAAATGAAAATTCTACATTTTGTGTTGTCCCCAGAAAAGTAATAGAAAGAAAATCTTCCAATAAGGACACTAGTTCTAGAGACCTGATGGTCCTCAAGAAATTCCCTTAATTTTTTAAGGATTTCATCTCACTTCCTGTTTGGTCATGGGACAGGATGTGACGGGAAATCTCCAAAATGGGATCCAGATGGCGAAGAAAAATCTGATAGGGTTATAACGCTCCCTTGCTCTATCCAAAATGAAAAAAAAAAATAGTTTTGCCTATAGTTTTACTTTAATGCAGGAGAGACAGACAAAGCACGTCACTTTGCACGTTCACAGCTCACTGTACAGAGGTGGACAGGCAGGTAAGTAGAATTAAATTGAATTTCCTATGATAAAATTCCACTTTAATGTCTTATGCCGCATACACACGATCATTTTTTGGGTTGTAAAAAACAAAGTTTTTTTTCAACTTCATCATTAAAACGACGTTGCCCACACACGATCGTGAAAAATAAAATGCTCTAGCAAAGCGCGGTGACGTACAACACATAAGACGGCAGTATAAAGGGGAAGTTCCATGCGGATGACACCACCCTTTGGGCTGCTTTAGCTGATTTTGTGTTAGTAAAAGACGATTTGCGCTTTTCTGTCTGTTACAGCGTGATGAATGTGCTTACTCCATTACGAATGGTAGTTTTACCAGAACGAGCGCTCCCGTCTCATAAATTGCTTCTAAACATGTGCAGGTTTTTCACGTCCTTAAAGCCCACACACGATCATTTTTTACAACCCAAAAAACAACATTGTTTAAAACGTTGTGAAAAAATAGAGCGTGTTCGAAAAAAAAAATGTCGTTTTTCAGAACCCGAAAAATGCTCTGAAGCCCACACACAGTCGTTTTAAATTACATTTTTAAAAAATTTAGTTTTTTTACAACCCGAAAAATGATCGTGTGTATGCGGCATTGTAGTTTCAGAGTGAAATGTTTTCGTTTTTTTACAACAGTCCATTGCACTGGCAGTATATCTGCTTGGGGGGCCAATATGGAATCTTGGTGCTCACAGACCTGACTCTTCCAGCTGTGGGTTGCAGTATTGTATTGAATACTCCTGTTAGTGTATATAAGTAGTAGACATTCTGAATTTAAAACAACAAAGCTTTCGGAGGTACATTTCTGGCTAGGCCCAATAAGCACATCCACTAGATGTGAAGTTTATCCCATTATTTCTTCCACTTCCACCAAAGAAGAACACTGATACACTTCAACTGTTCATACCATTAAGTGCTTTGACATTGCAAATATTTTCAAGACCTACTTCTAGATAGGGAGAAATTCAAAACACATATCTAGCTTTTATGAGAAATGTCATTCTATAAAAATTGCATTTATGCTTTAGTATGTCATAAATTGTCTGACAGATATTTTAACTGCAGTACTTTTTATTTAAGAGGCTTTCAATCATTTATTCTTGTCTGATTCGCAAAATATACAGTAAATTCAGCCTGTAGTCTGCTGAGGCATTTATTAATACAATTTCAATCTGCCCTTCTAATAATATCAAACTTTGTTGGTTCAGTGCTGCTGAGTGTTTTTTTTTTAAACGTCCAATCTTTCAGAAGCAGTATATATCTCTTGGAAAAGCACTGACAAATGACATTTGTGTTTTCAATGGCAGCATCCTATTGTATTGCCTATTTCATTTAAATGGATGGTCACAAGCAAATTAGATATAACAGTTCTTCTTGTACAAAAATAACAGTGTGCAAAGGTGAAATATGTTTGAAAATACTGAAAAGCAGCATTGATTACATTTTTATTTTTGTTACCTTGAAGTGATGAAAGATTGGCCTTGGATAACAATCATGGACTTCTTAGGCAAATGCAACTGCTAGAAAATATTCTAACTTGAAGAGGTTGCACAAGAGGTGAAGTTCAAAATATCATGTCATCATTTCAAAAATATTTTTATGAGCGCCAATGTCTAGTCTTTAAATGGAATTTGAAATATGACAGCTGAAGTATGTTGTACTCAGTGCCCAGTGCATTTTGTGTTCTGGAGAGGTCACGATATAGCATTCCAACTTCTGCGTGGGAAAACTCCTGACAATAATATGCACTGTGATTCAATGAAGGTTGGCAACCTGAAAGTACCAGTTTAGTGGTGTCGCACATATTTTTCTTTGCTGCAAGGGACATCTCTATTCCTCATCTTGTAGGTGTCCAACAGATTAATACATTGACATAATCATAGGTGTGCGCAGCCTATTGTATAAGGCCCCATACACACGAGAGGATTTATCCGCGAATACGGTCCAGCGGACCGTTTCCGCGGATAAATCCTCTCGAGGATTTCAGCGGATTTCTATGCGATGGAGTGTACTCACCATCGCATTGAAATCCACGCCGAAATCCTCTGGTGATGACGTGTCGCGCCGTCGCCGCGATTATGACGCGGCGACGTGCACGACGCTGTCATATAAGGAATTCCACGCATGCGTCGAATCATTACGACGCATGCGGGGGATCCCTTCGGACGGATGGATCCGGTGAGTCTATACAGACCAGCGGATCCATCCGTTGGGATGGATTCCAGCAGATAGATTTGTTTAGCATGTCAGCAAATATTCGATCTGCTGGAATCCATCCCAGGGGATAAATATCCGCGGAAACAGATCCATAGGATCTATCCGCTGAAACCCATTCGCTGGGATTTTTCAGCGGATGGATTCTATCGTGTGTATGGGGCCTTAGAGTGTGCACCCCAAAGCTCAAACATACATGCATGTGTGTAAATATATATAGGGCAGTAGAGCATTGGACGGTGTCGTGGATGGTGTCAGTAGAGCAGTGAATGGTGTCAGTAGAGCAGTGGATGGTGTCAGTAGGGCAGAGATTGGTTTCAGTAGTTTATTTTTTTTAAATACTTTTTTACAAAAAAAAAAATCACAATATTTTTCTGAGCCCCAATGGGGGGCTTTGCTGAAATATCAGAAGTCTAAACATACCCCTAAAGTCTAACATTGGAGAAAAAGAAAGGGACTGAGGACAGAGATTATCCAGTCTCTTTCTTTGCAGCAAAGCAGCAGGGGAAATCTGCGCAGCACAGGGTGATTAGGGTGTGCCCAGGCACACCTGGCACACCCTGTGCACATGCCTATTGACATACTGCTTACAGAGATCCTTCAAGACGCAGAGGAACTTTTCCAGGCAAGGATATTTTGGCAGAGTGCAGAATGGCTAGAGAAGTTGAGGCTTGCATTACAGATTCCCTATAATGGCCTCACCATTCACATCAGAACCTTTCCCAATAAAGCGTAATCCCCAATGTTCCTACCATAGTCACATTACACATAGTAATGTTGCTGAGCAAATTTAGGCAGACCTCTGTTTTAAGCTGTGGAAAAGGGCACAGTAATGCACACGTTACCACAACAATATAGTGTGAACAGGCTTTACGCCCCCACTCACACTTGTTCAATTCAATTGCGACTTCACATGGCAACTTTGGATGGGTGTGCCTTGGATGCGATTTTGGCTTTGATTGTTGCATAACTGTCGCATTGATAACATTAAGATGTGAATTTCATGCTACTTTGAAGAGTTTACGTTGCAGTCTATGACACTCAAGTCACATGAAGGTTGCATTAAAATAGTGCAGAAACCTTTTTAAAGTCACATAGATTTGAATGACTTCTATTGAAATACATGGGCTGCAACTTGTTATGAGACTTTGTGTGTCCAAAGTCCTATGACAAGTCGCACAAGTGTGAATGGAGCATTAAAAGACATAGAAAGTCAAAGATATACTCTGAAACATCCACACTTTGCCTCTCCTTTTCACAGTCTCTCTCCTTAAACTCTCTTTCCTTCACCCCTCCTTTCCACCCCACAATCTGTATATATCACCCTCACTTATACCTTCTGCTTATTACTGCACTCATCACTTCCTCCTAGTTCTAATCCCACATGCTAAAAAAAAACATATGATGCTGAGGCATGTCCCCTCCCTCACGCTTTTGCTTCTCCTAACCTCTGGATATATATATCACCAAACCCTGGGTCTCCCTTATTTAACTGTACCCAATGCACCCATCACCATCACCTCACATCCTCTGGCAGCAGTCACAATCTATGTCATTTAGTCTTCATTCCTCTTCTTCGTAAAAAAACAGACACCCCTTCTCCTGTGCCCTCTGGAATGCCCGCTCTGTCTGCAACAAACTCACCGCTGTCCACAACCTCTTTGTAACCGTACAAACTCCGAAACCTGGCTTCATGAATTCGACACTCCTTCTCCTGCTTTCCTTTCCCATGGTGGCCTTCTCTGGACCCACTCCCCTAGACCTAGTGGAGGCAAGGGAGATGAAGTGAGAATCCTCCTATCCCCACAGAGCACCTTCCAGGCTCTCCACTCTTCTCCCTCTCTGTCCTTTTCATCCATTGGAGCTCACTCTCTATTCTCTCCAATTTCCTTAACCACTTCAGCCCAGGAAGAATTTACCCCCTTCCTGACCAGAGCACTTTTTGAGATTCGCCATTGCAACGTTTTAACTGACAATTGCACGGTTGTGCACCGTGGTACCCAAACAAAATTGACGTCCTTTTTTTCCTACAAATAGAGACTTCTTTTGGTGGTATTTGATCACCTCTGCGTTTTTTATTTTTTGCGCTATAAAACAAAAAAGACCGACAATTAAAAAAAAAAAAGCAATGGGCCAGATTCACAAAAGAGATACGACGGCTTATCTCCTGATACGCCGTCGTATCTCTGTGATCCGCCCATCCTAACTACGTGGCTGATTCATAGAATCAGTTACGAATAGATAGCCCTAAGATCCGACAGGTGTAATTGACTTACACCGTCGGATCTTAGGATGCAATTCTAGACCGGCCGCTAGGTGGCGAGGCCATTGCGGTCGGCGTAGAATATGCAAAGGACTAGTTACTGCGATTCACGAACGTCCGCGATGCCCGTTGATCTAAATGTACGTTGTTTCCGTAGCGATACGCGTCGTAAAATTAGGGCTGCCTCCTAGGTGTTCTAAGCAATGTTAAGTATGGCCGTCGTTCCCGCGTCAAAATTTTAAATTTCACGTCGTTTGCGTAAGTCATCCGTGAATGGCGCTGGACGCCATTTACGTTAACGTCAAACCAATGACGTCCTTGTGACGTCATTTAGCGCAATGCACGTCGGGTAATTTTATGGACAGAGCATGCGCAGTACGCTCGGCGCAGGAACGCACCTAATTTAAATGGTGCCAGCCCCGTTTGAATTAGGCTTGCGCCGAGCGGATTTACGTTACACCGCCGCAAGTTTACAGGTAAGTGCTTTGCGAATCAGGCACTTACGCTGTAAACCTGCGGCTGTGTAACGTAAATGGGATACGTTACGCCGCCGCTGCGCATCGTAATTCTTTCTGAATCTGGCCCATTATTCTTGACTTTTTGCTATAATAAATATCCCCCAAAAATATATAAAAAAAAATTATTTTCCTCAGTTTAGGCCGATATGTATTCTTCTACATATTTTTGGTAAAAAAAAATGCAATAAGCGTATATTGATTGGTTTGCGCAAAACTTATAACATCTACAAAATAGGGGATAGTTTTATGGCATTTTTATTATTATTATTTTTTTTTATATATATACTGATTACTGTGTAAATGACACTGGCAGGGAAGGGGTTAACCACTAGGGGGGTGAGGAAGGGGTTAAGTGTGTCCTAGGGAGTGATTCTAACTGTGGGGGGGCTGGGCTACGAGTGACACGAGATGGCGGGATTTTCAAAGCAACGCACAGGTACGTTGCTTTGCCCACACGAGCCATTCTGCCAACGTATATGTTCGTTAGGCGGTCGGCAAGTGGTTAAGAATTGCTGTGATCTACCGACTCCCTGGACCATTATCAACTTTCCTTAATAACTTTTCTGCCTGGCTACCCTACTTTATCTCTTCTGAAATTCCCACAATCTTCTTTGCAATTTCAACATCCCTATTAATATGAACATTCCTGCTCCATTGACCTGCAGTAATGGGTACATGCTTCTACTCACTCCGATGGCAACACCCTTGACCTTGTATTCTCCTTCTCCATACAATCTCTCCAACAATCCTTTTACTCTCTCTGATCACCACCTTATTCGTTTTTCTCTCTCCCTGTCTACCACCACCTTTCCCTCCAATCGCCTAACAATCACCCGTAGAAACCTTCACAAATTCAACCCTTCTCTTCACTATTCTTCTACTGACCACCTCTATGACAAAATCTCAAAATAGATCCCTGTCTTACAACCCTGATGAGCTTGTCCCCCTCACTACACACACACACGATCAGGCATTGACCCCTACAACCCCCGGCAAACAGATGACACCAGAAGTCACAGAGCTGATAGACTCGGCAGCAGTAGGTTACTTCAGGTCTGTTTTTTATAATCACTTTTTTTCCTTTATTATAATAAATCTCGCAGACGGGTACATCTGCCCCAGGCAAGTCGGAGTCCGGTACCATCTAGTGAGAAATTTATAGGACATCTCTTGTATATAAGAACTAATTGAGGAATGGTGTGTTGTCTCCATCA
Source organism: Rana temporaria (assembly GCF_905171775.1). Lineage (NCBI taxonomy): Eukaryota > Metazoa > Chordata > Amphibia > Anura > Ranidae > Rana > Rana temporaria. The sequence goes on from NC_053489.1 coordinate 509,589,423, forward strand.
ATCTATCCACTTGTTCTATCGTAAAATTGTGGTCCAGTTCCTTTTCCCACTCACGATTGTAATAGGGAGTTGTATGGCCGTGAGCACTCAACACCAACTTATACATACGAGATAACATATGGCCCGGCTCTGGTAAATTAGCACACCACTCCTCAAAAATGTTCAGGGGATTTGCGGGTCTAATCTGATGTTTGCAATTATTAAACCAGTCCCTCAACTGACCATATTTCCATTCCAACATTACTACCTCCCCCATGTTCGTTACTAAATCCCCTAGTGGAAGAAGTTTCCCTTGTGGTGCCACCCCCACACAGTTCCCTTTCCCCTCCCTACCCCAGCACCCTAAACTACCTCTTTCTTCCCCCGGGGGAAACCAAGGGAAACCTTCCAGGGGTGTCAAGAGTGATATCAGAGGCGCAAATCTTCCTGTCTTATTCATTCTATCCCATATTGTAAGTGTTGTATTGGTCAAGGGTGATACATATTCTGACAATCCCCTATAAGAGGCTGGAATCCATGGTGCCCCTGCCAAGTTCCTTTCTGCCAACATTTTCTCTACTGATACCCATCCTTTACTATCTGTATCATGGCACCAGTTCATAATACGAACCAGGACCATGGCTCTGTAGTAAATCCCTATATCTGGGAGGCCTACCCCTCCCTCCCCCTTTGGTCTTCTTAGCATCTCATATGCCAGTCTGGGGTGTTTATCTCCCCATACAAAGGTCGTGAGAGCACTCCTTATTTGCTTGAAAAAAATCTGTGGCAGAGTTATCGGAATGGTATGCAGGACATAGATAAGCCTAGGGATTATATTCATTTTCAGCGCATTTACCCTCCCAAACCATGTCAGAGTGTGGGCTCTCTAATTCTTCAAATCTTGTTATATCGACACTACCAATGGACCATAATTTAAATCATATAACTGTTTTACATCTGGAGATATAGGTCCCAAGGTACGATAGAGCGTCTGTATGCCATTCAAAGGGGAAAGCTCTCTGTAACTTTTTTCTCAACCTCAGGGATACATGAATTGGCATAACTACCGACTTTTCAATATTTATTTTGAAATTTGATAGAAGATCAAATTTCTCTATCTCCTTCATTAATTCCATCATGGATTCCTGAGGCGAGGAAAGGTACAGTAATAAATCATCTCCGTACGCTGATATCTTATGTTCCGTAGATCCAATTTCTATCCCCTTGATCTTCCTATTTCCCCTGATTGTACATAAAAAGGGCTCCAACACCAGAGCAAATAACAGTGGGGACAGGGGGCACCCCTCCCTAGTCCCATTCCATATCTCAAAATAGTCTGATAGTCTCCTGTTTACCTTTACCCTTGCTCTGGGGTTTGCATACAATGCCATCACCCATCCCATCATCCTTTCTTTCAGGCCCATCTTCCTCAGAACTCCGACCATGAACCCCCAGCCCACTCTGTCGAATGCTTTTTCTGCATCCATTGAGATTACTACACTCGGTTTCTGGTTTGGTCCTTTATGCATCCAGTGCTTCAGGTCTGTTAACCAGAGACCCTGAATGGAAATAAGTCGTCAAGTTGCATGAAGTTTTTTTTTTTTGTAGCAGTACCTTCGAAAGGGCTGGTTGATGATTATCAAAAGCACATTAACTACATTTGTCCTGATGGTACCAGTACAGGTAATCATGGTGACCAGAGTTCTCCCTCACTGGAACAGAGGCTGCTAGCACACACAGAGCATAGTTCCACCATAGACACAGAAAGCAGTCTAGGGGATGTCCTTTTGTAATGTTATTGTTAAGTAATTTAAAGGGAGTGCAAGGTAGTATGGGATACTCCAGAAACATTAACAGTAACTGGAGAACACACTTCTCTATGTTGCAAACTTCTGTTAAACTCAGAGTACAATTCTCCCACGAGACACTAGGGAAGACCAGAAGTATGAACCCCTCAGGAGAGGAACCACTTGACCCAGCTGTCCCAATAATACACAGGCACCACAATCTTGTAATAAAGTCAATACTCATGAGGCCAGAGGAGCATCTGTGTCCATTTAGCTTCCTCAAGATGCCTTCTAGTGAGACAATTCAGACTGGATCATTTGGGTAAAGACTTGGGTTGTCAGAGACACCTTGAGGGGTAGCCCCCGGCTATGTTACAGACAGAACCTCGATGTACAACTGACTGAATTTGTTAAATGGCTTGGGAGGGGATAGCCATCCCCACCCAGGCACGTGGAATCCTTAGGACAAGAAGACCCTGCTGTTGTAAAGCTCATAATATATATATGTGCTTCTCAGCCACCTTCTCAGCCCACCTCCCAAGAGATTTGCTGCAGCACCATAACAAATTAATATCCATGCTGCACATTTGCCTTGCTGTATGTTACAGGACTTTCTAGAAAGCAGGGGATAGCAATCAAACCTGCAGCCTGTGAAATCCAGAACAGCCATAAGAAATCAACCACTGCTCCAATGATTACAAAGGAGCTAAAAAGACTGCATTTACTTAACTTTCTTGCAACCTAACTAGGAGGGTGCTACAGGATTTTTGTTTTCTTGTTCTGTACATAGTGTATACATTATTTTAAAATAATTTGCATATGGGTTTCATTAAGAGCTGCTTCTTGCTGTGCCTATTTACAGTAAAGTGTTGTGAACTCATGCAGAGAATCACACACACCCTGCTGCCAAGCTAATTCCTCACAATAGGGTACATATAAAATCAGATCAGAGTTGGGCTTTAAAACATCGCTGATTGCTAACATCACCTAAGACTGTGAGCTCATCAACAGTTATCATAAGCTGTCTACTAATAATAAACTTTAGAGCCTAGGCAACTGAAGAAAATTATTGATTCCTGCGACACTGTAGCTTATAACTAAACTTTTTATTAACACCTCAATGACATTTACTATGTACATCAATCTTTTATGCCTAGTACTGTTATGACACTTTCAATAACATTGTAAAATGTGCGTTCTTCTAGTTCAGCTGCGCTGACCCTCTGGCTTGCTATAAGACGTAAAGTCATGGCTGGAAACAGGAATGTCTACATGAAGGAAGAAATAACAGTTGGTGCACTGTTGGCCAATATGACATATGGACAATGACAAATAGACAACAAAATGTGCATATGTTAGCGAATACAATACAATATAACCTATCTGTTCACGTAATAAATGTTTTGATAAATATTGTATAGTGAAATATAAGCCGCTAGTTTGCCCATCTATAATTTGCTGTATAATATAATGTATATTGTTTTTTTTTTATGTTTATAATGTACATGTTTATGCATGTTACAGAGAATTATATTTATTTGTATATGTTTATAACAGAGGTTATGATACTATATGTGTTATATATGTGTAATAACCTGCTAAGTTACCCAGCATCAACAAATAAAACTGCATTAGAACTATCTTAAATAAAACTTCTATATCTATACAAAAAAAACGTGAATAACAAATGTTCTATGGTTCATTTGTAGAGATCATGATCTCCATAGCATACTTGTCAAGGAGGCCATATGTTCACCAGAAATATTGAGGATTGTAGACTGAAACTCAGTAGTTACAGCTTAATGCCAAATAATTACCACAGAGAGACACTTGGCTCTGAAGTGCTTCATCGAAAGCTGTAACCTTATTTTACAGACTTAAAAAAAGCTTTGTCAAATTATAAACTTTATATGTTTCCTGAAGAAGTCTGGAGGAAAATTTTACTTGTGTAGAACAGCAGGTAAAGTGTATAAATGAAGCTAACTTTGGCCGAGGGGTGTATTCTTAGGATCCATAAGCCATCTGCTTCCAGAGTGTTTAGGGAGCATACAAGTGACTGAGAGTTCACTTAAACATACTTGCTGAGCTTTAGGTTTTCCTGTTTCAGGACGATAAATGTATGTCCTTTGCAGAGCTGGACAGATGTTCAGAATTAGGGCACAAGCCAAGTAAAATCTGGTATTTAAAATTCTAATTTCACATTTTTCTCAATTTCTTATTTTCATTAGGAGGCACAAAATATGAACTCAAGGTGTAATGCCACGGCAGCCATTTCTAGGATGAAATTAGTTTTTCTTGCTGAAAAGACAATGATGGTACTGTAAAAAAAAACTCAAATTATAGCTATGATATTAGATGAACTAATTTTCATCATGCTATCAGAGACCAAAGTTATATATGAATATTAAAGAAGAAAGAGGTGTGGCTTGCTCATCTTGTTTATTATGATATAAGTCAGATCTTCATTGGTGCTGCAATAAAAAGGTTGGCACCTGTGACGCTATGGCTATGTTGGTGATTTTTTTGTAGCTTAGATATAAATGAATTAGTTATATGTTCTTAGAAGCTAGGTCTCCCCTATTGATATGCAAATAAATTAGTTGGACTAGTTTGTGAAACTATTGGGCCAAATCCTCAAAAGAGATACGACGGAGTAACTGCTGTTACTCCGTCGTATCCCTGTTCCTAACTATGGAACTGATCCACAGAATCAGTTTCCCATAGTTAGGACGAAGATCCGACATGTATAATTGAATTACACTGTCGGATCTTAGGATGCAGTACCGCATCCGCCGCTGGGGGCATTTCGCGTCGAAATGCCGCCTCGGGTATGCAAATTAGGACTTACGGAGATCCACAAAGCTTTTCAGCTTCGTTTTTTCTCCGTAAGTTTTATTTTACAAACGCAAAATTAGGGCTGCTTTTACAAGGTGTAAACTGTTTACACCTTGTAAAAACAGACCTTTCTTGCTAGCGACGCGATTTTTTTTTAATTGAAAACATTTTTTTTGGCGCCGTATCTTTTTTTTTACCCGACGCAACTTTATTGTCCCGTCGCGATCCACAAAGCCAGACGTAACGTAATTTTGCGCTATGCACGTCGGGAAAATGATGTCACGAGCATGCGCAGTACGGCCGGCACAGGAGCGCGCCTCATTTAAATGGGAATCGCCCCCTGGAGAAGAGGAACGCCTTGCCCCGATTTAAGTTACACCGTTCAAAATTTCTAGGTAAGTGCTTTGTGGATCGGGCACTTAGGTAGAAATTTTGCGGCGGTGTAACTTAAATAGGAAAAATTACGTTGCGCCGCTTCTTTGTGGATTACCCCCTATATGTATAGGAAAGGAGGGAAGTGTGTAGGATAGGAGGGGAGGTGAAAGGGACTTTGAACAAACAATGTGCTGAGACAAAGGGAGTTGTGCTTAAAGACAGAGGGTGAAGCAGTACTTCTGGAGCAAGGAACCATGAGAAAATTCCATCACCAAGAAATCCAAGTTAAGAAGCTGCATAGTATTCTTATGCCTATCACATATTGTACACGCTTATTTGTTGGAAAGAATAGTTAGCTTGTGCATGTTTGTAATACTTTGTATGCTATGCATTGTGTATCCTGCAGTTGTATGTGCAGTTTTTCTGTTTAGTAAATGCATTTATACACTACCGAGTTTTAATCGCTTCCTTGATGTATACTGCAAAAAAAAGCAGCACCCTTTTCCACATTTGGTGGGGCTTTCTCTACTGAAACATTTCGGAAATAAAACTGCAAAGATTTACAATTAGTTAACCTCCTCTATGATAACATTTAACCTGGGCCTTGCTGTCATCTCAGTCTATCCTGGTTTAATATCTCTAGCAAAGAATTCTCTACCCAGATTCGCTATCTCTGCAACTTTATTCCTAGACAATGACATCTTTTCACAGTCCAAAATTTTCTAGAGTGGGCTGCCAAGGTCTGATGAATGATGAGGTATCAGCATGATAACTAAGAATCATTTTGGTATGCCTGGTATGATTTTACCAATGCCTAGGTCTATCTTTAATTTCTCACAACATATACATATGTAACTACATGTGGGGCCTCTGCATGTGGGGCACCCTTCCTCCTTTCTTGTCCTCTCCTTGCCCGGCTCCTCCCTTCTACCTATTTCCTACTGCCCCGCCCACACCTATGTGAAGGTCTCCTTCACAGTGAGATAAGTATGTCCCCCTGAACACTGTTGGACTGCCTTTCGACACCCTACTTTAATTAACTGGTTTCTCTCCAGAGCAATATCAGTCGGATTCCCCATTTGTAGGCCCTAACTGGGCGAATAGCATCACCCATGATAGTACCTTGGGTAGGAACTGCATTTACAGGGGATTCTTTGTGTATCAAGCAGTATTGCTAAATTGCTAAGCCTGTACTCCCCCCTCCCCCTTTTATGTGTTGGACCTGTATTCTTCATCTTTCTTTATTTTGTATATTTTGTTAGCTTTTATAAATTTGGCTTCAGCCTGGAATGGCGCTACAGCATAGCCCAAACAGAAGTGACAATTTTCTTATATTGCGCAAGGGGGCTAAACAACTAAATGGGACCAAGTGCTACATGCACTTTTTCCCCTTCTTTAACTGGAACAGATTTTTTTTTTAAGTTTATTGTCAGATCTTAGGGCCAGATTCACAGAGGAGATACGACGGCGTATCTCCTGATACACCGTCGTATCTCCTGTCGTATCTATGCGGCTGATTCATAGAATCAGTTCCGCATAGATAGCCCTAAGATCCGACAGGTGTAATTGTCGGGTATGCAAATTAGCAGTTACAGCGATCCACAAAGGTTTTTCCCATTGTTACGTCGGCGCAAGTATTTTTTTCCCGTCACAAAGTTAGGTGTGCTTTAACATGGTGTAAAATTACTCCACCATGTTAAAGTATGCCCGTCGTTCCCGCGTCGCTTTTGAATTTTTTTTCCCGGCGTAAGTACGTTACGCACGTCGCGATTCACAAACACGTCGGGCCGCCGTAAGTTCGCGCAAAGCACGTCGGGAAAATTGCGAACGGAGCATGCGCAGAACGTCCGGCGCGGGAGCACGCCTAATTTAAATGGTACCCGCCCCATTTGAATTGGGCGGGCTCGCACCGGACGACTTTACGTTACACCGCCGCAAGTTTCCAGGTAAGTGCTTTGAGGATCAGGCACGTTACGTTACACGGACGCAAATTTTCGTGAATCTGGCCCTTAATTTCTAATATAAATGTGAGTATTGTGCCTATAACTGCCCTTCTGTCCAAAGATTGTTAGACCATTGTTAGCAGATTGCGCTCAGGCTTTAATTTATCCTCCTGACAGCAGCAGGTGAGTCACACACCAGTGAAGGTGTAACAGGAAACGTTTTAGCCATATCTGAATGTAAATACAAAACAGAAGAAACCACCAATATGACCTTTAGCTGCAGCAAGTGACAACAATTTAAATTGTGGCAAAAACAAATGCTAATGCACCATCCACATGGGTTAGACCTTTAGCTGCAGCAAGTGGCACCTGGGGGAAGATTGGGGAGTTTTGTAACACATAGCCAAGAAGCCATACTTTTTGATGTTGTGTATTATTTAGGTGGCAAAAAGTTCACTTTATGTCTGAATTTGATTTCTTTGACACTATTATGTAGATTCCCTCCAACTTCCTGTCCCTGCCATGCCTGTTCAATAAATGGGAGGTGTCACCAGCACAGAACGGCACAAACAGCAATAAAAAGCACTGACAACATTTAAAACAATTACTTTTTATCTGTCCCCTCTGTTTTTACCCACCACCACTTGCATATAACCCCCTAATTTTTCTTTCATTCGGTGTCACTGGTTGGCCTCATTACCCTGACGCCACCTTGAGATCCAATGCGGTCTCTCTCCCTCACGTATTGTTACCTCCATCGATATCTCTCACTGAGTTAACATGTGCTCACGCATCACTCACCTCCTTGTATCCAAGGTATACATATCTACCCTCCCTATTCCTTTCTCCTCCTCCTTCCTTAATTTTCTATCCTTTTCCCTTTCCTTCCCCTCTTCCTCCTTTCCCCCTCTCCCCCCCTTTTGTTTCCCACCCACACCCTCACATCAATTTCTACTCATTTTTCAGTCCTTCATTACTGGCAGTTATCACGTGTGTTTTTGCACCCCCTATCAATCCAAAGCCCAGGCTTTAGATACTAACCATTACCTTACTTCATATATCTGGCAAGTAGGTCCATCCACATATGTGTGCCCCCTGGTTGCCGCATGGGACCCTGTTTGGTGACCCCCGCCTCCCTTTCCTGCATTTTTTTTTAGGTAAGCAGCTGAGCCCTTGTTCCCCAATCTACATATTGTAGTTTGTGTTATATGTATAACCATTGACTGTTTGTCAATTTAATTTTAGACATGCTTCTGATGAAGCGGAACTAGTCAAGATGATTGTCCTGACCTCAACCCACTTACTTCTCTCCCTCTGGGATTATTATACCTGTGGTGTGCATGGTCGTCACTATTTTAATCCTGTACTTCTTTGTTGTGTCTTATTGATGTTGTATTCAATAAAATTCTTTTGTGTTTTATATTTTCATTTATACACTTGACATTTAATTTCACCAGTACCGCAATAGTCCAATCGCGCCCCCCCCCCTCTATTTTGGCTCTTTGGTTTGGGGACCCTAGACCCAATTTCTCTATACTTTTTATCTGTCCTAGTTAGAGAGGTTTTCCACCATTTTCAATCCTACAGGGAAATCTTCCCAACAGTGGCACAGATGGCAGAGATATTTTGGGTGAAAAAGAGCCTCTAATTCCAAGTTTAGGGAACAGGAAAAGGAAAAGGAGCAGGAAGGAGTCAGCACCTGTCGGTGAGGTGGAATGTAAGGCAAGTCACAGCTGCGAGAAAGTGTGGATCATTTGGTGACTGAGACACAGGGATTGATTTACTAAAACTAGAGAGTGCAAAATCTGGTACAGCTCTGAATAGAAACCAATCTATTTTTTTTCCAAAGCTTAATTGAACAAGCTGAAGTTAGAAGCTGATTGGCTTCCATTCACAGCTGTACCACATGTCGCACTCTCCTGGTTTAGTAAATCAACCCCAGTGTTTGCTGAGCTTCTGTAGTCTTTGCAATATTCTGAAGCAGACAGGAATACCAAACCCTGATGTGGGACTGGAGTACTGGTGGTAAACCATGGTGTAGTTTTTCATGATGTCATAATTATGGACTGTTTATAATTACTTTTACTGAAGAAAGCTGAAAGCTTGATTTTTGAAAAAAAAAACAATAAAGTTTTTTTTACACTTTTGGCTAGTGATCCCACACTTCCCATATTACAACAGTTAATTTCTAATTGGAAAGAGAAGAGGCATATAAAGCTGGTGTATTTCATGTGAGAAAAACATCTTTAAACAATTATTGTTACATAAAATAACAAACTGTTACATTATTTGATACAAGTCAGTGATGTGAAGTTTATATAATATACAAAAGATAAGTTGCCTTGGGCATTTTAATTACCTTGTCAATATAACCTTGTCAATATACCCTGCATCAATAATTATTATTATCTTCACATATTTGCCAGTATTATCTGAATATTGGAATAATGAAGTGCAATTAAGGAAATCCATGTAGACTGTAACATGTGCTTAGCAATTTCTGAATGTTTCAAAAACTTTCATGTGTTGATACAGACCAATTTTCTGAAACTCCAGGTATGCTGCAGCTTCATCTCTGTTCAGAACTTCTTACAAGTGCAAAAATATGTCAGAGTGCATTTATATTTGGATTCCAAACTTCACCTGTATATACTTTGTGTGAAACTTAGATCTCAGAGCAGGCTTTAATCATGTACTGTACCTGTAAGGAATCCTGAATTCTCAAGAAGGACTTTTGATATAACAATGAGATTCTGCCTACTCCAGAGTCTTTTTAAAGCTGTACCCTTTATACCTAGCAGGCAATTAATTCACCTTATGATAAGCAAATCCACCAAACTGTCAAATTGGCATTTTTACTTCGTGTTTAGCTAGAATTTTGTTCAGTCTGAATTTATCTTTCATGTGTTTGTTAGCAGACCCAGAATCTAGAATGAACGGGTTTAGTCACTGTAAATTAATGGCACACTCCCTTCCATAACTAAAGCAAGGTAATCAAACCCGTAATTTTCGTGCATTCTCTAAAAATAGCCTCAAAGTAAGCAAAAATAAATGTTTTAATGCATTTAAACAGGTAAGCACAATTTATTCAGCCTTTGTGCAACCCCTTATTATGTTAAGCTGGCAAAACAGTAAAATTGTCAAATCTACATTTATGTGATGTTTCTGCTAGGAATTGTGAACCACTTTTTCAGTGTAATTTACCAAACTACTAAGTTACAAGCCTAAGAATGTGGAGGAAAATGCCTCCAGGCTGATGAGCTCTTTAGCCTCTGAAATTAGCCAGCAATTATGCTTTGTTCTAGAACTCTGCAAAATTATTTGCAAAGTCTCAGTGAGTCTTAATTTATAAATAACTTTTTGAATCCAGATATAATTCATGTAACAATCTGACAAAAATAAGTCAATCAGTGGAAAATTTGGACTGTAACACATTTTACGGTGCAAAGAGGAATCACATTCTGCAAAGGACAGCATTCCATTGCAATCAGTCAGAAATGAATGAACTTATGTAACTATGGTACAGTGAAAGCAGATTGGTTGCAAAAGGTTATCAAATTTTCCCATTATGACTTGGCCTTTGCCGGTCTTAATCTGGCTTATTCAAGAATCTAAATAGCCAGTCTTCAATTTCCATAAATGTACAGATTTGTTAAATTTATGTAGCTTAAAGTATCTCTAAAGCAAAACATTTTATATTAGTTCTGGATATAGTAATGAAGAGTTAAAACCGTCAAAAAAATAAATCTCCCATTGTGGAAATAGCCCTTTACTTCCTGTCCCAGAAAAGGAAATGATAAGATATCTTTTCAAAGTGAGGTGAAACCCTCTTAGACACCTGAACAGGGTTTGACAACAATCACTAGGACAAATGGAGAGTTCAAATCTCACCAGTAGGGACATAGTAAAGAGAAAGAAAGAAAAAAGGATGGTTTTAACACTTACAGACTTTATAAAATAGATACTCTTTTAAATAAATCTGTCAGTAAATTGATAAATACGAAGCACAGCCTGTAAAAGAAGAAGGTATATACTTACCTACATGGCATAAGCATGTTCTGACAAGGAACAAGAGTTGTTTCTCCAAAGTCATAAATTAGATTCACACTTTCAGAACAGGTGCGATGCTGACTGGCGACTGAAGAAGAGTGACTGCAGTTCTTAAAAATATGTTAATGCATAATTAAGCCATAAAATATGTGTTATTTACCAGAGTAGACTTTATTTTACCCATGTGACTCTTGTTTTCAGCTACCAAATAGACACAGAGTTAAATGATTGTCTGAACCTACACTATATTGTCAAACGTATTGGGACACCTGCCTTTACATGCTCATGAACTTTAATGGTTAGGATGATGATAAACACTTTGGTTAGGAGTATATAATGTACACCACAAAGTGTAGCAGTCTAGACTATATAATGGACAACCTATTGTATGAAACACAGTCAGGAGTATGTCCCATGCAACAAAGTTTACAGAGTGGAGTAATCAGGAGTATGCAACACACTTTACAGAGCACAATGGTCATTGAAGGGCTGTGGAAATTCCAATTTAGTAAAAGTCCCATGCACATTTGTGGACCATTGACAAGGCAGGGGCTTCTTATAATGGAATGGCTCCAGTGCAGAAGACATTGTTACATCAAAACCAAAAATGTGCAGGCATCATTGCTCAAGGGATCACTCTACCCAGGAATAGGATGCAAGCTGGTAGGCAGAACTGACTTAGGGCATCAAACTGGAGAACAGAGACATATGTTTCAGATTTTTAGTAATTGCAGTACATATTTAATAATTGAGGTGGGCTAAATATTAACTCTTTATAGTTAAGCCTGCAGAAGTGTAGTAATTGAAGACTACATCTTCAGGACCTTTGCTAGCTACAGAAAGGCAGGCTGCAAAATGTTCATTTTATGGTAGGGGCAATATATAAAAATATGAAAATCTAACTGTAAAATATGATATATGAAAAGTAAGGGAAAAATTAAAACAGTCAGAAAGACAAACTGTTCTGATGAATATTGTTACATAGTTACATAGTTAGTCAGGTTGAAAAAAGACACAAGTCCATCCAGTTCAACCACAAAAAATAAACAAACAAAATAAAAAACACAGTACAATCCCATACACCCAACTTCATACCCACAGTTGATCCAGAGGAAGGCAAAAAAAAAAAAAAAAACAGCAGAGCATGATTCAATTTGCTACAGCAGGGGAAAAAATTAAAAATTCCTTCCTGATCCCCCGAGAGGCAATCGGATTTACCCTGGATCAACTTTACCTACAAATCTTAGCACTCAGTTATTTTATGTACATTTAGGAAAGTATCCAGGCCTTTCTTAAAGCAATCTACTGAGCTGGCCAGAACCACCTCTTTGTTAGATTGTTATAGAGAAGGAAAGCAAAGGCAACAGGTTTTTAATTGTTGTAATATTTTTTTTAAATAACAAATATGTTATATTTACCTGCTCTGTGCAATGGTTTTGCACAAAGCAGTCCCGATCCTCTTCTCGGGCCCCCGGCCGGTGCTTTTGGCTCCTCCTCTTCTCAGAGAGCCCCCATAGCAAGCCACCTGCTATGGGGACACTTGTGCATGCTCACTCCTGACCCTGTTTTGTGTGTCCATAAGATGGGGCTTGGTCCCCCCCACTCCCTTTACACTGGCTGTGATTGACAGAAGCAGGAGAAAATGAGGAAGGAGAGGCACAGGAGAGCAGCTGCTCTTTTGCACATTACTGGATCGCAATCAGCTTGGGTAAGTATTAGGAGGGGCTGTGGAGGGAGCTGCATACTGAAAGTTTTTTACCTTCATGCATTGAATGCATAAAGGTAAAAAAAACTTTAACTGGACCTGTTTTAGAATGTGATGTACATTTCTTGGCTTATTCAAGCAACTTTACCAGTTCTAATAATTGTAATGAACACGGTTACATGCACAAAGGTCATGCAGTCACCTAAATACAATCACCATGGATTGTGTTAAGGCAAATGATGTTTTTCCATGAGCAGGATAAATTGTCTGAAAATTGTGGAAGCATTTTGCTCTGGTTACATTATTTCACCCGCATAAAGCGTACACACGCTCGGAATTTCCGATGAAAAAAGTCAGATGGATTTTTTTCATTGAAAATTCCGGCCGTGTGTATGCCCCATTGGACTTTTTCCTTCGGAAATTCAGACGGACTTAGAAAGAGAACATGTTCTCTTTTTTTCAGACGGAAAAAAATTATATCAGAAATTCTGTTCGTTTGTATGAAATTCCAACGGAGAAAAAAACACGCATACTCGGAAACAATTTGAAGCATGCTCAGAAGCATTAAACTTAATTTTTCTAGGCTCGTCGTAGTGTTGTACATCACCGCATTTTTGACGGTTGGAATTTGGTGTGTCCATGTTTATGCAAGACAGCTTGAGCGGAGTTCCATCTGGAAAAACCCATCTAAAGTTTATTCCGACAGAAAAAAAAAAACGGTCGTGTGTACGCGGCATTAGGGGTTGATCTACTAAATGCAAAGAGGCTGTTTTGTTTTTAAGGGAAGTTGCACTTTTAAGGGAATTTTCCCTAGAAGTGAATGTGGTAAAGATTCACTTTTTAAAGAATACCCAATTACATGTAAGGAAAATGCATTTTTGCTTCCACATGTTTGGATGCTAGATGTCAGCAGTACTTCACTTCATTCACTAAGCTCTGGGGAAAATTGCCTTGAAAAGTGCAATGTCCCTTGTGAACAACCTTTTTGCCTTTAGTTAATCAACCCTTTGGTGTCAGGAAGTCTACAAAAAAAGTTAATCCTACCATTTACATATTGTGAACACGTTATCAAATTGTTAGGAAAGGGAAGTTAAAACGCTATTATATGTGGAAGACAGATGTAAGTCTTTAGGCTTGTGTAAACAAGCAAATGCAGCTTGTTTTTATTCACTTGCTTAAGAAACCCCTGAGATCATTCATGTTTCATTCACATGTGCAATTAAATGACAGTTGACCTACTGCTGACCTGTATTTGACCTTCTTCTAAGATGCATTATGCTGATTTAGCAATCCCATTGACTAATGACAAGAAACAATTAATTCTCACTTGAAGAACGGCCCATCAACACAAACAGGAGCTTATATGGAGGAGCATAGAGAAGCATGGAGAGATGGTAATAAAAGACTGGCAGAGATGGACTGGTCATTGGGACTACAGGGAGTTTCCCGGTGGGCCGATAGCTCAGTGGGCCAGCTTCAGTGACAGCGGCCTGGGAGTTTCTCACTTCTGCCTAATCTTGTCCCATAAGGGGGGGGGCACCAAACTGATTATTTGCCCCAGGAGAAATAATGTCTAGCTTCCCCACTGGTACTGCCTATAAGAGTACCAGTACCAGCCGTTCTACTCTAATAAAGTAAAACGTCTAGTGGCTAGGGAAGGGGGAGAGGGGGCTTGGGTGGCCGGGGTGGTGCGGGAGTTGTCCGGCCTCTGTGGGAGAGACCTGTCAAAGTGGGCCAGTCTGGATGAAGTCCAGGGCCAAATTTTTGTCCCAGTCAAGCCCTGAAGACTGGTAAGGAATGTGAAGAAAGAATTACTAGTAGCTTTTGAGCAAAGGAATGCAATGAAATTGTATAGCTGGTTGAGAGAAAAGAGAAGATGTTTCCAACCAAGAGTCTGTCTCTTCAGAAGTAAAGATTATGACCTCAGAGGAAACAAAGGCCAAATACATTTTTGAGAAGATGATAAATGAAAACTCCACTGAAGTCAGAGAAGATAAAAATGGTAGAAAAAATGAGTAACACAGAAACTAGAGGCAGATCAAACAATTTAGGAGGAGATACAGGAATTAAAGATCTGAAGACAATCTCTTAAAGCAGGAGTGATGGCAGAAAAAGGAAAAGTTCTTAAAAATGTATACAGGAGGAAGAAGACTGGCGAAGAGTGTTATCTCTATTAAAATGGAGCTAAGACAACATATAAAATGTACAGTGGTATAGCCTCATTAGGGAGATGGTTATACAAATTCTAGTGATTACACCACTAAATAAATGACCTCTAGCTGCTTCAGCCAGAGATTTGAGCAGACAAGTAAAATTGCCAAATGTCCCAAACAGTAGAATATATTTGGGCAATGTGCATCAGCACAGCAGCTTATAGTTTTTTTTTAGGAGACCATGTGTGATTTACAGAATAGAGATTTTGAAACACAGGGGCAGAGCACTGTTACCCCATAACACAAAGTGCTCAAAGACCTTTTATATAAATATCACCAGGTATTATTTAAATGACAGTATAAAAATTAGGCAGACAGTCAGAACCACCATAAGGACCATAACCGCGAGCCACAGGGGGAATAGTAACAAATTCAAAACCAAAGTCAGTCTACAAAAATACATAGCAATCTTTATTGATACAAAATAATTAAAAATTATGTAAATGCATATATAGGAGCCACTCACCATCATCAATAAAAAAGACAACGTTGTCTCCAAAAAACAACACATCCTGACGAAGCTGGGTGAAACATGCTGATGTCATACAGGAATGCGCCAGATATCATTATTCACTCCCTTCATACCCTCCACCTACCCGGGAAGCAGTTCAGGACTCTGACTCATCTATGGTCAGGTGCATATTCACATGGAGCACAGCGTGGCTATAATGAGCAGGGGCATGCAGATACACTTTATCAAGCAGAATGCCTGGACTTTCCGAGGACCAGTCAAGCACCAGATTTGATCCAGATATGCCTTCTATGGCACTGATTCCTAAGAACAGGTCTCTCATAGCAGCATACGTGGACTGATTTCTATCTGTTATCTGAGTTACATACTCTGCCAACTCCCTCTGCTCCCTGCATATATGTGCTTTGCTACTCTTCGGTCTGGTGCCAGGATCTGCTGTTTACCTGTTGCTGCTGCTTACCTGTCTGCTGCCTGTCTTCTCCTGCACTTTTTCTTTGTCTGTACCTAATGGAACATTGACAATATGTGATCATCTATGGATTTACCTTCATCCAGGACAACTTTACATGGACATTAGTTGCTGAACCCATAGGGCTCTTCACACAGGCGGACCGAATGTCCGCTTTTTCATCCATCCAACCTTAGTCCGTTCCGCCCCCTTGCTGTGAGTGACATGTTATTTACATATCTCATTCAACTAGTCTGCAGACAGGCATTATTTTTTAATTCCCACCCCCATTCTGAAGTCATGTGGTTACTTGTATGGATTTTGACTGGATGTTAGAGATCATAGCAGAATTTAGTGTTGTGTTTAGTGCAGGTTGACAAGGGGAGTGTAGAGGAGGGCAGGGAGTCGCCTGACATCACGACTCCACCCACGAGCTCCAGACAACAGATCCACCCACAGAATCTGCAGTTTTTCAGTTCTTATAACAGACAGAGGGGAAACATTTGACAGGTAAAGATACATGCAGGAGGCATCTATATCCTTATAGATCAGCACTATGGCAGTAGTTTAGAAAGCATGAGAGTGGGATTACATCCACTTTAATGCATCCTAAGCATTAGGGTGAAAAAGCTTCTGGTAGTGACCGGCCCCCCAGCCCCCCCCCCCGTTTTTACTTACCTGAGCCCCGTATATTTCCCTCGGCGTGGACGAGCTGTCCCTCTCTGCACTGGGTCCCGGCTCTTGATTGGATAGATTGATAGCAGTGCAGCCATTGGTCTCGATGCTGTCAATCAAATCTAATGACGTGGGCGCAGGGGGGCAGGGCTGAGTCCGGCATTCGTGTCTGTGGATGTTTCTAACACCGTAGAGAATTTACGCAGCAGTTTTACAAGCGCATTTTCTTTTTCTTTTTTTTAAATACACTTTTTTTTATAAAAAAAAGACAATAGTAAAGTTAGCCCAATTTTTTTATTTTTTACATTTTTAATTGATACCCAACATATCACGCTTCAAAGTTGCACCCACTCATGGAATAGCGACACACTTTTACCCTTAGAAATCTCCATAGGTGACGTTTAAATAATTCTATAGGTTGCATGTTTTGAGTTACAGGCGGGATGGGGCGCGTTTAAAAAATAAAAAAATATTATTTATTTTACCTTTTATTTTACATTTTTACACTGTTCATTAACAAAAAAAAAAATGTGTCACTTTTATTCCTATTACAAGGTGGCTCCAGTACAGCTACATACATGCATTTGCTTTTTACATTCTGCTATAAGGATGTATATGCAATAAATATACTTAAAATATGCTGAAAATGTAACTAAATAAAGATGACGCAGTGTTCACTCATTACACACATATGAATAATTAATTGCCTTTAATGGGTTTTAGAATTCCCAGTATATATACATTTTTTCTTGGTCCAAAAAGAAAATTTGCTTTTTTTTTGTATCAGTTAATTAAAAACCTAGGGCCAGATTCACAGAAGAAGTACTACTGATACACCGGCGTACTTTCAAATTTGCCGCGTCGTATCCTTAGTTTGAATCCTCAAACCAAGATACGAAGGCTTCTGGCTTCGATCCGACAGGTGTACGGCTTCGTACGCCTTCGGATCGTAGGTGCAATACTTCGGCGCTCGCTGGGTGGAGTTTGCGTCGTTTTTCACGTCGGGTATGCTAATTAGTTTTTTCCGGCGATCTACGAAGGTACGCGCGGCCGTCGCATTCTCTTACGTCGTCGCTAGTCGGCTTTTCCCGGCGTATAGTTAAAGCTGCTGTTTTGTGGCGTATAGATAGACTTGCCATGTTAAAGTATGGCCGTCGTTCCCGCGTCGAATTTTAAATATATATTTTTTTGCGTAAGTTGTCCGTGAATAGTAAAGGACGTAACGCACATCGAAGTTCAAAAAATGACGTCGGTGCAACGTCATTTCGTGCAAAGCACGTCGGGAAATTTCAAAACGGAGCATGCGCATTTCAATCGGCGCGGGGACGCGCTTCATTTAAATTAATCACGCCCCCTACCCGCCCAATTTGAAATACGTGCCGAGAAATACACTACGCCGCCATAACTTACGGCGCAAAATCTTCCTGGATTCGAAATTCCGCCAAGTAAGATACGGCGGCGTAGCGTATCTCTGATATGCTGCACCAGGGCAATTCCTTGTGAATCTGGCCCCTACTTTCCACATTTAGGAAGTCAAAAGTCTGTCTTCATGAGCTCAGCCAAGAATTTCCACATCTCCATCGATTACACTGAAAAGACTTTCTGGGTTTTTCAAACAGACAAAATTGCAAAGGTATTTTTAGGTACAGCAAAAACAAAATTTAATCGAGAGAAAATTATATGGTATTGATCATTCTTAAACAGGCCCCTGAGACTTGTTCAGTTATTCCTCTTCATAATCACTGCAGAGCCTTCAAACTGCTATTAGCAGTATAAGTCAAATATTATTTATAAAGATTTGTTTATAGCCTGGCCCCTTATGGGCAAGAGCTGCAGATAAGATTTAGGTAGGGAAGCTGGGCCCAATGGATTTTCCACATAGCAGAGCGCTGTATTTGGTAAACTTTGAATATATGTACATGATAATATGGACAATCTGCAGATTCTTTTTTAAACGGATTAATAAAAGAATATGATTACTGTATATACTCGAGTACAAGCCATGTTTTTTAGCACATTTTTTTGTGCTGAAAATGCCCCCCTCGGTTTATACTCGAGTCACCTTTTTGCGCCTAATCTCCCGGACTTAGCATATATGTAGCCCCACTTGTCCTCTGCAAGTGTGCAAAGTTTGTTGTCTGGGTGACCTACAGCTGGGGAGCACCGATTTTTCAAACTTGGGCACCCTTTCCATAGACTCCCATGTTAAACGTCAGTCTAGTCATGGACACAGTGAGGCATGGGCACAGTGAGGCATGGGCACAGCGAGGCATGCACATAGACACAGTGAAGCAAAGTGAGGCACAGTGAGGCATGCAGATGGACACCCTAGGCTTATACTCGAGTCAATAAGTTTTCCCATTTTTTTGTGGTATAATTAGGTGCCTCGGCTTATATTCGGGTTGGCTTATACTCAAGTATATACGGTAGTTTTCTTTGGCATGGATAACTAGTGTGATCAATCATTGGGGTCTGTTAGAAAGCAATTTGAAACCTAAATACAATAAAACCAAATATACTAGCCTCCAATCCCAGTTTACAGCTAACAGTGGGGCATTTTAGACCACAGACCGTACTGCAGGCAGTCATGCTCACACTATTGTGCTATTTTATAAAAAAAATTGTAAGTGCAACTTTTTATTAAACTTTTATCTGTTTAAAAAGTTAAAGCACTAAGAGCTTTTTTCTACCTCTCCAACGTGCTTATTTTTGAGCAATTCAAGCCGGTGTCTAATATGAACCCCAGCGGCTGATCATTACTAGCTGAATTACCCTGGTGGGGACACACACAAGGATCCTGTTGGAATTTCTTCAGCAGAAGGAGGAGTCGGTGTTCAGCCTGAGTTCCAGCAAGTGATCATCAACAGCTGATTTCCCATTGTGGAGACACACGCATACAGATCCTGTTAGGATCTTTGGATCTGGTAAGCTTCCATCTATTTATTCCTTAGCATGGTGATGAAGCATTTTTGGATATGTTTGCACTGAAACTTTACTTTTGTATTGTTTGGGCATTTTCATTGGATCTAGCAGTTGATTCACAGATGGGATCATTTTTATAGACCCATTTTTGTGTACTAGGGGACGGGTGGAAGTTGCTTAAAATGGTACTGTATTGTGTTATATTGCTTTTTCCTGCTGGTGCTTTGCCATTTTAACCACTTCAGCTCCGGAGGATTTGGCTGCCCAACGACCGGGCCATTTTTTGCGATTCGACACTGCATCACTTTCTTCTTTTGGTGGTATTTAACCACTTCCATACCAGGTACTTACGCAGCTTCCCGCCCAAGCCAATTTTCAGCTTTCAGCACTGTCGCACTTTGAATGGCAATTGCGCGGTCATGCTACACTGTACCCAAACAAAATTGGCGTCCTTTTTTCCCCACAAATAGAGCTTTCTTTTGGTGGTATTTGATCACCTTTGCGATTTTTTTTTTGCGCAACAACTAAAAAATGGCTGAAAATTTGGAAAAAAAATTACGTTTTTATTTTTTTCTGTTAATTTTTTTGTAAATAAGTTTTCTCTTTCAATTACGGGCACTGATATGGCGGCACTAATGGGCACCGATGAGATGGCACTGATGGACATCGATGAGGTAGTACTGACGGGCACAGATGAGGTGGCACTGATTGGCGGCGCTGGTATGCGACACTGATGGGCACACATAGGCGGCACTGATGGGCACACATAGGCGGCACTGATGGGCACACATAGGCGGCACTGATGGGCACACATAGGCGGCACTGATGGGCACTCATGGGCGGCACTGGGCACTCATAGGCGGCACAGATGGGCACTCATGGGCGGCACAGATGGGCACTCATGGGTGGCACAGATGGGCACTGCTAGGTGGGCACTGGGCATGGATGGGCACTGTGGGGTGGCACTGATGGACACTGGGGTGGCGCTGATGGACACTGGGGTGGCGCTGATGGACACTGGGGTGGCAGCACTGATTGTTGCCAGTCAGTGCCCATTTGTGGGCACTGACTGGCATCTTTTTTCTTTATGTTTTATTTTTTATTTAGACTTTTTTTTTTTTTTTAGCTTTTTTTTTTTTTTGCCCACCCTGGTGCTCCAGGGTGGGCATCCCTGGTGGTCCAGTGTGGCGATCCGAGGGGGGGCTGCGCTGATAAACAATCAGCGCTAACCCCCCCTGTCAGGAGAGCCGCCGATCGGCTATCCTCTACTCGCGTCTGTCAGACGCGAGTGAGGAAGAGCCATCGGCGGCTCTTCCTGTTTACATCGTGATCAGCCGTGGTTGGACACGGCTGATCACGTGGTAAAGAGTCTCCGCCGGAGGCTCTTTACCGAGATCGGAGATGCAGGGTGTCAGACTGACACCCCGCATCACCGATCGCCGCGATGCGCGCCCCCACGGGCGCGCGCGGCATGAAATCCTGCAGGACGTTCTAGAACGTCCTGTCAGGATTTCATAACCACTTCCCGGACGTAAATCGGCCATAGGCCGGGCGGGAAGTGGTTAATCACCTCTGCAGGTTTTTATTTTTTGTGCTATAAACAAAAAAGCACCAATTTTGAAAAAAAATGTTTTAACTTTTTTTGCTATAATAAATATCCCCCAAAATATATATAAATAATAATTTCTTTCTCAGTTTAGGCCGATATGTATTCTTTTACATATTTGTTGGTTTGCAAAAGTCATAGCGTCTATAAAAAAGGGGATAGTTTTATGGCAGTTTTATTAATAATTATTTTTTTACTAGTAATGGTGGCGATCTGCGATTTTCTATTTTTTATTGGGACTGCGACATTATGGCGCACAGATCGCACACTTTTGATGCTATTTTGGGACCATTGTCCATTATACAGTGATCAGTGCTATAAAAATGCACTGTTTGCTGTGTAAATGACACTGGCAGGGAAGGGGTTAACCACTAGGGGGCGATGAAAGGGTTAAGTGTGTCCTAAGGAGTGATTATAACTGTGGGGGGGCTGGGCTACGAGTGACATGACAGTGATCACTGCTCCTGATGACAGGGAGTAGTAGATCACTGTCCTGTCACTAGGCAGAACAGGGAAATGCCTTGTTTACATCTCCCCATTCTGCAGCTCCGTGACATGATCGCGGGACACCGGCAGACATTGAGTCTACGGGGCCCGCAGGCACAGTCACGGAGCTCACCGTAGGTACGTACAGGTACGTCCCTTTGTAATGCCGTGCCATTCAAACTAAAGATACGACGTGGCAAATTTGAAAGTACGCCGGTGTATCTGTAGATACGCCAGCATACTTTTTTTATGAATCTGGCCCTTAGACTTTTGCACAGCAGTTTTTTTTTAAAATAGATCCCTTAGTGTAAGACCAGTGTTCAGAAGTGGCCCTGGCAAATAAAAACCAGTTAACCGATACATATGTTTGCTAAATTTAGTATAAGCATTGAATATTATCTGCTGACTTTTGGAGCCTTTAATTATGTGGCTGAAATCAGAAATAATCGCTTTTCTACCACTACATTGTAAAATAATGTAGGGGAGGTGGACATCTATTTCTGGAGTGAAGTTTATAAATGTCATTTCATTAACAGTCCACAGGCAGTAAGTGTGCCCTTAATGTTGGTGAACTACGTTGCCCTCTGACAGCTCTCTTCATATGCACTGTGTGCAGAGCCCAGTGGTGGCTGGCGCTCAAATTTTTTTTGGGGGGGGCGCAAACAAACTGAAAAAAAAAAACATCAATTGCAGCCACTGTGCTCAACAAACGCAGCCACTGTGCCCATCAAGTGCAGCCACTGTCCTAATAAATTGCCGTCACTGTGCCATCAAACGCAGCTACTGTAACCATCAATTGTTGCCAGTGTGCCCCATCAATTGCCTCCAGTGTGCCCCATCAAATGCTGCCAGTGTGCCCCTGCCCGGCACTTACTTATCTCGGGTCACGGCGATGTCCTCCACGCTCCCTCTGAGTCCTCAATGTCTTCTCCTGTCCTCTTCCCATCTTCTGCTATGATTGGATGCGTATCAGGTGTCCAGAATATGTGTATATATATATATATATATATATATATATATATATATATATATATATACAGTGTTATTTACATATCAACATAAAAGTAAATGACAAAATAAAAATAAAGATAAAAAAGTATGATTGGAAAATAAAACACAACAGTCCCAAAGAAGAACTACTGTATATTAGTGATTGGTAAAAAAAACAATCTAACAGTCCCAAATGGTGTTCAGTTGGTGCTGAAAGATAACATTCAATAACTTCAAAGTTTCGAGTGCATCACCATTAGGGATGAGCCGAACACCCCCCTGTTCGGTTCGCACCAGAACTTGCGAACACGCCAAACGTTCGTGTGAACTTTAGAACCCTATTAAAGTCTATGGGACTCGAACATTTGAAATCTAAAGTGCTAATTTTAAAGGCTAATATGCAAGTTATTGTCCTAAAAAGTGTTTGGGGACCTGGGTCCTGCCCCAGGGGAAATGTATCAATACAAAAAAAAGTTTTAAAAACGGCCGTTTTTTCCGGGAGCAGTGATTTTAATAATGCTTAGAGTAAAACAATAAAAGTGAAATATTCCTTTAAATTTCTTACCTATGGGGGGCTGTAAAGTAAGCATGTGAAATAGCGCATGTTTCCCATACTTAGAACTGTCACTGCACAAAGTGTAATTTCTGAAAGGAAAAAAAGTCATTTAAAACCGGACTCGCGGCTATAATGATTTGTCGGCCCGTGGCAATTCAGAGAGAATTCATTCATAAAAAATAAATAAAAAAAACGTGGGGGTCCCCCCAAATTATTTACCAGGCCCTTCAGGTCTGGTACAGATATTAAGGCGAACCCTGCCGTCAATTTAAAAAAAAAAATGACGTGGGGTTCCCCCCAAATATCCATTCCAGACCCTTCAGGTCTGGTGTGGATTTTAAGGGGAACTCCACCCCAGATTTTTTTTAAAAATGGCGTGGAGTTCCCCCAAAAATCCACACCAGACCCCTTATCCGAGCAAGTAACCTGGCCGGCCGCAGAAAAGAGGGGGGGACAGAGTGCGCCCCCCCTCTCCTGAACCGTACCAGGCTACATGCCCTCAACATGGGGAGGATGTCCCCATGTTGATGGGGACAAGGGCCTCATCTCCACAACCCTGGCCGGTGGTTGTGGGGGTCTGCGGGTGGGGGGCTTATCAGAATCTGGAAGACCCCTTTAATAAAGGGGACCCCCAGATCCTGGCCCCCCCCATGTGAATTGGTAATGGGGTATATTGTACCCCTACCATTTCACAAAGGAAGTGTAACTAGTTGTAAAAAACACACACATCGTAGAAAAAAGTCCTTTATCAATAAAAAAAAATCCAGCAGTGGTAATCCACTCTCGGTCCAGCTCCCCGCTCCAACATTGTCTGTATCCAGCGACAGGTGATCTCCTCTTCCAGTCCAGCGATGAGAAGATCGTCCGGGATCCAGAGCGCAGCATCACCGGCCGCCTGTCTCCACCGGAGACAGCCCGGCGAATGATGCTGCTGAAGCTGTGACATTTCTTTTATTGGTGAGGTGGGCCACCCGTCACGTGACCCCGTCCCCCTCTGACGCACCCTCTGCTATGTCACTGGGGAAGCCTGGCTTCCCCCTTGCGTCAGAGGGGACAAAGAAATGTCACAGCTTCAGCAGCGTCATTCGCCGGGCTGTCTCCGGTGGAGGGAGGCGGCTGGCGATGCTGCGCTCTGGATCCTGGATAATCTTCTCATCGCTGGACCGGAGAGGAGATCACCCGTCGCTGGATACCGACAACGTTGGAGCGGGGAGCCGGACCGAGAGTGGATTACATTAATGGCATTCCAGTCTTAGTCCATAGGGTTCAATATTGAGTTGGCCCACCCTTTGCAGCTGTAAAAGCTTCAACTCTTCTGGCAAGGCTGTCCACAAAGTTTAGAAGTGTGTCTATGGAATATTTGACCATTCTTCAAGAAGCAAATTTGTGAGGTCAGACGCTGATGTTGGACTAGAAGGCCTGACTCCCAGTCTCCACTCTAATTCATCACAAAGGTGTCCTATCCGGTTGATGTCAGGGCTCTAAGAAGGCCAATCATGTTTCTCCACCCCAAACTTGTTCATTCATATTTTTATGGACTTTGCTTTGTGCACTGGTGCACAGTCATGTTGTAACAGGAAGGGGCCATCCCACAACTGTTCCCACAAAGTTGGGAGTATAAAATTGTCCAAAATGTATTGGTATGATGAGGCCTTATGAGTTCCCTTCACTGGAACTAAGGGGCCAAATCCCTAAATCCCTGAAAAACAACCCCACACCATAATCCCCCCTCCACCAAATGATTTGGACCAGTGCACAAAGCAAGGCTCATAAAGACATGGATGAGCGAGTTTGGGGTGGGAAAACTTAACTGGCTTGACCTCCACCCGATAGAACACCTTTAGGATGAATTAGAGCAGAGACTGCGAGTCAGGGCTCGTCCAAAATCAGTGCCTTACTTCACAAATGCGCTTCTGGAAGAATGGTCAAACATTCCCATAGGCCCCTGTTTTTAATTTTACTATTTTAATTATGAATTGTTGCTGTTTTATCATTTTTTTCTTATTCGTATGGATTTGCCTTATATGGACGAATTATGGATTGTTATTTTGAAACAATTATAATTTTCATTCCTCCGGAACTAGGCAGATTTATATGGGAGAACAACAGGCAGAAGTAATTTGTTTCCAGGCCTAGGGGTCCCCTTACAAGCCAAAGTCAGTTCCGGTGTCTTCCACAATAAGTAATGAGGATGTGACGTCGCGCACTGATCTCCAATCCCTGTTTAAACCTTCTGAGGGGAAACGCGTCGGGCAGAGTTAGCGGTAAAGTCAGTGCACACGGACTGTACTGCAGGCGGTCGTGCCAACATGACTCTCTGTGCTATGTTCCAAGAATATTGCCGGTAAATGCAATTCTTCAAATAAAGCCCTTGTTTTATAGGGTAATCAGTTCTCCTTTCATTTACCCATTCATCTATGAGCGGGAGCCGATGATTGTCTGGAGTTCCATAGAGGCACCAGAACAGATTGGTGTCCTACTAACTTTAATGTGAGGGTAAGCAGAATCTACAAGCTTCTATTAACTTTCTGAATCTGTATCGGATCTGGCATTTGCCAGAATGGCCATATTATCAGTCTAGGCCTGTTCCCTAGCCCCCATTGTTAAGATCAGTTTCACAGCTGTTCTCCTGACTTTCACAAACCTTTCAACAAGCTCTTTAATTCATAATAGAAATGCTTATCTTTAAGACATTAGGCCAAATCTATTGAGAGTTAAATCATGCTCTTAGAGAGTCTAAAATCATTGGTAATGTATTCCATGTTACTCTCAAGTTGCCCTCCTTATTAATTCTGGGAAAGCATTTAACTCATCACTTGCTAGAAAGACCTTCAACACAAGTGTTTCTCCTTGAGGTACTATTAATCCTCTTTATAGGTTGACTAATTGGCAGTCACTTCTTGTCTGCGTAAGAGGCATGATGGCGAGTTTGTGGAATATATTGGCTTGTTTCAGCTCCTTCCTCGTTCATCATCATGTTTATTAACATATATCTTGGCGTGTTCATTATAAAATAGTCCTGAGCAAACTGGGTAACACAAAAGACAGGACATATTCATTATACTTATTTATATAAACTGACTTTGCATCAGATAATAAAACTAATAACTTGGAATACGCAAGTAGATAACATTGTGTGCTGTTCAATGCTAATGTGAAGGGAAAAATACATCTGTAATTATATGTGCGATGTAATGATATAATTAATATCCTATCTGCAGTTTTATTTTTGTACTATACCTAATTAATTATTATTTGATCTCCAAGTCAGCAACCTTGTGCTTGAAAACTATACAAAAGACCAAGAACACACAGATATTGACCTAATTCAAGACACAAAGATTTTTTTTTTTTTTTTTTTCCATTTTCTATATCCTGTTCTGATAGCAAAGCTGTCAAAAGCACAGAACAGAAAGACACTTCATTTAACTTTTTTCATGTCTGGTCATGCTTATTGAAATAATGAATAAACAGCATGCACAAAATTTACTGCGGAAAGATATTTCAGTTTTTATGAGGATATTAACAACTAAAAATAAGATAAGTTGGAGAGAAACATTTTTCAAAGATGTAGATCAATGTTTGGCTAGATATATTTAGTTTACTAAATGGCTGTGATGTTGGGCTGAGAGTAACAATGTAAACACAATAAAAACAAGATTGCGGATTTGCTCATAGTCCTTTGGCTGCTTCTAGGATTGATCCTGACAATCTTGTGTAAGGTGTCTTTTTGTGTTTCCCCCATCCAATTGCATTGGTAGACATCCTCGGCCTAATGCCGCGTACACACCATCACTTTATGTGATGAAAAAAAATGACGTTTTTAAAAACGTCACTTTAATTGACTGTGTGTGGGGGAAAACGTTGTTTTATGTCTTGTAAAAAACGACCAAAAAAAATTTAAGCATGCTTCAATTTTATGTGTCGTTTTTCAAAAGTGCACTTTTTACTTCACAGAAATTGACCGTGTGTAGCAAAAAACGTCGTTTTCTAAGACGTTTTTTCATCCACGCATGCCCAGAAGCTACTTATGAAGCAAGCTTCAATGGTAAAACGTGGTGGAACGTAACCTCACTTTGCAAGATCATTGTGAGAAAACGATGGTGTGTAGGCAACTTCGTCTTTGAAAATTGAAGTTTCAAAAACGTCATTTTTTACTTCACAGAAAGTGTCGTTTTTTTTCATCACATAAAGTGATGGTGTGTACGCGGCATTAGATATGCCTTAGATATGCATGCCACAGACAAGGGATTATGAGTGTGAATACTTTCCTGGTGCCTGCACTGCTAAACATCAACCCTGGTAAAAGTAGAATGTTTCCTAAAAGGTAAACTGAAACATTTAGAAGTGTTAACCTACTGGGTCCCCCCATAGCTCTCTTTGGTTTCTTCTGATGACCTCCATGTTATTACTGAGGTAAGTTATGGGATATTCTTATAGTGGGAAGTAGGTTTGCAAGTGAAAGCTAAAAGTATTCAGGCCAAAATGAATAGATTGTATCCCGTGACACATGAAGGTAGGGGAATCTTTCCAAGAGGAATAAGGACCGCTACAACAATCTGAAAGAGGCTCTACATTTCCCCCACTGTATTGCAGTACAGGCGGTCCCCTACTTACAAACATCTGACTTACAAATGACTCCTACTTACAAATGGAGGGAGACAACAGGAAGTAAGAGGAAATCTACCCATAGGAAGAGAAATTCTCTCCTGTAAGAGTTAATATGGGAAAAATGTGTCTCCACTGATGCTTTATCACCAATCCTTGTTTCCCTAATAACCCAAAATTAAATAATTAAATACACTTTTCTCCGATTGGATGGTCCTGAGTTGGGGGGCGGGATGCTAGCAGCCGTGCTCTCTCTTATAGACGTAATGGAGCAGTAAGATGGCACCGCCTCAGACGATGTCTATGACAAAATGCGTAAGGCGGAGCCACGCACATTACGTCACTTCCTGGACAACATCGGCTGCAACGCAGCTGGAGTGCACGCTGCGGTTTTCCAGTCTAGCTTTGAACTGTGCCATTACAATTTATGGTTGACATCTTACTGGGCAGTCCAGGAGCTGGTGCTTTGTACCATAAAAACTTTTTTAACCGTGTTATTTTAATAAACAAGTATTTTTGGTACTACACCATGGGAGCCATTTTTTTCTTTTGAGGATATTGGAAACTCGCTGTTGCCTATATAAGCTGTGGTTACTGAGAGAACGCCTGGACTCTGCTGTTCCTAGGAGTGGGGGAACCAATCGCTGGAAACTTACTGGATCTGATCCTAAATGCTGACTACCCCTGTAGGGGTGACAGGAGCTGGTGAGTGGGGAACACCTAAAGTCACTCCAATCATCATGGATTTAAATACAGAACTGTTTTTCACATATAAGTAATGCAAATGTATAGACTTGGATAGAGTCTGGAAATCATCCCATTGGATGTTACTTCATTTATTTATATTTTAGGTTATAACCTTGGTTGTGGACTGAAATACACTCCTTTTTTTTGCACTTCCATATATTGTTTTTTGCACTTTTATGTATACTATTTTTTTCTTTATCAGTTTATGCGCACGGCCATTATGGCCATGTTGGATTGTATATATGCATAGGATGTTACATATATAGAACAATACGGCACTTAAGGAGTCACTGTGTCCATAACACAGATTACATGTTTTATATGACTTATTAGTGATTTTTTTGTATACACAGTTACAGTTTTTATATACTGTTCACATTTTGGGTATGGTACTGGCATATGATTAGTCATTTCTGGTTCTAACCCAAAAAAAATATTATGTTTTCTTTTTAGCCCACCTTGGCCCTGGAGGTCACTCTCCAGGTATAGGCAGCGCCAATACCCCCATACCAATTATTTTATATCTTTAACCACTTGCTTACTGGGCACATATACCCCCCTCCTGCCCAGGTGAATTTTCAGCTTCCGGCACTGCGTCGCTTTAACTGACAATTGCGCGGTCATACGACCTGACTCCCAAATAAAATTTACGTCCTTTTTTCCCCACAAATAGAGCTTTCTTTTGGTGGTATTTGATCACCTCTGTGGTTTTTATTTTTTGCGCTATAAACAAATAAAGCAACAATTTTGAAAAAAAAATTCAATATTTTTTACTTGTTGCTATAATAAATAGCCCATTTTTGTTTTCTCAGTTTAGGTTGATACGTATTCTTCTACATATTTTTTGTAAAAAAAAAAAAAAAAAAATCGCTTACAAAATATGGGAATGAGAAATATTATTATTTTTTTTTTTACAAGTAATGGCGGCGATCTGCGATTTTTTTTTTTTTATTGGGACTGTGACATTATGGAGGACACATCGGACACTTTTGACACATTTTTGGCGCCATTCACATTTATACAGCGATCAGTGCTATAAATATGCACTAATTACTGTATAAATGTGACTGGCATTGAAGGGGTTAACACTAGGGGTGAGGAAGGGGTTAAATGTGTACCTGTATTGTGTTCTTAGGCCCCGTACACACGATAGAATCCATCCGCAGATAAATCCCAGCAAATGGGTTTCTGCGGATAGATCCTATGGTGTGTACACGCCAGCGGATCTGTTTCCGCGGAGAAATCTCCTCTGGGATGGATTTCAGCAGATCGGATATTTGCTGTGCTGCACAACAAATCCATCTGCTGAAATCCATTCCAACGGATGGATCCGCTCGTCTGTACAGACTTACCGGATCCATCCGTCCAAAGGGATTCCCCGCACGCGTCGTAATGATTTGACGCATGCGTGGAATTCCTTATATGACAGCGTCGCGCCCGTCGCCGCGTCATAATAGCGGCGACGGCGCGACACGTCATCGGCAGAGGATTTCCGCGCGGATTTCAATGCGATGGTGTGTACACTCCATCCCATCGAAATCAGCGGAAATCTTTGAGAGGATTTATCCGTGGAAACGGTCCGCTGGACCGTATCTGCGGATAAATCCTCTCGTGTGTACGGGGCCTAACTGTGGGGGGAGGGGGGTGACTGGGGGAGGTGAACCGATTGTGTCCCTATGTACAAGGGACACAGATCGGTCTCCTCTCACCCCTGACAGGACGTGGAGCTCTGTGTTTACATACAGAGCTCCACGTCCATGCTCTGTCATTGCCGATCGCGGGTACCTGGCGGACATCGCGACCGCCAGGCACGCGCATCAGCATCTCGGGGGCGCGAGCCGCCGCCGGCGCGCTCGTGCGCCCCCCAGTGGCCGGAGGAATCCAGGACGTCATATGACGTCCTGTTGTATTTTCAGAGCCACCGTGAGGCCGTCATTTGACAATGGCCCGGGGCTCAAGTGGTTAAGAGCTGCCTACAGGGAGCTTCTTTTAAGGGGGTGCTGCAGCCTTCCTCCCATTGTCTAAGCGTGGATTCTAACACTTCTTAAAAAATTTACCTGTTCCAACTTACAAACAGATTCAACTTAAAGGGTCACTAAAGGACATTTTTTTTAGCTAAATAGCTTCCTTTACCCTAATGCAGTCCTGGTTTCATGTCCTCATTGTTCATTTTTGCTGTAATCCTTCTCTGTTCTGCACACTTCCTGGTTGTCTGTTTCCATATGAAAAAAGTACTGGGAGCTTTCTCTCTGTGGTCTCTAATCAAGAAGGTGTGATTACTGTGTGTCTAAAACCCCTCAGAACCAATCCAGTTTCATTTTAAAAACAAACACTGCCCTGTATTGGCTCTGTGTCTCTGTCCTTCACAGAAGCATGAAACTAGATAAAAAGCAAAACTGAAACTGCAGGCACATTATATGATTGATTTTTATCTATTTTTAATCATTTCTAAAAGGAATCAGTTAACTATTATGTCTCTATACCCTGTAAACAGTAATTTCAGCAAAAAAATATTTTTCCTTTACAACTCCTTTAAGAACAAGCCTACAGTCCCTATCTTGTTTGTAACACAGGGACTGCCTGTATTAAGGCAGGTTAGCACAGCACAACCATGCTCAACTAGAGCAGCTTGACTAACTGATCCATGACTGAGTCACACTGCAATGCAGCAATTGAAGTTCCTCTGCATCAACAGCCAGATGATGACAAAAACCTGCTGATAGACATGTGGTTGTCTCTTTAAAACAATATGCCTGCAAACAGTACCAGGACAAGTGCCCACTCTGCCCCCCATCCCTCTCTCCCCAGATGGAGGAGAGGATGGGCCTACCAGTGGCACGTGCAGTGAAATGTATTTAATGTATGTGGCATGTGCTAGAATAGTACCAAAAGCTGTTGAAAACCGCAGTGGATTAAAGCGGGAGTTCACCCGAATTTTTTTTTTTTAACATTAGATTGATGCTCATTTTGTCAAGGGGAATCGGGTAGTTTTTTTTAAATCGAAGCAGTACTTACCGTTTTAGAGAGTGATCTTCTCCGCCGCTTCTTCGGGACTGGGCGTTCCTATTTAAATGACAGGCTTCCGACAGGCTTCCAAAGGTCGCATACATCGCGTCACGAGTAGCCGAAAGAAGCCGAACGTCGGTGCGGCTCTATGCGGCGCCTGCGCACCGACGTTTGGCTACTTTCAGAAAATCGTGACGTGCTGTATGCAACCGTCGGAAGCCTGTCGAAAGCCTGTCAATCAAATAGGAACGCCCAGTCCCGCAGCCCATACCCGGAAGTGGCGGAGAAGATCGCTCTCTAAAACGGTAAGTACTGCTTCGATTTTAAAAAAACTACCCGATTCCCCTTGACAAAATGAGCATCAATCTAATGTTAAAAATTAACTTTTCGGGTGAACCTCCACTTTAAAGAGTTTAACTCTGGTGCACAGATTTGAGGTTAACAGTGGGGAAAGAAATGTCCCGGTGGCAGTGGTGTTTGTGAAAGGAAAAAGGGTCTCCGCATTAGTGGTATCACTGGAAGAAAAAAATTTCCCTGCGCCGGTGGTATCACTAGAAGAAAAAATGTCCCAGCATTGGTGGTGTAACTGAATGGAAAAAATGCCCTGTGTCCTTGGTGTTACTAAAAGGAAAAAGTGTCCCTGTTCTGGTGGTGTCAATGGAAGGACAAAATGCTCTTGCATTTTACCCTGACCAGCTGGATCAAGCTTATACATCCAGATGCTATCTAAGGCCTATGCCATATTTTCAGTGTCAAATTATTTGTCCGCGTTTCGTTCAGAAATGTTACAGACTGATTTTGTATTATTTAAAAATATAAATAAGGTTAAATTAAAACGAGCAATTGTTACTAAATATTGGAGCTCAGGTGAAAAAATTAAAATAGTAGAAATAGTCAAAATAGCACTAACTGTATTTTATGATGAATGACGTTTTGAAAGCTATAGGACCTTTATTAAACATTTGAAGTCTGAATAAAATGTGACTTGGACCCCTGTTTAGACATGCTCATGAACATTCATTATTCGTACAGAATTTGTGCAATATTATCTCGGTTACAGGACTGCACTGATCAAGTGGTTCAGCACTTTGCACTTACAGAGCAGCTGTTGGCTCTGTAGAGCATGCAGCATCTTTTCCTGCAGGGAACCTGTTTAACATTCATGATGCCTGAGATCAACGGCATGCATATTCATTCAACCTTCAGCATCCTTACAGCACCTATTTTGTTACATATCCAGATAGCTGACTATAGGGTGCAAGTAAAGGAAGGCTTCCTCAGCAGACTGTCTACTTGCAATCTGACAATATTGTCTTTATTTTGTCTTTGAAAACATACGGTGTGTTGTGGCTATTATCTAAAATAGACTTCACTTATGTTTAAAAATGAGTAGTTGATAATCAATTAATATTACATTATACTTTTCTTTGTATTGTCTATTGATTATTTGTTAGTTTTGTTATTTCATGTAAGTTGACAATTAGCATTTAGATGAAGTATGTGGGATCTGTCCTCTCTGAGGCTCCGATAAACTTGTTTTTACTTGGTTATTCATGAATGGTGAAAGTCTGATAAGAAGTCACACACTGTCAGATGTCCTTGAAATGACCCCTCTACTATAGACTGAGATCCATCCTTGTCTGCTGCAAACACAGTCCGAAGTTCAAAACTAGCTCAACCTCATTTGGCTCTGGTTAATTCAGTGAACATATACTGTATATAGGGGATGGAAAATTAACTGCTGTTCATTTTACCTTTTTTTTTTTTCATGATTTTTTTCAAGTTTATAAAAGTGCCCATTTACTTACCATGTTCAGATGCAGGCGCAGACCCCTTTAACTCCTTTTCCACAACACGCTTGTTTCCTAGACACACCAAGTGTTTCCACACACCAGTGGAACAGCCAGGAGTTAGGCCCTCCGCTGTCAGAACCTGCATGTGCATATATGGAAAGAGCCCCAGACCAACAAATAAAAAATACAAATTAATTTACTGATATTGTGCTAAAAGACAGCCAACATGTTTCAGGGGCCAAAGGAACTCCCCCTTCATTAGGGGTTTAGTTAAAAAAGAGATCCTTGAGTGGACTCAAAGTAAGGCTTAAGAACAAAAACATACAGCGCACAAGGGTTAAGTGAATGTCACTTTATAGTCTGTAATGTGTGGAAAAACATATATGCATGAAAAATTAAAAAGTTGAAAAAATTGAAAAAATTGAAGTAGCCACTAATAGCACACAGGAAAATAGCACATTAAAATGTTTTAATTTTTTTTTAAAAATACTAATAACAATAGTCCGCATAACATAAGCAGCAGTTCACGTGGAGATGGTAGAGTGAAAAAACACATACACTTCGGGGGAGATGTTAGGAGTGTATCCAAGTAGTGTGCATACACTTGTATGCAGAGGTAAAACAATACCTCAACAAAAGCAGCCGCTTCTACGTCTCAATGCAGGGAGATGGAATCCGTTGGTGGGATGATGACAGCCACACTGGGAGCAGATGTAAAAGTTATATCCATGCAGAGATGGATACTGCCGTTTAAAGACCACTAGCTCAGGGGCTGATGGAAAGGAAACCTTCCTCGCAAACAGAGATCTCCAGCGGCAGGGGAAGTCCTGGAGGGGAGCCACCAAGCCGGTTCAGTGATGCAGCCGCATCACACGGGAGCGAGGAAAGGGGGATGGTAGCCTGATGGAGTCACACAGAGATCAGGAGGTGTCCGGACACCTTCGATCCAGCGTCAGGTGACTCAAAGCACCAATCAGTGTGGGCAGAAAACGAGCAGTAGAGATGCTGGCGCTAGTGTCACAGAGAGGATTTCCCGAGTGTCGGCACTACACATCAGCTGCAGTGTGCTTGCTGCAAACATATAGGGGCATCAAAGATTGTACTGGTGAGCCGTGACTGACATGTTTCGCGTGCCAGGACGCTTTATCAAAGTGGTTGACAGCTGCACGGATTGTGTTTTAGTGAAACTTCTTTAACCACTGACAACACTGTGGTTTACCGTCCTTATGGTGTAGCGCTTCATGCGGGTGTTTCTTTGTATTCAAAGTATGGCTTGCCTGTTTGAATCTGTGCAGGGAAGATGATTGCTGGATTAGGATTCCTGGCCAGCATTATCTGCATCAGCTGTCAAAATGACAGGAATCCTAATCCAGCAATCAGTTTCTCTGCACAGATTCAAACAGGAAAGCCTTACAATGCAGCAATTGAAGTGCCACTCAAAGTTCTCATTTTTAACTGAAGCCCTGATGAAGGGGGAGTTCAGTTTGCCCCAAAACATTTTGGCTGTCTTTTAACACAATGGATTTAAGTGGATTTGAACTCTTGTCTTTTGGTCCATATATGCACTCTGGAGTACTCACTGTAGGGTAGCCTTGTTTGTTGTGAGCAGCCTAACCTAAGCCATTGGGCTCTTCAAATGTTTTTTGCCTACTCACTACCTTTTTATAAACTCAAAATCCCTGCGCCTCTTGGATACCCCTTTTTTTTATTGGAGAACCTGCATGTGAGTGAGTGAATAACTTGTATAGCGCTACACATGCGAACTAAATCACCTCAAGGCGCTTATTTCCATCCAGTGTCATCCTTATGCTTCAGAAGAGATGAGTCTTAAGTTTTTTCCTGAAGGCCCGAAAGTTTTCTTCCATGTGGATGTTTGTGGGTAGAGCGTTCCATAGCCTTGGTCCTTGGACTGCAAATCTCCCTTTGATTTGTAGCAGGACTTGGGGATGTGGAAGAGGTTTTGGTTAGTTGATTGTAGAGTGCGATTAGGGGTGTAATGCTTTATTTTCTCACACAAGTATTGAGTTGCGTTTCCTTGTGTGCACTTGTGGGTAAGACAGAGGGTCTTGAATGTGATCCTATCCTTTACGGTTAGCCAATGAAGGGTCCTCAGTGACGGGGTGATGGATTCCCATGTTTTTTTCCCCATTACCAGTCTGGCTGCCGTGTTCTGGACAAATTGTAGACGCAAAATCTGATATTTAGGTAGGCCAATATAAAGGGAGTTTGCGTAGTCAAGTCGGAAATTGATAATAGTTTCAACTACTACTGCTATGTCTTCTTTTGGAATGAAGGGTATGAGTCTACGCAGCAGCCGGAGGAGATGGTGAGATCCACTGACTACTGATCCTATTTGTGCATCCATCAACATTTCAGATTCAAAGATGACTCAGACACTTTTGACTTTGGTGCTTGGGGTGATCATCTGTCCAAGGATGGTGGGTGGTGTCCATTAAATATCAGCTTTTGTTTTCCAGTTTGTTTGGAGGAGAAGAAGTTCTGTCTTGGATCCATTGAGTTTGAGGGAGCTCTCATGTGGACAGCTTGGCATGAACAAAATAGCAAGCAATGTCTGAAAACAGTTACTAACACCTCCTCAATTGCCACTAGAGTGCTCCACTTCTAGTGGTGTTTCACAGACCTGGGATCCCTCCAGCTATCAATCTGTGGTACCAGAGCTACCCTGGAATTCACTGAGAGGGATGCTGTTTAAGAGGACAAGTACAAGTAACTGTTTGTGCTCAGAACTCTTTTACTGAATTAGTGATTTTCAGCCAGACCCTCTGCTGCTATAGAGTGTTATACAGACCATGCTATGCAGCCACAGGTTATCTTTATTGAACCACAGAGACATTTGTAAAGAGTCCATGTTTATGCATCTTTCGTAAATGTTTTGCATTCTTTTGCAGTGTATGCATGCTCCTTGCCATAACCCTGTTATCATTCTAACTATGCACCTACTTAGTAAAATGCAATCGGCACAAAATTGGCACTTGGCCGGTAGTACTACGTTGGTAATACTACTTCAAAGGAATAAAGGCAACCTATCATTCTTACAATAATTACCCTATGGTTTCAGTGGGTGGCTCTGCATCCACATGCCTAAGATCCCTTCATCTGTTTGTGTGGTCTGAGCTATCTTGTCTTCATTGAGAGGGATGCTGTTTATGAGGATAGACACAAGTAGCTGTTTGTGTTCAGAACTCATTTACTGAAATAGTGATTCTCAGTCATACCCTCTGTTGCTATAGAGTCTTATACAGACTATCCTATGCAGCCAGCCACGTTACCCTGAATGAGACATTGCTGTGAAGAGTCCATATTTGTGCAGCTTTCCTAATCTTTTTTGTTGTTTGCTGCATTGTATGCATGACATTGGAAAAGTTATGTGTATAAAAGATAACAGTGAAAGGCAGGCAAAGTAGCACACAGAATGCTGGACAAATTGCATAATGCTGCTTCCCCCAGTTGCAAGTCATAGCTAAATGGGCAATATTTAGTAGCACTACTGAGCTCAAAATTGCTGCCAATTAGTTGCTAGGCATAGCAATAAATGTTCAACCAGGTCGAACAATTGGCAAGTAAAGTTAAACCATTGACCAATGCTTTAATTGTGTGTGTGATTATTCAATACCACCTGCTACTACACATTAGTGTTGCTCACGAATATTCGCATTGCGAATATTCGTTACGAATATGGCATATTCGAATATTCGCGAATAACTCGAATTTCGCGGCCAAAATTTCGCGGCCAAATTTATTTTTAAAACAGATCACATCCAAGTGATCTCCATCGACGTCTAAAAGCATTGCTGGTATGATTAGAGACCCTGGGCCGAGTAGCTAAGCTGAGGCGATCCTTTTATGTTGACGAATATTCGCAAATACTTTCTCCGCCCTTCTTTTGCATCAGAGCCAATCAGAGTTCTCCTACCACAGTTGTCATAGGAGAGAGTGGAGTGTTTCTGTGCGTTTTTCCAGTGTATCACATCTTCAAAGAATTTTCCATCTTTTGTCCCGTGTCATCATTTGCATTTCACCTCTTTAATGAGAATAATAACTGTTTAACATAAAGACATTTAAGAGATGTCAACGTAAACGGTTTACTTGGCTTTTTTTTAACTCAACAGAATCAGGGGCCCCAGTGTGCAGTTGATCTTTACCTAACTCAATACAGGTCAGTCTAGAGGAGAGATCTGTATTTTCCAAATCTATGGTTATTCAATATTTATTAAACTAATCAATATACAAATTGGTCAAAGTAAACCCTCAAATCTATATAATAATGTATTTATTTTATTAATACCTTGTTGTTAGTTGCAGGGTCCATTACGTAAAACCACACTTTTTCCAAAGGGCAGGTGAAATTGAATGTTTCAAAATTTCGCAATCAATTTCGCATTCGCATTAGCGAAATTTCGCCCAAAAATTTTTTTTTGATAAATTATCACGAATATTCGTTTTTAGCGAATATTTCACGAATATTCGTCTATATATTCGTGATATATATAGCGAAATCGAATATGGCATATTCCGCTCAACACTACTACATATTACTTGTGTAGCTTACCCCACAAGGAACAATTTGTTCCATCTATGTTCCATTTTTTTGTTTAGGGACTGAGCATTACATGTGCGGAATCACAACTATAGGTCTTAGTAGTTTCATACTGCATGGTACTACATGCCACTTGTGAAGCTTATGCCATAATAAGCCATTTGGTCCATTTATTTAGTGATCGATCACTACAGTTAATGGGTAACCACTAAACATTATTGTGTGTTGATATTGCATGTTACTGTATGCTTCTTGTAAAACATATAGGGAACCATATATTTGGACTAAAATTGGTTGGTATTTTTATCAATCAATCTCTAGCAATATTGGTAGCTCTATCTATAGTCTTAAAGGCAAAACCTTTATAAGATGGTGAAATGCATGTATTATAATCACACTGAACTGTTCCATGCTCCAGCCCTACATCTTCTTTCCTGAACGAGGGCATTGGCATGCAACCAATCAATGTGGTGAGGGGAAAGGGAGTAGCCGCTCCAGGTGGAAACCCAGATGAAGATCCACCGTTGCAGATAACTCAGGTGCAGGCCATGCACTCCGCAAGGCAGGAACAAAAATTGTCTCTGGACAGCCACACTCTGAACAAATTGTAGCCTTTATTAAAAGAAGGACAGCACTACAAGTCACAGCAAAAAATGAAAATAAAACCTGGCTGCTGACGCTTTTCACACGTTTTCATTTTTTGCTGTGACTTGTAGGGCTGTCCTTCTTTTAATAAAGGCTACAATTTGTTCAGCGTGCGGCTGTCCAGAGAC
Organism: Rana temporaria; assembly: GCF_905171775.1. Taxonomy (NCBI): domain Eukaryota; kingdom Metazoa; phylum Chordata; class Amphibia; order Anura; family Ranidae; genus Rana; species Rana temporaria. The sequence continues at coordinate 509,627,950 of NC_053489.1, forward strand.
AATCAATGTGGTGACTCAGAATTTTTGTTTAATTTGTTTTCTTTAAAGAAAAGATGATCTCTAATTGTTTGCTACTTCAACAAAACCATTTTGGGGGTTGTTTTCTTAACAATTTTAAGGAATCAGCCCTTTTATGTTATCACTACAAAGCAGGACAAAAAAATGTCCATAGTGAGTGATAGCAAGGACAGCAATGTTTAAAGCGGTATTAAACCCCCCATTTTTTTTTTTTTTATTATTCTGCAACTTACCGATCCTCATGCCGCGTACACACGATCATTTTTCAGCATGTCGAAAAAACAACGTTTTCCCAACTTCATCATTTAAACGATGTTGCCTACACACCATCGTTTTAAAAAAATTATCTAGCAAAGTGCGGTGACGTACCACACGTACGACGGCACTATAAAGGGGAAGTTCCATTCACGTTTGGGCTGCTTTAGCTGATTCCGTGTTAGTAAAAGACGGTTTGCGCTTTTTTGTCTGTTACAGCGTGATGAATGTGCTTACTCCATTATAAACGGTAGTTTTACCAGAACACAGCAGCATTATCAGTCTTAAAGAGAAGGTAGTGTTAGACTAGCAGATTTACATGGACTTGAGTAACAAGCCGAAGCTGAACTCCAGATCACATTTTTTAAGCAGATAGAGCAGACTGTGTAGCTCCAGCCAAAAAAAAAAATTAAGCTTTTTGGATAGCATAGGGAAGAGTTATCACCCCTGTAACGTTTGTTTTGCTGTCTGTGCCCCTGTTTAGAAGATTTCACCTCACTTCCTGTTCCAATTACAATTGGATTTTGAAAATTTTGGGTTGTTGTGGAAACAAGGATTGGCGATAAAGCATCAGTGGAGGTACCCTTTTCCCCATATTCACTCTTACAGGAATGAATTTCCCTTCCTAAGGGTAAATTTCCTTTCACTTCCTGTTGTCTTCCTCCGTTTGTAAGTAGGAGTCGTTTGTAAGTTGCATGTTTGTAACTAGGGGACCGCCTGTATATTATTGATCATTGGCATCATTAATCATTGGCTATCTAGAATTATTCTAAAAAAAACAATTGTTTTCATATTTGAATTTTTTTATTTTGTGAGCACTTATAGGTAGATTCAGGTAGAGTTAGGCCGGCGTATCAGTAGATACGCTGACCTAACTCAGAATCTGCGCCAACCTATGTTTAAGTGTATTCTCAAACAGATATACGCTTAAACATATCTAATATACGACGGCTTGCGCCGTCCTATCTTAGGTTGCAATATTTCGGCTGGCCGCTAGGTGGCGCTTCCATTGCGGTCAGCATAGAATATGTAAATCAGTAGATACACCTATTCATGAACGTACGCCCGGCCGCCGCAGTACATTTACGCCGTTTACGTAAGAGATAGGCCGCCGAAAGTTAAAGCTGCCCCCTAGGTGGCGTAGACAATGTTAAAGTATGGCCGCCGTTCCCGCTTCGAAATTCGAAAATTTTACGTCGTTTGCGTAAGTCGTCCGTAATAAGGGATTTACGTAGTTTACGTCCACGTCAAAATCAATAGGCCAGTGCAGCGGACTTAGCCGCAATGCACACTGTGATATGTAGGCGCCCGGCGCATGCGCAGTTCTAAAAAAAACGTCAATCACGTCGGGTCAGGCCTCATTACCATAAAACACGCCCCCCTCAGACAAATTTGAATTAGGCGCCCTTACGCCCGCCCACTTTAGGCTACGCCGCCGTAACTTAGCAGGCAAGTACTTTGAGAATCAAATAATTGCCTCGCTAACTTACGGCGGCGTAGCCTAAACACGCTAAGCTATGCCGCCGCAAAGTTGCGGCAATCTCTCTGAATCTACCTATTAAAGTGTACCAGTGTATGATATTACAAGCAGTCCACCTCTATATGCCTGCACATCCACCAGCTTTCCTCTTTATCACCCCAGAAGCACTAAATTCATGGGGTGCTCTGATATGCAAGTTGTAATCAGTTTGTTTGGTTGACAGCCAGCAACCATATCTATCACATCATCTAAACATTCAGCAAACACAAACATGCACAGTTTTTAGTTGCAGAAAGCCTCAAAATCTGTATAATGTAGTCCACCTTTCTAATTGATAGTTCTCCAGACTTTGTTGTTTTCACAGCAGCTCTCCCAAGATGTGCTCTGTTTGGAAGCTGAGAATATGTTTGTATAGATGTGTCCTAACAGTGAACCAAAAAGTCACCAATAAAGAATTGATTCCAGTGTTCCTACAGCAATAACAAGTATAACTTTATTGCCATGCATACCGTGCAGCAGTAAGTAATTTACACATAAAGAGCCTTATTTCGTTGGCATCAGATACATAACTCCATGGCCTAGGTTTCTAATAAAAAGCCACATCATGTTTCTCAGTCACAGAACCCCATATTCTAATTGTGAGTGATGCCAAACATAAAAAATGGTAAAATCTTTGCAAATATAGGGAAATATTCAAAGAGAATAATGTCAGTTGGCAAGGTGGTAGCAGGAATACTGTTGAGAGTTGAGACTAATAACAGTTGTAATATTATTGTAACAGTAAAAAATCGCATAACTATAGCTTATACATATGTTAGTATGAAAGCCATGCTGTTACTGTTTTAGAGGAACAATGGGATATGCAATTCATCTGGCTGTAGGCAATTTTTACTAAATCCTGGTCCTTGACAAGTTGCAATTTTTTTTTTTTGTTATTCTTGGTTTGCAGTTCTTTGTTAAGAGAAATGTTTTATTCAATAATGATCTGTAATTGTATTATAAAATAGTTAATGCATAAAACTAAATTCAGTATCAGAGTAAAGCTGGGTATACACGTGCAGTTTTTCTTTTTAGTTCGATCAGCAGGTTGAATGAAACAAAAACAGATATGAGATGCAGGGATCTCACCCGCTGCTATATTGTATTCTGATAATGGGGAATCCCCCCACCAAAATACACAGATCAGAGCTTGCAGCCATTGACTGCATGCGCTGATTGAATGTTGGTCTTCCAGCAGGACCATTTGGCAGAGGCTAGTTTTAGACCGACTTTTGTTAAACAGACATCAGATAGTACACACAGTCAGAAAATTGTCCGGTGCCTGCTGAACCGGCTGATTTTCAGTTTGTATATACCATGATGTATGATCTGTGATCTGTGATCTGGCATATTTACTACATGTGATGCCAACACAATTGGTATTCACATACAAACACCAGTTTATAGTAATATTTTTGGATACCTTCTCTTTGGAAACAAAAATGTATTCTTGCATAACTTATTTTTCAAGGTTAAAGTGTAACTTTGGTCAAAACTCTAGCACATCTGTTGATCCTGCTGGTCACTTCCTTTTTTGGGGGGGGTGACAGCACTTACACACTAGCATTGAAATTGCCATAGGTGTTGTCTCACTTTTAGTCACAATCTTCTGCTCAATGTCAGGTATTAAAACAAACACAAACTTTCTTGAAACATCCAGTCTCTGTAGTAGGTTACATTTAGACCTACTGTATATTGCATTTAAAGATAACTATCAAACTATACAACGTGTTACTTTAATAGCAAGTGCTATATATAAACATTTGTGATTTTGAAACTCCTAGAAATTGTCTCTCCTCTAACCTTCACATACTGTTGATGGATTATCACTATTTGCGTAAAGCAGAGCTCCACCCTAAAGTGGAACTTCCGCTCATCGGAACCCTCCGGTGTCACATTTGACACCTTTTCGGGGGAGGGGGGTGCAGATACCTGTCTAAAGACAGGTATTTGCACCCACTTCCGGCCACACAGTCTGCGGGCAGGACGTCAGATCCCGCCCCCCCCCCCGTTGTGTTCTGGGAAACACACAGCTCCCAGAACACAGCCGGAACTAATCAGCATGGCACAGCGCGACTCGTGCATGTGCCGTAGGGAACACGGGCAGTGAAGCCGGAGCGCTTTGCTTTCTGTTTCCCTCACCGAGGATGGCGATGGGGGCAGCAGAGTGATGACTGATTGCTCGTCCTCTGCTGCGGACGGCGCTGGACTCCAGGACAGGTAAGTGTGCTGATATTAAAAGTCAGCAGCTGCAGTATTTGTAGCTGCTGGCTTTTAATATTTATTTTTTGGCGGACATCCGCTTTAAGATCATCTATGTTTCTTTTTAACCAATAAGGTAAAAAAAAATGTATTGATGTACCTGGTCAGAGGCTGGAGTGCTGAAAGGACTCCCCTTGCGGCTGAGTGCACAGCACCTCTGAGGCCCCATACACACGAGAGGATTTATCCGCGAATACGGTTCAGCGGACCGTTTCCGCGGATAAATCCTCTCGAGGATTTCAGCGGATTTCTCTGCGATGGAGTGTACTCACCATCGCATTGAAATCCGCGCCGAAATCCTCTGGCGATGACGTGTCGCGCCGTCGCCACGATTATGATGCGGAGACGTGCGCGACGCTGTCATATAAGGAATTACGACGCATGCGGGGGATCCCTTCGGACGGATGGATCCGGTGAGTCTATACAGACCAGCGGATCCATCCGTTGGGATGGATTCCAGCAGATAGATTTGTTTAGCATGTCAGCAAATATCTGATCTGCTGGAATCCATCCCAGGGGATAAATATCCACGGAAACAGATCCGCTGGAGTGTACACACCATAGGATCTATCCGCTGAAACCCATTCGCTGGGATTTTTCAGCGGATAGATTCTATCGTGTGTATGGGGCCTGAGGGTGGTGATAACAGGAGATGCAATGCCCAGAGAAGCACGGGTTGCCAGCTAGGGAAGGGGATATCACCGCTTTAGGTGGGTCAAACAAGGGTGAAAACCTCTCCTCCAGTTTAGGAGTACAGGTGCTGGCAATGCAAGTAGCAAAAAAACAGGATGAAGTTCTGGACAGCCGCAGTCCAAAAAAGTTTTTGCCTTTTATTCAAAAAATGAAATCAAAAATACATGCCACAGCAGAACGGACAGAAGAGCTGACGAGTTTCACACTAACCACTTCCCGACCGCCGCATGTATATGTACGTCCACAGAATGGCACGTACAGGCAAATGGGCGTACAGGTACGTCCTTGACTTTCCGCGGGTCGGGGGTCCGATCGGGACCCCCCCCCCCGCTACATGCGGCGGTCAGATTCCCACGGGGAGCGATCCGGGACGACGGTTCGGCTATTCATTTATAGCCGCTCCATCGCAATCGCTCCCCGTAGCTGAAGAACGGGGAGAGCCGTATGTAAACACGGCTTCCCCGTGCTTCCCTGTGGCGGCTGCATCGATCGAGTGATCCCTTTTATAGGGAGACTCGATCGATGACGTCAGTCCTACAGCCACACCCCCCTACAGTTTTAAACACACACTAGGTGAACTCTAACTCCTACAGCGCCACCTGTGGTTAACTCCCAAACTGCAACTGTCATTTTCACAATAAACAATGCAATTTAAATGCATTTTTTGCTGTGAAAATGACAATGGTCCCAAAAATGTGTCAAAATTGACCGAAGTGTCCGCCATAATGCCGCAGTCACGAAAAAAATCGCTGATCGCCGCCATTAGTAGTAAAAAAAAAATAATAATAAAACTATCCCCTATTTTGTAAACGCTATAAATTTTGCGCAAACCAATTGATAAACGCTTATTGCGATTTTTTTTACCAAGAATAGGTAGAAGACTACGTATCGGCCTAAACTGAGGAAAAAAAAAATTTATATATGTTTTTGGGGGATATTTATTACAGCAAAAAGTAAAAAATATTGCATTTTTTTCAAAATTGTCACTCTATTTTTGTTTAAGTGGCTAACAAACAGTGCTTAGTCATGACTAAGCACTGTTTGTTAGTGTGAAACGCGCATGCGCGTGCCTTCACGACACCACACATGCGTGTGCCAATGCGCACGGGAGCGCCCAAGCCGAATATTGACGACATTGTCTGTTCTCCTCTGGCTATTCTAGACGTACACATATACTTTTCCCTTCATTCAGTTTAGCTATGGCTAAACATTTCCAGTAAATGAGGTTGAACCAACAGTTGGAACAATAGAATCATGAAGAGCATTCTAGACAGCTGACCTTTGAGCTAGCTAACCTGTAGCCATTTGCCATATTTTATTGCCTTTTAGAGTATGTTAAGCAGTAGGTAACTGTAACTGAAATAGCTAGAAAGGACTTAGGGGTATTGATTAGCCAAACATGTCTGAGTTTGATTCGAGCAGGGTTTGGCTAACATTACTAAAGTTCAGGTGTCATTGGTAAATGGTATGGTAAAATTCAGTTCTGGACATTTTTTAGGCTAATAGGCAAGGGGTTGTCAAACAAATGAACACTGTCCTGGGGAACAGGTACCAAAACAAAACAATTTTTTTTTTCCTAGTGGAGCAGTGCTTTTAGTAACGCTGAAGGTGAGACATTGAAAATTCCAAATTGCATTAAATAACATGCTTGAGGGATGCCCTGACCCTGCCTGTGTTTTGCTACAGCAAAACCAGCATTTACAAATGACAGCTCCCAACTGCTTTATTCTGTTTGTAAACAGACTGGCTGAGGATTCCATCCATCTATTTTAGGCCCTTATCTTAGATGAGGGTCTGATATAGATGTTAATGGGGAACAACACACAAAAGAAAATAAAAATGGCACAGAGCTCCTCCTAAATTATATGAGGACCTTTAGGTCTGGTATGAATTTTAAAAGTTACTCCATGAAAAAAAAACAATAAAGAAAAAGTTGGGAAGTTCTCCCCAAATTCTGTATAAATAGTCAATAGTGTCACCTGGGGGACCCCACCGCTTTTTTAAAATGATGAGACCAGGCATGTGTCAGAGGACGACAAGTTTTTTGTTTTTGTTTTGTTTTAAGCATGCACTGAGCATCTTGAGTGAAGTGGATCTGCATAACTGGATGATGTAGTTGATGATAGATGGATGATGATAGATGTATATCATGGGATTTTTCATTTTTTTTTTTTTAGTTTAATGACTTGTCAAATACCATCTTTGTTTTTATCCACACATTTTTTTTTTAGGAATGAGTAGGGGTAATATGCCCCCTTACTTATTCATATAAGAGGAGAAGGTATCTGGGTGCCCCCTTATTGTTAAAGGGGATTTTCAGAATCCTGCCCTCAGACTTCCACAACTACCAAGCCAGGGTTGTGGGGAAGATCAATTGTCCTCATCAACATGGGAACAGGGTACCCCCTATGTTATGGGGCATATGGTTCAGGAGGTGGGTGGTACACACTCATTCCATTATTCTGGCTGCATGCAGGGTCTGAAGTGGATTTTTGGGAAAACCTCACAATTTTGTTCTTTCATTTTTGTGTGGAGCTCCCCCTTAAAATCCATACCAGACTCAAAGGGACTTGTATAGAATTTGAGGAGGACCTTACACTACACGCTTTTTAAGGGTTCCTCCTAAAACTTATAAACTTTGCACCATGCCTTTCTTTTTTTCCTTGACACCTTTTCTTAAAAAAAAAACACCTGCTGTAATTCTAGGTGACTGTCTAACATCCCTTTTATTGTTAACATCACAGCTATCTCCCAACTCCTCATATTAACCATTCATAGGAAAACAAGGAGACTGTCATTGCTGACTTTGCCTTTTACTAGGTGCTTGGCTGCCATGCTGACATGCTAGCAAGTACAATCAGGCTGTTCAGAAGTGGCACTTTGTAAGGGAATTTTTTCTGGAGCTTAATAAATGTAGTTAAGTTTCACTTTGCAAAAACATCCAATCATGTGCAAGTTAAAAAAAAAAACAGTAGTTTTGCTTGCACATGGTTGGATGGCAGAAGTTAGAAATCATCAAATCATTTGCTAAGCTCTGTGGAAAAATCCCTTGCAATGTGAATCTTCCCTTGCAAAGTGAACAATTTATTTGCCTTTAATAAATCAACCACACTGACTTGGAACAAACATATATACCAGAATTTTTAGATTAATTTATGCTTGATTGATCCAGGTATTTAGGTCAGTGACCAAGAAAACATTGAAGTAAGAAGGACAGCAGGGCTGCTGGGTGACTTAGTGAGATCGACAATGGTGTTCTGTAATTAACTCAACATACATTATATTACCAAAATTGGGACGCCTGCCTTTACATGCACATAAACTTTAATGGCATCCCAGTCTTCGTATGTAGGGTTCAATATTGAATTGGCCCACCCTTTGCATCTTTAACAGCTTTAACTCTTCTGGGAAGGCTGTCCACAAGGTTTATGAGTGTGTCTATCGGAATGTTTGACCATTCTTCCAAAAGAGCATTTGTGAGGTTAGACACTGATGTGGATGAGAAGGCCTGGCCCCCATTTTGTGCTCTAATTTTTTCCAAAAGGTGTCCTATTGTGTTGAGGTCAGGACTCTGTGTCCAGTCAAGTTCCTCCACCCCAAACTCGCTCATCCATGTCTTTACGGACCTTGCTTTATGCACTGGTCCAAATCATTTGGTGGAGGGGGGATTATGGTGTGGGGTTGTTTTTCAGGGGTTGGGCTTGGCCCCTAAATTCCAGTGAAGGGAACTCCTAAGGCCCCGTACACACGACCAAACATGTCCGCTGAAACTGGTCCGCGGACCAGTTTCCGCGGACATGTCCGACCGTGTGTACGGCCTAGCGGACAGGTTTCCAGCAGACAAAAGTTTCTTAGCATGCTTAGAAACTTGTCCGCTAGAAACCTGTCCGTCGGACATGTCCGATGGTTAGTACGACTCATCGGACATGTCCGCTGGTTATGACGTATAACCAGCGGCCCGAAATCCCGCGCATGCGTCGAATTGATTCGACGCATGCGTGGAAGCATTGAACTTCCGTGTTAGAGAACGTCGGTGTCGTCTACGTCACCGCGTTCTCTGTCCGCAGGGATTTTGGTCTGATGGTGTGTACACACATCAGACCAAAAGCTCCCAGCAGACATGTCCGATGAAAATGGTCCACAGACCGTTTTCATCGGACATGTCTCCTCGTGTGTACAGGGCCTAAGGCGTCAGCATACCAAGACATTTTAGATAATTTGATGCTCTCAACTTTGTGTGAACAGTTTGGGGATTGCCCCTTTCTGTTCCAACATGACTTTGCACCAGTGTACAAAAAAAGGTCCATAAAGACATGGATGAGCAAGTTTGGTGTGGAGGAACCTGACTAGCCTTCACAGAGTCCTGACCTCAACCCAATAGAATACCTTTGGGATGAGATAGAACGGAGACTGTGAGCCAGGCCTTCTTGTCTACATTAGTGCCTGACCTCACAAATGTGCTTCTGGAAGCATGGTCAAACATTCCCATAGACACACTCATAAACCTTGTAGACAGCTTTCCCAGAAGAGTTGAAGCTGTTATAGCTACAAAGGCTGGGCCAACTGAATATTGAGCTCTACAGACTAAGACTGGAATGCCATCAAAGCTCATGTGTGTGTAAAGGCAGGTGTCCCAATACAGGGGCCTAGTTAAAAAGCAGCACATAAAGTACACACACAAATGTACTCTGCGTTCCACTGGCTTTTGGACTCTGCAGCTTTCAGAGCCCAACAGAGGTAAATGAAAGTTATGTGTAAATAAATAAAAAATAAAAAAAAACGATCTCAAAGTCACGTGACCAGATTTCCTCCAATTATGGAGCTCTTTCTGTTCTGTTATGAAGACAGATCTCTGTGGGGCTCCACTGACTACGTACCATGGCAGATTTTTACGAATGGCATAAACTGCTATTAAATGGATAATGGATGGTAATATCTGCTCTTTGTTATAAACAGGGCTTTTTTCAGCAGGAACTAGGGGGATCTCAGTTCCACCACCTCTGGCTCAGGTCTTCTGCTCCCTGCTCTCCACTATCATTTGGTAACACAGAAGTCCAGCTTCTGCGTTTACTAGTAATAGCATATCTCCCAGTATCTCCCAGTAGCTCCCACAGGTCAGATCTCCTGAGTAGATCCCACTGAGTGCAGGACAGGGACAAGGGAGATACAGAATAGGTGCCCAGGGTTCAGTGCAGTCATGGGCGGGAGAGGGCGCATGAAAGGCTGCACCCTCTGTGGTCTCCATTTTTCCCTGGTGACTAGTTGTTTATGCTCCTACTGCATGATCTCCCTTGTAAGTGACTGAAGTACAGTATAGTATGCTGGGAGGTACTACAGCCGGATGGGTGCTTCTGCTTAATATTGCAACAAAGGTAAGACACGTGGCAGATGGTAGAGCTTTTAAAAAGGGGGAAGAATATGAGGGCAGTGGAGGGAGGGATTGTATGTAGAGGGAAGAGCTACTATTTGATGCCATTTGGCATGTATGTGTGTGTGGCGGGCATGGTTGAGTTCCTGCACCTATTCTCTGAGAAAAAAATCCCTGGTTATAAATGAGTCCCTTAGTGGTTAAAAACCTTACTTGGCAAATAGAAGGGATAAAAGGTCTAGGGACCTAAAAATGTAAGTACATAAACACATGCAAAACTTCACATCATCTTTACATTCTTGTGGCTTTTATTCAAAAAAGAACCTTCCAGAAGTTATGAAACGTATAAATGAAAATGTATTGCGAAAACAAACTGACAGGCCTTCAGTCAAAGTGAAGGACAAACACAAATGGCAGCCGGGTAATGATGTAATCAAAGACGAAAACAGTGAGGAACACCAAAGGGAATAGTCAATAATGATAAGTCAGGTAATGATCTAATAACATCTCAGTTGAAAACAGCCAAGACAGATGCAATCCATAACCACACAATGAAAAGTATTGTGCGTGCACATGTGAGGTGTAAGACATTTCTGTGATGAATGGTCTGCACAGAATTAGAAATAAACTGCTTGAAAAAGAATGATGTATAACAATTTCCTAAATTCGTTTTGAACATTTAAAGGAGAAATCTAGTTCTGGACAATTTAATTTATTTTCTGACAAATTGGGTGTATCTATTTGAGTGGCATTTTATGTAAAGCTAAGAACTGTCCTGTGGCATGAGCACACAGTATAAATGTTATACATAGTCTTTCTGCAAAGCTAAAGATACAGTAAGCATCCACCTGCCACACACTTAAAAGGAATGTATAATTGCAATGATTTTTTAGATATATGGTATATGTAAAAGAGATCAGATTGATGTAAATTAACTTTTCAATATGATTCAATTAATAAAAAAATAAAAAACATTGGGCTGGATTCAGGTAGATCTGCGCATTTTTACAAGGGCGCAGCGTATCGTATTTACGCTACGCCGCCGTAAGTCAGAGAGGCAAGTGCTGTATTCACAAAGCACTTGCCTCCTAAGTTATGGCGGCGTAGCGTAAATGGGGCCAGTGTAAGCGCGCCTAATTCAAATGAGGATGAGGGGGCGTGTTTTATGTTAATTATTGGTGACCCGACGTGATTGACGTTTTTCCCGAACGGCGCATGCGCCGTCCGTTAAAATTTCCCAGTGTGCATTGCTCCAAAGTACGCCGCAAGGACGTCATTGGTTTCGACGTGAATGTAAATTACGTCCAGCCCTATTCAAGGACGAGTTACGCAAACTACGTAAATTTTTCAAATTTCGATGCGGGAGCGACAGCCATACTTAACATTGGCTACACCACCTAGGGGGCAGCTTTATCTTTACGCGGCGTATCTCTTACGAAAACGGCGTATCTTTACTTCGACTGGCAAGCGTACGTTCGTGAATCGGCGTATCTAGTCATTTACATATTCTACGCCGAAATCAACGGAAGCGCCACCTCGCGGCCAGCGGAAAAATTGCACCCTAAGATACAACGGCACAGGCCGTCGTATCTTAGCTAGGTTTAAGTGTATCTCAGTTTGAGCATACACTTAAACTTACGACGGGCTTAGATTCCGAGTTACGTCGGCGTATCTACTGATACGCCGGCGTAACTCTTTGTGAATCCGGCCCATTGTTTTTATGTATAGTTTGAAATACAGTAAAATCTTGAATAATTCGTTCCAGAAACATGCTTGTAATCCAAAGCACTTGTATATCAAAGAAAATTTCCCCATAAGAAATAATTGAAACTCAAATGATTTGTTCCACAATTATTTTTTCATAGGTCCTTCAGTTTATAGTCCATATAAAAAGATTATAGCAATGTGACCAAGTTGTGTAACCATAAAATTTCCATCAACAAATGGAAGCCTCCACAAGGGAATTAGAAGAAAATCCAGCAGGAGCTACAGAGTATAAAAGAGAAGAGAGGCGCCTCCTAAGTGTAGCAATATGTTGATAAATGTAACCATATTGCTACACTTAGAGGCGCCTCTCTTCTCTTTTACACACAGTTGTGACATGATGCTACTTGTATATCAAGACATTGCTTGTATATCAAGTCAAAATGTATGTAAAAATGTTGCCTGTCTTGCAAAACGCTCTCAAACCAAGTTACTCTCAAACTAAGGTTTTATTGTACAATATTTAAAATAGGGACAGCCATATTTGCTCATTACAAATGCAGGATCTCTTTTCTGCCTTGAAGCAAAAAAACAATGGTTTTAATTTACTGATCCTTCTAAAAACAAATCTTTAAAGCTTAACTCCATGTTTTATTGAACCTTAGTTCATTTGGACCAAGCTGATCCAACCAATTATGTATAAACTGTATGTAGCCTCAACTAAGAAACGTCATTACAATCAAGTCAGACTGAGTGCTGCTCAGCCATTCAAAGGAATCTTTGTAACTTATGAATGAATACAAAGCCTCCTCCGATTGGCTGAGGTGGAGATCATGACGTCATCCGCCAGGATGTCCTCCTCAGTCAGTCAGAGGGGGCTTTGTATTCATTCAGAAAACAGATAAAGCATGAAGTTACATTTTATGTTAGCCAGCTCACTAAAAACAATGCACTGCAAAAGTGAACAAGTTTGTAGCTATTGGGATTTGAGCACAGGTATATCTTTTCTCTGTTGTAACACAAGTCAGTGACCGGACTTAAACAGAGTAGCCCACCATGTGTAAGTATGCCCCATGTTGGCATTGTGTCCACTGTAGCATTTGCAGTGGTAAATCAGTGTAGAACTGGCAATAAGAGTGATTACCTTGACGCCATTGACCAGCTTAAGCATGTATTGCAATATGTGTGAACTAAAAATCCCTGTTTTTTATTGCATAGTTTTCTTTTTCTTGATAGAGTATATAGCAGTGTGCAGAGGGTCCATCCAGAATTTGCTTCTCATACAAGAAACAACAGCAATCAGACCACAATATGATATCACTATATACAAGTATCCATACAGTATACAGCTCTCAGATGTTAAATTGTCATCTGATCCAACTAAAAACGGCCTAACGGGCAGATTCTCATCTAAAGGGGGTCATAACTATAGATATAGATATTAGATAACTGTTGTCCAAGTTATGTAATTTTATCAGTATAACAGAAAGATAGTCTATCTGTAGAGCACTTTGACCTACTGTAGATAGGTGTAGCCGCCCAGGGGTGAAGTAACTATGCAAAAAAATAAGGTAAGTACTCCACTGTATAACATTTCTGCCCAGTGAATGACTCCTTATTAGAAGAACACATGATAATAAAATAAACTACTTCATTATCTAAACACTTCACAGCAGACATGGGTTCCTGCCTCACAGTGTTCAGTACCATTGAATGCAAGATACCCACTGGATCCCTCAGGTCATCTAGGGGGCAAGGAACTTGCTTGTGTTAGGAGATTCCTGCTTTAGGGGGTCTTTTTGCTTTCAAAATTATTTTATTTTCATATTTTTTTACTCTCTATTGGTGGCAAATGTTCACCAGTATTGTGATAATGCACATGGTAATGCAGCACTGTGACGCACTCCTTATACCTTGTACACACGATCAGAATTTCCATCAGGAATTTCCAATGGAAAAACTCAGATGGGGCGCACACACGGTTGGAATATCCGATGAAAAAATTCCATCTGACTTTTTCCATCGGAAATTCCGATCGTGTGTACAAGGCAGTAAACGTCCATCCTTTTTAGTATATAACCATTTAATTTTAAACATTAGTCGGGGGAAAGGTATATTCATCAATCTGATCATTTATTGATATTCAGCTATCATTTGGTATCTTCAGACTTCCTATTAAGAACACTGAGCTAATAACATTAAAGAACTCTGTCATCTCAACCTCATTCACAGGTAACTGGTTTACGATCAGCATATCTTCACTCCAAATTTTATTTGTAACATGAAACAATGACACCCTCTTGATGTAGGTTTGCAGAATGATTGATAATTGTGAATGAGCCAACCAGAGAAAGTTAGGTTTGTTGGACACTCCATGACTCAGGGCAGGGAGTTTGCTAGCCCCAAACATAGCGCCAAAACTCATTTGAAGTCTATGAGAGCTTAAGCTTGTTAATTTTTCTGCCATTTTGCAAGGCTAATTTACAAGTTTTTGCTAAGAAAAAAAAAAGGACTTGGGTAGCTGCACACTGCCATGGGGGACATGCACCAATGCTACAAACAAAAATTTCAAAAGAAAATACAATATTGTGGATCTTTTATTGTAGCTTAAAGAATAACAGGAGAATAAGGGGGGATATGATCAACATGTACAAATATATAAGAGGTCCATACAGTGAACTTGGTGTTGAGTTATTCACTTTACGGTCATCACTGAGGACAAGGGGGCACTCTTTACGTCTAGAGGAAAAGAGATTTCACCTCCAAATACGGAAAGGTTTTTTCACAGTAAGAGCTGTGAAAATGTGGAACAGACTCCCTCCAGAGGTGGTTCTGGCCAGCTCAGTAGATTGCTTTAAGAAAGGTCTGGATTCTTTCCTAAATGTACAGAATATAACTGAGTACTAAGATTTGTAGGTATAGTTGATCCAGGGTAAATCCGATTGCCTCTCGGGGGATCAGGAAGGAATTTTTTCCCCTGCTGTAGCAAATTGGATCATGCTCCGCTGGGGTTTTTTGCCTTCCTCTGGATCAACTGTGGGTATGGAGTTGGGTGTATAGGATTTTACTGTGTTTTTTTATTTTGTTTTTTGTGGTTGAACTGGATGGACTTGTGTCTTTTTTCAACCTGACTAACTATGTAACATAAACATACACAAACTCTTTAACTAACATGTTTGGGGGATGCCTTAAAGTTTTGTGGGAAGTTCTGGAGCAGTATGATTTAACCGTTTTAGAGTTGATGGTTGATTTACGAACAGTGGCTGGGGATCACTCATTTAGCAGCAATGGCACCTCTAGCACTGTTGTAGCACTAGCATACCAACTACTAAATGGCAGTTCTCTGTCTGGTTTGTTTACAGGAGAGCTCTTATTTTGCATTGGTAGTACTTCTCCAAGTAAATGACAGGTCCCATACTGGCTGCTGTTTGCAAACAAACCAGACAGGGATCATGGGTGATCACATATGGTTAGTTTACATATACTGTAGCTATAAGCAAAAAAACCTGTAAGCGCTACAAACACACTAGGCGTGACAAAGTCTAACCTGTATGGTTCAAGGTAACCAATAACCAGTGCAGCTGCCAACCACTGGAAGGATGGATAGGAACACACAATAACAAAAAAGCAGCGCTCAATGGAAAAAGGCATAAAACTTTAGTCTTTAGTCTTATAAAATAACATTGGTATTACATATAATAAAATGTAGTGCATACAATGATTATAATAATTGTAAAAAATTATAAAAACACAATTGTTGTGGTATAATTGATAATCCAATAAAAAACCAACAACGATGCCATTGAGGAATCTATGGTGGAAAAGGTTAACATCAGATCCTGAGTCACCAAGATAGCCCTGCCGCACTTTTCTTCCCCACCTGATTTTCGGCGGTGACCGTGTTGAAGGTGTGGCAGGGCTATCTTGGTGACACAGGATGATGTTAACCTTTTCCATTTTTTACAATTATTATAATCATTGTATGCACTAAATTTTATTATATGTAATACCAATGTTTTTTTATAAGACTATAAAGTTTTATGCCTTTTTCCATTGAGCGCTGCTTTTTTGTTATTGTACATATACTGTAGCAGCCATCTGAGAATTTATCATTTTGCGGTAGGAGTGCAACAGTTCATCCTGTCAGGCAGGTCAGCATTGTTGAGCTCTGGGCCATCGCGGCTTAGGGTCATTGTGATTAACAAAGGTCTACATTGCGGATGATTTGGGGATGATTTCCTTAGAGGGGGGACACTTTGGCATTGGATAGCTCTTTTAGTTTTGGCTTCTTTGGAATTCATATTTAGATAAATTAAGTACATAATAAGCGACCAGTGGTCTTTAAGATCTGTCTCCTGGGTGTTTCTAGTTCTATTCCTGCAGGTATTGAATGTATACATGGTCATTATACCTACAATAATATGCCATGTATATCTATATACTCTGAGGGGTTTCCTTGTACTATTATCTTATTATGTGATAGTTCTTTTTTTCAGCAACCATATTGAACCATACCCTATGAACTTTTTAAGAAGCCTTGAAGGATAAGTTCACCTTTGTTCACCTATATATATATATATATAATTCCAGCTCCCCTATGTTCAATATAGCATTCATGTACTTTTTTTGCAAACCTATATATATATATATATATATATATATATATATATACAGTATATATTGTGACAGGAAGTCAGGTAAATCTGGGAGTGTTGTCACAGACGGGAGATACATTTCTGCCTTGTTTAGAAAATTCAACAATTACTATCAGGGGTCAGCTGCAGAGGTAGCCAGAAAGGTTTAAGGATGTTGGATAGCTTCAGCTGTTCAGAATGAGAAAATTAAGGCCTCTATAAGTTGTCCAGAGGATTACTACTGAATGCTGCATCCTGAGGCTTGTTGAGTTAAGGAGAGCAGTGAGCTGAGGAAGACTTCTGAAGGTGAAGTGCTTGTTGATATTTTTGCTGTGTGATAAGAAAATCAAAAAGACTGTTGTTTTCTGCTGGAAGACCAGCAGTGTCTGCCTAGCAGTAGGCTGTGCCAGACTCCATAGGTAGGTTCCTGTGTTGTGAAGGTAGACGGCCCAAGTGGCCAGGGTTTATTTTATGTTTTGTTTTGTTTATGCTGTTTGGATGCTTGCACTTGTTTCCAGCAATATGGAAGAATAAACCATAACCCTTGTTTGTTCAACCACCCACGGCTGCCTCTCTGTATAATTCAGTGTGTAGTGAACCCACTCAGGAGGTCACACACCCCCGCTACCGAGCTAACCCCTTACACATGGTGGAGAATGCGGGCAGTTAAAGTAAACCCAAAATGGAGGAGATACTGAAGCAGCTGACTATAGCAAATATGCAGTGGAGCCTTGCAGCTCACCACGAGAGCATTGCAGGCTTGCAACAGAGACACCAGCAGCAAATGGAGGCCATCATGAAACAGCTTCAGAGACAGCAGGCCGAGGCTGGGAGTCAGGCCAGTAACATACCGACTTTTCGGGTAAACCACTTATTGTCAAAGAAGACTGCAGATGATGACCCTGAGATGTTTCTGACCACGTTTGAGAGAACAACGGAAAAAGAGAGTTGGCCTAAAGAACAGTGGGCTGGACTAGTGGCCCCCCTATTATCTGGAGAAGCCCAAAAGGCATATTTTGATTTGGAGCTTGCAGATGCAAAAAACTATGATGGGTTAAAAGAGGAAATATTGGCACATTTTGGTATAACCCTGGCTGTCCGTGCTCAGCAGGTCCACAATTGGAGTTATCAGCTGAAGAAGCCACCTCGATCACAGATGTATGACCTCATCCATTTGGCCAGGAAATGGCTGCAGCCAGAAACTCTGTCCGGACCAAAAATTTTGGAGGGAGTAGTCATGGACACATTTCTTAGGTCTCTTCCTAACACCCTGCAGAAATGGGTGAGCCATGGCGGTCCGGAAACCGCAGACAAACTAGTAGACCTGGTCGAAAGGTACCTAACAACAGAAATTTGTCACCTTTACCCAGAGACGCACAGACTTTCCACCCCAAGACCAGACCCTCCCCACCTATAGGTAAGACTGCATCAAGGGATGGGGGTGGAGAAAGGGACCAAAGAACAACTAGAGGTAATATTGGACCACTGCTAGTGGTTGGCGAGAGCGGCCTGGAAGACCCATCCCACAAGAGAGGACCAGAAGGTTGATTTGTTACCGTTGCCGGGAAGACGGACATGTAGCAGCGGTTTGCCCAGCGGTTGATGAACCCATGCAGTGTGACTTTCTGACAGATAGACGACAGTCCCTTTTTGCAACCACATGCACTGCAGTAAAGGAGAATGAGAAACCTTTATGTAGAATGTGCTTAGATGGTAAAGATGTTGTGGTATTGTTGGATTCAGGTAGCCTGGTCACCTTAGTGAAAAGTGATCTAGTGGTGGGAAAAACCTTACATCCTAGGAAAATGGCTGTAGTTTGTGTACATGGGGACACTCGACACTCGTTACTACGGTTTCCTTTGAAACCTCCCTCGGTAACTTGTGTCACCAAGTGGGTCTAGTTCCCCGACTGCCACATGACGCCATTGTGGGAAGGGACTTCCCAAAGTTCTGGGAACTCTGGGATTGCCTATATTCCCCAGTAAGTGGTTCTTCTGAGCCTGAACCATCTACTCCAGAATCCTCTAACTGTGAGGATTCTCCTGAGTTTCCGTTCTCAGTCTTAGCAGGGGAAACACCAGTCCCTAGGGAGGAGCCGGCTACCTCAGAAGAGGAACAGCGGCCAATGGGGTTTGATGACCTCGAGGTGCACAGAGAAAATGTTATCACTGAGCAATTGAGGGACCCCACATTGCTAAGAGCCCGGGAGAATGTAGTGAAGATAGATGGGGAGTTAGTTAACCCTGACGAGAGGGTTGCCCTCCCTTACTTCATTATTGAAAGGGACCTGTTATATCGAGTGTCACAGAGGATAGAGGACACCATTGAGCAACTGGTAGTGCCTAAACCGTACTGCAAGATGGTGTTGGAACTGGCCCATGGACACATTCTTGGGGGACATTTGGGAGCAGAAAAAACCCGGGAGAGAATCACCCAGAGGTTTTATTGGCCTGGGATCACTAAGGAAGTGGAAGTGTACTGCTCTTCCTGTCCAGTGTGTCAGATTACTGCACCCATGCCACATTTCCGCAGTCCGTTGGTACCCCTGCCCATTATTGAGGTCCCTTTTAAGAGGATCGCCATGGACTTGGTTGGCCCCTTACTGAAGTCCACTAGAGGGCACCAGCACATCTTGGTAATAATGGACTATGACACCTGTTACCCAGAAGCGATTCCTCTCAGAAACACCTCTGCTAAAACCATTGCTAAAGAGTTATTTCAGGTTTTCAGCCCTGTGGGTCTCCCTAAGGAAGTCCTAACTGACCAGGGCACCCCGTTTATGTCTATGGTGACTAGAGAACGTTGTAAACTCCTGAAAGTGACCCAATTAAGTACATCAGTATATCACCCTCAAACAGACGGGCTAGTGGAAAGGTTTAATAAAACCTTAAAACAAATGTTGAGGAAGGTGGTGGATAAAGACGGAAAGAATTGGGATTATCTGCTCCCTTATCTGATGTTTGCCATAAGAGAGGTTCCCCAATCGTCCACAGGGTTCTCTCCATTTCAGTTATTGTATGGGAGGCCTACTGGACATTGCCAGGGAAACATGGGAGAGTGAGAGTTCCCCTCATCGAAGTGTGATTGAACATGTGGCACAAATGCAAGATAAAATTGCCCAAGTGATGCCGATTGTGAAGGTACATTTAGCCCAAGCCCAGTTGGCTCAACAAAAGATTTACAATCGTGGGGCCCAGGTTCCTTTGCACCTGGTGATAGGGTGTTGGTGCTGGTCCTCATGGTCGAAAGTAAATTCCTAGCCAAATGGCAGTGTCCCTATGAAGTGTTGGAGAAAATGGGGGTGGTGAATTATAAAATTAGCCAACCGGGAAGACGAAAACCTGAGCAACTCTATCACATGAACTTGTTGAAACCATGGAAGGATAGAGAGTCCTTGGTCGCTAAGACTACCCGATCTTCTGCTCCGTTTAACCTGGCTGTCCCTGAAGTTGGGATAGCGGAGACTCTGTCAAAAACTCAGCAACAGGAGGCTAAAGAGTTTGTGCTCCGAAATAGGGAGAAGTTTTCAGACTTGCCAGGTTGGGTATCCGGAGTTGAACATGACATTATCACCACACCAGGGGATAAGGTCAAGTTGAAGCCTTATCGAATTCCAGAAGCCCGGCGAGAGGCAATTCACCAGGAACTGAAAAAAATGCTTGAGCTAGGGGTGATAGAAGAGTCAAATAGTGATTGGTCCAGTCCCATTGTCTTAGTACCCAAACCAGATGGAAGTTGGTGGTTTTGTAATGATTTTCGCCGCCTGAATAAAATCACTAAGTTTGACACCTATCCTATGAACCGCATAGATGAACTGATTGATCGCCTAGGCACTGCTTGGTACATGACGACGTTAGACCTGACCAAGGGTTATTGGCAAATTCCTCTCTCAGAGTCGGCCAGGGGAAAAACAGCATTTGTAACTCCAGAAGGATCTTTCCAATATCGGAGGATGCCTTTTGGGTTACAGAATGCTCCCGACACATTTCAACGCACCATGGATAAGACCCTTTGGCCTCATCGAGCCTATGCTGCTGCATACCTCGATGATGTGGTCATCCACAGTGAGGATTGGGACTCACACTTACCAAAAGTTCAGGCTGTGTTGGATTCCATCTGGGAAGCCTGGTTTACAGCCAATCCAAAAAAAATGTACCCTTGGGTTAGAAGACGCGAAGTATCTGGGGTATACCATTGGGATCGCGGGTTATTATCGCCGTTTTATCCCCCATTTTTCCTCACAGGCTGCTCCCCTGACCAATTTGAGTCTGTCATGACCAAATGGACTCCCGAAGCAGAAACAGCTTTTCAGGCTTTAAAACAGGCCTTATGTAGTCAGCCAGTTTTAAATTCGCCTGATTTTTCACGGGACTATGTGGTTCAGACAGATGCGTCAAATGTGGGGTTATGAGCTGTACTGTCCCAGATTATTAAGGGGGAGGAACACCCTGTTCTTTACCTCAGCCGAAAGTTGAAGGCCCATGAGGAGAATTATGCCACCATTGAGAAAGAGTGTTTGGCGGTGAAATGGGTTTGGATTCTCTCCGGTACTACCTCGTGGGTAGACAGTTTGAACTGGTGACGGATCATGCCCCATTGAAGTGGATGGCAAAAAAACAAGGAGACCAATAGGACAATAAATAGGTGGTTCTTGGCCCTTCAGGAATTTAGTTTTGTGGTAACACATCGCCCCGGTGTTAAAATGGGGAATGCAGATGGTTTGTCCCGAGTACATGCGTGCCTGGCAACCTGTGTCCCAACCCTAGGGTTGAAACAAGAGGGGGGGGGTATGTGACAGGAAGTCAGGTAAATCTGGCGGTGTTGTCACAGACGGGAGATACATTTCTACCTTGTTTAGAAAATTCACCAATTACTATCAGGTGTCGGCTGCAGAGGTAGCCAGAAGGGTTTAAGGACGTTGGATAGCTTCAGCTGTTCAGAATGAGAAAATTAAGGCCTTTATAAGTTGTCCAGAGGATTACTACTGAATGCTGCATCCTGAGCCTTGTTGAGTTAAGGAGAGCAGTGAGCTGAGGAAGACTTCTGAAGGTGAAGTGCTTGTTGTTATTTTTGCTGTGTGATAAGAAAATCAAAAAGACTGTTGTTTTCTGCTGGAAGACCAGCAGTGTCTGCCCAGCAGTAGGCTTTGCCAGACTCCATAGGTAGGTTCCTGTGTTGTGAAGGTAGACGGCCCAAGTGGCAAGGGTTTATTTTATGTTTTGTTTTGTTTATGCTGTCTGGATGCTTGCACTTGTTTCCAGCAATATGGAAGAATAAACCATAACCCTTGTTTTTTCAACCGCCCACGGCTGCCTCTCTGTATAATTCAGTGTGTAGTGAACCCACTCAGGAGGTCACACACCCCCACTACCAAGCTAACCCCTTACAGTATATATATATATATATATATATATATATATATATATATATATATATATATAGAAATTCCAGCTACCCTATGTCCAATATAGCATTTATGTACTTACTGTCCTTAACCACTTAAGGACTGCCTCATGTACATATACGTCAGCAGAATGGCACAGGCAGGCACATCAACGTATATGCGGCGGTCCCCGTGGCTTCAGGAGCGATCCGGGACGACGGCGCGGCTATTCGTTTATAGCCGCTCCGTCGCGATCGCTCCCCGGAGCTGAAGAACGGGGAGAGCCGTGTGTAAACACGGCTTCCCCGTGCTTCACTGTGTCGGCTCATCGATCGCGTCATCCCCTTTATAGGGAAGACACGATCGATGACGTCATTCCTACAGCCACACCCCCCTACACTAGTAAACACATACACAGTGATCCCTAAATGTTACAGCGCCCCCTGTGTTTAACTCCCAAACTGCAACTGTCATTTTCACAATAAAGAATGCAATTTAAATGCATTTTTTGCTGTGAAAATGACAATTGTCCCAAAAATGTGTCAAAATTGTCCGAAGTGTCCGCCATAATGTCGCAGTCACGAAAAAAATCGCTGATCGCCGCCATTAGTAGTAAAAAAAAAAAATAAAATAACAATGAAAAAAAACTATCCCCTATTTTGTAAACACTATAAATTTTGCGCAAACCAACCGATAAACGATTATTGCGATTTTTTTTACCAAAAATAGGTAGAAGAATACGTATCGGCCTAAACTGAGGGAAAAAAAATGTTATATATGTTTTTGGGGGATATTTATTATAGCAAAAAGTAAAAAATATTGCATTATTTTCAAAATTGTCGCTCTATTTTTGTTTATAGCGCAAAAAATAAAAAACGCAGAGGTGATCAAATACCACCAAAAGAAAGCTCTATTTGTGGGGAAAAAAAGACGCCAATTTTGTTTGGGAGCCACGTCGCACGACTGCGCAATTGTCTGTTAAAGCGACGCAGTCCCGAACTGTAAAAACCCCTTGGGTCTTTAGGCAGCATTTTGGTCCGGGGCTTAAGTGGTTAATCCATGTTTCCAAATGTATCTATTGCATCTGTCTTACTTCCTTACAGACTGTAGGTTATGACACAGGAAGGAGTTGACCAGCTGACCTCATAAACACACACCCTGCATCATCTACCCACCCATTCCCAGCTGCATGTTTTTTATATGAAATGCAATCACTCAGTGATCACCCTTTTTACTAAATACATAATATACAATCAGATTGCATAGTGTATGGCCATCTTTATACAAGTACATAGAAGGGAGTGTACAGAAACACTATCAAGCCCCATTCACATCTCTGCATAGCGGGAACTCACAATTCCACATGCATTTTTATTCATTTTTTAGGGAGGGGAGGTGTTTTTAAGCATTTTCACTCATTACAAATAGGGCAGCACATCCACCTGAATGGGCTGCCCTACACACAGAAATTGCCCAAATGAAGCTTCAAAACCTTTTTTTAGAGTGGAGCATGGTGCATTTTTTACTGCGATTTTTGGTGCAGTGCATTTCTGAAATTATTTCGAAGTATGTAAATAATTAAGGACAAACATTGCCATCCATGCTGTTTCCTGTATTTTTTGTGTGATAATTGGCAATGCCACTACCAATCACTGCTGTTATAATAAGGATTGTAAACACTCTCTTTGTACCAATATGAGTTGCCATTATTTGTCGCAAAGGTTGCTGCATCAACCAACATCATATCCTTTTTGTTAATTTTGAAAGTCGCTGACCTTGTGTGGTCATCTATACACATATATATGACAAGCCTATTTCAAATATCTTATTAACATTAAATTACGTTTTGTGCCATAGAGAGATGCTCTGTGTGCATTGTGCTATTATTTTAATAAAACATAATTAAAACATAATTTAATGAAAAAAAGATAGATAAATATAGCAGGTGTGCATTGCAACTAATCAGCATCTAGCTTTAATTTTAAAGTTTAACTGAACAGGTTCTCTAGATTCTGTCTGCTCCACTTTTGGAAAATTCTCATCATTGTGTTATGAGGCCACACTGGATTTAGAATTAGAGAATTTGTGTGAATCACAAGAGAGAAGTGGGCCAGCGGGGATGCTATGCACAGTGTCTCCCCACAGGGATGTAGTCCCAAGGGAGGGGGCAAGCACGCTGACTAACCCTCAGCCAGAACGGCTCAGATGATGGGGGCAAGCTTACTGAACAGGAAGTGAGAAATTCAGACAAAAACAAAACATTTAGAAGGGAAATCGAAGGAAAAGGTAAGTGAATCAACAATGCACTAGCTTAAAGAAACCTATTTAGAAAATAAAAAAACAAACCTTTACAACCCCTTTAAGCAAAGGAAGCGTAAGCAGAAAGGAAACAAATTTGTGAGGATCACACGCAATTTTATTTATGATTAACCGCCCTTCTGCCTTACTGCAGACACTCTAAGATACATATTTTGGTTCTGTGCTGTACTTAGCATATGCATAAAAAGTGTTTTTATATTACTGTAGTGGTTGATTTCTAGAAGACATACGGTATACACTCTGAATCAGTATTCTCAAAGCAAAAAAATATTTTTCTATTAACTTATTGCCATTGATTGACAACTCCAAAGAATATCTCATAGCTATTTAACCATTTTAATTTGCCACTGTAAACAAAAGCCCTAGGGTGTGTTTACTATTGCTCTGCAAATTTTAAATGATTATAATGTTGTTTTTTTTCCAATTGCAGTACTGATCTAGATTTGTTTGCTTCATCTGTAGTTTACTCTGTGATTATTTGATAAACAGATTAGTAAATTAAAATTATCACAGCAGAATCATTTAGCAGAATGCAAAATGTGCACAAACTCTATATGCAAATGACCTTGTCCACATACAGTATATCTATGGTACAATAAACCATTACAAAACAAAATTACTTTTTAAAAAATAAATATATTATCAAGGAAGCATAAATCCATTTGATTTATTTTGGACAATTTCATTTGTCTGGTACAAGATAGTGTGGGCCAGATCCACATACATTTAGATCGGCGCAGCGTATGTGAGATATGCTACGCCGCTGTAACTTACTTTTAAATTCTTTGAATCCACAAAGAATTTGCGCCGTAAGTTACGGCGGCGTAGTGTATCTCTCGGCGCGTAATTCAAATCGGCGAGTAGGGGGCGTGTTTCATTTAAATGAAGCGCGTCCCCGCGCCGAATGAACTGCACATGCGCCGTCCCTAAATTTCCCGCCGTGCATTGCGCTAAATGACGTCGCAACAACGTATTTTTTTTTACTTAGACGTGAATTACGTGCATCCCTATTCACTGACGACTTGCGCAAAAAAAAAAATTCAAATTTCGACGCGGGAACGACGGCCATACTTAACATGGCAAGTCTAACTATACGCCGCAAAATACCAGCTTTAACTATACACAGGAAAAAGCCGACTAGAGACGACGTAAGAGAATGCGACGGCCACGCGTACGTTCGTGGATCGTCGGAAAAAGCTAATTTGCATACCCGACACGGAAAACGACGCAAACTCCACCCAGCGGACGCCGAAGTATTGCATCTACGATCCGAAGGCGTACAAAGCCGTATGCCTGTCGGATCGAACCCAGATGCCGTCGTATCTTGGTTTGAGGATTCAAACTAAAGATGCAAGGCGGGAAATTTGAAAGTACGCCGGCGTATCAGTAGATACGCCGGCGTACTCTCTCTGTGGATCTGGCCCTATATGTTTAGAATTAGACAAATAGAAGTAGTCTGGATGACTCTAGAATATCGCACACCTCATCCCGATTATTGGAAATAGTGAGAAAAGGAGAACCTGGGATTATGATGGTGCTTGAAATAACTGATACGTAAATGCTTTATGTAAAAAAAAAAAAAAAGATTATTTTATTGATATTCAAAAATGAGCAAAGGGTTCAATAAAACAATTCACATAGCATATATATAAATATAAGATAAAGTGGATCGCTGGTGTCCCAATGGACAAAAAGGTGGTCAAAATTGGATGTTGTATACCAACATGTTTCGCCAGTAATGGTTTCCTCAGGGGATTGTTTCAGACCATCAAAGGGCATATAGATCAGCTCTAGCACAAAATACAATAATGGCAATAAATCATACAAATAGAAAAAACTTCATGAAAATCAAGAAACACAATACAACACTTGTCAAGGCTTCAGAGAGACCCAATACCTACCTCCACCAGTCCCAGACCAGGAGATGTACAAATTGGTGCCCCCCCACCATTGACACAGAGGAGGAGGGGGGGCCAACATTTAGTCCATCTCCTGGTCTGGGACTGGTGGAGGTAGGTATTGAGTCTCTCTGAAGCCTTGACAAGTGTTGTATTGTGTTTCTTGATTTTCATAATGTTTTCATATGTTATTTGTATAATTATTTGCATTTTTATCCAATATATATATATGCTCTGTAAATTGTTTTTATTGAACCCTTTGTTAATTTTTGTACAGTGGAACCTCGGATTGCGACGTCCGGAAACGGCCGGAAAGGCAAACCTCGGAAAGGCTTGTGAACTGAGTCATTCCGAGGTTTGCTGAGGTCAGCCCAACTGTCCTCGGGCCTTTCCAGCAGTTTCTGAGGCTCTCTGGCACCCCCCGCATCTGGTCGCATACGGTATTGCATGCCATTGAAGTCAATGCGGAACAAATTATTTTAATTTCCATTGACTTCAATGGGGAAACTCGCTTTGATATGTGAGTACTTTGGATTACGAGCTTTCTCTTGGAACGGATTATGCTCGTAATCCAAGGTTCCACTGTATATCAATAAAATAATATTTTTTTTTTACATAAAGCATTTATGTATCAATTATTTCAAGCACTGTCATAATCCCAGGTTCTCATTTTCTCGATATGTTTAGAATTATATTTCATTTTTGGAATTCCTGATTTCCATTTGATCAGTAAGGCTGAATTTAGTTTGGCATTTATTGAATTTTCTTTGTTTTTAATTTTTTTACCCAAAATCTTTTAATCCCCTCCTAGCTATAAGCTATCCTTTTTGCTATGATATAATTCCATATACCAAAACTTGTGGAGACCAAATTTAATGTGCACAAGGCATGTGTAATATCACTGCAGTTGGGGAATGAAGTCATTAAAAGTATGACATAACTACGATATTTAGATGTTGCAATAAGGAAAAGAGCAGAATATGAATGAAGAGTCACACGTTTCTGAATTGTTACCAGTGATAGTAAAGGATGATATTAAGAATAATATTGTTTCTGTTTCCAAGTCCTGTTCTTTAGAAAATATATTTTAAATATCAGTTGTGTTTGATCAACAATTCTCGCAATATCGTCATTTCCCTGAAATATTCTTAAAAAAAAAAAAAAAATCCTGTTATAATCAAATTTCAGGTCAGGGCAATAATGTTCAAGATATAGAGATAAGATCAATGCATACAACACTTATCAGTGACAATCCATCCACGCCAAACAGACTTTAAGATGATGTATCGTATTGGCATCCTCCCAGACTTCTTGGCAAGAGTCTGTAAAGGTTATTGAAGTGATTTATGTTAGAGCAGTGAGGACATCTTCCATCAAATCAGGTGACTATGCCCTCAGCACAATTGTTTTAGAAGAAGGCACATCATTTACTACTAATAATAATTGCAGGCTGTGCAATTTATTTTTATATGTTTGCTCTCTCATGTTCTTATTATTTATAAATAAAAGCAAAATGCTCATCCAAGAAATTAAAGGGGTTGTAAAGGTTTGCTTTTTATTTTCTAAATAGGTTCCTTTAACCACTTCCCGACCGCCGCATGTATATGTACGTCCACAGAATGGCACGTAGAGGCAATGGGCGTATATGTACGTCCTTGCCTTTCCGCGGGTCGCGGGTCCGATCGGGACCCCCCCCCCCCGCTACATGCGGCGGTCGGGTTCCCTCGGGGGGCGATCCGGGACGACGGCGCGGCTATTTGTTTATAGCTGCTCAGTCACGATCGCTCCCCGGAGCTGAAGAACGGGGAGAGCCGTATGTAAACACGGCTTCCCCGTGCTTCACTATGGCGCTGCATCGATCGTGTCATCCCCTTTATAGGGGAGACACAATCGATGACGTCAGTCCTACAGCCCCCTACAGTTGTAAACACACACTAAGTGAACACTAACTCCTACAGCGCCCCCTGTGGTTAACTCCCAAACTGCAACTGTCATTTTCACAATAAACAATGCAATTTAAATGGTCCCAAAAATGTGTCAAAATTGTCCGAAGTGTCCGCCATAATGTCGCAGTCACGAAAAAAATCGCTGATCGCCGCCATTAGTAGTAAAAAAAAAAAAAATAATAAAAATGCAATAAAACTATCCCCTATTTTGTAAACGCTATAAATTTTGCGCAAACCAATCAATAAACGCTTATTGCGATTTTTTTTACCAAAAATAGGTAGAAGAATACGTATCGGCCTAAACTGAGTAAAAAATGTTTATATATGTTTTTGGGGGATATTTATTATAGCAAAAAGTTTAAAATATTGAATTTTTTTCAAAATTGTCGCTCTATTTTTGTTTATAGCGCAAAAAATAAAAACTGCAGAGGTGATCAAATACCACCAAAAGAAAGCTCTATTTGTGGGGAAAAAAGGACGCCAATTTTGTTTGGGAGCCACGTCGCACGACCGCGCAATTGTCTGTTAAAGCGACGCAGTGCCGAATCGCAAAACCTGGCCTGGGCATTTAGCTGCCTAAAGGTCCGGGGCTTAAGTGGTTAAGCTAGTGCATTGTTGGTTCACTTACCTTTTCCTTCGATTTCCCTTCTAAATGTTTTTTTCTTTGTCTGAATTTCTCACTTCCTGTTTCTTTACAGTAAGCTTGCCACCATCATCCGAGCTGTTCTGGCTGGGGGTTAGTCAGCCAGAACAGCTTACTGAGGAGGAACAGGAAGTGAGAAATTTAAACAAATAAAAAAAAACATTAAGAAGAGAAATTGAAGGAAAAGGTAAGTGAACCAACAATGCACTAGCTAAAAGGAACCTATTTAGAAAAAAAACCTTTACAACCCCTTTAAACTGTATTGCGTTATTTTAACCACTAATGTATAAAACTTAAAATACTGCTTGGACTTCTGGAAATTTGTGCTCAGTAGTTCCATAACTACATGTTTACCATCCTGTATTGCCCTTTCATTGCCAGGCCATTATTCAGTTTCCAGTGCTGTGATATATGACTGACAATTGTTCTGTTATGCAACACTATACCCAAATTAATTTTACATTTCTTTTGGACAAAAAAGTGTATTTAGTGACCTTTATAGTTTTATGTTGTAGGCTCCATGCAGACTGAAGCTGATAAACTGCAGTTTATTGGCGTTTTGGCTTTTTTTTTTTTAAAGCCCAAAAACTGAACTCTATGTTAGCCTATGTGCCCATGCACACCTGAGCGTTTTTTAGTGTTAATGAGCTTTGGAGTTTATTGGATTTTTTCTGAACGCCCCAAATTTGCATTCAAAGTGCCGTTTTTTGGCGGGGGAAAAAACTCTCAAAAACGCAAAACGATGAAAAGCGCAGAAAAACTCTCAAAAACGATTAAAAACGCTCAAAAACGCCGGTGCCAACGTTTTTTAGCGTTTTTAAATCCATTGAAAAAAAAAAGCTAAACTTTTGCTATTGCAAAAACGCTAAAAAACGTTGAAAGGCTCCCTGAAAAGCTACTGGCGTTTTTTTTATAGCTTTTATCAGCTTCAGTGTGCATGGAGCCTTACTATACAAAGAAGAAGAGAAAGAGAAGCTTATGAAAAAAAAAATATGTTTTCCTTCTGTTAAAATGAAGTGCTAGGATAGTGCATTTTGCAGGTGCAGAACACCGCCAAAATGATCCATTTATAAGTTGATACCCCAAGATAATCTCAATTTTTTTGGGCAATTAATAAACATGCTGATATAGCGGTGATTTAAACATGGAGTTTGGCAATGATGCAGTAAATACAGCTCATAAAGTTCATATGTAGAGAGGGTAAGGGATTAATGCACAGGTCACATACAGTGTGAGTATGGAGGAAGTTAATATGCTTAAGGAAAGGTGAAGTGTATTAATACTGATCATGGACAAGGAAGTATGGCAATCAGATTAATGGTGGGGGGTTAAAATGCCTGCAATCCATACAGTGATTGGGAACTAATGAATGAGTCATTAATTAATTCCTCTTACTTCCCCTTTTTCTGCTGTGAGAAAAAGTGGACTGCTCACAGTTGTAAAAAATGCTCACAGCGATCCCAATGTACAGAGCAACTCAGATCAACTCTGTATACAGTGTTTATGACCCAAGACATCCTCAGACAGCTCAGCTTATGGCATTATTGGGCCCCTTTTGTCTATTTATGCAGTGGAATTTATAAATAGGCATGCAGACATAAGAGCCGTTAACTGTACTAATGTAAAAAGAAAAACACTCAAAACTATTCACTAGTAATATGGGCAGTCAGACTACCTAACAGTAACAAATGTATTCTTTTAAATGCATTCAATGTAAGTATCTGACTTTGACGTGGCTTTTAACTCTTAAACTCCCCTGTATAGCAGCAATTAGACTGAGAGAGAAGATATAAGAGCAAATAGGGTATGCTGCATGTAAATGTGCTGTCAAGAAATATGACAGGAGGAGGAAGCAGAATGTGCAGAGAGATGATCTTATCAGTCTTCCACTGCTCTTTAACTGTCCAGTTAGTAGGCTGGAGGAAGGAAGGGAGATGATACCACTGTGATAACCCCAACCAAGAAAGAGGGGGAATCCTTATTGCAGAGCTGTATATATCTCATCTGTATATACACTGGGCCGGATTCAGATACCTGAGCGTATCTGTCCGGCCCGCGTAACGTATCTCTGATACGTTATGCCGCTCTAACTTTGGGCGCAAGTTCTTTATTCAGAAAGAACTTGCGCCCTTAGTTACGGTGGCGTAACGTATGTGTTGCGGCGTAAGGCCGCGTAATTCAAATGGGGATGTTGGGGGCGTGTATTATTTAAATCTAACTTGACCCCGCGTTTTTGACGTATTATTTGAACGGCGCATGCGCCGTCCGTAAAATATCCCAGTGTGCATTGCTCTAAATGACGTCGCAATGACGTCATTGCTTTCGACGTGAACGTAAATTACGTCCAGCCGTATTCGCGAACGACTTACGCAAACGACGTAAAATTTCAAAACTCGGCGCGGGAACGACGGCCATACTTAACATTAGCTACCCCTCATATAGCAGGGGTAACTATATGCCAGAAAAAGCCTAATGCAAACGACGTAAAAAAAAACGTGGGGCAGTCGTTCGTTTCTGAATCAGCGTAAATCCTCATTTGCATATTCCTTGCGTAAAAATACGGAAGCGTCACCTAGAGGCCAGCCTGGAATTGCAGCCTAAGATCCGACGGTGTAAGACACTTACACCTGTCGTATCTTAGGGATATCTATGCGTAACTGATTCTCTGAATCAGTCGCATAGATACGACCGGCGGAACTCAGAGATACGATGGCGTATCAGTATCTCTTTCTGAATCCAGCCCAGTGTGTATATATATATATATATATATATATATATATATATATATATATATATATTGTAAAGTTCAGGGATATAGCACCTTGGGATAAATGTTTGATTTTTCTTTAAAAAGGAAGTAAACTCCCTTGGTTGATCTTTACCTATAGGTAAGCCTATATTATGGCTTACCTATAGGTACAGTAAATATCTCCTTAACGTGCACCGTTTAGGAGATATTAGCTTGCAAAGTCTCCGGTGACGTCACTGGTGCATGCAATCTGAAGGAAAAGTATACCCACCCATCCTGTGCCATGAACAGCAGCTCCTATGCATGCCCGATGACGTGGCTCAACCAATCAAAGGACCAGGGTCCACCAACCCAGAAGAAAGACCAGGTAAAGACGGAAGCCCTGTCAGCAGTAACATCGAGCCGCTGCACAGCTTTGTTTTCAGGTAAGTTTCACATAATGTGCTAGTATGCGATGCAGGCTAGCACGTTATAATTTTGCCTTGTAGGTTTTTTTAAAAAAAAAGCTAGCAGTTTACTAAAGCTTTAAAACAAATGAAAAACAGAGCTTCCAGGAGAAAAATGCAACTTAACTTCAGAAAAAATAACAAAAAAAGGCTGCATGTCTTCAGAGAAAACAAAATATAAGGCATGCAAAGCTCATGTAAGGGATTTACCCCAAAGTCAGAAAAGTCCAGCTTCAGTTGTTTGGCAACCTTCAGCAAACATACAGCACTCAGACAGGTCTCCTCTCCCAAGCTCATACTATTTCACCTACAGTACTGGGAGCTTCCTGTCTTAAGTGCTACTTCCTGGAGGCTGCTTATCCTGTCGGGACCAGAGTCCCCATAATCAGAGGTATACCTTCTTTCCCATTCAAATATCTCTCTGAACCTCTAAAAGAAAGTACACCTTCTATTCTTCTATTGCACAGGTGTCAAATACAAGGCCCGCGGGCCGAATATGGCCCTCTGGGCCATTTCATGTGGCCCTCGCATCTCTCCTGCAGCCCTCCTCTGGTCCTCCTCCAGACCATGTACTTTCTGCTTTCAAGCAATGCATCCAGCTTCTTCCCAGAAGCAGCATAAGGTAAGGGGCATGCACTGTGATGTAAGGGAGAGTGGGGGACTCAACTTCTGATGGTGGGGTGGCTCTTAACATCTAATGTAAGGGGAGGGGATGCGCTGGACATCTAATCTTACAGAAACAACTGGCCCTTTTGAGGGCAATGATAGTGCTGATGCGGCCCACAATAAAATTGAGTTTGACACCCTTGTTCTATTGGATCAGACTACACAGGTCAGCCTTTGTTCCACACATACAGTATATCAATAAGCCTTTGCAACCCATGACCCCGATGGCCATTTGCAGGTTTTTCTTAATTGGAAGAGTTTTGGTCGCTTCTGACCACTGTAGATTAGGAATATCCCACAAAAGTTTCAGTTTTGGAGATACATTATCATCACAAGTGGGCTCTATCTACTAATTGGGTGACTTCTGAAGACAATTGGTTCAACTAGATTTTAGTTAGGGGTATCAGAGTAAAGGGGGCTGAATACAAATGCACGCCACACTTTTTAGATATTTATTTGTAAAAAATTTGGAAATTCATTTATCATTACATGGTAGGTTGGAGGTCGGCTTTCAGTTTGTACTATACTGTAGTAACTGATATGTCATATTCCTGACATGTGCTTGCTGTACCAGGTACTTGTATGACAAAGTATGCATCCTGTTGTCTTTGTATTGCTTCCTTTATCCTTTGTGTGAAATCCATGGTGTTCCTGCCAGCCCCTCTGCTTTCCTGTTAAAAACTGACCACACTAAGGCCCCGTACACACGACCGAACATGTCTGCTGAAACTGGTCCGCGGACCAGTTTCAGCAGACATGTTCGGTCGTGTGTAGGCCCGAGCGGACAGGATTCCAGCATACATTTGCCCGCCGGGCCTTTTCCCAGCAGGCAAATATTTCTGGACTTGTTTTAAAACAGCCCGCTGAAATCCTGACCGCTCGGACATGTTCGGTCGTCTGTACAGACCTACCGTACATGTCCGAGCGCCCGCCATCCCTCGCATGCGTCGAATGACTTTGACGCATGCGTGGAAGCATTGAACTGGCAGGGCCGCCCACGTCGCCGCGTCATCGTCGCGGCAACGGCGAGGACACGCCCCGCGTATTGTTTACGCACGGATTTCTGTATGATGGTGAGTACAGCCACCATACAGAAATCCCCGGGCAGACATGTACGGTGAAAACGGTCCGACGGACCGGTTTCATCGTACATGTTTGCTCGTCTGTACCCGGCCTTAGGGTTCATGTACACCATAGCTTCTATACTTGAATTTAGGAGTTTTTGGCATTTTCTTGCCAAAGTTTCTAAACTCAACTTTATAAAAGCCTAGTAGCCAGATTCAGATACAATGGCGTATCTTTTGGCCGGCGTAACGCATCCCATTTGCACTACGCCGACGTAACATAGTGAGGCAAGTACAGTATTCACGTCGGCGTAGCGCAAATGGGCCGGCGTAACCCTGCCTAATTCAAAGTAGGCATGTAGTGGGCGGGCTACATTTAAATTAACCGTGACCCCATGTAAATGAGGGCAGTTCGTACTGCGCATGCGCGCGCATGCTCAGAATCACGTCGCAAATACTCCCTACAAAACGACGTTGCCTCAATGCTTTAGACATGAACGTAACCTACGCCCAGCCCCATTCACGTACACTTACGCAAACGATGTAAAATACGACAGCTGTTCCGTCGTCCATACCTTGCATGGGCTGCGCCATCTTTTTGGTGGTTTATCTTTACGCTGGCGTATGTCTTACGTAAACGGCGTCGCTTACTTGACGGGCGTACGTACGTTCGTGAATTGGCGTATCTTGCTCATTTACATATTCGACGCGTAAATCCACGTACACGCCCCTAGCGGCCAGCGTAAATATGCACATAAGATAGAGACTTACGTCGGTCGTATCTTGGCCAAATTTAAGCGTATCTGGTTTCCAGAATACGCTTAAATATACGACGCATTCGGACTTACAACGGCGTATCTACTGTCGTCGTAAGTCTTTCTGAATCCGCCTATATGTGCCTATGTACTGTACAGGACGCCGTGGCTGGGTCCTGGAAGGACGTTATATTTCCCCTCTGTTTGGACTGTGGTGCCTTTAAGGGAACGGAAAGGGTTAACGGAAAGGGTGTTGCTGGTTTGAAGCCATTTGTGTTTAATAAACCTCAGTTTTGATTTAAAAGCCTGTGTCCTGCGATCAAGCTGGTCCCCCGAACTTTTCAGTACACATAGGCTTTTACTAGATTTAAGAAGCTACCGAGTTAGCGGAGGTTCAATCTCCCTCAACCTTCCTCTCCTGAGCGCAGAAGAATTGTATTTTGCCTTTTCCCACTGCCGGCAAACAATATAGTCTGTGTGTACATGAGCCCTAAGCAGGACAGCTCACCGTGGTCAGTTCCCTAAGACTATTTTCACACTGACTCGCTTTGCAGGTGCTATAGTGCTAAAAATAGTGCATGCAAAGCGCCTTGAAAGAGCCTCTTCTTTCACTCCAATGTGAAAGCCTGAGGTCTTTCACACTGAAGCGGTGCACTGGCAGGATGGTAAAAAAAAGTCCTGCTAGCCACATCTTTGAGTCACTCTGTCTCTGGGACAAGGCCCATCACCGATCTTGGTAAAGAGCCCATGACAAGGCTTTTTACCCATGTGATCAGCTGTGTCCAATCATGTTAACACACATGTAATCACATGTAAACAAGCAAATGCCGGTTATTGGCAGTCCTTTCCTCACACTCAGAGTGTGTGAGGAGAGGCAAGCTGATCAGCTGCATTTCCTCACAGAGCAGATCTGCACAGATAATCAGGGCATTGATTATCAGTACCCTGATTATCAGTGCAGCCCTAACAGTGCCCATCAGTGATGCCAGTCAGTGCCCATCAGTGATGCCAGTCAGTACCCACCAGTGATGCCAATCAGTGCCCATCAGTGATGCCAATCAGTGCCCATCACTAATGCCAGTCAGGGCTGCCTTTCAGTGCCCATCAGTGCCATCTCAATAGTACCCATCGGTGCCACCTCATCAATGCCCATCAGTGTAGCCTATCAGTGCCCATTGGTGCAGCCTCATCAGCGCACATCAGTGAAGGAAGAAAACTAATTATTTACAAAAAACTAAAATGTTGGCCTTTTTTCATTTTTTTTGGCAAAAAAATTAAAACCAAGCAGTGATTAAATACCACCAAAAGACAGCTTTATCTGGCTCAAAAAAATAATAAAATATTAATTTGGGTACAGCGTTGCATGATCATTCAATCGCCATTAAAAGTGCAACAGTAGTTCAATGTCATTTTTCTTCTTTATATCTATCAGTTTTGCTGCAGCAGGTTCTCTACACGGTACAGATGCGCCACTTTATAGGCAGACTAAGGGGACCCCCCGGGCACTATATTTAACCACTTGTCAACCGCCCGCCGTCAAAAGATGGCGGGAGGAAGACTCTGTTATCCTGGGTGGACGTCATATGACATCGCGCCTTTAAAAACCACTAGGTGGTGCCCGGCGGCCGCGATGGCCATCGGGCACCCGCGATTGCTCAGTAACTGAGCAGGAAAGTGGATCTGTGTGTGTAAACACACAGATCCACGTCCTGTCAGGGAGAGGGGACCAATGGTGTGTCCCTTGTATATAGGGACAACCATCGGTCACCTCCCCCAGTCACTCCCCTCCCCCCACAGTAAGAATCACTAATTAGGGAATACATTAACCCCTTCCACGCCCCCTAGTGTTAACCCCTTCCCTGACAGTCACATTTATACAGTAATCGATGCATTTTTATAGCAGGGATCGCTGTATAAATGTGAATGGTCCCAAAAATGTGTCCGATGTGTCCGCCGCAATATCGCAGTCACCATAAAAATCGCCGATCGCTGCCATTACTAGTAAAAAAATAATAATAAAAAAAATGCTATCAATCTATCCCCTATTTTGTAGACGCTATAACTTTTGCGCAAACCAATCAATATATGCTTATTGCGATTTTTTTTTTTTACCGAAAATATGTAGAAGAATACGTATCGGCCTAAACTGAGGAAAAAATGTGTTTAAAAAAAAATTGATATTTATTATAGCTAAAAATAAAAAATATTGAGTTTTTTTTTTTTTAACTATTCCCTCTTTTTTTGTTTATAGCGCAAGAAATAAAAAACGCAGAGGTGATCAAATACCACCAAAAGAAAGCTCTATTTGTGGGGGAAAAAATGATAAAAATTTCATTTGGGTACAGTGTTGCATGACTGCACAATTGTCATTCAAAGTGTGACAGTGCTGAAAGCTGAAAATTGGTCTGGGCAGGAAGGGGGTGAAAGTGCCCTGTAGGCAAGTGGTTAAAGGAATGTTTAATTTTTATTGTTTAACTTTAAGCATCCACCGCGTCTCTAAGGAGCCGATGCTCTTGCCCAGTGGCCGTGATCTCCATAGCGAGGACGGAGATTAGTGTATGTTAACACACAAATCCCCGTCCTGTCAGGGTTGAGGATACAGATTGTGTGTTCCTAGTATATAGGAACACCGATAGGTCTCCTCCCCAAGTTAGTTCCATCCACCCACAGTTAGAACAAACAGGGAAGGAACACATTTAACCCCTTGATCGCCCTGTAATGTTAACCCCTTCCCTGTCAGTGACATTTATACAGTATTTAGTGCATTTTCATAACACTGATCGCTGTATAAACGTCAATGGTCACAAAAATGTGTCAAAAGTGTCCGATCTGTCCACCGCAATCTCGCAGTCTTAATAAAAATCACAGATCGCTGCCATTACTAGTAAAAAAAACAAAATAATAAAAATTCCATAAATCTATCCCCTATTTGGTAGACGCTATAACTTTTGCACAAACCAATCAATATACACGTATTGCAAGAAAATATATTGGCCTAAACTGATGAAGAAATAATGGCTTGGTCAGGAAGTAAATCCTTCCGGGGGTGAAGTGGTTAAAATCACTGCTCCTTTTAAAAACAATCTTTAAAAAAAAAAATGTTTTGCATTAATACATGTTCCTCAGGGCAGTGCCTGGGCCCCCATACCATTTTTATGGCCAATAACTTGCATAAGCCTTCAAAATGGAGACTTTTGATTTTTCAAGTTCGGGTCCCAAAGACTTTATTATGGTTTGCGGTTTTGGGTCTGACCTTTTTCCATGTTCGGGAGTTCTGGTGAAAACAGAACCGTAGGGTGTTCAGCCCATCACTAATAAGAAGGTCATTCTCCATTGGCCAGCAATGTCCTAGAACATTTCATTGAGCACCAATCAAAAAAGTCCCTGATCATCAGTGTAAGGAGACACATCAATGATCACCAATGTAAGTGGGCACTGTTTCACTGACCATCAAAGGAAGTGTGCAGTTCTTCAATTAATTCCATGTAATATAAAAAAAATTCAGTCTGCATTTATTTTATGGCTATTATTATAATTATTATTACTTGTTTCATTTTATTATTATTATTATTATTATTATTATTATTATTATTATTATTACTGAAAATACATTTGTGGTATAGTGCAGATATACGTCAGATTTCTTATTTTTTTTTTAATTAATTCTTATATCTACAATTTACTGTTTATGTTAAGCTGTAAATAAATAAAACTTATTAACAGGGGTCTCTTGAGACCTATAATTAATTTCAAGGGTTCCTCTGAGTTAAAAAGGTTGATAACGGGTGCTATAAAGAGTTAGTAGAAATAGTGTAGAGTTGCAGGTTATTTGCATTGCTTCTTGTATCTGCAGTATGAAAGTGATAAATGCCATTACCACTCACTGCAGTTCCAATAAGCATATTAGGAATTCTTTCCAAGGTACAGTATGACCTGTAATTTCTGCCAACCAGGCTGACGTGAGCATGCAACTCTGAAGCCTGGATATTAGCTCTTGAAAGGCTTAACATGACAGCACCTAAGATTACATTCTGCAGCATAAAGGGAATCATCTTGACCTAGTATGGACATCGGTACAATTATTCTGATACATAAAAATTCCATCTTATTATTTTTATTATTATTATTATTAATATGAATTTATACAGTACAGTCACAATACAATTCAATACAGAAGGAATCAGAGGGCCCTACTCTTGGGAGTTTACAATCTAAAAGTGTGGGCAGAAAGGAGGGGGTTAAGTGATACAAGAGGATAGGCTTCTCTAAAGAGAATGGTTTTCAGGGATCACCTAAAAGTGGACAGAGTAGGAGATAGTTAATTTAGTATAATGTATGTTATTTCCTTAATAATATTAAAGAAATTTTAATATTAAAACTGCAATGTGTCCTGATGTTAGATTTTAAGGCTCGACTACAAGGGGGTAGCTAGGGCTCAAGACCATAAGCACAAGTATAAAATAAACTTTCCCTTTTTTTTTTTATAGATGTGTGCTCATGTTATATTCTGTACAACATAAAGCAGCATCTTTTCTTCACATTTCTTCACATTTCATTTTCCTTTTTATTATCTACTGCCTTCTTTCATTAGTTCTTTTTACACATATGGTAAACAATTACATTATAGCATCTTTCATTTTAAAAATATAATGGAAAAACAAGTAATACATGGACTGAACCATGAATTTGTTATGTGAGACAGGAAGGAGCCTTGC
The DNA here is from genome assembly GCF_905171775.1 of Rana temporaria. Taxonomy (NCBI): domain Eukaryota; kingdom Metazoa; phylum Chordata; class Amphibia; order Anura; family Ranidae; genus Rana; species Rana temporaria. The sequence goes on from NC_053489.1 coordinate 509,666,987, forward strand.
AGCTTTTGGTTCCATTTCCGTACTTTAAAAAGCAACTTAAACTTCATTTGACCTATTCTTCCTTCAAAAACGTTTTGCAGAATTTAAATTACTAGTTTAACATGCAGAACATTCTATAAAATATATTTTACATTTAGGGAGGAAAAAAAAAAGAATGAAAGTGACTATATAGCATTAAAAAGCTGAATCTATATATTCTAGATCTAAGCATGATGATGGGTAGTATAGGTGATATGGGCAACATGGGTTATAAGGAGAGTAGAGAAGTGGTAAAAGGTTATGACGGTGGGCAGTGAATTCAGGAGAGAAGTATGGAAGGTTAAATCAGTAGGCAGTGTGTGCAGGCAGTATGTTCAGGAGGAGTGCAAAGGGTGCAACAGCAATAAGTATGTTCACTAGAGGAGTGTGAAGGACACAACAGCAGGTGGTATGTGTAGGAGAGGATTGTGAAGGATACAACAACAGGTAATATGTACAGAAGAAGTGCGTTGAAGACATGATAGCTGGCAGTTTGTACAGGAGAGGAGTGTGGAGGTCATGATGGCTGCCAGTTTGAGCAGGAGAGGAGTGCAGAGAGAGGAAATGATAGCTGGCGTTATGTGCAGGAAATATGTGAAAAGGGTATGATGGGGGGTTGTATGTACAGGACTGCAAAGGATATGGCGATGAGTAGTGTGTTCAGGACAGGAGTGATGCACATAAGACACTAAGCAGTATGTTCAAGAGAGGAGTGCTGAGAGTATAACAGCATCCAGTATATGAAGGAGAGTAGCGCTGAGCATATGGCAGCAGATATTATGTACAGGAGAGGAGTGTAGTTGGTATGACATTGGTCAGTATGTGCAGGAAAATAATGTAGATATGGCAGCAGATAGTATGTGTAGGACAGAAGTATGGAGTGTATGATGGTTGGTGGCATGGCAGGAAAGGAGAATAGAAGCACAAAGAAAGGGGGTTGTGGTGGGCAAGGAGGGATGTCTGTCATTGGGGAGGGAGTTGAGGTGGGTGAGTTAGGATGTAGGTTAGCAAGAGAAAGATGGAAATGGATATGTGTCAGTTGGGAAATAAGGAGACCAAGGAGGGATGTGTGTGTGTGTGTGTGTGTGTGTGTGTGTGTGCATGTGTCTAGAGGTGAGGCAGCTGGAAGGAGACATATGTCAATGGAAGGATGAGGTGGATGGGAAGGTAAGGGATGTCTGTCATCAGGGGAGGTGGCTACACAGGGATGCCTGTCAGTGGAGGTGTCATGGATATGCAGTAATGTCTGTATTAACCAGTGCACTGCAGGTCTGCCTTGCTGATCAACGTTGTTTGTTAAGCATTGTGTTCCTGCTTGCCGTGTGCTACGCTTATCTCTGTGTACCGATCTTGGCTTGTCCCCGACTATTCCTGTTTGCTTGTGCCCCTGACCTTTGGCCTGTCCTTTGTTTATCCTTGTCTGCTTGTCACCCTGATCTTGGCTTACCGCTCACTATCTCTTGTATCCTGAGTGGCTGCTTCCCCTCTCTCATCTATGGCCTACGGAGCGTGACCTGGGGGACTCTGGGGGCCACGACCTGGATTCAGTTGCAGCCAAGGCCATCCTCACCAATAGAGGCTCTGGTGAATACCAGATGAATCTTAGACTCGGCACTCTGGGGAATCTTGGGCTCAAGCTTCCTGTGGGATCTCTGTTTGTGCTGTTTGTGCTCCAGTGGACCTGCCTTCCATATCCACTCTGTGTTCCATCCGCAGAAGTCTGCCATAGGGTTTACTACCTTGTGGTGCACTTCTGACTCCAACGGGGTGCATCTGTCATCTGGCCACAGGTGACCTGACAGGAGGTTTGAAGTGGAAAGGGAGGAATGTCTGTCAGTGGGGAGGCAGTTGGAGAGGGTTTTTTATCAGAGAGGTGAGGTGGATGGGGAGAGATGTCTGTCATTGGGTGGTGATGACTAGGGAGGGGTGTTTGTCAGCTGGGGAGGCACCCAATGTCAGATGTCTGTTAGTGTAGAAGGTGACTAAGGAAAAATACCTGTCAGCGGGGAATTTAAAATGGTTGGGAAAAAACTAGTGGCAAGCAGTACAGTTTAGGCTAGGGTGTAATGTCCTGTTAGTTGGGGTGTTTGTTCTAAAAGGAGTGGTTTATCAGGGTTGGGAGTGATGCACTGTATGTAGAAGTGAGGGACATTCTAATGGTGGATTGGTGTTTTCTCTGCTTGGAGGGAAGTGGGAACCACTGTGAGTTGGCCCAAGATGAATATGTGGTCTGTGTATAAGGAGGAAGGGTGCACTTTTAGTGGAGCGAGGAGAGGCATTATGTAAATGGGGATGTGGTGGCTGTGGAGGAATGTAAGTGGGAGTGAGGGCACAATGTGGGCATGCAGAGCGGGGTGTAAAATGTGAGCTGTGAGCAGAAGAAGGGCTTGAGATATGGTGAGATCTGTTGTGAGTGATGGGTGAGTTGGTTAGGAGGGAATGTGCTATGTGTAGGAGAGATGGGGTGATCTGTGAGGTGGTATGTTTCAAAAATCTCTTCACACAAAGTGCAAACTGGACTTTTTATGGCTGTCTTTCAACAATGCATTTCTTCTTGCCACTCTTCCATAAAGGCCAGATTGGTGGAGTGCACGACTAATAGTTGTCCTGTGGACAGATTGATTATCCCACCTGAGCTGCGGATCTCTGCAGCTCCTCCAGAGTTACCATGGGCCTCTTGGCTGCTTCTCTGATTAATACTTTCCTTGCCTGACCTGTCAGTTTAGGTGGATGGCCATGTCTTGGTAGGTTTGCAGTTGTGTCATACTCTCTCCATTTTCGGATGATGGACTGAATAGTGCTCCGTGATATGTTCAAAGCTTGGGATATTTTTTTATTACTTAACCCTGCTTTAAACCACTCCACAACTTTATCCCTGACCTGTCTGGTGTGTTATTTGGCCTTCATAATGCTGTTTGTGCACTAAGGTTGTCTAACAAACCTCTAAGTGCTTCACAGAACAGCTGTATTTATACTGAAACTTAAATTACACACAGGCAGACTATATTTACTAATTAGGTGACTTCTGAAGGCAATTGGTTCCTCTAGATTTTAGTTAGGGGTATCAGAGTAAAGGAGGCTGAATCCAAATGCACGTCACATTCTTCACATATTTATTTGTAAAAAAATTGAAAACCATTTATCATTTTCCTTCCACGTCAGAACTATGTGCTACTTTGTGTTGGTCTGTCACATAAAATCCCAATAAAATACATTTACATTTTTGGTTGTAACATGACAAATGTGGAAAATAACAAGGGGTATGAATACTTTTTCAAGGTACTATATACTCTGCACTGTATTATATATACTATCCTGACTTTTCTATATACTATGAACTGTATTATATATTCTACACGGACTGCACTATATACATTGAACTGTATTATATATACTACACTGACTGCACTATATACTCTCCACTTTTTTTATATATACTACACTGACTGCACGGTATACTCTGAACTGTATTATATATACTACACTGGCTGCACTATGTACTCTGTACTGTATTATATATACTACACTGACTGCGCTATATACACTGAACTGTATTATATATATACTACACTGACTGCACTATATACTCTCCACTTTTTTTATATATACTACACTGACTGCACTGTATACTCTGAACTGTATTATATATACTACACTGACTGCACTATATACTCTCCACTGTATTATACATACTACACTGACTGCACTATACACTAACTACCTGCCTAATCTCTATTCATTCACTATATATGGCTGCAGTGTAAACAGCAGGCTTGTATAGTGTGGGGAGTGGACTTAGCCCCTGAGCCATGATTGGCCAAAGGCATCCTGCCTTTGGCCAATCATGGCTCTCACAGCACATAGCGCTGTGATTGGCCAAAGCATGCAGGTCAGGTGCATGCTTTGGCCAGTCAGCAGCCGTCAATGCACTGCGATCTCAGAGAGCATTATGTGTCGCTCTGCAGCTGGCGAATTTGCTGCGAGCACCCCATATGTTTGTTTGTTCTACGTTCTTTCGTTCGACTCGAACATCGAGCCCATCCCTACTAGCTTCTATAGCCAATAGCAGTTTGTCTATTGGCTAAGGATGCACCCATTGCCTGCTGCTAATCACAAGGGGAACCTGTGTCTAAACTTCCCAATCAGGCTGCACCCACCCAGCAACAAAACTCCTCAGTGTTGTTGAGCTGCTTTTCTGACTGCTGCAGTGGTGGGGAGAGAGCTCAATTTTACAGTAGTGCCTGCATGAACAATTGAGCCTTATTGCACCTCCTCACATGTACATAAATTGTTTGCCTGCACTGAAATCTGTCACGCAGATAAACAATGGAAAGTGGAATTCAGCTTTTATACTATTAAGAGTGCAATAAAATAACTCCAATACATGAATAGAATGCTAATCATGTTTCCCACCTTGGCACAGTGATCCTTCATAGATTACTAAAGTGTAGCAGCATGACCCATGGTATTCAGTACCTGAAACTATGTTAGGGTTAGACTAGACCAGTGTTTCTCAACCTTTTTTCAATCAAGACACCCTTTAAAATTGTGCACAATCTTGAGGCACCCCATTCTAAAATGTATAAACTATATATAACGCAGCGACATCCAGAGCTTTTTTTCTCAGAAAATAGGTGCAGGAACTCAACCACGACCCCGTTCAGATTTCACAAACAGTAGAAGGGTCTTAAAGGGGCATTAAATACCAGGATTGCATTACACACAGAGTGTAGAGTTCAGGGGGTTACACACAGAGTGCAGACCTGTCACTTGTAAACACAGAAACCAGACTTCTGTGTTTACAAATGATTGTGGTGAGCAGGCACCTAAGGGTCTGAGCCAAAGGTGGTGGAACTGAGTTCCCCCAAGTTCCCCCTGAAAAAAAGCCCTGGCGACATCTACACTTGTAGGACACCCAATGTTTAGTGATTTATTCTTCTAAAGCAAATACATCTTTGCACACTGATACTGACAAGTATTCCAACCTTTCTCTTCTCCCTCACTTTCCCCCTCACTCAGGTAATGTGACCCAGGTGCTGGTGGAGACACGCAAGCAAGGATGCTGTTCAGACACCTGATGTCTTCCTTATCAACCGATGACATCATTGGTTGATAGGACGCCAGTGGCTAGAAGGTTGTAATGGTGCACAATGAAAACCTGTGGCTTTGTGTAACCAAAAAGCTGGTTTGTATACAATATTTGGATAATTTTTAGGCACTTTGCCAAGTCACCCCTAAAGAAACCTGAAGGCACCACAGGGTGCCTGGGCACCCTGGTAGAAAAGGGCTGGACTAAATTGCCCTCCTTTAAACACACCAGCCAGTATCATTCTTGACCTCTACCTGGTTTTATATGTGCTCATTTTTGAATAAGCAGTTTTGAAGGGCTTTTAGCTCTTCTCAATCTGCATTTTGAAAAGCCTGCCAGCTGGTACAGTACATGCTGCAATGGCAAAATCTTTAATCTCTGTAAGCTTAGAGTTATTAAGGTGTTCATAAACACTAAATGTATGCATATCTATATATCAAAACACCTCAGACAACAGAGGTGGAAATAGGAACAGAAGGACTTGTATAGATGGTAAAGACGTTCCCCCTAAATTAGGGATAGCTGGGGAATAAACCAAATGTATCATTTAGACAGAAGTGTCCTGATGCCAGAGTTGCCATGCAAACAAAAAGGTCTTGATGCCAGAGATAGCATTCAAACAGAAATATCCTGTTGTGGGAAGTTTTATGTAGAAAGAAGTGTCCTAATGTCAGCGGTATCGTGCAGAGAAAGATATCAAATAATATAAAATATCACCCAGAAGGACTGGGATTCTAGAAAAAACAAAATACTATTAAATTAGAAAGCTGCACAAGGGAATATAGAGAGAGAAATATAAAGTCATATCTTGTTGGTAGCTTCTCCCAGTAGGTTTACTTTAATTTCTTCTTTTTATTTATTTTTTTACTTTTGTTGATCGATGCTAATTTTTTTGTTGCTTGTCATATGAGGTTCACATATCTTCTGAAGCTTGATGTTGGCTGACCAGATTTAAAACTGTAACTCTTGATCTTTCCCAGAAAGCCTGCATGATGAGATATCCGTATGTTTTAGGCTTGCCTCCTCCTAGTTGCTGTTACAACTTTCATCTCATTTTTTTTTTCTCCATCTAAACTCATATGTTCTTTCTGCAGCCATCTGGTATACCTTTTGAAATATTCATTTGAAATCTTCTACCTGTCTTGCGCGTGTATTTTCATTTGCCTTTCAAGGTGCTTCACACAGAAAACACTGATACCATTCAGCAGTGGGATAGCAGAAGGAATGCTAATGTTGCATTCATCCAATCCCTCAGCAGAAAGCTGTCATATCCTAAAGAAGGCTTTGAATCACATAGTTGCTGTGCTTTTGTAATTTCTTTATAAATGACTGTGTCACTTTTGGGGATCTGGCCAAAGACAGGGCAAGACAGGTGGAAGCAATCTGGATTTAATCATCAGGTCACCAACTAATAAAACAGACCGACGACTCAGAGCACCATGCCTGTATTGCAAAAGTGTCAGAAGTAAACAACTGAGGAACTTTTCAAGATCAAACATTTAATAAAAGTCTGATGTTTAAGAACTAAAGAATGTTTCTAAAATTGACAGGTGAAAGTAGAACACTTATCGTATTTGCTCTTTATTGCTCAGTCATCCTTTTGTTGTACAGTGCATTCCGTTTAATGGCTGGAATGAGCATAAATCCTGTTATGTGGGATTAGTCCTAAAGTCTCTTAAAACTTGTGATCTTTTGGACCTTCTCTCAGTACTGCTTGTAAAAATACCTAATAGCTCTGCATTTTCTTTTCAAGGTCAGTGGGAATGTTCTGAATTTGACAGGGAAGGGTAACTGCCCAAACGTTAAATGTTATAATGTTTTATAAATGCTCCTTCAACTAGGATTATGTAAAGAAATTCTGTAAATTCATAGATGATTTACCTTATCTGATTAGTCTTTAGTATCCCAGACAGCTTTTGGAAAACAACAATAATTTATTAATAATAATGAACATATTGTTATTTTTTATTTTTTTTTAATTCTATATTTTATTGTTTTTTAATCAATTTTATACAAACAAACATACTTCAATTGCATACGTATCACATATATAACATATCAGAAATTGATTCTGCAATAAAAGGAATTTACAGAGCATTTCAGTTCCAAAATGTTTCCTTTTCTAGATATACTGACGGTGTAGATAATCTTCATCGTCCTTCCTATTTATCAAGCTGGCACAAAAAAAAAAAAAAAAAGAACAAAAACAAACAAACCAAAAACAAAAATGGAGAGAAAATATATATATATATATATATATATATATATATATATATATATAAAAAAAAATATTCCGCCCCTTCCAGTGCACAGCCATATTCTCTAGAGCAGACATACGCTGACCATGTTGACCATTTTTTATTAAACTTCTCTTCTCTGCCTTGAATAGTAGCACTACCTCTTTCCATAGTATATATTTCATCAATTTTTTTAAGCCACTGTGAGACAGAGGGGGATGATTCCCACTTCCAGAGAGCTGATACACATGACTTGGCTGCATTCAGAAGGTGAACGGTCATCGAATTACTATATTTATGCCTAGAAAGCTCTGAGAGATGGAGCAAGTATCTGACTGGTTCGGAACCCAGGTCAGCTGTCTTATCATATCTCAGACCTTGGCCCAGAATGCCTGCAGTTTTTGACACGACCAAAAAATATGGAGCATATTGCCCTCTGCCACACCACAACGCCAGCACATATTCGTCCTTTCCAGATAAATTTTATGCAACAATGATGGGACTCTATACCAACGTGTGAGAATTTTATAACACAGCTCTTGGTACTTAGTAGCCGTTGAGGAATGATGAGTAAAATGTAAAATATATCTCCGCTGCTCTTCAGACAATGTAATGTCTAAATCTCTTTCCCATTTTTTCTTTTTAAAGCTAAATACACAATTGAAGTATGTGTATGAAAGCTATTTTACCTTCCAAAGGATTTGTAGATGTGCTCAAGGAGTTTTGTGATCTAGGCAAAGCAACATAACCAGGTCTGTGACCTCACTTTTCTCTATTGCAGTAAAGCAATATATCTTGGTCACCAACCAGTTCCCAGTCTATAAATTGACAATAAGGGAAGAATAGAACTCTGATTGCTCTCTCCGCCTGCTTATACTGTCAAAGCGGAACTAAAATTCACAAACTGCAAGCAGCCAGACTCTTTAGTGCAGAAAAGACATGCAATGTCTCATCTGCAATAAAATACACCTTCCTGCCTGCTTGCAGCATTCCCTGGCATGTAAATTGAGCTGCATATGCGTGACGTCATTCCGTGCTGGGCAATGAAGATGGCTGAAGACCGGCACCTAGAGGAAGATGTCGGAGCCGGGAATTTTTGGAAAGATAAGTTTAGCTCCACGCTAACTGACAATACTATACACGTTAATAACATTTTCAGTGGCTCAGGGGGTTGCCACACCCTCTCAGCATAAATGCTGCTAATCAGAAGGTTACAAGAGGCCGATGGTACAGCAGATGAGCTAACTCAGATTTTTGTTAGCAAATGTATTAATTGTTTAATACGGATTAACATCCAACTTACCTGCAGCTCAAGAGACTCTCACAACGGCACTGATTACTAAAGAAAAATAGATAATACTAAGAGATTGTGCACTTAGAAAAGTGATTTTTCTCTTTCAAAGTGAATGTTTATTTTGATAAAGAGGGTTTACTGAGCTTAGTAAATAAAATTAAGTTGGGGTCCAATAAAATCAGCCATTGATTTGCTACCAGAAATCTATTTTGTTTAACCTCTTCCCGCCTGCACGGCGGGTTTTTACAGCCACAATGCGGCTCTTAATTGCCGGGAGGCCATCTATATACGGCCTCCGGCCTCCAGGCCACTGGGGGGCGCGCGCACGCCCACCACGTCAGTCAGGTGCCGATGCGCGTGCCTGGCGGCCGCGATGTCCACCAGTCACCCGCTATCGGCAGTCACGGAGACAGGGACGTGGAGCTCTGTGTGTAAACACAGAGCTCGATGTCCTGTCAGGGAGAGGAGACTGATGGTGTGTCCCTTGTACACAGGGACAACCATCGGTCACCTCCACCAGTCACCCCCCTCCCCCCACAGTAAGAATCACTAATTAGGGAATACATTAACCCCTTCCTAGCCCCCTAGTGTTAACCCCTTCCCCGCTAGTCACATTTATACAGTAATCAGTGCATATTTATCTCATTGTTGGCTGTATAAATGTGAATGGTCCCAAAAATGTGTCAAAAGTGTCCGATGTGTCCGCCGCAATATCGCAGTCCTGACAAAAATCGCAGATCGCCGCCATTACTAGTAAAAAAATAATAATAAAAAAAAAGTCATAATTCTATCCCCTATTTTGTAGGTCGCTATAACATTTGCGCAAACCAATCACTATACGCTTATTGCGATTTTTTTTTTTACCAAAAATATGTAGAAGAATATTGGACTAAACTTTTTTTTTATTGGATATTTGTTATAGCAAAAAGTAATTTTTTTTTTTTTTCAAAATTGTCGCTCTATTATTATTTGTAGCGCAAAAAATAAAAACGCAGAGGTGATCAAATACTACCAAAAGAAAGCTCTATTTGTGGGAAAAAAAGGACTTCAATTTTGTTTGGGAGCCACGTCGCACGACCGCGCAATTGTCATTCAAAGCGTGACAGTGCGGAAAGCTGAAATTTCACCTGGGCAGGAAGGGGGTATATGTGCCCAGTAAGCAAGTGGTTAAAAATATGAACTTGCTGTTTTCAATGCTCCGCCTGTAGAGCCTAAAGAGAATCCCAGGCTCATTAGAAAGGGCTGGTGTTTTGAGAGGTGATATATAAAGGACTTGCCCTTTGCTGGCAACATGTATTTCTTTAGCCATGGCAATATCTAGTTTGATCAGCAGGTATTCTTTTGTGAGTAGGAACAAGAAAGACATCATAAAATTATCCATCCCACCTTACCATAGCTTCCATTTCTCAAGGAGGTGACCTACAAATACAGTATATAAAAATAATGCCTTTAAATTATCCTGATTTTTACCAAAAATGTAATTTCAAATCTGAATATGCAAAAAATGCAGTCCACTTTGGCTTGTGGCTTTAAGCTGGCCATAGATAGGTAGAATTTAGAAATGAAAATTGATAGGAAAAAAAGGTTTTATGAAAGTTTGTTTGTTTTTCTAATCATTGATAGATTAAGTCAATGTTTGTTTTCTACCACTGTGAAGAAAAAACTTGAAGGAGCAGGATGGAAAATTTTTCTCAAGCAAATTAATTACTAAACTAAAATTATGTTTTTTCTTGACGTGATTCTTGTCAAGTCTGCCTTGCATACACACAATCGTGAAAAAAAAATGCTTGAGCAAAGCGATGTAACAACACGTAGGACGGCACTATAAAGGGGAAGTTTCATTCAGATGGCCCCACCCTTTGGGCTGCTTTTGCTGATTTCCTGTTAGTAAAAGCTTGGTGAGAGACAATTTGCGCTTTTCAGTCTTCGCGCTTTTCAGTCTTGGTGCTTTTCAGTCTGTTACAGCGTGATGAATGTGCTATCTCCATTACAAACGCTGGTTTTACCAGAGCGAGTGCTCCCGTCTCATAACTTGCTTCTGAGCATGCAAGCTTTTTTCCCGTTGTTAAAGCCTACACACAACGAGAAAATTTAGAGCATGTTCTAAATATTTAATGCCCATTTTTCACGTTAAAAAAAAATACTCTGGAGCCTACACACGGTCGTTTTTAATGACCATTTTAAAAAACAGCATTTTTCCCATCATGAAAACAGTTGTGCGTACGCGGCATTACAGTGTATGTGTTGTTTATTTAGCAAAGTCTATTCACTCCAAAATCAAATGTTAAAAGTAAACACGATAATTTTTCGGGTTCTAAAAAAATACGTTTTTAAGGGTCTAGTAAAAACAACGTTTTTTACAACCCGATCATTAAAACGGTCTTGCCTACACACGATCGTGAAAAAAAATGCTCCAGCAAAGCTTGTGACGTACAACACGTACGACGGCACTATAAAGGGGAAGTTCCATTCGGATGACACCACCCTTTGGGATTCTTTAGCTGATTTTGTGCTAAGATTCGCGCTTTTCTGTCTGTTACAGCGTGATGAATGTGCTTACTCCATTACGAACGGTAGTTTTACCAGAACGAGCGCTCCAGTCTCATAACTTGCTTTTGAGCATGCACAGATTTTTCACTTCGTTAAAGCCCCCACACGACCATTTTTTACAACCTTAAAAACGACAACGTTAAAAACGGGGAAGAGCCTAGTGACGTGATCAACGGACGTTCATCCGTGTGAGGAGATCACTATACTGAGCGGCTTGTAAGGCTATGTTCAAAGGCAGTATCTGAAGAGGGGATTCGTGAGTGCATCTGCTTTTTGTGCTGTTGTCCATGCTTAATCTGTGATCCACAATATTGCACCATATCTCTTTCCTTTTTTCCTTTTGAGTTATATCGCCCTGAAGCAGCAAGGCGTCCTCATATGCTGGGCCATTTGGAAGCAATTAAGCACCAGTCCACACTTATTAATCTGAAGTTTCAAGGTGTCTGCCTGTGTTTTGTTTGAAAGCTCAACAACACGTCAGCCTGTGATAGCAAGTGGGTGTGGAACCCTTTTGTATTATAAGTACTACTACTCAGAACTGGACATTTGCTACACTTTAGGTTGTTTTTTTTTGCACTTATGGATCATCTCACAATTTATTTGTTTTTTATTGTGGTTTCTTATTGATACCCTCCTTAGTGTGTATATTTGGTATCAATTCTGCACATATTGTACACATATTATCAGCAAAAGTTGATTTCAGCGCATGACTATTTTTTCCTTTTTTACATCCCCTCTTAAGCATCTCTTCTCCAGAGAGAATAAGTTGGATGCTTGTAATCTTTCCTCATAACTAATGTCCTCCAGTCCATTTATTAGCTTTGTTGCCCTTCTCTGGACTCTCTCCATTTCCAGCACATCCTTCCTGAAGACCAGAGTCTTGTAGAGTGGAAGAATTATCGTTTTATCTTTGGAGTTAATACCCTTTTTAGAGTTGAAAATATGTTTATTAGAATTTTAACAAGTTATACATGAACAGCATAAGGTGTCACAGTCAGGGTATAGTCATGAATACGTAGTGGTAGAGAGTCAGCCCAATGGCTATCGCCCACAGCAGGACTCCCACCAGCATATAACACAACAAGAACAAATATGACAAGAACCCAAAACAAAAAATTGTGAGCGGCCAAAATGGCCTCTTAGTAGGTGACAACATTGCAACCAGAGTCTCCAGGAAGGAAACAATAAAATCAACAGAAAAAAACATGACACATAGGACAAAAAAGAACCAAGGCCAAAAAAAAAAAAAAAACAAGAAAAATAAGAATAAAAATGGGGGGGGGGGGGGGGTAAGAATCAGGGGCATGAGAGGGCGGGGAGGAAGGGAGAAGGAGAGAAGAAAGAGAGAGAATATAAGGAAAGGTGGGGAGAGGAAAGAAAGCCAGAGGGGGATCAAGGGGGAGTGTGAGAGTTGCTGAGGGGGCAAATGGAAGAAACAATGTAAATAAAGTAGGGGGGGAGGAACCTAGTTTATCTTAAGGAGGTGACACAGACGTAGGCAGTCAGGGGTGATCATGGTTGGGTGGACAACATGTTCGCCAGGGTGTCAGAGGAAGAGAAGTGGAGCCAGACAAGCCATAGCATTGTATACTTATCAAAAGTGTCGTTGTCAAGAGCCAGCATCTCCTCCATTCTCATGGTATCGTTCATAATAGAGACCCAGCGTGACAATGGAGGAGTTGCGGTCGACTTCCAGTAGGAAGGTATGAGCTGTCTTGCTGAAGACATGAAGAAACGGAGGAGGCTCCGCCTCTGCGATTTAACAGAACCAGGCAGGATAGAGAGAAGAGCAATTTTAGGTGAGGGAACCAGTGATTTATCGTAGACTTTGTTGTAACATTCAAATACCTGAGTCCAGAAGGGGCGGATCCTCTCACAATCCCACCAGACATGTAGATAAGTCCCCACAGCAGCGGAACATCGCCAACAGGATGCCGGGGTGGACGGAAATATTTTGTGCAACACGGAGGGAACCCTGTATCATCTTGACAGAATCTTGTAGTTTTTTTCCTGTGCGTAGCAGGAGATCATGGACTTGTGAGTAAAGTAAAACAAAGTCTGCCAGTCTGCCTGCCGGATGTCCTCACCCAGATCTGCAGACCACATCCCAGTGTAAGAGGGTAGCTCGGTGTGCGTGAGTGTTTGCAGTAGGTTATATATGGCTGAGAGTAGGTGCCTGGGTGTCTCTGAGAGGGAGCACAATCGTTCAAACTCCGTGAGAGGACGGTGTACCTGAGAGGAGGAATGTAAGTGCTTTGTAAGTGTGGACAAGTGCAGTGTAGTGAGCCAGTCATGAGCGCCTGCCGGAGTCGCTGGTGACCCCAGCGTAGGATGCACAAAGGAGCGTGCCTGGGGCCATTCAGTCCTTTTGAAGGGGCCTAACGAAGATACACCAAAGCCTTGGGGGAAGGAGTGATTGTCGAATAGGGAAGATAATGGAGAGGGGTCGGAGGACAGTAGGGAACATAATCCCCTGTTGTACCATAATCTGAGAATAGCCAGAGTAAGCGGGGAGGGGGGAGGTATGTGTGTCAGTTCAGTTCTATATCCCCATAGGAGTGCTCGTAGGTCAACGTGAGACAAGTCTTGTTCTAGGGCGACGGATGCCTTCAAGAAAGGACGCGGAAACCACTCCAAGACACGCGCAATATGCGCGGCCTTGTAGTAGGTCTCGAAGTCAGGGATGCCAGCTCCGCCCCGCAGCTTTGGGCGGGTGAGCACAGTGTACTTCACTCTAGAAAGCCCCCGCCGCCACAGGAATCTGATGGCGAGGGAGCGTAAAGAGTTGAAGAAGGACTTGGGGATTAAGACGGGAACCGTTTGAAGGAGATACAGGAGTTTGGGTAGAGTGTCCATCTTCAGGGTGTTGATCCTCCCGAACCACGGCAGGGAAGTCCCCCCCCACTCCTCCAAGTCCTTCCGCAAACGTGAAAGCAGAGGAACATAGTTCAAAGAAAAAAGGTTGGAAAGACTAGAAGGAATAAGGACGCCAAGGTATGAGATTCCCCTCGCCTGCCATTTAAAAGAAAAATTGGCTTTGAGCCTAGTCATAGTAGCGGCAGGGAGGGAGACGTTGAGAGCCTCAGTCTTGGACAGATTGAGTTTGAAGTTGCTAAATGTGCCAAAGCGATGGAATTCCGCGAAGAGGGATGGTAGGGAGGTATGAGGGTCCTGTAGGTATACCAAAAGGTCGTCAGCATAGAGGGATAGTTTGTAATGGGAGGAAGGCGTTTGGATACTGCGAATGGAGACATTTTGTCTGATGGCGCAAGCTAAGTGTTCTATTACAATGACAAATAAGAGTGGGGATAGGGGGCAGCCCTGCCGGGTACCATTGGAAATGTCAAAGGGCGCAGAAGAAGAACCATCCACCAAGACCGAAGCTGAGGGCTGCGAGTAAAGGGACATCACCTTGGAAATAAAGGGCGTCCCCAGGCCCAATTGTTCCAATGAGAGTCGGAGAAATCCCCAGCTGACCCGATCGAATGCCTTTTCGGCGTCGAAAGAGAGGAGACAAGCCCTCAGCCCTTTGCGTTGGATGTAGGAGATTAAGTGGATCGTTTTGGTGGTATTGTCCCTCGCCTCACGGCCCGGGACAAATCCCACCTGGTCGTTGTGGATTACATTTGGGAGTAGAGGAGACAAACGATTAGCCAGGACCTTCGCAAACAACTTTAGATCCACGTTGAGCAGGGATATAGGTCTGTAGCTGCTGCATTGCGAGGGGTCTTTGCCTTGCTTGGGTAATACAGAGATGTTAGCGGATAACAACGCCTTGGGCGGTGCGGGGGTGTCATTCATTGTATTAAAGGCCTTAGCCATCAACGGGGATAAAAGTGGGGCAAAGGTCTTGTAGAAGCGTGGAGTGTATCCATCCGGGCCAGGGCATTTGCCCACCTGCAAACTTTTGATGGCACCGAAAAACTCGGACGTATCGAGGGGTTTATCTAGCTCAACCACATCCGACGCATCAACAGGGGGTAGCGCCGTCTCGGCAATATAATCTCGCATGTCATCACCCGAAGGTGTATAACACCTGATCGGGTCTACGGACTGCAGATTATAGAGTCGCGAATAGTATCCCCGGAAGGCAGAGGATATACCATTAATACCTTTTTTAATGCATGCCAATATTCTGTTGGATTTGCTTGCAGCAGCCTGGCATTACATGATATTACTGACTGAGCCTGTCATCTACTAGGACCCCTAGGTCCTGTCATCTATTAGGACCCCCAGGTCCTTTTCTATCCTAGATTCCTCCAGAGGTTCACCTCCTAGTGAGTAGATTTAATTTGTGTTTTTGCCACCCCATAATTTTTACATTTTGTATATTAAACCTCATTTGCCATGTAGTTGCCCACCCCATTCTTTTGTTCAGATCATCTTGCAAGGTTTCCACATCCTGCAGAGAAATTATTGCCCTGCTTAGCTTAGTATCATCCGCACATACCGAGATTAAGCTGTTTATCCAATCCTCCATGTTGTTTATGAATAAATTAAATAAGATTGGACCCTGGGGAACCCCACTTTTCACACCAGACCATTCCGAGTACTCCCCATTTATCACTACCCTCTGAACCTGGCCCTGTAGCCAATTTTCAATTCACATACTCACCCTATGGTCCATGCCAACAGATCTTAGTTTGTACAGTAAACGTTTATGGGGAACTGTATCAAATGCCTTTGCAAAATACAGCTACACCATGTCTATGGGCCTTCCTTTATCTAGATGGCAGCTCAACTCCTCAAAGAAAGGTTAATAGATTGGTTTGGAAAGGGTGATTCTTCATAAATCCATGCTGATTTCTACTAATGATAACGTTTTCATTATTAAAATCTTGTATATTATCCCTTATCATCCCCTCCAAGAGCTTACAAACTATTGACGTTAAGCTTACTGGTCTGTAGTTCCCAGGCATATATCTTGGTCCTTTTTTAAATATTGGTACTACATTGGCTTTTCTCCAATCAGTTGGTACCATTCCAGTCAGTAGACTGTTCGTAAAAATTAGCAACTATGGTCTGGCAATTCCTTAAGGACCCTCGGGTGAAGCCATCTGGTCCCAGTGACTTATTAATGTTAAGTTTTTCAAGTCTATTCATAATTCTATCTTCTGTTAGCCATGATGGTGCTTCTTGTAATGTGTCATGAGGATAAACCTTGCCGTTTTGGTTACTAAAGACCCTGATTTCCTTGTGAAGCCTGAGGAGAAAAAAAAAATTCAATACCTTTACCATCTCTCCATCCTTTGTAACCAGATTCCCCTCATCATACTTTATGGGCCAATATGGTCTGACCTTCCTGTTGTATTATTTATATACCTAAAGAATTTCTTGGGATTTGTTTTACTCCTCTCCGCTATGTGCCTTTCATGTTCTATCTTAGCCGACCTGATTTCACCCTTACATTTCATACTTTGTAAAGTTGGAATGCTGATGATGACCCCTCAGCCTTGTATTTTTTGAAGGCCTTCTCCTGTGCTTGTATATGCATTTTTATGTTGGAATTAAAGCGGGGGTTCACCCTTAGAGGGCACTTTTCCCCCTTCGCTTCCTGCTCGTTATTACTAGGGGAATCGGCAATTTATTTTAAAATATGTGCAGTACTTACCCGTTTACGAGACGCATCCTCTCCGTCGCTTCCGGGTATGGGCTTCGGGAATGGGCGGTCCTTCTTGATTGACAAGTTTCCGAGAGGCTTCCGACGGTCGCATCCATCGCGTCACGATTTTCCGAAAGAAGCCGAACGTCGGTGCGCAGGCGCAGTATAGAGCCGCACCGACGTTCGGCTTCTTTCGGCTACGAGTGACGCGATGGATGCGACCGTCGGAAGCCTCTCGGAAGGCTGTCACTCAAGAAGGAACGCCCGCTCCCGAAGACCCATACCCGGAAGCGACGGAAGAAGATGCAGCTCGAAAACGGGTAAGTACTGCACCTATTTTAATATAAATAGCCGATTCCCCTAGACCGAACGAGCAGGAAGCTAAGGGGAGATTTTTTTTTTTTTTTTAAATGGGTGAACTCCCGCTTTAAGCCACACAGGACTTTTATTAGCTTTTTTAAATGTATTCCCATTAGGATGCACTGGCTAATACCCTTATGTTATATGCTCTTAAAGCATACCCACTTTTCCTCTGTGTTCTTTGTTCCTAAATCCAATTTCTAAATTGCTGAAATTATGCATTTCCAAAGCCAGCATAAAGAAATAGTAGTGAATAAAAAAAGCACTTGTGGGTTTAACTAATCATTTTCATTTTTTTTTTTTTGGGGGGGGGGGGCAGTGGCAGGGGTTGTGTCTCTATGACTACATAATTTTGCTAATAGGTGTCTCAAGTAAATTATGCAATATTATACAATCTAATATACCCTATATAACTATTGCATATATGTATTAATTTGTATATCCCTATAATTGCTAGACTATATGAGTCAGATAAGCACAATAATATAACAAACAAATCTGCTTAGTAAACAATGTTACATTTATTTCCCAAGAACATAGGAAAAATGCTAAACAGCAGATATCTATAACATATAACAACAATCAAACATCAAAGATACTTATCACATCCTCTAGAATAGACTCATTTGCTGGTCTCCAGATGTTACAAAAAGAGAGAGAGCTGTGGGCCGCATGGCTTAGGCCGAGCCAGCATTCAGAGCAAGGCCTCAAGATGGCAGAGAGAGAGAGCCTCATGGCAAAGGCCTGCAGCAAAAGAGAGAGCTCTCTGTTGGCACCAGCCCTTTTTACAAAACTCAGCCACAGCTCATCCAACCCCCCTATTGCCAGCCCCACTCAGCTTTAGACGAATCAGAGTGTTCACAGGGCAGTCTTCCTCAACAGATTATATTACTGACCATCCTGCCATAATTGGCCTCTGGGTGGCTGTATTGCCCATATTATCTCCAGGAGCCCTGGGCCATCTTCCTTTAAAACCATGGAACTGTATCAGCCAGCCAGGGGCGGACTGACAACTCATGGGGCCCCCGGGCAATAGAAGAGTATGGGGCCCCTCTGGCTTACAGATGGCCACCACGCCAGGAGGTAGTGCAGAGGCGGGCAGCTAAAATCTTGGGATATTCACATTAAAATAAAAAAGAAAGAAAAATTGCGCCAACCAATATTAAATTAATATAGACAGTGAAGTCCTTTGTGCCTTCTAACAGTGAGGCACAGAAAGAGTGTGCACTAAAAAAGTGCATAAATAATAAACAAATGGTGAACAAAGAGTCCAATAATAAAGTCCATAAACTGAATTCCGATCCAAACAGCACCCAGTGTGAAGATGAAACAGTTGTGACCCGCCACCGTATGGACTGAGGCTTACCACAAAGTAATTTGATAACAGCGTTAATCAAATTATTGCAGGATATTTCCAGAACATCGGATAATGGCTAATCATACGCCGGGTCACGCTCCCTTTAAGAAATCCACGATGGGGTGCAGCAGCATACAATAGCGAATAGCGTCCTCACACCATGTCACAGCCCAGTCAGTGTCAGCATAAAAGGAAGGAGACCGCACATAGGGTAGTATGCACTTAACAGGTTTTAATTAAAAGAAGATTAAAACTACTTACAGACAAATGTAAATAGAAAGCGAATAAACAATTGCCGGCCGGCATCTAACAGGAGCCCTTCCTGTACGCGGTGACGTCACTGCACTCCGTCCCAGACGCGTTTCGTCACAATCTGACGTTTTCAATGGGAATGGGCTCTGCAGTGAACCACCGCTTAATATACCCAGGCCTCGCTTTGACTGCCAGGAACCGGAAATAGCCAAATCGCCATTTTGAAAATGGGAAAAATGGATATTTTGCTGTGTGCGGGACCATAAGTGCCCTTACAAAATGAAAATAATATAAATATAGATAAATATAAATATTTATGTGTATAAATAAGGCTGAAGACAGGGAGCTATCCCTTTAATAAAAAGGGGACAGTTTTAAAGTTATAAATATTGGTGTTTTGTGCATATAAGTGAATATAATGTAAAACGTGCATAAATTTAAAAATCCATCCTAGATAAATATAGTGAGTCCCTCTCGTGGCCAGGACTGGAATTACCAACCTATGGATACTCATGCCAGAGTGAGCAATACCTCACACTTATATAAATCAGGATGTAGTGAACACAAGAAAGGTGGCATTCTAAAGAAAATAGGAGACCCCTAAAAGGGGATCAAAAAATTATATGAATAAATTAGTATTCATAAAAAATATATATATATATTCAAAAAACCTTTGGATCATGATTAAACCAACCCCCATATCCATTTGGCATATTATTAATAGTGTAAATATAAGTGAATATAAATAGTGAACCAATCATTGGTGAAAAAATAAAAAGGTTTTATAAAAATATGTAGAATATGAAAAATATGTAAGAAGAGTAAAAATGAAAAATATAAAATATGAAAAATAGAAAATTGGTCCCATCCTGGTGAAATCAAAATGAGGCTAAAAATTATTTTTTACAATAAATAAAACCACTATACAGAATCATTTTATACAACAATACAGACATAAAATTATCTTAGTGACATCAAGCATTATTTATAAATGCATTTATGTCTGTGTCTATATTTAGGCCATGAGGCGTATAGCACTTGAGCCGGTGTATCCAAGCCATTTCTAGCTTGGAAATTTCTCTAACTAGAGCACTCCCCCTCCAATTAGGTTTAAATTTGTCGATGCCTAAAAAGAGTGTATTTGATGGATCTCTGTTATGTTTAAGGAGATAGTGCTTTGACACCGAATGTTTGTCATAACCATTAAGGATGTTGGTAATGTGTTCGTTTAACCGGACACGCAAAGGTCGCTTGGTCCGGCCCACATATTGTAGGCCGCATGGACACTGGATCAAATACACAACTCCTGTGGTTTCGCAAGTAATAAAGGGCTTTATTGGGTGCTCCTTCCTTGTAACAGTTGATTCAAACCTAGTGGTACGCCTACTCCTACATGAGTTCAGGGAACAGACTCTACACCTCCTGCATTGATAAAAACCCGTTAATTGGTTAAAAAA
Source organism: Rana temporaria (assembly GCF_905171775.1). NCBI lineage: Eukaryota > Metazoa > Chordata > Amphibia > Anura > Ranidae > Rana > Rana temporaria. Next base: position 509,687,203 of record NC_053489.1, read on the forward strand.
TGTATTAAAACCATTCTGAGGGGGATTTAAAATATTTGGTGCAACCTGATTGCGTAAGCTTGGTGCACCTCTAAACACGACCTTTGGTTTCTCAGGCAAAAGACCCTTAAGAATGGGGTCATTCCTCGCCAGATGCCAATGTTTATTCAAAAGTTGTTTAATGCTCCCGTGCTGAATAGAATAATTAGTAATAAAGGGAGCACAACTCTGAAATTGGTCTCCTACAACTTGGGGTCTTTCTACCAAAAGATCCTCTCTGGGGATACGGCGAACGGTCTCTAAGGTTTCATGTAAGGACTCCACGTTATAGCCCTTCTCTAAAAATCTATCAGTCAGTATCTTGGCCTGCTCAGAAAACTCCAAGGGGTCAGAGCAATTCCTACGGAGCCTAAGGTACTGGCTCTTTGGAACCGATTTGAGCCACTGACTATGATGGCAACTATTTAGAGGAATAAAAGAGTTGCGATCAGTCGCTTTAAAGAATGTTGAAGTGCCAAACTCGTTGTTCTTGATGCTAACTTTGAGGTCCAAATAATGGACCTCACATTGACTAGCCTCAAACTTTAGTTGGATCCCCCTTTGGTTAAGGTTTAGATCTGACATGAATCTCTCCAACCTATCCAGGGTACCATCCCATAGGAGGAGGATGTCATCAATATACCTAGCCCATAACATGAGCTCCGGTATATTATTACTATAGATGACATCCTCCTCCCACTTGGCCATAAACAAATTGGCCAAGCTGGGGGCATATTTGGCCCCCATGGCCACGCCCGTTTCTTGTTTATAAAACTTCCCCTCGAACCAGAAATAGTTCGAGGAGGTGGCGAACTTTAGGAGTGACATAATGAACTCTACCTGTTTGACAGGGAGGCCTGAATCACGTATTAAGTAAAAATGGACAGCATCAAAACCCAAAGCATGGGGAATGATGCTGTACAGAGATGTCACATCAATTGTGACTAACCACATACCATTTCGAGGAGTAAGACCGGCCAAAAGATTAATAATGTGCCTGGAGTCTTTTACATATGATGGTATCCTCTTAACTAATGGCTGTAAAAAGAAGTCCACATATCTACCTACCCGGGACGTCACAGAGTCGATGCCACTGACAATGGGACGCCCCGGGGGGCAGACAGGATCCTTGTGGAGTTTGGGCAGATAATAAATTGTTGGCGTCCGTGGGGCCAATGGGATCATGTATAACCTCTCTTTAGGAGATAGAATACCTTCATAAAACCCCTTGGCCACTAAAGCTTCCAATTTCTTTTTATATTTATTTTTAGGATCAGACTGTATTATTGAGTAAGTGTTAGAATCACCCAAAATGTTATTCATTTCCCTCAAATAATCAGACCTGTCCAAAACAACGATCCCCCCACCCTTATCCGCAGGTCTAACTACCAATTCTTTATTGCGGCAGAGTAGATCTAAACCCTCTTGCATTGATTTATTCAGACGTGCTTTTTTGATTTCCATCAAGTCTAAGTCTCTCAATAAAACGTCGCGAAAGACTTTAAGGGAGGGTGCCAAATTCCCTGGGGGGTTGAATAGGGATGCATTGGACAGACCTGAGTGGGTATACACGTTAGACACAACTGGATTAGAGAAAGTATTGGTAGCCATGTACCTCTTAATGCTTAATTTTCGAACAAATTTATGGATATCCATATACGTATGGAATTTATCCAGACCAAGGGCTCAAATTTGCACCCCCAAAGGGTCTGGATAAATTCCATACGTATATGGATATCCATAAATTTGTTCGAAAATTAAGCATTAAGAGGTACATGGCTACCAATACTTTCTCTAATCCAGTTGTGTCTAACGTGTATACCCACTCAGGTCTGTCCAATGCATCCCTATTCAACCCCCCAGGGAATTTGGCACCCTCCCTTAAAGTCTTTCGCGACGTTTTATTGAGAGACTTAGACTTGATGGAAATCAAAAAAGCACGTCTGAATAAATCAATGCAAGAGGGTTTAGATCTACTCTGCCGCAATAAAGAATTGGTAGTTAGACCTGCGGATAAGGGTGGGGGGATCGTTGTTTTGGACAGGTCTGATTATTTGAGGGAAATGAATAACATTTTGGGTGATTCTAACACTTACTCAATAATACAGTCTGATCCTAAAAATAAATATAAAAAGAAATTGGAAGCTTTAGTGGCCAAGGGGTTTTATGAAGGTATTCTATCTCCTAAAGAGAGGTTATACATGATCCCATTGGCCCCACGGACGCCAACAATTTATTATCTGCCCAAACTCCACAAGGATCCTGTCTGCCCCCCGGGGCGTCCCATTGTCAGTGGCATCGACTCTGTGACGTCCCGGGTAGGTAGATATGTGGACTTCTTTTTACAGCCATTAGTTAAGAGGATACCATCATATGTAAAAGACTCCAGGCACATTATTAATCTTTTGGCCGGTCTTACTCCTCGAAATGGTATGTGGTTAGTCACAATTGATGTGACATCTCTGTACAGCATCATTCCCCATGCTTTGGGTTTTGATGCTGTCCATTTTTACTTAATACGTGATTCAGGCCTCCCTGTCAAACAGGTAGAGTTCATTATGTCACTCCTAAAGTTCGCCACCTCCTCGAACTATTTCTGGTTCGAGGGGAAGTTTTATAAACAAGAAACGGGCGTGGCCATGGGGGCCAAATATGCCCCCAGCTTGGCCAATTTGTTTATGGCCAAGTGGGAGGAGGATGTCATCTATAGTAATAATATACCGGAGCTCATGTTATGGGCTAGGTATATTGATGACATCCTCCTCCTATGGGATGGTACCCTGGATAGGTTGGAGAGATTCATGTCAGATCTAAACCTTAACCAAAGGGGGATCCAACTAAAGTTTGAGGCTAGTCAATGTGAGGTCCATTATTTGGACCTCAAAGTTAGCATCAAGAACAACGAGTTTGGCACTTCAACATTCTTTAAAGCGACTGATCGCAACTCTTTTATTCCTCTAAATAGTTGCCATCATAGTCAGTGGCTCAAATCGGTTCCAAAGAGCCAGTACCTTAGGCTCCGTAGGAATTGCTCTGACCCCTTGGAGTTTTCTGAGCAGGCCAAGATACTGACTGATAGATTTTTAGAGAAGGGCTATAACGTGGAGTCCTTACATGAAACCTTAGAGACCGTTCGCCGTATCCCCAGAGAGGATCTTTTGGTAGAAAGACCCCAAGTTGTAGGAGACCAATTTCAGAGTTGTGCTCCCTTTATTACTAATTATTCTATTCAGCACGGGAGCATTAAACAACTTTTGAATAAACATTGGCATCTGGCGAGGAATGACCCCATTCTTAAGGGTCTTTTGCCTGAGAAACCAAAGGTCGTGTTTAGAGGTGCACCAAGCTTACGCAATCAGGTTGCACCAAATATTTTAAATCCCCCTCAGAATGGTTTTAATACATTTTTTAACCAATTAACGGGTTTTTATCAATGCAGGAGGTGTAGAGTCTGTTCCCTGAACTCATGTAGGAGTAGGCGTACCACTAGGTTTGAATCAACTGTTACAAGGAAGGAGCACCCAATAAAGCCCTTTATTACTTGCGAAACCACAGGAGTTGTGTATTTGATCCAGTGTCCATGCGGCCTACAATATGTGGGCCGGACCAAGCGACCTTTGCGTGTCCGGTTAAACGAACACATTACCAACATCCTTAATGGTTATGACAAACATTCGGTGTCAAAGCACTATCTCCTTAAACATAACAGAGATCCATCAAATACACTCTTTTTAGGCATCGACAAATTTAAACCTAATTGGAGGGGGAGTGCTCTAGTTAGAGAAATTTCCAAGCTAGAAATGGCTTGGATACACCGGCTCAAGTGCTATACGCCTCATGGCCTAAATATAGACACAGACATAAATGCATTTATAAATAATGCTTGATGTCACTAAGATAATTTTATGTCTGTATTGTTGTATAAAATGATTCTGTATAGTGGTTTTATTTATTGTAAAAAATAATTTTTAGCCTCATTTTGATTTCACCAGGATGGGACCAATTTTCTATTTTTCATATTTTATATTTTTCATTTTTACTCTTCTTACATATTTTTCATATTCTACATATTTTTATAAAACCTTTTTATTTTTTCACCAATGATTGGTTCACTATTTATATTCACTTATATTTACACTATTAATAATATGCCAAATGGATATGGGGGTTGGTTTAATCATGATCCAAAGGTTTTTTGAATATATATATATATTTTTTATGAATACTAATTTATTCATATAATTTTTTGATCCCCTTTTAGGGGTCTCCTATTTTCTTTAGAATGCCACCTTTCTTGTGTTCACTACATCCTGATTTATATAAGTGTGAGGTATTGCTCACTCTGGCATGAGTATCCATAGGTTGGTAATTCCAGTCCTGGCCACGAGAGGGACTCACTATATTTATCTAGGATGGATTTTTAAATTTATGCACGTTTTACATTATATTCACTTATATGCACAAAACACCAATATTTATAACTTTAAAACTGTCCCCTTTTTATTAAAGGGATAGCTCCCTGTCTTCAGCCTTATTTATACACATAAATATTTATATTTATCTATATTTATATTATTTTCATTTTGTAAGGGCACTTATGGTCCCGCACACAGCAAAATATCCATTTTTCCCATTTTCAAAATGGCGATTTGGCTATTTCCGGTTCCTGGCAGTCAAAGCGAGGCCTGGGTATATTAAGCGGTGGTTCACTGCAGAGCCCATTCCCATTGAAAACGTCAGATTGTGACGAAACGCGTCTGGGACGGAGTGCAGTGACGTCACCGCGTACAGGAAGGGCTCCTGTTAGATGCCGGCCGGCAATTGTTTATTCGCTTTCTATTTACATTTGTCTGTAAGTAGTTTTAATCTTCTTTTAATTAAAACCTGTTAAGTGCATACTACCCTATGTGCGGTCTCCTTCCTTTTATGCTGACACTGACTGGGCTGTGACATGGTGTGAGGACGCTATTCGCTATTGTATGCTGCTGCACCCCATCGTGGATTTCTTAAAGGGAGCGTGACCCGGCGTATGATTAGCCATTATCCGATGTTCTGGAAATATCCTGCAATAATTTGATTAACGCTGTTATCAAATTACTTTGTGGTAAGCCTCAGTCCATACGGTGGCGGGTCACAACTGTTTCATCTTCACACTGGGTGCTGTTTGGATCGGAATTCAGTTTATGGACTTTATTATTGGACTCTTTGTTCACCATTTGTTTATTATTTATGCACTTTTTTAGTGCACACTCTTTCTGTGCCTCACTGTTAGAAGGCACAAAGGACTTCACTGTCTATATTAATTTAATATTGGTTGGCGCAATTTTTCTTTCTTTTTTATTTTGTTTTGTGTTAGTTCACGCTATTGCAGCCTCCTCATTAATTCACTTAATTTACAATTGATTAGCGCAATTTTTCTTTTTCTGCTTCTTATTCACATTAAAAGCATGTCAGTTTCGGACATATCAGGGACAGATCTAAAAAAAACACAGATTTTTACATGCTGTCCCTGGTTTTACTGAGCCTGGCAACCCGGATGGGGCCCCCTAGTGGCATGGGGCCCTCGGGCAGTGCCCGAGTGACTCAATGGTCAGTCCGCCCCTGCAGCCAGCTGATCTTGGTAATATGAAACCGATATGTAGAAACTCCAGAAATATTATATTAACTCATGTTGCCTTCCAACAGTGTCCTTTGTTCCCGTCTCAAAAGGGAGGTATGCATAACACCAGTAACCCCATAGGAAAATTAAGTTTGTTGTCCCTGAAAAAGATAGCATGTGTGTAGTCGAAAATCACACATGGCTCTATATATACAGTAGATCACCTTGGCATTTTTTGCAGAGGGCAAAAATGCATAAATGTATTATTAAAAATATGGGTACAGCTCGAGCCTGTATCTGCTACTGAAATCTCTTGACACAGTGAAACAGATAGTTGTAAATAACAAGCCATTTTATTCAGCGACAGTGCACACTGAACATAAGAGAAATGGTCAAAATAAATAAAGCAACACATTCATTAACACAGTTTTGGCATTGCTAAAATAACAAATGTATTGTAAAAGTTTGCTTAATGTCTTTCTAGGCTAACTGCAATGCTACTCTAAAATGTGCCTGTTGGTGAGCTAATGAGTCTTTCTTGAGTCCCTGGATAACTGCACAGTAACAATTTTCTTTCCAAAGTAACAATGGAGTAACTGATGTACAGTCTCTTTAAGACAATTTTTTTCTTGAAGGAAGAGGTTTTCTCAACTAGTTCACTAATCCAACACACAATCTTTTACCGCCTTATCTAGTTACCAGTCTCTCCATGATTATGCAATAAAGTCACTACACACTAGCTCCTGATGGAATGAGCAGATAGCTAAAAATGTAGTAGTGATGTATTACAGCAGAATGATGCAATGCCAGAAATTGTAGTAGCCATTTTTTGGATAGTCTGTAATCCATTGCTGGCAAGCTGGCAGGAAGGGAATGGTCTGTATCGAATGATAGATAATTGTATCACAGATGAATATGTTTGCATTGCAAAATAAAACAGTTTTGCATACATGTACACACTGAGCAGCATAGCAAATGTCTCTGTGGTGGCCTCCTAAATATGCTTACTGAAAAACGATATGGCCTGTGGTACCAAAGTGGATTCCGTTGTTCTGAAACATCACAATAAAGAGGAATTCCACTTTTGTTGAGCAAAAAACATTCCTCTCTGGGTGATCTACGTACATTGGACTTTACAAGGACTTTAACAAACTTTGTTGCAGAGTCCTATCTCGTGCTATTCTGAAGAAATTCCTGTGTGTTTGTCTGTATCCATGTGGGAAAGTGAACCTAATGAGAGTGGTTTCATAATTATAAATCAGCGGCTTCACCTACAGGTCTCCAATGAAGAAAGTTGCAGGGTCTGTATCCCCTTTGATGTGATTTCCTGTTGGGAGTATCTCAAGAAAAATTTAGTTTTTGTTGTAGGGGATGCCTGAAATCTGATTTGTATCTTAGTGCAGACTTCTGGGAAAATCAGTTAGCCAATTTACACAAGCAAGAAATTATGTTTCTGGGGGGCGTTCTGTACATATTTTGTGTACAGGATACCTCCAGGTAGCCATTTGCATTGCATTTTACAGAAAATTGCAGCGCTGCAGAGTGAAAAGGAAAAGTAATTTTAAATAAAATTTAATTACAATATGACTTGTGTTGCAATTGTAAATGCAATATTATTATTTTTTTATTTGCAATTTTTACCCATGAAAGTGGAGTTAGCCGTTAAGAGATGCCAAATGAAGGCACAGCTAGTACTGACTGGTGAAGGTACAGAGTGGTGAAATTTGCCAAGGAACAATGTCAAAACAGGCGGAGGTGCCTAAACAAGTATATGCACAGATGTGCAAAAAACGAGTGCCATATGAGGTCTAAACTGTTTCTTTCGACAGGACAGCTTGTGCCTATTATTGCCTTTTAAAAGCATACGTAACAGTCCAAGGTATTAAAGCCAAATGTTGGCCCTTTTTTGCTGTTTGAAAGCTTTATTTACTAAAAACCATGTATGTTAAAGCGGAGGTTCACCCTAAAAACATGTATATACCATTACATTCAGCATACTTCCGACATGTACAGTATGCTGTGTGACAGGAAGTCAGGTAAATCTGGGGATGTTGTCACAGACGGGAGATACATTTCTGCCTTGTTTAGAAAATTCAACAATTACCAATTATCAGAAAGGTTTAAGGACGTTGGATAGCTTCAGCTGTTCAGAATGAGGAAATTAAGGCCTCTATAAATTGTCCAGAGGATTACTACTCAATGCTGCATCCGAGTTAAGGAGAGCAGTGAGCTGAGGAAGACTTCTGAAGATGAAGTGGTTGTTGATATCTTTGCTGTGTGATAAGAAAATCAAAAAGACCATTGTTTTCTGCTGGAAGACCAGCAGTGTCTGCCCAGCAGTAGGCTGTGCCAGACTCCATAGGTAGGTTCCTGTGTTGTGAAGGTAGACGGCCCAAGTAGCCAGGGTTTATTTTATGTTTTATTTTGTTTATGCTGTTTTGATGCTTGCACTTGTTTCCAGCAATATGGAAGAATAAACCATAACCCTTGTTTTTCAACCACACACGGCTGCCTCTCTGTATAATTCAGTGTGTAGTGAACCCACTCAGGAGGTCACACACCCCGCTACCGAGCTAACCCCTTACAGCTGTTTTTTTTCGCTGTACATACCGTATTATTGTTCTTTTCCACCCGGCTTCCGGGTTCTCACTCCAGCGCGAGTAGGTGTAGCGGCGCAATGTCACCTGGGACTTAGCCCACATGATTGATGTGCTTGATAAAAACTTCCCCCCGGCTGATAAGGCGCGTCACAAGTTTCCGAAAATAGCCGAACTGGGAGTCGGTTCTATACGGCACTGTATGGCGCCTGCACACAGACTAGGAGCCGTGTAGAGCTGACTGTGCAGGCGCCGTATAGAGCCCACTCCCAGTTCGTCTATTTTCGGAACTCGTGACGCGCCTTTAACCCGCCGGGGGGAAGTTTTTATCAAGCACGTAAATCATGTGGGCTAAGTCCCAGGTGACATTGCGCCGCTGCATAGGAACGCCTACTCCCGCGGGAGTGGGAAGCCGGGTGGAAAAGAACAATAATACGGTATGTACAGCGAAAAACAAACAGCATACTGTACATGTCGGAAGTATGCTGAATGTAATGGTATATACATGTTTTTAGGGTGAACCTCCGCTTTAATGAGCCAAGCTGTAGAAACAACTTTTCCACCATATACTTTTTCTGTAGTAAAATTATGGATAAAACGTCTCCATCTTGCAACGATTTAATTGCTATAATTATCTGTTTACAAACAAAATTCTAACTGTATTTCAAGTTAGGCTTCCTCTCGAGAAGCACACCTATCTCTAAAATAATAAAAAAAGAAAGTTGATATAACACAAGACATTAGGCTACATTACATGCAATTATCTTAATGTAGCAAGCACACTTTCAAAGTCTTGCTCTCACACTGTTTTCTAATGTCTTTTGAATGGTTATATTTGCATTGGGAAATAATATGCACAGTTGTAACTGCTCTAAAAATAAAATAATTAACAGAGTAATTTCCAGGTCCCCGTACAGCTCCTATTCCTCATTTTCAAGGTCTATAATTCTGCGGGTCTGGCCTTTCTGTTATTGGAATTCTACCTCTGCCATTAAGAAAGGCTGAATCATTCAGATGCACATTGCTGAACTCATTCAGAGGTACACAGGGTTGTGTAGGCAGGGTCAGCATAATCGATATGAGACTACAGGCCCATAATGAGGCATCTCGTAGCTCGCTATTCCATGCAGTATTACCCTTGTTGCCTGGTCTCCTCTTACCAATTTAGCAACACAATTGCTTCCTAATCCTAGACTAGTCTGCTGTGGAAAAGATGTCCCTGAAGCTTAGGTATTTACATTTGTGTGGGTCGGATACGATGACAGATTCTGCAGATTTCTTACTGTGAAACAAGAAATTTGACTGCAAGACAGGTTTTCTGTGACCTTGGGCATGTCACCTCATCTCCCTGCACTACAGGTGGCAAATTAAATTCTAAAATCTCGGCAGCGGTGATTTATGCTGCCTGTGGGATTCTATTTTACACAAACCTATGCACATTAACAACACTATTTACAAAATCGCATTAGGAAATGACACTGTGTTTTTATGCAATCACAGGAACAGTAGTCAAGACCCACACAATCTGGTCAGAAGCGCATTTTTCAAGTCACATCATGCTAGCCAGCCATATGATACCTATGTTACCATAGCACCAAAAGTAAAAAGGCATCACTATTATCCAATACACTTTTCTTTGCAGTTGACATTTATTCTTTGCTTTCTTCAGAAATGTATTGCAATATACTGCTTATTAAACAACCTGGGTTCCACATTTTAACTGTTACATTGTTTCATATCTTTGCTATGATTTGACAGATATATACTGTAGCGCTATGCATGTAGCCACACTTTGGGTAAGATCTTAAGCAGCCTATTGTTATTTTTTTCATTATGCAGTTGTTATACTGTAATCACTATTCTTTTTTCTGTAGAAATACTGTACATTTTGTGTCTAAAAACACCTGAGGAAGCAGACCCTCTCCATAAAACATGTCAAGAAGAATCTATATTATTGTGCAGTTATAGGAGAGCATTTGGGTAGCTCTTTTATGGCACAGTTTGTTTTTTATACGTGCTTTTTAAATTGTTCTAATAAACATTAATATTTACAGGTGAAACGCGAAAAAATTAAAATATCATGCAAAAGTTCATTTATTTCACTAATGCAACTTAAAGGGGTTGTAATTATTTTTTTCCCTAAATAGCTTCCTTTACCTTAGTGCAGTCCTCTTTTCATTTCCTCATTGTTTGTTTTTGCTTTATTTTTTGTCTGTTCTGTTCAGTTCCTGGTTGTCTGTTTGTAACTCACCACAGTGAAGGGAGACTTTACTGCTGTGTTCAGTGACTGTGCTCGCCCCCTCCTGGGAACTACATCTGTGCAGCAGGACGCTCTCTATGTGTTACAGACTTCAAAGAGGTTTGAATTACTGGGAGTGTCTATAACACCACAGCACCCCCTCCCTTGGGTTAGTTTTGTTTAGGAAAACTTCACTGCCCTGCCTGGAACCCGCCCCCTTGCTGCTGGCTTCTGAAGTGTGTATGACTGTGTGGGTGTGTTTAGAAGCCTTGAATATTCATCGTTGGGCGGTATAGTGGGAGGTATAGTGGGCGGTTTATTCAAATTGTGCCTGAGAGCTCTCGTGCCCGTTTTGGTAAACTGCGAGTGCGCGATGCGTAATGCATACTGGGAAATGTAGTTCTTACAGTACGGCGACGCCGCTTCCATTAACGAGCGCTGAAAACCAGGAAGTGAATCACTGAACAGAAACTAGAACGCCGGAGGTAATATATATGAATACATTTAATAGGTTTTTAGTTGTTTTTTAAAAGAATCATTAAACTATTCTGTCTGTCTACCTTGCAGACAGACATTCTAACCCAACAAAAATGTTTTCTTTACAACTCCTTTAACCACTTAAGACCCGGACCAAAATGCAGCTAAAGGACCCGGGCAAGTTTTGCGATTCGGCACTGTGTCGCTTTAACAGACAATTGCGCGGTCGTGCGACGTGGCTCCCAAACACAATTGGCGTCCTTTTTTTCCCACAAATAGAGCTTTATTTTGGTGTTTTTTGTCACCTCTGCGGTTTTTATTTTTTGCGCTATAAACAAAAATAGAGCGACAATTTTGAAAAAAAATCAATATTTTTTTACTTTTTGCTATAATAAATATCCCCCAAAAATATATAAAAAAAAAAAAATTTCCTCAGTTTAGGCCGATACGTATTCTTCTACCTATTTTTGGTAAAAAAATTGCAATAAGCGTTTATAGGTTGGTTTGCGCAAAATTTATAGCGTTTACAAAATAGGGGATAGTTTTTATTGCATTTTTATTAATTATTATTTTTTTACTACTAATGGCGGCGATCAGTGATTTTTTTCATGACTGCGACATTATGGCGGACACTTCGGACAATTTTGACACATTTTTGGGACCATTGTCATTTTCACAGCAAAAAAGTTAACCACAGGGGGCGCTGATGGGGTTATGTGTGACCTCATGTGTGTTTACAACTGTAGGGGGGTGTGGCTGTAGGTGTGATGTCATCGATTGTGTTTTCCTATAAAAGGGATCACACGATCGATGACGCCGCCACAGTGAAGAATGGGGAAGCTGTGTTTACATACAGCTCTCCCCGTTCTTCAGCTCCGGGGAGCGATCGCGGGACTCCAGCGGCGATCTGTACTAGCACAGGATGTACCTATACGTGCATGTGCCCAGCCGTGCCATTCTACAGACGTAAATGTGCAGGAGGTGGTCCTTTAAGTGGTTAAACGGTGAAACTAATATGAGATATACTCATTACATGCAAAGCAAGATAGTTCAAGTCGTGATTTGTCAGAATTGTGATGATTATGACTTACAGCTCAAGAAAAATATATAAGAGGTCCATACAGTGAACTTGGTGTTGAGTTATTCACTTTACGGTCAACACTGAGGACAAGGGGGCACTCTTTACGTCTAGAGGAAAAAAGATTTCACCTCCAAATACGGAAAGGTTTTTTCACAGTAAGAGCTGTGAAAATGTGGAACAGACTCCCTCCAGAGGTGGTTCTGGCCAGCTCAGTAGATTGCTTTAAGAAAGGCCTGGATTCTTTCCTAAATGTACAGAATGTAACTGAGTACTAAGATTTGTAGGTAAAGTTGATCCAGGGTAAATCTGATTGCCTCTCGGGGGATCGGGAAGGAATTTTTTCCCCTGCTGTAGCAAATTGGATCATGCTCTGCTGGGGTTTTTTGCCTTCCTCTGGATCAACTGTGGGTATGGAGTTGGGTGTATAGGATTTTACTGTGTTTTTTATTTTGTTTTTTTATTTTTTGTGGTTGAACTGGATGGACTTGTGTCTTTTTTCAACCTGACTAACTATGTAACTATGTAAAATACCAAATCCACAATCTCAGAAAATTAGAATATTACATGCAATCAATAAAACAAGGATTGGCCCTCTGAAAATATAAGCCTGCATATGTACTCAGTACTTGGTTTGGGCCTCTTTTGTAGCAATTACTGCCTCAATGTGGCGTGGCATAGAAGCTATCAGCCTGTGGCACTGCTCAGATGTTATGGAAGACCAGGATGCTTCAATAGGGGCCTTCAGCTCTTCTGCATTGTTTGGTCTCGTGTCTCATCTTTCTCTTGGCAATGCCCCATAGATTCTCTATGGGGTTCAGGTCAGGCAAGCTTGCTGGCCAATCAAGCACAGTAATGCCACGGTCATTGAACCCGGTTTTGGTGCTTTTTGCAGTGTGGGCAGGTGCCAAGTCCTGCTGGAAAATGAAGTTAGCATCCCCATAGAGCTCACCTGAGGAATGAAGCATGAAGTGCTCCAAAATCTTCTGGTAGACGGCTGCGGTGACCCTGGACTTAATGAAGCACAGCAACACCAGCAGATGACATGGCTCCCCAAATCATCACAGACTGTGGAAACTTCACACAGGACTTCAAGCATCTTGCAGTGTGTGCCTCTCCATTCTTCCTCCATACTCTGGGTCCTTGGTTTCCAAATGAGATGCAAAATTTGCTCTCATCAGAAAAGAGGACTTTGGACCACTGAGCAACAGACCAGGTCTGTTTTTCTTCAGTCCAGGTAAGACGCTTCTGATGTTGGTTGTTGTTCTGGAGTGGCTTGACAAGAGGAATACAACATTTGAAGCCCATGTCCAGGATCCCTCTGTGTGTGGTGGCTCTTGGTGCACTGACACCAGCCTCAGTCCACTTCTTGTGAAAGTCCCCAACACTTTTGAATGGCCCTTTCCTGACAATCCTCCCCAGGCTGCGGTCACCCCTGCTGCTTGTGCACCTTTCTCTTCCACACTTTTCCCTTCCACATAACTTTCTATTAATGTGCTTTGATACAGCACTTTGGGAACATCCAACTTATTTTGCAATCACCTTTTGAGGCTTTCCCTCCTTATGGAGGGTGTCATTGATGGATTTCCGCACAACTGTCAGGTCAGCAGTCTTTCCCCTGATTGTGATTCCTACTGAACCAGACTGAGAGACCATTTAAAGGCTCTGGAACCCTTTGCAGGTGTTATGGCTTAATTAGCTGATTAGAGTGGGACACTTTGAGCCTGGAATATTGCACCTTTTCACAATATTCAAAATTTCTGAGATTGTGGATTTGGGGTTTTCATGAGCTGTAAGCCATAAGCATCACAATTATGACAAATCATGGCTTGAACTATATTTCTTTGCATGTAATGAATCTATCTCTTATATTAGTTTCACCTTTCAAGTTGTATTAGTGAAATAAATGAACTTTTGCACCATATTCAAATTTTTCGAGTTTCACCTGTATATATCTACTCATGTGTTGAAGTCCTTATACAGTACTATTAACTACTTGCTGACCGAACTATAGCCAAATGACGGCTACAGCGTAGTCGGCTAATTCTGGGAGGGCGTACAATGACACCCTCCCAGACTCGCCCTTCCCGCGCGCCCCTGGGATGCACTTGCAAGGTTTACCGGCCCTGGCGCATCATGCCTCATTCATGCCCAACTGTGCCTCATTCGTGCCAATATGTGCCTCATTCATGCCTCATCTGTGCCTCATTCATGCCCATATGTGCCTCATTCGTGCCCATATGTGCCTTATTCATGGTGCCTCATTCATAATCATTAATTCCTCATTCGTGCCTCATCTGTGCCTCATTCATGCCCATTTTTGCCCATATGTGCCTCATTCTAGCCCATCTGTACCTCATTCATGCCCATATGTGCCTCATTCATGCCTCATCTGTGCCTCATTCATGCCCATCTTTGCCTCAATCATGCCCATATGTTCCTCACTTATGCCCATCTGTGCCTTATCCGTGCCTCATTAATGCCTCATCTATGCCACATCAGTGCTCATCTGTGCCTCATCCATGCCACATTCATGCCTCATCCATGCTCATGTGTGCCACATCAGTGCTCATCTGTGCCTCATCTGCGCCACATGAGATAGGCCATCAGTACACGGTGTGATCAATTTTCAGTGATTGCCACCATAGCGTGTATAATTTTCACAAAGACAAAATATATACGTATTTGTAATATTTTTACCAAAGATATGTAGCAGTATAACTTTTGGCCAAAATGTATAAAGAATAATTACTAATTTGCAAAATGTTATAACCGAAACAAAGACAAATATTTTTTTTACCAGATTTTCTGTCTTTTTTAATTTAAAGCGCAAAAAAATTAAAAAACTGTGGTGATTAAAACGGAGTTCCGCCAAATTCTTATTTTTTTTAAGTCAGCAGCTACAAATACTGCAGCTGCTGACTTTTAAAATATGGACACTTACCTGTCCAGGGTGCCCGCGATGTCGGCACCCGAAGCCGATCTGTCCCTCGGCTCTCGGGTTCTGCCGCCGCCATCTTCGGTAAGGGAATCAGGAAGTGAAGCCTTGCGGCTTCACTCCTTGGGTCCCTACTGTGCATGCACGACTCATGCTGAGCAAGCTGAATAGTCCCTGCTGTCTTCTGGGACCTGTGTGTCTCCAGAAGACAGCAGGGGGAAAGAGGAGGGGCCGGATATGGCATAGATAGCCGCGGATACTGCGGCTATCTATGCCCAGAAGTGGAAGCAAACACCTTGCATTATACAGGTATCTGCACCCCCCTACCCCCTGAAAGGTGCCAAATGTAACACCGGATGGGGGGAGGATCCCGAAAAGTGGAAGTTTCATTTTAGGGTGGAACTCTGCTTTAAATACCACCAAAAGAAACCTCTATTTGTGTTAAAAAAAATCATATGGGTACAGTGTTGCATGACTGAGTAATTGTCATTCAAAATGTGAGAGTGCTGAAAATTGGCCTGGTCAGCAAGGGAGTTTAAGTGCCCAGTGGGTAAGTGGTTAAAGTCCATGACAACCTAAAAAATAAAATGTTTTCTATAAATGAATAGAGGACGTAGGTACTCTTTACAAAATAATGTTCAGATAGTATCTGTACATTTTGTGCAATTAAGTATATTCTAATCTATTCCAATATCAGCTGTTAAAGAGGAAATAAACCCTCCTCAAAAAAATTAAAATAAAAAAAAGCACCCTGCAAGACAAAGGAATAATGAGCTAGTATGCATAGCATACTAGCTCATTATGTAGTACTTACCTTCGATCGAAGCCCCACGTCTCCCCCTCAGACGGCCGACATGTCGTCCTGGACTTACTTCCGGGTATCGCGCCTCCGGCGCTGTTATTGGCCGGAAGCCGTGATGACGTGACGACATGCACGCGGGAGCCGCCGTTAATGGCACAAAGACTGGAGCATTGGCACATAGGTGCCATTGCTTCAGTTTGCCCCAGTGCGCATGTGCTGATGACTTTGGCACATGCAGACACAGGGGATATCTTCTAAATCGTGCAGGTTTAAGAGATATCCTGGGTAGCTACAGGTAAGCCTTAATATAGGCTTACCTGTAGCATAAAGTTGAAAAAAGGGTTTTACAACCACTTTAACTATTATAATACAACAGTTTAGGTGGAGGGGTGGAGACTTGACGCAACACATTTTCCAGAACTTAATTTGGATTCTTCAGGAGTATGAACAAGGCCAAATAATGTGTTTGCAGTTTGTACTAAGCTTTATTGCTAAAAACATTCCCTGGTGGGCACATAGGTATTGCCAAGGGAAAAAAGTGGGGACCCCAACATTGATCAGAGGCTGAAATTCCTAATAGCCCAGAATCTTATAGCTATCTGAAAAAGAGCTTGGAATAATTTCATTGTTAATATCATTATGATTCTACAGTTTGGCTTGTCAATCCTTTACATTTTGATCTAAACCTTTTTGATTAACTCCTTCACCCCTGCATTCTTTAGATTAGTGTGCTTAGCAATGCTTCCATATGCTTAAAAAAGATTAACCCACACTCCATATGAAAACTAAAAGCACACACCTAAATGCGGACCTCGTTCTGAGGTTGTACTGACAGCTGCAGATCTTGTGCTAAAGCTGGCCATAGACTGAATGAAATTTGCCCCGTTCAGCAGAGATTGGATTAATAACGATCCATGTGTGGCCACTCTCACTTGACAAAAGTCTATCTAACGATCTGACGAATGTGAATGTTGGAAATGTTTTCTCAATTAGCAGCTGCAGCCACTGGGCTGTTACTTGGCTTGGGTGCCCCCCATAGCAAGCTGCTTGCTGTGGGGTCACGCAACAGGTGGGAGGGGCCAGGAGAACAGAAGAAGCACCTGGGAAGAGGAGGATTGGGGCTGCTCTGTGCAAAACCACTACAGGAGGTAAGTATAACATGTTTGTTATTGTTATAGAAAAAAACGAGACTTTACAATCACTTTAAAGTATGTTGATTGGGGGGGGGGGGGTTGTGCGTCATGGAAGGCAAAATATAAGCAGAGTAAACTTTACCTTTAAAAAAATGTAAAAATTATTAAGGTTGGGAAATTGGTCATGGACACTGGTCCTAATTATTGTTGCAAAATTTTTCTGGGTATCTTGGCTTCAAATTTCTTTGGTCATAATGGGTTTATCATATTAAAGCTTCTTGTAAGGGTTAAATAAATTTAGATTAAAGCTCAACAATGATCACAATAATTGCATTAACTGAAGATGTGTTAAGAGCCATACCCTTGGGCCAAATATTAGGCGGCATCAGTCGGTTCAGGGTCTCAGCTGATCAGTTTGGATTTTTCAGAGTCTGGATCAGCTCTGTGACGTCAGCCCGCTGTCGGTTGATCACAGGAGTGAAGAACGAACTGCATTCCTGCGATCCATAGGAGAACTTAAGCCAAAATAGTGATTGGCTATACTTCTCCTTTAGGTATATGTTTCAAAACTGCTAGTATTGTTAACTAAAGCTTCCTAACCAAGCTTCCTCTACTAGGCTTTAGTATAAGTCTTTTAGCTATAATATTGATGCACAATGCAATTATATATATATATATATATATATAAAATGAATTGATAAATGTAGTGCAAATACAAAATATGTTTACAAGCGACATAAATATGAGCAAAGTAAAACTTATTTCATAAACTTAATTTTACCTGTTGGAAAACAAACAGCTTTTTGTAGTATTAAATAAACAGCACTAATATCTGTTCACAACACTGAAGTATTTATTATAAGTAACACAATAAACTGTACATACTGTATAAAGTAGTAGTTTGATTTTGCCTCCTAGCTTAGTGGCCATTTGACTAGTTATGAATTAAATATCCTTCAATCCTACCTTTGGTTTATAATATACAAATGTGTTAAACAATAGTCAGTACCAGATCACATCTAATGCCCCGTACACACGATCAATTTTCCCGGCGGTAAAAAGCCGGGAAAACCTAGGGGAAAGCCGAGAACCTGCTCGGCAGCTTTTTCCCCCTACACACGGCCAGTTTTTGAGAACTTTGGCCTGGAATCCTGACCGTGTGTATGCTCCACCGCAGTGTTTCCCATGGGAAAACTGTCGGGAAAAAGACCGCTGGGAATCCCGGCAGGAAAAAAGAAAACATGTTCTAATTTTTCCCACCGGGATTCCCCATGATTTGGGGCATACACACGGCCAGTTTTCCCAGCCAAAAGCTGTCATGGAAGTTTTCCCGATGGTAAAACTGGTCGTGTGTACGAGGCATTAGTTGATTTCTTCCAAAAATTGTTCTGAACAAGAAATAACTATTAGTACACTTCTTCAAAGATTAAAAAAGAAAATACAAATATGATACAATAAAATATAAGAAATTAGGGGCCAGATCCTCAAAAGGGATAAGCCGGCGTAACTGCTGTTACGCCGTCATATCCCTGTTTCTAACTATGGAACTGATCCACAGAATCAGTTTTCCATAGTTAGGCAGAAGATCCGGCATGTGTAAGGAACTTACACTGCCGGATCTTAGGATGCAGTACCGCATCCGCCGCTGGGGGCATTTCGTGTCGAAATGCCGCCTCGGGTATGCAAATTAGCACTTACAGAGATCCACGAAGCTTTTCAGCTTCGTTTTTCCTCCGTAAGTTTTAGTTTGCAAACGCAAAATTAGGGCTGCTTTTACAAAGTGTAAACTGTTTACACCATGTAAAAACAGACCCTTCTGTCCAGCGACGCGATTTTTTTTTTGTTTTGAATTTTTTTTTTCGCGCCGTATCTTTTTTTTTTTCCCGACGCAACTTTATTGACCCGTCGCAATCCACAAAGCTCGACGTAACGTAATTTCGCGCTATGCACGTCGGGAAAATGACGTCACAAGCAGGCGCAGTACGGCCGGCGTGGGAGCGCGCCTAATTTAAATGGGAATCGCCCCCATGAAAAGAGGAACGCCTTGCGCCGGCGGAATTTGAGTTACTCAGCCAAAAATTTCTAGGTAAGTGCTTTGTGGATCGGGCACTTAGGTAGAAATTTTAAGGCAGTGTAACTTAAATGGGAAAAATTAAGTTACGCCAGATCTTTGTGGATTACCCCCTAGATAACTAAGTTTGTTAGACTAAAATTAATATCTAAAAAGTAAACATATACTGTATACTGTAATGGTTGGACTGGTGGGTGTTGAGGGCACCACATTTCTACATGATTACAATAACTTCAAACTTTAGTATGGTACTTTCAAGGTGACAAAAATCAACTGAACTAGACAATGTTTATATGTAAAATGTATTTTTTTTATTATAGAATAGGTCTTCTAAAAAGAACATGATGTATTTCCCTGTATGTGTCCTCCATATTCTCTGGTGTGTGTGTACGACACTCTAATGCCACGTACACACAATCAGAAAATCCGACAAGAAAACTGTTGATTTTCTCGACAGAATTTTGGCTCAACTTGTGTTGCATACACATGGTCACACAAAATTCCGACCGTCAAGAAGTTCATTGCTTCCGAGCATGCGTAGACTTGATTTCATGCACACATCAATTGTGTTGCCATGACACATTAATAAAAGGTTTTGAAGCTCATAGGTTGGAAACATCTCTTTAAGTGAGTAAAAATGTTATTAAAAAAGATCCATTAACACATCTTTCAATTCATAAAGGTTGGTTTTATCAGTATTATCTGCTCAGGGTTAAAGTAGAAGGGAGAGAGGAGGAGCAAAGAAATGTTGTGCCGCCCATCTATGGTAGCGTGGCAGACAATATATGTATGATAAAAAGTCAGTTAGGACAGTTGACAGTTGAAATATATTAAATGTATTTTATTAGTTAAAAAGAGGGTCACATATTATTGGGGGCACGAGCAAGCCCATATACAAAGCAATTCAACTGCTCAATTACCAGTCAGCAGGTGATCAGCAAGAAGAAGATGCATCTGCACCCGTCTGACAGCTCTTTTATAACCGAGGGTGGGGCCACCCGTGATGTGGACGGGTGACCCTGCCCCCTCTGACGCAATGGGGGTTTCCAGCGGTTTCCCTGTGGTGTCACGGGTGACCCCGCCCCTTCTGACACTTTACGGGAAACCCCTGTTGCGTCGGAGGGGGCGGAGCCACCCTACACGTCACGGGTGGCCCCGCCCTCGGTTATAAAAAAGCTGAAGGGCCTGGTATGGAATTTGGGGGGGCCCCAACGCATTTTTTTCTTTTTGGTTCGGGGTTCCCCTTAATATGCATACCAGACCCAAAGGGCCTGTTTCACTTTAAGCATTATTAAAATCACTGCACCCGAAAAAAAACGTTAGTTTTTAAAACTTTTTTTGCATTGATACATGTTCTCTGGGGCAGGACCCGGGTCACCAAACACTTTTTATGACAATAACTTGCATATTAACCTTTAAAATTAGCACTTTTGATTTTTCACGTTAGTGTCCCATAGACTTTAACGTTTGCGTGTTAGAACTAATTGTTTGCCTTTCCGCATGTTCTGCTGCAAACTGAATCGGGGGGTGTTCGGCTCATCCCTATTGTGGACACAAAATAGCATTTTGTTGAAGATAATGATTTTATTTAATACAGGTTCAAATAGAAAGAATGGTCAAAACTCATATGTCACATTTTTTTGTAGAAAATACTGTTTATAACAGATTCACCTCTTTAAAAAGCCCCTTTGAGCAACTTCTTTTCATTTTTTAACCACTATGAAAACTCTGTATGAAAAATACAGCATCAGCCGTATCATGTCATACTTCCTCTGCTGGTGGTCTATGTTGTTTCTTTTTGAAAGGCAAGTGTTATGTATCACGTACCTGGTAACCAGAGCCCGGTGGTAGGAGTAGGCCTCTCTTACAACTCCGGCTTGCGAGCTGCTGGATATGGAACAGCAGACTCAGAAGCCTGGCGGGGTAGGAGTGCCGGCTGGCTGGATAGGTGAGTAGATGCTGACCACTGCTGGAAGTGTAGACTGGAGCTGAAACCGGAAGTAGGGTCCGTGACACTGACAGAAGATTCACAGCAATAACTGAGAAGGCAAGCTGGTTAATAGAAAGCAAACGGAAGCAGGGTCAAACAAGCCGGATCACATTAGAGAGTTCAGGTATTCAGATGGGGTAAGCAGGAGAGTAGTCGTTGTACAGGCAGATAGGTCAGGCAACAGTGGATCAATCAGAGGTAGGTCGATAGCAGCCGAGGTCAGGATCGGAGAGGTGCGGAAGGTCAAACAAGCCGGGTCAATAGGTAATAGCAGATAATCAGGTTTCTTCAGGGTAACAGCGTTCAGAGACTGTAGATCAGACGGCAATGTGCTGGAGCTGTCAGTGTCCATTTAAAGCCGTTTTGGCGCCACAGGCACACGACGATGTGCAATTGCGCGCCACTGATTTAACCCTTTGGAAGGATTCCGGGATTGAGAGGTGAGTCTCTGACATTGCCCCCCCCAAGGGGCAGCCTCCGGATGCCTAGTCGGGCCATCTTGTCAGGATGATCAAGAAAAAATGAACGTACCAATCTTCTGGCATGGATGTTGCCTTCAGGTTCCCAGGAGTTTTCTTCTGGTCCGTAGCCTTTCCATTTAATCAAAAATTGGTTCTGTCCTTGTCGCCTTCTACAATCCAGGATGGCTTCTACCACAAATTCCTCGCATCCGTCAACATGAACTGGTTCAGGAGGCCTTGTACCCCTATTAGGGAAGGGATCAGGAGCTGCAGGTTTCAATAAAGAGACATGGAATACAGGGTGCACTTTAAGAGAATCAGGTAAAGAAAGTTCATATGAAACCGTATTGATTCTCCTTTTGACCGGAAAGGGTCCCATAAATTTGGGTCCCAATTTTTTAGAAGGACAAGCTAACCTGAGGTTACTGGTAGAAAGCCATACCTGGTCCCCTGTTTTCAGATCCAGCTCTCCTTTCATTTTCCTGTCGAAGAACCTCTTGCTGTCAGCCTGGGCCTTGGTTACAGCTTCCTGTAGTAATTTGGTGTTTTGTTTGAGGAATTCCACTGTATTCTGTACTGCTGGTACTGAAGATTCTGAAAGAAAATCTGGTAGAAAAGTTAGGTTGAAACCATAATTGGCAAAAAAAGGAGATTGCCCCGTGGCAGAATGACTGGCGTTGTTGTAGGCAAATTCCGCTAGGGGTAGCAGAGAGACCCAATCATTCTGAGAAAACGTAGTGAAGCACCTGATGTATTGTTCCAGAGTCTGATTGGTTCGTTCAGTTTGCCCATTGGTCTGGGGGTGATATGCTGAAGAAAGAGCGAGTTCAATTTGTAATATTTCACAGAGGGCCTTCCAGAACCGAGAGGTAAATTGAACTCCCCTGTCTGATACTATGTTGGAGGGTACCCCATGCAACCTAACGACTTCTTTAATAAAGACACGAGCAGTCTCAACGGCAGAAGGTGTGTTCTTTAGAGGGAGAAAATGGGCCATTTTGGTCAAACGGTCCACGATCACGAAAATTGCAGTACAGTCTTCAGAGCAAGGAAACTCTACGATGAAATCCATGACCACCATTTTCCATGGTCTGTCGGGTACGGGTAAGGGTTTCAGTAAACCCCAGGCTTGGTTTCGAGGTGTTTTGTTCCGATTACAAATAGGGCATGTGCTGATGTAAGACTTGCAGAAATTCTCTAATCCAGGCCACCAAAAGGTGCGACGCACCAGCTCTAGTGTCTTACGAACCCCAAAATGTTCTGCCATTGGATGGTCGTGGAGGTGTCTCAGAACCTCTACTCGGATGTCTTCAGGGACAAAAATCTGGCTTCCTCTCCAGAACAGTCCATCTCGGGATTCTAAAGAAATGTTGGGAGGTTTGGAAGAGTCTGAAGATGCTCCCCGGAGCAGGGAAAGTAGGTCAGTGTGCAGTAGCAAGAAACTGTTCTCTGGTAGAATGGTGTCAGGAGTGGAGGTATCTTTTGGGTTGTCATGCATTCTGGACAGAGCATCCGGCTTGATATTCTTAGAGCCCGGGCGATAAGTGATGTGGAAGCCGAAACGGGAGAAGAAGAGTGCCCACCGAGCCTGTCGGGGCTTCAATCGCTTGGCTGATCTTAAATATTCCAAGTTTTATGGTCCGTATAAATTAGCACGGGGTGTGCAGCACCTTCCAATAAATATCTCCACTCTTCCAAAGCGGCCTTTATGGCCAATAACTCACGATCACCTACGTCATAGTTTTTCTCCGCGGGGGAGAGTTTTCGGGAGAAGAAACCTACGGGATGTATTAGGTCTTTGTCTCCCATGCGTTGGGAGAGAACGGCCCCCACTGCGACTTCGGAGGCGTCTACCTCAAGGAGGAAGGGTAGAGCCGGGTTTGGGTGGCTGAGAATTGGGGCAGTCGTGAAGAATTTCTTTAGCGTGTCGAAGGCTTTTTGTGCCTCAGGATTCCAACGGAAACGGAAGTTTTGTTTTGTAAGCTGTGTAATGGGAGCAACAATGGTAGAAAATCCTTTAATAAAACGTCTATAGAAATTCGCAAAGCCTATAAAACGTTGGACCCCCTTCTTGTCCAGGGGCACTGGCCAGTCCAAAATAGCAGACACTTTCTTGGGGTCCATCTCAATTCCCGTCGGGGAGATCACTAGGCCCAAAAATTGGATGGTATGCAACTCGAATTCACATTTTTCTGCTTTCGCATATAGACCGTGTAGACGAAGACGATTCAAAACCTTCCGGACATGCTCTCGATGTTGATTTAATGAACCCGAGAAGACCAGGATATCATCCAGGTAGACGATGACAAAAATATCTAAAAAGTCTCTGAACACGTCGTTGACGAAATGCTGAAAGGTGGCAGGAGCATTGCACAACCCGAATGGCATGACTAGATACTCTTAGTGACCATACCGAGTACGGAAAGCAGTCTTCCATTCGTCACCGTCCCTGATGCGAATTAAGTTGTAGGCCCCCCTGAGGTCCAGCTTAGTGAAGATAGTAGCGAACCTTAATTTTTGAAACAGTTCGGGTATCAATGGCAATGGATAACGTTTTTTAACCGTGATGTTATTGAGCTCTCGATAGTCGATGCATGGGCGAAGGGTCTGATCCTTTTTAGCGACAAAAAATATTCCAGCACCTGCTGGTGAGGTGGATGGACGAATGAACCCCTTATTTAGGTTCTCGTTGATGTAGATTTTTACATCTTGTTCCTTCTCGGATAGGGGGAAGATGCCCCCAAAAGGGATCTCGGCCCCAGGAAGTAGTTCTACCGGGCAATCATAGGGGCGATGAGGTGGAAGGGAGTCGGCCCCCTTTTTACTGAACACGTCGAGGAACTCATGATAGGGCTCCGGAACAGACTGAAATAAACTGGGGTCGGTGTTCAGACACAACAGAGTTGGAGAGAAACTGGAAGATCCAGGAAGGCAGTGTTCCAGGCAGTATTGGGAAGGAAATTGTAAAGTTCCAGAGACCCAGTCAACCTGGGGGTTGTGGACCCGGAGCCAGGGGATGCCAAGGATCACTGGAAACAAGGGTGAAGAGATTACATCCATTCTCTATGATTAGCGGAAGTAGAAGCAGGTAGAGGAAGGGTTTCTTGGGTCACTTGACCCGATTTAATGTGGGATCCGTCGGTGTCATGGTCTTACCTCTCTCCTGTCTCCTTCGTTTGACATGTGCTGGCGGCCATCTTGGTTTCTAGGTCTCTTGTAGCCTCCCACCCTGCGGCTCCTCCTTCCCACTGGGAGGAGCTGGATGCCTGGCTCATATATATAGGAGCTCTGTGGCTTCAGTTCCTTGCTTGGTCCTCCTGTGTTCACATGCTTCTAAGACTGCTGCTGCTTCTGGTTCCGATCCTGGCTTCGTCTGACTTCCCTGCTGGTTCCTAATCCTGGCTTCGTCTGACTACCCTGCTGGTTCCTGATCCTGGCTTCGTCTGACTACCCTGCTGGTACCTGATCCTGGCTTCGTCTGACTACCCTTCTGGTTCCTGATCTCTGGCTTTGCAAAGACTCTGCTTCGGTTTTCACCATCCGTTTGGACTTTTGCTTTACAGCTTGATTTTCAATAAAGCATTCTTATTTTCACTTATCTCTTGTTGTACGTCTGGTTCATGGTTCCGTGACATTAGGACCAAGCCATGAATTTTGACGGTACAGGGCCATCCTTGCTACCCACGCTGGTTGCCAGACTTGATCAGCAGGATTACCTGTTGGGTCAGTTCGCCGTGGCGTTGCAAACCCTGCTTGAACGCACGGTTCATTTCGCTCCCGTTGCCGATGGGTCGGTTGTCGCTCCTGGGCCCGCTCCTACTGCCGCTCCGGTTGTTGCGCCAGAGTCTACCCCGACACCTGTTGTTGCGCCTGCAGTGTTTCGGGGTATGACCGGTTCTGCCCCCCTTCCACAGCGATTTGGGGGAGAGCCAACTCAGTGCCGAGGTTTCCTTAACCAAGTGGGCATTTATTTCGAGTTGCTGCCACATGCCTTTCCCACTGAGAGATCAAAGGTGGGCTTCTTGATCTCGCTGCTCTCGGACAAGGCCTTGGCCTGGGCCAGCCCTTTATGGGAGAACAACAATCCGGTGGTTGCCGAGTTTTCCGGTTTTGTTGCTTCTCTTCGGAAGGTATTCGATGTGCCGGCTCGCGCCGCCTCTGCTGCGAAGCTCCTTATGTCCGTCAGACAGGGTTCACGATTCGTAGCCGAATACGCCATTGAGTTTCGTACCCTGGCAGCAGAGGTGGGCTGGAATAATGAGGCTCTGGTCGCTGCTTTCTCTCATGGTCTCTCGGATGCCTTGAAGGATGAGGTTGCAGCTAAGGACCTACCAGTGGAGCTCGAGGCTCTTATTTCTTTCCTGATTTTGATTGACACCAGACTCAGGGAGAGACCTTCCTTTAAGGAGAGCCTGCGGAGGCCTCCTAACAGTTTGGCGCCTACGTTTGCTGTCCCACCCGTGCCTCCCTCTCCTCCCACGCCTCCTGGGGTTGACTTGTCTGGGGGTGAACCCATGCAGCTGGGGTTTGCTCGCCTGTCCGAGGGGGAGAGGGTACTCCGGAGACGCGAGGGCCGATGCATGTACTGTGGTCTCGGTGGGCATTTTCGGTTGGCATGTCCGAACCGTCCGGGAAACGCTCGCACCTGAGATCCTGTCGGGGGCAGATCTTGGGTGGAGTCTCCTCGTCCCCGGTTTCCCGTGTTGATAAACCACTGATCACTGTTGTCCTCTCCTGGGTCGGGGGCTCGGTGACGACCCAGGCGTTGGTGGACTCTGGTGCTGGTGGTTTTTTCATTGATAGTGCGTTCGCTGCCGCCAATTCCATTCCTCTGCAGGCTCGAGGTTCCCCGCTAGCTCTAGAGGCGATAGACGGCAGACCCCTCCAGCCGTCACACATGACTCATGAGACCCTTCCAGTGGGGATAGCCATTGGTGCCGTTCACAGAGAGTCGGTCTGCTTCCAGATTATTTTGTCTCCACACTAGTCGGTGGTCTTGGGGTACCCCTGGCTCCAGAAGCATAATCCGATTTTCGACTGGAGATCGGCCGAGATCCTCTCATGGTCACCACAGTGTGGGGCTAGTTGCATCCATGGGCCTGTCAAGTTGCTGTGTACTTCCTCGGACTCTCTGTTGCCTCCTGAATATGAGGAGTACCCGGATGTATTCGATAAGGTGCGCGCAGTTGCCCTACCTCCGCACCGCCCATACGATTGTGCCATAGAGTTACAACCTGGTGCCGTTCCTCCTCGCGGCAGGGTCTATCCACTGTCAGTTGCGGAGTATGAGGCCATGGAGGAGTACGTGATGGAGGCGCTGTCCCGTGGTCACATTCGCAAATCCTCGTCCCCGGCAGGGGCTGGATTTTTCTTTGTGAAAAAGAAGGGCGGTGAGTTGAGGCCTTGCATCGATTACAGGGGCCTTAATCGCATCACGATCAAGAACGCTTACCCGATACCCTTGATTTCCGAGCTGTTCGATCGCCTTAAGGGGGCCACGGTCTTTACCAAACTCGACCTGAGGGCGGCATATAACCTGGTAAGGATCAAGGCGGGCGATGAGTGGAAGACCGCGTTTAACACCAGGACTGGGCATTATGAATCCTTGGTTATGCCCTTTGGGTTGAGCAATGCGCCCGCAGTCTTTCAGGAATTCATCAACGATGTTTTCCGTGACCTGTTGCAGCAGTGTGTGGTGGTCTATTTGGATGACATCTTGGTATACTCTGAATCCATGGAGGCCCACATTCTGGATGTCAAGCGAGTGTTGCAACGGTTACGAGAGAACAAGCTGTTCGGTAAGCTTGAGAAATGCGAATTTCACCGATCCCAGGTAACCTTCTTAGGTTACATCATTTCCGCTGAGGGGTTCTCCATGGACCCTGAGAAGGTTTCGGCTGTCTTACAGTGGCCTCAGCCCAGTGGTCTTCGTTCCTTGCAGCGCTTTTTGGGCTTCGCCAATTATTATCGGAAGTTCATCAGGGACTTCTCCATGCTGGCCAAGCCTCTCACGGATCTGACCAGGAAGGGCAGTAATTCCCAGGTCTGGCCGCTCGAAGCCATCCGGGCTTTTGAGGCCCTAAAATCCGCCTTTGTGTCGGCTCCGATTCTGTCTCATCCCAACCCTGGGTTGCCCTTTGTCCTCGAGGTGGACGCGTCTGAGACGGGAGTAGGCGCCCTTCTGTCTCAGCGTAGAACACCAGAGGGTCCGCTGCTTCCTTGTGGGTTTTACTCCCGGAAACTGTCACCCGCGGAGTGCAACTATCAGATTGGTGACAGGGAGTTATTGGCTATAGTGGTTCTCATCCTGACGGACCACAAGAATCTGACCTACCTTTCTGAGGCCAAGAGATTGACACCACGTCAGGCCAGATGGGCTCTGTTCTTGTCACGTTTTAATTACGTGGTCTCCTACCTACCTGGTTCCAAGAACATCAGGGCGGATGCCTTATCACGGCAGTACTCCGAGCTGTCCAGGGAGGAATCTATACCGACTTCGGTTATACCTCCGAATCAGATCCTGGCCGCCATTCGCACCAGCCTGACCTCTCCCCTTGGTGAGCAGATTTTGGCGGCTCAGTCTGGTGCTCCCTCTGGGAGACCCAACGGCAGATGTTTTGTGCCTGAGGAGTTGCGCACTCGGTTGTTGCGAACCTACCATAACTCCAAGACCGCGGGGCATCCTGGTAAGAATCAGCTGTCCTGGGCTGTTTCACGTCTGTTCTGGTGGCCTTCCCTACGTTCCGACATCGCCGCATATGTAGCGGCATGCTCCGTTTGTGCCCAAAGTAAGTCCCCTCGGCACCTTCTGTTGGGCCTGCTGCAACCCATAGCCACCGGGGAGCGCCCATGGTCACACCTGGGGATGGGTTTCATTGTGGACCTCCCTGCATCCCGAGGCCATACGGTCATTCTCATGATTGTGGATCGGTTTTCCAAAATGTGCCACTGTGTTCCTCTCAAGAAGTTACCCTCTGCACAAGAGTTGGCCACGATTTTTGCCCGGGAGGTCTTCCGGTTGCACGGTTTGCCCAAGGAGATAGTGTCGGATCGGGGGAGTCAGTTTGTGTCCAGGTTCTGGCGCGCCTTTTGCTCCCAGTTGGGGATTCATCTCTCCTTCTCCTCGGCCTACCACCCTCAGTCCAATGGGGCCGCAGAACGATCCAATCAGGCCTTGGAGCAATTCCTTCGTTGCTATGTCTCCGATCACCAGGACAATTGGGTTGATCTCCTGCCTTGGGCTGAGTTTGCCAGGAACACGGCTGTGAACTCTTCCTCTGGGACGTCTCCCTTCATGGCCAATTATGGGTTCCAACCTGCCGTGTTACCGGAGGCATTCTCTCCCCAGGATATTCCGGCTGTGGAGGATCACCTTTCCGTCCTACGCGCCTCTTGGGTACAGATCCAGAAGTCCCTTGAGGTCTCTGCGCAGCGCCAGAAACTCCAGGCTGATCGCAGACGAGCGCCTGCTCCTTCCTACCAGGTCGGAGACCGTGTATGGTTGTCCACTCGCAACCTCAACCTTCGAGTGCCCACTCCCAAGCTGGCTCCTCGCTTTGTTGGTCCCTTCCGAGTGCTTCGCAGGGTAAACCCGGTAGCCTATGCCCTTGCGCTTCCTCCTGGCATGCGGATCTCCAACGTGTTTCATGTCTCCCTGTTGAAGCCACTGGTGTGCAATCGCTTCACTTCCTCGGTTCCTCGGCCTCGTCCGGTCCAAGTGGGCAATCATGAGGAGTATGAGGTCAGCAATATCCTGGACTCACGCCTGGTCCGCGGTCGGGTGCAGTTTTTGGTCCACTGGCGTGGTTATGGTCCAGAGGAGCGTTCCTGGGTTCAATCCGCAGATGTCCATGCTCCTGCCTTGCTCCGAGCCTTCCACGCACGCTTCCCTCAGAAACCGTTTTTTGCACCGCGGAGGAGGGGCCCTTGAGGGGGAGGTACTGTCATGGTCTTACCTCTCTCCTGTCTCCTTAGTTTGACATGTGCTGGCGGCCATCTTGGTTTCTAGGTCTCTTGTAGCCTCCCACCCTGCGGCTCCTCCTTCCCACTGGGAGGAGCTGGATGCCTGGCTCATATATATAGGAGCTCTGTGGCTTCAGTTCCTTGCTTGGTCCTCCTGTGTTCACATGCTTCTAAGACTGCTGCTGCTTCTGGTTCCGATCCTGGCTTCATCTGACTTCCCTGCTGGTTCCTGATCCTGGCTTCGTCTGACTTCCCTGCTGGTTCCTGATCCTGGCTTCGTCTGACTACCCTGCTGGTTCCTGATCCTGGCTTCGTCTGACTACCCTGCTGGTTCCTGATCCTGGCTTCGTCTGACTACCCTTCTGGTTCCTGATCTCTGGCTTCGCAAAGACTCTGCTTCGGTTTTCACCATCCGTTTGGACTTTTGCTTTACAGCTTGATTTTCAATAAAGCATTCTTATTTTCACTGATCTCTTGTTGTACGTCTGGTTCATGGTTCCGTGACAGTCGGACAGAAAAACTGAAAGCCTGAAGTCTTTCTTTCGAAGAGGAATGTGGTGCAGACTGGCAAAGGTGGCATCAATAAAACAACTGCAGGCGCCGGAGTCAATGATTGCGTTGACCGGAATCGTTCTTCCTGGGAGCTGTAAAAACAGAGAAAGAGCAAGGTGTGTTGTATTGGTTGAGAGAGTGGAAACGTTGACAGGAACAGAAAAACGACACTTACGCATCTTGATGGGGCAGTTGGCGACATAATGACCGGGCTCACCACAGTAGAGGCACAAATTTAGCTGCCGACGACGTGTTCGTTCTTCTGGAGGCAGAGTGGGTCGCATGACCCCAAGTTGCATAGGCTCAGAGGTGTCAGGAGGAGAGCTAGCCGCACTAGAATGGACGGGTGGTTGGTAGCGAGAAGCAGGCAGGGGCGCTTTAGTAGTGACCCATACAGGGCGACTTAGATGAGAAGATCGCTCTGCTCGCCGCTCTCGTAGGCGTCGGTCAATCTGTATAGATTTATCAATTAAGTCCTCCAAGGTATCAGGAACCCCAATACGGGCCAACTCATCCTTTAGGTTTTCTGAAAGTCCCAAACGGAATTGGTGCCGCAGAGCTGCGCTGTTCCACTGGGTGTCCGCACTCCAGCGGCGAAAGTCCGAAACATACTCCTCAACGGCTCAGCGGCCTTGTTGAAGCGCAAGCAGGGCGGCCTCAGCAGTAGCAGTTCGCTGAGGATCGTCATAGAGTTGTGCCATGGCCTGAAAGAAAGCAAGTAGAGTCTCAGTGTTGGTGCCATTTTCCTCCAATAGTCGGTGCGCCCAGGTTAGAGGCTCTCCTTGAAGAAGCGACACCACAAATCCCACCTTTGTGGCTTCTAAAGAGAAAGTCCTAGGTTGGAGGGCAAAATATAATTGGCAGGTGTTGCGGAAATTCTGGAATTTGGAGCGATCCCCGGTGAACCGCTCTGGCATCGGAACCCTAGGTTCGGGTGGTAGCATCACTACAGTTGGAGCAGCGGCTGATGAAGACGATCTGGCGGAAGGTTCAGGAGCTGCGTCTCCGGACAGATTCTGTACTTGACCTTCCAGTCGCATGTAGCCGTCCTGTAGATTTTTAACAGCTTGGGTGAGAGATGCGAGGTGTTTACAAATCTCCTCCATTGCTGGGGCCACTCCTGAGGGCTCTGACATGGCTGTCTGATACTGTTATGTATCACGTACCTGGTAACCAGAGCCCGGTGGTAGGAGTAGGCCTCTCTTACAACTCCGGCTTGCGAGCTGCTGGATATGGAACAGCAGACTCAGAAGCCTGGTGGGGTAGGAGTGCCGGCTGGCTGGATAGGTGAGTAGATGCTGACCACTGCTGGAAGTGTAGACTGGAGCTGAAACCGGAAGTAGGGTCCGTGACACTGACAGAAGATTCACAGCAATAACTGAGAAGGCAAGCTGGTTAATAGACAGCAGACGGAAGCAGGGTCAAACAAGCCGGATCACATTAGAGAGTTCAGGTATTCAGATGGGGTAAGCAGGAGAGTAGTCGTTGTACAGGCAGATAGGTCAGGCAACAGTGGATCAATCAGAGGTAGGTCGATAGCAGCCGAGGTCAGGATCGGAGAGGTGCGGAAGGTCAAACAAGCCGGGTCAATAGGTAATAGCAGATAATCAGGTTTCTTCAGGGTAACAGCGTTCAGAGACTGTAGATCAGACAGCAATGTGCTGGAGCTGTCAGTGTCCATTTAAAGCCGTTTTGGCGCCAAGGAGTCAGCGCGCACGCGCGCGCCATGCTGCGCGCGCTCCCGCCGTGCACGTGCGCGCCGTTAACGCACGCGCGCGCACCACAGGCACACGACGATGTGCAATTGCGCGCCGCTGATTTAACCCTCTGGAAGGATTCCGGGATTGAGAGGTGAGTCCCTGACAGCAAGTAACACATCTGTAGTGCCAAGACCCAATATGATTCTGTTAGACCCACCTCTCTTAGGCCTCGTACACACGTTAGGTTAAACAGAGGACAATGGTCTGATGGACCGTTTTCATCGGTCAAAACCGATCGTGTGTGGGCCCCATAGGTTATTTAATCATCGGTAAAAAAAAGCCAACTTGCTTTAAATTTAACAGATGGATTCCTAACCGATGGGAAAAAAACGATCGTTAGGCACAACCATCGGTTAAAAATCCATGCATGCTCAGAATCAAGTCGACACATGCTTGGAAGCATTGAACTTCGTTTTTTTCAGCACGTCGTTGTGTTTTACGTCACCGCATTCTGACACGGTCGGTTAACCGATGGTGTGTAGGCGCGATGGACCATCAGTCAGCTTCATCTGTTAACCGATGAAAACGGTCCATCAGACTGATCGCGTGTACAAGGCTTTAGAGTAAGCCTTCATGGTTTTGCCAGTGTAGGGCATCAAACGTTTGGAAGAGTAAATGTTTGTATTCCATTTATATCATCAACTAAAGAACATTATGATGATAATGTTTTGTTATAAAAGGAAAAATCCAATTTTTAGGGTTGACCTTCACCCATGACCTATTTTATTAAATGGGTAATTTGCCCCAAAACAAAAAACAAATAAAAACTGTGATGGCATACCTGCAAATTTTACACTAGCAATTAACTGTAATAATTTGTTTATTCGGATAATCACCCACAGCCTTTTATTACTTTCACACCAAACACAATTACACCTTAAGCTCTACATAACAGAAAGTGGCTGAATCAGAAAAAGAGGCTATAATCCTGTTGGGTGAAATCAGCCATGTCCGTATAGCTCAGATGAAATAGAGTGGAAGAACATTATTAGAATGATGAACACACAAAGCCCTTTGAAATAAATCAGTCCTTAAAAATGAATGCAGCAGAAATTAACTTTATAAAAGGTATGAATTATTGCTTCCTGAACGCTGCACGATTATTGTCAGGGTCATCCAGCAACAAAGAAGTTAACCTAATGTCATGGTGGCGATTCCACAGTTTGCGTTTAAAACATACCCTGTCAAGTAAGATTCCTAAAACCACATTACTGATGATAAGTTACGCTGGAATTACCAGCATGACCTTGAGCATGCAATAATTCTCTTACACGCTACTGAATGCTTTGGTTCAACTCTCTTTTTTTGTTAATTTTGTTTGCTTTATTTTTGTGTTCTCCATTCTCTGCTACCAAAAGAGTACTTGGCCATGTTCAACATATTAAAATGAGGGTCAGTGCAATTCAATTCACTGTAAATTAAATGTTATGTATTAGAAAATCAGGAAACACGGTTATAATTAATCTCTTGCACCGAACTGGAAACACTTTTGCCAAGAAATATATTCTCAAATGTCAATAGGTATGGGTAGAAAAACAGCCATTCCAAAACACACAAGTAGCTGGCTCGGTATCAGCCCCAGAAATGTATCACAGCACATAATAAGCAAGCCATTCGTCTTGATTATTTCAATCTTCCTATTTAAAGCTTCATCATGGTGGCAGCTGGTTTAAACAGAACTGCTCATTTAACAAGTCACTGCAGAAGCCAGACTAGTTAAATAAGTGCCCTTCCATATTAAATCTAGCATTTCTCTTGCAGTTTTTCCTGGATCACAGGGTTGGCGGACAATCTGTGGAAATATGCTTGTGAGGTAACGAGCCTGAAAGCTTGAAAATGGAAAAATCTTTTTGCTTTCCAGAAAAAATAAGAAGCGTATAGGAAAGAAAGTTAAAAAAGGAAACCTAGCAAATTTAAATAGCAATGATAAAACACTGTTCTGTAAAAAAAAAAAAAAAAATGATTTTTGAAATTTATAAGAAAAAAAAACTGAGACCTTTACTGGTTTTACTCTTGAAAGTAAAACCTGTACATTTGCAAGACTTCCATAAAAGGGTCACACCAAAAGTACTGGATTAGCCACTAAATTAAAACAAGAACACCAATTTACCTTTAAATAAATACATTTTGAAATTTTATTATCAATCCAGTTAATAAGTGGGGAGGAGAGGATACTTACAGATGACAGATGATAGTACATTATTAAATGGCTCACTTACATACTATAAAGACACCCATTACACATAAATCAGTAGATTGACTTAACATTGGGAAAAGGGTGAGTTTTTTTTTTCACATCCAAGGCATCCTACTATTTAACCAATAGAAATTCTTATAGACAAGGTTAACCATCTGGAAGGACCAGTAGAATAATTTTTGCAGAAGAAAATTGCAGGGCACGTATAAAAAGAGACATGTATAAGTAGATCACATCCAAGGTTGTATAGGGGCAAATATCAAAGAGATTGCACTGTATCTATATCAAAGCTTCAAGTCAATACAACAGAAATGCAAAATATGTTTGCCCTTATAAACAACTGAACGTGAACATTTTAATAGACAGAATACAATTTAATAGACAGAATAATAGATACGAGTCAAATTTCAGTTGTGTGTATATTTCTTACACTGAATACATGTCAAATAATCTACAGTACTGTGCAAAATGTTTTAGGCAGGTGTGAAATAATGCTGTAAGTTAAGAATGCTTTCAGAAATACAAGTGTTAATAGTTGAATGTTATTTCTAATAATATTATTATTATTTCTAAATATTTGGTTGTATCAGGAGTTTGTTCACTGAAAGGCTGAAAAGCGATACAGTTATGATTGTCTGCAGGCAACAGCAAAGCATGATGGAGGTTACTTGCAAGTTTGGGGCTGCATTTCTGCAAATGGATTTGGAGATTTGATCATGATTAATGGTGTCCTTAATACTGCGAAATACAGGCAGATCATGCTAAAGCCTCAGCAGGCGTGTGATTGGCCCCAAATGTATTCTGCAGCAGGACAATGACAACAAACATATAGCTATTAGCTAATGTAATTAAGTACTAACTTCAGCATAAATAAGAACAAGGAGTCCTGGAAGTGATGGTTTGGCCCTAACAGAGCTTTGATCTCAATATCATCAAGTCTGTCTGGGATTACAGACAGAAGAATTTGAGGCAGCCTACAACCACAGGCGATCTGTGGTTAATTCTCCAAAATGTTTGAAACAACCTACCTGCCAAATTCCTTCAAAAACTGTGTACAAGCACTTTGTGTACCTAGAAGAATTGATGCTGGTTTGAAACCAAAAGGGTAGTGACACCAAATATTGATTTGATTTAGATTTTTCTTCCTTTGCATTTTGTAAATTTATAAAGATTAACAATTAAAAGATATATTTTTTAGAGTATTCTTACTTTACAGCATGTGTTAACACCTGCCTAAAACATTGGCACAGTATTGTATATGAATTCATGAAGCCCAAGTCTATCAGACTTAGGATATAGCGCTGATCTATAGGGAACCAAAGATCCCCAGCTCTCCTGCATATGAATGCAATAGTATTAACCACTTAAGGACCGCCTAACGCCGATATGCGTCGGCAGAATGGCATGGCTGGGCACAGGCACGTACATGTACGTCGCCTTTAAGAGCCCAGCCATGGGTCACGCGTGCGCGACCCTGTCCGAAGCTCCGTGATCGGACCCGCGGACCCGATCGCCGCTGGTCTCCCGCGATTGGGTCACAGGAGCTGAAGAACGGGGAGAGGTGTGTATGTAAACACACCTTCCTGTTCTTCTGTGTGGCATTGTCACTAATCATCTGTTCCCTGTTATAGGGAACGACGATCAGTGACGTCACACCTACAGCCACGACCCCCTACAGTAATAATCACTCCCTTAGGGCTCACTTAACCCCTTAGCGGCCCCTAGTGGTTAACCCCTTCACTGCCATTGTCATTTTCACAGTAATCAGTACATTTTATAGCACTTTTCGCTGTGAAAATGAAAATGGTCCCAAAAATGTGTCAAACGTGTCCGATGTGTCCGCCATAATGTCGCAGTCACGAAAAAAAACGCTGATCGCAGCCATTACTAGTAAAAAAAATATTAATAAAAATGCCATAAAACTATCCCCTATTTTGTAAACGCTATAACTTTTGCGCAAACCAATCAATAAACACTTATTGCAATTTTTTTTACCAAAAATAAGTAGAAGAATACGTATCGGCATAAACTGAGGAAAAAAACTTTTTTATATCTTTTTTGGGGATATTTATTATAGGAAAAATAAAAAATATTGATTTTTTTTCAAAGTTGACGCTCTATTTTTGTTTACAGCACAAAAAATAAAAACCGGACAGGTGATCAAATACCACCAAAAGAAATCTCTATTTGTGGGAAAAAAAGGACGCCAATTTTGTTTGGGAGCTACGTTGCAGGACCGCGCAATTGTCAGTTAAAATATACGCAGTGCTGAATCGCAAAAAGGGGCCAGGTCCCTAACCTGCATATTGGTCCGGGTCTTAAGTGGTTAAAGCATAAAAAAACAAAGGACAAAAAGTGTATGTGTAGGGGAGAGATAGGAGAGAAGAAATAGGACCCACATAGGGAAAGAGTCAGTAATAGAGCATGGCATCTTCCATATGTCATGTGGGAGTAGCCATGTGTAAAAGATGAACATTTGTCAGCCATGGCTCAATCCAAGTTGAGTTGTACATGTGGTACCTACACAATCCACCCAGGTAGACCAAGTAATCGCATATGTACTTTTGGTAAAGTCTCTGTCTTGGGATAGCACTTGGTAAATGGAACCAAGTTCACACATCCACTCCATCACCTAAAAAATACTTGAATCCTGCCAATGCCAAGTAATGATATGGGCCTTAGTAAAAAAAATATATATATAAAAAAAAAGATAAAATAGTCCCAGCTTATTTGCTTATAAAATCCAGTTTTCATGCGGAGTAAAGTCATTTGGGGACTATTATGCCACGTACACACGATAGGTTAAACTGATGAGAATGGTCCAATGGACCGTTTTCATCGGTCAAAGCCGATCGTGTGTGGGCGCCATCGGTTATTTAACCATCGGTTAAAAGAAAGCCAACTTGTTTTAAATTTAACCGATGGGTTCCTAACCGATGGGAAAAAAACAATCGTTAGTAGGCACAACCATCGGTTAAAAATCCACGCATGCTCAGAATCAAGTCGACGCATGCTTGGAAGCATTGAACTTCGTTTTTTTCAGCACGTCATTGTGTTTTACGTCACCGCGTTCTGACATGATCGGTTTTTTAACTGATGATGTGTAGGCGCGACGGACCATCAGTCAGCTTCATCGGACCGATGGACCGTTTTCATCGGATGGACTGATCGTGTGTACGCGGCATTAGGCATAACATCTTATGTTAGTTTGTTATGTCATTAAAGAATCTGTTCCTAGAAGGGTATAATGAGTGGGCATGTCCCCCAAATATGTGGCATTGTACCTTTGGAAAAAGAACAATGCCAGCAGGTAAGGGAAGGGGGAGGGATTTTTATGAAAATGGATGGGCAATGATACCAACTGGACAAGGTCTTTGGCTTTTAAAGAGATTGACATTTTATGGGAAAAAAAAAATTTTCCCAGTCAAAAGTCCCATGTAGCAGTCCCTAATTCCCACTTAGCAGCAAAGCATGATGAAGACTTTCAGTCATCAAAAGGTTATAAACTGACAGCTCTGGTTGGAGCCGCTGTACTAACCATGCAAGGTTAGTACAGCGATCTCTCCCCATTGAGCTGTTGTGTTCTGACAGGGGGAACACAACAGCTCAACGGTGGGAGATCGCTGGACTAACCTTGCATGGTTAGTTCAGTGGCTATTATCCTGATGAGGAAAGTAGTGCGAAGATAGAGAGAAAGAGATATCCAGTAGGGCGCCGTCCTTCATTTTGGTAAAATTAAGGTCTATGTATCTTTTCTTTTTAACAGTCCCAAACAATTTCTCTTATGAGATGGGTTACTTGGGAAGGGAAGTTCAGCAGTGGTGACAGTTTGAAATACATACTTATGCTAGGGTAGTATGTCCATCTTAATTATATTGATCCACCCCATCCATGACAAGTATGGTTTGTTGTGCAATTTTAAACATGCACAAATTATATGGAGCAAAGGGGTATTATTTTCCACTGCTAGGTCTTGTAAAATCTTGGGAAAATAGATGCCCAAATATTTCACAGCAGACTTCTGCCAGCAAAATGATTAATTAGACTGTAGTAAAGAGAAGTCACAGAAGATTAGTAATATATTTAGAAATTCCGTTTTGTCAAAGTTAACTTTGAAGTTACTGATAGAGCCAAATCTGTAAAACTCTGATTGGAGCTATGTATGTGGAGAGGTAACATATGAAAGAAGGTTGTTGGCATTACATGACAATTTACTGTATGCTGTCAGGCCACAAGCCAAACCCTGAAGATGTCCAGATTGTTACATAATGCAACTGCCAAAAGCTCCAAAGTAAGAATGTAGAGCAGCAAGAATCGGAAGCATACCTGTTGGGTACCATACTGAATCTTAATAGGGTCCATGTGGGTGATCTTTTTCAAGAGATTGGAGCCAAGGCCAATCTAGGATAGAGCCTCCTACATAAATCTCCAGTATACCCTATCAATTTTGTTTTTGTGTCAATGGAGATAAGGCAGGCTCAGACATTATTGCTGTGAGTGAAGAAGCAATAGTGGGTGCTCTTTCCTCTTCCTAAGGTGGTTGATCTACCAGTACTCTTTCTGATGTTGAGAAAGTATTAATGGCCTTATCCTGTATATACAGTATGTCTTGATTTTTAGCTTGAGTAAGGAAGGATCTAGATCTTTAAAACACCAAAGTATGTTGTAGACCAGGGGTGTCCAACCTGTGGCCAATGAGCCACATGCAGCTCAAGGTGGCTATAAATGTGGCCCAACACAAAATCATTAGCTTCCTTTTAAAAAAATTTTTTTTAATGCATTTACACTTAGCGAACGCATGTGGCCAAAGAAAATTTTAAAAGTGTCTCTTTACTTTTATACGTTTTATCTTCCTGAAGAAACGCCTTATTTATGTCATCAGTTTTCGGCATCACCTATATTTGTGAGCAACTATTTTTAAGAATGAAGCACATGAATGGAAAAATTAGAACCAAAACATCTGATGAGCACCTTGAGAAACAATTGGGAATTTATACGTTAGTTTATCAAAAACAGTGTCAAATATTTCACTAGTTTTATGTTGCCCTCCTTTACTTTTCTAATAAAAAAATATTACAAAAAAAAAATAAGTTTTATTACTGAGATAGGTACATCATCTATATAAGTGATCATTAACCTATGATCTGCCCAACTTTTACTGCTCATTAGCTGTTCTTAATGTTAGTGTATTTTATGTGTGACCCAAGATTCCTCTTCCGATGTGGCTCAAAAAGGTCAAAAGACAATCCTGTTGTAGAGCTTGTCATAAAAAGATTGAAATAAGTAAGCAATTATTTTGGGTCCTAAGTGGGAAAACCATTTGGGTCTTTCAGCATAGGGATAGCTGTACGGCTTTTTTTTTATCATAAGAAGCTCTAGCATGGAATCTACCATGCTCGTGTATGGACTTGAAAAAATAGGTGTGATCTCTGAGGTATAAGATTTTTTTGTTTAAGAAGTTGGAAGAGCATTAGTCTAGTAGTAGATAACT
Source organism: Rana temporaria (assembly GCF_905171775.1). Classification (NCBI taxonomy): domain Eukaryota; kingdom Metazoa; phylum Chordata; class Amphibia; order Anura; family Ranidae; genus Rana; species Rana temporaria. Next base: position 509,726,568 of record NC_053489.1, read on the forward strand.
GGAGTAGCGTGTCCTGGTCACAGCTTTTGTAAGCACTTCACAATATTTTGGAGCAGGTAATTTATTTTAGTTGTGCCGATTTTTTTTTAGCTAGGTGCTATGCTTAAAGAATACTCCACAGAGGATGCACTTAAGTGCCTCCTATTTCTGGGGTAATGAGATTATATCCCAGCAGTGATCTGTAAGAAAATACACGACAGAGTCAGTTATTTCAGCTATGCCAGGGGTATAAAAAGCGAGAAAAAGAGCAAAACTTAAATACTAAGGCCCAGATTCACGTACAGCGGCGTATCTTTGTGTGGGTGTAGCGCATCTCATATGCGCTACGCCGATGTAACATAAAGAGGCAAGGCCAGTATTCACAAAGCACTTGCTCCCTAAGTTACGGCGGCGTAGCGTAAATGGGCCGGCGTAAGCCCGCTTTATTCAAAGTAGGCAGGTAGTGGGCGTACTGTATTAAAATGAAGCGTGACCCCATGTAAATGAAGGGCCGAACAAACGGCGCATGCATGCGCATGCTTAGAATCACGTTGCATAAACTCCCTAAGATACGACGGCTCAATGCCTTCGACGTGAACGTAACCTACGCCCAGCCCCATTCACGTACGACTTATGCAAACGACGTAAAATCCGACGGTTGTTCCAACATTCATACCCTAACATGACTTACCCCTGCTTTATGAGGCTTAACTTTACGCCGGACGTACGCCTTACGTAAACGGCGTAGATTACAGCGACAGGCGCAAGTACATTCGGGAATCTGCGTATCTAGGTAATTTACACATTTGACGCGTAAATCAATGGAAGCGCCCCTTGCGGCCAGCGTAAATATGCGCCCAAGATACGACGGCGTAGGAGACTTACGTCAGTCGTATCAAGCCAAAATTCAGGCGTATCTTGTTTGCTGAATAAGGCACATAGGTACGACGGCGCATCCGTGGCGTAAGTTGTTTCTGAATCCGGGCCCAAGTCTGATCATTTATATTATAAAGCTATATAGATTTTGTTCAATACTTTACACAGGTAAACTACAGAGCTGGCAAAACTGTGCTGGTGCTGGGGGTATAGGAGGGGAGCCAACACAGGACATGAGGGGCTGCACAGAACAATAATTAACCCCCAGGAGGGCATAACAATTAGCACCCAGCAAGCCAACAATTAATCCCCAGCACTGCACAGTAATTAGCCTAAAGCATTGCATAATTATTTGGAATTGTAGGCCACATAATTAACTCTACTTACTCCAGGTACAACTAAATAACTAAATAAATCCCCAACAAGTTTGGCGTTTAAAGGCCGCGGCACTTTTATTGGTTTAAATACGAAAATAAATTAAACATAAAACTCTTTTATTATTACCATCAAACAGCATAACTTGAATGCAAAACCAGTTTTGTATCACTGCTTAGTTATCAGAACTCAAGCAGCATACCATTTCATCACATCAAAATAAAATGCCCCAGAAGCAGGACCTGAGCATCATGCCCGGCCCTACCCCAAAACCGCGGCCTGTTCAATCCCATACTGTAAACCAAGGTTGAAAATATCCAGCCCTACCTCAGATAGATGGACCCCATTCTGCCTGTATAACCCTTGGAAACCACCTTCCAGGTGTACATGTCTGTATGACAGCCCACTCAGGGTCAACATGAACTTTTACATTGCCCTATTAATGCCTTTCCTCATCTTTTCCATAACCTTCTTCTGACAAGAGGAAAGCCATGAAAGGTGAGGAATAATTTCGGAGAACACTATGATCGTACCTGGAGAAGAAAGAGCAAAGCGTTGCAGATCGCTCCTAATCATGAAAAGCAAGTCCAACGTTCAGACGTTCAGACATAGTCCAAATCATTCCCACCAACATGTAATAATAAAACATCCGGCCTAGGCCAACATTGACTTAACCTGCATAAATGAAAAAATAATTGGTGCCATTGCAGGCCTCTCACTTCCTTCCAGTATACCTTAAAGGATTCCGGACATAGAGATAAGTTCGTAGAATAGCAATGGAGAGCTGCTCTTTGTGCGCCCAATAAATAAAAGAATGTCCCAGAATCCATATTGTGCGAGGTCGACCTGGAGGATTTAAACAAACGTAATGTTATGCCTCACATATAATTTAAAGCATTTGGATTTCCACCATTTCCCCATTTCCTTAACCACTTCCCGACCGCCGCATGTACATATACGTCGGCAGAATGGCACGTACAGGCACATTGGCGTACCTGTACGTCCCTGCCTAGACGTGGGTCGGGGGTCCGATTGGGACCCCCCCGCTACATGCGGCGGTCGGATTCCCGCGGGGAGCGATCCGGGACGACGGCGCGGCTATTCGTTTATAGCCGCTCCATCGCGATTGCTCCCCGGAGCTGAAGAACGGGGAGAGCCGTATGTGGCTTCCCCGTGCTTTACTGTGGCGGCTGCATCGATCGAGTGATCCATTTTATAGGGAGACTCGATCGATGATGTCAGTCCTACAGCCACACCCCCCCCTACAGTTGTAAACACACACTAGGTGAACCCTAACTCCTACAGCGCCCCCTGTGGTTAACTCCCAAACTGCAACTGTCATTTTCACAATAAACAATGCAATTTAAATGCATTTTTTGCTGTGAAAATGACAATGGTCCCAAAAATGTGTCAAAATTGTCCGAAGTGTCCGCCATAATGTCGCAGTCACGAAAAAAAACGCTAATCACCGCCATTAGTAGTAAAAAAAAAAATAATAAAACTATCCCCTATTTTGTAAACGCTATAAATTTTTGCGCAAACCAATCGATAAACGCTTATTGCGATTTTTTTTTACCAAAAATAGGTAGAAGAATACGTATCGGCCTAAACTGAGGAAAAAAGGACGCCAATTTTGTTTGGGAGCCACGTCGCACGACCGCGCAATTGTCTGTTAAAGCGACGCAGTGCCAAATTGTAAAAACCCCTTGGGTCATTTAGCAGCATATTGGTCCGGTCCTTAAGTGGTTAATAGCCGACTCACCCACACCCATACGGGCCGCCTCTGATGCTGCTCCTATTCTAAAGGAATGGAATGAAAATTTAGAGTTATGTAAACCCAAACTTCGAAAGGCACTTATGCAGAACAAAATCAAACTAATATTTAGTTAAAGGGGACCCATTCTGGTGCCCGGGGGCCTAACCCGCAAAAATTGCTTAACAGATTCCACTGGACAGATCTACCTATTATCCTGAGCTCGTAATGTAATCCCAACCCCTTTCCCTAAAGCATCAGTCTTAGAGCGCCTGATCCAGATGCGCACTCCCGAATGGTCTACCGATACATGTTCAAAACCAACACCCGTACCACCCAATTTTGACTGAGGAAGCAGCTCGGATATATGCGTAACGCCCCATGGAAGGCTAGCATAAACGCAGTTTTACACAACAAGGCTTCAAATTCCGAGTAGCATACAGCCGACGTGACTGCGCAAAGCCTACCCAAAAGCTCCAATGAAATTGGCCTTCTATCGTCAGACACAACATTTACCCTCCTGTACCCTTTCAAGGCCCGTTTAACTGAAAAATAGGCAGGAAGGATTCCCCTAAAAACGGCAGAAGAACGAAACCCCAGCCAGCGTTTTCATTATAGGACTGCATGAAAACTGCTGCTGCATCAGAGATGCAACAAATGCCAAGTTCAATCCCTCCAAAGGATGACCATCCCCTACTCCACGGGCTTCAGAGAAAGACAACCAACTCCTCCAGGAATCTGAGTAGCATCTCCAAGTCTTAGAGCGAACAAACCCTGAATAGCTCTTGACACTACCTCCAGATCACATCCCACAGAAATTCTGGACATAGAATCCCCTCCGCATCTGCATCTGGAAGCAGCTGGCGAAAGCGGTCCACCTGAAACCAAGATAAAGCATCGGCAATGTTATTTTGAACTCCCGGAGTGTATTTGGCTTTGAGCCATACGTTACATTTCCAACACAGGAAACCAATCTGTCTGAGGACCTTGGCTACCAGTAGAGATTTGGAAGAGAGACAATTAACTGCAAAGTGGACACCTTTGTTGTCCGTCTCCACAAAGATCCTTCTGTCTGCAAAAACCAGCTCCCCAGAGCTCCATCGCCACCAGAATAGGGAACAGTTCCAATAAGACAATGTTTTTTGTGACCTCCTGGACCACCCATGACTCCGGCTAGGCAGCACAGCAGGTGTGCGTTCCCCAAATCGCAGCAAATCCTTTAGACCCTGTAGAGTCCGTGAATAGCCTGAAATCCGGGGCAAAGACAAAATCCTTCTGAAAAAAGGACTGACCATTGTAAATGTCAAAGAACCTGGCCCAAACTAACAAGTCCGCCTTAAGCGAACTTGTCAACCTCATGTGTGCGAACGCCAACTTTAAACCAGATATCACCAGGTAAAGCCTACGCGAAAAAATGCGCCCTACAGGCATGATCCTACAGGCAAATGTCAAAACTCCCAAAAGTGATTGCATGTCTTTCAAAAGAACTTTCTTTTGCAAAAGAAACAAACCAAGCAAGGACTTCAACTTTGCCAATTTCACCTCAGGCAAAAGGAGTTCCATCCTACATGTATCAATGTGGATGCCCAAAAATTCCAAAGACGTGCTGGGCAAATACGTCTTCTCCTCTGCTTAGGAGCGCCAAACTGTTGCACAATGGTCCTAAATGCCAGGAGCAACTGGTGATATGGGCAAAAGCTGATTTACCAAATGACCTAATTTTGACAATTGAATCCACAAATGACATGCAAGATACTGCGCAAGAGGCCACAGCAATGTCAACCTTTAACAACTCCCTTTCGGAAAAAAAACAGGTAATGCATAAGACAGAAGGCATTGGGTTCCTGCTGAGTTCCTAAAAGCAGGGTACCCAAAAGGACCCACAATGCACCCTTCAGCTATCTCTTACCACACCTTGTCCCAATCACCTTGAGAAAAGACTCAATCAATTACAAAGCACTAACTAGAGTACCTCCTTCTCCTAAAAAAGGGGAGGGGGGGGGCAATTTTCCCTGTTTCCCTGTTGGGGTACTTGTCCAAACATGGGCACAGTTTTTCCAGCCTGCTAGAGAGCAGGCTTTTAGAAAAATTCAATAAATAAGCAATTAAATAAATAAATATCCCTTGCACAAAGTGCACCTTCCTGCCTATGTTTACAGGATGCATTCCAACAGCATTGACTTTCATAGAAAGAAAAAACAGCCTCATCCATAGGCTATATTCACAGGGTTAACTATACTCTGCTTCAGAGTGACTTGTTTCAGGGACAAAATCAAATTAAGCCACAAACATTTTTCATGCCCCATGAGCGAAGGGGGGAATGGACAACTTTTTTCAAAACAACGTGTCATAACAATAACAACTGCCAGAATAGATGGAAAAGGCCTGAAGCCAATTATACAAACGACCTGGGAATTGATCTACTCCTGACCACATCCTTACTTACACTGACAGGCTTAAATGATAACCTAAGGGGTACAATTCACAGGACACACCATCTTTGATGCACACTTCAGAAACCCTATTCCTAGCAAACACCTAGGGCTAAATTGTGCTGAAGAGAATGAGTTAAAAGGGGTAAAGCCCTGAGAAATAGCAGGGACGTCACCGCGTTCGCTGTCTGCGGGAAATTTGGTCTGATGGTGTGTACTGCCATCAGACCAAAATCCGCCAGCGGACATGTCCGATGAAAACGGTCCGTGGACCATTTTCATCGGACATGTCCCGTCGTGTGTACGAGGCCTCATGAGTGACAGCAGGAGGTAAAGGGCTGAACATAGCTACAGATAGCTGAGGAGATTGACAAGAAACAGCAGGAACCATAGGGGATAGCATTCTTACTAAAGAGGAGAGAGAATCCACTAGCACATTCAAAGTATGTATCTGAGCACACTCACCCCCTGCTGGGGGTTTGCTGAATGGCTTCTCCCAGGAGTAGACCTGAAGCTGGCACCTGTCTGCAAGGCAGAGCCTGTGTCTCTTCCATAAAACTGCAGCTGTCCTAAACTTGTCTATCTTGTTCCTGTCTTCTGGCTACCTGAGAGGAGAGCGAGCACACCCTCCCCCCACTCGCCATGGGCTGCGCAGCCATGCTCCTCCTGTCTCCTCTTCTCCCCCGCAACCTGAAACAGGTCCTCTTCTTTTTGGAGGAGCGCCGCTCAACGACAGTTCCGCCCATGTGATCTTCAGCGGCTTTCTCTCACCGCCTCTGCTCCACCTCTTGCTCCACTTCCGCTGCTGTGATCCATTCAGGAAGCTGGCTCCTCCGAGTCCTCACATGCTGAAAGCCTACCTCTGCCACTCTCTTAACGCAGCCTGTCAGCTCTCTCTGAGTCCCGGCCACACTGTCTTCAGCTTCCCTTTCCTGCTGACCTTCATTGACATTTATACCCAGTGACAGGCGGAGCAGCAGCCATTCTTCACCCCCCTCACAGCCAGCTTTCTCAAGAAGTTGCTTAAATAAAGATTCCATACCTGCTGCTGGGAGAGGAGTTCTTCCACCGCTGCTCCAGCAGGAAAAGGGGGTTATCCCAGCTCAGCTGGCTCCTCTTACAGGCTTCCCAGACTCCAACAGCTTCCACAGAATCCTATTGGTTGGCTGCTGAAACTAGGTTTAAAGTGGCAGTACACATAATTTACACAAGCCTATCGAACAACTCTAAGCTTCTAATTAACCCTATCTACCCTTTTACCTGTGGTGGCCACAATCCCAAGCAAGTGGGCTCATACTGTGCCCCCTTTTTCATTCTCCCAGAATTGCACAAAAATTAACTCTTCACCTCATAAAACTACAATTATCTCCCAATATTGCACAATAAATAATGCCCAGCATGGCATTATTAACCCCAGACATTGCACAACAATTAACCCCTATTAATATGACAATCAGTGTGCCTTTTCATTGTGCAATATACAACATAGTGTATAGAGTGAAGAGGTCAGCACTATGTAGCATAGAGCAGTGGTTCTGAACCTCAGTACTCAAGTACCCCCAACAGTCAATTTGTTTGTGAATTTCTCTTAGATAAAATAGCTGTCCAAATTTGCAAGCCATTTAATTTAAATCACCTGTACAAGATAAAGGAAAACCTGCAAACATGTCCTGGTGGCGGTACTTGAGGACTGAGGTTGAGAACCACTGGCATAGAGTGTGTGGGAGTCAGGACTATGAACACAATTAGCTGCTCAGTGTGCCCCCTTAAAATGGAGGTCAGTGCTCAGTATGCCTCCCCTTACATTGGAAATTGGTGTTCTCCCCTTACAGTGGTGTTCATTGTGTTCCAATTAATGGTGACCAAAGTGCGCTCCTTACATTGGTGGTCATTGTCTAGATGGGCTCAGGTAAGTATTAGGGGGGCTGGGCTGCTGCACAAAGAAGGCTTTTTATCTTAATATAAAGAATGCATTAAGATAAAAAAAAAAATCTGCCTATACAACCACTTTGAGGATGGCTGGGAGAGGTTAGGGGTCCCGGAGTACAGCTTTAAGGCTGGATTCATACTATTATGCTTCAGCAAATTGTGAAAACATGCATTTGTGTTCAGTGGCTCTCCAACACACCTTACCAACACAGCTGCGATATGGTACGCTGTGTTACAAAATTAGTGCATCCACCTTTTTAGGTGCATTCTGACGCAATAGGCAGTCCGTTTAAATGAATAGGCTGCCATAACACAACACACATAAATGTACAGAATAATGCAAAAGTGTGAACCCAGCCTAATTGTAGCCTCGTTGTCATTTCCCAGGCTCATACATATTCATTAGGGTTAGAGAAATGTTAAACCTTGGCCACATAGCCATGTGATTTTTTGACAAACAGAAGTCTTTTGCGAAAAAATGCCGTCATCACATTTGCCACCTTTACCTTGAATGTCCTCCATTGAAATGAGCTTTTCTTTTTTTGCAAATGAATCAGTGACAATTAATAAAGAACCAGACTGTGTTTGCTTTTAACTTTAAGAATAACTTAATGGGTAACACAGTATCCTTCTGCTCTCCTTCCTGTGCTGTACAAGCTGACAAAATGCTAACGTGTCACAAAATGGTTGGTGTTCCAAGATCACAGATGGCTATTTAGTACTGTTACAAGAATGGTGCTAAAACAGCTCCGACTTGATCAGATATGACAATTTACTTTACTTGGGATGTTATTTTGTAGGGGTGTCACTTTTACTGTACAGCCATGATTTATGAAATGGCACAGATGGTGGCATTACAGCTCTGCACAGTGAGGTTTTTTTTTCCTTTAGGCCTGACACCCATTCATGTCATGTCGTGTTTATTGCTACCATGAAGTCTTGTGTGCATGGATTCTGAAGTAAAATAGAAGAGCATTCAATTATTTTTTCCTGGGTCAAGTCAGTGTTGATCTTTATTGCTATTGTTAGTTACTAGTTTGAATATCTTTGCAATTATTGCAAATTTTTAACAACGCTTGGCTACGAGAGAGCATAATATTTTCCAGGGCCAAAGTAGTAGTACTTTGTTACTTGCATATTTTGCAAAACCAAGTTTGTAGGGAAGGGTATGATAATGTAAGCACACTGCAATACCGCTGCAGGTTGAATTATAAGACATAATAAACAGGTGTCAAGTCCTGGGGAAAAAAGTGTGAGAACTCCCACCCAAGATTCACTCCCCCCACCAAAAAAATATAAAAAATTATACCCTCATATGCATAATTACTAAAACGCATGTTTTTTTTTAAGCAAGTTCTTTCTAAATCCCGCGATAACTCGCGGCAGATATCCGCAAAGTCTCCTGGGAACAAAAGCTCCCAGGAGACATTGCGGCATTGAGGAAAAGACAGAATACCCGCACACTACCCGATGAATCCATATACAGGAAGCGGCCAGTAACAAAGGATTACTAAGGTTCGCCTGCCCCTGACAGTGACTCGAGCTGGGCATCGCCGCTTAGTGAAGGATTGGCTCAGCTGCTCTAGTCCTGCAAAGGGAACTGCGTTCCTGCTGTGAAAAAAGTGCAGGAACTCCTTTTCCCAAGCGTTCCCGCAGGACTTGAGCCCTGATAACAAACCTAAAGTGTATGTCAATAAATCATACACAACACATTTGTGTAAATCATGCATATTTGCTTCTTATAAAAGTTGATCTGCCAGAAATTCAGTGTCAGAGAATGGCTCGCAGAAGAACGGGCAAATCTGCTATTAACAATCAACAAGTTCACAGATTATGGGATCTCAGGCGTTTGCCAGAGCGGTTGTGCATGCACGCGGCCAACAATGATGCGCAATCGCGTACGTGCATGTGCCATAGCACTCACATGGCATGGCAGATCCTGGCACCCAGTGCCCTATTTAAAGCCAGCAGGCTAAGCCACAAGTTGCTGGAAGATCTTAAGCTCCCCTGTGTGTTCCTGTTCCTGTTATTGGATTTCCCGTTAGCGACCTGGCTTGCTTTTGATCTGTCTTGTCTCTATTCCTGGCTTTGATCCTTTGCTTGTTCTATTGACTCCACTTCTGCCTACTGATCCATGTATGACTTCTGGCTTGCTCTTCTGACTCCACTACTGTCTGATTGCCAGTATATGGCCCCAGCTGACTCCTGACTCTGCTTGCTGCCTTACTCCTGGCTGATATTCTGTGCATGACTACTGGCCTGGCTCTTGATTCTGCTCCTGGCTCTCCCTTCTGCCAAGTCTCATCTGGTACTAATGGGGGACCCATTTCCAGCAGCCCATCTTGCTCATCAGCCGCCATCCCCCAGACATCTGTCCAGCACCTCAGCCTTTCGCAGCTAGCAACCCCTGCTTCTTTGAGCATAGTATCCCCTGTTACCACCTTCAGGGGTGCTCTTCACTTAGCAGCAAGGGAAGCCCTTTAAGCACTTCGACCAGTTATGTGACATTCAGCATGACCAGAATGTATGGAAATCACTGCCAACACTCGGGCGCATGTCAGGCAGGATGGCGTGCGCGTGCACGTGAGGACGTGAGGACGCGACGTGCTCACGGGTGGGGGAGTGAAGAGCTATGGGATTGTTAGGAGGAAGGACGGACCGCGCCGAATGAGGGGAAGAGACGGCAACCTCGATACTGCCTCCATACCACATGCCGCTGCTGTATATGTTCTCCCATCGGATCCGCACGGATACCGCGCTAAGGGCTGCGGGCTGTGACGGGACACACCGCGCCGCAGCACCAGGCACCGGCCACAGGGGCTTACGAAAGTAACCAGAGAAGGCATAGGAAGCGGGGTATGTGGTGGGAGGACGGTACCCGCCGAGACCGCCGGTACCCAACAGCTATGTAAGCCACAGTGGAGTGAGTGAGTATGTTGAACCAGCAAGTATGCTGAGCCCAGACGGATTTCATCTGTACCCCTCTTCCCAGCTGATCCAGTCCTAGAGGTACATTGTATACCGTGATTTAACTGTTAAAGAGGACCTGGAAGGTATGATAACAGCAACTTGTGAACTCATTGTGAAGGGAGATGTGTTTTTGCATTCTGATTTGTCAGTATATGGTGTGCTCTATACATCAAGTGCCAGGAATGCTGATATAAGTTAATTAGATCTGCAATGTATGGTATGGCATGTACAATTTAACGCATGAGAACTGAGGATCAATAGCCGGGGTTAATGAGAACCTCAAGACAACCAGCTGATTGTGTTAAATAACCCAGAAGTTCATATAAAAGGGATGGATAAGATGCGTTATCATTGGTGACTAATCGCTACAGCTCATTACTATACTATTACTATACTATTAGACTAGGTGGGACCACCTATATCTTACATGAAACACCCAGAACAGGTAAAACTGGCACATACAGATTCATAATCCTATCTGCAACATATTGCTTGAATGATTGACCCTCCCTTCACTGTGCTCTATTTTTGTTCGCTGGGAATTCATATCTTTCCCTTCTTTTACCCTTTTTTTTTGGGGGGGGGAATTCTTTACGCTGCCTCGGTTCTCTCCTTTTTTGGAGCACCCCTATCTCTCAGGATTAGAAAAAAAGAAGAAAGAAAACTGAAGATAACATTTTTCTCTCTTTAAAGTCCTATAATAAAAAAAAATAAAAAAAACATCTAGACATTTCCTATCCCCCACCCCGCCCGGTAGGCTACTACATCTACACCAAATTCTGTATCAATCACTGGAAACAAAGGGTCAAGCTGGGGAAAAGAATTAGAAGGAAAGAATCTAACATGAGAAGAATGACAAGTAGATCAACAAAGGGGGGCCCTCCCACCACCCCAAGAAAAACAACAGCAACAAGCTCAATAAGGCCTTTCGTGACCAGCGGAGAAAGTCCACTGGTTCCTGGGGCACAGGGAGCAACAGGGGGCACAGGGAGCAACAAAGCAACAAAGCAACAACAAGGAAATAAAACAAAAAAGATCAAAAATGAGAAGCCCCATAGCGAAACCTCCAGAGAAACATCTTTGGAAACAAGAGAGGAGGTATCTATGAGAAATGGACTAGAAAGCAGTAGGATAGATGCACAGTCCCCCTCAAAGGGAGAAATGGCGGAGATGTTGCTAAAATTGGAAAATGTGATAAAGGGGGAGATACAGAATTTACAGACAGATCTTGGTCACATGCTCTCCAGAATAGAATTAGCAGAGGAACAAATTGAGAAACAAGAACAAGAATCAAACTCACTAAAAATTCAGATCGATCAGATCTAATTAAAACAGAGGCATATTCTCTATAAATTAGAGGACCAGGAAAATAGAAACCGGAGACAAAACCTGAGGATCAAATTAATACCAGAGAAGAGGGGGGAGGATCTTAGGACAATAATGCAGACGATATTTAACCCTATATTGGAAAGAACAGCAGATAACCCAATTATGATCGAAAGGGTACATCGGGTAGGAAATCCGAAAAGAGTGACCCCCAAGCGAACAAGAGATGTTATAATAAGGTTCCGATTCTATGAAGATAAAGAAGAAATATGGAAGAAGCTGAGGGGGCAACCCCCAATAGTTTTTGAGGGGGTAGATCTCCAGGTTTTCACCGACGTGGCCCCAGAAACTGTGGCAAGGAGATGGCTGTTAAAACCACTTCTGAAACAGATGGTCGATCTAAACATTAAATATAACTGGGGTTTCCCAGCCTGCTTAATTGGGACAAGAGAGGAAAGATCTGCGACTTTGAGATTTCCCGAGGACTTGGGTGAATTCTGCAGGAAACTGGATATTCGGATCCCTGACTTGCCGGGCTGGGAGTAGGGGGGGGGGCCAGGAGAGAGGGGGGGTTCCCTCCCTGAGACCCCCCATACCTCTTTCTCTCTTATCCACCCGGCTCCGATTTGGGCTAATATCTGTCTCCCTAGGGTCCCTCTTGATGGTGTCCATCTCTTTTTTTTCTCTCTCTATCTGCTCTGAGAGACGAGGGAATCCCTGGGGGACATAGGGAAGATGTCTGCAACTAGCCCCTTAGTCCAAAAGATCTAATGCACTTGGGGATACCCTGCTGGCTTAAACGGGACAAGAGAGGGGAGAGAGGGGAGATCTGCAATATTAAGATTTCCCGGGGACTTATATAAGTTCTGCGGGAAATGAGACATTTAGGTACCCGATCTATCAGGTTGGAGTTGGGGGGGGAGGGGGGCTCTATATCGAGGCCCCCCTGTCCTCTCCATCTCTCTCTACTCTGCTCTGTCTTGGGCCCCATCAGGTCCTCCCAGGACCTGTTCTTTCGATGGCTCCCCTGATGGGTTTTTTCTTCTTTTCTTTTTTTCATTCTGCCTCTCCCCCTGTCTGACTGTGGGACCCGAGAGGACCCCTGGTGGAGTGGGGGGGAGAGGATCAAAGTTTGTCCCCCACCTCTCCTGTCCAAAAGATAGGGGGGAGGAATATCCCAGACCCCACCCAGAGCGATCTGGACCAAGACATGGTAGTTGGTCCAGAGGTCTTTAATAGACCAAACGGGAGGGCGGGAGGGGGGAAGGGAGGGGGAAGGGGGGGAGGGAGGGAAGATACCCTGTCTCACCTGGACAATTAGAAGAGAGCGCAAACCATAGAAGGGAAAATTGTAGACCTTAAAGGAATTAAAACATTATAGGGCAGATATCGCCTTCCTACAAGAAACCCATCTAACAATAGGATCAAAAGTAAGTATATAGTCGCCTGACTTTCCCACATGGTATAATGGAGATACCATCTCCAAGAGGGCCAGAGGGGTAGCAATTGGGATAGCTAGGGGGACTAGGTTTGTGCTTACAGATAGACTAACAGACCCAGAAGGGAGATTCCTCTTTCTGAGAGGAAAACTGGAGGAGGAAGAGTATACCCTCGTAAACGTATACGCACCTAACACCTCCCCGACAAAATATTTATTGGGAATCTTAGGGAAATTAAAAGACTACAGTAGGGGAAAGATAATATTAGGAGGAGACCTAAACTTCTGCATGGAACCCGAAAGTTGATAAGACATACCAGACAGTAGAAACTCATGATACACAATTAAGAAAGGTCAAAGCAAGCTTACATAGAAGTCAGTTAGTGGATACATGGAGGATTTTTAATCCTAGTCAGCGAGACTACACATTTTATTCCCAGGTACATGGTAGTTATTCTCGGATCGACCACATCTTTGTTGATCATAGAATGCTGGAGGGGGTGGTCGAGACGAGAATAGAGCCCATGACGATCTCAGACCATGCGCCCATTAGTATATCTATAAAAATCTTGGGTAACCAAAGGCCCTATCAAAGCTGGAGATTAAACGAGGAACTATTGATTGAGGAGAAAAGCTTAACAAGGGTTAAAAAAGAACTAGAAGAATATTTTAAGATAAATGAGACTGAGGAAATCTCGGCAGCAACTCTATGGGATGCCCACAAGGCAGTGATAAGAGGGGTTTTGATTTCGGAAGGAGCAAGGAGGAAAAGGGAAGCGATTAGTAAAAAAGTAAAACTAATAGATGAGATTTTCAACCTAGAACAAAAACACAAAAAAGAAGGAAAGCAACGAGATGTATACCTGACCCTTGTCAACAAAAGAAACAAACTTAAAGATCTCATGGATCAGGAAACAAGAAAAGAACTTAATTTAATAGCAAGGGAAAGATATAGGTGGGGAAATAAAACAAGCAAACATCTGGCTCGGCTGGTGCAAAAAAAGAAATCAAGGAACTATATTGATAAAATTAAAAATGAAAAAGGAGAGGTCTCCCATACAACAAAAGAAATTGCCGAAACATTTAGATTATACTATGAAAAATTATACTCAGTAGAACAAAAGAATTGGCAGATAGGAGAGAAAGAAAATAAGATCATAACCTTTTTAAAAGAAGCAAGACTCCCAAAAATTAGCCAAATTGATGCCGAGGGGATGGATAGGCCAATCACGGAAAATGAAATCAAGTTAGCATTAACAAGCTCAGCCTCAGGTAAAAGTCCAGGCCCAGATGGCTTTACAGTAATGTATTACAAAAAATGTAAAGAGATACTGCTACCAAGGCTATGTAAGTATTTTAATGGCCTCGGGAAGGGGTACAAATTAAGTAAGGAGGCCTCAGAAGCAATTATTACTGTTATCCCGAAAGAAGGCAAAGACATTGAAGGCTGCTCGGGCTACCGGCCAATATCCTTGCTTAATACGGATATAAAACTGTTCGCAAGGATATTGGCCGGGAGAGTTAAGCAGGAAATTAATAAATTAGTGCACCCAGATCAGACGGGTTTCATCCAGGGGCGAGAAGGGAGAGATAACGGAGTAAGAACACTTTTGATAATCCGGAGAATGAGGGTAATGGGGTCCCCAGGTCTACTCCTGTCGATAGACGCAGAGAAAGCGTTCGACAGGGTAGACTGGGGACTCATGCTTTCTACTTTAAAGGAAATGGGGTTTGGCCAGGGGATAATGAACTGGGTTGCCGCCCTCTATCAGTCCCCCATGGCAAAAATAAAAATAAATGGCAGTTTTTCGCAAACATTTCAAATGAAAAACGGAACGAGGCAGGGGTGCCCATTGTCACCACTGCTGTTTGTGTTATCAATGGAACCCCTGCTAGCTAAGATTCGCAACAGCCAAAAAATAAAAGGGATTAAAATAGGAGAGGAGGAACACAAACTCGCAGCTTTTGCAGATGACGTCCTCTTCTATTTAACCGAACCCAAAACATCAATTCCAAACTTACTAAGCCTCTGCTACGAATATGGAGAAATTTCAAATTTTAAATTAAATATCACCAAAACGGAGATCATGAGTATAAATGTTAGTAAGACAGAAGAAAAATCCCTGCAAATGAACCATCGTTTTGCTTGAGGCCCCATACACACGAGAGGATTTATCCGCAGATACGGTCCAGCGGACCGTATCCGCGGATAAATCCTCTCGAGGATTTCAGAGGATTTCTATGCGATGGCGTGTACTCACCATCGCATTGAAATCCCCGCTGAAATCCTCTGCCGATGACGTGTCGCGCCGTCGCCGCTATTATGACGCGGCGACGGGCGCGACGCTGTCATATAAGGAATTCCACGCATGCGTCAAATCATTACGACGCGTGCGGGGAATCCCTTTGGACGGATGGATCCGGTAAGTCTGTACAGACGAGCGGATCAATCCGTTGGAATGGATTCCAGCAGATGTATTTGTTGAGCATGTCAGCAAATATCCATCTGCTGGAAATCCATCCCAGGGGAGATTTATCCGCGGATAGATATCCGACGGAGTGTACACACCATAGGATCTATCCGCAGAAACCCATTTGATGGGATTTATCTGCGGATAGATTCTATGGTGTGTATGGGGCCTGAGTCAGTGAACTTAAATATCTCGGGATCTTGTTCAAAATCAAATCAAAAAAACGTATGCGATAAATGTAATCCCATTGTTAAACGAAATCAAGAAAGAGACAAAAAGGGTAGAAAACAGAGCAATATCATGGATAGGACGAATTAATTATTGCAAAATGGTCATCATGCCAAAGGTCCTATATAAATTCCAGATGATCCCCATAGCCCTCCCAAGAACGCTACTCTCAGCCCTTAACAAATTAATTATGAATTTTATATGGAAGAATAAGAAACATAGGATATCATTTCAAACATTAAGGCAATCAAAAAAAAAAGGGAGGACTCGCCGTTCCGGATGTTAGGAGATATTACGACGCGGTTATATTGACAAGAGTGGTGGAGTGTTCCAGAGTCAACAAAGAAAAAAGGTGGGTAAGTTTAGAAAATGAATTATCACAGGCAAGGTTAGATAAGATAATTTGGAACCCCCCCCCCCCCAATTTAGGACATTGGATATAAACCTACACGAGATAACAAAAAAGGCACTGAAAACATGGGATATAGTATATAAAAAAATTGAGAAGGAATATAATTCACCTCTCATAGCACTGAAAAACAATGATTTTTTCGCACCTGGTAAGACACAAGTGGGGGGGCATTGGATTAAAAAAGACACTGCACAACTAAGGGATATAATGAGTGAGGGTCACATTAGAACATTGCAGGAGTTAAAACTTAATAAAAACTTAATGGAAATCAATGAGTGGAGGTACCAGCAGCTAAACCATTTTATTCAAGTTCTCCCACACCCTTTGAGGTCAGGAGATCAGTTGTCAGAATTGGAAAAAATCTGTACCACAGAAAGATCTAAAGGTACTATTTCAAAACTATATAGGATTTTACTGAAGATGGGGGAGCAGAGCACACCTCCATTCATTGAAAAATGGGAAAGGGAACTGGGCACACAGCGGGATAGGGCCACAATAGAGAGAATGTTGACTCTGACACACTCCTCTGCGGTGGATAGCCGCACGGCGGAAATGTGCTTTAAATGTATTGCCGGGTGGTATATGACACCGGATAAATTAAAAAAGTTTAAAGAGGGGCAGACAGGGGACTGCTGGAGGGGCTGTAGATCACCAGGAAATATGGCACACCTTTGGTGGGGATGCCCCAAGATAAAAAAGTACTGGGAAAATATACTGGGCTGCGTGGAGGAGATTACAAATAAAAAGATAAAGATGGACCCATGGGTTGTTCTATTTCACGGGGGGGAAGAAGGCATTAAAAGGTACAGGGAATCACTGGTTCCGCACCTCCTGAACGCCGCCAAGAGATTAACCCCTAGAAGGTGGCAAGATCCAGAACCCCCTCTAATGTGGGAATGGATGGATGCGGTTGAAGAAACATACAAAATGGAAGAATTGAAAGAGGGCTTAGAGGGCAATAATATCTAATTAAGCACAAAATGGGATAATTGGAGGACTTTCAAGAAATCATGGAGTTACGCAGAAAAGTTAAGGGAAGAAATTTAAACGCCTCCTTAGAAGAAAACTAGAAATAACTAGAGGTCTTAAGAGAATGTCCAGGGTGAGACAGGGGGGGGGGGAGGGGTAGGGATAAGGGGGGGTAAAATTTGGAATGATTAATTTTTGGTGCTTTTCTTGCTATGTGCAAATGGAGCAATATATGAGTTTATATGGGTTTATTTGTATACGTGCATGTTACAAGAGCATATGTATAAAAAAATAAATAAATGGAACTAGAACAAAAAAGAAAAAGGAAACAAAATAACTAAATTAAGGAAAAAAAAAAAAAAGAGAAACCCACATAAAGAAAGGCGACACTAATAATGCGAAACCAAAATAGAGATGCAATGGGCTGGTACGCAGAATATGAGCATAAATACGCACTCTATGGCCGGGTACTAACGAGCAAACATGTACGGTGAAACCGGTCCGTCGGACCGTTTTCACCGTACATGCCTGCCAGAGGGCTTCTGTACGATGGTTGTACTAACCATCGTACAGAAGTCTGCACGTAAACATTACGCGGGGCGTGTCCGCGTCGTCGCCGCGATGATGACGCGGCGATGATGCGGCGACGTGGGCGGGCCTGCCATTTAAAGGCTTCCACGCATGCGTCGAAGTCATTCGACGCATGCGAGGGACGGCGGGCGCTCGGACATGTACGGTAGGTCTGTACTGACGACCGTACATGTCCGAGCGGGCAGGATTCCAGCGGACGGTTTTAAAACACGTCCAGGAATATTTGTCTGCTGGGAAAAGGCCCGGCGGGCAAATGTTTGCTGGAATTCGGCCCGCTCGCGCCTACACACGACCGAACATGTATGCTGAAACTGGCCCGCGGACCAGTTTCAGCATACATGTTTGGTCGTGTGTACGGGGCCTATGAGGTAGAGTCTGAAGTGGTTCTAAAAAAAAAAAGAAATCACTGCCAATATATACAGTAGACCCAGAAGAGGAGGGGTACCACATCCTATTAATAGAACATTTTGAGAAAAGACAATCTTGCACACAATACACCAATATAAAAAGTATCAATTTTTATTTCAAAATCTTAAAAATAGACCTATAAAATAAGAACACAATGGATAGTGCAACCCAATATTACAGGTACTTTCCCTTCAGGTAATATTGTAATGTTGTAATCAATTTCAATTGGTGAATGCCAATTCTGAAAGTATAAGGAAACAAAACATCCAGAAATATTGAGTCCTCTACTGATACTTTAGGAGGCAAAGGGTAGCATCCAATCTTTTTAAATAGAAATAGAATTTTCTATTACATGTAATCCAAATAACAATCATTAATAAAGCAGTTTAGGTGCAAGGCAATCCCAAAGGCTTACCCACAGCGGAAATGTGCAAGGCATGAGGGGCTGATCCTGAGCCCAAGTAAACAACACCCCTGGGGGTGAGATTTTTACTTTTTTGAGAGAAATTAGCTACGGGCAGTTCCTATATATCTAGGTCTACCATTCTTTGATTTGCATCATATAATCATTTATAATTCCCACATTAAACATTTGGATGCATTACTGTTTTCCGCTTCAGTTTATGTTACAACAGCATGTACGACCCCAAATTCAAAAAATGTGGGATGCTGTGTAAAGTCTACATAAAAACAGCATGCAAAGATTTGCAAAACTCATAAACACATATTTTGTTTACAATAGAAAATAGAAAACACATCAAATATTTAAACTGAGAAAACTGACAATTTTAAGAAAAAAACAAGGTAATTTTGAAATTGAGGGCAGCAACATTTCTCAAAAAAGTTGTAGCAGGGCAACAAAAAGCTGTCAAAGTGGTACTAACAAGGAAGCTGGAAGAACATTTTACAACTAGTTAGATTAATTGGCAACAGGTCTGTGACATGGTTGGGTATAAAAAGAGCATCAAAGTCAGCATCTCAGAATAGAAAATGGGCAGAACGTCACCAATCTGTGAAAAGCTGCTTCTAAAAATTGTCGTATCATTTCAGAATTATGTTCCATAACATACATTTGCAAAGACTATAAATATTTCATCATCTACAGTACATAATATCATCAAAAGATTCCAAGAATCTGTGTAATGCAGCTGTGATGGAGCCTGATGTAGAAAGGTAGGTGTCTCTTGGCTGGTAAGGATAAGAGGAAGCATGACAACCCAGAGTGGCATGAGTGCCTGACAGTTCTTGTGATGACAGATGTGGATGAATCGTCTGTGTGCACCCAGACACAGGCTGGACTGTGGACGCAGCGCAGCAAAGATGGTAGGCTGGCAGTTCACTGGCAGACAGTACTAGTTCAAGTAGGGATCACGTAATTAAAAACAAACACAGAGCAAAGGTCGGCATAAAAAATGATCTAACTACTGGGGATGAATTTGGCCACTCTGTCTAGTCTGCCAGTGGACTGGTGGACAGATACATTTTCAGCAAATTAAAATCCAAAAGCATAGAAAGATTCATAACCATCTCTCTAAAGGTTAAATGGCTCATATTCAAAGTCCAAACAAAGCAACAAGATTTAGAAAAACGGCTGCTCCACTTCCAATTGTGTGTCTCACCTAACCAGGCTAGGCTGACTAGTCAATCCCCTTTGCAAAAGACATATGTTGTTAGATACCATCCAACATGTCTCGGTGAGGGCAGAGTTCAAGCATGGTCAAGGTGGATCAGGTCAGCAACAGGAGATCAGATACAGGAACAGGTACCTGGTACTGTATGTAGGAAATGTCATATACCTTAACACAATGTCCTGATGCATCAGTTCTGTTTAAAAAGCCAACTGGGTGCCTGTCTTAGTGGCATGCGCACGTGCATGAGTCTAACAGGAATAATTTGTTTGCGCATAACTATGCACCTGAGCATATTCTGGACTGTCACTGAACAAGTCTGGACTGTTCTGGACAAGTACCTGTTTGCTGTGCTCAGTTTGCCCCTTCCCTTTGCGTGGTAGCCAGGCACTATAGCATTACAGTATGTATAAGTCCTTGTGGCAAACAAGTACCAGTTTGCCTGCCTGGCTTATGGGAAAGGGAGCTGATATAGGTGAAGAACACAGAAGCTAGCTATAGACATTCATAGACAGGTTTGTATTCTGTGGATGAATACAAAGCTTCCTCTGAGTCAGAGAGCATGACATCATCAGCCCACCCCTCAGACTCTTCTTTGTATTCATTCACAAAGTATAAAGTTGCTAAGCACCATTCATAGGCAAATTTTCATTGTCCCAGGTGTGAAATGGGAACCAGAACAAAGAACTGTAATGTACTGAAGGTACATGCAGTTTTTACAGTGCTTAGCCCCTTCCAGTCCACGCTATAGTCAAATGACGACTACAGTGTGGACCTACTTTGCCGGGAGGCCAGCACACTCTGTAATCAGTGAGTCTATGAGACTCGGCTGATCACAGATCAGAGTAAGGGGTCGATCCCGACCCCTTACCATGTGATCAGCTGTCAGCCAATGACAGCTGATCATGTGATGTAAACAGAGTCGGTAATCAGCAATTTTTTCTCCTCACGCTGATAGCTGTGTGGCTGTCAGAGGGATATCAGTCCTGATCACTGAGAGCCGCTGCTGAGTGATCTGTGCCACCTGCCAGTGCCACCTACCAGTGCCCACAGTGCCACCTGTCAGTTCCCACAGTGCCACCTATCAATGCCACCAATCAGTAGCTCATCACTAGTTCTGCCTATCAGTGTTACCTACCAGTGTCCATCAGTGCCACCTATCAGTGCACATCAGTGCCAACTATCAGAGCCCAGCAGTGCCACCTTATCTGTGCATATTAGTGCAGCCTATCAGTGCCCATCAGTGCAGCCCATCAGTGCCCATCAGTATATATATATATTTTTTGTTTAGCAAAAAATAAAAACCCCAGTAGTGATTAAACACCACCAAAAGATAGCTCTATTTGTGTGAAAAAAAATGATAAAAATGTAATTTGGGTACAGAGTAGCATGATCGTGCAATTGTCAATGAAAGTGCGACAGCGCTGAAAGATGAAAATTGGTCTGGGTAGGATGGTGGTTTAAATGCCCAGTAAGCAAGTGGTTAAAGACACTGCAGCATTTAGTGAAGGAAATAATTTGTTTGGACCAGCTTGGTCCAAATGAATTATTAAAAAATGATAGGAAACATGGAAATCAGCTTTAACAATGTTCTTTGGGAAAAATGTTGCACTAGACTGCTCTTGCTGAGTATATTCATAGTGGACCAGAAAATAAATAGGCCCTTCTCTGACCTTGGACAAAAGTTCCCCATCTGTGGGAGCCACAGGTTTTACAGTCTTAGGCACAATGGATGATTCATTGCACATTCCTTTCAATATAGAAATTGGATTACTTTAATAGCATTGAACATTACTGTAATTCAAAAGGAAAGAATCCTACTAATAGCACAATGTCCTGCATTGATAAAGGAGGGCATACGCTGATGCAATGTGTGAAAGGAACATATGCAATAACTGCAGAGATTAGAAATATGTGATACATAAAGGTATATTGCTATCAAATAAACAGATGCAAACGATGATTAGCAGTTGCTGAAACTGCACCATGCAAAACCAGAAAATGTGTGTGTGTGTATGTATGTATATATATATATATATATATATATATATATATATATATATATATATATATATATATATACAGTACAGACCAAAAGTTTGGACACACCTTCTCATTCAAAGAGTTTTCTTTATTTTCATGACTATGAAAATTGTAGATTCACCCTGAAGGCATGAAAACTATGAATTAACACATGTGGAATTATACATAACAAAAAAGTGTGAAACAACTGAAAATATATTTCATATTCTAGGTTCTTCAAAGTAGCCACCTTTTGCTTTGATTACTGCTTGGCACACTCTTGGCATTCTCTTGATGAGCTTAAAGAGGTAGTCACCTGGCGCAGCACCCCATCACTCTCCTTCTTGGTCAAATAGCCCTTACACAGCCTGGAGGTGTGTTTGGGGTCATTGTCCTGTTGAAAAATAAATGATGGTCCAACTAAACGCAAACCGGATGGAATAGCATGCCGCTGCAAGATGCTGTGGTAGCCATGCTGGTTCACTATGCCTTCAATTTTGAATAAATCTCCAACAGTGTCACCAGCAAATCACCCCCACACCATCTCACCTCCTCCTCCATGCTTCACGGTGGGAACCAGGCACGTAGAGTCCATCCGTTCACCTTTTCTGCGTCGCACAAAGACACGGGGGTTGGAACCAAAGATCTCAAGTTTGGACTCATCAGACCAAAGCACAGATTTCCACTGGTCTAATGTCCATTCCTTGTGTTCTTTAGCCCAAACAAGTCTCGTCTGCTTGTTGCCTTTCTTTAGCAGTGGTTTCCTAGCAGATATTCTACCATGAAGGCCTGATTCACACAGTCTCCTCTTAACAGTTCTAGAGATGTGTCTGCTGCAAAAGGTGGCTACTTTGAAGAACCTAGAATATGAAATATATTTTCAATTGTTTCACACTTTTTTGTTATGTAAAATTCCACATGTGTTAATTCATAGTTTTGATGCTTTCAGTGTGAATCTACAATTTTCAAAGTCATGAAAATAAAGAAAACTCAGGACCGTTTCCGCGGATAAATCCTCTGAGGATTTTGATCCGATTGGAGTGTACACACCATCGGATCGAAATCCGTGCCGAATTCCCATCGCGATGACGTGTCGCGCCGTCGCCGCGATGATGACGCGGCGACGTGCGCGACGCTGTCATATAAGGAATTCCACGCATGCGTCGAATCATTACGACGCATGCGAGGGATGGGTTCGGACGGATCGATCCGGTGAGTCTGTACAGATCACCGGATCGATCCGCTGGAGCCGATTCCAGCGGATAGATTTCTTAGCATGCTAAGAAATTTTTATCCGCTGGAAATCGGTCGGCCCGAAATATATCCGTGGATAAATATCCGCTGGATCGTACACACCAGCGGATCTATCCGCTGAAACTGATCCGCGGATCAATTTCAGCGGATCGATCCTCTCGTGTGTACGGGGCCTTAGAATGAGAAGGTGTGTCCAAACTTTTGGTCTGTACTGTATGTAAATATATATATATATATATATATATATATATATATATATATATATATATATATATATACAGTATATACACACATTTAATACATTAAGGGCCAGATTCACAAAGAGATACGACGGTGTATCTACAGATACACCATTGTATCTCTGACTTACACTGGTCCTATCTATGCGCCTGATTCATAGAATCAGATACGCATAGATAGGGCTAAGATCTGACAGTGTTACACTGTGTTACACTGTCGGATCTTTTTTTCAATTTAAAAATGGCGCCGGGGGCGTTCCCGCTGATTTATGATAAATAATATGTAAATCAGCGAGATACGCAAATTCACGAACGTACGCGGACCCGTCGCAGTATTCTTACGTTGTTTCCGTAGCGGTTTTCCTGTCGTATACTTACCCCTGTTTTTAGCAGGCGCAGCCAATGTTAAGTATAGCTGGCGTCCCGGAGTCGAATTTGAATTTTCCAACGTCGTTTGCGTACGCCGATTCACGAACACGCGCGTCGCAAGTCCCGCTCACGTCAAAACCACTGACGTCCTAGTGACGTCAGTGGGAGCAATGCACGCCGGGAAATTCCCCGGACGGCGTATGCGCATCTAAATCGTTGCGGGAACGCGCCTGATTTAAATAGTACACTCCCCTAGCCGCGGAATTTGAATTCCGCCGGGGGATTTAGGATCCGCCGTCGCAAGTTTGGAGGTAAGTGGTTTGTGAATTAGCCACTTGCCTCCTAAACTTGCGGGAGCGGATCTTAATTCACGTAGATCGAGCGGATCTATAGATCCGCTGAGCTACGTGAATCTGGCCCATAGAGTATATGTATAATTGCATGTACAGTACTGTGCAAAAGTTTTAGGTAGGCGTGAAAAAATGCAAAAAAAGTATGGAAGGCTTTCAAAAGTATATATTTTAATTGTTTTTATCAATTTACAAAATGCAATGTGAAATAACAGAAGAAAATATCAATCAAATCAATATTTGGTGTGACTACCCTTTGGCTTCAAACCAGCATGAATTCTTACACGTGCACACTTTGTAAAAAGTCAGGGATTTTATAGTGATTAGAGTCAGGTGTATAATTATACCAGGTTCACTTACACCTTATACCTCATCATCATCAATTTTTCATATGCCATTTTTTCATGTGTCATTTTTTATATGCCATGTTTCCCATGACGTTAGCATGCTACAGTTCAGTAATAATACTTGGATTATATGATTGTGCAGTGGGTCAGGCTCTTCAATACCAATTTATAATATCAATTTGTATTTAAAAAAAAAATTGATATATACATTTTTACCATTGCTATCACTAATAATACTATTATTATCTTCATTTTCACGTGGTATTCTCCCAATCCTGTTATCATGCAGTTAATTTATGCATTCTTCTATGTACACATGTACGTGTAGGTATGTACGTATGAGGATGCAAACTTGTGTAAATATTTGTGTGTGAAAATATATATAAATATATGTGTGTATTAGTACTAACATCTGCATTTTTTTCTTTGGTGTTTGTTTAATGTAGAGTGCTGTTATGAAAAAGAAACATTCCAACAGAGAAGAAATATCCTCCTCTAAGGCAACACCAATTATACAGTCCTCTACGTTATAATATGCAGACCGGACCTGGTTTTAAGGCTCTGAGGAAGAGGAGAACCCTCGAAACGCGTTAGTCGATCACCAATCTTTTTACCCTATGTTACGGACACAACTCATTATGCCTTGGGTTATCGTTCAACCAAGTGATGTGATTCTATTATATCAACATTTGTGAATACGTAGTATTTTTACTTTGACTGTCTTGTTTTAAATAAACTTTTCAAAGTATATATGCATCAGGCCATTCTTTTTCCATTTCTTTTTTCTGTATAATTAAACCAAGCAGCTGCAAATTATCATCAATTTCAGATGTGGGCAGAAACACAGTCATTAAAGTGGTTGTAAACCCTTACAAACCACTTTTCACTACAGGTAAGCCTATAATAAGGCCTACCTGTAGCTACCGTGTTTATCTCCTAAACGGATAAGGAGATATCCCCTGTATCGGCATGAGCCGACATCATAGGCACATGTGCACCGAAGCAACATCGCGTTCGTGCTGTTGCTTCAGCTTATGTGCCGTTATCAGCGTCTCCCACGCACATGCACGGGAGTGATGTCATCTCGGCTCTGGTCAATCACAGCGCCAGAGCCCGCGATACCCAGAAATAACTCTGGGAGACATGTCGCTAGGCAGAGCAGTGTGCCGGGACCACTGTAGGGGGCTTCTATCTAAGGTGAGTATTTCATAACGAGCTCATTATGCCTTTGTCTTGCAGGTTTTTGTTTTTTTGTGGGTTCACAACCACTTTAACTGAAACAGAAACAGCTGTGTAGGAGGCTTAAAACTGGGTTAAGATCATCCAAACTACGGTGAGTTGTGGTAGGCAGTGACAGGTCATATACCATGGCAAGACCAGCAAGAAACAGCAACAAGACACAAGGTGGTTATACTGCATCAGCAAGGTCTTTCCCAGGCAAAGATTTCAAAGCAGACTGGGGTTTCAAGATGTTCTGTTCAAGCTCTTTTAATTCAATAGGTCAGCCTGTCAGTGCTCAGACCATACGCCGTGCACTGCATCAAATTGGTCTGCATGGCTGTCATCCCTAAAGTAAGCCTCTTCTAAAGATGATGCACAAGAAAGCCCACAAACAGTTTGCTGAAGACAGACTAAGGACATGGATGTCCTGTGGTCTAATGAGACTAAGATAAACTTATTTGGTTCAGATGGTTTCAAGCGTGTGTGGCGGCAACCAGGTGAGGAGTACAAAGACAAGTGTGTCTTGCCTACAGTCAAGCATGGTGGTGGGAGTGTTGTTGACTGGTGCTGCATAAGTGGTCCCGGCACTGGGGAGCTACAGTTCATTGAGTGAACCATGAATGCCAACATGTACTGTGACATACTGAAGCAGAGCATGATCCCCTCCCTTTGGAGACTGGGCTGCAGGGCAGTATTCCAACATATCGACCCCAAGCACATCACCAAGATGACCACTGCCTTGCTAAAGAAGCTGAGGGGTAAAGGTGATGGACTGGCCAATCATGTCTCCAGACCTAAACCCTACTGAACATCTGTGGGGCATGCTTAAATGGAAGGTGGAGAAGCACAAGGTCTCTAACATCCACCAGCTCTGTGATGTCATCATGGAGGAGTGGAAAAGGACTCCAGTGGCAAATGTGCAGCTCTGGTGAACTAGAAAATCATGGTGGCCACGCAAAATATTGACACTTTGGGCCCAGTTTGGAAATTTTCACTTAGGGGCGCACTCACTTTTGTTGCCAGCGGTTTAGACATTAATGGCTGTGTGTTGAGTTTTTTTGAGGGGACAGCAAATTTACACTGTTATACAAGCTGTACACTCACTACTTTACATTGTAGCAAAGTGTAATTTCTTCAGTGTTGTCACATGAGAAGATATAATTAATTATTTACAAAAATGTGAGGGGTGTACTCACTTTAAATCAGTGTGGCAGCTGACTGGCGTTCCTGTAAAGCAAACAACAATGGTTAACAATAACACACAGTAATGACATAACATTTACTCAACAATACAACTTATTTTTTTACTGAAATCTATGCAAAAAAAGTGAAAAAAAATATATGCTGAAACATAGAAGTGAACTGCCCAGTGACCACCCCAGGCCCCTCATAGGTATGTGCATCTCGCTTCGTTCTGAATTGAGATTTGGAAAAAAAAGAAACAGAGTAAAACTAAATAAAATAGAAAATGAGAGAACAGAATAGAATAGAATAAAATGTTTTTATCCTGGCATTTCAGGGCCTCTGAAACTATGATAGATAGGTTGTTTTCCCAAAACGTGTGGTAAAAAATAGAATCCTACATGGAGTCCACATTTCTCTTAGCAAATAGCTCGGAGGGTCTACTTTCCCCAAAAAATTATAATTTGGAGGATGCGTGCTTTCCTGGCATTTTAGGGTATATGAAACTGTGATAGGTAGTCAGGAAGTGAAATGAGGAAATTTTTCCCTTTGAAAAATCATTGGGCTAGATTCAGATAGAATGGTCTATCTATGTGCCGGCGTAACATATCTCAGATACATTGGCTACGCCTCATAGACCCAGGGGTAACTATAAGCCGGAAAAAGCCGAACGCAAACGGCATAAAAAAAAAGCGCCGGGCGGTCGTTCGTTTTAGAATCAGCGTAAATGCTCATTAGCATATTCGACGTGTAAAAGACACGGAAGCGCCACCCAGCGGCCGGCCTGGAATTGCAGCCTAAGATCCGACGGTGTAAGTCACTTACACCTGTCTGATCTTAGGCATATCTTTGCGTAGCTGATTCTATGAATCAGTCGCATAGATACGACCGACGGAACTCAGAGATACGACGGTGTATCAGGAGATACACCGTTGTATCTCTTTGTGAATCTGGCCCATAGACTTTTTTTATTATTTATCACATAAATGAAAAAAAAAAAAAAAAAAAAAATATATATATATATATATATATATATATATATATATATATATATATATATATATATATAATTTACATTCTGTTATAAAACATATTCAATTAAAAAAAAAAAAAAAAAAAAAAAACATAAATTTAGGCCAACATGTATTTTGCTACAAGTCTTTGGTAAAAAAAATCCCAAAAGTGTATATTGATTGGTTTGCGTGAAAGTTATAGCAACTACAAACAATGCTATATACAGTATTCAGATTTTTTTTTTTTTTATTTATTCTAGTTGTGGTGGCAATCAGTGACTTAGGCCCCTTTCACACGGGGACAGATTCGCTTTCAGCGGTCCGCCAGCTCAGCGGGAGATCTCTCCGCAGATCACTGAGCAGGGAGGGGCTTTTCCAGAGCTGCTGCCTCCTATGGAGAGATCTGATGAAAATAGACAGCATGGGGCAGATTCATATAGATCTGCGGATCTTTAGATCCGCTAGATCTACCTGGTTTACGATCCGCCGGTGCAATTTAGCGAGGCAAGTGCATGATTCATAAAGCACTTACCTCGCAAACTGCACCGTCGGATCCTAACTCCCCCCGGCGGAATGCAAATTTCGCGGCTAGGGGGAGTGTACAATTTAAATCAGGCGCGTTCCCGCGCCGATTTAACTGCGCATGCGCCGGGGCGAAAAAGCCCAGTGCGCATGCTCCAAATGACGTCGCTACGACGTTATTGTTTGCGGCGGGTACGTCGTTTGCGGCCATCGGTATTCCCGATCGCGGTACGCAAACGATGTAGAAAATTTAAAAATCGGCGCGGGAACGCCGGCCATACTTAACATTAGCTACCCCTCATAGAAGCAGGGGTAGCTATCCGCCGGAAAAACCCGAACGCAAACGACGTAGAAAACGAGCGACGGGCGGGCGTACGGACGTGAATCGGCGGTTTTCCTCATTTGCATATGCGACGGGTAAAAAATCGCGACGACACCTAGCGGCCGGCGGGAGATTACAGCCTAAGATTCGACTGGTGTAAGTCACTTACACCAGTCGGATCCAAGGGAGATCTATGCGGAACTGATTCTTATGAATCAGTCGCATAGCTCCGACGGTGGGATCTCACAGATCCGACCGTCGGGTCTCACAGATACGACGGCGGATCAGGAGATCCGCCGGCGTATCTATTGATGAATCTGCCCCGATGTACGTTTTCATCATATCTCACCCGATCCACCATGGATGGATGGCGATGTATCGCCATCCGTCTGATTTTAGCGGATCGGATGTCAGCAGACATGTCTCCGCTGACATCCAATGCTCCATAGAGATGTATGGAGCGGCCTTTCGGGTCCACTGACAAAACTGACAGGCAGACCTGAACGGTCAAACCGTGTGAAAGGGGCCTTATAGTGGAACTGTGATAGTGCACTGGTCAATTTGACACTAACTGACACTCTGTGGGAACTTACTAACTGCCACTGACATCAACAGTGATGCTAATACAGTGATCAGTGCTAATAATATACACTGTCACCTCACTAATTACACTGGCTGGCAAGGGGTAAACATTTAGGGGAAGTCAAAGGGTTAATTATGTGCTTAACAGTATGTAATATGTCCTGCTTTTTACTACAGATCAATGTGTTTATTTTCCCTTCTTTGCAGGGAAAAGAAACAAAGAGATCATTCCCTTTTGTTTGTCATTACAGGGCTCTGGTCTGTAATTCTACACAGCAAGATCAGCAGGTCCCATCCATGAATCATCGACCGGGATCTGCTGACAGACTCTTGCTGTGTCAAATCACAGGTGAGCAAGTGGGCTGAGTCACGTGCGTGCGCCCTAAACCTGGAAACAGGCTGCAATGTACCGGTACATCACTGTGCCTGTAGGAGCCACCCCCTCACGGTATATGTACTGCAGCGAGTCGGCAAGAGGATGATTACAGAGTTGCATTCATTTGTGCTTTTTTTTTTTATCTGCCTAGAGTTCAACACAAAATATATAATATATCTATTGTGTCAGAAATGATTCTGTAATATTTCATTCAACATGGTATGTTGGAGAATATGGTAAATGTAATTTCAATGTAATTATTTTATTACAGCTGTTTGGTATCACTTTGAAATTCATTAATGTTAAATATTAATTTAAGTAATAAGACAATGCCGGAACAAATTTTACACCACTGGACAATATTGCATAATAATTGCGTGTAATAGAATTGTAATAGAATTGGAATGTAGATATTTTTGTTGAACATTTATTAAGCCGAGACAAGATATTAAATAAAATAAGATGAAAAGAGTTGCTCTTATTTTTTGCACTGGTGAGAATTTTTAACAATTTAGCAATAGGTTATAAGTAGAGGTCATTAAAGACAAACTTACAAAACTTAAGTGTCACCGAAAGATGTTCTATTTATTTCTAATAAACATTTTGCTGTAAATGGTACTGTTTTTTATTTTTACATAGAGTAGTTATGTTGCTTGAACCCTGTCAGGGTTTTACTGTGGCCAGTGTCCTCACATTATAGAGATTTCCGGTCACTTCCTGTTTCATTTCTTAGACAGGAAGTGAAGGGAAACAGAACGCAGACAGCAAATACAAAGGTATTCCCTGCTCCATTAAATACAAAACAAACTTGTATACTATACACTTTAGCCACTTCCCACCCGCCGTATGGTAAAATGGCGGCGGGCAGCATGCACTCTTATTCTGGGACGACGTCATATGATGACGCCCCAGAATGGCCACTCTCGTGTGCTCGCAGGGGGCGCGCAGCACGATGATCATGGACACACCTTGGGCCAGATCCACAGACGAAGTACGCCGGCGTATCTACTGATACGCCGGTGTACTTTCAAATTTCCTGCGTCATATCGTTGTTTTGAATCCTCAAAACAAGATACGACCACTTCTGGGTTAGATCCGACAGTTGTACGTCTTCGTACGCCTTCGGATCTAAGATGCAATACTTCGGCGTCCTCTGGGTGGCGTTTTCCGTGTATTTTACGTCATTTGCGTAAGTTGTTCGCGAATAGGGCTGTACATAAGTTACGTTCACGACAAAAGCATTGACAGTTTGCGGCGTAATTTGGAGCATGCGCACTTGGAAACATTCACGGACGGCGCATGTGCCGTTCGTAAGAAACGTCAATTACGTGGGGTCACAAGTAATTTAAATAAAACACGCCCACATCATCCACATTTCAATTAGGCGGGCTTACGCCGACACATTTACATTACGCCGCTGTAACTTAGGGCGCAAGTTCTTTCTGAATACGCAATTTGCGCTCTAAGTTACGGCGGCGTAGTGTATCTGAGATACGCTACGCCCGCCGAGAGATACGATAATGTATCTGAATCCGGGTCAGTATCCCAATTTATGTGTGCATTCATGTATTTGCGCTGACAGTTACTTTCACCATTGCCTACAACAATCCAGTGGCTGTATTAACCCCAGCAGCAGAAATCTGGTAAGGGGGGGGGGGACTTTGGATTTAAACTAAGACATTCTCAATTAATGCTGATTAAAAAAAAAAATAAAATTATGCCACGTACACACAATCGGAATTTCCGATGGAAAAAGTCAGATGGATTTTTCCCATAGGAAATTCCGACCGTGTGAAATTCCATCGTCTAAATATAGAACATGTTCTATTTTACTCCGATGGAATTCCGTCGCAATTCCGATGTGCTTTTGGACGGGCAAAAGCCTGATCGTGTGTACGCAGCATTAGGCTTTAACTGTTATTGTTTGTTATTGTTTGCATAATTGTTTGCCTTTTTCTCTATATTGTCTATTCAAGTACTTGTGCACAATTATGATGACAGACAATTTCTACCAAACACACATTAGTGTACTAAGGACCTTAAACTAGAAATAGCAACGGATATATGTTTTTATGCTAATTGCAGCATGCTCAATATTATGTAATAACATTTCCAAAAATGTATTTCCTCCCACAAAAATCTCAGTACTCCCCTGACAATATCTTCATCTGATTTTTTTTTTTTCAGAAGACAGTAATCTTTACTGAGGCATCATTCAAGGTCAACATCTACTTCCTGGACAGAGATGCTGAACCAGAGACGACATTCATGTAAATCTGATGCCTGTGCAATTGTTGGCTGTGATCACAAATATCTGAGACTGATTGGTCTCTGCTTCGGCCTCTTAACCTCCCTGGCGGTATGATTCTTTCAGAAAAAAGGTGCTGAAAGCGGTACCATTATTTGCAAGGAAATTTGGTGTTTTATATTGTAGGTCTGTAATTCTTCGGAATAACTCACTT
This sequence comes from Rana temporaria, assembly GCF_905171775.1. NCBI lineage: Eukaryota > Metazoa > Chordata > Amphibia > Anura > Ranidae > Rana > Rana temporaria. The sequence goes on from NC_053489.1 coordinate 509,758,614, forward strand.
AAATCTGATCAAACAAGAGTCTAATAGGCATCCCGGGTATGACATTTTTTTAAAAACAAAATTAGAAAATAAAATATAATAAATAATTATAACAAATAATAATATAATTCTAATAAAAAATATTCAATAATGTAATTAACTCAAAATCACTGAAATTTGCTCAGTTGCAGAATTGTTGCTGTCATTATTTTATTTTTTTTATGACGAATTTCCCCACAAATCGCTTTCGCACAATTCTGCAAGTGATTATAATTTATTATCGCTGTTTTCTAGCTGCTCTAAAACCATTTTTGACATAAAGGGACACTTTTGGTTGCTATGGACAATCTACAGTTTGCAGGCAGAAAGAACAGTTTTTATTATATAAAATGACATGTAGGGCACTGGGCAGACCACTAGGGACAGGGGGGGGGGTGTTTTTTTTACATACAGTACTGTAATCTATAAGATTACAGTATACTGTATGTAATGTGTTTGTTTACTTTTTTGAATTTGGCGCCGTTCTCCGCCCCCGTGCGTCGTAACGTCGCAGGGAACGGAGATCGGCGGCACAGGAGGACGCTGTGTGAATCGAGCGAGGTCCCGCTCGCTCACACAGCATGGTGACATCGCTGGATCCAGGGACAAGGTGAGTAACTTTGTCTGCTGCTGCAGCGAGGCGATCCCGAGTCTGACTCGGGGTTACCGCTTTTGGTATGAAAATCTCACCCCGAGTCAGACTCGGGAATACTGCCAGGGGGGTTACTGTAATTCATGATTTGCTACAATGATGCAGCCTGATCAGTGGAGAAAAGCAGACTCTGGAAATGATTTCTCCTGTCTGCAGCAGGCTGATATCATCACAGACCAGGCAAAGTCACTGAATTAAGCACAAGGGTGCAGCTTTTCTGCAAAAATAAAACTGTTGTATATTAATATATATTGGAAATATATTCACGCAGGTTTGTAAACATCCACTTACAAAAAAATATCCCAGAATAACAATTGTTTAACCACTTGCCTACTGGGCACTTTCCCCCCTTCATGCTCAGGCCAATTTTCATCTTTCACCGCTGTCACACTTTGAATGACACTTGTGCATGTAACACTGTACCCAAATTACATGTATGTGTTTTTTATACACAAATAGAGCTTTCTTTTGGTGGTATTTAATCACCCCTGGGTTTTTTATTTTCTGCTAAATTAACAAAAAAAGACAGAAAAAAATAAGTTTTTCATTGTTTGTTATAACATTTTGCAAACAGGTAATCTTTCTCCTTTATTGATGTGTGCTGATGAGGCTGCACTGATAGGCTGCACTGATGGGCACTGATATGGTGGCACTGATGGGCACTGATATGCAGCACTGATGGGCACTGAGTGGTACTAATAGGTGGCACTGATGGGCACTGTAAGGCAGCCCTGATAGGTGATGCTGATGAGAAGGGACTTATGAACACTGATTGGCAACACTGGTGGGCACGGATTGGCAGCACTGGTGGGTACTGATTGACAACACTAGTGGGCACTGAGAGGATGCACTGGTGGGCACTATTGGGACTACACTGATAATCAAGACACTGATAATCAGTGTGGATGTCCCTTTTACACAAGCTGGTTACCAGTCTCCTCTCCTTATGCTGTCAGCGTGAGGAAAGGAATGTCAATAACCGGCCTGTGGTTACATCATGATCAGCTGTGATTGAACACAGCTGATCATGTGGTAAAAGACTCCTGTGATTGACCCTTTACCCCGATCTGTGATCAGCTGTGTCCTAGTGACACAGCGATCACAGAGCGTGCCATCGGGCACGATCACAGGGGGACATCATATGACACCCTCCCAAAACTGTCGGCAAGTCGTTAAAAGAGACAAATAATCAGTTTACACTAGTTAACAATTTATTTTAAATTCACATGATTCCCCCATCAACACAGACAATGTTGGCAGGAGAATCTCTCCTGCCTAGTAATTGTCTTGTTCCAGCAGGGGGGCAGGGGCAGGTGGGAGAAGACAGTGATTATTGCTAGCAGCTATAGCAGCCACTACCGATAATTGCAAGAGAATCTGACAGGCTGGTTGTATCCAAGTTGATCGATCGATCAACTTGGTACATTCATCCTGTCCAGTAACAGTTTGAATCTCTTGTGGTTATGCAGGAACCGTGTATGGCCAGCCTTTAATGCAATATTTTACTGCAAATTTCTCTTAGATATAGATTTAACACATTTAACTACCTTTACATCAGACAAAGTAATGTAGTTTGAACAAACAAAACAAACATTTTTATTTTTCCAACAAATTTTTTTCCCATTTTACCAGCTAGCCAGCAAAATAAAAAAAAAGTGCACTGTTGTCATGTTAAAAACAGAGGTTTTAGTTACATGACATTTTCAAATTAATGTGGAAGTTACACTGCATCACCAAGCCTCTCTGTATAGTGTGGAATCACTAGTAATAATACGCAGTAATAAAGTTTTTTAGTTCACTTTGTAAAATTGTTTTGGTGCATAATTTATAGTAAATTTGCAAATTCATTTAAAGGTGTTTTAGTTGATCCAGGGAAATTCCGATTGCCTCTCGGGGGATCAGGAAGGATTTTTTGTCCCCTGCTGTAGCAAATTAGAGCATGCTTTGCTGGGTTTTTTTTTCCTTCCTCTGGATCAAATGCGGGTGTAGGTTTTTGTATATGTTTTTATTTATTTATTTATTTTTTGGTTGAACTAGATGGACTTGTGTCCTTTTTCAATCTGACTAACTATGTAACTATGTAACAATGTAACTTTGTTTTGCAATCAGCGTGACCAATGAAACAAATATGTTGCCTTACAATTTGAAAAAGAACATTCATTTTAGATAAGAATGAATTAGGCTTGTGCAATTCGTTTCGTAAAGAATCTACATTCGGACGAATTTAGCAACTTTCGGGGGTTCTGAAGCATTCGAATTTCCGAACAAAGCAATTATGAATAAAACCGAATCCAAAATAAATTATATCGCAAATATCGAATGCCCAAATGCCTTCGCAATAATTTGTTGTCGCGTTAATGCGGCCTAATTCAACAGCAAGTCGACTTGTTGTGATCCCAACCACACATCCAACAATAACACTCTCTGCTCTACTCTCTGCTCCTCCCTTACCGTACTGAACTTCCTCTCAAAATGGTGTACAGGGGCGGAGGCTATAGCCACATGTCAAAAACGAAAGTAAAATACGAGATTTCGAATCGTTACAAATAACTGCAATGTATTTAGAAAAGTACAAATCCATTCGAAGCACGTTAGGCAGCGCCATTGTGAGAGAGACACGGAAAATTACGAATCAACGGACCAAAAAAAAAGTTACGAATCAACGAAAAACAATGTACTCTACCGAAAGTACGAATTATAAGTCAACTAAAACTAAGGCTTAAGCAGGCCATACACGGTCGAATTTCGAATGAATTTTCTTTACAAAATCAGAACTTTTTTTTTTGTGATCCGATGATGCCACCATTGGCCCAGATTCAAGAAGCACTTGCGCCCGCGCAACCATAGGTTACGCAGCGCAAGTGCTTACTTGCTCCGGTGTAACGAGTGCTCCTGATTCAGGAACCTCGTTACACCGACTGCAGGCTAAAATAAGGCTCTTATGCCTCGCAGATTTTAGGCTGCATTCTTGCGGGGGCCGCTAGGGGGCGCTCCCATTGTGTATCAGCGTGTAGTATGCAAATTGCATACTACCACTGATTCACAAGCTTGCGCGGGCCCCGCGCAAGCCAGGTACGGAGTTTCCGTACGGCTACTTTTAGCGCAAGGCTGCCCCTTCTAATAGTAGGGGCAGCCAATGCTAAAGTATAGCCGGCCTTCCCGCGCCGTGAAATTTGATTTTTTTTCTATTACATTTCTCGCACGATTCTCCCACCATTGATCAGAAAATCGTTCGTTTTTCAAAAGATGTACAACATGTCGAATTTCTCAAATTTGTTTGCTGCACGAAAATCGGCTGTTGCTGCAGCCCACTAACGGTGCGAAATTTGTACGAAAATTCTTTGATACGATTTTTGAAAAGAAAATTCTTTCGAAATTCGAACCATGTATGGCCGCCTTTACATTAATACAAATCATTTCGAATCAACGAAAAATTATGCTTGCGAAAATACGAATTAGTCCGAACATGAAAAATCCAGTTTAGCAAAATTACGAATCAACAGGACAGAAAATAAACTAAAATAAAACAAATTTTTCAGTTGTGCACAAGTCTAGAATGAATTAGGATATCTCTGATTTTTTTCTGTAGCTGTTTGAAGAATTATATCCCTTGGGAGATACATTGGCAGAGAACAGGGGATTTCCAATATTAGTGCAGTCATCATTTCTTCAATTAATATTTATATATTCTTGGATACAGTTACCACCACTTAAATAATATCAAATATTGCACTTATTTTGTGTGCTAACATTCTACATATAGGTCAAGACATTGATAATTATTTCAGTGTTTAAGAAACAGTAAGGGTTTTACCGAGGTGTGACAACCATTAGTAATCATTACCGGAAAGCGACACCACATTAATCCCTTTCACTAAGGTCGAGTGACAATGAATAACCCATTGGGATTATGAACATGTAGAAACACTGAAGCTTTGCACAGGACAGAAATTAAATATGATTGCTCAGGATTATCCTAAAACTGTCCTTGTTCAGTCTACTGTACATTTTTGTCATTTCTTATGGTAGATGTGTTCTTGCCATTGAAGTAATTATTATGCTTCTAAGTGTTTAAGATCACAGTGTATGCATACAAGAACTACATAGCGGAGGATTTAGTATTGAAAAACAGGATTCCTAAATGTAAGGTATATTTTTACATGGCAGATACAGAGAACATTAAAGGGTAAATATAATTAAAGCTTGATCAAAGCACTTGATTCATATACTGCTATATCGAAAACTGGTCATGTAATCTTATTTAGCAAAGAAAGTGCACATGGCAAGCATATATTTGGTAACCCGTAACAGCTAACCAGATTTCAGCAATCTAAAATAGTGTTAACAATCAAATGAAATATTGCATTTGCACATAGCATATTTGTGAAGGACTTTTTGCCTATATGCTTCAGTTTAATCCTCCCTGCTAGTTTACTGCTGTGTGTGTGTGTTAGAGGGAAGGTGGTTTCAGGTGGGACTCACTCCTCTAACAGACTATTGATATGTTAATGACCCTTCCTAAGCCAGCTCCCTATTTCAAAGGGTTAATTGATCTATTGTGTGTGTGAAGGAGCCCTGTGTTTACTGTTTACTGTGATTAGAAGTGACTCATGTTAATTATTCTGATTGCTTCATTGTGGTAATTATCCCTTCTATATGCGGGGCCAAGCTGTCTAGATAATGTATTCTGTATAACTAGTAATTACCTTCACTGATGTCATTATCTAAAGAAAATGTGTTTTCAGGTCGGCTCCGAAATGTCTGCCTATGATCTGTATGAGAGCCCCCACTGTGTGTGAGAAGGGGGTGGAGATTTCATTGTTCCTTGATTGAGGATTTACCTTGAAAACTGTATATATACCAGCAGCAAGCTGCCATTAAAGTGTGTTGTTCCAGCAGTAAGCGCTGACTCATGTGTGGCTTATTATGGCGATTCCAGGATGGGATGTTCTTTTATGGGGAGAAGGGAATCTTTGACGGGGATATCATTCTAATACCGTCACAATATTGTTCTCAGCTTATTAAGTTGAAGCCACCATATTTTTTCATAGTCTTAGCAAATATAATCAGACATCTATTTAGAGTAATAAATATGAATAAGTGTTGCGCAAACCAAAATAAATTGATACCTAAAACCAGTAACCTCAAATGACCTGAGATATAAATAAATAATCAAGTCATCAGACAGATAAATGCACACAGCAGTGCATAAAAGTAATACAATTAAATGAAAGTGCACATGTGTTAAAAGTGCACAATAGTCCGTATCAGATGATAAATATAGTGCCCAGTATTCTTCCTTCAGTGTAGGCAACTTCAGTGTGACAATATAAAGGCAAATGGTATACTTTCACCCGATAGTGACACCTCAGTGCTCCCAGTATTCTCACCTTAATGAGTAATCAAATAGGCTTTTGATTACATATAGAAATCACCCTCTGTCGATGCTAGCCCACTTGTAGTCCATCTCAGTTCATTTGGATATACTATGGTGGTGGTTACTTTAAGACTCCCTCATGTGGGCTTATCCATATGTTAGGATAGAAATAAAGAAGCCTCCCATAGTGTAATATTGCTAATAAAATTTAGTTTTAATAAAGGAATAACTCTTACATTAAAAAAAACTGTAAAAACTCCTTTGGTATCAAATACTCAGCATGAAAGTGCTCTCCAAACATCACTTCTGGTCTGGGATGCCCTACACGTTACGTCACGCCCCCGTGACTTCATCAGCGGAGGTAGAGCCATGGTATTTTTTTATTTATCTATGGGCATATTGTTCATTACTCTACTGGTACGATCTGATTTAAAGTGAATGGGATGTTTTTGTATATATTTTGTTTCTCCATTATGCACTTCAAAAATACAATTTGAAATGTTTCCTTTTTTTTAAATCTCTGTCCATATAGCACCACAGAGCTGTAATTAGAGAGAGAGAGAGAGAGTCTGATAGAAAACTGCCTGATGTGCTCTGTGATTAGAAAAGCATAGCATTCTGTTACCCCAATATTATAAGTTCACTTATGTATTAAATGTCAATTTGTAAAAAAAAAGATATTAAATAAACAGAAAAAAAATACACAGTAGTGATATTTTTAAAGCAATAGTTCTAAATTTATACCATTTCGATGATGTAAAAAAATAAATAAAAATACAGACCATTATAGATTGCCTTTTAATTAAAAATTGCACTTCTCTTTCTGACTTTACCCTGCTAGCAGCAGTAGTCAGAGCTTTTACTTTTACTTCTACCTTAAATGTCACTCTGTTCCTTGCTGCTGTAAATCATCTAAATGCTACTGCAGAAGAGCAGTTGAAAGTATATTCTATACATGACAATGTCCCACATGCTTAAAGGGGTTCTAAAGGTATTTTTTTTCCCCTAAATAGCTTCCTTTACCTTAGTGCAGTCCTCCTTCACTTACCTCATCCTTCTATTTTGCTTTTAAATGTCCTTATTTCTTCTGAGAAATCCTCACTTCCTGTTCTCCTGTCTGTAACTCCACACAGTAATGCAAGGCTTTCTCCCTGGTGTGGAGTGTTGTGCTCGCCCCATCCCTTGGACTACTGGAGAGTCAGGACGCCCACTAACACACAGCTCCTTTCTCTATCTGCAACGTAGAGAGTGTCCTGACTCTCTTGTAGTCCAAGGGAGGGGGCGAGCACGACACTCCACATCAGGAAGAAAGCCTTGCATTACTGTGTGGAGTTACAGACAGAAGAACAGGAAGTGAGAATTTCTCAGAAGAAATAAGGACATTTAAAAGCAAAATCGAAGGATGAGGTAAGTGAAGGAGGACTGCACTAAGGTAAAAGAAGCTATTTAGTAAAAAAAAATGTACCTTTACAACCCCTTTAAAAAAATTACATAAACAACAATAATCAAACGTTACTTCTTATATTTAGACATATAGGCACGGATTCACAAAGCACTTGTGCCGACGTATCTCCAGATACGCCGCGTAAGTGCAAATATGCGCCGTGGTATCTGTGCGCCGGACCCACATACTAAGATACACCTAAAAACAGGCTTCATCCCACCAACGTAACTTGCCTACACCGGCGTAGAGTGGGCGCATATTTACGCTGGACGCATTTGGCGCTCCCATTGATTTTCCATTCAAATATGCAAATGAGGGAGATACGGCGATTCACGAACGTACGTGCGCCCGACACAAGTGTGCGTAAGTTATACGTACGTCGTAAAGTTATGCCCCATAAAGGAGGTGTAACTCAGCAGCATCCATGCAAAGGGCTGCACCAGGGAACACAAGCCGGCGTATTTTACGTAGTTTACGTTGGACGTGAATATGGCTGAGCGTAGGTTACGTTCACGCCGTAGGCAGTGATCCAACGTATCTTAGGGAGTAGTTCCGACGTGATTCTGAGCATGCGCACTGGGATGCATCCACAGGACGGCGCATGCGCCGTTCGTTATACGTATCTGTCTGGTGCTCAGCCCATTGTTTGCATGGGGTCACGCCTCATTTGCATGGCTCACGCCCACTTCCACCTACGCCGGCTTACGCCTAGGAAACCCACCGCAGTTTTGGGAGCACTGGCTTTGTGAATTCAGTGCTTGCCTCTTTGCACTGCGTCGGCGTAGCGTTCAGGAGATACGCTATGGCGGCATAAATGTGCGCCCACACTCTGTGAATCCGGGCCATAGTTGTCTGTACCTGCCTTTTACCTAGACTTTCTGTGAAAGCATTGAAGTGAATTTAATTGATTTGAAAGCATGCTATACTCTCTACATTCCATTATGCTTCACTAACGTTACTCATGATTGCCTAAATATACTCTTTTACCCCTCTCTCATTGTAAAATTGTACATTTATTCCTTTTCATTCTGTCATTAAGGCAAAGCAACATCAAGATGGCAAGCAATCCATTAGGGAAAATGTTACATTGCCTAATAATGTCAGGTAGCAAAGTAACCATGAACCTTTCTTATTTGCAATATGATGATCATAAAGTTTGGTTTCCAAGCCGTTATTCTGTAAAGGAAAAGCAGAATGCAGATTCTAGTAGAGGTGAACAAGTCCAGATTGCTGCAAGTTCAGACATGGCCTAAAAGATTGTACTGATTTATCAACACAAAACTTGCAAATATATGCTTTTGCATAAAGCGAGAATAGGAGATGAACAATAGATTGAGGCATAAAAAAGTGTTTTTACCTTGAGAAATACTCAGCTCTAGAAGATCAGTGGTTTCCAGTTTTAGTAAATCAACCTCCATCTGCCCAGAGAGTATGGTCACCTGCTGACCTGGCACTATCCACAGAGAGCTTAACTCTTCAATAAGACACAGAATTTTACTTTATTAATTTAGAGTACTGAGGATGTTTTTTCCAGTCTTTTGAAGTGTAAGAAGACAATGACTGAGCTCAATCTCTGTGAATAACTATCACCGACTGAGGGAACATTGAAGAAGTAGGAAGAGCCTAGCCAGGACTAAATCAACTAAGAGTCAGACGTTACTGGCATGTGTTCTGTTTCAAATGCTGCTTTATGCATTGCCATACCTATTCAGACTCAATGGGGTTGATTTACTAAAATTGGAGAGTGCAAAATCTGGTGAAGCTCTTTATAGAGACCAATCAGCTTCAAGGTTTTTTGGTCAACGTTTAATTGAACAAGCTGAAGTTCGAAGCTGATTGGCTGCACTAGCCTTTGCACTTTCCAGTTTTAGTAAATTAACCTCCATCTGCCCAGAGAGTATGGTCACCTGCTGACTTGGCACTATCCACAGAGGGCTTAACTCTTCAATAAGACACAGAATTTTACTTTACCTAATTACAGTACTGAGGATATTTTTACAGTCTTTTGAAGTGTAAGAAGACAATAACTTTCCTTAGCTCCATCTATGTGAATAAATATCACTGACTGAGGGATCATTGATGAAGTAGAAAGGGCTTAGCCAGGGTTAAACCAACTAGAACTAAAAAGCAGGGGAGGACAGAGGAAGATTTAAAATCAGATTAGTAAGCAAGTTGCAATGACCTAAAGTCACCACTAGATGGCAGCAGGCTGCAGAAAATGTATAACCTTATGCAGTTCAATGCTAGACATAAAAATTATATTAATGTGGGACAGAACAGCATTGATCTATGTGTGGACCCTGTGGATAATTACTAAAAATTGCAGTATCTTCAATAAATATCAAAGTACATTGTCATAGATTTTAAGTGTTCATGAAATCATTTAGGCTTCTCTAATGACAGATCTACCACATGTCTACCTATCTATAACTGAAAAGCAAAGCTGTAGAGCACAGATCAGATTAAAAAGTTCTGGGTATAATAATATCCAGTGGAAGACATCAGTGAAATAAGCATGTATTAAAATGATCTAAAACACCAGAAACAGTATTTAAAGAGCAATAAAGTATTGCTTCGTTCTCTGCAATTCTTGTACTGCTTTTCATATGCTGCTGTGTGCCTAAGATCTCTTTCTCAGAAAGTTCAGTTTCATGTACAAAGCCTGAAGGAAAGAAGAAAAATTGGAAAAATATTATTTAAACCTTTAAATATGTCTAGGGTGTTGAAAAAGGAGGAAGCAAAATGAGTTACACAGACAAGGAAAAAGCTAAAGGAAAGAGCTAAAGTAACATTTGAAAACATTGTTTTAGGAAATAGGCATTTGTTTTAAAGCAATCAACTACTTGTAGATGTAGTAAAAAATAGCAAACAGTATATTTAAAGTGGTTGTAAACCCACTTGTTGGACATCTACCTATAGTAAGCAAGTTGCAATGACCTAAAATCACCACTAGATGGCAGCAGGCTGCAGAAAAATTATAACCTTATGCAGGTCAATGCTAGACATAAAAATTATATTAATGTGGGACAGAACAGCATTGATCTAAGGCTTACCTGTAGGTAGTGGAAATATCTCTTAAACGTGCACCGTTTAGGAGATATATCACTTGTAGTTCGCTAAAAATCTTCACTGCACATGCGCGGGGTAGAAACAAAACTAAGTGCCGTGATTTGCGCATAGCTCCCAACTGTCCCTGATTTTGAGGGACTGTCCCTGATTTGGAGCAATGTCCCTCTATCCCTCATTCCTCCTTATTTGTCCCTAATTTTGGTCTGATCTGTATAGTTGTATATAAAATTCACTTTTTATCGTTCAAAAAGTGTTTCCCAGTGCTAAACCTTTCATCCAAATGAAATTGCTGCATTTTTCAATTTAAAAAAAAGCCCTTGTGGATTTATTTAACCTTTTTTGGGGGGTTATGTCCCATTTAGGGGCGTGGCAGGGTGTGTGTCCTATGCCTACATACGTTTTCTAGTAGGTGTCCCTCATTCCCATCTCAAAATGTTGGGAGGTATGAATTGCGGCTCCCATGTACCTGAGCGGGGAGTGACGTCACGCGGATCCGGCGAATCACAGCGCCGGAATCACGGCCCAGAAGGAAGAAGGGCCAGAAGATGGACGCTGCCTACTGTGGGGACTTTCGCTGGATTCTTTTGCAGGTAAGTGACACATAATGGGCTAGTATGCGATGCATACTAGCCCATTATGCTTTTCATTTGCAGGCTGCAGCAGCGGGCTAAAGAGGAAGTAAAACCCATTAGGGTTTACTTCCTCTTTAAGCATATATAAGATAAAAAAAATATTTTCTTTAAAGAGGAACTTTAGTCAAATTAGAAAATTATCAGAACAGCCTCATCAGTGCCCACAATTTCGCTCTCATCAGTGCCCACCAGTGCTGCCTCTTCAGTGCCCATCAGTCCAATCTATCAGTGCCCATCAATGTCCATCAGTGGAACTTATCAGTGCCACCTCCTTAGTGCACATCAGTGCAGCCTATCAGTGCTCATCAATGCAGCCTCATTGGCGCACATCAATGAAGGAGAAAAATTGCCTGTTTTCAAAAATTGTAATTTTAATTTCAAAACAAGCTATTAAAAAATATTTGTATTTACTTTTTAAATTTCTGTGTTTATTCATTTATTTAGCAAAAAATAAAAAAAACATTGGTGATAAAATAGCACCAAAAGAAAGTTCTAACTGTGTGAAAAAAATGATACAAATTTGGTTTGGGTACAGTGTTGCATGACCGCACAATTGCCCAGTGCCCAGTAGGCAAATGGTTAATAGCCAAAGGTCATACATATTTGGTTGACAGTTTTATTGAGGCTTGGTTTAAAAAGAGGTTGAAGAACCGCTTTAAGCACTGTGCACAGGGATTAACATGTGAATTAAAAGTGAATTTTTGCTTTGCAAAGCGGATTTTACTACTTGTAAACGAAGTGAAAATTCACTTTGTGATGAAAACCCAATTGAGTGAAAGGAAAAAAAAACACAGCACCTTCAATTAACTTTGTAAATGAGGTTAAAGGAGTTGTAAAGGAATGTTTTATTTTTTTGCTGCAATTACTGTTTACAGGGTACGGAAACATACTAGTTAACTGATTCCTTTTAAAAATGATTAAAAATAGATAAAAATCAATCATATAATGTACCTGCAGTTTCAGTTTCGTTTTTGCATGTTTCCTGCTTCTGTGATGTACAGAGACTCAGGCCTCGTACACACGACCGAGTTTCTCGGCAAAAACCAGCAAGAACCTTGCTGGGAGATATTTTTTTGCCGAGGAAACCGGTCGTGTGTACATTTTCGTCGAGGAAACTGTCGAGAACCTCGACGAGCCAAAAAGAGAGCAAGTTCTCTATTTCCTCGACTGGAGTCTAATTTGGCTCGTCGAGTTTCTGGTCGGGCTGGTTTTCGATGAGAAACTCCAAAGTCTGTATGCTAAGAAACCCGCGCTTGCTCAGATTAAAGTATGAGTCGGGAGTAAAAGTAGCATTTGTAATGGAGATAACACATTTTTAAAGCTGTAACAGACTGAAAAGTGCAAATCGTCTCTTACCAAACTTTTATTTAACACGCAAACACATGAAATTAGCAAAAGCAGCCCCAAGAGTTTAGCCAGTGGAATCGAACTTCCCCTGCCGTTGTATGTGTTGTACGTCACCGCGTTTGAGAATGAGGAGATTTTGGCTTGACTGTGTGTACGCAAAGCAAGCTTGTCGAGTTCCTCGACAAGCCTAACAAGGAACTCGACGAGGAAAAGGATGTGTTTCGCTCGTCGAGTTTCTCGGTCGTGTGTACGAGGCCTCAGAGCCAATACAGGGCAGTGATGGTTTGTAAAATGAAACTGATTGGTGTTGAGGGGTTTTTATACACACAGTAATCACACCTCCTTGATTAGTGACCACAGAGAGAAAGCTCCCATGACTTTTTTCATCAGGAAACAGACAACCAGGAAGCGTTTAGAACAGAGAAGGATTACAGCAACACCAGAGCAACACCAGAGCAAAAACGAACAATGAGGATATGAAACCAGGACTGCAGTAAGGTAAAGGAAGCTATTTAGCTAAAAAAAAAAATCCTTTAGTGACCCTTTAAGTTGTGAGAATTCAATCATCTAATCATGTGCAAGCAAAATGTCTGTGTTTTTTTTTTGTCCTTACACATGAATTAATTATTTGAAAAGTTAAAGTGGAGTTCCACCCATAAATATAACATTACATCAGTAGTTTTAAAAAAAAAATCATTAGTCCTTTAAGAATTTTTTTTTTTTTTTTAGATGCCTTCAAAGTGTTGTTGCTAAGCAGAATAGTTAATCTTCCCTCTTCCTGCACCTAGGTGCTTAAGCTTCCTAACCTACACCGCACAGACTCCTGGGAATGTAGTGGGTGTAACTTTCCAGGAGTCTGTGCACTCCCCAGTCTCGAAGAATCATGTGACTTGGACAGTACAGGTGCTGAAACCTGATCTGAAACCTATTACACTGCTTGTGCAGCACTGAGCATGTGCGAGATCTGCAAGGCTGAAATCCAGGAAGTCATACAGTCTGGCTTCATGATGCCCACACTTAAGATGGCCCCAGTCAATTTCTATTTTATAAAGTGTCTAAATGCTGTAACAACCTAACAAAACGGACCTTAGTTTACAGACTAACTTTACTAGAATACATTAAGCTTGTGTATTACAGGGGTATTTATACTTAAAAAGTAAAATTGTGGCCGGAACTCCGCTTTAAAAAGAAAAAAAGCAGAAGTGGAAAACATAGTGGATATTTGTTCTGCAAAGTGAACTAGCCATGTGACTCAGTATGCATTTTTAGCGTAACAAAAAACCCCACCAAGAATGGCCTCAATTTGAACAAACCCTTTAGCCCTCCAAAAAAGCTGAAAAATCAAGAAGCAAAACGAATGGTCAATACAGAGGGATCAAAATAAGAAGTAGCTGTACCTCATAAACAAGTAAATTTATTGGAATATAAAATGATCCAAAATGACACCAGAGGACACCAGCAGTGGTCAAGGTAGACGCGTTTCACACAACAGAAATGTGCTTAATCATTACTATACAAGAGGGATCCACCTGGTCCTCAAATGCCATCTAAATCCCACAGATATATTTTCCCCTAAACTGCGCTAATACATTCTATTGCTGCTTTTGCATCCAGACCCCCTTGTCAGTAAAATGTCATTTTTATCCAGGCTGAAATCCCATTTATTCAAAACTCCAGACAATACTAATTTCCACATTTCACAATTCATTAAGGTGACTTCTTTATCATAAACCTTTAAAACTCTCCAGACCAGTGAGTCAGGCCAGGAAGATAGGTTGAACAATAATACAAGAAGGTCACATTTTGACTAACGCAGCTCACTGCTGTTAATTATTGCTGGCCTACAGCAATTTAACAAAGCTGCTCCTGGCTGAAAATGATTTATATTCGTCTAGTATATTAACTTTTGCTCTGAAAGTTGAAAGTATTGGATTCTCGGCTGCTATGTCCTAAGGGTACATCAATATGGCTCAGCTGTCCAAGGTGAGCCATTTGCCTCATTGTAATGCTGGAGAGTAAGTGCGCCACATTACATTCATTTTCTACAACACCTATTCATTTTCTCAAAATCTAGTGAAGCTCATGTAATAAAGCTCCATTCCAGCTTTAGACATGTTTCTTAGAGCAGTGCCCCTCCTCAGCCATTCTGTGCTATGAATGTATTTGGGATCCCAGGCCGGAATATGCTAAGAAGGCAAGGAAACGTGTGGAGCTGCATGAATGAGGCCAAGCCACCGCCACCACGCGTAAAGTAAAATACAACAAGAACGCATCGAATTTAACATATGACAGAAGAGCAGATGATTTCTTGAGGGAAATACCAGCACAGGTTAAAATCATAAATTGCCACGGCAGCGCTAAGATATTAAAGGTGTGTACAGAACATGACAGTTATAAATGTACAAGCTAGAGAAAAACACTTTATTTACAAACTGGAGTTGACAGCAGAAGTTTGTTTATGACGCTGTAGAGAGCGGCCTGCACCCTTTGTAACTGAGAGAAGCTAGATTAATACTTTGATGCAAGATAATCTATAGAGACCAGTGAAAGAGAAGAGATGGATGAAGTCACGCCAGACCTCATTCCCAGTGTGGCCTTGAGTCTATCTAGTTATCTGTCACCCCGGCCGCTGCTGTCAGGGGGAGCGCATTGAGCGCAGCTGGAGATAACCTTATTCAAATCATCAGCTGAGATGAGAGTGTATCTTATACAGATTAATTGTGAACTTGTCATTATATTTCCATTTCTTGCATGACAACTTGTGTAATTGCTTTAACGCTATTTACTTACATATACATAGACTAGCAGCAATGGACTTGAAAAGGTAACAAAAAAAATTCAAACATAAAAGATGTTCATGATGCCTGTAAAGAGTCTTAAAAAAGAGAACACTGACGTTCACCAGGTTATAAGGAGGAGGGCTGTAGAACAAGTTTTTTTTAAATATTACTGTTAAACTGGTCCAGATAAAATCATATACTATGGTGTTTAAAGCGGAGGTTCACCCAAAAAACAAGTACCGTATTTATTGGGTTATAGCGCGCTCCCGCGTATACCACGCACCCCTAAAGTTGCCCCGAATCCTGGGAAAAAAAGTTTTTTTTTGTACTTACAGTTTTGGTGTCTTGCGCGGCGTCCATTGGCGGCCTCGTCGGGTCCGGCGTCTGTCTGCGGCTTCGGGTGTCCTCTTCGTCGGGTCCGGCGTCCTTCTGCGGCTTCGGGTGTCCTCTTCGTCGCGTCCGGTGTCCGTCTGCGGCTTTGGGTGTCCTCTTCGTCGGGTCCGGCGTCCTTCTGCGGCGTCCTCGCGTCCTCCCCGCTCGTTTCCCGCGCCGAGTTTGAATACTGCGCCGACATATACAGAGCGCAGTACACTCGTGTATTGTCAGGCAATGCTCGGCAACTCTCGCGCTGACATCCTGTACGTCCAGGACGTGAGCGCGGAAGGAGCCGAGACTGCCCGACTATACCCGAGTGTACTGCGCTCTGTATATGTCGACGCAGTATTCAAACTCGACGCGGGAAAGCGGGTATCGGCGTATACCACGCACCCACGATTTTGCCCTGATTCTCAGGGCAAAAAAGTGCGCGGTATACGCCGATAAATACGGTATATAAGATTACATTCAGTATACCTCAACCATGTACAGTATGCCGTTTTTTTTTTTTGGGGGTGTGCATACGGTATTATCTGTATTTTCCTCCCGGCTTCCGGGTACTCGCTCCCACGGAGTGGGCGTTCCTGTGCAGTGCCGCAATGTCATCTGGGACTTCGCCCATATGATTGACGTGCCTGAGAAAAACTCCCCCCTGGCGGATAAGGCGCGTCACGACTTTCCGATATTAGCCGAACCGCGAGACGGCTCTATACGGCGCCTGCGCAGTCAGCTCTACACGGCTCCTAGTCGGTGTGCAGGCGCCGTATAGAGCCGACTCACGGTTCGGCTACTTTCGGAAAGTCGTGACGCGCCTTACTAGTCGGGAGGAGTTTTTTTCAGGCACGTCAATCATATGGGCGAAGTCAATTATAAGAGGCCGCCACTGCTCCTAGTGTGTTTCAGAATTAGTCTAGACTTCATAATCCAGTTGTTAACAGCTGTTTCTTTCGGACGTGTTTTACTCTAAGGGCCAGTTCACACCAAACGCAGTTCTGTACAGTTTTGTTTGTGTTTTTCTGCACTAAAAATGCATGCACAGTGTTTTCCATGTATTCCAATGGCTCTAGTTGGCTCTAGTTCACACCATGCAGTCAGTTTCCGGTCAGTTTCCGGTGCAGAAACTGACCGGAAACTGACTGCATGGTGTGAACTAGAGCCAACTAGAGCCATTGGAATACATGGAAAACACTGTGCATGCATTTTGTGCAGCAAAAATGTACACAGAACTGAACGGTGGGAACTAGCACTCGAGGACTGGAATTGAGAAACATTGCTCTAAGGTCTCATTCACACCATACTGAGTGACCCACATTTTTTTGCACTGGATAAATGCAGGTCACTGCAAGTGCAGGTAGAAAACAACAGTTTTCTATATGGTTTGTTCACACCAAAACACACAGGGGGAGATTAACTAAAACTTTAGCAATCTGGTGCAGCTGAGCATGGTAGCCAATCAGCTTCCAACTTCAGCTTCTTCAATTAAGCTTTGACAATAAAACCTGAAAGTTCATTGGTTTCTATGCAGAGCTGCACCAGATTTTGCACCATGCAGTTTTAGTAAATAACCCCCAGTGTGCATATAAATGCAAGGAAATGTGCATACAAATGCATGCAAATGCATGTTCCTGCACCTGCATTTTCAGTGCATTTTTATATGCAGTATGTTAGCCTCTTCTGCTGAATTGGCCAAAATTCAAGCCATGACCCGCCCTGTCAGCACCACCTGGCTAGATGAAAGTTGATTTAAAGGAGATATTGCTCTTATTTACTTTCCCCTTCACATTTGCAATGTTATTGTTGTATTGCACCACCCTCTTCTGGCCATTAGGGGGAGATCTGAGTCAAGTGAATCCATAGAAATTATTGCAGTCCACCTGGAATACTGGGAGGTGTAGTCTGAGACTGTGTATTGGTACAACTGAACTACAGGTCCCAATAGACTGTGTGCATAGGAGGACCTAGAGAGAGTTGTTTTAATCGCTCGGAATTGCCTTTGCCTTTGCGCGGGCACTTGAAGCTGCGGGAGTTCATGCATCCTGACCTGTCTGTTTAAGCAGGAAACAGAGCCAGTCCTAAAGAGCCTGAGGTTGAGATAGCTAGGGAATTGGCAGTACTGTCAGCTAGGCCGATTTTGTGGGATTGCTGCTGACCTGAGCATTCACCAGATTCACTGCTCTTTCAGTTTGAGTTGCAGTTGCACCAGGACTGAACTGAAGGTGCCCCTTCCACCACAGAAGCCTCCTGCCACCTTGGGGATTGTGTGAGAGGACCACTGGCCTGCTTTGTACTGTTTAGAATTAGCCATATCACTGAGAGCAGGACAATTATAGTACCCAACCAGCACCCCTTCCTAGAAATTCTGTACCTCCTTACTCTCAAGTCCATACTGAACCACTACCAAGTCTAAGCTATGGTTGTATTGCACCATAATTATATCTAGTATACTCTTATTTTTACCTTGCACTGAACTGTATTGCACCTGTTGTCATCTTAGTGCATGCACGTTTAAAGGGCCCCAACAATAGCCGGCAGAAGATCAAATTTAGGTATTGTCCCTATCATCACTCTTGCAGGTTTCTCTCATTTCCTGTTCAATGTTTATGCTGTTCAATCTTGACCATGCCTACCAAGATGGTTCAGGCCTAGCACAGCTGCCATTGGTCCACACTGGCAGTATAGCTCTAGTATTGTTAGATCAAGTCTAATTACTGCTGACTGATGCACTTTAGGTGACACTGCTACTGGATGTCGAGGCAAAGAACCGTTGTTAGAAATCATGGGGCCCCATACAGCCTACCCGAAGGGGCCCCCTTCAACCACGCCCTTGCCCCCCCCCCCCCGACTTGAAGCGAAATGCAGGTTTGTTGCTGTTTACAACTGCGTGCAGAGCCAATGCATGTGTTTGCAATTAGCAAGCATGAAGGAGCAGGGGGCAGTTTAAATTTCTTTTAAATTGTATTTTATTTATTACAAATAATAAAAAATAAATCTTACACTGTATCTTTACATTTTTTTTTTTCATTTTTGCTTTCACAAGGGATGGACAACATCCCTTGTGATAGCATGGACCATGACAGGCTCTCTTTATGGAGAGATATGAGGTCTTTTAGATCCCATATCTGTCCTCTGGCCTCCAAAGCATCTGATCAAACCGAGATCAGTTTGATCAGATGCTTGTTCAAGTCTGTAATGGCTTCTTTACAGGGACCTGAAACCTGAAGCGATAAAGTCCTCGTCACTTCTGGTTTCTGATGTCACACAGTGTTCCAGTAACCGGATGCTACTGGTCACATCTTAAAAGCAGTAAAGGTGGTGGTGGGATCCCCTTCCACTGCCTGTAAAAGTAATCCAGTGGCTTCTCAGCCACTAGGATTACTTTTACATTGTGCAGAGTTGATGGGACTAAACAAATGATATCTCAATTATTGCTGTAGTGACGACCAGGATATCACCCCTCCAATCCAGCGATGTACTGATACGTCGCTGGATGGGAAGCAGTTAAAGGGGATTGGTTTGGGAGGCAGTAAAAATGCATGTTTACTGCTCCCCCAAATGAAGTTTAAAGTAGCATATTTCTTATCATCATCAGGTTACAAATATCACACAGGCAGCACAGGGGCTTTATCATGGCTCTATATCACATGGCTGTTGGGTGCTGACTTAACTTATGGCTGTATTGTATATAACAGACTGTAACAGTACAACCATAACAAAGTCAGCACCCAAAAGCAATGTGACACAGAGCCATGACATGCCTCACCTGTGTGATGATTGTAACCTGCTGTGCTGTGAGATACATAAAATAGGACACAGTGAGTATTCTTTTCTCTACTCCCCACTCACTGTGTCCAAGTGCAGCCACGATCTCCTCCTGCTCTTCCTTGTCAGCCGCTCAACTCTCATATCTCATGAGAAAAGCAGCCGGGAGCCAAAAGGAGAATCACTGTATCACTCCGTCAGCCGGGACTAACAGAATAGTGGGGCGCAATGATGTACATGCACCCGAAAACAAATAAATAGCCCCTCCGCTATGCTCCTCCTGTGTTGACCCGATGGGGCCCAGGAAAATTATATAACCACTCTGTAAGCAAGTGAAGGCGGGGAAGAGTTTAGAATTTTTTTTTTTTTAAATGCAGTAAATAATTTTAATGATGCCCGGGCCCCACTGTGTAGCTGATAGGGACGGGCCCGGTACAACAGGGCTGGTTGTACTGGCCTATCAACGGCCCTGCAAAGAACAGAAGACCCATCTTAACCAGGGGTTCCTTTGAGGGTTGCCCTACACTGTACCTTTAAGAACCAATAACATTCACAAAAATAGCATTAATGGCAATAGGTTCAATTTGTTTATGGCATATTTATTGACACACAATAGCAAATTGATATAAGTCAAAATGTGTAAAGCCAAAACCATTGTTGTTCCAGATATAGTAGCAAAGAGTTAGAATCCAAACCAATTTTTTTTTTACGGTGTCCTGCGGGAGAAATTTTCTTTAAAGCTGCTTTCACACTGCAGAAGATGTAATTTTACACTACAGCACTTAGAAAAAAGCACAATGCGTTTTTTAAAAACACATAGCACATTTTAAAAGCAGCGCATGCAGCACATAAAGTCATGAATAGCTGAATTTTAACCACTTAAGCCCCGGACCATTTTGCAGCTAAATGCCCAGGCCAGGTTTTGCGATTCGGCACTGCGTCGCTTTAACAGACAATTGCGCGGTCGTGCGACGTGGCTCCCAAACAAAATTGACGTCCTTTTTTCCCCACAAATAGAGCTTTCATTTTGTGGTATTTGATCACCTCTGCGGTTTTAATTTTTTGCGCTATAAACAAAAATAGAGCGACAATTTTGAAAAAAATGCAATATTTTTTACTTTTTGCTATAATAAATAATATCCCCCAAAAACATATATATTTTTTTTTTCCTCAGTTTAGGCCGATACGTATTCTTCTACCTATTTTTGGTAAAAAAAAATCGCAATAAGCGTTTATCGATTGGTTTGCGCAACATTTATAGCGTTTACAAAATAGGGGATAGTTTTATTGCATTTTTATTATTTTTTTTTTTTTTACTACTACTATTGGCGGCGATCAGCGATTTTTTTCGTGACTGCGACATTATGGCGGACACTTCGGACAATTTTGACACATTTTTGGGACCATTGTCATTTTCACAGCAAAAAATGCATTTAAATTGCATTGTTTATTGTGAAAATGACAGTTGCAGTTTGGGAGTTAACCACAGGGGGCGCTGTAGGAGTTAGGGTTCACCTAGTGTGTGTTTACAACTGTAGGGGGGTGTGGCTGTAGGACTGACGTCATCGATCGAGTCTCCCGCCACACGCAGCAGGGGGGGGGGGGGTTCCGATCGGACCCCCCACCCGCTAGAAGGCAAGGACGTATATATATGCCCTTCTGCCTGTCCGTGCCATTTTGCGGACGTATATAGTCGTGCGGCGGGCGTTAAGGGGTTAAAGTTGTTCTAAAGGCAGAAGGGGTGCAGCAGCCCCCTTCAGCCCCTCTAATATTACCTGAGTCCCATCTCGATCCAGCGATGTTGCACAAGAGACTCGGCTGTCCGAGACTCTTCCTCCTGACTGGCTGAGAACAGCAGCGGATGCCATTGGTTCCTGCTGCTATCAATCAAAATCAGTGAGCCAATGAAGA
Source organism: Rana temporaria (assembly GCF_905171775.1). Taxonomy (NCBI): domain Eukaryota; kingdom Metazoa; phylum Chordata; class Amphibia; order Anura; family Ranidae; genus Rana; species Rana temporaria. The sequence goes on from NC_053489.1 coordinate 509,779,978, forward strand.
GAGAGAGGGAATGGGGCAAGCCACAGCTCTGTGTCTGAATGGACACACAGAGCAATGGCTGGGCTTGGGTGCACCCATAGCAAGATGCTTGCTATAGGGGCACTCAGCAGGAGGGAGGGGCCAGAAGCACCAGTGAGGGACCCAATAAGAGGAGGATCAGGGCTGCTCTGGGCAAAAACCACTGCACAGAGCAGGTAAGTATAACATGTTTGTTATTTTTAAACAACAAAAAACAAGACTTTAGTATCACTTTAAGGATGCCATCTGGGCTGGCTCCTTCCCAACTGGCTTGTTGTTAGGGATACTGGCAGGTGGTTGTTAAGGAGCCGTAACCCGCCAGCGTCCTTAACAACCAGAGATAATGCCTCTCCTGTGGTCAGAATGCTCCAGCTCAGGAGCGATGCAACCACTGAAGGGGAGAGGAGGTGGCGAGCCAGCAGGTGGTATAGCAGGGAGCATTGGCTCCCAGAATCTGAGAGGAGGAGGCCAAACGGTGCTAGTGCTGACCACCAAGGCATAAGTAGGCTGTATTTACATCCCCAGTGATTGTTTAAAAGTGCACCAAAAATGCAGCATGCAGGACTTTTAAAACTGCAGCGCAAGCGCAGTGCAGCAATGTGGAAAGTCTCAAATAAGGCAAATAATTTGATGTGCTTTTGTTCCACTGGAAAGGTGCATTCCGGTTCCAGCGGGACAAAAGCATCAGTGGGAAAGGGGTCTAACTTCTTGCCCTAATATAACAGTAGATAGAATTTCCATCTTTGAGGGTTTTCACAGGATCAGGTACTCCCATAGGAGGATATCCCAAATCTTGTGATTACTCATAATAACATGTTAATTTTGGATTTCCGCTTACTTTCTGCTTTGTGACAATGGTCACCAGGAGAATTATAGAGGGAGACTCTCTATAGCAGGAGCACAGACTAAAAAAAAAAAAAAGAAAAATGTTGTAACCCTTTCTTACTCCATCCAAAACTAAAAGATATTTGCCATTACACACACATTGATAACCTGTATCCAATGTTAATAACATGAACACGTTGCCAAAAGCCGTATCAGTTTCCAAGCAATTGTATTTTCTTTGAATGAAGCATGCTACATCTACCAATCAGCTTTTTTCTTCAATAGTACACCTACAGAATGCAGATCAGTAATTGAAGTCACAATAAACTGTCAATTAAACTGAAATTTTCGTGAAAGAGTTGTGAAACAAGAGTGACATTGATACTATCCATTGTATGAAGGTTTGAGGTCTTTTCTAATCTTTTCCGCAATCTCTTTCAACAGCCTGTATTACTTTACACTAAGGGGTGTCTGTGTACCTCATAGAAGATGATCCACAACTCCCATACATGCTCCTAAATCTTTTCAAGTTTATTGATTCTCCATAAAAGACAAGTAGGTACAGCATGTATGGAATTGTGAATCATCTTCTATTAATTATCATGTTGGCAGCTGAGCGACTACACAGCCTGCACCGACAGCTGATTTGGGGTAGAAGCACCTTTTTTCTTTCTCTTGTTTGTGTATCTCCTATTCAATATTAGTTTAGTATTTGTGATAAGTAATGTATTGAGTAGATGTGAAGATTTCCTGCCACAATGCCTTTTATCTTACTTACTCTTATACCGCGTACACGCGATCGGTTTTCTCGGCGGTGAAAACACCGCCGAGAAACCCGACGGGAAAGCCGAGGATCGGCTTGGTCCCTTTTCCCCGTGTACACACGGCCGGTTTTCCCGACATGTTTTCTCTTGGTCGAAAAAAACGTCCGTGTGTAGGCTCCACCGCAGTGTTTCCCTATGGGAAAACTGAAGATTCGCGACGAGAAAAATGAAAACATGTTCTAAATTTTCTCGTTGTGATTCTCATCGGTTTTCTCGCCGTAAAAACTGCTGGAGAGCCTACACACAGCCGGTTTTCTCATCCAAGAGAAAACATGACAGTTTTCCCGACGAGAAAAATGATCGTGTGTACGCGGCTTTAAAGAGGATCTTCACTACATCTGAGCACCACAAACCAAAAGCACAATTTAATAATTTTTTTATATTCAAAGCAAACTCATCCATCCATCCATCCTATCCATCCATGCCCCCATGCTTTATTTTGTTTTAGAAATTACTTTCAGAAAACACCCCTGTAAAATTTGTGGCCGTGGCCATCTTGAGTAAGGGCTAATCATTCATGTAGCATTTACTTCCTGGAATCTATCTGCTCTCAGCTCCATACATGCAGGAGAGCATGCTTAGCTGAGAAAAACCCCTCCTCCTCTCCTCCTGAAGACTCCTGGTAAGTATGACATAATTTGCCTAGGCAAGAAACCAGGAAGTAACTGAAGAACTAAAAAAAAAAGTAAATATGACATACTTTCTTATCTATTTACTAATGCTAGCAGCATGAGGATTAAAAATAATCAATGTTGATTGGGAGAGTGAATTTTCATGCAACCTTCAGTCAATAACTGCATCAGAAAATATATTAGACAATTTTTATTTGACAATAGGCATGCTTGAGCTTATAAAAAGAGGAGAATTACTGCTAGCAGACATCCCTGGCACTGGACTTGTCCCCACCCCTTCCTCCTACCTATCTTGTATTCTATGCATTAAGTTAAAAAAACTCCCCCCTACCTGTTTCCTTCCCCATCCCTAAACACTTACCTGCCTCCTCTCACTTATCCAGTGCTGACCCAGTTGCAGCACCATACCTCCTGGTTTCACAGTAGTGGGAACTCTAGGCTCCTGCTGCTGTCAGTCAAACTTCAGGAAGGAGTGGGGGTGTGGCTTACCAGTGCTGTGTGTGTCTATGGAAGCACACAGGCTGGCTCAGGAGCACTCTTGCATGGGTGGTCCCTCAGCACATGGCTTGCTGAGGGAGCACCCATAGGGAGGAGGTGTGGGCTGTGCCAGCAGGGGGACTGCAGATGAGGAGGTAATGACCTGTCAGTAAAATACCATTGCACAGAGCAGGTAAGTATAACAAGTTTTTAAAATCTTTTAAAGGGAAAATAAATGTATGCTTTAACATCCCTTTAAAGCAGAAATAAAGTTTGCAATGTGGAGGGTAAACTTTTTACAATAATGAATACTTGATACATAGTTATGCATACCTTGTTCAATAATTTCACTACTGTTAATATCAAAGCAGAAAGGTATCTTCAAAGTCATGGTGAGAATGTGTTTAGATTTTTTTTTACATCATTTCTAACAAACAAAGCTTTATTATCTCCTAGGATACCTAAATAACACTTCATTTACTTGGGATTTTAGGAATTGTGCAATGAAACTATAGGTAACTGCCAATAATACCATTTTATTCTGAGCAAGATAATCTTCACAGAGATGATCCAGATATATGTATTTGCTGAGTTCGCGGAAAATGATAAGGCAGGAGATACAAATTATAATAATGGTATATTCTTTAAGTCATAGAGCATGATATTACATTCACTTAATAATGTTTTAGCTGTATTTCCTGTCACTTCCATTTACAAAATGGTTCAATCAGTGCCACAAATCTTCTAAATCCTAATCAGAGTTTGCCAGTGTTGCCTCTGTTTCCTATTCTTTCTCCGGTGAATGTGCTGTAAAGGTTGGGACTTCAGTACATTGCTTGTCTAATATGTCTACGCACATATTGGTAAAATCTAATATACAGGTGCATCTCAAAAAAAATTGAATATCATCAAAAAGTTATATTTCAGTAACTCAATTCAAAAAGTGAAACTCATATATTTTATATCGATGCGTTAAGCACAGAGAGATATATTTCAGGCATTTTTTTTTTAATTTTGAGGAGTATGGTTTAAAGCTACTGAAAATCCAAATTCAATATCCCAGAAAATTAGATTATTACATAGGACCAATAAAAAAAAGGATTTTTAATACAGAAATGCTGGGTTACTGAAAAGTATCCCTATGTATGGTACTATGCCAATATTTGGTCGGGCTTCTTTTGCATGAATTACTGCATGAATGCTGCGTGGCATGGAGGTGATCAGCCTGTGGCAGGCATTGCTGAGGTGTTATGGAAGCCCAGGTTGATAGCGGCCCTCAGCTAATCTGCATTGTTGGGTCTGGTTTCTTTCATCTTTTTCTTGACTATACCCCACAGATTCTCTATAGGGTTTAGGTCAGGCGAGTTTGCTGGCCAATCAAGCACAGTGATCATTAAACCAAGTATGGCAGTTTGGGCTGATGCCAAGTCCTGCTGGAAAATAAAGTCAAAATCTTCAAATAGCTGATCCACAGAGGGAGGCATGAGGTACTCTAGAATTTCCTGGTAGAGGGCTGTGCTGACTTTGGACTTGATAAAACACAGTGGACCAACACCAACAGATGACATGGCTCCCAATAGGGTTGTCCCGATACCGATACTAGTATCGGTATCGGGACCGATTCCGAGTTTTTTCGGCGGTACTCAGACGCCGATACCCCGCCCCGATACACAAATAGAATACTTAACCCCCCCCCCCCCCCCCCCCCCCTGCCGTCGCCGCCGCCACCGCCGCCACCGGAGCCGCAAACCACCGCCGCGATCCGCCGCCGTTACGCCGCATCCCCGCTACAGCCGACTGTGTAATACGGGCGTGAACATTACAGCTTTGAATAGCTGTAATGATTGGCGCCGCGCATAGACACTCCCCCTTGCTCGGGTGAACTGTCCAATCCCGAGCGAGGGGGAGTGTCTATACACGCAGCGCGGCTCCAATCATTACAAAGCTATTCAAAGCTGTAATGTTCCTGGCCGTAGTACTGTACACAGTCGGCGGTAGCAGGTAAGCGGGCCATGGCTGCATATGGGGGGGAAACATGGCTGGATGGGGGGGAGACACATGGCTGGATAGGGGGGAGACACAAGGCTGGATGGGGGGGAGACAGATGGCTGGATGGGGGGGAGACACAAGGCTGGATGGGGGGGAGACACATGGCTGGATGGGGGGGAGACACATGGCTGGATGGGGGGGAGACACATGGCTGGATGGGGGGGAGACACATGGCTGGATGGGGGGGGAGACACATGGCTGGATGGGGGGAGACACATGGCTGGATGGGGGGAGACAGATGGCTGGATGGGGGGGAGACAGGTGGCTGGATGGGGGGGAGACAGATGGCTGGATGGGGGGAGACAGATGGCTGGATGGGGGGGAGACAGATGGCTGCATATGGGGGGGACATGGCTGCATCTGTGGGGGGACATGGCTGCATCTGTGGGGGGACATGGCTGCATTTGTGGGGGGACATGGCTGCATTTGGGGACACATTAAAAAAAAGTATCGGTATTCGGTATCGGCGACTACTTGAAAAAAAGTATCGGTACTTGTACTCAGTCCTAAAAAAGTGGTATCGGGACAACCCTAGCTCCCAAAATCATCACTGACTGTGGAAACTTAACACTGGACCTCATGCAACTCTCCACTCTTCCTCCAGACTCTCAGACCTTGATTTCCAAATGAAATGCAACATTTTTCACAGTCCTGTAATGGTGAGTCTCTGTGCTCGCTAGTAAGCTACTGTGTATGCTAGGGTTCTGACTTGTCTCCTGTGGATGCCGTCAGTCGGCTTCTGTGTGTACAATGGAACAGGATGGAATGCTGGAACACACGTGGACTGCAGCGGCGGGTGTATCAAAGTGAAAATAGAAGTAAGAAAGCCTAAAAAATGAATGCAGCCATCACATCCTGCAATATAATAAAAGTTTGTGTTTGGGTTTAAAACCACTTTAAAGTCGACTCAGACATAATGTTAGCATTCTATCCGTATTCTGTTTTATTTTTTAACCACTTCTCTACTTTGGGTGTTTTTCAGATTTGGTGTTTACAAGACTAAAACATTTTTTTTTGCTAAAAAATTACTTAAAACCCCCAAACATTATATATATACACCCCCCAAACACCCTAGAGAATAAAATGGCGATCATTGCAATACTTTTTGTCACACCATATTTGCGCAGCGGTCTTACAAGCGCACTTTTTTTGGAAAAAATTCACTTTTTTGAATAAAAAAATAAGACAGCAATACATTTGGCCCAATTTTTTTATATATTGTGAAAGATAATGTTACGCCGAGTAAAATGATACCCAACATGTCACGCTTAAAAATTGCGCCCGCTCGTGGCATGGCGTCAAACTTTTACCCTTAAAAATCTCGATAGGCGACGTTTAAAAAATTCTGTAGGTTGCATTTTTTGAGCTACAGAGGAGGTCTAGGGCTAGAATTATTACCGTTTTCATATGCGGACGCTACTCACATATGCGTTCGCTTCTGCGCGCGAGCTTGTCCTCACTCGTATTCCCACAGAGCAGGCTAAAGCACCCGATCGCCTCCGCCGCTACCGTCGGCTCCGGTAAGCGGCGGAGGGAGCGGGAGAGCGGCGGGAGCCCCCTCCCGCCGCCGATAACGGTGATCTCGCGGCGAAGAGGCCAGAAGACGTTCAGAAGTAATAAGAGGAGTTTAGGAGGTTTTTTTTCCTGCCTCTGAACGTTCCTGACAGAAAACTCCTGTAGCAGTCAAAAATGTGCAAAGACACATAGGGCCAGATCCTCAAAAGGGATACGCAGGCGTATCTGCTGATACGCCTGTGTATCCCTGTTTCTATCTATGCGACTGATCCACAGAATCAGCTACGCATAGATATTCCTAAGATCCGGCAGGTGTAATAGTTTTACACTGTCGGATCTTAGGATGCAGTACCTCGGCCGCCGCTGGGGGCATTTCTCGTCGAAATGCCGCTTCGGGTATGCAAATTAGCACTTACGGAGATCCACGAAGCGGTTTCCCTTTGTGAAGTCTCCGTAAGTTGTTAGTTTGCAAACGCAAAATTAGGGCTGCTTTTACAAAGTGTAAAGTTAGTACACCTTGTAAAAGTATACCCTTCTTTCCAGAGGCGATGTCAAATTTTTAAAAAAAAAAAAATTTTCCCCGCCGCATCTTTTTTTTTCCCGACGCAACTTTTTTTACCCGGCGCGATTCACAAAACTCGGCGCAACGTAATTTCGCGCAATGCACGTCGGGAAAATCGCCTCAGGAGCATGCGCAGTACGTCCTGCGCGGGAGCGCGCCTAATTTAAATGGGACTCGCCCCATTAGATTGGGCACGCCTTGCGCCGGACAGATTTAAGTTACACAGCCGAAAATTTCTAGGTAAGTGCTTTGTGGATCGGGCACTTAGGTAGAAATTTTGCGGCGGTGTAACTTAAATAGGAAGATTTAAGTTAAGCCCGCTGGCTGTGGATCTGGCCCATAGAGCACAATAGGAGTGCTTCTAGAGGCAGGAGAAAAAAACGTCAAACGCCTGTAGAATCAACGTTTTTTAAGTCCAGTGTGCATGGAGCCAAAGGGATATTTTGTGAGCACAAGGACTGCAACTTATGTATACAATGTGTACTGCAAGTAGTCTCAGGCCCCATACACACGAGAGGATTTATCCGCGGATACGGTCCACCGGACCGTTTCCGCGGATAAATCTTCTCGCGGATTTTCGAGGATTTTGATCCGATGGAGTGTACTCACCATCGGATCGAAATCCGCGCCGAAATCCCATCACGATGACGTGTCGCGCCATCGCCGCGATGATGACGCGGCGACGTGCGCGACGCTGTCATATAAGGAATTCCACGCATGCGTCGAATCATTACGACGCATGCGGGGGATTGATTCGGACGGATTGATCCGGTGAGTCTGTACAGACCAGCGGATCAATCTGTTGGGATGGATTCAAGCGGATAGATTTTAAAGCATGTCTTAAAATTTTTATCCGCTGGAAATCCATCCCAGGGGATAAAAATCCGCGAAAACAGATCCGCTGGATCGTACACACCAGGGGATCTATCTGCTGGAGCCGGTCCGCAGATCAATTCCAGCGGATGGATCCTCTCGTGTGTATGGGGCCTCAGACTATAATTAGCCATGCTCCCCTAGGGCAAACCTAAAACCCAGAGCAATTTAGCTTCATCTCTTTTTTCGCCACATGTCTTCTCCTTTTCATGTTGTCCCTCATTCTCAGCTTGTGATATTGGGAGATATGGGCGCGAACCTTTGAACGTTGCAGCATATCTTAAAGTGAGATTCCTGACATTTCTGATATCCTCTGATGCTCACAGAAGCCTCTAAGTGCTTTGTTATTGCACACTGACACTTTGGGAATTCCTACAGTGACGCCAGCGCTTGTCTCCCTATTGCCTGGGTTCTGCCCTCCCGATTGGCCTCTGGTGTCACATGATCTTTGAAGGGCAGCGTCCGGACACCGCTTCCTTCCCTCTTCTCTGTGATGCTGTGGAGATCCCGTCCCTCCTCGCTCTGACTGACGCGGCGGCGTCATTGGCTCGGCTTGGCTGCGTCTATTCAAGGCTTTCCCCGCCGCTCCACACCTCAGCTGTGAGGGGGATCCCGTTCCCATCACCCCTCCCTAACATCCGAGTGACTTGCAATACCCCTCCCTGCATTAGAGCTGCACCATCAATTGCTCCAGGTGTGGATACTATCCCTCTACTGCCTGTCCCATCTTCCTGCTTGGAGGCGTGAGAGCTGCTGCTGAGGTATTGTACCATCTCCCCACACTACAGTGTGCTCACTGTTTGGAAGTACTTTTTGCCATCTCCCCATAGTGATTTTTTGGTTTCAACTTTACCATCAATATACCACTTCTGTGCATGCATTGTGGACTGTAATCAGATTTTATCCATTCATTTAACTATATGCTATTTTTGCTGCTATTTTATCAGTTTATGTTCATGTTTTTGCTCTTCAATATTTTAAAGACTATAAAGTGATATCTACTAAACCACTGCGCGCTGTACTTTTTGTTTTTCTGCTTTGAAAAACACACCCTAGCATTTCTGGCAGCGGCCATCTTGGTTAAGGGCAGATGATTCATGTATCATTTACATCCTGGAATCCATATACCTTGAGCTCAGGCATAGGTTAAGCTGGGAAATAAGGATTAAAAATAGTCTGTGTTGATTGAGAGAGTGAAGTTCTGCTTGTGCGGGTGGTTGTGGGTGCGGGATTGCGGGTAAATTGAGAATCTGTTCCTGCACCCGTAACCACCCACAGCCTAAACCTGCTGCTCCTTTGCAGACACTGGGGCCTGCCCTTCATTCTTAATGACATCCCCATGCATCTGAAACTGCAGCGCATTTTCAAATGCAGAAAATTGAAAACGCACCATGCAATTTCCTTCCAGCTGCGTTTTAAAAATGGTGCAGGTACCTCTTTCCTGCATGAAACCCAGGTACAGCAGCCCATACAAACGCGGCTCACAGAACCACATAGATATGAACCAAACTTTACACTCTACTCTGTTAAAAATGTTTCTAGTATTAACCTTAAACAAAAGCAGATAAACTAAGTATAGAGTTTGAGGCATCATGAAGATAAACTAGAACAATATATCAAAAGAAAGGAAAGACTAGAATACATTTATCTCTGGGCAGCTTAAAATGTGCATATTTTATGCATATAAATAGTTACACATTTTACTGGCCATTTATCAGTGATATGTAAATTAGAAAATACAAAAACACAGTACTTTAACTTATACTTGATTTCCTTGAACAAGGTGACCACTTAATACATAAAACTTTTGTTTCAAAATAAGTGCTAAGTATTTTAAAGAGACCCTCGTTTGTCCTTTCCTTTACAACCCTGGTATTGATTGGACATTTCTATAATTCTGTTCATAAAGCTTTGCCTCATTCATTAATAAATTACACTTTTACACCGGCTAGAGTATTACTGCCACTTCTATTCCGAGCCACTTAAGTCAGATTTATAGCAGGCAATGTGGTCATTTGATGTAGACATCTGTTAAGTTATTCAGAAGTCTCCTAGAAGGATGAACAGGAATTTCAGGGTGAAGAAGTTTCTCGGAGCTTAGCAAAGGGTATAGATATATTGTTTTCTGGCATAATCCTGCATACCTTCCACAGCAATACACATTTCTTTAGCTGTTCTGGGACTAGCTCATCAATTCCTGTCATTCTCCAATGATTGTAGGCATCACAGGGGATCTTTAAGAGGTGAACACTTACAGCCATTCATGCAGAGCAATGATTTAAAACAAAATGCCTTTAACAGGTATTTTCCCTTAGGTATTCAATGAGAAAAATATCATTCTGTTAGAATCTCTATATTATTGTTATTTACTGGTATCACTTGCAGAGTAAATGGAAAAAGGTTACCAAAGCTCCAGGATAGCTTACTAATAAGTTTCCTATAGACATTGTAAATCCAGATTTAGCATTTTGCCCAAAAGACAGTCTATTAAAGCAGATAACTATTTTAACTATTGTTGTTGTTTTTTTTTTTGGGGGGGGGGGGGGGTTGTTATTCTAGCATTTAAAATGACACATGATAGAAATATTAAATACATTTATATCTTAATACAAAATATGATATAGTGGCAGAAGAAATACAATGTTAACACAAAGTAGCTAAAGTAGAGTAACACGTTTTGTACTTAAAAGTCAGCAGCTATAAAAAGTGTAACTTCCTGACTTTTAACGCGAAGTTCCACCCACATTTTTTACCATGCAGCACTAATGTGCATCCTTAACCACTTGCCGACTGGCTCACACCGATATATGTCGGCAAAATGGCACGGCTGGGCAGATCAACGTATTTATACGTTGCCCTTTAAGACGTGGCATTGTGGGCGCGTGCGCGCCGCCAGTGGCATTCGCGCCTGCTGCAAGCTCCGTGAGTGTGACCACGGGTCCCGCAGACTCGATGTCCGCCGGGAGTCCCGCGATCGTCTCACAGGGAGGAAAAACTGGGAAATGCTAATGTAAACAAGCATTTCCCCGTTCTGCCTAGTGACAAGGACACTGTAATCGGGAGCGGTGATCAGTGTCATGTCACACGTAGCCCATCCCCCTACAGTTAGAATACATCCCTAGGACACACATAACCCCTTCAACGCTCCCTACTGGTTAACCCCTTCACTGCCAGTGTCATTTTTACAGTAATCAGTGAATTTTTATAGGTGTATAAATGGCAATGGTCCCAAAATGGCGTCAAAAGTGTCCGATGTGTCCGCCTTAATGTCACAGTCACAATAAAAATCACTGATTGCCGCCATTACTGGTAAAAAAAAAATATTAATAAAAATGCCATAAAACTATACCCTATTTTGTAGACGCTATAACTTTTGCGCAAACCAATCAATAAATGCCTAAATATGTAGAAGAATACGTATCAGCCTAAACTAAGGAAAAAAATATATATATATTTTTTGGGGATATTTATCATAGCAAAAAAATAAAAAATATAGCTTTTTTTCAAAATTGTCGCACTTTTTTGTATATAGCGCAAAAAATAAAAATTGCAGAGGTGATCAAATACCACCAAAATAAATCTCTATTTGTGGGGGGAAAAAAGGACGTGAATTTTGTTTGGAAGCCACGTCGCACGACCGCGTAATTGTCACTTAAAGCGGCGCAGGGTCGAATCACAAAAAGTGAATTTGAAATTTATAAAAAATAATTCTATTCACTTACCTGATTTATGCCTATGGCCTCGTACACATGACCATTTTCCTCGCAAAATCCATCAAGAAAAATGCTGGCAGAGCATTTTTGGCGAGAAAAACGGCAGTGTGTATTTTTTCCGTCGAGAAAACTGTCGTGGTCCTCAACGAGAAAAAAAGAGAACATGAGAACGGTCGTGTGTATGAGGCCTATATCTAATTTCACTTCCTCCTCTAGAGGGCCGCGGCTGCAGACGTAATTTCCGATTTTGCATTGGCTCCTTGGAGATCTTGGTCAGCTTGGCATGGCGTCTATGGAAATTCTTGGCCAGCTTGGCATCACACGGCTCCATTAACATTTAACATTGGCGTCTATGGAAAATCTTGAAAAATACATGGCTGTGCCATGCCAAGCTGACCAAAATTGCACCGCACTGCGCATGTGCAAGATCGGCCAGAATACAGGAAGAAGGACACTGTGGCTTTAGATGCCCACACTGGAGATGGCCACGTTGTGCAGAAACTTCACAAAGTAAGAAAAAAAAGCTACACAGATAGAAAACTGGGCATAGTTTACAGCATACCTTTGTTACATTGCACGAGGCAGGGGGGAGGAATACTTAAACTTCCCCTTTTGGGTGGAGCTTTAATCTCATTAGCGGTAATCCCGAGTCCGGCTCGGGGTAAGATTTCAATACCAAAAGCGGTATCCCGAGCCAGACTCGGGGTCGCCTTGCAGCATCCACAGGCACAAGTTACTTACCTTGTCCCTGGATCCTGCGATGCCTCCCCGCTGTGTGAGCGAGCGGCGTCCTCGCTCGATTCACACAGTGCCTGTGTGCCGCCGATCTCTGTTCCCTGCGACGTTACGATGCACGGGGGTGGAGAACAGCGCCAAATTCAAAAAGTAAATAAAAACATTACATACAGTATACTGTAATCTTGCAGATTACAGTACTGTATGTAAAAAATGCACACCCCTATTGTCCCTAGTGGTCTGCCCAGTGTCATACATGTACTTTTATAAAATAAAAACATTTTTTTTTCTGCCTGCAAACTGTAGATTGTCCATAGCAACCAGGTTGGATGGGTAGCATCGATGCACAGCCATTTTCAGATCTCTCCAGAGATGTTCAATTGGGTTCAAGTCTGGGCTATGGCTGGGCTATGGCTGGGCCACTCAAGGACATTCACAGAGTTGTCCAGTAGCCACGCCTTTGTTATCTTGGCTGTGTGCTTAGGGTCATTGCCCTGTTGGAAGATGAACCTTTGCCCCAATCTAAGGTCCAGAGTGCTCTGGAGCAATTTTTCATCAAGGATGTCTTTTTACATTGCTGTATTCATCTTTCCTTCAATCCTGACTAGTCTCCCAGTTCCTTCTGTTGAAAAACATCCACACAGCATAATGCTACCACCACTATGCTTCACTGTATGGATGGTATTGGCCAGGAGATGAGCGGTGCCATGAATCCTCCAGACATGATGCTTGCCATTCAGGCCAAAGAGTTCAATCTTTGTTTCATCAGACTAGAGAATTTTGTTTCTCAAGGTCTGAGAGTCCTTCAAGTGCCTTTTGGCCAACTCCAGGCAGGCTGTCATGTGCCTTTTACTGAGAAGTGGCTTCCGTCTGGTCACTCTACCATACAGGCTTCTCTCCACAGAGAAACACTGGAGCTCTGTCAGGCCCCGTACACACGACCGAGTTTCTCGGCAGAATTCAGCCAGAAACTCGATGGGAGACTTATTCTGCTGAGAAAACCGGTCGTGTGAACACTTTTCGCAGAGGAAACCGACGAGGATCTCGTCGGGCCAAAAAGAGAACATGTTCTCTATTTCCTCGTTAGTCAATGGGAAAAGTTGGCACGCCGAGATCCTCGGCGGCTTCACAAGGAACTGGACGAGCAAAACGATGTGTTTTGCCCGTCGAGTTTCTCGGACGTGTGTACGGGGCCTCAGAGTGACCATTAGGTTCTTCGTCTTGGTCTAAGGCCCTTCTACCCAAATTGCTCAGTACCCTTCCCCAGATCCGTGCCTCAATACAACCCTGTCTCGGAGGTCTACAGACAATTCTTTGGACTTCATGGCTTGGTTTGTGCTCTGACATGCACTCTTACTATGCACTGTGGGTCCTTATATAGACAGGCATGTGCCTTTCCAAACCATGTCCAATCCTCTGAATTTACCACAGGTGGACTCCAACCAAGTTTGACTATCCGCTAAACTCTAAACGTGCAAAATTCAGACTGAACAAGACGGATTTTCCCAGGCAACTATTTTCTCTCGAGTTAGGAGGGGAAGAGAGAAGGAAGCACTAGCTCAGTGGAGAGGTTTAACGTTGCATTTAATTAAAAGTTAAAATGCACTTACACAAGTATGTAAATATCAGTATGATTGCAGTGGGAGGGAGAGATTCTGTCCCAGAAGGTCCTTTTGCCACTGTCCGTGGGGATGTTTTATCTTATAGCAGGCTCCATAGGCACCCTCTGGCCACCACGAGTTAGAGGGTGCCTTTGGTGAATGTTTGTAGAATGATTATTTTATTAACAGTTCTTTGGTAGCCAATTTGTCTATACACACACACAGCTCTCATCCATTCTGTAGGTCCCTTATGAAACCACTAATATTCACCTACCACTGAGCCATCTAGAGAACGGGGTTGGAAAAGGAAAGAAATTACCTTTCATAAAACCAATGAAATATAGTTTTTAAACAGATGATGGTAATAGGAAATTTATTTTATACATTGGATTGTGCTTTATTATTCAAAAGTTTATTGTGCTTACCTAATAACAGTCTACAGTGAGTAATGCTGAGCAAAATGCAACAGCAAACACTCTTCGCTGAGCTTTCATTGTATTTCTTGAAATGAACACGAGGTATTGCTCACTATTATCCCTTAACTGCATATTGGTTTGAATGCAGCTTTAAGTACTGCATAATCATGAATATAATAATTTGATTTGATTATACATTATACTACTCAAACAGGGAACATACAATCTTAAGCAAGTAGGAAAAAAAATAACTATATTTATTTACCATAAAAAACATGAACGAAATATATTTTCTATTATATATAGTTGGTAATTTTATATTTCTTTACATTTCAAGTTGTCAAATGTCCTTTTCAAGGGTAATTCATGTACAGAGAAACATTTTTTAACTTCATATTGAAAGAACTTGCAAAACAACTTAAGCGCTGAAGTTAATCTTGCCACCTAGATGCCTCAGGCTCTAGCTAACATGGTACCTAGAGGCGCACCTATAATAAGGCATGAAGGCATTTGTTTTAGACCACAGGTTATGTAACTGAAAGTTAGTAGCAAATGTAGGACGTTTTTTAGGCAGGGTTATGTTTTTTCAAACCTTACTTACCTTTTTTTTGATAGATTTAATACTATTTATTGTACTTTTTTTTCAGAGCTTACTGCCAGGCATGCTTTTGAGTTTGTTTTATTTTATTATATGTTAACAATCCTTTTTTTTTAACATGTAATACTTGAAAAAGGACTAAGCACTCTGGATTATCTAAAGGGACAGCAAAGCAGAAACTATGCACTACTGAATAAGTCATTGAAGCAGCTAATCCCTTATTGGATATGGAAAGCTATTGAAGGCTGAATTTTCACTGGGGTTCTTGCATGTAGATGCTGTTGGGACCAGGTGTGAATGTAGCCTTAACCACTTCAGCACTGGAGAATTTGGCTGCCAAATGACTGGGACCCTTTTTGCGATTCGGCACTGCATAGTTTTAACTGACAATTGCGTGGTTGTGCGACATGGCTACCAAACAAAATTGATGTTCTTTTTTTCCACAAATAGAGCTTTTTTTTGGTGTTATTTGATCACCTCTGCGGTTTTAATTTTTTGCGCTATAAACAAAAATAGAGCGACAATTTTGAAAAAAAAAACAATATTTTTCACTTTTTGCTATAATAAATATCCCCCAAAAAATATTTACATATGTTTTTCCTCAGTTTAGGCCGATACGTATTCTTCTACATATTTTTGGTAAAAAAAATCACAATAAGCGTATATTGATTGGTTTGCGCAAAAGTTATAGCGTCTACAAAATAGGGGGTCGTTTTATGGCATTTTTATTATTATAATTTTTTTACTAGTTATGGCGGCGATCTGCGATTTTTATTGTGACTGCGACATTATGGCGGACACATCGGACACTTTTGATGCTTTTTTGGGACCATTCACATTTATACAGCGATCAGTGCTTTAAAAATGCACTGAATACTGTATAAATGTGACTGGCAGTGAAGGAGTTAACCAGTAGGGGGCGGAGAAGGGGTTAAGTGTATCCTAGGGAGTGATTCTAACTGTGTGGGGGCGGGGCTTACTGTGACACAACACTGATCACCCCTAAGTTACGGTCATGGAGACTACGTTGCTTTGCCTGCCGTGCCATTCTGCTGATGTATAAGTGCATGAGGCAGTCGGCAACAGACTCCTAATAAAGAGCTATCTGATAAGGGATCAGTTGTTCCAATGACTCATTCCCCTGTGCATAAATGTTTTTTGAGCTACTGAGCTCTGTAAACAAGTATATTTTTATAACATGTAGTAGGAAATTATTGAAAACATGTAAAATAAGTCTACAGCTCCCTCTGCTCAGCAATTAGAAGACTTTATAAGATTAACAAGCAATATAATTTATTTGATGTTTATTAAAAGAGAAGTATGGGAATTAGAAAAAAAAAACATTTATACTCCCCTAGGTGAATGCAGCATTGATCCGATACTGCATCTGTCCCCCGCCGGCTCTGCACTGAGAACTGAATGATAGACCACTGATTGCTCGAGACCACTGATTGCTCACTGGAGCGCTGATCTGTGGAGGGGCCGGGAGGGACTGGCTCAGCCTCTCAGCGAATCGCTGTTGGACCAGGCACATAGGCTGATCTTGACCATATGGTCAATATCTTTTTAGAGCCTGGGCCGGCTTGGGGGCATCAGTTGCCAGCGGGCTTCAGCCACTGTTGGCTGAAAATGGAACGCAGGAGTGCCAAATTAACTGCAATCCTGTGATCTATAGGAGAAGTATAGCAAAAAAAAAAACTGCCTATACTTCTACTTTAATTATTCTATTAAGATATTACACTCTAAATGTGACTTGTTGGCAGTCAAAGAGTTCAACTATTGCAGACCTTCTGGAGCTGAAGTGGTTTCATATTTATATGGTCTTCATTGTACATAAGTTGCATAACTATCCAGGAGCATGTACATGATTGAACATTACAACGCACACGCTTGAACTCGCTGACCTGTGCTGTTACCTTGCTGACACTTATAATTATGGTGAAAATCAGGGAGACAAACACATCAAGTGCAACTAGTTATCACTGTCATTTGTCAGTGATCATCTGAGAAGCAGATTTTCCTCTATAGTCTTATGAAAATATAACTGTTTATTCCCGTCTCGACCCCTTATATTAAAGAGCAGAGAAAGATTCCTGCTTTGTAGGCACAGCTGATAGCACACAAAAAGCACAAAATACCTTGGTCATTAAGCAGTTAATGAAGAAAGAAATAAAAAATTACATTTCCAGCATTCCAGGAGTGCAACACTTTTATACCAGCTCATTTTGTTTAAATACAACATAAATTGTTTTTTATTACTTTACACCGATGCTAATCGCGTACTTGTTAGGCACTGATATATTTTAAATCATTTCTAATAATTCTTCCTGTCAAATTATATAAGCCATTAAATGCCAGTCTCAGAATACAATAAAATACAAATGTTTATTGAGGAATGTGTATTTTAGTATCATGTTTCTTTTATGAAGTTCACTATTCACATATATTTTGTACTCTTCGCAATGCTGTTCATCCTCTTGCATTAATATGAGCCGCACATAATATGATACAAATCTGCATACTAATATCCAGAGAATGAGGAAACAGTGGTAAAACAGCAGTCTTCACAGCTCTTGATTTGATTAAATTTGATTAGTTTAGATGATTTAGCTGACCTTTGACAGGGAGAAAATAAATCACGGCTTTATAAGTTACAATTCTTAATTTATTTGGCAATGCAACAAGACTGTAAAGGGGTTCACATCATGCATACCTACTTTTTATATCTATAATCCAATAAGGTCAATAAAACAGCCCTTCAGGCTTGGACTTTAGACTTGATTCCCTTTTTTATGATGTGCCTTCTATTCTGAATGGCAATCCAATGTACCTACCTTGCAGCAAACCATGATGCATGCAATACCATAAGTTGTGGTGTGCTGAGTTGTTAAAATAGTGCACTCCTTTTTTGGTACTTTAGCCAACCTATTCAAATAAATAGGATGCTGTAATGCGACAAGGTTGATTTACTAAAACTGGAGAGTGCAAAATCTGGGGCAACTCTTCCATAGAAGTATGCAGCCTACTGCATTAGTGTGTGCAGCCCAAATGTATTAACCACTTCCCCACCGCGCCATAGACAAAAGACGTCTACAGCGCGGTGGAGTTATTCTGGGAGGACGTCCCTGGGACATCCTTCCTGAATCCTTCACTCGCGCGCACCCTGGGTACAGTATGAGAGGAGAGGGGGGAAAGTGGAAGCAGCAGCAGCTGCTGTGGGCTGGATCTGTGACAAATGCAGTCACAGATCCAGCCATCCATCCCTCCCTGTGCAATACTCTGCAATACCCCCCATACTCTGCAATACCCCCCATACTCTGAAATACCCCCCATACTCTGCAATACCACCCATACTCTGCAATACCACCCATACTCTGCAATACCCCCCATACTCTGCAATACCCCCCAATACTCTGCAATACCCCCAATACTCTGCAATACCCCCAATACTCTGCAATACCACCAATACTCTGCAATACCCCCAATATTCTGCAATACCCCCAATACTCCGCAATACCTGCTAATATGACAGAAACAAGATTTTTTTTTTTTTTACAGAATTTTTTAATGTTTTTTCTTTTATAGCGCAAAAAATAAAAAACCCAGAGGTGATCAAATACCACCAAAAGAAAGCTCTATTTGTGGGGAAAAAAAGACACAAATTTCAGATGGGCACAATGTTGTATGACTGAGTTATTGTCATTCAAATTGTGGGAGCACCGAAAGCTGAAAATTGGTCTGGTTAGGAAGGGGGTTTAAGTGCCCAGTGGTCAAGAGGTTAAAGCATGTATGGTGTTAGTAGAGCAGGGGATGGTGTCAGTAGAGCAGTGGACTTGTCAGTAGAGCAGTGGACTTGTCAGTAGGGCAGTGTATGGTGTCAGTAATTTTTTTTATTTTAATTATTACATTTTTTAATATTTTTTTTTACCAAAAAAATATAGGATCCCTTTTGGGGGGCTTTGGTGAAAGGGAATCTGCACCACACGGGATGATTAGGGTCTGCACCTACGCGTGTCTATGAGCTCTGCATAGAAAACAATCAATTGTCAAAGATTAATTGAACAAGTTAGAAGCTGATTGGCTACTATGCAGAGCTGCACCAGTTTTAGTAAAAATCAACCACATGACATAATAGGGTTAATTAGGGGGCAAATAGACTATGCACTTTTCAAGTGCAGTTGCTCCAAAGCGTAGTTAATGAGGTAAAGCTTCACTTTGCAAAGAATACCCAATGTGCAAGGAAAAAAAACACTTGTGAACACACCACATGGTAAGCCCAAATCATCAGATTTTGGAGACCTTTTATCATAAAAGGTCAATCATACTCATGTAAAATTGTTGTAATTATTCAGAACACTGCAATCATTTGAATCCAGTCTTCTGAAACCAGAGGGATCAAAACAGCACAGTTGGTGAAGTAAGCACAGAGACAAAAGTAAAGTTAACAGTGTGATACCCTTTGACACACACTCAGAGTGCCATATAATACTATAGAGATTACTTGGATAACAATAAGTACACAGGTCCTGTTTCCATCAGTACGCACTGCTCTCACTCCACATATGTGGTACCATCCATAGACACCTAGCTAACACAAGACGACTGCAGGAACTGGGTTGGATTGACATATCTCATTGACCACACCTTATGTCTTTCTTCACTAGACTTCGTCAGGAGCGCCTGCAGATACAAGCTTATAGGAGTCATGCCACAGCCCCAGCATAGTTTGATATGGTAGTTACTGGTAGTATCTCTCACCCTTAGTAAAGTGTTCCTCATTGGATACTTTTGAGGAACAGGGTAAAGAAAGCAATAATTGCTTCAAGCCAAGGTCTTGATTAAGCTATGAATATCCTATTTGAATTTATAATAAAACAATAGGGAACTGTCACATGAAAAAAATAAGTGATGTTTGGATTTGTATGTTCAATTACTCCGGTGTAAAGTGATGGAGCCCCTTATCCATCTGCAAGTCAGCAGCTAATGGCTCTCGGCACTTTTTCAATGGGAACATTTCAGTGTAAAGCAGTCACTGAAACTACTTATAAATAACTAATAATTCACTTTCCACGTTCAAATTCTTCAAACTGTTCTGCAGAAAGACACACACTTGCCAGTAAAGCAGTCAATGAAATCATTTTAACCCATCAAACTACATACACTATTCATAGAATGAAATGTCAATATTATTGACTACTGTGACTTACAGTGAATGACGCATAATGTAAACAGCAGACTCCTCTAATCATATACAGTATTGCAGTGGGGTTTCTTGTGTGTATACATTTGAGTCATCAAAGTCAAAGTAATCATATATGCAATCAATGTGATTGTGTACTTATGTAATGTACTTGATTTTGAGAAACTGCAAAGCATAAGATAACAGCAAAAACAAAAAATGTAAGTATTATAAAAGATGCAGTAGTAATAATGAATAACACCCCCCAGTGCCCGGACAAGGTCATCCAGCGCCCAAGGCAAAGATGCCAAGCTGCGCCCCCTTCCCTTAGGCCTCGTACACACGATAGGTTAACCAGTGGACAACGGTCTGACCGATGAAGCTGACTGATGGTCCGTCGTGCCTACACACCATCAGTTAAAAAAACGATCGTGTCAGAACGTGGTGACGTAAAACACAACGACGTGCTGAAAAGAACGAATTTCAATGCCTCTAAGCATGCGTCGACTTGATTCTGAGCATGCGTGGATTTTTAACTGATGGTTGTGCCTACTAACGATTGTTTTTTTCCCATCGGTTAGGAATCCATAGGTTAATTTTAAAGCAAGTTGGCTTTTTTTTAACCTATGGTTAAATAACCTATGGGGCCTACACACGATCGGTTTGGACCAATGAAAACGGTCCATCAGACCGTTATCCTCTGGTTAACCTATCGTGTGTACGAGGCCATAGGGTTAGGGTCAAGCACCCTCATCCCTGCAATAAACCTTTGCGCCCAGGGCATGCGCCCCCCCCCCTTCCCACCCCTTGTCCTGGCTCTGATACCCCTATTCCTACCTGCAGAAGAAATAAAATATGATAGAGCTTTGTAAGAAAAAAATAAGCAATAATTTACCCAAAAAAAGGTACAAAGTGTGAAGTATGTAAGGGTGTAATAGGGTTTGGATGACAAGCGTGAAATGTGGTCGGAAAGTGTTGACATGGATGAGGTAATAGAGCTTTGTTGGAGTGCTGTGAAAATGCAAAGGCTAGTCAAGTAACTGAAGCAGTATTAGAAATATATATTGCTGTTGTGTATTAGCCATACAGTTAACAGTAGAGTCAATTGCACGCAAGTAAATAAGGGGAGGTTTTGTTTAATTTATCTCATCCTTTAAAAGAGAAGAGAAGAGCAAAAGGAAACACATTTTGCTAAATATGTTTTTGTAAACTAGTTTTTGGCTTTGAAAACTTGACATGGTACCAGATGGCTCAGTATACATAAACTGAACTTCTGTTCTGCTGTTAAATTTATAACAAATCTTATGTTACAATGATCTTTTTTATGTGAGTAACAGTATTTCTGAAGAAAGTGTTTATTAATTTAAAGACATGTACACTATTTGTCAGCTCATTAGCCTGTGTTGGCAATTCAAAGGTTCAGCGTGTCAAAAAATGTAACAAAGTCCACCAGAAAACATGTTGTGATGCCAATAACATGTTAACAGATTCCATAAAGTTTATAAAAGTTATAATTTAAAACAGTGAACCTGACTTTGCAGTGTTGAACTGTATCACCACTTACTGTAGTACTTCTTTGTTTTCTGACTTGCTTCTTATAGCAAGTGACCTTCAGTCTAGTGCATCGGTTTACTGAATCTCTCTGGTTTTCAGTCCGCACTGACCTCCAGCCTGTACCTTCATTATTGCTTTCTATGTTTTACGAACTTTCAACTTTACTTACTGTTAAATGATATAGATATATGTTCTGCACTTGACAAACTATTGACTGACAGTAACAGAACAAGAGCAAGCCTGCATGATTATTTCCTTCCCTGAATAGACAACTTAAAACCTTGATGCCTTGCAGGTTCTCCCTCCAGCTTTCAGGCTACAAACTCTGTTTGAAGGCTGGAGGGAGTGTGTTACGTACCTGAATGTGAGCCTGATGCGTGGAGGGAGTCCTCCCGTACAACCCCGGCTCGGAGACCACTGGAATGGGGACAGTGGCGGTAGGAGCGCGGTGGGGTACAGGTGCCTGTTCTGGTTGTTGCTGCTGGTGAGATGGGAACAGAGAGACATGAAGCAGATGATGCAGGTTTGCAGACTTAGTGGATGCAGGTTAGCAGAGCCGTGGATGCAGGTTAGCAGACTTAGTGGATGCAGGTCAGCAGAGCCGTGGATGCAGGTTAGCAGCGCAACAGGTGCAGGTGAGCGGAGTCAGGCAGGCTGGGTCATACACTTGGAGTCATAGAAGAAGCAATAGGCAGAAGAGTAGTCCAGGCCGGGTCTTGGCAACGGGTAATCAAGCAGGGAACAGAGCAAGGTCAACAAGCTGGAGTCAGGATTGGAGCAGGAAGCAGGGTCAGGAAGCCGGGTCATACACTTGGAACAGAATGCTTTCAAACAGCAACAGAAGCTCAGGGAACAGATGCAGATCAAGCCGCGAGGTGCAGCACCACCACAGTGTCTTTTATAGGCTTGCTGGGCGCCAAAAGATGTGTCTAATGCGCGCGAATGCGCACATGCATGCACAACAGCTGTTTAGGTACGCTGTTGGCGCATGCGCGCAGGAGCGCGCAACGGCTGCATAGCTGCGTGTAAGGTCCGTGGTTGGCGCATGTGCATAGGCGCGCGCCTAAGGGAATGGACAGTACGTCCCTGACAGAGTGTGAATGGACTACAAGGACACTGAACAGCACGCTTGTTGTCCATTGAGCACCACAACCTGTCTGCTGTATTAGAAGATGGGACTTGTAGTTCATTCATTTACAGATCGCTGTGAATGAATAATGCAGCCCCTCACAACCACACCAATTTAAATGTCACAGTGGCTGCAGGTGAGATGATCCACTGCCCTTTAACAAAAGTGTTATGATAAAGTTGAGGGACAGATTGAGGAAACATGTCTATATTACCCCAAGAGGTATTAAAACACACAGTTTATCTTGCTAATTTTCGAAACTACCATCAATGCAATCCAAAGGGTCTGATATTCTGTGCCATAGACACCATAGACCCACATTGGAGGGATTGCAAAAACTGAGGCAGATGTCTAGA
The DNA here is from genome assembly GCF_905171775.1 of Rana temporaria. Classification (NCBI taxonomy): domain Eukaryota; kingdom Metazoa; phylum Chordata; class Amphibia; order Anura; family Ranidae; genus Rana; species Rana temporaria. Next base: position 509,803,034 of record NC_053489.1, read on the forward strand.
CTTGAGACCTGATAGATTTATGAGATGGAAACAGCTGCTCCACTGGGTCTTAATGTAGACATTGACATTAATTGTTTTATAGATACTAGTTTTTGAAAATATTTTTTTTATTCAGTTTGAAAGCATACAAACTTTGAACAGTAGGCCACAACGGTGGCTAACAACCACCGGCTATGACACGGTTGCCGGTGGATAATTACAAACAAAACAAACAAAAAAAACACAGAAAAACAAACCCCCCCCCTCCACCCCCCAAAGCAACAAAACATTTGCCTAGACATATACAATCAATGTTAAACCTCCAACTGGAGGTAGACTTATAGAAACTAGTTATTTTTCAGATCCATCCCGTGCATTTTAGACAGTATATATTTGTATATATAATGTATTTAATTTAATTAAGGTGATTTATGGATTTTAATATATTTTCTATGTTTTACTTCAGTATATTTTGTTAACTCGTACTCATTGGTCCGCTAAAATGGGGTTGTCTTTATTTAATACGACAATAACTTGCATATTAGGCTTTAAAATTAGCACTTTTGAATTCGAACGTTCGAGTCCCATAGACGTCAATGGGGTTCTAAATGTTTGCACGAACGGTCGGTCCGTTCGAAGGTTCTGGTGCGAATCGAACAGGGGGGGGGGGGGCGTTCGGCTCATCCCTAATAGGTATTAATAAGGGATATTTCTCTCTTAGTCATACTACATATTTTTACCAATAATATGGTTGTTTGTTTCTCCTTTTTATTTTTATTTTTGAGTGACCTATACAAAGGCCGATTGGTCCTCAACAAAATGGTGGGCAGCATTTACATTACATTTACTGCTTGTGATATTTTGTATGGCAACAAAATGGCTGCTGGACCCCAAAATTTTGGCAATCGCATTGTTTTTATTTAGATTAATCTCTATTGTATTTAGCCTATGGCAAAATGGCTGTTGGACTTTGGCAATATGGTGGCTGATTATAACTCCGTTTGGGGCATATTGAGACTTGTATATATCAGCCCTCTTTGACCCCTGAGGCTGTGCTAGAGCGTGAAAAACATTGGGTAAAACTTAGAGTGCTGACATCAAGCTGCCGTATGGTTCTTGCATATGGCGCCCATCTTTGTAAGTTTTTATTATTTGCTTTAAAATGTATGTTTGCTGAACCCTTTTAATAAAAATACTACACTCTGTGAGTACTTCTGGCTCCTGTGGTGAACACTTCTTCCATATAGCGCCACTGTACTCCTGCTGGCCCGGGAGTGATAGGTTTGTCATTACCAGAGAGCCATCAGCCTTAAAGGGAACCTGATGATAGGAAGCTGTGACCTGTTCCATTGGGAAATATCATAATGCCTATGTGCTGCCTATAACTTAACCTCCCTGGCGGTATTATTTTGTCAGATATATGATGCTGAAAGCGGTACAATGTTTCACATCGAAATTTGGCGTTTTATATTGTAGGCCTGTAAGTCTTAGAAATAACTCACTTAAATCTGTCCAAACAAGAGTCTAGTAGACATCCTGGGTATGATAAAGTTTGAAACACGAAATCATAAATTATAATATAATAAATTACTATAAATAATTATAACAAATAATAATATAATAATAATAATAAAAATGATTCAATAATGTAATCAAATCAAGAACACTAAAATGTGCTCAGTTGCAGAATTGTCACTGTCATTACTATCAGTGCTTAATGACGAATTTCCCCACAACTCACTATCAACTCACTCGATTCTGCAAGTGATTCTAGTTTATTATCACTGTTTCTAGCTGGTCTTAAAGCACTTTTGACGTAAACGGACACTTTTTGGTTGCTATGGACAATCTCCAGTTTCCAAGCAGAAAGAACAGTATTTATAATATAAAACTGCATGTAGGACACTGGACAAACCACTAGGGACAACGGGGATGTGAAACTATATGATACAGTACTGTAATTTTACAGATTACAGTGTACTGTATGTATACTGTGTTTTTCACTTTTTGAATTTGGCGCTGAGCTCTGTCCCCGTTGCTTCGCAACGCTCACAGGGAACATAGCTCGGCACTGTAAATCGAGCGGAGACACAGCTCACAGACACAGCGGGGAGAAATTGCAGGATCCAGGGGACAAGGTAAGTAAGAGCTGAATATGGATCCTGCGATGCGATCCGAGTGTGGCTCTGGGTTACCGCTTTTGGTACTGAAAACGCACCCCGAGCCAAACTTGGGATTACTACTAAGGAGGTTAAGCAGCCACATCCTCTGGTGAGTGCAATGTGTTGGTAGTGGTTCACATAGTGGAGAAGTGTACTATTGGACCAGAACTTATCCGGATATATACATTTAAAGGATATACATGTTTTTCACTTCATTTTATCACCTTTATTTAATTGACATATGAAACAATTATGTGATATATGGGTGAACAGAATTGCATATTTGCTGTTCCATGTTATTTAACCACTTCAGCCCCGGAAGAATTGGCTGCTCAATAAACAGGCAATTTTTTGCACTAAGGCACTGCGTCGCTTTAACTGACAATTGCACGGTCGTGCGACGCTGTACCCAAAAAAAATTGATGTCCTCTTTTCCCCACAAATAGAGCTTTCTTTTGGTGGTATTTGATCACCTCTGCGGTTTTTCTTTTTTGCCCTGTAAACAAAAAAACAAGCGACAATTTAAAAAATATATATTTTGTACTTTTTGCTGTAATAAATAGCCCCAATTTTTTTTTTTTTTTTAAAGCGTTTTTTTTTCTCAGTTTAGGCCGATATGTATTCTTCTACATATTTTTGGTAATAAAAATTGCAAAAAACGTATATTGATTGGTTTGCACAAAAGTTATAGCGTCTACAAAATAGGAGATAGGTTTATGCCATTTTTTTTTATTTTTTTACTAGTAATGGCGGTGATCTGTGATTTTTATCTGTAAATTTTTATTTTTATACAACAATTAGTGCTATGCAAATGCTCTGATTATTGTGTAAATGTCACTGGCAGGGAAGGGGTTAACACTAGGGGGCGATCAAGGGGTTAACTGTGTTCCCTTATGTGTGTTCTAACTGTGGGAGGAGGGGACTCACTATAGGAGATGACAGATCGTGATTGCCAGTTTGTAGGAACTCACGATCTGCATCTCCTCTCCTCACAGAACAGGGATGGGTGTGTTTACACCGAGTAAACCAAGCGTGTGTACGAGGCTTTCAGGTTTCTCGTCTGGAAATCTGGCCAGAATCTCGACGAGAAAAATAGAGATCCTGCTCTCTATTTTCTCGTAGAGATTCTTGATGGCCTGTTTCCAGATGGGAAACCCGAGAGTGTGTATACTTACCTGTCGCCGTGGAAACCCGCGCATGCGCGAAATGACTTTGACGCATGCGCGGTAGCTTCCATGGCATAGGTAGGGTCGTACGCCATAACGTCACCACGTTCTTGCCTTTCAAGAGAACCGCGGTTCTTTTGAAAGGTCTGTGTGTACACTCGGGTGGCAAGAGATTCTTGCCAAGAATCTCGTCGGGAAAAACAACGTTTTTTTTCCTGACGAGATTCTTGCCTGTGTGTAGGAGGCCTGACTCTGGGTTTGAGTGCTGCACAGGTTTTACCTTTACTTTTATGATAAAGTTCACCTTCCCAGACTATTTTTATATTCTTAACAAGCAGTAACAGGGTTTAAAAGGAGACAGTCACTCACCGTTCTATCTGCTTTTAATGTGAAGTTATTCACATTAAAAGTTATCATTAAAAAAATCACAACAAACACTGTGAGACTGGGTACACATATATGCAAATTGGATGTAGATTTTTTCTGCATCCAATTCGCATGACAGGAGTGTGACCGGCTCACCGGGGGAACAGCTGCGATCCGCATTTGAAAAGGGTCCTGTACATCTTTAACTAAGATTTAGGTGCAAATTCAGGCAACAATTTGGACCTGATTTGCACCTGAATTGGTGAACACGGATGCACCCGACCCCCCTTCTGTGAGCTGTGGCCACAACATGTGTGAACCCAGCCTAAAGTTGGATTTCAATCAGATTCTAACAACTTAGAAACATTGGGCCAAATTCTCAAAAGAGATACGCAGACTTAACTCAAGTTTTCTAAATTTACACGGCGCGTATATTTGCGCACGATCTTCAAAACGAGTTAAGCAAACATTTCCGTATTTTCAGCCGTACTTAAATTAGTTACACCTGCGCATCCCCGGGCGCAAATTACGCTAGGCTCTCCGCTGTTTTTGATAGGCAAAGATGCAAATGAGGGAGTTAGGGCGATTCTCAAAATTAAGTGTGTGCGCCGTATTTTCCGCCCTGTGCGCACCTGTTAGTTTTTCAGACTAAATTTCCACATTATAAAACCAGCCCTAATTTTACACATGCTGTGGAAGGGTTTGCTGTAGGTAGTGACTAGAGCTTAGAGCTATAGTTGAGAAGGATCTTTGTGTAAAAATGCCAGGGCCAGCTATGATTCTGACGGCACTTGCTGCCTTACAGGCACAAAGGAGAAGGAGGGCACAGAGGAGGAGGATGAGGGCACAGGCGAGAGTTTATCGTCCACGGCGTGATCTTTTGCAAATGCCAGATTATGAGGTGTATGGCAACTACAGGTTTGATAGGGAGGCCATCCTGGAGATCACCCAACTACTTCATGAGGATCTTATCACCCCCACCAAACGCTCCCATGCCCTGACACCTCTTCATAAAGTGATGGCAACCCTCCATTTTTTAGCCAGTGGCTCATTCCAGCGTGCATCTGGAGGTCTGGCTGGGATGGTGCAGTCAACAATGAGCAAATGTGTCCATCAGGTGGTCCCTGCCATACTGCGGCGCATGACCAACCAGTTTGTGATGCCCACCCAGGAGGAGCAGCGTCTGCAAGCCATGACAGACTTCTACAGCATTGCTGGCTTCCCAAGGACCATCGGGGCGATAGACTGCACCCATGCGGCACTACAGCCCCCCCATGAAACTGAACACCTGTTCAGAAACAGGAAAGGCTGGCATTCGATCAATGTCCAGGTGATCGTAGATGCCCATGGCCTCATCTGGCACGTTTGTGCCAAGTTTCCAGGGTCGTGCCACGACAGTTACATCCTACGGCAGACCAAGATCTACCAAGACTTGGAGCAGAATGTGTATGGAGACAGCTGGCTGATTGGTGAGTGACATTGGTGTCAGGTATGCCCCCCCCGTGATGCAGACATCACAAGGGGCACATGCATGACTAATATCCTCCTGTCTTTTCCCTTACAGGTGACTCTGGATATGCGTTGGGACCCCACCTGATGACCCCCTTTAGGAACCCCCAAACACCCGGAGAACGCAAATTCAACGAGGTGCACATCCAGACCCGGGCAATAGTAGAGCGGACATTTGGCCTTCTCAAGTCCAGATTTAGATGCCTTGACAAGACTGGGGGTACACTCTTGTATTCCCCAGACTTTGTCTGCCAAATTATTGGGGCATGTTGCATCCTCCATAATTATGCTGTGAGAAGGGGCCTGCATGTTGATATATGTCCTGACCTAACCCCCCACCCAGGCAACCCCCCCCCCCCAAACCCCTCTACCTGGACTGCTGAGGGCCAGGTAATAAGGAGACAACTGGCTGAAGGCATCTTTGCCCAGTAAATGGACCCTAATTATCTTTATTTTTTTGCTTTGCCCAGAATAAATTACAGAGATTATGTGACCTTTAAACATTTTCTTTGCACATAAAATGCACATTACTTATATGACAATGAGAATGGTTTTTTTTTGGTACAAAACGCACATTAATTATCTCACAATGAGAATGCATGAATGCACGTCACTGTGGTCCCTAGCACAGACACATCACATGCACATCGAATTGGATTAGATCCAAGTACCCCCCCCCCCCCTTTGGTACTTGGGAGCAGTAACGCCCCGCCACGGCTCCAATTAAGTCACTGTGCATTCATACACCATTCAGGAACCTAGGATGACTTCTCCCTGGTCCTGGGGATCCATACTCCACCAAAACTGAGGGTGACACCCTTATGTTTTCAGGAATGCCACCCCCCCCCCACATTCACACATCATTCACACACATAAACCAAATCATAAGTACAGTAGCAAAAAAAAAAATAAAAAAATAAAAAAAATCAAAAGTACCCCTGCAACTTAAGGATGTTGTCGAGTGCTCCTTCTGGGCTGCCCACGGCCACGGCCACGGGCACGGGCACGGCCACGGGGATGGCCACGGCCAACTGGAGGATCTTCACGGGGGGGGGTCTGTGCAGGGGAGGGAGTATTTTCAGGGGGGGGGTCTGTGCAGGGGAGGGAGTATTTTCAGGGGGGGGGGGGTCTGTGCAGGGGAAGTGTCTGGTGTCTGGTGTCTGGTGTCTGTCCTCCTGCTGGCCTTCCCTCCAAGGCAACGGCTATCCTTGTCAGACAGGAAGTAATGTCAGCCGTATTAGCCTGCACAGCCCGGGTATTGGCCTGCACAGCCTGGGTGCGGGCAGTCACCTCCTGGGCCATGCCTGTTGCGTTTTTCAGGTCCCACAAACACGTGATGACCCCCACTGAGTTGGTGGCCACCTCACCCAGTGACTCCCTCATTGCACCCAGGCTGTGCTCCACCTTGGTCATAGTTTTTTGGATTGCAGACAGACTGCGGGTCTGCCGGACATTGTCCCTCAACAGACTGACCGGCAGACGCACCAACCCCCCCCTGTTTTCCGGGGTCGGCCATCTACTTGCCCCTGAGGCTTGTGGCCTTGGAGGAGGAGTTGGAGTGAGCCATGGGTGCTGCTGCATGTTGGAGGAGGGTTGGAAGGGGCGACCCATGATGGTGGCCTGACTGCTGGGCGCCTGTGGGGTTCCCTCAGGGGATGACTCAAAGGTCATATCTTGGCCCATCATGATTTGCTGCCCAATCTCAATATTGTCATCTTCCTCCCCCTCATCCTCCTCCCACTCAACATCCAAATTAGGGGAGTTGTGGGCACTCCCCTCCCATGGCGAATCCTGCCCTTCTTGGGACTCTGCATCAGCCTGTCTTGGGGGTGGTGCAGCAGCCTGCCCTGATGGGCCAGCAACCTCCTGACCTGATGGGGCTGCCACCTCCTGCCCTGATGGGCCAGCAACCTCCTGCCCTGATGGGGCTGCCACCTCCTGCCCTGATGGGGCTGCCACCTCCTGACCTGATGGGGCTGCCACCTCCTGGGCTGATGGGGCTGCCACCTCCTGGGCTGATGGGGCTGCCACCTCCTGGGCTGATGGGGCTGCAACCTCCTGGCCATCTGGGGAGGACACAAAACAATCACAGGTTGTTGGATCCACACACTTGGCACATCTTCCCTTCCCCCACCCACACATGCTAATCACCAGATAGAAATTCAAAAAAATTACCTGTCCTCATAAGAGGATCATTGTCAAAGCCAGGCAGGCCCACCACCTGCTGTGGGTGGAAACACTGGGCCACTGCCCATTCCTCCTCACTCATCCTGACTGGGCAGGGTCCCCCTCCTCCAGTGCCCCTGGTATGGGCATGCAGCGTTGCCAGCTTGTTCCGGGACACGCTCCTCAAGTCATTTATTTTTTTTTGAACTCCAGCGATGGTCCTGGTCTCCCCCCCCCCCCGCCGCATTGATCCGATCGGTAATAGTTTTAAGGATCTCCTTCCTCCTGGCCGGGGTGGTGTTGTGGCTCTCAGGGCCATGGAGAAATCGCCCATATTTAATGACGCCCTGAGCAAGTATATGCTTCTCTGCCAGGGTAAAATTAAGCTTCCTGCGCTTGGGAGCCATGACAGACAACACCCAGCAACAGGGAACTCACCCAAAAAACAAACAACAATACACACACACAACAAAGAAAATAAAAACAAGCAAAAAAAAAAAAAAAATACAGACAGCTACTATAAATTCAAAAACAAACAGGCAAAAAAGGAAAACAAAAAACAATCACACACCAAAAAAGAAACACTTATCAAAAACAAACAGGCAAAAAAGGGAAACAAAAAACAATCACACACCAAAAAAGAAACACTTATCAAAAACAAACAGGCAAACAATCAAAACAAAGAACAAATTAGCAAAAACAAACACCAACTATACCCTCCAACTCCACAAACACTTTTCTCACAAACAAATCTTACCAACAAACACTGACAAACGTTCAAAGCAGAAGCAACTTGCTTTAGGAAGGGAACACAGGGAAATACTTTTGCAATAGAAGTCTGTTTGACTGGGGCTATTTAGACACAGGGCGATCTTCAAACTAAGTACGCTTGGCCTTTTACCTATCTGACTGATTGCGATGACCAAAGTTCTGCACATGCGCAGTGAGGTCCAGATTCGTGCGCGCATGCGCAGTACGGCCGGCACTTCATTTGCATGGGGTCACGGCTCATTACAATGAGGCACGCCCACTTCATTCCCACTTGCCATAACCACGCCTTACGCATTGAAACTTAGGTTAAGGATGGCGCAATTTTGTGCGCAAATGCGCTGAGAATACGGTACTTACGACACCAACTTAGGGCGCCGTAACTTAAATGACATAAGTTAGATAATCCTAAATTTACACAGGTTTTTGAGAATTTGGCCCATTGGCTGTTTGTTTACATTAGAAGGCTGGCAGAATGCCAATTCTGTGCACTGCAGGAAAAAAAATAAGATTTCAGTGCCCCTGTCACTAACTAAATCTATTTCCCAACAATGTCCAATGCAATTAATATTGAAAAATTATTTCTTAAAGAGGTTGTAAACCTCAGTCATGAAATCTGAGCAAAGCACATATATCTGTAGTGTTTACTTATCTCTCTCCAAAGCTATAAGTGTAATTTCTTTCTGGTGCTCCATTCCTCTGTTGTCTGCATGAGTCACTTCTGACAGGTTTTCCTGACACATGAGATAAAATTTGCGTAAGGCAGGGAGCTCAACATGAGCTTGTCTATTCAGGAGACACAACTCTTCTGCTGTGTAGAGAGGTGGGGTGGGTTGTGCCTTTTCTCCAATCAGCTCCCACAGGGAAGAGATGGTGGCAAATAAACAAGTAAAACCTATGTAGGAGGATTTGTTTAATCTCTGTGTATCATCTGAGACTGTTTGCTTAACTGGGTATATGTGAGGGTTTACAACCACTTTAAAAGACATTAAAGGAAAAATCAGACGTATACTGATAGGGCTAATAGATGTATAATAAGAGGTGGTGCTATCATTATCAACCATCAAAGTTTAGTGCTTTCAGTGAGCCATATGTTTGCAGATAGCCTCACTGAGGACTTCACTGGAACAATGTTGAAACTGCTAATCACTTGTACAAAAATAAGTAAATGCTACTTTTATTGTTTTTACTTGTGTTTGAGTATAATAATATTCACTATCACTATATTAAGAGGCTTGAATTGAATTTGCAAGAAATATGTGTTTAATACATTATATATTGGCATCACCCGACTATTCACTGTATAAAGCCTTTTATTACAATACGGTACCTTAAAATGCCATTATAGGAAGATGGTGTTTCTCTGCATATAACAACACTGATAATAAAAATCTGGCCCATGCTAGCTAGCAATATCAGAGCATGTCAGGACATGCAGGTACAATTCAATCAATGTCTTCTGCCATAGCTTTAAGAACAAACATTAGTGTATGGGTTCTTGGATGTACAATGTTATGCTCATGGGAAGAAGGAGGAAGGTGCATGTAGACATCTATAGCACTAGACTATTTAAGCGTAAATAATTGGTATTTATTAGCTGAAGAACGGTATCTAAATGGGCTCCACCTATACATACAGGGTCTCAGGGCATCACTCTTGTGGTCTGCCCAAACCCACATAATGTTCTTGTCCCCATCCTCCTGGTTACTGCACCATTAACCTCTTCCCTCTGGAAGTACTCATACATAGGTCTATGTTTTACTCGTAGTCCAGATAGAAGCTCGAGAAGCATAACTGATCACTCAGTGCTTATGAAACATGATGCATGTTGCATGAGGAAGTTCTTTTTCACCATCAGGCAGGGGACTCCATTTCCTCCATCCTCCAACCAGGTTTACAGCAGTAACATCCCAGAACTCCTCATCCCAAGAATTGTCTGTACTTAAAGAGGAAGTAAACCCTCCCCCTAGAATGCTGCTTTTTGATGATATGATATGACAGACACAGCTTGTAACGGCACACTTCTTAATGGGAGAAGCGTGCCGTGAATTGGGGGGAGAGATGCCCATGCGCGGCCAACGTCACCACAAATAATTATACCGATTACATGGCAACGGAGCAAGTAAGGTGACATTTGCATACAGCATCAAGCAGTTCTTTTAATGAGGAATTAGATGTGCAAAAGTTATGGAGGAGGGTTTACAACCACTTTAATTCATCACTTTCAATAGAACATTACACGTTGGCTTTTTTGTTGCATAATAACATTTTACCTGTTGACAAGAATAACAAAACAGTCAATTCAATGGCAAAAACGTTTCCAGAAGATGGCAAAGCAGAGCAGACAAAACGATCACATCATATAATCTCTTTGACGGTAGGAGAATGTTGTGGTACTCATGGTCCAAATTAAGTCCAAAGGGCCAGATTCACGTAGAAGTGCGGCGGCGTAACATATCGTAGATACGTTACACCGCCGCAAGTTTTCATCGCAAGTGCCTGATTCACAAAGCACGTGCAATGAAAACCTACGCCGGAGGCATCTGGCGTAAGCCCGCGTAATTCAAAGGGGCATGTGCCATTTAAATTAGGCGCGCTCCCGCACCGGACCTACTGCGCATGCTCCGTTCTGAAATTCCCGCCGTGCTTTGCGCAAACTGACGTCATTTTTTCGAACGGCGAAGTGCGTAGCGTACTTCGGTATTCCCGGACGTCTTACGCAAACGATGTGAATTTTTAAATTTCGACGCGGGAACGACGGCCATACTTTATACAGCACATACGTGTGCTGTGTAAAGTTAGGGCACCCAAAACGACGACTAACTTTGCGATGGGAAACTAGACTAGCAGCGACGTAGCGAACGCGAAAAACCGCCGTGGATCGCCGTAACTCCTAATTTGCATACCCGACGCTGGTTTACGACGCAAACTCCCCCCAGCGGCGGCCGCGGTACTGCAGCCTAAGATCCGACAGTGTAAAACAATTACACCTGTCGGATCTTAGGGCTATCTATGCGTAACTGATTCTATGAATCAGTCGCATAGATACTCTGAGAGATACGACGGAGTATCTGAGATACTCCGTCGTATCTCCTTTGTGAATCTGGGCCAAAGTCTCTATTCCTATATCCTAAGGGCAAAATCCTCTACAGCTCCTCACCCGAACAGACGAGAACCCCCCAAAAAAACTCAGCTGTCTCTCTCTAACCCTAACTCCTCCAACCTTGTAAAGGGGAACCCTATGTCACCATTTCACCTCTAACTAGGAGTAGCCCTTAATAAGGAAGCTTCATCCTACCTACATAGCCTCTTAAGGTTTTCTAGATTCATAAGTCCCATAGTAATTAGGATACTTTTGCTAAATTACTCAACCACTCCCCCTCTCCGGTCTCTACAGCAAATTATTTTGTAGTCCCAGATAAAACTAGGAGGAGTTTGTGAGATAGCACAGAAAGTGTGCAGAGGACACAGGAAAGCTCTGCGTTTCTGACACATTCAACAGGTTTTTTTTGCACCTATCAAGCAGATTTACCATGTTTCTTACAAAGATGTAAAAAACAGATCGAAAGGAAAGCAAATAAGAAAAGTTTGTCATTTTAAATACACAGGTTATTAAAGCACCAGCCTTAAAATAAGTATTTTAGGTAAAAGATTTTCTTTATTATAACCCAATAAAAAGCATTTGTATGTAAAATCAGTATTTTAGGAAATGTCATATCTGAATTAAATGTAACGCTGTAACAGCATTAATTAAATACATAATAGATATCTGTGTCACGCTAGTGTAATTGATAATTTTTGTATGTACTGTGGCTTTAAGCAGTGTGATGTTTAATGCACCATAATTGCTAATAATTAAAGTTCCTCAGCCAGCAAATCCACCCCAATCCCATTTGTAATCTCAGCTGTTACTTTCATGCATTCAATCAATTGCATGGGGAGCAGAGGTCATATTATATTGCAACTACATTAAAAAGAAGCAATGCCAGGGGGCCTGGTGCTGGCGGCAAGTGAATAACATAGCTATTGGATTTAAGGGCTGTACACAGAACTTTAAATTGAACAAGGTCTCTGTGTATCAGGGGAGAAAAATCTGGCAAGATTCAAGAAGAAAAGCTCATAATTTAAATGTAAGTGGACAAAGAGAGGGACATTTTGCTTAGGGCAAAGGGTGAGAGTCATGCTAATTGTCAATCAACATTCATATTTTCCTGGTAATGAGATTGTAGCACACCAGGATTCTGTCCAGAAAGTACTATTGTTGCTTAAGTAATGGGCTAGTTAAAAATAATTCCATCCTTTGAACTTTAATAGGCTGACAAAAAAAAACAGATTTACATCTCAATGTCTGGACCCAACCGATACTGCTGAAGCTTCTTGTGATAAATAATTTTAAATTGCTTGTTGCCAGATAGGAGCATTAAAATCTGAATTCATAGGGATTTTTACATTGAGTGATTGTCAAAAAGGCAGAAAAAAAATTAAATCTTCAGCTTTCAATTTCTATGATAAACCCAGAGATATATTTGAGTGAAATTTACTGTACAAAGAAAAAGCCGTTTCCTCTATTCCTCCAATAGATCAGTCTGAACTGAAAGGTTTTGTAGAGAAAATGTATTTGGTTTGTAGAAAATGTTTTTGCTTGGTCTAATGGACAGCCTGACACTCCCAACTTACGTAGGTATCTAGTGTGATCTTCTGGTGGCGGCACAAGGGTTTAAGTGTTTTATAAACTGGTTCACACTTTGACGCAGTGTTTTATATACAGAAGAGCAACAAACTAATTTCTGGTGATAAATTCTATCCAGCAGCTGCACACAGCCATCCTACACAACAGAAGGTATTGGCACCATGCTGGCTACACATTCACAGAGGAGATGGCAGCAGTCTGTAAATAACAAAAACTTACAGCAAACATCTACCAGGCAGCTTACACAATAATATAAGGGTTGCCACCGATTTAGTCATTAAATGGAAAGCATTGTAAGGAAGACTTTAAGGAAGAACATTTTTTGAGTTATTATTACAGCATTTAACTTCAGTTAACCTGTGCACTGGTTCACTTTTATTTAGCCCCCTGCAGCAAATTCACTTATCTTCCTTTTCTCCTTGACTTCAGCCACCAGGAGCAAAGTAAAAAGCAAGTTATAGCCAGAGTTGTAGTTTATTCAGGGCTAAGTTTTCTTAGCTGGAATTAATAGGTATTGTCCTTAGGTCCCTGTACTGATTGGCATAACTACAATACGAAGATATGAATGAAAAGTAAACATATACTGGGAAAAGAGAATTAAAGCTGGCTGACTTGACTTATTCGAACCCATGAATAAGTCAAGTGGCTATTGATGATACGCGTGGGGGAGAAGCCGAGTGACGCGATCGACGGTCGACGGTCGAATCCGTCCTTCTGAGGAGATCGTAGCACTGAGCGGCGTTCAATGACTGATTGCAGTTGAGCCTGTTTACCATCGAGGTTCCATGAGTGCAATCATTGTATTGCAGGGTTCATTTCCCATTTTATTACGTTATTTGCACCATATATCTTTCTTTTCTCCTTATGAGCGGCTAATATCCTGTGTTTAATCAGGGAGTCCAGAAGGGAAAGGTTTTTTTGCTATAATGACAGCTGCACACCAGAGGACTGTGGATCTCACACCTGTCTCCTATTAGCCTATGTACTGAACTGTGTGTTTTTTCCATGAACTATTTTTGCTGGTTCTATTAGAACTTTTTCACATCATAGTTTTTTAGTGTTTTTTGTTTATCTTTTGCACATATACCTCCCTGATTTGAGGTGTAGGGGGTTCTTATTTATGTATATGGTATATATATATATGTATGCAATTTTTTACTTGATTATCAGCGCAACACAATATTTTCTTATTTATTCACTTTGGTTTTGTGCACCTCACGTGTCTGCAGCTTATCTTTAGTATCTTATATGGTTTTAGTAATAGCGCTGTAGTACCTTTTTACATCTCATATTTATCTGTAGTCAAGCCTGTGCGCGACAACACTAGTGTGCAGTCAAAAAATATGAAGGGTGCTCCTCCTCATGTGTCCCCACTTACCAGATCCCGCAGCCCCTGCAGTGGCAAACAGCGTGTAAGGTTAAATCCACAACGGGCTCAGGACCTCCTTGCCACCACTCACTGGGATTCCAGGATGTTGATCTCCAAGTCCAAAGATGAAAGGTAAAAAAAGTAAGGCACTTTGGTAATCCTCAAAGAAGAAAGAGATAGGCTCCCATGGTGTAGTAGTAAAAAATATTATTTAATAAAAATTGTTAAAAACATAACACAACTGGGAGCTGCGTTGGCTCAACACGATTGGCACTGCACTGACAAGCCATTCACCTCTGCAGCTAGGGATTCGGATACCGGTCTCGGCTACATGTGAATCGAGTTTGGTGGTCTCAGCCCGACTCCCGGTGGGTGTGCTATGCGAGGTAAGCCTGCGCTTAGTACGCCCACCCCCCTCCCACAAAAACCACCACACTTACACACACTAAAAAAAGAGAGGCGAAGGACTAACGGGGGTGGTTGAGCGGGTTAGATCCTCTCACTCCCTTATAGGGAGTCCCTCTGCCCCGTTGGGCTTCAAAGCGGAGCAGGTAGGGCGTGCTGTGTGGGAGGACCCCCTCACACACCCGCCATTGCCACCCGGGGCATGGAGAAAGGTGGCAGATTGCCTCTGGGGGAGGCCTGCCTACTCCCAACTCCTGCAGTCCGACTCCTCTCTCGAGTACACGCACAAAATACACTTTAAAAAATAAATAAAAATAACACAACACTTTTCTATCCACTGCTAAAAAGCAGCATGGGGCAAAGCAATAGACGAACGAGCAAGCACTGGGGATCGCGGTGTGCGCTCCAGCTGGGTTCCACCACAATACATCACTTCCGCCTTCAGAGCAGCTGGTGGAACGCAGCTGGAGCACACGCCGCGATCCCCATTGCTTGCTTGTTCGTCTATTGCTTTGTCTCATGCGGCTATGCTAACAAGTCAGAAATAAAAAGGAGGGTATAATGAAACATATCAAATAACACAATACAACATATAAG
The DNA here is from genome assembly GCF_905171775.1 of Rana temporaria. Taxonomy (NCBI): domain Eukaryota; kingdom Metazoa; phylum Chordata; class Amphibia; order Anura; family Ranidae; genus Rana; species Rana temporaria. Next base: position 509,818,211 of record NC_053489.1, read on the forward strand.
CATTCTGCTTGTGGCCAAGCACCCAAATAACTGAATACAATAAGCACATACAGTATTGTATCATGGCAGTTGGAATTTGTTTTAATGCATGCTACTAAGCTAAGACATACTGAGTAGGAAGAGTGATCATTCACAGAAAAATACATTTATTTATTCAATTTTTTCATCTATACTCCTGATTTAAATTTACAAATTTAGGTTTAAAATTCATAGCCTACTTGCTTATGGCTTCAGGTTTTCATTCTGCGCTAGCTATACTGCCCCAGTCTTCTATCCATTCTTGGTGGTCTCTTTTTTGTTTAAATGCAAGAGGGATGTTGCTTTGAAATCAAACAGTGATTGGTTAACTAAGAATAGGGATACATATATACAAAAATCAATAATCGGCAGGTCAAGCAAGAACTTCTTTCCTAAAGAGGAGACATAGAATAAGAAAATAATATAGCACAGGCTTCCTGAAGTACTCGGGGTGTACGAGACAGCTGCCTGAAAAGGATTATATTAAAACTCAGATTATAGTAAATTACAGAAACTTTCTAATTTATAAATTTGTTTTGCTTCATGGCATTAGTATCCCACTGGATAGTCCCACTTTCGTCCTGGAACAATTGTAAAGAAACGATACAGTATGTAGTGCCACTGGCAAAGAAAAAAAGAGAAAACAAATAGACATGTCTATAATTTACACATTTTAAACACTTCTGTTGAGACTTTATGTACCAAATACTTATATACAGTATACAATAGTAAATTGTATTTCATGTGACAAAAATAACATGTGTCTCTTGAAATCCCAGACACTTAGGGCCAGATTCAGAAAGGACTTACGACGACGTATCTCCAGATACGCCGTCGTAAGTCCAAATGTGCGCCTTCGTATCTATACGCGTATTCTTGAACTTAGATACGACTGAAATTTGCCAAGATATGACCGACGTAAGTCTCCTACGCCGTCTTATCTTGGGTGCATATTTACGCTGGCTGCAAGGGGCGCTTCTGTAGATTTACGCGTCGAATATGCAAATGACCTAGATACGCCGATTCACGAACGTACTTGCGCCCGTCGGATTTAGCTACGCCGTTTACGTAAGGCTTACGTCCGGCGTAAAGTTACCCCTGCTATATGAGGTGCAGGTAATGCAAAGTATGGACGTTGGAACAAGCGTATATTTTTACGTTGTTTACATAAGTCGTACGTGAATGGGGCTTGGCGTAGGTAGCGTTCACGTCATTGCCATTGAGCCGTCGTATCTTGGGGCGTAAATTCGATGTGATTCTGAGCATGCGCGCATGCGTCGTTCGTACGGCGCTTCGTTTACATTGGGGTCACGATTCATTATAATACAACACGCCAACTACCAGCCTACTTTGAATTACGCGGGCTTACGCCGGCCCATTTATGTTACGCCGCCGTAACTTAGGGAGCAAGTGCTTTGTGAATACTGTACTTGCCTCTCTATGTTACGTCGGCATAGCGCATATGAGATGCGCTACGCCGCACAGAGATACGCCGATCTCTGTGAATCTGGCCCTTACTGTCTGTACCAATTTCTCAGCACAAGTATCACTCATAATTCTCAATGTGCCTCTAGCTAACATTTTTCAATTACAAGATAATTTGTGTCTCATAACTTAAAAATTGTTGAAGTGACCTTTGAATGGTATTTTTTTATCATCTAGGTCTGTAAAAAAAAAAGAAAAAAAAATATGCAACGGCATTACTGATAAATTATAACAATTTTCCTACCTAGTATGTTATAAATTATTTATGCTGCATAATTAATCACAAACTGCCGGCTGCAGAAACTGTATTTTTGTTTTCTGCTGTGCTTCTCTGAAATACAATAAAGCCATTCTCAAATAATAAAAATATTTTTTTTTTTGCAGGTACCAGTGGGTTTAATCATCTGCTAATTTCTTATATACCTGGGAGACTCCAATTGCAAAATGTTTCTGTATTAGTGCACGCTACTGTCCTTAAAGCGGTTCTAAATGCAGAAGTTATTTTTTCATTTTAATACGGTATATGCATTAAGATTAAAAACCACCCTCAGCCCTCCTAAGACTTGCCTGAGTCCCATCTAGATCCAGCGATGTTGCACGAGAGGCTTGGCTGTCCAGGACTCTTCCTCCTGATTGGCTGAGATACATAGCGAGCGCCATTGGCTACCGCTGCTGTCAAAGTCAGTGAGCCAATGAAGGGGTCAGGCCGAGCTGTGGCTCCGTGTCTAAATGGACACACAGAGCAGTGGCTAAGTTTGGTTGCCCCCATAGCAAGATGCTTGCTATGGGGGCATTTGGCAGGAGGGAGGGGCCAGGAGCGACAGCGGGGGGGGGGGGGCCTGAAAATAGGAGGATCGGGGGCTTCTTTGTGCAAAACCATTACACAGAGCAGGTAAGTAGTGACAAAAAAAAAACAAGACTTTAGTATAATTTTAAGACCATAAAGTCATAATGAAGGCTTTGGTCATGGCGCTTACTGTATGGCACAAATAATTCTGGTGTAGAAATGTCATTACTTCTGTCCCCAAGAGATACAAGAAACCAAAATCGTACTCAATTTACCACCAACTCAGCAAAACTTAAATTTTGCTCTTTTAGAGAAGCTGGACTAAAAACCAAGCAGATATAAAAATACAATTTCATGCATGCGTACCTTGTTCTGGTGACTGCTCTCTTCATTTAAATCTTCCTCTGTACTCCCTCCCCTTCCTCCTCCCTTGCATAGCTAAACCAGTGTTTCTCAACTCCAGTCCTGAAGGCGCCCCAACAGGTCATGTTTTCAGGAATTTTCTCAGGTGAATTGGCTGTGGTAATTACTAAGGCAGTGAAACTGATCAAATCACCTGTGCAAAATAATGGAAAACATGACCTGTTGGGGCGCCTCGAGGACTGGAGTTGAGAAACCCTCAATATAGACAGTGGTAATCTTCCAGTGCTATGGCCGACCTTTGCACCCCCACCTCCATTCACAAAAGCTGTACTATAGTATTCTGCAATGAAAAGTGCTCCATAAATGAGGAAGTGGGCCTTTCATTTATGTGCCCATCCTTCACTTATAGTGTGCTTTTGATTGTTGGAAGCTATAGTATAGCAACTATAAATGGGGGGGGGGGGGGCAGAAAGGACAGGCATAGTCAGCACTTTTGACGAATGCCTATGACAGTTCCAGCAGCTCTTATTAACTCACACAGTGGTAATCTTAAAATCATGTGTGAGTTAATGCAAGCTACTATGGGGGGAAGAGGGGAGGGGGTAGCGAATAGAAGATTTCAACCAAGAAAAATCAAAAGAAGAGGAATCCGCTGCTCCAGGTGGGTGCAATACCTTGATTGGAACCAAGTTGGAGTGCTAGCCCCAGCCTGCCTCCGTAAAAACTTGAGATTATGTAATGATTAAGCTTCTGTTGGACAAGCCGCTGTACAAAATGGTCAAATGTTGGCCAGTTCCTATTGAATTGGCCAACACCAGCCAAAAATTGGCCTCTGTGTACCAGCCTTAACACAGGGTACATGCTAGAAAAAGGGGAGAGCATAGCTATAATCTCATCTGTGTGCACCTGCTTCTTCATTGTCCAGTCAGCAAGCATATATGTGACACCAACGAATAACTTAAAGTGGTATTAAAGTCTCTGTTCTTTTTATTTAAAAATAACAAACATGGTATTCTTACCTGCTCTGTGTAATGGTGTTGCAAAGAGCAGCCCTGAACCTCCTTTTCTGTGGTCCCTCGCCGGCACTCCTGACCCCTCCCCCCTGCCAAGTGTCCATTCAGGCACAGAGCCGTGGATCGGCCCTGCTCCCTCTTTCTCCTCATTGGCTCACTGACTTTGATTGACAACAGCGGAAATCAATGGAGTCATGCTGCTGTCTCAGCCAATGAGGAGGGGGGGGGGGGTCCGCGTCAGCCAAGACTCTCCTGCAATATTGCTGGATTGAGATGCAGTTTTAGGGGGGCTGCTGCACACAGAAGGTTTTTTTTTTTATCTTAGGGAGCTGCGGTGGCTCAACGCGATAGGCACTGCGCTGATAAGCCATTCACCTTTGCAGCTAGGGGTTCGGATCCCGGTCTCGGCTACATGTGAATTGAGTTTGGTGGTCTCAGCCCGGCTCCCGGTGGGTGTGCTATGCGAGGTAAGCCTGCACTTAGTACGCCCACCCCCCTCCCACAAAAACCACCACACTTACAAGCACTCGAAATTGGGTTAACATGCACACACTTTGACCACGCGGTCTCTAAAAAAGAGAGGCGAAGGACTAACGGGGCTGGTTGAGCGGGCAAATCCTCTCACTCCCTTATAGGGAGTCCCTCTGCCCCGTTGGGCTTCAAAGTGGAGCAGGTAGGGCGGGGTGTGTGGGAGGACCCCCTAACACACCCGCCATTGCCACCCGGGGCATGGAGAAAGGTGGCAGATTGCCTCTGGGGAGGCCTGCCTACTCCCAACTCCTGCAGTCCGGCTCCTCTCTCCAGTACACGCACAAAAAATACACTTTAAAGAAAAAAAAAAAGTAGAAGTACAGCCAAAGCTTGTTCGGCTTTAAAAAAAAAAAAAAAAAAAACTTCTGACTTTACAACCTCTTTAACATTAAAAAAAAATGGTATAAGTTTGCTTTGGTTGTGTGGCAAAGATCTGTGAATCATAAAATTCAGTTATGTATTTTTAAAAGTAGATTTATTTTTGCATAGAACTTCCATAACTAACCTAAATTACAAATTCTGTATTGATATCAAACTGCTGTGATTTCATCCCTAGAAGCACTCCTAACGTACTGACGACATTTTATCGAGACGAATGCCGTTTTTCTTGTAAGTGCTACTACCTTTTAAATTAAACCTTTTTTACGGTAATACACTATCTAATGTTTTTTTTGGGGGGGGGCTCTCCGATGGTTGGCTTTGTATATCGACTACCACTGAAGCAGTCTCTGCATACCCACTGGAGGAATCAAGGCTCTAATACAGGCTTGTTGTCCTCTTGCCTCTGGTAAGGCTGTCAGTCAATAGCTTGAACATATTTACAGGATGATCCATAGACAGTAATTAAATTTGATGATTCATTCAAGATTTGGCTGGATAATAAATATATGTATACTATAATAATTGATACATGTATTTAGTAGATTTTTTTTATGTTGTAGATCAGTCACCAACCTTTTCTCTTGATGAAGTTGAGCTATTCAATAAAAGGCATAAAGTTATTGCTCAATTACCTCTTCACTATTGTCACTTAAATGCATATGCTTACAGGGAAAGTGCAAGACAATACATATCTGTAAAATACATTTTAGATTACAACTTGGAGTTGACTGAGTTATGAGCAGAAAGGTATACAAAGGGTTTTAAGTTTAGCAGTGTATATGATTTTATGCAATTTATGAAAAAGTATTTTATTTAACGATATTTAGCACCTTGGGTATTGAAAATATTTACAGGTGGACAGAGCAGAGTGATAATCTCATCAGTGTTACTTCTCCTTTATTTCCTAGTGAAACTCTCAAGCCTCGTACACACGACCGAGTTTCTCGCCAAAAAACAGCAAGTAACTTGCTGGGAGATATTTTTTTGCCGAGGAAACCGGTCGTGTGTACATTTTCGTCGAGGAAACTGTCGAGAAACTCGACGAGCCAAAAAGAGAGCAAGTTCTCTATTTCCTTGATGGGAATGGAGAAAATTGGCTTGTCGAGTTTCTCGACAGCCTAACAAGGAACTCGACGAGGAAAACTATGTGTTTCGCCCGTCGAGGTCGTGTGTACGAGGCTTCAGAGCATTCTAGAGAACAAGCTGTTTTTGATGCAATTGGCCTGGCTGTGGTGCTTGGATCACAAGACTGCTTGAACACAATTACAAATGTATAAATAGGTAAAATCATGTATATATGGTCTTTTGTGTAAATGTGTTGTAAATGTAGTGATACCCCCGGGGGGCCGCTGCAAAAGTGACTGCCCCCAAAGGTTGCCCTGACCTTGCAAGCCACCAGACACCTCTGACACACTGGGTTTGGACATGTTTCAATGGTTAATACAATACACAGACACCAAATTGTAGAAAAGTACAGAAGTATTTCTTTACTTTAGGTTCCTTAAGCAGATAAGCACAAAAATATCTAATCATTCATTGTGACACTCTTACTTCTGAAAGATATGAAAAAGGTAATGTAACGGTCACCACCGTTTACGACCTTCCATCCCAGTCACGACAGCTTATCGACACTCCAACCGTCAGGACCCGATCCCATTTCATTTGCCCAGAATCAAGACGAGACACAGCTCTGTGCTTGTTCCAAATGTAATGACTTCTTTAATGGTTTCTTCTCAGCTTTTTACACAGTACAACCAAGTGACAGTATTCAAAGGGACAATGAGATCTCCACCCCCCTAATCACACACTAAGGGTAATTACTTAACATTCCTTAATCAACAACAAAACACCTTCACCCACTCCGTCTCCGCATACAGCTTGACACCTCTGAGCATCAATAGGCTAGGCTCTAGACAGTGTTATCACACGTAAGCAGTATTTAGTATGTATAATTAGAGTTCTGGGAGCAGACCTGGGATTAACACCTGTCCGTTACAACACCTTTACACAAGGACAATGGAATGTCTTCCAAGCCCTGATGCAATTAGCATGTCAATAGAAATTAGTCACTATTGACTGGTTGGGCCCACATCTTGCAATCTCTCAAGATCCTGCAATATGAATTATTATTGATGTCCTATCTCATGTAATACATGAATTATGATTCCCTTGCCACCCCATGCCCAAAAGGCACAGGGTGGACTCAGACCCAAGAGTTATCAGTGACGCTGACACAGGAGTATCCCCCATCCTCACAAAGTCTCTGGATGTCCCGGGTCATTCCGTTACAGGTAAGCAGTGCAATAGAAAACATACTTTAAGTAACAGTAATAAACAATATGCCCTGCAAGAGCCTGTGACTCCAGGTGTGAAAGGGAAAAGCATGATCCTTGGTCAGACTGCTCCCTTAGGCCTCGTACACACGATAGGTTAACCAGAGGACAGCGGTCTGAAGGACCGTTGTCCTAGGTTAACCTATGAAGCTGACTGATGGTCCGTCGTGCCTACACACCATCAGTTAAAAAAAATGATTGTGTCAGAACGTGGTGACATAAAACACAACGACGTGCTGAAAAAAATGAAGTTCAATGCTTCCAAGCATGCGTCGACTTGATTCTGAGCATGCGCGGGTTTTTAACCGATGGTTTTGCATACTAACGATCGGTTTTGACCTATCGGTTAGCAATCCATCGGTTAAATTTAAAAGCAAGTTTGCATTTTTTTAACCGAAGGTTAAATAACCTATGGGGCCCACACACAATCAGTTTTGACTGATGAAAACGGTCCTTCAGACCGTTGTCCTCTGGTTAACCTATCGTGTGTACGAGGCTTTAAAGTCCCGATGCCACAAACTCAACAAGTTTTTAGCAATATTATAACAACAGGTCATAAGAAATAGAATACTAAGCTCTGAGTGGAGTTCCCCTTTACGTGTGTGGGGTTCCACTAATGTGTGCAGGCTTAAAGTACAAAGTCCTTTATAAAGAGGGAGAAAGGAGTGCTGTAGCTGTCCGGTGCCTTCAGCTAGCTCAACCAGGGCCCAGAAGTGTTGCTATGCAATGGCGACCAGCAACAAGAACAGCAAAGTAAAGTGTGTCTTTAGTGTGAAGAAATTAGATAAATTGTCTGCATGCAGGGTCTTCGAGAGGTGTACACAGGGTGGGCTTCTGCCCTCTCACCAATCCCGATGAAACCGAGGCTCAAGGGAAAAGGACGTCCCGAAACAGGCTCTTGAATCTGCAACTAGTAGAAGACACCTGGCCGCCTGCCTGGCGTCACTGAGATTTGGCTGGCTCTGTAACGATGATGTTGAAAGTAATGCCGCGTACACACGGTCGTTTTTTGTCGTGAAAAAAAACGTTGTTTTTTATCATGAAAAAAAAACAAAGTTTTTCAAACTTCATTTTAAAAAACGACGTTGCCTACACACCATAGTTTTTTCAAAAATCTCTAGCAAAGCTCAGTTACATACAGCACGTACAACGGCACTCTGTTCAATTCAAGCTTGCATCATAACTTGCTTCTGAGCATGCGCGGGTTTAAAAACATTGTTTTAAACAACGTTTTGCTCACACATGATTATTTTAAATGATGTTTTAAAAATTTTTGTTTTTTTTTCATTACAAAAAACTACCGTGTGTACACGGCATAACTCTGTATAGTCACTCTGCCAACAGAAAGCTGTCAAACATGGGTCCAAATCAGTGACACAGCTCACACGATCCTTGCTGCACAGGCCTTACCGTCTGCTCGCAGCTCTCGAGCGTCTGGATTCCTGCTTCACACTTGGGAAGAGAGCAGTCCCAAGAGAGCGACTATTCCCCAGACCAGGGGTATTTATGTCCTCTCACAGCATTCTCTCTCTCTCCCAGCCAGCTGGAACTTATAGGGCCATATCTACGTAGCGCTGCGTAATTTTAGGCAGGCGTATCGTATCGTAGTTCCGCTACGCCGCCGCTACTTTGAGAGGCAAGTGCTGTATTCACAAAGCACTTGCCTCTAAAGTTACGGCGGCGTAGTGTAAATCTGCTGGCGTAAGCATGCCTAATTCAAAAGAGGCTGGTTGGGGGCATGTTCTATGCAAACTAATCGTGACCCCACGTATTTGACGTTATTTTCATGCGCCGTCTGTGAAAGAATCCCAGTGCGCATGCTCCAAATTACGCCGCAAATCGTCAATGCTTTAGACGTGAACGTAACTTACGCACAGCCCTATTCGCGAACGACTTACACAAACGATGTAAAACGTAAAAAATTTGACAGTGGCCCGACGTCCATACTTAACATTGCGTACGCCTCATATAGCAGGGGTAACTTTACGCCGGAAAAAGCCTTACGTAAACGACGTAAAAAAATGCGCCAGACGGACGTACATTTGTGAATCGGCGTATCTACCTAATTTGCATATTCCTTGCGTAAATCTACGGAAGGGCCACCTATCGGCCAGCGTAAATATGCAACTAAGATACGACGGCGTAAGAGGCTTACGCCAGTCGGATCTTAGCCAAATTCCAGCGTATCTTGTTTTCTGAATACAGAAAAAAGATACACCGGAGCATCATAGAAGTTACGCGGTGTATCAATAGATACGCCGACGTAACTTCTTCGTGGATCCGGGCCATAGTCTGTAGCAGTCTGGTTCCTGTGCAAATCCTAACTCCTTGAGCCACATATCCTACGATCTCCTGCTCCCAGCTGTGGTCTCTGCTTGCTCTGCATTTAGGAAATGATGCCCAGACTGAGCACTAGAGGGAAACAAGCTCACTGCAGCCATTGTTACTGAATGCCCGTGATCACACAGGTAAGTTAGTCAGCACCTGGCTATTTAAAAAAAAAGTGCAGACATATAATATCAAATAAAACATGTAAACGTATAAAGTTATTCACCATAAATCCATATAAGCATATACATTTATCAGTATAAGCATATGCATAATCATTCAAAACAGTCAATGAAAATGCATAGAAAGTGCCAAGATCCTACACAACATATATCATCAACTTCAACCAAACAATAAAAAGTGTGCTATCCTTGTGCTAGGTATAAGTTAATAAATCACATAACAGACACAATAAAAGTGCATCAAACATATGATGAACTCTATTCTAAATTGGCATATCTGTGCAAATAAAGTTCATATAAAAATGTGCAAACACTCTGAAAAAAAAAAAATATTAATATAATTTTTTTTATATTTATATGTATATATATATATATATATATATATATATATATATATATATATATATATACACAGTATATATATATATATATATATATATATATATATATATTGCAAAAAGGTGCTCAGATTTTCTAAACTTCAATAGTCCCTTTTTCTTTGCTGTGAAGGAATGGTGATAACGTGCACCAACAAAGAAAGAGTGCTCCCAAAAGGAATCACCATAAGCGATTAAATGAGCTCCTTACCAGCTGATTTGAACCCACAATGAGACCATCAGACGTCTTGCTGCATAGCAGCCATATACACCACAATCTTGTATACAAAGGTTCCACAGTCTCCTACGCCGAGATAGACACCATGGAGAAAGGTAAAGTTAGACATGTGCATTCGTTTTCGTCCGAATGCATTTTCATCCGAATTTCGGGTATTTTCGTTATCATTTTAACAAACTAAAACGAACGCGCAGAAAATCCGAAATCTGAAAGATCCGACATAAAAAATGCTTTATTTTCATTTTCGGTGCTACAACAGTTCGATATACACTGCTCAAAAAAAGGAACACTTTGAAAACATATCAGATCTCAACGGGCAAAGATCTCATGCTGGATATCTATACTGATATGGACTGGGTAATATGTTAGGAATGAAAGAATGGCACATTATTTGATGGAAATTTAAATTATCCACTTACAGAGGGCTGAATTCAAAGACACCCCAAAAATCAAAGTGAAAAATTATGCAGCAAGCTAGTCCATTTTGCTGAAATTTCATTGCAACAACTCAAAATGGTCCTCAGTAGTTTGTATGGCCCCCAAGTGCTTGTATGCCTGCCTGACAACATCAGGGCATGCTCCTAATGAGACGATGGATGGTGTCCTGGGGTATTTCCTCCCAGATCTGGACCAGAACATCACTGAGCTCCTGAACAGACTGAGGTGCAACCTGGCGGCACCGGATGGACCGAAACATAATGTCCCAGAGGTGTTCTTTTGCATTTAGGTCAGGTGAGCGTGGAGGCCATTCAATGGTATCAATTTCTTCATCCTCCAGGAACTGCCTGCATGCTCTCGCCACATGAGGCCGGGCATTGTCGTGCAAAAGGAGGAACCCAGTACCCACTGCACTAGCGTAGGGTCTGACAATGGGTCATCCCGATACCTAATGGCAGTCAGGGTGCCATTGTGTAGCCATTAAGGTCTGTGCGTCCCTCCATGGATATGCCTCTCCAGACAGGCAGCATAAAGTTCTCTGCTGCTTCTCCAGACCCTTTCACATCTGTCACATATGCTCAGGGTGAACCTGCTCTCATCTGTGAAAAGCATGGGGCACCAGTGACGGCCAATTCTGGTGTTCAACGGAAAATGCCAATCGAGCTCCACAGTGTCCGGCAGTGAGCACAGAGCACACTAGAGGACGTCGGGCCCTCAGGCCACCCCCATGAAGTCTGCTTCTGATTGTTTGGTCAGAGACCTCCAGAGGCCTGCTGGAGGTCATTTTGTAGGGCTCTGACATTGCTCATCCTGTTCCTCCTTGCACAAAGGAGCAGATACCGGTCCTGCTGATGGGTTAAGACCTTCTACGACTCTGTCCAGCTCTACTAGAGTAACTGCCTGTCTTCTGGAATCTCCTCCATGCTCTTGAGACTGTGCTGAGAGACACAGGAAATCTTCTGGCAATGACACGTATTGATGTGCCATCCTGGAGGAGTTGGACTGCCTGTGCAACCTTTATAGGGTCCAAGTATCGCCTTTTGCTACCAATAGTGACACTGACCCTAGCCAAATGCAAAACTAGTGAAAAACAGTCAGAAAAGATGAGTAGGGAAAATTCATATTTAGGTGTTAAATAACTTTTGACCAAATTCTCCCTACTCTGTGTGTGTGTGTGTGTGTGTGTATGTGGCTGTGCTGGCAAAAATAGATTATAAGTCTTTTTGGGGCAGGACAAACTCTTTATAAAAGTGTTGTAACATTGAATGTCTCTGTGTAACTGTATAAACTACCAGTAGTTATTTTCTTGGGTTTTCCAGTCATTAGTTTTAATTATTATGATAAATGAAAATATACATGATATTTTTAATTAGGAAAATCAATTGAGGACATTTATCAAGCAAATTGGCAACACAGACTCAAATCAGTCTGCTTCTCTTTTAGCAAAGTCTGTGCAACAGTTTTGCTGTCTATTTGCAATACTTTCAATTGTAATCTTTGGCAGCCAACTATAACAGATTTACAAAGGTCTGCCACAGATTTATTACTGAAGATGAGACGAATGTTCTCACCAAGCAGGCGCACAGTAGAAGTAGTCAGGTTCAGGTTTTGTTCTGTTGCAGTACTAAGTTACAGTAGCTGAGGAAGGAATTTATGACTCAAGCTGTAACCTTGTAGTAAGTCTGTTGTACAATTATTACATATTCAAGAATAATCATTTTGTTTATTAGATATACAGTGTAGTATACCATATCATCTAAGAAAAATAAGCATAGTTGAAAACTTGCAAGAAAAAAAAGTCAATCACAGAGATGTTTATTCTTCATGAATACAGCACACAGCTACTGAATACAGCGTATACTGTAACTACTGAATATAGAGATATATCGCCTCTTGTCATATACTAAATGTACCCTTAATTCCCAGCTAAGCTAACCATTGCTTAAAATGTTGCAATAAGCTAAAAAAAATACTATTGACTACTATTTGCCATCAGCAGTGGCCCGTCCATAAGGGGCGGCACCCACCCATCCATGCTTCCGGCTCCCTAATCTATGCTGGACACATGGATTCCAGTGTTATTTTATTTTTTTGAAGCACGTGATTAGAGCCTGAGGCTCTAATAGGTTTCAAAAAAGGGTGAGCTCAGGGCGGAGAGCACCGTGCCCTGAGCCCATCCAGTTGTGCGATTCTCCTCCTGGCCAATCAGGAAGTGGGTCATGAGACTGGCTAAAAGGACAGTTGATACTATTGAACGCCTAGGAGGGGGAGGGAGAGGACAGACACATGGCAAAAGCCACCGTGATGCAGAGGATGAGGAGATGCGATGGAAGCTGCTGTCTGCCACCTGTAGGAGCGCTTCCCGCCCGCGACCTAGATGGGGTAAGTTCGGGGCTGAATGCCGGGGGGGGGGGGGGGCGGTTGTTTGCATATATATATATATATATATATATATATATATATATATATATATATATATAAATATATAAATATATGTAGCGCCCCCTTACTTTCAGTATGGGCACTACGCTAAAGTTAGTGGGGAATGGGAGAGTTATTTTGCTCCCATTCATAATTTGCTAAATTTGGGACTGCTGTCATTCCTGAACTTTCCTGTAGGTCAGTCTGCTCTTCAGGGGTGCCCATCCCACCCCTGGGCGACAGTTGGCTAGAGGGGTTCTGGCAGAGCCACTTTTCCCCAGCAGCCAATTAGAGGAGTTTTCCCTAGCGGGGCATGCTGGGGGAGGGTATATCTGTGGCAGACGCCATTTTTGTTGGTTCTTCGCGGGTTCCGGGTTCCAGGTGCGGCACCCACCTTTAGGGTGTGCGCATCCAATAGACCCCGGCGATATGGCCTACCAGGCCGGGGTCGCATTTTACGCAGAGCTCCATGTTGCTGAAAGGGGCCCCAGCTCTATTGAGGAGATCCCAGGCTGTATGCCGTTCGATGGGGGGTCAGCTTGAGAAGAACCCAGAGGCAGGTTGTCCAATGGGGCTTGAACGAACTATCAGGGATCTGGTGACCGGGACATTGACAGGTACACTTCAACTGTCACCCGGTGACCCTGACTTAATTTACTGGGAGGATTCGCTCAATCCGTTCAGCTCATCCAAGTACTAGGCCTGTGGCAGAGGTCCCTAGAGCCAGGTCTGTGGCAGATGCCTGTTCCTCCCAGCAACCTAAAGTGACACTTCGGCTGCCAGGCTCGTAGCAGGAGTCTGTCCGGGGGCACTTCACCCACTCTGGCTATAGTGGCGACGACTGTATCTACTACTACTGAGAGCAGGATTGCTCTTTTCTCATATCCCGGCCTGATACTGCAAAGTTCTCTATCGCTTCTCTCTACCTCATGTTGATGTTGGTCATGTTGGGCCGAGAATAAAGTATTCAGAAAACCTTTATTTACTGACTGGACATTCGTTCACTAATCTACTTATCAACTTCACCCCTAGACAACAGTAAGAGGTAACTTAATATGCCGATCCCAACAACAAACCAGCGGCTCCTGAGGGGGTAGCGCTACATATATATATACGCTGCATTCAGTGTAGCCTATATACACTGCATTCGGCAGTGTACAGTATATAATACACTTTAGGCAGTGTCCCTTCTTTCACCGTCCCAGAACTAATGCCGCTTACACACGAGCGTTTTTCGGGTTCTAAAAAATGACGTTTTTTTTATGTCCCTAAAAACGATCGTGTGCGGGCTCCAGAGCATTTTTCATGATCTAAAAAATGGGCATTAAAAATTTCGAACATGCTCTATTTTTTCACGACGTTTTTAACCTTGTCGTTTTTAAGGTTGTAAAAAATGATCGCGTGTGGGCTTTAACGACGTGAAAAAAAGTGCATGCTCAGAAGCAAGTTATAAGACGGGAGCGCTCGTTCTGGTAAAACTAGCGTTCATAATGGAGTAAGCACATTCATCACGCTGTAACAGACTGAAAAGCGTGAATCGTCTTTTACTAACACAAAATCAGCTAAAGCAGCCCAAAGGGTGGCTTCATCCGAATGGAACTTCCCCTTTATAGTGCCGTCATACATGTTGTACGTCATGCACTTTGCTAGAGCATTTTTTTTTCACGATCGTGTGTAGGCAAGGCCGTTTTAATGATCGGGTTGAAAAAAACTTTGGGCCTGATTCTCAAAAGAGATACGCAGACTTAACTGCTGTTCAGCCTGCGTATCCCTGTGCCTAACTTTGGAAACGATTCTCAAAAGGCTTTTTCCAAAGTTAGGCAGAAAATCTGACATGTGTAAGACACTTACACGGTCAGATTTTAGGATGCTGTACCGCATCCGCCACTGGGGGCATTTCTCATTGAAATGCAGCTTTGCGTATGCTCCGGCAGGGTACCTGCCGGAGCATGATGGGACGGTGATGCCTATATAAATGGGATGCAAGGCGCGCTTCCATCATTACAGCGACAAGATGCGACGAGTCAACATCGGAAGAGGGGAGAAGAACAGAAGACCCTGACGTCACAGAAGACCGCGCCGGCTGCCTGTTACTAATTGAGCTAACACACAAACATAGCAGGCAGCCAGCGCTGAAGAAGAAGGCACCGGACAGCTGGAGAAGAACCGGGGTTCGCCGAGTCAACAGCGGAAGAGGGGAGAAGATGGAAGAAGCCCACCGGAGAGCGGAGAAGCCCCCCCCCCGGAGAGCGGAAGAAGAAACCCCCCCCGGAGAGTGGAAGAAGACCCCCGGAGAGTGGAAGAAGACCCCCGGAGAGCGGAAGAAGAAGCCCCCCCTGGAAATAGAGCTAATAAAGAAGACAGGGGGGGCATCCGGAGCAGAATAATAAATTTTAAAAAGCCTTGTGTTGTGTGTTTACTAACTTTTACTTTTTGCCTCCAGGTGAATGGATAGGGGTACGATGTACCCCATATCCATTCACTTAGGGTGGGGGGCCGGTATCTGGGGGCCCCCTTATTTGAGGGGACTCCCAGATTCCGATAAGCACCCCGCCCGCAGACCCCGACAACCAACGGCAAGGGTTGTCGGGAAGAGGTCCTGTCCTCATCAACATGGGGACAGGGTGCTCTGGGGTGGGGGGGCCCGCAGTGTGCCCCCCTGCCCCAGAGCACCCAACCCCCCCATGTTGAGGGCATGCGGCCTGGCACGGCTCAGGAGGGGGGGGCGCTCGCTCGTCCCCACTCCCTTCCTGACCGGCCGGGTAGCGTGCTTTGGATACGGGTCTGGTATGGATTGTAGGGGGACCCCCTACGTCAATTTTTCAGCGTGGGGGGGTCTCCTTACAACCCATACCAGACCTAAGGGCCTGGTATGCTCCTGGGGGGGGGAACCCATGCCGGTTTTTTCTTTGAAAATTGGCATGGAGTTCTCCCTCTCAGGAATGCATGCCGAGCGACGCTGTCATTTTTTTTAATGATTATTTGTTTTCCCGGCGTGTCTTTTTTTTTTCACCCGTCGCAACTTTAGTGTCCCGTCGAAATTCTCAAAGCCGCCCGGCGTTAATTACGTTCGCGCGCTGCACGTCGGGAAAATGACGTCACACGCATGCGCAGTACGGCCGGCGCGGGAGCGCGCCTCATTTAAATTTTAAACGCCCCCAGGAGAGGAGGACCGCCTTACGACGGCGGCACTTAAGTTACACGGCCTGAAATTTCTAGGTAAGTGCTTTGACGATCGGGCACTTAGGTAGAAATTTTAAGTCAGTGTAACTTAACTGCTGAAATTTAAGTTAGGCAGGATTTTTGAGAATTTGGCCCTTTGTTTTTTCTAGATCATTAAAAACTTAATTTTTTAGAACCCGAAAAACGGTTGTGTGTACGCGGCATTAGTCTTTTTCAAATGCTTTTAATAAACAAAACTAGGGGGGTGGAGGGTTAAGGGAAGTTCAGATACCTTATTGCAGATCACTGAGGAACTTTAGAATCCAAAGGACCACCTCTGGACTAGTAGGCCCCCAGCCAGACTTCTGGGCCTATGTGTAGTAACACAACCTCGAGCCAGCAGGGCCTGAGGTAGAAGAGAGCAGTTGTCACATACCTTAGGCCAGGAGGGCCATGAGGTCAGAGAGAGGCGACACAGCCTCTGGCCAGGAGGGCCACGAGGGAAGAGAAAAATCACATGGCTTCTGCCCCTTAAATATCCTCTCCCAGAATGCCCAGGTACAAAGAAGCTCCTGATTGGGCTGTTTCCGGGGAAAGAATAGCCAATACACTTAGCTTGCTGTATTTCTCACACTGGCCTATGGTGACAGTGACACGTACTGGCAACAGTGAGAAATGCACACAACACAGCTAAACTGGAACAGAAGCTAATTTAGCTTTGAAATATAAATTCTGAAATATGTATATTTTAGACAACCCACTAAATTTACAGCATACATATATATATACACTAAATTTACAGCGCTACATATATATATATTTAGGGGCAGATCCACAAAAGGATTACGCCGGCGTATCTACTCATACGCCGGCGTAATTTTAAATTTCCTGCATCCTATCTTTGTTTTGTATCCACAAAACAAGATACGACGGCATCTGGGCTCAATCTGACAGGCGTACGTCTTAGTACGCCGTCGGATCTAAGCTGCAATTTTTCGGCGGCCGCTAGGTGGCGTTCCCGTCGAAATCCGCTTTGAGTATGCAAATTAGCTATTTACGGCGATCCACGAACGTACGTCGGCCCGGCGCATTTTTTTTTGCCGTCGTTTGCGTTAGTTTTTTTTCGGCGTATCGTTAAAGATGCTATATGGTGGCATACTCAATGTTAAGTATGGCCGTCGTTCCCACGTACAATTTTGAATTTTTTACGTCGTTTGTATAAGTCGTTCGCGAATAGGAATTAGCAAAGAAAGATGTCACCGTCGTAAGCATTAGCTTGTTCTGGTTAAATTTCGAGCATGCTCACTGGGATACCCCCAGGGACGTCGCATGCACAGTTAAAAAAAAACTTTGTTTACGTCGGGTCACGACGTATTTACATAAAACACGCCCCCATTACATCCATTTGAATTCCGCGCCCTTACGCCGCAAGAGATACACTAGGCCGCCGTAACTTACGGTGCAAATTCGTTGAGGATTCAAAGCAAAACAAAGTAAGTTACAGCGGCGTAGTGTATCTTAGATACGCTACGCCCGGCGCATTAATGCGCCGTTGTACGAGGATCTACCCCATAGTGTAGCCAATATATACAGTGCATTTGGTATATATGGTGTATAGTTTCTAATACACTTCAGGTGGTGTACACGGGAAAAAAACAGGGTGTACAGTTTCTAATACACTTCAGGTGGTATACACAGCATATAACACAGTGCAGCCGTTGTACAGTTTCTAATACAGTGCAGGCGGTGTACACAGGATCTGGTACCATGTGTACAGTTTCTAATACACTTCAGGTAGTGTACACAGTATATAATACACTGCAGCCACTTTACAGTTTCTAATACAGTGCAGGCAGTGTACACAGTATCTAATACAGTGTGCACAGTTTCTAATACATTTCAGGGGGTGTATATATATATATATATATATATATATATATATACAGCCTAGTATACAGCCTAGTATATATACACACCCTGTATATATATATATATATATATATATATATATATATATATATATATATATATATATATATATATATATATATATATATATATATATATACATACATACATACATACATACATTCTGCATTCAGTGTAGTCTATATGTACAGTGTATTCGGTGGTGAACTGTTTCTAATACACTTGAGGTGATGTACACAGTATATAATACAGTGTAGTGCGGTGTTACAAAAAAAGAAAAAAAATCATGTCTGGAAGGCCCCCAAGGAGAGGTCTCTACAGTCATCAGTGGTGGTTGTGGACATGGTGCATCATCTGCAGGTTCTGCCTGTGTTATTGAGTCACAACATGCAGAAGAGTTGGTGGAGTCTGTCACCTGTCTGTCCTCCTCCTCTGTCACCCAGGCTCAGAGTAGTTTGCCTTCCAACACAGCTGCCAAAGCAGCCTATTTCACCGGCTCCTTGTCCACAGTCACTCCTTCCATAGCCCCACTATCATGCACGGAGGAGTTCCCAAAATAATTCGACCAAGTTGTCGGATACATGCTGCTGGAGGATGCGCAGCGATTTGAAGACTCCAATGTTGGTTCCCAAGTTGAGGAAGGGATAACATGAGCCTAGAGAGAGTGGGTGACACAAAACGACAAGAAACTGGCAGTCATGTTCCCCCAGCTGCAGCATACTGCCAAGTTTTCTCCAGTGACGAGGAGGGATGGGATGATGAGGTCACTGACTGTACTTGGGTGCCTGAGAGAAGAGAGGAGGAAAGTAAGGAGGAGGCATAACTCAAACGAGGCAGGATGTCCTCCAGGGGGCAACTTAACGGCAGCCACCCATTGCATCACATCACAGAGCTTTGCAGGTGCAGGGCACTGCTGACTCCCCGCTAACTTTGAAAAGTTCCGGAGGCAGGCCAGAAAAGTCTGTGGTCATTTCCGCTGGGCATACAATGCCAGTGCTTGGCTGGCTGACATTCAAAGGGAATGCAACCTGCCAACCAATCGCCTCATATGTGACATGCCCACCATGTGGAACTCAACGTTGGCAATGCTGCAGCAGCTGCACACACAGCAGAGGGCCACCAAAAAGTACCGGTGCGAGTATGCTACCAGGACAGGGTCAAGGGAGCTTGGCTTCTTTTCGCCACGCCGGTGGCTACTGGTCAAGAATGCATGCACTGTCCTGTCACAAGGATGGTGAGCAGCAACAATGCATGCATCAGTGACACTGTCCCTCTAGTCTTCCTGCTGGAGCACACTCTTTGTGGAATCATGGACAGGCCACAGGCAGAACAGCGGGAGGAAGAAGAGAACTTCCTCTCAAGGCCCCCTTTATCCAGGTAGCATTCCTGCAGGTCTGCCAAACACACAGATGATGGTACCCGCCCCTAACTTTTCTATGTTTTAGAAATCCCACATTCTACACAAGAGGAGGAGGATTGTGTCAGGATGGGTGTAGAGTATGGGTCTTCAAACTATGGCCCTCCAGTTGTTCAGGAACTACAATTCCCATCATGCCTAGTCATGTCTGTGAATGTCAGAGTTTTACAATGCCTCATGGGATGTGTAGTTCTGCAACAGCTGGAGGGCCGTAGTTTGAGGATCCCTGATGTAGAGGATAACACACAGCTGTCTTCAAGGAATGGTTTTCAGTCCGCAGAAAGTTGAACGTGGCTGGGAGGAGGTAGTTACGGATCACGTTATCCTTAGTAAACCAGAGTACTCAGAATCTAATGCCTCTGCAAACTTATGTTGCATGGCCTCCCTGATTCTGCAATGCATGCAAAAGGACCCTAGGATTTGTGGTATCAAGGAGAGGGATCATTACTGGCTTGCAACCCTTCTTGATTCACGTTACAAGGGTAAAGTTGCTAAAAAAATTAACGATCTTTGTATCAGTTACTCTAAAAACATGGGACACAGTATTAAAAAAGGGAATACTATCCACAATGGTTGGACCAATGACCCCATTATTCTCCAATCTCGAATTTCCATCCACAGTAGGAGTAAAACATTTTTTGAAATGGAATAGCAGGGAGAATACGAAATTGGCCCAAACTTTGGTGGACAGCAAATTCCCAAAATTACAGCATATGACAATAGAAAATAGGAATTGGGTACAATATTATCAATTACAGACATATATAGAACCCAAAATAATACTGATTAATAGATCACTAACTGATTTTGAACAAATGATAATAGATAAACAAAAATCGAGTAAAAAAAATTCTAAAATATATAAAATGTTACTCCCCTCTGGCCCCCTAAATGAATTAACACATATAACAAAATGGAAAGAGGAAATAGAAATTACAAATGTATTAATATATTGGGCATGCTTAACAATCCACAAGGCATCTGTAGCAGTTAATTACACAAGAAAAAAAGGGGGGGGGGGGAGCAGGTCCTATGTCCTTTTGTATTGCATCTGTAGCAGTTAAACATCAAGAAAGAAATTATAAAATTATAATGAGATGGTACTGGAGTCCAGAAGCCTTAAATAAAATAAATAAAAAGAATACCAAGACCTGCTGGAGATGTCTTGTGGATAAGGGAACAACGATCCATATCTCGTACGGATGTCAGGGGCTGAGAGATTTCTGGAGTAAGATATTGGAATATATCTTATATATTGTAAATATAGTGTAATACTTTCTATAACACCAGGATCAGTAAAAACAATAAAAACTGATATTTTTCACCACATGATAACAGCAGCTAAATATATACAGGTAATAGCCCGTAAATGGCGGAAAACAAAAAGCCCCACTATAATGGAATGGGCCTGTGAAATGAACTAAATACATTATATGGAAAAACAGATTAGAGAAGAGGAGTTCATAAAGAACCAAATGCCTAAAGTATGGCAACTATGGGAAGAATTTCGGCTCTCATCAAAAGGCTTAATAAAATATTTATGAATGGAAATACATCATACTAAGGAAGGAAGGAGGGAGAAATGGGAGGGAGGGATTACCTTCATTTTTATTTAATACTAGCTGAATACCCGGCGTTGCCCGGTCTTCCTATCTTAACCTTTTGGGGAGGAAAATCATAGTAATATAAATATACCCATCTTTTATATAAGGGTGTAGGTAAGGGTTAATTTAACTGTCATATATTTTTATTTGGCATATAAGTAATATGTATACCAGGTATTATTGAAATATCTCCAGGCGTACAGAAGTTATGTGGGAACATACATTTCCCATTGATTTGCATGGGACTTTAAACAAAAACCCCGACCCTCACAAATGGGGGTAGTTAAGGGATAAATTAACTATCCTATAGTTTAAGTGGACATATAAGTAACATGTGACCAAGTGTTATCGAAATATGTACAGCCGTTTGGAAGTTATGAAGTAACATGTATTTCCCATAGAGTTGAATGGGACTTTAAAGAAAAACCCCGACCATGGCAAATGGGGGTGGGTAAGGGTTAAACCACCTATCCTATGTTTGTTGCTGACATATAAGTAACATGTGTGCCAAGTTTCATGTTAATATCTTTAGTCGTTTAGACGTGATGCTGGAACATATATACATACACACACACGTTGAGTTTTATATATATAGATTTTTGGTTAGCTTGGTCTAGAATATGTGTGGAATGAATGTAAAGGTGATAGGGAATAACAACAAAATCCTGGTGAAATGACAAGGGAAAAGAATAAAGAGAATTAGATCCCACGATTATAAATCAAGATCCCAAGTGACGAGAACAGGGAAAATGTAAAACTATAAGATAAGATATATAAATGTATAGCTATATGTATTTTAACCACTTAAGGACCACCTAGCGGCGATATACGTCAGCAGAATGGCACAGCTGGGCACAGGCACGTTGCCCTTTAAGTGCCCAGCCGTGGGTCACGCGCGCCATGCGCGACGGATTGCGCCTCGGTCCGAAGCTCCGAGACCGTGCCCGCGGGACCCGCAGACCCGATCGCCGCCGGTGTCCCACAATTGGGTCACAGGAGCTGAGGAACAGGGAGAGGTGAGTGTAAACACACCTTCCCCGTTCTTCTCTGTGGCTTGTCACTGATAATCTGTTCCCTGTTATAGGGAACGACGATCAGTGACGTCACACGTCAAGCCACGCCCCCTACAGTAAGATTCACTCCCTTAGGACACACGTAACCCCTTAGAAAAAGAAAATAAAGGTCTGGTGTGACCCCTCTAACGCCTCCATCCCTAGTAGTACACAAAAAGACAAAGGGGGGGGGGGAAGCCCTGGGACTTTGAATGAGGTGAGAGAGGTTTAGCCAATGTTCACAGCGAACAATGAGACAAAATCTATTTATTATTTTCAAAGTGTTATGTAACGGAGCGGCAACAACAATGATTGTGAGTTACCTGGCATAATAGCCAATGTACACAGCACAGATAAAAGTAAATATGTAAAGATTAATTACAAAAGTTATACATCAATGTGCAACAATAAAACTTAAAAGTTACAGGGCCAGTGGATACATATATACAATAAACAAATAAAATGTACATACATATAAACAGAGAAATATGTAGACATAATGCAGACATCAATAATATCCAACATGTACAGGCATAAAACAAGTATCAATAAAGCCCTACTAGTTTCGCGAGACCCTGCTCGCTTCTTCAGGGGCGGATGCATGAATGTTGTATCTGCAATGTAAGTGATAAAATCAATAGATGTATGTTAATAAATGGGGACAGGCGGAATGATTGGCAAGAGAGGTCTGAAGAGGGATCTCATACTTACCAATGGGCTGAAATGAATTGCCAAACGCTGGATATCAGGATGTCGGCCGTGTAGTGCATCCAGCTAGGGAGCTGAGGAGACGGAGCAAACAAAAGCCACATCCGGATGATCAGCATGGTCTGGATGGTGGTATTTCTCACTGCAGTCTCCACTAAGCCCCTTGTAATCATGTCTAGAAAATATCTGCAAGGATGCACATGTATCAGAAGGCATCATGGTTTCAATATGAGCTTAATGTGTAAGGTTATACTAGATAAAATATAATCTACATATAAGGATGATTGTCGCCATTACTTGTAAAAAAAAAAATTATTAATAAAAATGCCATAAAACTATCCCTTATTTTGTAAACGCTATAACTTTTGCGCAAACCAATCAATAAACTCTTATTGCGATTTTTTTTACCAAAAATATGTAGAAGAATACGTATCGGCCTAAACTGAGGAAAATAAATGTTTTTTTATATATTTTTGGGGGATATTTATTATAGCAAAAAGTAAAAAAAATAGATTTTTTTTCAAATTGTCGCTCTATTTTTGTTTATAGTGCAAAACATAAAAAACGCAGAGGTGATAAAATACCACCAAAAGAAAGCTCTATTTGTGGGAAAAAAGGACGCCAATTTTGTTTGGAAGCCACGTCGCATGACCGCGCAATTGTCAGTTAAAGCGACGCAGTGCCGAATCGCAAAAAGGGGCCAGGTCCTTTAGCTGCATAATGGCCCGGGTCTTAAGTGAATAAAATGTATTTATAAAATGTATGACAATTTTTATAAAAAGAGATTGAAAACAAGGGTAAACTTTCCAACAGAGCATCCACTGGGTTACTGGGTCTTGCGGATGGACAACTGGGCAGAACTTGCTCAATATGCAATCAAGCTACTGGCCTGTCCTTCATCCAGCGTGATGTCTTAACGCACATTCAGTGCTGCTGGAGGTTTTGTAACGGATCAAAGAGTGCACAACTGCACTGTTTTCAAATTGTGACAGCAGGTGCGGGGAGAGGATTCACCACCTGTCATGGAGAAGGGGGGATCATGCTTACAGGAGGGTTGACCTCATCAATGTGCTACTGCTTTCTCATTGTCCAGCTGCAGACATGGCTGGGCTGGGACCAAAATTTGGCCCTGGACTTCATCCAAACTGGCCCACTTTGACAGGTCTCTCCCATGGCGGCCGGACAACTCCCGCACCCCCCCTGGCCACCCAAGCCCCTTCTTCCCCTTCACCAGCCACTAGCTGTTCTACTTTATTAGAGTATGACGGCTGGTACTGGTATTCTTATAGGCAGTACCAGTGGGGAAGCTAGACATTTCACCCGGGGCAAAGAATCAGTTTGGTGCCCCCCCCTTATGGGACAAGATTAGGCAGAAGTGAGAAACTCCCAGGCCATAGCTGTTGAGTCAGCTGTCTGCCCCCTCCCCCATGCTCCTCTGTCGTCGTCCCTGCTCCTCTGGTCCTCCTCCTGCTTCTTTGTTCCCCCCAGCTAAGCGCTGCGGGGAGAGAGAGGAGGTGAGCGCTGCAGGAAGGGAGAGAGACAGAGGAGCGGAGAGCCCACTGTCACTGAAGCCGGCCCACTGAGCCATCGGCCCACCAGGAAACTCCTTGTAGTCCCAATTGCCAGTCCATCCCTGGCTGCAGATTGAGTGGGTCCTGGGCCAGGCTGTATTGCTAACTGAAGGGAGGTCAGGGATCTGGCCTGACATAATTGGATCACAAAATTGGCTGAACAAAATTACAAATCTAGGTAAAAGGTAAAGCAGCTAAAATATGTATTTCATGTATCATTGTTTAATAATATGTATTGTTCTATTTGCATATAAGTGTAGTGATAAGCATAAATGAATAAGGTAGACTTTTAAAGCAGAAAGTTTTATAGTATATAAATACAAGTCTGGAAGCACACATACTGCTCCGATAATACCAGTGATGATACATATCATGTATTACATTGAGCTATTTCTTTTTTTTTGTGCTGCAAGACATTCTTTGTTTTGATTCAAGCTTTCTTGTCCTGCACATGCTGCAGCATTTTAATGTGTTTATTATAGCAAGCCTGCACATAATCATGGGCAAACTGTATTATCAAACAGCAGAAGTAGCTGGCATTATTATCAGAATCTTTCCTTTCAGGCACACAGCACCTTGGTTTTTATTTTATTGGGTACAATTTTGTACTTGGTCTGTCCCAATTGTCCCAGTATGGTTGTTAAATAATCAACAGACAAGATATTGAAAATAAATCATTATGTAGTGTTAGTGGGAACAAAGATAAAACATATACAGTGCGGAGAACAAAGAAAATAAAAGAAATAGGAAAAGCAGGTTGAAAATAAATAGTAGTGGGTGGCAAAATTGAATGGATGACAACCAGATGAGATGTAGAAAATATATGGGGTGTTTAATGCTATTTGCTGGAAGTTGACGCCAGTAGCTCATTTGTTATTGCCGTTGGGGGTTCTTACTCTGAGTCATGCAAAGTGAGTCGGCAATGTAGTGAGTATTAGAGTAATACCTGCACTTGGGGAACAAAAACACGTTTGTATTCATGCACAAATGTGTTTAAATAACCAGACAATTATGAACAGAGTATTGTCGATGAAATATCTATATGATAATCATCCACAGCAGACAAAAGTGAAGACACATGGGATCTGTGTGTGCTTAGTGCTGTTTCCCGACTACTTTCTAAGTTAGTCCTAAAAGAACAACTCCACATAACAGGTAAAATCATTATTTACTGATGTTGTTCAGGATTTACTGCAATTCCGCTAAAGCCAGTATAACCCTCTATTTTATGTATCACTCTGAAGCACATGTAGGTGATCCTCACACGACCATCCAGTCATCAGTCAACATACGCAGCTGCAAAAAAAGTGGATTAAAAGGCATATAGGAGGCCATAGAATAGGTTAATCAAAATTCAGCCAGTTCAGCAGGCACCAGAGAAATTCTGATCCATGTGTGGCAATTACTGCTCAACAAAAGTTGATCTATTTCTAGATTGTAAGCTCTAACGAGCAGGGCCCTCTGATCCCTCCTGTATGGATTTGTATTGTGGCTGTACTGTCTTCCCTAAATGTAAAGCGTTGCGCAAACTGTTAGCGCTATATAAATCCTGTATAATAATAATAATCTATCAATCGACTTCTGCTGACCAGACCTGTTGGAAACAATTCAGCAGGGAGGATTTCCCCATCTACCCCCAATTAGTGGTTGTGGGAGCTGGTTGAATGAAAAAATAGAGTCATGTATGGCCAGCTTTGGGCAGAGACTATGGACCAGATTCATGTACCTGCGCTGCGGCGTAACGTAACTCATTTACGTTACACCGCCGCAACTTTTCAGTTTCAATTCAAATGGGGCGTGTACCATTTAAATTAGGCGCGCTACCGCGCCGAACGTTCTCCGCATGCTCCGTGTGAAAAATTACCGTCGTGCTTGGCGCGAAATTACGGCGCCACAACGTGTTTTTTGAATGGCGACGTGCGTAATGTACTTTCGTATTCCCGGACGTCTTACGCAAAAAAAAAATTTGAAATTCGACGTGGGAACGACGGCCATACTTTAACATGGCTGGTCTAAATCTAAGCCATGAAATAGCAGGCTTAAGATTGCAACAGGAAAAACCGACTAGCGACGACGTAAGAGAATGCGACGAACGCGCGTACCTTCGTGGATCGCCGTAAGCAGCTAATTTGCATACCCGACGCTGGAAAACGAAGCAAACTCCACCCAGTGGCCGGCGGAGAATTACACCTACGATCCGAAGGCGTACGAAGCCGTACGCCTGTCGGATCTATGCCAAAAGCCGTCGTATCTTGGTTTGAGGATTCCAAATCAAGATACGACGCGGAAAATTTGAAAATACGCCACCATATCAGTAGATACGCCGGCGTATTTCGGCTGTTAATCTAGCCCTATGTTTTTTCAATCTTTATTGAAGCTGAGTGTACTTGGCTGGAGCACTGTAAAACTATAGGGAACGCACTGGCACTATCTGTATTCTTTCAGATCAACAACCCATCTCTGGGAAACACTTCTGTGCACTTAAAGCAGAGTTCCACCCAAAAGTGAAACTTCGGCTTTAAGAACGTCTGACCCTCTTTACATACCACATTTGGCATGTCATGGGGGGGCAGGTACCTAGTTTTGACGGGTACCCAGCTCCCACTTCTGCTCAGGCTGCCTAGGTGACTTGAGCGGAAGTTCTCCTCCCCCTCCCTCCCTGCAATCTTCTGGGACACGTCACATTCTTTGAGAAAGTGATAAGGTAGTCACGATACGCGCGAGGACAGGAAGAGCCGTGGTGACATCACTTCTGGGTTACGGCCAAACCCGGAAGTAAACGTTATACAAGACTGTTGTTTTAATGCTGTAACTACTCTACTTAAATGTGAGTTTTTCACCTTGAATAAAATTATTATTTTATGGAATTACTACACTATGGAGTGCCTATTTATCCCTTTATGTGCCTGTCTGAGATTGTGAAACCAGGATGTCTGTAGTGGAGGGATCTTTTAAAGGAACACAACAGAAAGGCTTATTTTTAAGCCTATTAAGGTGAGAGGCTGGGGGGAATGATTGGCACCAGCACTGGAGGATCAGCACTTGCACTTTTTGTATGACACTGCCATTGAACTTGGATTGCCTGTGACTCGCACTGTTTTGGACTTTTATGCACATTGCTGTGGATCACTTATAGAAATTTTCCAGCGCAAGGAACTGCATCTGCACAGTTCTTTGTTTGGATTTGCCTACTTTGCACATATTATTGTTGTTTGATGCACTTTATACTATATATCACTGAATATTTATATTAGTTTTTATCAGTCTTATCAGTTTTTTTTTTTACGCAGGATTTTTTTTTTTTCACATTTGGATTGCTGCACTTGGTATTTATTTGCACTGTAGAGGAAGTCATATTTATTTGTTTATTATTGAAGAACATATAAGATATATGCCCCTTTTATCTTAATTTTATAGTAATTTTAGTGTGAGTGCCCTTCTTATATTAATTTTGTTATCAGTGTGTGAACACTTAGGCCCCTTTCACACTGGGGCGGGAGGCGCGGTGGCGGTATAGCGCCGCTAAAAATAGCGGTGCTATACCATCGGAATTGTCGTGGGATTCAGCCGCTAGCGGTGCGGTATTAACCCCCGCTAGCTGCCGTAAAAGGATTAATACCGTAAAAGGATTAATACCGCCCGCAATGCGCCTCTACAGAGGCGCATTGCGGGCGGTAATACTGCGGTTTCCCATTGTTTTAAATGGTAAGGAGCGGTGAAGGAGCGGTATACACACCACTCCTCTCACCACTCCAAAGATGCTGCTTGCAGGAGATTTTTTTCTCTCCTGCCAGCACATCGTCTCAGTGTGAAAGCCCTTGGGCTTTCACATTGAGGTTGCTGGGCAAGAGTATTTCAGGCTGTATTTAGGCGCTAATTTTAGCGCTGTACCGCCTGAAAAACTCCCCAGTGTGAAAGGGGCCTTACTAGGTGGCTGCTACACATTTGTTTAGTTTTTTCATGGACTTTTATGCACATTGCTGTGGATCACTTATATAAATTTTCCAGCACAAGGAACTGCATTTGCACATGTCTCTTTTTTTTTCTCATTGGTTTACACAGATGTTTTACACAGGATTAATTTCTTCACATTTGGATTGCTGCACTTGGTATTTATTTGCACTGTAGAGGAAGCCATATGTATTTATTTATTGAAGAACATATAAGATATATGCACCTTTTATCGTAATTTAATTATTAATTTTAGAGTGAGCGCTCCTATACCCCCTTCTTATATTCATAGGTCCCAAAAGATCGTCTAACCATTCAGGACGTACAGCATGACTCGCGCATGCACAGTGCGTACCCGTAAAGGTGGCGCCAGGGAGAGGCAGAGGAGAAAACCGAGGCATCGGCGGCCGTATCGCTGGATCCTGGGACAGGTGAGTGTGTGTTTATTAAAAGTCAGCAGCTTCACTTTTTGTAGCTGCTGAGTCCTGACTTTTAATAAACACAGAAATGGGTGAAACTCCACTTTAACATAGCAAGAGCAGTGATTGCATAAGGGAATTTACATAGAGCGTTAACTGAAATCGCAGAAACATTAATAAAACGTACCTGTAAGACAATAGGGAAACACGCTGGTGTTGATATACTTAAAACAAATAGGCTATTTACTTTTCAAGATAATTTGCCTGATTAGGTATTCTTTGCAAAGTAAATGTTCACAACATTTACTAAGCTAAAGAAAAATTCCCTTGAAAAGTGAACAGCTTATTTGCAATTAGTAAAACAACTTCACTGCCACTGTCTGCATACTCTCAGGTCAACAACCCATCTGCAATTACAATACATCCATGGACAGCGATGTCCATAAGTGTCTCAGCTATCCAAAACTCTCCCTCCTGATTGGCTGAGACACAGCAGCAGTGCCATTGGCTTCTACTGCTGTCAATTAAAGTCATTTAGGCAATCAGGAGAGAGAAGGGGCTCCATGTCTGAATGGACACAGGGGGCTGCGACTGGACTTGGGAGCCCCCATAGCAAGCTGCTTGCTGTAGGGGCACTTGACAGGAGGGAGGGGCCAGGAGTACAGAAGAAGGACCTGGGAAGAGGAGGATCTGGGCTGCTGTGTGCAAATCCACTGCACAGGGCAGGCGTGTATGACATGTTTGTTATTTTTATAGAAAACAAAACGAGACTTTACAATAATTTTAAGCTTGAAGCAAGTTTGGCAAACACTAATAAAGTTGAGGTGCCAAATCCAAACCCTATTAAATTCAATAGTAGTTGAATGTTAAAAACAGTTACAGCCATTTTGTGGGCTAATAAGCAAGGGATTGCCAAACAAATGGCATGGGGGGGGGGCGGGCACTGGTACTGCCCCTGAAGACAAAACAGGCCCTTATCTGAGCTTGCTACTTGGAAGGCAAGAAAAGGGGGAAGATGAGCGTGCATCCCCCCACCTGAACCATACCAACTCACATGCCCTCAACATGCAGGGGGTACTTTGTTGAACCATGTTTAGAAAGGACACTGATTGTGGGAGTCTGCAGGTGGGGGGCTAATTGGAATTTGGAAGCCCTTTTATTTACAAGGAGACCCTCAGATACCAGCCCCCATGTGAATAAGTAACCACCTGCTCATTCTAGTATTCTAATTCCCCAAAAAATGGAAAGTGTAAATGAGGACAAAGACAGTTATTGAAAAGTCCTTTGATAAAAAAAAAAAAGTCCCACAATGTACATCCATCCTCAATCACGTTATCCAGTAATGTATGTCAAATGCAATGCTTTATGCCCTGCCAAGTAAGAGAGATAGGCAGGCAAGGCATGTGATATCGCTGGATGTTAAGGACACCTGCTATCCTTAAAGGGTTAGTAAAGGAATTTTTTTTTTACTTTAAAATAACAAACATGTTATACTTACCTCCACTGTGCAGTTCGTTTTGCACAGAGTGCCCCCGATCCACGTCTTCTGGGGTCCCTTGGCGGCTGTCTCTGGTCCTCCCCGCAAGAACTGACCACAGTCATGCGAGAGAGCTCGCATGGTGGTGAGTAATTGCGGGCGCGCTCACGTGATACAGCGATCGGCCATAGCCGCTCACTGTATCACTCGGCCCCGCCCCTCGGCGTGCCGCGTCACTGGATGTGATTGACAGCAGCGCCAGCCAATGGCTGCGCTGCTCTCAATCCATCCGCTCTAGCCAATCAGCGGCCAGGCTGAGCGCGATTAGGATCTCGGGACCGAGCGCGGGACTTTCGAGGGGTCAGGTAAGTATAACAGGAGCTCGAGGGGGGCCGGCAGCATCAGATGTTTTTCACCTTAATGCATAGATTGCATTAAGGTGAAAACATTTTTTACTTTACAACTCCTTTAACAATCATTGTCAGCAGGAAGTAGCAATACCGCCAATATATGTACAGCTCCTGATGAATAGGTAAATGTTAAGTTATTTGGATCAAAACTTTAACCACTTCCCGCCCGGTCAATAGTCAATTGATGTCCGGGAAGTGGTTGTGGAATCCTGACTGGACGTCTATAGACGTCTGGCAGGATAACATGCCCTGGGGGCGCGCAGCACGGCGATCAGTGATGCGGGGTGTTAGTCTGAAACCCTGCATCTCCGATCTTTGTTAAGAGCCTCCGGCAGAGGCTCTTTACCACGTGATCAGCCATGTCCAATCACGGCTGATCACGATGTAAACAGGAAGAGCCGTTGATCGGCTCTTTCTCACGTGCGTGAGAGAGTAGAATGTACTCACTTATATAAGAGTTTACAGAGGTAGCAGTATCTGGGTGCGCCCTTATTATTAAAAGGGGCTTCCAGATTGCAATAAGCCCCCCCTGCCCACAAACCTCCACAACCACTGGGCATGGGGACAAGATGCTTTGCTTTGCCAGGGGGGTCATGTAGCCTTTTATGGTTTGGGGAGGGGGTTGCTTGACCTCCCCCTCCTCTCCTGGCCAGTCAAACTGCTGCTCAGATTAAGGGTCTGGTATGTTTTTTTTATGGAGGCCTCGCACAATTTCATGGAGTCCCCCTTAAAATCCTTACTGACCCGAAGGGTATCATATTGATTTCATTTTCATACTTACCTAAAACCCTTCTAAAACCCTGCTCCATCAAGATCTTAACTCTGTGGCCTGCTTGGTGTTGAACGGCATCTACTGGAAAGCTTTGGAAATAAATCCATCTACCGTACTGTACCAGTTTTGAGGATGAGCTTTACTCCCTTGCATTTTTTATGTTGTAGAGAATTTAGCAGGAGATGCTGAAACATGCAGGATTGGGCAGGGATAAGGTTCTAAGGTGGTACAGCGTATCTCTGCTAAATCAGCAAATAGGTAAATCTATTGTTTTCCTCTCTACGGAGCTCTATGGCATTTAGTTCCACTCCAAAAAACTGTCAGATTGTCACTGAAGAGTGCCAAAGCTGTCTTTATAATGTAAACATTTGACTAGGTGTACATTTATCCTTAATGATCAACCCACACATTTATTACGCACCTCAAGCTACCACCTACTATCACCTTAAAGCGTAACTCCACTGGGTGATCTACTGTATGTACATTGCAAGGATTATAATAACCTTTGTTGCAGATTCCTATCTTTTGTTATTTCAAAGAAATCCATGTGTGTTGTCTGTGCCTCTGGGCTTAGTGGGTCTAATGGGAGTGGTTTCATAATTATCAGTCAGCTGTGGCAGCTGCAGGGCACTAATGAGGAAAGCTGTTGGGCCTACATCCCTTTAGTGTTCCTATTGGAAATATCTAATCAAAAATGAAAAAAACGTGGGCGTGATGATATGCGTCGGGATTAGGCTATAGGCAAAACCGGAAGTGACGTAGGAATACAAGCTCGCTGCTCGTGGATTGTCTGTTTGTGAGCGTTTTTTTAAAAGTGAATGTACCAGCTCTACGTTTTTAGTAATGAACTGTTGATCTAAACTTTATTGCACTGCATCTGCGATCTTTCTTCCATCCTAACCATTGGTACTGAGGTAACCACATAGGAGTCTGTACCCAGCGAAGGGAACCTATACCAGATCCATCAGGGAGGGACCCCGTAGGGGACCTCTGGAGGCCATCTTGAGTATTAGATCTAGATACATGCTGTCACCTTACAACCGTAAGGTAAGAGCTAGCACACATTGAGGTGCCATCGCTTTGAAGTGCCTTGACACCAGCCATTAACTCACTGTTTGGTGAAGGGAATCATCACTCATCTTATGCTGCCAGATGGACTCTTAATAATATTTTTATTTATTTTTGATTGGCACATTGGTTATACATATTATCACTGTGGCTGGTATTTGTTCCAAGTTTCTTATATATGTGATATACCGGTACTTTTTTTGCACTGTTCACTTTATTGCACCTTGAGTGCACCTCTATATCATATTTGTTTGTTGCACCTTACCCTGTTCAATTATTCATTCACTTTATTGATGCATTGTGATTTGTGCACATCCTTAGTACTTGCACATGCACTTTCAAATTTGAGCTATTTGTCACTTAGTTAACTTACCAGTCACTCTACAGTGCAGTACCATTATTATTTGTATTCTCACTTGTATCTTAGGCAGACTTCGAGGAAAATTGGTGAGCCAATCACACAAGCAGGGAATTATGTTTCTGGGGTGTGTTCAGTAAACATTCTGGGCCAGATTCTCGTAGATTGGCGTAAAAATGGGCGGGCGTAACGTATCTGATTTACGTTATGCCGCCGCAAGTTTTTCAGGCAAGTGCATGCGCCGTCCCTAAATGTTCCCGGCGTGCATGGAAGTCACGTCGCAAATGACGTCGCAAGGAAGTCATTGGTTTGGACGTGGACGTAAATAACGTCGAGCAACATTCACGGACGACTTACGCAAACGACATAACTTTTTAAATTTTCGACGCGGGAACGACGGCCATACTTAACATTGACTGCGCCTCATAGACCCAGGGGCAACTTTACGCCGGGAAAAGCCTAACGTAAACATCGTAACTTTACTGCGTCGGCCGTGCGTACATTCGGGATTTCGCGTATCTAGCTAATTTGCATACTCGACGCGGAAATCGTTGGAAGCGCCACCTAGCGGGGGGGAAAAATTGCAGTTACGATCCGATGGTGTGAGAGACTTACGCCTGTCGGATCGAAAGGATATCTATGCATAACTGATTCTAAGAATCAGTCGCATTGATACGACGGCGCTAGGCAGAGATACGACGGCGTATCTGGAGATGCGCCGTCGTATCTCTTTTGAGAATCTGGGCCTCTGTGTACAGAACAACTCCATGTAGCCATATTGCTTTGTATTTACAGAAAGCTACAGCGGCTGCAGGTTGAAAAGGAAAGGTAATTTTTAATAACATTCAATTACAATTTGACTTTTGCTTTTTTTTTTTTTTCACGAAAGGGGAGTTACCCTTTAATTAAACCAACCTTGCTGCTCTTTTCCATCTGACAGTATTAGCTGCATTCCGAGGACCATCAAGGAAGTGACAACGCATTGATTTATTCTGCACCTCACTTGATTATTTCTGGCAAGGTTTGACTCATATGACATTCATGTATGTACTATGTTTAACTTAAATGTTATTCCCTTCACGTTCATTTACCAAATTTTCTCTAATTCAAATTACCTTTCATGATTTATGCATGCTGTTATTGGGTTACTTTAAATGAAGTGTCTCTTCTCATCAATAGAAGGACATGCCAAATTAGATATGTACAGTACATGTGACTGTATGTCCTCCAGGCTAGCCAATATTACTATCTACATTTGTATCAATACACTTCTTTCTCTATGTACACATGAAAAATAAAGGTCAATCAGGGTTGTGCCTTTATGAAGCAGCATTTAGAAAAGAACAATGCTAAAAGTCTCCAATAAGTAAAGTGCTTATTTTCATACGACAACAATATACTAATGGTGTATTTAAAGTGTATGTCAAGCCAAAACTTTTTTCTTCATTTTGAACATACTGTACAGTAAGTCCCCTGCATACGAACCTTCGAATTGCGAATTTTCAAAGTTCCAAACATAGGTTTGCACAGTTTTTTTTTTTTCCGTTCAACCCAGCGGGCTGAACGAAAAAAAAACCTGACGGATCTCTGTTCAAACACAAGCAATGTTGGTATAGCGATCTCCTTCTGTGCTATTGTGTTCTAACAGGGGGCTGTCCACTGCCAGAACACACTGATCAGCGATCGCAGTCTTTGTCTGCAAGCACTGATCTTTTTTTGGAATTACGAACAAGTTGGACTTACGAATAAGCACCCGGAATGGAACTCGTTCATAAGTAGGGGACTTGCTGTAGTGGGAAAGGGTCAGAACCCCATCATGTTTTCTACCGCTAGCCAGGGTTTTAAAAGAGAGATTTATCTTAACTTCCTATCCTGCTCACAATGTTTTACCAAAAAGGAAATGAGAGGAGCTCTCAAACAGCAACACAGACAGAAATAAAAATGCTTTTTTAGTAATGCTTAGTAGAGCAGAGACCACTGGGCAGGTTTTTATTTCTGTGTGCAGGTCATAACCAAGACCTGAAGTACAAATACACAAAAAAATCACTGGCACTAGACGAGGATAATAGTAACCCTAATGTAAAAATCATAACTCGTATGTAGGGTATGAGGAAGATAGTCCAGTGCTGCGGGAATCGTGGTACCCGGAAGTACCAAAATACAGAAAATACACCAAAAATCCGCGCTCATGAAGACCTGAAGTACCTCAATCAGGAAAAGTCCACGTGATGGATATTAGATAGAGATGACAATCATGGAAAATAAACATATCAGACACATTACATTATTTGTGATGGCTGTGTGAATACAGCATCTTTTTTTATACATAGACCCTTTAATTGTACACATATGTTGAAACTTTCTTAAAATAAGAGCAATATACTTTTTGTTCCTTATTTAGAGGTTGCTTTTATAAGGGTAGTTTAACTTACTTTGTTTATGTGTACAGTATGTGTTTTATGCATTGATATTTGTGTACTTTAGCTTTCCTTTTTTTTTCACAGATTTCTGCATCTTCTAATGTACAGTGAAAAGTTCACGATATGCAGTAAAAGCAGAGTAAGCAATATCAGTACAGGAGAGGAGTGTTAAACTGTGTAAGTCTGAAAGTAAGAAGGGGGAGAAACACAGGACACGCCATCTGATTGCAGCAAAGTTTTAATAATAAGGTATGTACTGTTGTACACTCACAAGACAGAGATAGAAATCAAGCTCATCTGTGTTTCTGGGGGTAGCTCTCCCAATGTCCGGGACAGGCATCGAATCGTAGAGGAGATGGCAGGAGATCAGTTTTCAGTCCTGTGGCCACCAGGAAGTTGACCGGAACCAGTGTGTAACGCAAAGAAGTGACATCACTGGAAGTAGAGGAACATCAGGGAGATACCTTCTAGATGGGTGAATAGGCAGGCTACGCGCTCTGAGCATCAGCTCCTTCTACAGGCCACAGGACTAAAAACGGATGCATGTCTCGGATGCCGGGAGAGATACCCTCCAGACACACAGATGAGCTTGATTTCTATCTCTATCCTGTGAGTGTACTACATAGTTTGTTATTAATACTTTGCTCTAATACTTAACTCAGGTGGCGCTTTCTGTGTTTCTCCTCCTTCTTATCCTGTTTACAGAGCTGGCTTTCTCTGAGGATAGCTGCCGCCATTCACCTTACGTACCTACCCCTTATGGACTAATGGACTAATATGACTAATGGTTTTACACCCTTTCATATGTTCACAGTTACTCTATCTTTGCACTTACAGTTTTTCGCTTTTTTTTTTATGTATTTTTTTTGTGTAAGTCTGAAAGTAAGGCTTAGTTTAGCTGTAACTATTGGGTTAAAATACCAGGCTCAAACAGACTGCACTGTTTTCACCAAATGGGAAAATTCATAGGTTTTATGCATTATGAGAAGGAAGCAACTATGTAATGAGCAACTATGGCTACTCTTATACATGTATATGTATTTTTCAATATACCAAAATTAACTATTTTATATGTATACCTAATTAAAAATACAACATTTAAAAAAAGGCATGTACTGGCACTGTTGTGCTTCACTTAGAACCAACAAGCAACCAATGTATGTCCTTCCTGTAATTAAACCACATTCAAAGCTCCAATACATGTTTCACATTATCTACCCTTCTTTTTGTAGGACAGCTCTGTCAATGACAGCTGTATTCACAGCGATAAGACTAGAAGGCAATAACAGTGGCTGTCAGTAGTTGATCACTGACACTGGACAATGGTCAACTGACAAACCAGTTAACACTTTGTCATGAAAAGGGTTGTTTTTTTTTGTGCAGGGAAAAGTAGAATGCTGTATTGTTCTGAAAATGTCTATGATATAGGGTTAAGAGTTAGTTAGAAAAAAAATCCAATAGAATTATTGTTACCTTTAAACTAGCTGCATGTATAGTAGTGCTATTGACTGCCAAGCACTCGTACTTGCTCTTAAATAACAAAAAAAAAAGCAATTTTGCTGTTTACTTTGAAGTAAATGATAGGTGGTATTGCAGTCCCTTAAAGGGTCACTAAAGGAACATTTTTTTTTTTTGCTGAAATTACTGTTTACAGGGTATAGAGACATAAAAGTTAACTGATTCCTTTTAAAAATGATTAAAAATAGATTAAATTCAATCATATAATGTGCCTCTAGTTTCACTTTCGGTTTTAAATTGGTTTCATGTTTCTGTGAAGTAAAGAGACCAACAGAACAAAAACAAACAAATCCAGGGCAGTGTTTTGTTTTTAAAATCAATCTGATTGTTTCTGTTAAGTTTTAGACACACAGTAATGACAGCTTAGACCACCGTGAAAAGCTCCCAGTACTGTGGTTATAAGGAGCCAGACAACCAGGAAGTGTGGAGATCACAGCAGAATTACAGCAACTTCAAAGCAAAAACGAACAATAAGGGCATGAAACCAGGACTGCAGTAAGGTAAAGGAAGCTATTTAGCTAAAAAAAAATTCCTTTAGTGACCCTTTAACCTAGGCTTGCTCTTTTGAATATTGTAATGTGCTGGACAGTAGACATGTGCACACTGAAATATTTCATTTCGTAATTTCGTTTTCGTCCAAAAATTAATATATTTAGTTACTCCCGAAATTAGTTTTATTTATTTTGTTTCGTTATAAAATGCATTCGTTCGAGAATCCAAATTAATTAAGATCGAATCTGTCAATTGAAGGCTTATGGTGTCTGTCGAATGTTCTAAGAAGTTTCGACGGAGCAGCTAAATTGTACGAGGCAGCAATCATACATTTCCGGTCGAATGTTCCGCCTATAAGCTATAGAAGAATTCTAATGTTGTATGACACTAGTAATAATTACATTTATTAATTATTATTACTAGTCAACTAACATTCGAATTCTTCTATAGCCTATGGGCAGAGCATTTCACCAAAAATTTATGATTTTGGCCAGGGGTGAAGTCCTGGGGAAAAAAGTGTGGGAACTCCCACCCAAGATTCACTCCCCCACCAAAAAAAAAAAAAAAAATGATACGCTCATATGCATAATTACTAAACCCCATTTTTTTTTTTTTTTCGATCCACTGTACCTTAATAATCCTTTATGTTACTGGCCACTTCCTGTATATGGATACATCTAGTTATTGCAGGATTTAGAAAGAACTTTAAGCAAGTTCTTTCGAACTGGTGTAGCAATGAAAACGAAAATAAAGCACATGTCTACTGGACAGTTGTGAAGAAGGTAATCCATGTCAGTTCTGAAGAACCTTACCTTAATAAGGATGTTGGGATGCAACGCCCCCCGGTTAGCAACATACAATGTTGCCCTTACATCTTTACTTTAGAAGCTTGTTGGTTTAAGATACAGTATGCAAATCTAGTCCCAATAAGCACTAAGCTAAAGGATAACCCTAGCAGTAGCCCTAATCCTAGCGCTAACCTTATTTGTTTATAAATAAAGCCAATGTCAGAACTGTCATGGCTTTTTTAAGCCATCAATTATTTTGTTTATAAACAAAGCCATGTCACACAGTTTGGGGTGTCACATATAGGAGCTTTTTGCTCTCCTAGCTTTAAAGGAGACCTTTTTTTAACACATTTGCTTATAAGTGCCATGTGTCTTAACTGAAGGCTAATTTCAATTACATTTTCCATTTTTATCTGTTGGCAATGATTACATATACACCTAGAATGTTGCAACATTGCTGTTCTTCTCAAGTTCCTAGAATTGACCCTGTATGGCCAGCTTAAGTTCACCGCCTTCCCCCCTCCTTTTACACTTTTGGTGATTTTTTTTTGGGGGGGCGAGCATTTATTTAGTTTTACTAGGTACCCACTTTCACCCCCGCACCCCCAACTTTCTGGGACAGGTCCCAGGAGGCTGCGGGTCCATTCACAAATCACAGCGCGACTCCCACATGCACAGTGGGAAGCCTAAAATGACAGCCACCTTCTTTTAGCAAACATGCTGGTGCCAGGGACCCAAAGACCAGTGAAGAACTGTGCTGAGTGCTGGATCCAAGGACGTGTATGTGTCCTTTTTTTTGGAAAGTCAGCAACTACAGAATTTGTAGTTGCTTTTCATTTTTTTTTTTTTTAAAGATTAAAGATCCTCTTTAAATAAGTAAACTACTAATCATACCGAGGCCTACATAGTGAAAACGGCTAAAGGTTTTGCAGCATCAACTAATAATATCTTTGTCTTCTGCTGTTCTCCATGATGAATCAATACACTCTGTCAGTGTTGTGATTTTCTTGGAGGCCATCCCAATGAAACAACACAAAGCATCTCGTTACTTTACTCTGTCAGATCAATTTATAACATGCTGACCAGGAATCCCAAGACAAAGCTCCAACAACAAATATTGGGATTAAGTGTCAACATCTGTAAAAAAAAAAGCAGCCTTTGGGGCCTCATAGTATCCAATCTTATCATTTGTTTGAAATGTCATGTAAATCTTCAAAATAACTCCACAGCGGATATTAGAAAGCTACGGTTATTTTCTTTTTCTATTTTGTTGTCCTTACGCATTGGTATACTACCAAAAGTAAATAATGCTTTTTTTCATGCCGAAATAGAGACGGTAACAAAATTGCATATGATCCAATTCCCCTCTAGGCTGGGAAAGATGATTTGACTAACTCCGCACAGGGCATATGCTCGAACTCTGTAATGTAAAAATTTCAAATAACACCCTAATGAAGTGTTATCAAAGATCACATCATATTAATGCAAGCAAAAAGAATGCTTGCAAGGGACAGCGGAGATTAGCTTACACCGCATTAAATATGGAAAATAAATATTACACAGGATGCTCAATTTTAAATGCTTCCTTTGGGAAGTTATCCCAAAGAGGTAATGACTAAGGGCCAAATCCACAAAGACCCGGTGTAACGGCGAAATTCTAATTTAAGTTACACTGCCTTAAAATTTCTACCTAAGTGCCCGATCCACAAAGCACTTACCTAGAAATTTCTGGCCGTGTAACTTAAATTCCGCCGGCGCAAGGCGTTCCTCATTTCATGGGGGCGATTCCCATTTAAATGATGCGCGCTCCCGCGGCGGCCGTACTGCGCATGCTCGTGACGTCATTTTCCCGACGTGCATAGCGCGAAATTACGTTACGCCGGGCTTTGTGGATTGCGACGGGTCAATAAAGTTGCGTCGGGAAAAAAAAAAGATACGACGCGAAAAAAAAATCAAATTAAAAAAAAAAACGCGTCGCTAGACAGAAGGGTCTGCTTTTACATGGTGTACTAACTTTACACCTTGTAAAAGCAGCCCTAATTTTGCGTATGCAAACTAAAACTTACGGAGAAAAAACTAAGCTGAAAAGCTTAGTGGATCTCCGTAAGTGCTAATTTGCATACCCGAGGCGGCATTTCGACACAAAATGCCCCCAGCGGCGGATGCGGTACTGCATCCTAAGATCCGGCAGTGTAATTCAATTACACATGCCGGATGTTCTCCCTAACTATGGAAAACTGATTCTGTGGATCAGTTCCATAGTTAGGACCAGGGGTACGACGGAGTAACAGCAGTTACCCCGTCGTATCTCTTTTGAGGATTTGGCCCTTAAACCACTTTGGGCTGGTATGACAGGTTATATTGTATGCACAGGTTGGCCTTCTAAATTAATAATAAAAAAAAATATATTTATATATATATATATATATATATATATATATATATATATAACAACTA
This sequence comes from Rana temporaria, assembly GCF_905171775.1. Taxonomy (NCBI): domain Eukaryota; kingdom Metazoa; phylum Chordata; class Amphibia; order Anura; family Ranidae; genus Rana; species Rana temporaria. The sequence continues at coordinate 509,858,679 of NC_053489.1, forward strand.
ATACATTATCCCATTACAGTTACAGCCTATCCACGGCCGCCCTGTCTACCCATGCAACCGCCACCTTTCAGGACGCCGGGGTGGTGTTTTTTTGAAGCACCTGATAGGCTTCAAAATAGCGTGGGCTCGGGGTGCAGGGCATTGCGCTACAAGCCCACCCAGGTGTGTTACAATAGCGAATGAATATTTACTATTGAAACACTGATCCTCCTCCCAGCCAATCAGGAAGCAGGTATGAGACCTGTTTCCTGATTGGCCAAAAAGAGAAGCGGCTGCCAAGGAGGAGGGAGGAAACAGAAGCCTTGACAGACCAACCAAGGGGGATGGTGGGGGCACTGTTTTACGCCCCCCCCCCCAAAAAAAATTACCATTGGCGGCCACTAAGATACATTATGTACCAAAAACCTAATTTTTTAGAATCTTACCCCTACTATCCTGTTAAAGCAGCTGTGCGTGGATTCTAATATGACCGTGCAGTCCAATAGGCAGCAGAGATAGACCCAGTGCTGTGGGGTATGACTGTTAATTAGGCCAAAGGTAAGTTCATTTTTTTAATTCAACCAATTATTTGAACAAAAAAAAAACGAACCTGATTCCCCCATCCACACAGTTAAGGTGGATGGGAGAATTTTCCTGCTGTGTCATTGTATTCTGACAGCTGGGAGGCATCCCGCTGTCAGAATACACTGATCAGTGCTGCAGGCTGAAGAGCCCCCAACACTTGCACCTTCTTTTTTTCTTTTGGATATAAACTCTGGGCTATTCGGAAGCTTTTTTCAGTGAAGCACATACGGTAGTTTGAAAGGGTGAATGATCCTATTGCTGTTTTTCATGTTTTGGATTTGTTTTATGTCATTAAGTGTATAAGGGGTTAATGTCATATAAATATGATTTTATTTGTATTAAGCAAAACGTTTTTATTAGAAAACATAGGTATACAATCAGTAACATTATTACAATTCCAAACAGTGAAACGTCAGACATTTATGTGTTAACTTTTATATCATCACTAACATACAGGTCCTTAACCACTTAAGAACCGTGGCTGTTTTTCAGATTTGGTGTTTACAAGATTAAAATAGTTTTTTTTGCTAGAAAATTACTTAAAACCCCCAAACATTATATATTTTTATTTCTAACACCCTAGAGAATAAAATGGCGGTCATTGCAATACTTTTTGTCACATCGTATTTGCGCAGCGGTCTTACAAGCGCACTTTTTTTTAAAGAAATTTTATTTTTTTAATTAAAAAATAAGACAACATTTAACCCAATTATTTTTTTTTATATTGTGGAAGATACTGTTACGCCGAGTAAAATGATACCCAACATGTCACGCTTCAAAATTGCGCCCGCTCGTGGAATGGCGTCAAACTTTTAACCTTAAAAATATCAGTAGGCAACGTTTAAAAAATTCGATAGGTTGCATCTTTTGAGTTACAGAGGAGGTCTAGAATTATTGCTCTCGTTCTAACGATCGCGGCGATACCTCACTTGTGTGGTTTTCATATGTTTTCATATGCGGGCGCTACTCACGTATGCGTTCGCTTCTGCGCACGAGCTCGTCGGGACGGGGCGCTTTAAAAAGATTATTTTTTCGTTTTCTTATTTATTTTTATTTATTTTATTAATGTTTACACACAAAAAAAATGGGTCACTTTTATCCCTATTACAAGGAATGTAAACATCCCTTTTAATAGAAAAAAGCATGACAGGTCCTCTTAAATATGAGATCTGGGGTCAAAAAGACCTAAGATCCCATATTTAGACTTCAATGCAAAAAAAAAAAGAAAAATGTTGTCATTTGAAAAAATGACAACAAGAAAATATTGCTTTAAGAAGCATGGGCGGAAGTGATGTTTTGACGTCACTTCCGCCCTGCTATGCTATGGGGACGGGTGGGGGCCATCTTTCCCTAACTCGTATCCCAGCCGTGGAGAGGAAAGGACCCGATCGCCTCCGCCACAGCCGAGAGCGCGGGAGAGCGGTGGGAGGCCCTCTCCCACCCCCCGATAACGGTGATCTTGCTGCGAATCCGCCGCGGAGACCACCGTTACCGTTTACAGGACCGCTCAAAAAAAAGATGGCTATCTCGGTTGTGGCAGCAGCTGCTGCCGTTACCAAGATATCCATCTTTAAAGTACCGACGTATATGTACAAGAGCGGGTCCTTAAAGCGGGGGTTCACCAAAAATAAACTTTTTTACATTAGCTACATCCCTCCAGCATACTGCTAACATCTGCAGTATGCTGTTTTTTTTTTTTGTACTTATCGTTATACGAGCTCTTGTTATCCGGCTCCGAGCGGGGGATTACTTCCGGGTAAAGGCGTTCCTAAGCAAAGAGGAGTTGATTGACGGGCTGCAAAAGCGCGTCACGCCTTCCGAAAATACCCAAAGTCACACTCGGGTGTTTACGGCGCCTGCGCAGTCAGCTCTACACGGCAGGCGCCGTAAACGCCCGAGTGTGACTTTGTGTATTTTCGGAAGGCGTGACATGCCTTAGCAGCCGTCAATCAACTCCTCTTCGCTTAGAAACGCCCATTCCCCGCAGGATTCCCCGCTCAGAGCCGGATAACAAGGGCTCATATAACGATAAGTACAAAAAAAAAAACAGCATACTGCAGATGTTAGCAGTATGCTGGAGCTAATGTCAAAAAGTGGATTTTTGGGTGAACCTCCGCTTTAAGTGGTTGCATTAACACCTAGTAATCTCTCCATGGTCGGATCCCCTGGGCAAGCCCCCGAACATCCAACCATGGTGTCCATAGCCTCTCGTATTTAAGTGAACTACCCCTGTGTTGCTATATAAGCTTCTCCATGCGCAAAACCTCCCCTATATTATGAATCCACTCCCTGGTTGTTGGGGGATTCTCAGATTTTCAATGAATCATGATCAACTTACGGGCTTGAAGTAGAACTCTTCTCTACTATACATTTCCCAATCATATTCTTCCAAAGCCCCCAACAGACAAGCTCTTGGGTCTAGCGGTAGTGAAACCTTGAACACTGAATTAACAGTATCCACCACTCCGGCCCAATAAGTGTGGGGCAATGCCATAACAGATGAATGTGGACTCTGGCTGCAGGTTCATCAACTGGAGTCTGTTTGGTGTATATTATATCTGTAACAATATGTACAGCTGAGTCGGCCTTTGTACAACGTTCAGGGAGCAAGGACCCACCGCCTAAAAGGTATTTAGCAGTTTATAATTACTAAAATAATTGCATTTCCATGTTCTGTGTAGTGTGGGAGACCAGATATAATGAATGCAGGGTCCTGGATTAAGTAACACTTTAAGGACAAAGGGCATATTTTTGAATGTTTTTTAGACTCTCCCATCCAATATGCTCCCTGGAAGTCCAAATGTCCCAATCAATTGGCCTCATAAATATTTGGCCATAGGTCAACTGACAAGAGATTCATTTATTGCAACCCCTATACTTCATTATGAGTTACAATGTAACCCATAATCCTCTTGCATATTTATATTGATCATTAAGATCTGAGTCTGACCTACCATACACCTAAATATCTGCAATAGATATTTAATCTATGTGAGAAATAATGCCCTAACTATTCCTTCCATACAACCTTTTTTTTTTTTATCAGAAATCACGCTTTAATTAAAGATTATCTGAACTGTGGAAGCTGTGCCCAATATATGGAAGAGGGCAAAAGTACTAGTCAACAGTATTGCCTTTGGTCCCCTTGTAGCTGATCTTTCCCCAGTTACTGACTTACCGTACCTTGTTCTCTGTGTGGAGGTGACCATCTTGATAGAAGAGCAGGGATAAACGTCCCCGTGTCAGACTGGCAGTCGGGTTAATGGTGGGGTAATCTTTAGGAAGAGCAGGAGAGGAGAATGAATGAAGCAGAAGCAGAAAGATCATTGATCTATATGACTTTAGATACAGCTTCCTTTTCAGAAAAGTGAACAGTAAAAAGCACAGTAGTGATATCACCAAATCTTATGCCACATTTCATTAGCCTAGCAGTTAGAGGCACAGCACCTTAGATCAGCCCTCAAAATTTCCACTCGCCTACTAGCATTTGGCGAGTGGATTTAAGCTGGGGGCGAGTGATGACAGGGCTGCATGACCAATCTCCCTCCAATCTGTGCCTACACTTAGAGTCCTGATGAGATTGGCGGCCGAAGAGGAAAGGTGCATGCTCGGGAAAAGTAGTCTGGTGAGCCACGCACAGGCAGAGCAGTACACAGGTGCTCTCCTTACAATTCTCATTAAGCCATGGGACCTAACAGTATGACCTCTCTGAGCCTGCCCCCCTCCCCCGGGCCCCGACCAATGTAGATGGAGAGCAGAAAGTAATGAGTGAGGTGGAGGATTGCAAAAATTACCACTCCGGTGCAGCGCTCACTGAAAGTTGCCCTGACATGAGAACGGCAGCCTTCTAGTCTGTGCAGTTTTCTTCTCCTTGTGCTCTATGTAAGTGTCCAACAGTTTAGCCTGAGCACTGTGAACAGACTGGTCTCAATGTGTGCTGTGCGCTGTCAGTGTGCACTGTGCTATCGTGTCAATGGCTGTGCAGTTGTGTGGATCTCAGCGCTGGATTGTGCTTCCTCCCGCTGTGCTGCAGCTCCTCTCCTCTCTGCCAGCCTGAATAAAAGGGGGAAGTGGGGACATGCAAGCGTGGAGCCGCACACACAGGCTCCTGATGATGAGATGAATGGGAGAGAGAGAGAGAGAGAGGATGGATGGGAGTTGCAGAGGAGACAGCAAGAGAATGGGGAAGAGACCCAGTTCTAGTGCCTTGTCCCTCTGATCTGCCCCCAGTGCCCTGTCCCTCTGGTCTGCCCCCAGTGCCCTGTCCCTCTGGTCTGCCCCCAGTGCCCTGTCCAGCTGGTCTGCCCCCAGTGCCCTGTCCGGCTGGTCTGCCCCCAGTGCCCTGTCCCTCTGGTCTGCCCCCAGTGCCCTGTCCCATTTTGTTAAAGTTGTTGTTGGTAATATTTAATTTTGTAACTTGATTCTGCATAAAACATTGTCATTCCATGAGATAATCTACGAGGGCGTGTTTGCGGGTGCAATTAGGCGCAGGACAGTGTATGAATTAGGTGGGGCAACTGGTGGCGAGTAACTCTTGAGGCCTGGCTAGTAGCTCAGGACTTGAAATTTTGAGCCCTGCCTTAGATGATCTCATACTGCCGATGTACAGCTTTAAGGCTGTAGGCAAAGGAAGTGCACTGGTATTTTGCAGAAGTAATTTAATATAAAAAAAAGAACTGTCTGTGACTTGCTTAGGCACAATTAACATTTCTATATGTTCACTATAACATAGCAGATCTTATTGTTTTGAGTTCAGGTTCATTTTCACCAATCTAACTTTTTAGCTTTACTTAGTCATGTCCACTTTCTTCAAAGCTTTCTACAGTTCTAGGTTATCCTGTACAGTCCAAATTACTTTCAAGCCAGCAAAAAGTATGACCTGACAGTGGGACATTAGGACAAGCAGCACTAGCATGCAATAACAAATTATTCTATAGTCTGCTTAATCTTAATAAGAATGAGTGTAGACTGCTTTGCATATAAGGCGTAGGTAATGACATGCTTTTTAGATGCACAGATTCATTAGTTCTCTGAAATGAATTCCTACAACCTGCTGTGTGGTGTGTGTTTTAATAGGGTCCATCCTTGCTCTGCTATAGATCTTATGAATACGTTTCATCCTAAAGAACCATCACTACACCTTTCTACAACTTTCATGGACAATCTATTAGATTAAATCTCAACCTGCAACAAACCTATGATCCTACAGCACTAATAAAGGCATTTGAATTCAATACCACTAGCCTGGTGTTAAAATATAAATGTACTCTTTATCCTTTGCATTAGTGCAGAAATATGTGATTTTGAAATAAAAACCCTGACTTATAGGATAAGAGAGCCTACAATAGGATAAAAGGTTGCAGGTAACAATATTGCCTAGAAAAAGTGGTATTCGCTATTATAGATAATCTGCCAATCTGCTGTATAAATGAATCTGTTATAGAGTACAAAATATCTGTACAGTCTAAAGACAAAATGTGTGACTGTTAAATAGTCAACCGAAATTTAGAGGTGGAAGAAAAAGTTTTGCATTTTCATCAGTATTTCGCATGCTTTGTATTCATTATCAATTATTACATTTATATATTTGAAGATGTGCTTTGTTGCTGGAAATATACACTCCCTTTTATGCCTCGTACACACGACCGGTTTTCCCGACAGGAAAACTGCCAGGTTTGAATTTGGTCGGGAAAGCCGGCCATGTGTATGCTCCATAGTAGTTTTCCTGACAGGAAAACTGTGAGCAAAAAATTCTCTTTCTCTCTGTTCTCTTTTTTCCCGCCGCGATTCTCTGCGTTTTTTTGCTTGGCAGTTTTCCTATGGGAAACACTTCAGGGGAGCATACACACGGACGGTTTTCCCGACCAAAGCTGTCATGGCAGTTTTCATGTCGGGAAAACCGGCCATGTGTACACAGGGAAAAGCAACCGAGCAGATTCTCGGTTTTCTCCTCGGTTTTCCTGGCGGACTTTTGACCACCGGGAAAACCGATCATGTGTACAAGGCATTAGAGAATCTCCATGATTTAGAGCTGTTCATAGACTTGCAATAAGTTAACATGAGTAACAGAGCTCATACATACACTAATTCTTTGAAATTGCGCCACTAATTTAAGCATCTCTTTGATAAATAACCAGTCTGAAAACATTATTTATTTCATTCATTATTTCATGTTTAGACCATTTTAGCGCAGTATATCACCAATTTTTTTTTCTATGTTAGGACTGGGCCTAGATGGATGAGTTTTAGGTGACCGCCCAGGGTGTGGTGATGGTGGGGTGCATTGACACTGCCCTTTTTCTCCCCATATGCCAATTTGACGCCATTTGGGTTTGCCACTCTCTTCTTTGACAGGTTGGTGGTCCCCTCTCCTGCCGCACTCCAAGTGCCCCTATGGGCAGCTCGCTCGGGTTCCCCCGAGGTTGTGAAGGGTCACATTCCATCACGGGGACCTTTCTGTGTGGTTTCAGTTTGCACCTTTTTCCAGGGAGGCTTCTTCCTTCCCTTACACCACTTTGGTCAGGATGCCCTCTATATCCTGGCGCCTTGCTGTATGGGTGGATGGGGACAGGTGCTCTAGTGCGGCACATAGCCGGAAATGGCTTGGCTTCTCGCAAACTGCAAACTGAACTTTTTAGCTGAGCTTTCTGTCAACAATGGCTTTCTTCTTGACACTCTTCCATAAAGGCCAGATTTGGGGAGTTCATGACTAATAGTTCTCCTGTGGACAGATTCTCCCACCTGAGCTGTGGATCTCTTCAGCTCCTCCAGAGTTACCATGGGCCTCTTGGCTGCTCCTTTGATTAATGCTCTCTGTGACAGACCTAGCCAGGACAGAGGCTTTTGGAGAGGACTGAATGCGAGCCTCTTGCCTTCCGATTATGGGCCAGGGCCTCAAAACAGGAAGGCGGATCGGTTATCCCGGCAGACAGACCTGGAACCTTAAGACTACTTTTCCAACATCCTCGAGTTGACCCGTTCGGTGTCCCACTGTGGCTGTTGGACTGTTTCTCAGCGGGGGGTATTGTCATGGACCTTGGAATGCTAAAGTGTTTGAATCTGTTACACAGTGGGGGGTCTTCTGCCCTGTCTTAAGGCTAACCCCCCCCCCCTCCAGACGGCTCCATGAAAAAGCATTGTTCTGTGTCTGGCTGTTTGTGTACATTGATTGCCCCCTGGGGCTTCTATCTCATTACACATAGCAGTCCTCCTATTCAAGCTATCGGACCAATCCCTGCTGACCCTGTTTCAAGTCCTCATTTGCATGGCTAAGAGGACCTAATTGAGAACTACAATGTACAATGGAAAGTGGTTGTTGGGGCAGGGGGGGTCAAACTGCTGTATAAAAGTGTGTTGTGTGCATCCAATAAAAGACTCCTGTTTGAACTTACATACAGTCTGCCTGGTGTTTGTTCTGATGGATTTCGAATGGCACATAGCTGTAGTTCGAATCCCGGAGCATCGGATGGCCGAACCATCAGACGTTGCGATCCGCAATCTGATCCCATAGTAGCAGAGGAGTGTCGGGAGAGCGGAACCAAGCGAGCAAGGGTCTCGTTACACTCTCCTTGCCCGGTCTGTCTGTTTAGGTGGACGGCCATTTCTTGGTGGGTTTGCAGTTGTGCAATACTCTTTCCATTTCTGGATGATGGATTGAACAGTGCTCCATGAGATGTTCAAAGCTTGGACTATTTGTTTATAACCTAACCCTGCTTTAAACTTCCCCACAACTTTATCCCTGATCTGTCTGGTGTGTTCATTGGCCTCCATGATGCTGTTTGTTCACTAAGGTTCTCTAACAAACCTCTGAGGACTTCACAGAACATCTGTATTTATATTGAGATTAAATTACACACAGGTGGACTCTTTACTATTTACTAATTAGGTGACTTATGAAGGCAATTGGTTTCACTAGTTATTTTAGTTAGGGGTATCAGAGTAAAAGGGACTAAATACAAATGCACACCACACTTTTCAGATATTTATTTGTAAAAAAAATGAAAAACATTTATCATTTTGCTTCCACTTCACAAATATTTGCCGCTTTGTTTTGGTCTAGCACTTTAAATCCCAATAAAATACATTTATGTTTTTTGGTTGACAAAATGTGGAAAAATGAAAAGGGTATGAATACTTTTTCAAGGCACTGTATATATGAGAGTTGTTGCCCACTGATAATTACTGTACCTCTAAAGATACCATGATACACAGTTATTTTTAATTTTTTTGCACTTAGACAGGAAGCCTATGAATATGTAAAAAGTCATTATGGCTGTTCTGAGGAACTGCCACCCGTAAAGTGATACTAAACACACACTGTTAAATTGACATTATCCCTTCTATTTCTGTATGTGGATGATGGCACTGTAATTATTTTAATTTAATTTAAAAAAACAAATCAATATACAGCTGTCACATGACCAAGATCTTAAGCAGGAAGAGCTTCTAGTTCTCTGCTGCTGGTCACATATTCAAAATTAAAAAAACACCCTTTGGAATACAGAGTGAAAATAAATAATATCAATAAATTGGCATCCAAATATATGACATGAAATCTTTATTATTTTGAGGAAATTACATGGTGTGCGTGGATTTTTGGCAGTCACAGGCTGTGCCATGCTTCCCAGCCTGCTTCTTAGAATAAGAGGGAGATGAAGCTTCCATCAATCGACACGTAATATCCCACCCCCATTGTGTTTAGCTGGTTAGTGGGAACTGAGGAGGAGGGTGTGTGGCTGTAATTTACCACTGTGTATACGTCCACATGTGTGACTCTATAGTCACATGGGCTGCTCAGATGTGATAGGCAGGAAATGCTCAGCGTGGCAACTCACTGAAAACCAAGAATGTGCAGAGTTGCCACCACAGCTGCAAAATCCCTAGCTGAATTGGGGACATGAACAGAAGGTGGATATAGAGAGCAGCAGGATCAACCAGGTTTTTTTTCAGAATACAATATACAATGATGTGGGTTTAGTTACATTTTAATTAAAGGTTTTAATTGATAATGTTATTTACAATGTTATATACATATATACACATTATGCAGTATATATACTAATATAACGATATATAATATCTTATATATACAGTATATATATATATATATATATATATATATATATATATATACATATATACATATATAGAAGCAGCCTGCAAAGTTTGTCCTTTAAAAAGCATTTAAAGGCTTTGCACGTTACATTATAGTCAATAGTTGTATTGGACAATTACTGAGTGAGAAGTGCATAATTAATGAACAGTCATTGTGAATGTTTGAAAATCTGTGACCCAATCATTGAACAGATAGTTTGGGCACTAAAATAAATGACTTGTTCAACTTATTACCTGATCAGCATTTGTTTAGAAGCTCTTCGGTTCCCTATCAAAATTCTAATCAGTCCTATTTAAATTACTTTTTTTTCCTGCAGCGTTGTTATGAATGCTAATGTATGCCTTGCAAGAAGCAGCTACATTTTTTAGCTTGTGGGGAAAGGAATAAAAAAAACATACAGTAGCTCCACAGGGCATAAAACATTATCAAAATCTCAATGACTATTTTATTTCGCCATTCTAGAAACTGCACAGGATTCTTTAGGTGACTGAAAAAGGGAATAAATCATAGACCTGTATTATTTATTTAAAAAATAAAGAGATGCACTTGCGTCATTAGTGTAAAAAGGGGCACGGTGCCAGAATTCTTGGTCAGGCATGTGTTTGTAAAAATACTAGCCCCTGAGAAAGTCAATTTTATTTTCTGATTGACTCTACTGTATTTGATAGCAATAAACCTGGTAATAAGTCACTAGTGCTTCTCTCTGTGCTGTCAGTGATACACATACAATAATAGTATCATGTATGGTGGCAGGGCCGTCTTAATAGCATCATGGGCCCCTGGGCAAAGTAATGCTCTGGGGCCCCTACAATAGAAAGAGTGCAGGTAAACAGGCATCAATTAGGTAGGAAGCAGACAAACGGAGCTTCCCCTTTTGGGTGGAGCTCCGCATTAACTACAAGAACAATCATTCTGTGCAGCAAAGAAACGGTGGGAAAATACTACATACATAAAGTAACCAAGCTGTCCTGTGCATATACAGTAATATATCTGCTAGATTGATGCCTCCCCAGCACTCTGACCTCTCTACACCCCAGATATCCCCACAGCACTCGGACCCCTCTACACCCCAGATATTCCCCCAGCACTCGGACCCCTCTTCACCCCAGATATCCCCACAGCACTCAGACCCCTCTACACCCCAGATATCCCCCCAGGACTCTGACACCTCTATACCACAGATATTCCCCCAGCACTCGGACCCCTCTACACCCCAGATATACCCCCAGCACTCAGACCCCTCTACACCCCAGATATCCCCCCAGCACTCGGACCCCTCTACACCCCAGATATCCCCCCAGCACTCTGACCCCTCTATACCACAGATATCCCCCTAGCTCTCTGACCCCTCTATACCTCAGATATCCCCCCAGCACTCTGACCCCTCTACACCCCAGATATCTGACCCCTCTACACCCCAGATATCCCCCCAGCACTCAGACCCCTCTACACACCAGATATCCCCCCAGCACTCTGACCCCTTTACATCCTAGATATCCCCCCAACACTCTGACCCCTCTACACCCCAGATATCTAACCAGAACTCTGATCCCTCTATACACCAGATATCCCCCCAGCACTCTGATCCTTCTACACCCAAGATATCCAGCGAGCACTCTGATCCCTCTACACACCAGATACCCCCCCAGCACTCTGACCCCTCTACACCCTAGATATCCCCCCAGCACTCGGACCCCTCTACACCCCAGATATTCCCCCAGCACTCGGACCCCTCTTCACCCCAGATATCCCCACAGCACTCAGACCCCGCTACACCCCAGATATCCCCCCAGGACTCTGACCCCTCTATACCACAGATATTCCCCCAGCACTCGGACCCCTCTACACCCCAGATATACCCCCAGCACTCAGACCCCTCTACACCCCAGATATCCCCCCAGCACTCGGACCCCTCTACACCCCAGATATCCCCCCAGCACTCTGACCCCTCTATACCACAGATATCCCCCTAGCTCTCTGACCCCTCTATACCTCAGATATCCCCCCAGCACTCTGACCCCTCTACACCCCAGATATCTGACCCCTCTACACCCCAGATATCCCCCCAGCACTCAGACCCCTCTACACACCAGATATCCCCCCAGCACTCTGACCCCTTTACATCCTAGATATCCCCCCAACACTCTGACCCCTCTACACCCCAGATATCTAACCAGAACTCTGATCCCTCTATACACCAGATATCCCCCCAGCACTCTGATCCTTCTACACCCAAGATATCCAGCGAGCACTCTGATCCCTCTACACACCAGATACCCCCCCAGCACTCTGACCCCTCTACACCCTAGATATCCCCCCAGCACTCTGACCCCTCTACATCCTAGATGATCCCCCCAGCACTGTTAATATATACCATAAGATACCCCTTGTATTGTGACTCCACTACATCCCTGATACCCCCTACACTGTGGCCTCTCTACATCCCTGATACCTCTAGCACTATAGCCACCCAAGCTACCCCAAGCATTGCTACCCCATATACACCCAAAATCCCCCCTCAGCATTGTTTCCCCCCATACACCCTTGATATCCCCCAGCACCATTATTCCATCCATGTAGTACCCCCTTTTCCAGTGGAGATACAGTGCATGTAAACTTTTGGCTATGCGCCCACCTTCAGCACTAGACTCACCTATACCAATCAAGCAGGCAGAAGAAGGGGCGGAGGAGGGAGCCTCCCTCCAGGCCTTCTAAGCCCTTTGGTGCAAACAGTGCTGGACAGCTGGGCTCACCATGACACCATCCACAATGCTAATTTCGCAGGTGGGCTCTCAGTGCTGCCAACTCTGCAGCTCCCACTCCAGCTCCTACCCTGCAGCCTTCGAGTGCCGAGCATTCAAGCTGCATGGAGCAGGGTCAGAGCATCAGTGGTGCTTCGGCCCTGCCCCTCCCTGCTGGTTGTGAAATAATAGGTATCGTTCTGCACGACGCACCGCTGCCAGCCTGCCTCCCCTGTGTATCCATCACTCTGTGCCAGCGTGGGCTCAAGGACTAGCTGCTTCGGGGAAAGTGCAGTGCCCAGGTATGCCCTCTCATTCAGACAGCCCTGTATGGTGGTACAAGTCTTTCTTTTTTCAATGCAACAGTTTCCAACTGTTTCTCATTTGAAGGGACTGTCTTTTTTTTTTTTTTTTTAACAATTCTCTTTTTCCTCCTCGATACCTTTTGGCCCTGTGTATAGAATTATATATATAACAATAGTTTTTTTTTTAACTAACAAAAGTGTTATACTTGTAGCAAACCCCAAAAAGAAGTTGTTTTGTTTGTCCGTTACTCTGCCTTTCAACCCCAATGAACTGTCCCAGCCCCTCTGGCACACCGAGCAATGCTATTAATGGAATAACTCCACAGGAATACACAACACAGTTTCGTTTGTAGTTTACTTAAAGAAAAGCAAAGATCAGGTTAACATTTGTCAGCCAAGACCTGTATAAGGAACCCAGGACTTGGCTGAAACAGTTTAAAGAAACCAATGAAAGCAGTAAGTAACAATATGCACAGATTAAACAGGCTCCCCAACAACTTGTGGTGTGTGTGGGATGCTGTGGCTAAAGGGGAACCCCAGGCCGGCCTACGATACCTCTAGTACACACCCAGTGAAATAATCTCAATACCCGTGGTGTGTCCCCTTTAAGCAATGTCCTGGAAGCAAAGCTTTGCGTTTTATTATCTTCACCGGCAATGCAGGATCTCTGTGGACAATATTTGGATGTGGTATTCTTTGAAAAGCATTAAAGGTTCCTGGGCAAAACCCCCTCACCAAATTCTGTACACAGTCAGCGGTCCTCCCCTGAGTGATCGATCGATCTTAGATGCAGGTGTGACCTTCTTTAGCATGGACAGTCTGTTCCTCTGGGCTGGAACTGCATGAACAATCTGTTCCTCTGGGCTGGAACTGCATGAACAATCTGTTGGTAGGCTGCAATTCCACACACACAGAGTGCAGGAGATGCTCTCCTGATGGGGTGCAGGCAAACAGAGGCTCTGGCCTAGTTCCTCTGGCTTTTTATCTCCTCCCCCACAGTCCTTTGCTGCTGCCTGATGATTGGCTCAGGCTCTTCCAATAGGGAGTTTACAGACAACTTTCAATAGGGAGTTTACAGACAAGCAGTTCTGTGTGTCTGTGTGAAGAGAGAAGGGGGTGAAAAAGCCCACGCTGCTGCAGCAAACAGCTGTCCTCTAATAGATTAGATCAGTCTGTAGAAGTACCTGCTACATACTGAAAGTATAGAAAGTTGAGAGGTATACTTTTACAAAGTAGATACCCCCACATGCTCACATTTACTGGAAAATGCTAAGCCATTCCCTATTCATTTACAACAATTTTTCCCCACAAATAGAGCTTTCTTTTGGTGGTATTTGATCACCTGGGCGGTTTTATTTTTTGCTCTATAAACAAAAAAAAAGCGTACATTTTGAAAAAAACACAATATATTTTTTACTTTTTGCTATAATAAATATCCCATTTTTTTTTATTTTTTTTTTATTTTTTTTTAGTTTAGACCGATACGTATTCTTCTACGTATTTTGTTAAATCGCAATAAGCGACTGGTTTGCGCAAAAGTTATAGCGCCTACAAAATAGGGGACCGAATTATGATTTTTTTTTATAATTTTTTTTTACTAGTAATGGCGGCGATCTGCGATTTTTATTGGGAGTGCGACATTACGGCGGACACATCGGACACTTTTGACACATTTTTGGGACCATTCACATTTATACAGCGACTAGTGCTATAAATATGCACTGGTTACTGTATAAATGTGACTGGAAGGGAAGGGGTTAAATGTGTGCCCTGCATAGTGTTTCTAACTGTGGGGGAAAGGGACTGACTGGGGGAGGTGACCGATCGGTGTCCCTATGTTCAAGGGACACAGCATCGGTCTCCTCTCCCTGACAGGACGTGGATCTGTGTGTTTACACACACAGATCTACATCCTTGTCTGTGTATCAGCCGATCGCGGGCACCTGGCGGACATCGCGGCCGCCAGGCTCGCGCATCGGCACTTCAGCTTGCGCTCCCCCAGTGACTGGAGGAGCGGAGGACGTCCATAGACGTCCTCCCGGCAATTGAGAGCCACCTTGTGGCCGTCTTTTGTCAATTGCCAGGATGTAAAGTGGTTAAGGTGGCAAAACATTTTTAGACATGAAGCTCCTTGTTTAATTACTGTATTTCAATGTAAGGTTGGAAAAACCCATAAACATTGCATTTGTTTTAATAATTAATTATGAAAGCTGCATGGAACTGTGTAACCCCAAAGATCTGTGACTTAGAAAGCAGTGAGTAAATGCGATCTATGTGGCATGCTACTTAAATAGATCTTCTACACACATAAGTTAAAGTGTTACTAAACCCACAACAGTAAAATCAGTTTCTATATGCAGTAAAGCATGCTTGTTATACTCAACTTGGATCCTAAGGGGTTAATATTTGGCATTGTGTAAAAAGACTGTTTCCTGTCTTCTCTGATCCTCTCCTTCTTCTATAGTCCCTATTCCATCTCCTGATAGAATTAGGGTCACTGCACATTTTTTTATTCCTAAGGAGGGAGCATGTGATCAGCACAGGGCCAAGTAGTACTATCCAGACAGAGGGTCAGGGGTCCTGCAGCCTCATAGGACAGTCAGATTAGAATGAAAACTCATCCTACAAGTTTTAACCAGACACTGATAGAAGTCACAAGCCTACTATATAAACAATGGGGTACTAATGTGCTACCAAAGTGTTGAAAAACTAAATAATAGTGATAAAGAGCTAAAGTAAAAGCATAAACAGCAGCTAGACTTCTATAATGTTGCCAGCACCCATGTAAATGTGTAAATATAGAGAAGTAGCACTAATTACTCTGAATAATAAATAATATGATATAAAGTGCATCACATTTGGGATAGCATCTAAATGAATCAATCTGATATAAAGTGCATCACATTTGAGATAGCATCTAAATAAAAATCAATCAGCTAGAAAAAAAAGTCCATATAAATATATAATAAACTATAAACAAGTCCATATATAAAGTGCATATAAATAGTGTATCCGTAAGTAAAATAGTGTTTTGTGATGCTTATTATATCAGATTGATTAAATTTTATCAATATATTCACTTTGCACTTTATTAGTAATTAGCGCTACTTCACTATATTTACACAAGCCTACTATATACTTGACTGGTGTATTGCTGATGTTCCGATCTGACCTAAACCATGACCCACCACTTATCTATACTTACTACTTAAAATAATCACACGATACCTTCTTGGTTAAATAGCCAACCGGCCCCTTTATTAACAAAAAAATTCTATAAAAATAAACTCAATTTAAATATATATATATATATATATATATATATATATATACACCAAATAAACATAACCCCAACTTTATAAACTACTGTCTGGCTGAGGTTCGTGAAGGAATGTATATCTACCACATCGGCTGCACTACCACCACCTCACCATCCTGGCCCCTAACTGTTGCCCCCTTCATGCCACTGGAGCCCGATGATTGGTAGCCTATTATTTACAGCTAGGGAGGGTACCCATACCAAGATAGGTCCAACCCGTCCCCACACCATAACCTGTTTACCTTCACCCTTCCAACCTCCACGAACCCGAGACCCAGAAAGCGCATCAGCCACCTCATTCTCCACCCCAGGGATGTGTACAGCAGACACACAAATATTCAAACGTAAACATAACAACACCAGATGCCGCAGCAGGCGTACTACAGGCAAAGAGGATGCCGACAGGGAATTGATGGCCTGCACCACCCCCAGATTATCGCAGTGGAAACGAACCCTCCGGTTCATGAATTCCGCGCCCCAAAGTTCCACTGCGAGCACTATTGGAAACAGCTCCAATAACATCAGGTTACCAATGAGAGCCGACTCCGTCAGTCCTCTGGCCATCGCTCTGCACACCAAAGCCCATGGAAATAAGCCGCGAATCCCACCAACCCGGCCGCATCCGTGAACAACTCCAGCTCCTCCGCTCGAATCGCCGGCCCCAACCAGAAAGACCGACCATTATACTGTTCCAAGAAAGAATCCCACACCTGCAAATCCGCCCGATGCTCCTGACCAAGCCGTAGAAAATGATGCGGTGCCTTAACTCCCGCAGTCGCGGAAGGCATAATTATGCACGCGAAGTTCAGCTTCCCCAACAACGACTGCAACTCCCACAGCTGAACCTTAGACTGTCGCGCAACCGTGGCCACGGTCACCCGAAGGTCCTACAGTTTGTCACTGGGTAACCTACATTCCATCAGCGAAGTATCAATGATGATACCCAAAAACGTCAAAATGGTAGTGGATCCCTCCGTCTTGTCCAGGGGAGCCCCGAAGACCTGAAAGATATGCTGCAAAGTGGCCAACAGAAGGAGACAAGTCCGCTCACCCGGCGGACCTATCACCAAGAAATCGTCCAGGTAGTGCAAAACAGACCGAAGGTCGGACAAGTCCTTGATGACCCATTCCAAGAACAAACTGAACAACTCGAAGTAAGAACAAGAGATAGCACAAACTCATAGGAAGGCACCTATCCACAAAAAACTGTCCCTCCCAACGACAGCCCAACAAACGGACACTGTCCGGATGAACCGGCAGCAGGCGAAACGCCGACTCAATATCGGTCTTTGCCAGAAGCGCCCCCCTCCCGAACCTCTGCACCCAACGCACCACCTCGTCGAACGAGGCATACGACACAGTACAGAGTGCCGGATCAATCATATCATTCACCGAACCCCCTTTTGGATGAGACAAATGGTGAATAAGCCTGAACTGATTCGGCTCCCTCTTCGGAACTACGCCCAAGGGGGAAACAACCAAGTCCTCTACCGGCGGCTCAGCAAACGGGCCAGCCATCCTACCCAACGCCACCTCCTTAACCAACTTACTGCCCACCACTTCCGGATGCTCATGCGCCGATCTAAGATTAGCTGAAACAGGAGGGACCCTATCCAACAAGCTTTGTATGGGAAAGCTGTCCCGGAAACCCGCCCACAACGCCCGAGCAGCCCCCCCTGTTCGGATACCTACTTAGATACGGCATCATTTTTTCCACCCTCACCGGAGTCATCCCTTTTTCCAGCGTCGGCCGGCTTCTTCCCCTTAAGGAAGCACTTGGACCAAGGGTGAGCACCACCGCAACCGGAACACTCCTGTCTGAAGCAGCAAGTCCCCCCGAATTTGCAGCTCCCCTCATTAAACTGCCAACAGAACCCCTTGCACTTAGAGGCCGATGGTGACAAGGCAGTGACACCCCCAGCCCCGCCATGAAAGGGCGGCGGCACTGCCTTGGCTTGTATCATGAGCTTCACCCACAGCCCTATATTTTTCTGATCCCACCAAAAAGACGTTCGAAAAGCCTTCCGCTGCTGGAACTGCTCATCGTACCGGAGCCACGCCACCCCACCATAGACCCTTTGAGCCTCACTATTCGCATCCAGGTAGCAGAACAACCCCCAACAATTGCCTGGAGCCTTCTATCCAAAATGTGAAAAGCCTGCGACCAGTTAGCAAACGTTCTCAAGATAAGCCGATATCAACGCTTCTCCTCCTCCTTCTTGCTCTCATCCGGCTTAATCTTGTCCAGATTAAACTTCTCCAGCAGAAGCAGCGAAAAGATCTCCATGTATTCCCCTTTCCAGAACCTCTCCCTCACCTCCGCCTTCAGATGCAAACCCAGCAGACCCTCATAGCAGATGTACACCGTCCACCACCGACCACCCTGCTGACCCTGCACTCGTACTCACCCGAGTAGATCCAGCCACCGGCGCAGGAACCACAGCCATTGTCGACGTAGGAGGCGGCGAAGGTTCCGCCACCACCGCAGGAGTCGGCGGTACTGCTAACACCACAGGCGTAGCTGAGGGTACCGTCAACAAAGACGGCAGTACAGCCGTCACCCCCGCAAGAGGCGCCGGCGAGGCCAACACCCCTGCAAGCAGCGGCGGCGAAGCCACACCCCCCGGCAGCGGCGGCGGTGAGGTCACCACACCCGAAATCGGCGGATGAGCCGCCACCACCACCGACGGAAGCAGCGAAAAGATCTCCACGTATTCCCCTTTCCAGATCCTCTCCCTCACCTCCGCCTTCAGATGCAAACCCAGCGGACCCTCATAGCAGATGTACACCTCTCCCCGCGCAACATCCGCCAGGCGCACGCTGTCCACCACCAACCACCCTGCTGACCCTGCACACGTACTCAGATCCAGCCACCAGCGCAGGAACCACAGCCGTTGATGTCGACACAGGAGGCGGCGAAGGATACGCCACCACCACAGGAGCCGACGGAACCGCCAACACCACAGGCGTAGCCGAGGGTACCGTCAACAAAGATGACAGTACAGCCCTCACCCCCACAAGAGACGCCGGTGAGGCCAATACCCCTGCAAGCGGCGGCGGCGAAGCCACCCCCTGGCAGCGGCGAAGTCACCACACCCGGAAGCGGCGGATGAGCCGCCACCACCCCTGCAGCCACGCTGGTACCAGGGAGACCACGGCACTCGGGGCATCTGCCCCAGAACCCCCGAAACCCCATGAGTGCAGCCAGGAGATGCTGAAGCAACATGTCCCCAACGCCCATCCCCAGAGCACCCGCCTGCAGCAACCCAGAAGCCCCCACCAAGCCCACCCCCGCAGCTACACCTGACACCGGGGCAGCCCCAGCACCCACTAACAACCCTGGGGGGGAACTGACAGAAGGAGGAGGGGACACAGACAAAACAGGAACAGGCACAGAGATAGACAAGGACTTACGCGGCTGCCCAGGGGAAACTGACCGACCAGCCGATGTTCCCGGTCCTTGCAGGGATCCCATCCGTACTGAGGCCCCGTCATGCACGTCCGAATCCGAATCAGTGATTTCTCTCTCCGATCGTTGGTCACCCCGGGCCATCAGGTGACGCCGTGGTCGTGGAAGGCCCTGGTCGCACCTACGTGACGTCATCAGCCTGCGACTTTCAAGCACTGTGGCCAGCTCCCGCACTTCTCCCACGCTGAACGCCCTGCCGACCCACAGGTCGCAACTCCAACACCGCCACTGTCTCCACGATCACTTCCACTTCTCCCCACGATAGTTGCGGCCGACCCGGAGGAGGAGCCCGCGCCAGCAGCCGCTTGCCTTCCACGCCGTGCATCACCAGAAACGGGGGAAGACCCCGCCCAGCCGTAGTCGAATCCTGGTCCCTAGCCGAAGGCCCGGAGGGGGACACAGAAGCCACCCTCCCGGCAGGGTCCCGCCGACGTTGGGGATTCCTCCAAACCCCAGCAGCCAACGCCGGACGCTTGGCCCTGGGAGCTGAGGGGTCCGAAACCGGGCTCCCAGAGTGGCGGCTCACCCAAAGGGGTCTAGTCAGGCCTGAAGCGCTCCAGAGGCATGGACCTCCTTGCGCGTGGAAGTAGTGGAGCAGGCGGAACTGAGCCCTGCCCCGACCCCTGCAGCAGCACAGATAGCTGAGAGTTCAGCCACTGCGCGCCAGGCCATCAAAAGTCTCCATGACTAAGGTAAGACTACCTGCTACTAACAAAAAATTCCCTGCCTATGTCCTCTCCCTTGCTCTGCTGCCCGGGAATGAGCTAACCCCTCCCTCTGCCCCGGGGTAAAAATTAACTCCTGCTCCTCCCCATTCCCAATTACCAAAACTCCCCCCCCCACTTTTACTCCCACGCACTTCCTAAACAACTTCCTGGTGTTCTCCCCACAGCTTTCCGCAGTCATGTTGGCCCTACACCCAGGTTCCCTTTAGCTCCGGGCCTGTTCTGTTCATGAGAAAAGCATAGCTCCCAACTGTCCCTGGTTTCAAACAAAGTCCCTCTTTCCTCCTCATGTGTCCCTCATTTTGGTCGGATCTATATAGTTTTATATAAAATGCACTTTCCCAGAGCTAAATATTTCATCTGAATTCTAAAAGGCTGTATTTGTAAATGTAAAAAGCCAGTATAAAAGGGTAGTAGTGGTAAAAAAAAAGACTTGTGGGTTTAACTAATAATAATAATAAAGTCCTGTTCATACATACTTTTGCTAATAGGTGTCCCTCGTTCTTATCTCATAAAGTTGGGAGGTATAGAAAAGGTATTTAGCAGTTTATATTTACTAAAATAATTGCATTTCCATGTTCTGTGCACAGAGGGAGACCAGATATAGTGAATGCAGGGTCTTGGGTTTAGTAACACCTTTGGGGTTGATTTACTAAAAGGAAAATAAGCTGTGCACTTTGCAAAGTGATCTACTGCTCATTTACTACACTCTGGAGCAATTGCTTTGCAAAGTGAACAGGCAATTTGCCTTTAGTAAATCAACCCCTTTAAATAGTCCATCGCGTTTCAGATTTACCTTGAGTCAGGTCAAAAGTCAGGGCATTATTTATCTAATTCACTCATTAGTCAGTGCTAAGAACAGCAGTATAAGAAGGGGCACCAAGCCACAAAATGTTCATTTTATTTTTTTTTCTTTATTCCTTTCCCTCTTCTGACAAATTCTGGATATACATGGCTAAAGTCTGCAAATAACGGATTGTGTGTAGGGAACAGTGAAAACAATCTCTATGGTCCAAGAAACAGAAAACCATCTCTCCTTTCTATTGTATATTGGTCTCCACAGGTAAAAAGTACCCACAGAACGCTTCTTTCAATATCTTAGTCTGTTTATTAAAGTATTCACATGATCCTGGAGGTTGAACTTTTTTTAAAAAGACATCATGTAGGTGTGCCTAGGGCAACCTGATGTCTAAATACAACCCACCCAAAAAGTCATTATATTTACACGTTATGATGATGTCTGACAAGTGCCTCATGCAGCCTTTTATCTCTACCAACATCTACCCTGTCTTGCGGCCAGTCAGGAAGGACTGTCTTGTTAGACACATTCCCCTCTATAAAAGTATGTCAGGGACATGTTTTCATGTATATGCCAAACTACTGTGCTGCTCAGATCTCTGAACAGTATAAAGCCTTTTCATCTACACAAAGAACCTCTTTACACACGTCTTTATCCTCAAAACTCACTACATCAGGAATGCCACAAAGAGGCTTCCGTAACAGTTTGTTTCTCCTGAACCATCATCCTTCTCAGTCTGTTGCGGCATGTTTGACCAAAGTTTATTATACTAAGGATTTTGCTTAACCCTAATCACCATCGCTGACACACGTCAGTACATCAGTAATGTAACTCATAGTGAATAGGTTAACCCCTTTTTGTGCCATAAAGTTATTGCCAACTGCAATTGGTATTGTTACTTTACTGGTAGTATAAAGCTATAATCTTAGCTGAGGGATTGCAGACACTGAGGCTTTCAACTTTACTTTCAAAATCCCAAACATCAAATATTATTCCCAAATTGGACTAAACGACTACAGTTTTTTTTTGGAGTCAAATGATCATAGGGACAATTTAATATAAATACCAAAATATAAAAGCTGAAACAAAAGCACATTATATGAAAGAAAAAAATAATATACAGTATATATATATATATATATATATATATATATATATATATATATATGTATATATATACATACACACACACACAGCACACACACACAGTATCTCCCAAAAGTGAGTACGCCCCTCACACTTTTGTAAATATTTTATTATATCCTTTCATGTGACAACACAGAAGAAATGACACTTTGCTACAATCTAAAGTAGTGAGTGTACGGCTTGTATAACAGTGTAAGTTTGCTGTTCCCTCAAAATAACTCAACACACAGCCATTAATGTCTAAACCGCTGGCAACAAAAGTGAGTATATTCCCAAGTGAAAATGGCCAAATTGGGCCCAAAGTGTCAATATTTTGTGTGGCCACCATTATTTTTCAGCACTGCCTTAACCCTTTTGGGAATGTTGTTCATCAGAGCTTCACAGGTTGCCACTGGAGTTCTCTGCCACTCCTCCATGACGACATCACAGAGCTGGTAGATGTTAGAGACCCTGCGCTCCTCCACCTTCTGTTTGAGGATGCCCCACAGATGCTCTAATGGGGTTTAGGTCTGGAGACATGCTTGGCCAGTCCATCAACCTTACCCTCAGCCACTTAAGCAAGGCTGTGGTCATCTTGGAGGTGTGTTTAGGGTCATCATCATGTTGGAATACTGCCCTTTGGCCCAGTCTCCGAAGAGAGGGGATCATGCTCTGCTTCAGTATGTCACAGTACATGTTGGCATTCATGGTTCCCACAATGAACTGTAGCTCCCCAGTGCCGGCAGCACTCATGCAGCCCCAGACCATGATACTCTTGACACCATGCTTGACTGTAGGCAAGACACACTTGTCTTTGTACTCCTCACCTGGTTGCCGCCACACACGCTTGACACCATCTGAACCAAATACGTTAATCTTGGTCTCATCAGACCACAGCACATGGTTCCAGTAATTCATGTCCTTAGTTTGTTTGTTTTCAGCAAACCGTTTGCGGGCTTTCTTGTGCATAATCTTTAGAAGAGTCTTCTTTCTGGGATGTCTATTTCCCAAAAGACAACCTCTGCACTTAACTTCTTTGGTCGACCATGGCGAGACCTGTTCTGAGAGGAACCTGACCTGTATGGTCTTGGCCACTGTGCTGCAGCTGTTTCAGGGTCTTGGTAATCTTCTTATAGCCTAGGCCATCTTTACGTAGAGCAACAATTATTTTTTCAGATCCTCAGAGAGTTATTTGCCATGAGGTACCATGTTGAACTTCCAGTGACCAGTATGAGAGCGTGAGAGCAATAACACCAAATTTAACACATCTGTTTGCTCCCCATTCACACCTGAGGCCTTGTAACACTAACGAGTCACATGACACCAGGGAGTGAAAATGTCCAATTGGGCCCAATTTGGACATTTTCACTTAAGGGTGTACTCACTATTGTTGCCAGCGGTTTAGACATTAATGGCTGTGTGTTGAGTTATTTTGAGGCAACAGCAAATTTACATTGTTATACAAGCTGTACACTCACTACTTTACATTGTAGCAACGTGTCATTTCTCCAGTGTTCTTACATGAAAAGATATAATAAAATATTTACAAAAATGTAAGGGGGGGGGGTTTACTTTTGTGATAGATATACTATATAAATGTCCACACTTTAGACTTCTTTTTCTAAAATGTATTTGTAGAACTTGGTAAAGATAGAAGAAGTGGATGAAAAAGGGTAATAAGTAAATAGGTTCAGGTGCAAGATTTCAATCCGGAAACACTTCTGCTTCCAGCAACACAGCTTTCGTCGCCACTCTAGCCAGAGTGGGTATTGTGCACCCGGACAGGACTCTCAAACCGACCTAGCAACCGGAGTGGCGCACGGAACAAAGTACTGTCTCTGCCACAGACCGTTCTTTGGGTTGAGACACTTTCGGTCCAGAATCCCCTAGCTCAGGATTCAGCACCCGGATCTCTTAGGTTAATTCTCACAGAATTCAAGTCTGATAGGCGATCACCATCAAGCCTCTAAGTATGGTGCATCCTTCGATGAAGCTTCCAGGCCTCTCCTGAGATACCAGCCTCCAGCTTGGTCCTCTCCAAGATAGGTCCTTCATCAAGCGGCTTCCTCCCTCCAAGATGGACAGCACAGGATCACCTTGAACCCGTAAACCCAGTTTGCTTACTGGGCCTACTCAACAGATCACAACCCCGGACCAACGTGGTCCCAGAGCCAGGATTGCAGGAGCACGCACCCCCGGCCAGGAGTCAAGTCAGGTGATTGGCTGGGCCATTCTAGCAGCTTTATTTTCTTTCTTTGAAAGCAATTGAAAGTATCCTTGGGATTGTGTTTGGGTTCATTCATTGTCTTGCTGCAGGGCCGCCATCAGGAATTATGAGGCCCCTTACACAGCTTCAGGCATGGGCCCCCTGGAGCAGAGAACCGGGGGGGGGTACTGCCACCTGGAAATTGAGAAGGAGGGGGTGCTGCCACTAATTGAGAAAAAAAAAAAAAAAGGGTGGGTTGCCACATGGGGCCCTGGGGACCTCTGGGCCCTTTAATAAAAATATATATATATATATATATATAAAAAATAAAAATATATATATTAAAAAAAATATATATATATATATATATATATATATATATATATATATAAAAAGGGGGGTTGCCATCTGGGGACCTTTGGGCCCTTTAATAATAATAATAATAATAAAAAAAATATATATATATATATATATATACCAGGGCTCAAAATTTGAAGTCACGAGCCACTAGCCAGGCCTTGAAAGTTACTCGCCACCAGTTGCCCCACCCAACCCCTCCCCTGCCCCGCCCCTAAGTCTGCCCCTAAACACACCCTCATAAACGATTTAATGAAATTACATTGTTAAATGTTTTATGCAGAATGAAGTTACAAAAAAAAATATTAACAACAATATTACATTACACAGCCCTTGTACCTCTGGACCCTTTACATTACACAGCACCCTGCACCCCTTTAAACTACACTGTACCTCTGGACCCCTTTACATTACACAGCACCCTGCACCCCTTTAAACTACACTGCACCTCTGGACCCCTTTACATTACACGGCACCCTGCACCTCTGGACCCCTTTACATTACACAGCCCTTGTACCTCTGGACCCCTTTACATTACACAGCACCCTGCAACTCTGGACTACTTTACATTACACTGCACCCTGCACCTCTGGACCCCTTTACATTACACAGCACCCTGCAACTCTGGACCCCTTTACATTACACTGCACCCTGCACCTCTGGACCCCTTTACATTACACAGCACCCTGCAACTCTGGACCCCTTTACATTACACTGCACCCTGCACCTCTGGACCCCTTTACATTACAAAGCCCTTGTACCCCTGGACCCTTTACATTACACAGCACCCCTTTACACTACACTGCACCTCTGGACCCCTTTACATTACACAGCACCCTGCACCTCTGGACCCCTTTACATTACACTGCACCCTGGACCCCTTTACATTACACAGCACTCTGGACCCCTTTACATTACACTGCACCCTGGACCCCTTTACATTACACAGCACTCTGGACCCCTTTACATTACACTGCACCCTGGACCCCTTTACATTACACAGCACCCTGCACCTCTGGACCCCTTTACATTACACAGCACTCTGGACCCCTTTACATTACACTGCACCCTGGACCCCTGTACATTACACTGCACCCTGCACCTCTGGACCCCTTTACATTACATGGCACCTTGCACCTCTGGACCCCTTTACATTACACAGCACCCTGCACCTCTAGATGCCTGTATGTTACACAGACACCCCCCTTAACAGTTCTGGGCCCCCTACATGTTACACAGACCCCCCTACAGTGCAGACCCCCTCCCTACAGTGCAGGCCCCGGCTACAGTGCAGGCCCACCTGCAGTGAAGACCCCCTTTATAGTACAGGCCCCCTACAGTACAGACCCCCGCTACGGTGAAGACCCCCCTACAATACAGACCCCCCCTTCCTACAATACAGACCCCCCTTCCTACCATACAGACCCTCCCCCCCGCTACAGTACAGAATCCCCTACAGTACAGACCCCCGCTACAGTACAGACCCCCGCTACGGTGAAGACCCCCCCTACAATACAGACCCCCCCTTCCTACCATACAGACCCCCCTTCCTACCATACAGACCCCCCCTTCCTACCATACAGACCCCCTCTACAGTAGACCCCCTCTACAGTACAGACCCCCGCTACGGTGAAGACCCCCCTACAATACAGACCCCCCCTTCCTACAATACAGACCCCCTTTCCTACCATACAGACCCCCCTTCCTACCATACAGACCCTCCCCCCCGCTACAGTACAGACCCCCCTACAGTACAGACCCCCGCTACAGTACAGACCCCCGCTATGGTGAAGACCCCCCCCTACAATACAGACCCCCCCTTCCTACAATACAGACCCCCTTCCTACAATATAGACCCCCTTCCTACCATACAGACCCCCCCTTCCTACCATACAGACCCCCCCTTCCTACCATACAGACCCCTCTACAGTACAGACCCCCGCTACAGTACAGACCCCCCCTTCCTACCATACAGACCCCCCCTTCCTACCATACAGACCCCCATTCCTACCATACAGACCCCCCCCCTTCCTACCATACAGACCCCCCCTTCCTACCATACAGACCCCCCCTTCCTACCATACAGACCCCCCTTCCTACAATACAGACCCCCCTTCCTACAATACAGACCCGAGACCCCCCCCCTTCTTACAATACAGACCCCCCCATTCAGACCTATAATGTACCTGGCTCAGAACACACACCGCAGACAGAGAGCCAGAGGTAGTGGCTTTGCGGGGGAGGGGGGGTTGCGAGCTGCACCCGAGCCAGTCGGCACATCTGTGACTGACGCAACAATCCCCTTCTCTCACGGCTCTGATCAGTCTCAGGCAGCGGCTGTCAGCCGAGCAGAGAAGCCGCCTCCCCCTCCTCCTGCATGCAGAGCACTGTATAGACATAAAGGAGGAGCGGGGGAGGCGGCTTCTCTGCTGACAGCCGCTGCCCGAGACTGATCAGAGCCGTGAGAGAAGGGGATCGTTGCGCCAGTCACAGATGTGACGACTGGCTCGGGTACAGCTCGCAACCCCCACCGCCCCCCCGCAAAACCACTACCTGCTCCGCTCAGGCTCTCAATTACAGATGTAGTCTATCATCGGTGCAATGTTAAACCCGCGGCGGCGCTGTCTTTTTTCATTTGCGGGGGGGGGGAGCCAGCCTGGCACCCCCCAGTGTGTGGCACCTGGAGCGGCACGCCCCCCCCCGCACCCCCTGGGGGGGGGGTTGCGGTATCGATCAGGGAATCCCCCTCTGGCCGCTCTGATGTCCTTTAAAAAAAAAAAAAAAAAAGCCTGCTCTGCTTCAGTCAGAAAGCTGTCAGACTGGTCCACCCCTGCTCCTCACTCGCACTGCACATAAATTCCCTCGCCAAATGCGAGGAGGCGAGTGCAATTTTGTGGGCTGTATATACAATGTATGAACAGCGATTTGTCATTTCCCCATGTCAGTCTGTAACGAGCGATCGCGGGTGCCCGTTGCGCGCCCCTATTGGCTGCTCGGCGAGATGACGTATAGCTACGTGATTTCGCCCAGCAGAGCTGACCTGCTGCCGTATAACTGCGGTGGCTGGTCGGCAAGCAGTTAAAGTAGTTCTATGCAGTAAGATAAAAAACCTTTTGTGTGCAGCAGCCCCCCTCAGCCCCCTAATATATACCTGAGGTCCATCTCTATCCAGCGATGTGCACAAGTGCCTCGGCTGTCTGGGATCCCTCCTGATTGGCTGAGATACAGCAGTGGCGTCATTGGTTCCCGCTGCTGTTGATCAAAGTCAGTTGATGAACCGCATTACTGTGTCTGAATGGATACAGGGAGCTGCAGCACGGCTTGGGTGCCCTCATAGCAAGCTGCTTGCTGTTGCTGCACTCAGCAGGAGGGAGGGGCCAGGAGCACAGAAGAGGCACCCAAGAAGAGGAGGATCCAGGCTGCTCTGTGCAAATCCACTGCATAGAGTAGGTTAGTATGACATGTTTGTCATTTTTCAAGAAAAAAAACAAGACTTTACTATAACTTTAACGCCTAAAATAACATTTTATTATAATGTATCAGCACAATATAGATATGATATCCACAACTAGATCTAAGAGCACCCTTCTTGTTCGTCTATGAAAGGTACAGTTTTTTACAGTCTGTAACTATTGATTAGAAAGGGAACAGGAAACAAAAAAAAGTAAATAACTAGGAGATAAGTAATGGCTAAGTAGGAGCTCTGATATTTAGCCAAAGCTACTTACCCAAAAATGTAAAAAGAAAAAAAAATGATTGACTGGCCTTAACAAAAGCATTTTTGTTTAAATTTGCTGTTGCTGGCATGAGAATATCCGTGTTCAATTTTATTTTATTGTGCTATTCAAAAGACAAGCACCAGGCCAGAAAGAAGCAATATTTTTCTTCCAGTGTTTCTCAGTCAAATGTAAATGCATAAGTGTGCGCAGCCTATTGCATTAGGGTGTGCACCCCAAAGCTCAACCACACATGTCTTTCTCTGCAGCCTCAGCTGCATGGGACAGTGAATTAATGGGAAGTGCTCTGAGCTGAGTGGCTTCCTGTTCATTCACAGACAGAATCATAGAAAATACAGTTTACTATGCGTCAGTTATGAATGGACACAGTGAGTGTGTTCATTTAGACAAGGAAGGAGTCGATAAATGACATGTTTACTAGCCCCTTCCCCTGCTCGGCATCCTGAAGAGAAGCCAGCAGCACTGAGGGTGGGTGGAGCCCAGCAGTAGGGGAATCAGCACCACACATAGCGATTAGGGTGTGCCTAAGCACCCCCCCCCCCCCCCTGCGCATGCCTATTTGTAAATGTAATCTACAAATGCACCAGTAAGGACAAAAGTGCTACATTCTTTTTGCATTACTGTTGTTTGGCAAAAGTATTTCCAGTGCATAATAAAACACTGTATTTAATAAACTATTTCTAGCATCATCATCATCATCTACAAAAAGTATGAGAAAGTAAAGAAGCCACTACTGATTAAGTTGAAGTAGGAAACCAGAGAATAACATGAAAAGTATAGAAACAAAAAGGGGAGGGGGGAAAACAGATACTTTCCAACATCATACTGTATATACATTATTATGCATAATTCCACGTCATCAGGGCCAAGGAATTAGTTTTCAATGTCTATCACTACATATTCACAACCAGTAAAGCATCCTCCAAGCTGAGTATGCAAGTTTGGAATTGAAGTTTAGCATGTCAAAATCATTATTTTTTCAGTGGGCTACAGTTTATAAAGTTTTTTTTTGTCTTATTACAACATATATGTATTTTCTTATGTGCCTTGTGTAATATTTAGACGTGCAACCTATTTATTTTGTATATTAGAAATTTCCTAACTTACTGCAACAAATACCAGTGGACTAATTCAGTCCATATGATGAACTGACACTGTTAACTAGATTTAGAAACTAACTAGCAGGGTGACAAATCGAAGACTGTAATTTTCAGCCAAGTTACCACCCAGTCGTGCTTTGCCTAATCCATAATTCCTCAGGGTCCATTGGCTCCTGCTGCTGTCAGTCAAATCCTGTGAGGAGGGAGCAGGGGTGGAGCCAAGACGTGTTGTGTGTTGGTCTATGGATGCACACAGCCCAGCTCAAGCGTGCATCCACACAAGTGATCCCATAGCAAGTGGCTTTCTGTGGGGACACACAAAGAAGAGGAGGAGCAGAGAGTGCTGGCAGGGGACCCAGAAGAAGAGGTTTGGGGTGTTTTTTTGCAAAACCATTCCACAGAGCAGGTAAGTATGTAGACAAGTTGCCTACAGGGGGAGTGTTTCCTGTTAGCAAGGCTGCCCAGGCTGGGAAGTGGTAAAATTGGGTTTCTGCAGTTTCCCTATCTCTTCTGGGCTTTGCCACCTCCTCTGTGCTGTAAAGAAAAGGGAGGGCTCTGTAGGGAGAGCTGCTACATGGGAAGAAGACATGGTATAGGTCTACTGGGGGTGTTAATCAGAGGCACCAGTGTTCCAGAGGACATCCAAGTCATGGAGAATACCATGAACTACCCCCTCTGAGGAGGTATGCCTGGGCAGCCACACAACTGTAGTTTTTAGGATTAGGGATTGGACTCCAGTAAAGTTACATTAACTGTTCTAAGCCTGGTCTGAAATTACTTTTAAGGGGCATGAAGGTTAATGGCAATTAAAAGAATTAGAGTCTGTAAAGCACAAAACTCACCACAGCGAAAAGGGTTAACTTGGCAAGACAAGGAGAGGCAGTGTGGTTGCTAAGAGTAACCAAGCACAACTTCAAGACACCAAGAAATCAGTCGTTAGGCATGGTATTTGGTAAGGTGACAGGTCCTCCCATTGCAAGGGGGTTGTTATGCTGTCTCTCTCCCTAGCAGTGGGTATCCAATAGCAACTGGAACTGACCCCAACTTACGGGCCTGGTCATCATGTACGGGAAGGAAGGAATGGGGTAAAAGAGGTATGATGGACTGGTGAGTGGGCACAGGCTCAGCTCGTCCCTCCTAATGCAACATCTACCAAGGTACAGTGTGTAGCGACATGGGACAAATAGTTTTAAAAGAAACTCTGTTATTTGTACTCCACAC
Organism: Rana temporaria; assembly: GCF_905171775.1. Lineage (NCBI taxonomy): Eukaryota > Metazoa > Chordata > Amphibia > Anura > Ranidae > Rana > Rana temporaria. Next base: position 509,889,462 of record NC_053489.1, read on the forward strand.
AGTATGGAAGCTCATCTAGTTGGGGAACTGTCCTAATGTTAGATTCTTCACATGACCGTAGGCTCTGACTGATCCCAAGCATTGATGAGAGTGTTCCCTGTGTGCAGTGTGAGTAGACCCTGCCCGCTGCCTGCTGTAGCCCAAGGATACGCTGCCGCCCGATACCACCCACCCCACAAGTATACCATAATTGTTTTAAACTAAAGAAAAAAATACACTGTAAATAAATATTAATAAGAGTGAGGAAGGATCTGGTTTTATTTCTATTGTTGACCTCACATGGGAGATGTTCCCTCGCTTGCTGCACCTGTGACACCTTACACGAAATTATGGTTGTCACCACAATACATTGAGAATCGGGATAATTAAGTCACAGATGCTATCAGAAGCTTCAACCCTTCTCTGCTTGATCCAAAGCAAGAGAAGACATTTATGGCTAGAGATGGAATTTTAAATCACAATTATTATGATTGGTGTTGCTGGTTGTAATTGTTGTTGCTGTTGTTCTTATTTTCCATATGTATGCACAATTAATTGTATTGCTTTAGTCAAGCACTTTCCCAAATACTTGGTGCAGCAGAACTGAAAACCAATGTTCCTAGAAAATACACACAACCACATACTTCAGCAACAGCCTAACAAAAGCTGAAATTACTGTCAATGTAGGACTAGAAGAATAAAGCTTGCATTGCATATAAAGAACACCTGACCACATTTATACACCTTATTTAACTTTACTAACTCTAATACAGCAATAATATTTAGGAACTCACATTACTGGGCTGACTCAATAAAGTGATGTGGCCAAAGGCAGAAGTATAGCCTACAGTACATTTTATAGTATTTTTGTTGAAGGTCTAATTGGACCAAAAAAGCTTCTGGCATTGACGGATTACCAATACAGGCAAGAATATCAGTGTGTTGTTTTTTTTTTTTGTTATAATGAATGCATTTGTTTTAAATATTAATTTTAAATATTACAGCAGTTGTTTTAAAATAACCTGTCTTTTCCCAATCAGAGAAAAAAGATATTCTCCCCTAAAATCCCATGAGGCATAAAACAGAGACTTTCAGCAAGGTTAGGAACATGGAATCATTCACGTGCAGCATTCATGCCTTCAGTTTCTGTGCACTGTTATAGGTTTTAAACAGTGTAGGTAATTGGGGGAATTATTCAACAGAGTGTTACTGTAACTTTCAGTTTGTTAAAAGGTTAGTCCCTTTCCCACGGGCACCTCGGTTTAACGGAATACGCTTGCTTAGTGAGGGGACCCCTGTTCTGATCCCCGCTGAGCAGGCGGATGAAAGGTCCGTGTCCACTCCGCTATGCATTGCAGACAAAGGGTCCGCCTGTCCGTTTCCACCGGATGGATGTAAAATACGACCATCATCCATCTGTTTTTGGCAGAAAGGATTGTATTGGATGGTGGCGGGTGTCCGCTGACATCTGCCGCTTCATAGAGGGCAACGCAGGGTCCGATCAGGTACGCCTGAAAAACTGACAGGCAGACCTGATAGGACAGCCTGTGGGAAAGGGCCCTTAGAGTTAGAAACATTAACACAAATCAAGCTCTGGATGTCAAAAAACATGCATTCACTGCATAATAAAACCTACACAAACATATAAAATCTGCACAAACATGGACTCGACCAAAGTAACACGTGGCTTTATAAAATATTCCCTATATATACTCTCTACAGTATATAAGTATATAATACCAAAGTCAATTGAGAACTGTTCAGTAAAAAAATGAATTCAGAAAACACAGGTCCTTACAAGTCTCTTCATAAACAACATACTTCACATTGAAGTCAAAGATAGTTCTGGTAACTAGCTGGATGGATCCAGGCCAAGGACACAGGGCCACGGCCACCCCACCAGAACTGGAATACTTTAGCAGTAATCAGCTAGGAAAAGGAGCTAGGAGAAACTGTCTGTTTTTAGGCACTAGCCCAGCTGTCTGGCTCAACCCCTGAAGGACCTCTCATGCCGCGTACACACGATCGGTTAAACCGATGAGAATGGTCTGATGGACCGTTTTCATCGGTAAAAAACGATCGTGTGTGGGCGCCATCGGTTATTTAACCATCGGTTAAAAAAAAGCCAACTTGTTTTAAATTTAACCGATGGATTCTTAACCGATAGGTCAAAACCAATCGTTAGTAGGCACGACCATCGGTTAAAAATCCACGCATGCTCAGACTAAATTAGGCGACGGGAGCGCTCGTTCTGGTAAAACTAGCGTTCATTTTGGAGATGGCACATTCTACATTTTTCAAATTAGTGCCTCGTTTATTGCAGCACATTGAACCCACAAGAACAAACTGAACCCTAGAAAACGATCTGCAAAGCACGGAGACTGAAAAGCGTGAATCGGCTCTAACCAAACTTTTACTAACACGCAGTAACACGGAATCAGCAAAAGCAGCCCCAAGGGTGGTGCCATTGGATTTGACCTTCCCCTTTATAGTGCCGTCGTACGTGGTTTACGTGTCCGCGTTCTGACACGATCGGTTTTTTAACCGATGGTGTGTAGGTGCGACGGACCATCAGTCAGCTTCATCGGTTAACCGATGAAAACAGTCTATCGGTCCATTCTCATCGGATGGACTGATCTTGTGTACGCGGCATTATCCAGCTTCAGATAACTTGCTCAACTACCTCTGCCTTATCAAGTGTAACCCCTCTCAGCTGCTAAGGGAGGGGAGCCAAGGAATTCATATTCCCTTGGTGTAAAGAGGCCTGCTATTGCTTCTGAGCATGGTAAGTAAATGACCACTCTGCTATATATATAAGGCTTTGAATTAGATCGTTTATTTATGTGTAAATCAGAATTAATCAGTATTAGGCTGGAATGTGATAACTCAAGAAAGCACAACGACGTGTAATACCTTCTCCTGCAGTGTGCACACAACAGGATCTGACACTATAGACAGTCCATTAATAATCCAGATAGAGAGGAGCTGCAGACACTGTTAATTAAACCTCCATCCAGACAGCCAATATTGCATGAAAATTACATTTAATCATTTTTCATATTAGCTTGATTTCTTAAAAGATGCATAAAATTCTGCTTTATTGTGGTTAAATTCAAGCATGTAACTTGTTCAGTTAAATAGTGTTGATCAGGCTTTCATGCTCTAGTGGAATAGAAAAAGCTTGCTGTGCCATAGCTAGATTGAAGTATAAGATATGTTTAGGAATTCAGTAGCAACTCAGTAAGGCTTTTCTAAACCCCAAATTATGTACTGGCTAGACCTTAAAGCGGAAGTAAACCCATCTATTTGATAGTTTAAAAAAACGGTTAACATTCCCGGCATGCCGGAAATGCTAGATGTCACATTTGCTTGTGCTCTCAACCAAACTGTCAAACCATCCAATGGCTGGTTTCATAACTGATCACATGTGCATCATTGTGGCAGTTGCAGATTAAACAAAGGCCAAGATGGCCGCTTCCTTGGCTGAAAACAATAGGAGGGTTTACTTACACTTTAAGAAGCACATGGGTTTCACAAAAGCTAGTTTTAAAAATTAAATAAAAATATGACTTACAACCCTCAACTGAATTCCAAAGTAACTTAATGAGTATTAGCATATGAGTATATTCATTATAAAAATATGAGGATAGAAATATGAAAGCCGCCATTTCTGATCTCTTATGATGTTAGTTGGGTGGCTATCAAAGTTATGCGGTATATTTTATAACTTGAGTTACTGACTGAGAACAAGTGTGCAGCTAGGAATTCTTACTTTGCTCTTCCTTCACAGTTTGAATGCTTGTTTCAAGTCAGTGACCTAGAAAATTCTAGAGGTAGGGATAGCCATGTAACTAACATTTTCAGAAGAAGGTCAGCAATGGCAGCCCCCATAGCTGTCTCAGTTTTAGTTTCCTTTAAAGTAATATAGTCCAAATGTTTTGCTTCAATAGAGTATGAATTGATTAGAGATCCTGATGAGTGTCTATTGCTATTTTATCTAAAATGCATACACTATACACTCTGACAAATTAATCTTTTATATATGTGGTGCAACCCCCAATGGAGCCACTGGCTAAGCTGGGTCCTCTGTTCTGGCCTTGACCTTCTCAAGGACCTCAGCCCCTGTGACACACCAGGCTCCCTCCCCTCTACCCGACGGCACCTGCTATCTCGGTCCCGGACTTGCAGATGGGCAAGCGGAGCCCAGGATAAATGACGGGAGTTCAGGGGGGGCGCCCTTCCCAGGTGTGTGTGGAAACAATTAGGCATCAGTGCAGCCACCCAAATGCTTCCATCACTTCCAGGCATGAGTCTGCTTGTGAGATTTACACACAATTCTGGTGGCTAAAGCCACACATGTGTTTAAACCCCCCTACTGTCAGACCAAGCAGTGAAAGGGATAAAGTATGAAAATACCAAACCAATTGGAAAAAACAAACTTAATATATTGTCATAAAATAAAGTTAGTAAAGGCAGGTGGAGACAAAAAGTAAATTGAACAGTAATGGCAATTATACACTTAGGACACAGAAAATTTAGCAATAAGGACAGGACATAAGGTGAAACTTGCCAACCAGAAAAGCATACACAGTAACAATGATACCTGAAGTGCAGCAGTGTGAATAAAATACTTGAACTATAAACCACTGGAGCTATGCTGCCAGAGTGCAGCAGTGGCTGTGCTAGGCCTAAAACTATCTGGTAAGCACTGTCAGTACTTGAGAGGTCAAGAAAGAGTATAGGAAGAAAGCAGGTTTGCACGCAGGTTACGCAACAGCGGCAAGCATTGAGATGTTTCTTCTACCAGATATACAATGAGACCCTTTAAGAAGCGTTGGTGCACTTAAAGCGGTGGTTCACCCTGGTAGAACAACATTGTAGCATACAATTCGGCATTGTAGCGCGAGCTACAGTATGCCGGTCTTAATTTTTTTATCGCCGTACTCACAGTGTAATCGTACATAGTAGATTCCGTCTGCCGCGGGGAATGGGTGTTCCTTTCAAGAGGGAGGGTGATTGACGGCCGGCTCTGGCGCGTCACGCTCCCCGAAGACAGCTGGAGTAGGTCTCGGCTCTTCACGGCGCCTGCGCACAGACTATGCGCAGGCGCCGTGAAGAGCCAAGCCTATTTCGGCTATTTCCGGAGAAGCGTGACGCGCCAGAGCCGGCCGTCAATCACCTTCCATCTGGATTGGAACGCCCATTCCCCGTGGGCAGTCGGAATCTACGATGTACGATTACACTGTGAGTACGGCGATAAAAAAAATTAAGACCGGCATACTGTAGCTCGCGCTACAATGCCGAATTTTAGGCTAGAAGAAATTTTTTTATTTTTTTTTATTTTATAGGGTGAACCCCCGCTGTCCTGACGAACCTGCTTGCAGTGATGCCTAGTACACACGATCGGTTTTCCCGACGATCAAAAGACCGCAGGGAAAACCGGGAACCCAGCTCAGTCCCTTTTCCCCTGTTCACACGGCCGGTTTTCCCGACAGGAAAACTGCCAGGAGAACTTTGGTCGGGAAAACCGGCCGTGTGTATGCTCCCTAGCAGTGTTTCCCATAGGAAAACTGTGGGGGAAAAAACACTGTGATTCGCAGCGAGAAAAAAAAAACTTTCTTATTTTTTAAACCACAGTTTTCCTGTCGGGAAAACTGCTAAGGAGCATAGACACGTCCTGTTTTCCCGGCCAAAGGAAAACACGGCAGTTTTCCCAACGGGAAAAACAATCGAATGTGCTAGGTATTAAGGTTTCCTATAAATGTAGTAAAGTCTTTGCATGGATGTAGATGTGGCAGAAGTACCTGGTAAAGCTGTGTCAGATGTAGCAAAAGTTCTGTATAGCGGTCATATGGATTTGGTAAGAGTCCAGTGTAGGTCTGGGATAAATGTAGTAACAGCTGGGTGAACTTGGCATACTGCTCTCTGCAACTCTTTAATGGGCCAAAAGCACTCTCACCAGTGGTGCAGCTGTAGGCATCTACAGGGAAAGGAGCCCTCTCAGTCTCTTGTTGGAGCCTCTGGTGAACAGCAGTGGTTGAAGGTGGTGGATGGATGCTCCAACCTCTTTGTAGTACCAAAGTTGGTGTTGCTGGTACTGCCAACAGCATTCTCATCCTCCAGTCACAATGCCCATTTCTCAGCTCCCCAGGAGCTGGTATACAGCGATCCTCAGAACTTTCCTGGATTTCAGAGTCTATCTGGATTTGTAGTTCAGATAGACAATTCCAGCATTAAAGAGATGTATTTTTGAACTACACCACCAATGATCCCAAGTGTTCTGTGTCTCCAGTCTGTGAGATTGCTTGACTAGCTAACCTGCTCCCTGATTGGTTCTTTGCTCTGCTGCCATCAAGGGAGGGGTGAGCGGGGGGGGGGGGGGGGTTTGACCCAGAGCCGCAGCACAGCCAGCATGAGAAGAGGATTTTACATACACTACTCTCTTAATTCCAGCTGTGGCTATCCGGAGTCTAGTGCAGCAATGTGGACAGGAAAAGGAGGGGGAGGCATTACATCTCTCCCGGACAAGACAGCCGGCTACACATGTTACAGTAAGACTGTTATTTTGTTTCTCTGATTGATGTACATCGTTGACCACAAGATGCACACATGGTAGGAAGATACACCTGGCACTGGACTCCAGCACTCATAAAGTATTAGTCTGTTAGAATTCCTTTTATTCTTTTTGCAATGTTTCAAAAAATTGGGCTGTGAGTCCAATGTGTGACCTGATCATCATTTAAACTATAATGGTTTGAGGTACATTTTGTTTTCATTTTTAGAGTTTAAGTTTTTAAATGTTTTTCTGAATTTCTAATATCTATATAACATTTATTATAGGGTGCATTCATGACACTTATGCCTCGTACACACGATCGGAATTTCCTATGGAAAAAGTCAGACGGACTCCATCGGAAATTCCGACCGTGTGTTTGCCCATCTGAGTTTTTTCTGAGAAATTCCATCGGAGTTTACATAGAGAACATGTTCTCTTTTCCTACGAAGGAATTCCGTCAGTTTTCCGATGTGAGTTTGGCCAAACAAAAGCCATGTGTACGAGGCATTATGTGTAAAAGGAGTTTTGTTTATAGAGTAACCCTATTTTCGTGGGGGGGGGGGGGGGGAATAGCAAAAAAATAAAAAATAATATAGCGAATATGATTGTGACACTAATCATTTTGTAATGGAATGTTGTTAAAAATGACCTTTCCTTTTCAATCTGCAGCCAATGGGGCAGATCCACAAAAGTATTACGCCGGCGTATCTCTTGATACGCCGCGTAATTTCAAATTTTGCGCGTCGTATCTTTGTTTTGTATCTTCAAAACAAGATACGACGGCATCTCGGCTCGATCCGACAGGCGTACGTCTTAGTACGCCGTCGGATCTAAGATGCAATTTTTAGGCGGCCGCTAGGTGGCGTTTCCGTCGAATTCCGCGTCGAGTATGCAAATTAACTAGTTACGGCGATCCACGAACGTACGTCCGGCCAGCGCATTTTTTTACGTCGTTTGCGTTCGGCTTTTTCCGGCGTATAGTTAAAGCTGCTATATGGTGGCGTACTCAATGTTAAGTATGGCCGTCGTTCCCGCCTCGCATTATGAAATTTTTACGTTGTTTGTGTAAGTCGTTCGCGAATAGGGATTGGTGTACAATGACGTCACCGTCGTGAGCATTGGCTTGTTCCGGGTTAATTTCGAGCATGTGCACTGGGACGGCGCATGCGCTGTTTACGTCGGGTCACAACGTATTTACATAAAACACTCCCCCATCACAGAGATTTGAATGGCGCGCCATTACGCCGCCAAAGATACACTACGCCGCCGTAACTTACGGCGCAAATTCTTTGAGGATTCTAAAAAAAAAAAAGTTACGGCACCGTAGTGTATCTTAGATACGCTGCGCCCGGCGTATTATTGCGCAAGGGTACGTGGATCTGCCCCAATGTATTTTTTCTGAGAATACATTGCAATATGGCTACCTGCAGTTGTTCTGTACACAGAGTGTATACTGACCACTCCCCAGAAACATAATTTCCTGCTTGTGTGATTGGCTCACCAATTTTCCCAAAAGTCTGCCTAAGATACAAGACAGATTTCAGCATCCCTTGCAACAAAAATGTCATTGTTTGAGAGATACTTTCAATAGGAACTCATCTAAAGGGATGCAGGCCCAGCAGATTTCCTCATTAGTGCCCTGTAGCTCCACACCTGAAACCACTCCCATTAGACCCACTCAGAACAGAGGCAGAGAGAAACACACAGGGATTTCTTCAGAGTAACAAAAGGTAAGAATCTGAAACAAAGTTTGTTATAATCCTTGCAATGTACATTGATCACCCAGAGGGGAATGTTTTTTTCTTAACAAAAGTGGAGTTACGCTTTAAGATTGTCATCAGTAAAGTGAGTAATCGGACCTTTAGCAATTCAACCATATAAACAACAGTTTTTGTTTTCCAATAAAGCACTTAAAATGTGAGAAAAGGAACCCTGCACTTGTTGGCTGGAAACTAAATTGAAAATACAAACCTGCAATATTACCGTACTAAAATATTGTTTTGTCTATAAAATAATATTTAATCAAATCCTTTTTAAAAAGACATTTAAGTACTGAAAATAATTAATAAATAAATAAAGATGTTTTGTTAAAAACACAATCCAAATCCCTATAAACCATTTGCAGGGTGTGGGAGTGTCCTCGTTCGTCATTTTGAGCTACTGCTTTGATGGATCACTTACTGTGAGGTAAGTGATGATGATTTATTATCTTTCCATATTTCCAAGCTGCTTATCTGTGTTACGCTTCTGTTTATATTCGGTGTTGGTTCTAACCAGGAGAATCTAAATGATCACCATTTCCTATGAAAAGCATAGCTGACATTCATTATGAATGGGGCATTTAATAAATACACCTCACATCTGCCATACATTCAAGGAATGGAATATGGAGCACATTCACTGGTCAAATCTTCGGGTAATTTCTCTAGGTTAATGAGACCCTGTCTATAACTTACCAAAAACTGAAGATAAAGCACAGAAAAATCAAGTGATTAAAATGCTTACTTTCAGGACTTTACCTTTTAATAAAAAAAATATGAATATGCCTTTGAACTTGCTAAGAAATGCAATTGCTCCAAAAAGAGTCAATCCTTAAAGTAGAAGTCCACCCTAACACTCAAATCCCTGCTACTACAGACATCCACAGTATAACACTAACCTATCTTACCCTGTAAAGAAGAAATCAGTATACATACCTTTTTTGAACTAAACATGCCATGAGGCATTGTAAAACTGACGTTCATAGGCATGATGGGAAATGTACAACTGGAGGGCCATGGTTTAGAGACCCTTGGCCTAGGCCATCTTTATGTAGAGTAACAATTCATTTTTTTTCAGATCCTCAGAGAGTTCTTTGCCATGAGGTGCCATGTTAAACTTCCAGTGACCAGTATGAGAGAGTGAGAGAGATAACACCAAATTTAACACACCTGCTCCCTATTCACACTTGAGACCTTGTAACACTAACGAGTCACATGACACCTGGGAGGGAAAAGGGCTAATTGTGACCAATTTGGACATTTTCACTTAGGGGTGTACTCACTTTTGTTGCCAGCGGTTTAGACATTAATGGCTGTGTGTTGAGTTATTTTGAGGGGACAGCAAATTTACACTGTTATACAAGCTGTACATCTCACTACTTTACATTGTAGCAAAGTGCAATTTCTTCAGTGCTGTCACATGAAAAGATAGAATAAAATATTTACAAAAATGTGAGGGGTATACTCACTTTTGTGAGATACTGTATATTTGCAAAATTTCCAAATGGCTCAGAGGTCTATGCAACAACTGCAGTATTTGAACCATGGCAGCAAGAATCAGCGCAGTACACTTTTAAAAGACAATTAAATACTGTTTCCTTTTAAATCTAAATTACACCAAACCTATTTATCACTTTAAACCACAAAGCTTTTCTCGGCTGCCTGAAGCAGTTTGCCCTTTTGGCACCAAATGAGTTAATCAACTGTGTGAGTTTTCATTACACCTAAAATATAATTTAACAAATAGAGAGAAAAGGGAAAACATAGAAGCCTGTAATGTCAACAACAATGTTTTCAACCCACCTTCTAATTATAAAAATGCCTTCTGGAAGAAATAACAGCACGCTAGCTTTCACTGAAAGACTGAACGGTGGCACTGTTTTATTGCAATCACTTCGGCAGCACCCCAGGTCAATGAAAAACAAAACAATTGTTAAAATGAGCGTTTTTAATCATTGCAATTCCAGCAAAGGAAAGCCTCAGTAGCTGTGGCCATCAGAAACGACTAAAGTGGAAACAAGGAATTCACATCTCTTTGGACACAGATGTGTTAAAGGAAATTGGGTGGAATGAAAACAGACATGGTCACTTCACACCGAGCATGCTACATTCATGCCTGGATTACAGAGACAAGCCATATAAGATTTACTTCTTATATGCAGAGAGTCCACAGATCATTTACAGCACAGTGACCACTGGCTTTTAAATGGCTCCATAGTCTCTACTAATCAACATCTGCTGAAAGCGGAAAGATGGGGATGAATGTCATGTACTGCTTTTATGTTGCTTGAAGGGCAAGATGATGTTCACCTGCCTTTTTGATTTGTTTTCCAGAGGGATTAGGAGCTTTATTTTCTCCTAATTGTATTTTTTATTCTTTAAAAAGCTGGGTTGCTGTTCCAAGCAATTAAAAAAGTATTGAGTACAGGTTAGTATATGATATTTAATATGCATCGGTCATTCAACAAAATGGCTGACAGCATACAGTAGGTTGACCTGCATATGCAATTTCAGAATATATTGCTCATTGAAAATGAAAGTGGTTGTAAAGCCAAATTTTTTTTACCTTAAAGGGGTTGTAAAGGTAAATGTTTTTTCACCTTAATGCATTCTATGCATTAAGGTGAAAAAACATCTGACGGTACCGCCCCCCCCGAACCCCCGTTTTACTTACCTCATCCCTCGAAAGTCCCGCGCACGTCCTCGTGATCCTCTTTGGTTCCCAGCCTGGCTGTTGATTGGCCATTGGCTGGCGCTGCTGTCAATCACATTCGATGACGCCGTGCACCGGGGGCGGGGCCGACTGATACAGTCGGCGGCTATGCCCACCGCTGTATCACGGGAGCGCGCCCGCAAAAGCTTTCCACCATGCTCGCTCGCTCGCATGAAGGTGGAAAGCTTTTGCGAGGAGGAGCCGAGACAGCCGCAGAGGGACCCCAGAAGACAGGATTTGGGGACACTCTGTGCAAAACAAGCTGCACAGTGGAGGTAAGTATAACATGCATTAAGGTGAAAAAAAAACTTGCAGTTACTGCCCCCCACCAACCCCCCCCCGGAGTCCCCGTTTTACATACCTGAGACCCGACTTCTGGGGCGCAATCCTGCGTTGCTTTCGCTAAACTCTAGTCGGCTCTTCATTGGATGATTGATAGCAGCGCAGCCATTGGCAGACATTGGCTCCCGCTGCTGTCATTTAAATCAATGACCCGCGCTGGGGGGCGGGGCCGAGTGATACAATCGGCGGCAATGGCCGAGACTGTATTACAGGGGAGTGTGCCCGCAAGCTAACCCCCTTGGGAGAGCACTTCCCAGAGGGGGTTAGCTCTTGCGGGGAAGAGCCAAGACAGCTGCCGAGTGACCCCAGAAGACGAGGATCGGGCCACTCTGTGCAAAACGAACTGCGCAGTGGAGGTAAGTATGACATGTTTGTTATTTTAAAAAACAAACCCATACAACCCCTTTAATGCATTTCTTGCATTAAGGTAAAAAATGTTTAGGTGTCAGCCTCACCCCGCTTTTTACTTACCTGAGCCCTCATTCGATCAAGTGCTGTGCACAAGAGTGGCTCCCCTGGGTATCTCCTTCCTCTTTGGCTGAGATACAGCACCAGGAGTCATTGGCTCCCACTGCTATTAATCACAGCCAGTGAGGAGGGGGCGGGCCAAACTGCTTATGCTCAGATTGGCTGAGGAAGGAGGCATGGCTTGCCTCCGAAACGCGTCCCAATTGGCTATTCCACTCCAGGTAGACAGACAGAGTTCCAGGCTTTGACAGCTCACTCCGACATCTACCCTTACTGGAGCTGTCACTGTGGTATGGACTTCAGCCCCCGCAGTCAGGATGTTTTTGCTCTGAGCCCTACACTTGCTCTGTACACATGTTTTGTGAGTGTGATTTGTTTCTACTGTTTTTTTTCTACTTTTACTCTTTGCTTATTATACGGTACTACACCAGAAGATTGGCGCTTCTCTCCCCTCTCCCTCTTCAAACATATAAGATACTAATAGAGAAAGTGAATGTCAGAATAAACACAAAACTGAACAAAGATAGCATAAACAAAGTGTGACTAACCTGTATCAAGTAGTGGACACAAAACACATTGCTCACTTCCTTTCCGAGTTTAATGTGAACTTGTTGATTTCAGGCTCCTGAAGTCACACAACAAGACATTATAGCTCCCTCTAGTTGCAGCCTAGTAATAGCATTACTGGAAGGCTTATTTAATGACTTGTTACACTTTAGAAATACAAATTTACCATACAGTTTGACCAGCTGATTCCTCATGTATTATATCCTTCCTACTACTGCTGAAGTACTAGACTGGTGGGATTTTGCCAGTAATAGCCCTCGCTTTCAAGTTAGATGCCAGGCATTTATGAGGCGATACTACCTTTTCCTGATTGTCTGTTTTGTTCCAGCTGAAAGAGAATTTTTAATGGGAATACCAGACAACATGCTTTGCTCATTTGCAAAGTGGTGCCATTCAGTTGAATTGGTTGCATCTGGTGGCAGTACCACCTGCCAAGCATGCTGGTCATGTTAACTTGCAGGTTGATGGTTGGTGGTAGTAAAAGAATGGCTCTAACAGCACCCCACAGTAAAATTCAAGGTAGCTCTGGAACATCTGGAGAAATCCCAGGCCCAAGTGTCACCCCACTGGAACTTAAATAATCAGCAATCAGAGAGGTGCTCTCCATATTCACTGGGTCTTTTGGAGAATCTGCATGCTATTAGGTTCCTACCCAGCTACCCACACATCAGTTCTGACTTTAGAGGACTTCTAACACGACTTACCCACCTACACTCTCTTATTAGGTGTCGCCTCTCAGAGTTGCCGAAAGAGGGAAGCTGAGAAATCAATCTTCTCTGGGTGTGTCCAGGGTTCCAGGGAGTTGTGGAAAAAGGTGTTAAAGGGGCATGGTGAGAAAATGAGCACCCTATTACAATAACTGTAATTGTTGCAAGAACACATACGGTATTATTGACTGTATTTCTTTAAATGGATTGTAAAGGCAGAAGTTTTTTTTTTTTTATCTTAATGCATTCTATGCACTAAGATAAAAAGCCTCTTGTGTGCAGCAGCTTCCCTCGGCCCCGCTAATACTTACCTGAGCCCCATCTTTATCCAGTGATGTCCACGAGTCGCTCGACCATGCTGGACTCTCCCTTATGATTGGCACCATTGGCTGTCAATCAAAGCCAGTTAGCCAATCAGGAGATAAAGGGAGCAGGGCTCAACCACAGCTCTGTGTCTGTGGGGACACTCGACAGGAGGGAGGGGCCAGGAGCAGCAAAGAGAGACCGGAGAAGAAGAGGCCAATCCACTGCACAGAGTAGGTAAATATAACATGTTTATTTATTTATTTATTTCAAAACGAGACTTTACAATCACTTTAAGGTTTGATATTCTGCTTATTTGTATAAAATCAAGTTATAGACCTTTGTACTGTATAATGAAAGTGTTCTACAAACCTTTGCATAAATGAACACATTCAGGGCCACTAATGGATTGCTTACACACCTATCGGTATGCAATACGTCAGTACACTCTGTGTAGGCACCAAGAAAAATGTGTTAATTGTCCTTGATGTGGCATCACTACAATTTGTATTATAAAAAATGAAGAAAGCATATGTAGGGAACAGCTGTGTCTTTCTCACCCCTGCCTTATTGTATTTTCTTTAGTGTTTTTTATTTTCTTTTCAATCAATAAGAATATGTAAACTCCCAAATGTAAAGGAGTGCTCAGCTTAAGCTGCTTTCATCTTCCAACATGCCACCTTTGGTATTGACATCTCTAATCAATCATCCTGCTTCTAAGCTTTGACCTTTAAACTGCTCGAATTTCTGATATAAGCATCAGAACAAAACTGTAAAACTGTATTCCCCGACCCCTTTTATAATTTCACATTAAATTCCCACCCATATATGATAAGCTCATTATCTTGGCCTGGTTTACTTGGATGAAAAGGGAGTAATATGATTAACATCCATACTTTCAAGAACCAAGCAACTTTTCAACTAGCTCGGCTTCAGGCCCCTGTTTAATCTGGATCGTTTTCATTCTGGATGTTGTATAGAAAAATACATGCTTTGTGTTCTATATGTGAGGCCTATAGAGGAAAATAATATGCTGCTTCTATGCATTCCAGACACATATTAGCCATAACACACAACTCTATACAGCAGTGAACCCTTCCAAACTTTCTCTTGAGCAGGGGTCTCCAAACTTTTTATACAAAGGGCCAGTTTACTGTCCTTCAGACTTTAGAGGAGCCAGATTGTGGCTATTGGGAGTACCAGCATCAGTTGGAGTAAACAATGCCATGTCTTTGGTGTCAATGAGAGGAATTGTGCCCCATCATTTGTGCCATTGAGAGGAATTATGCCCCATCGAGGGTGTCTTTGGGGGGAACTGTGCCCCTTCTTGGTGTCATTAGGAGGAGTGGTCCTCCATCATTGGTCTCATTGGGCCCCATTGTTGGTGTCATTGGAAGGAACTCTGCCCCTTTGTTAGTGTCAGTGAAGGAAATAGTGCCCCAGGGGCCAGAAGAAATCAAGCAAAGGGCTGCATCCGGCCCCTGGGGCCACAGTTTGGAGGCCACTGCTCTTAAGCATCATGGAATGGATTGGTTGTTAGTAATGCATATCATGCTGTATCTCACATGGTGTAACTGACCAGTGAGTTTACTGGTTGATATTAATTTTAAAGTCCAACTCCAGGAGAAAATATGAAATTGAAGTAGTGCATTGGCATCAATTACCATGTATTTGACTTCAAACGCCTCTTTCTGAGCCGTCCTGCAGTGCAATGGATCAAAGTCAGTTTTCTCTATTAGCAAAATTATTATTCTGTCTGGGGTACAGGGAATTTTTCCTGCTTGTTATCTTCTTGGGCACTTGTCCCTTTCTACCCTCTCAAGTTCTCCTGCCTTTGGAAGCTATGGGAGAGGACCCAGCCATCGGAAGTGTTGCCTCCACCAATAGGAGGTGTGAGCATCATGCAGGCAGTGATGTGAGCAGTGCCGATCCTGACCTCCCTGGGGCCCTAAGCAAAATGACATGGCAGGGCGCTGACGACAGTGACATGTCACATTAAAGAAAGTTGAGAAGCGGGGGGAGGGGGTGTTCTGCTGTCAGAAATTACATCTTACATTAAATTGAGAAGCAGGGGGTGCTGACTTCTTACCTCTTCTCCCATGCAGCCAGCGAGTTGATAAGCGGGGTGATGGGGTGAAAATTACTTCTCACCAGACGGGGCCTCTAGTAATTTGGGGGGCCCTTCGCAGCTTTGCGGGGCCCTAAGCGGCTTGCATAGTGAGCCTATAGGGCGGATCGGCCCTGGATGTGAGTACCACCAGAAGGACCTCAGCAGAGAAGGCAAATAGATTATCATGTGACAGTAGCTTCAATTAAATAAAATGGGCATTTGATTTTGATTTTCATACCAGCGGTTGATAAGGAAGGGGGGTAGGAGTTTAAGGGTGGGACAGGGTTTGATAATATTCTGAAGTTGGGCTTTAATTTCTCTTCTGCCCCAATACTTAAAACTCCCCTCACTTTCCTTTGCATAAAACTGTTGAAAAGTCTAGAAATTTCGTTTTTCTCTGCAGTGAAATATCCTGCCATCATTTTTTTGTCTAAATATAAATTACATTTGTTTGTATGCTTAGCTTTATCTTTATTATATTTTTTTATTAAGCTAAAATGTCAGATGTGGGTGACACAGTATGTGAACAAATCAAGAACAAATTACTTGATTAACACATAATACATTTGCAAGCAGAAAACAGCAAGAAAAATAATACATTGTAATAATCAAAAAACAGATTACTATTCCCACAGTGCAGAAAGTCAGTTACATTCATTTATTTGCTCAGAAAATTGTTCAAGCAGAGGATTCCCTTTACACTAGATGCTATTTTTACCACAATATGGAGCACAGAAACTAGACTGGGCTGACAGCAGTGTCATAATAATGCATGGAATGTGTATGTACAGACTGTATTTTTATATTGGTATGCAACATGGATATTTCAACAAGAACAACACACCAAAGGTATGGGCAATTCAATAGATTCAAAAACACCAACGGAAATATCACAGCTCCGAGAATGCCACTGGGTGCTGTAACAAGAAGTCGAATGAGCTACCAGACATCACAGTGTCTAAAAAAATGCAGAAGGTAATCATTCAGTATGACTGATATGGGTACTTGCACAACCTCTAGCTAGCCCAAAAATCACATACGCTGTTTAACCCAATGCTGTATCTTGGCCTAGGCCAACAAGGCCCAGGCCTAGGGCAGCACTAGTCCCCACTGGCTTGCGTTACACTGTTAGTGTAGCGCCAGTCTTATGAGGTGGACTGGGCCGCAAGACAAATCGGTCTGGCGCCCCATAAAGTGGAGCAGACATAAGGGACACTGACATAGTTACGTATACCTGTCAGGTAGGTAGTAGGACTCTTCTGCAATCCTTTGCTTGTATCAGTTGTACATATTAAGGAATCTTAATTTTATTTCTGTTGATTGCTGATGAGAAAAATAAACAGATGGATTTATTTGTTCCAGCCCCCAATCCTTCCTTTGCTCACTGCCTGGACCACTTACCTCCATCACTATGCTATACCACTGGCATGGTTATATCCTCTTAGTCCTCCATAAATTTATCAGAAAACTTTCCTACAGTAGAACTATAGACAATACTTTTTTTCCCATCTTGGATAGAGTAAGAGATGGTTAGAGCCCCTGTTAATTTTTTTTTGCCATCCATTTATTTCCCTCTATTTCCTGCGAAAGGAAATCTCTGCAGATTAACCACTTAAGCTCCGGACCAATACGCTGTCTAAAGACCAGAGGTGTTTTTACAATTTGGCAATGCGCTGCTTTAACTGGTAATTGCGCGGTCATGCAATGTTGTACCGAAACGAAACTTGCGTCCTTTTCTTCCCACAAATAGAGCTTTATTTTGATGGTATTTGATCGCCTCTGCGATTTTTATTTTTTGCGATATAAACGCAAAAAGACCGTAAATTTTGAAAAAAAATGATTTTTCTTATAACAAAAAGTAAAAAAAATCGAATAAACTAAATTTTAGTCAAACATTTAGGCCAAAATGTATTCAGCCACATGTCTTTAGTAAAAAAAATCGCAATAAGCGTATATTTATTGGTTTTCGCAAAAGTTATAGCGTCTACAAACTAGGGTACATTTTCTGGAATTTACACAGCTTTTATTTTATGACTGCCTATCTCATTTCTTGAGGTGCTAAAATGGCAAGGCAGTACAAAACCCCCCCAAATGACCCCATTTTGGAAAGTAGACACCCCAAGGAAACTGCTGAGAGGCATGTTGAGTCCATTGAATATTTAATTTTTTTGTCCCAAGTGATTGAATAATGACGAAAAAAAAAAAAAAAAAAATGTTTACAAAAAGTTGTCACTAAATGATATATTTCTCACACATGCCATGGTTATATGTGGAATTGCACCCCAAAATACATTCTGCTGCTTCTCCTGAGTACGGGGATACCACATGTGTGGGACTTTTTGGGAGCCTAGCCGCATACGGGGCCCCAAAACCCAAGCACCGCCTTCAGCATTTCTAAGGGCACAAATTTTTGATTTCACTCCTCACTACCTATCAAGGTTTCGAAGGCCATAAAATGCCAAAATAGCAAAAAAAAAAACCAAATGACCCCATTTTGGAAAGTAGACACCCTAAGCTATTTGCTGAGAGGCATGTCGAGTCCATGGAATATTTTATATTTTGACACAAGTTGCGGGAATATGACAAACTGATTTTTTTTTGCACAAAGTTGTCACTAAATGATATATTGCTCACACATGCCATAGTTATATGTGGAATTGCACCCCAAAAGACATTCTGCTGCTTCTCCCGAGTACGGGGATACCACATATGTGGGACTTTTTGTGAGCCTAGCCACGTACGGGGCCCCGAAAACAAAGCACCGCCTTCAAGATTTCTAAGGGCATACATTTTTGATTTCACTCCTCACTACCTATCACTACCTATCACAGTTTTGAAGGCCATAAAATGCCAAGATGTCACACAACCCCCCCAAATGACCCCATTTTGGAAAGAAGACACCCCAAGCTATTTGCTGAGAGGCATGTTGAGTCCATGGAATATTTAATTTTATGGCCCCAAGTGATTGAATAATGACCAAAAAAAAAAAAAAAAAATTTTTTACAAAACGTTGTCACTAAATGATATATTTCTCACATATGCCATGGGCATATGTGGAATTGCACCCCAAAATACATTCTGCTGCTTCTCCTGAGTACGGGGATACCACATGTGTGGGACTTTTTGGGAGCCTAGCCGCGTACGGGACCCCGAAAACCAATCACCGCCTTCAGGATTTCTAAGGGCATAAATTTTTGATTTCACTCCTCACTACCTATCACAGTTTCGAAGGCAATAAAATGCCAAAACAGCACAAAACCCCCCCAAATGACCCCATTTTGGAAAGTAGACACCCCAAGCTATTTGCTGAGAGGCATGTTGAGTCCATGGAATATTTAATTTTTTTGCCCCAAGTCACTGAATAATGACCAAAAAAAAAAAATACAAAACGTTGTCACTAAATGATATATTTCTCACACATGCCACGGTTATATGTGGAATTGCACCCCAAAATACATTCTGCTGCTTCTCCTGAGTACGGGGATACCACATGTGTGGGACTTTTTGGGAGCCTAGCCGCGTACGGGACCCCGAAAACCAATCACCGCCTTCAGGATTTCTAAGGGCATAAATTTTTGATTTCACTCCTCACTACCTATCACAGTTTCGAAGGCAATAAAATGCCAAAACAGCACAAAACCCCCCCAAATGACCCCATTTTGGAAAGTAGACACCCCAAGCTATTTGCTGAGAGGCATGTTGAGTCCATGGAATATTTAATTTTTTTGCCCCAAGTCACTGAATAATGACCAAAAAAAAAAAAATACAAAACGTTGTCACTAAATGATATATTTCTCACACATGCCACGGTTATATGTGGAATTGCACCCCAAAATACATTCTGCTGCTTCTCCTGAGTACGGGGATACCACATGTGTGGGACTTTTTGGGAGCCTAGCCGCGTACGGGGCCCCGAAAACCAAGCACTGCCTTCAAGATTTGTGTGAGTGAAATCAAAAATTTATGTCCTTAGAAATCTTGAAGGCGGTGCTTGGTTTTCGGGGTCTCATACGCGGCTAGGCTCCCAAAAAGTCCCACACATGTGGTATCCCCGTACTCAGGAGAAGTAGCAGAATGTATTTTGGGGTGCAATTCCACATATAACCATGGCATGTGTGAGAAATATATCATTTAGTGACAATATTTTGTACATTTTTTTATTTTAATTTTTTTTGGTCATGATTCAATCACTTGGGGCAAAAAAATTAAATATTCCATGGACTCAACATGCCTCTCAGCAAATAGCTTGGGGTGTCTACTTTCCAAAATGGGGTCATTTGGGGGTTTTTTGTGCTATTTTGGCATTTTATGGCCTTCGAAACTGTGATAGGTAGTGAGGAGTGAAATCAAAAATTTGCGCCCTTAGAAATGCTGAAGGCGGTGCTTGGTTTTCGGGGTCCCGTACGCGGCTAGGCTCCCAAAAAGTCCCAAACATGTGGTATCCCCGTACTCAGGAGAAGCAGCAGAATGTATTTTAGGGTGCAACTCCACATATAACCATGGCATGTGTGAGCAATATATCATTTAGTGACACATTTTTCTTTTTTTTTTTTTTTTCTCATTATTCAATCACTTTGGACAAAAAAAAAAAAAATCAATGGACTCAACATGCCTCTCAGCAGTTTCCTTGGGGTGTCTTCTTTCCAAAATGGGGTCATTTGGGTTTTTTTTGTGCTATTTTGGCATTTTATGGCCTTCGAAACTGTGATAGGTAGTGAGGAGTGAAATCAAAAATTTACACCCTTAGAAAGCCTGAAGGCGGTGATTGGTTTTTGGGGTCCCGTACGCGGCTAGGCTCCCAAAAAGTCTCACACATGTGGTATCCCCGTACTCAGGAGAAGCAGCAGAATGCATTTTGGGGTGTAATTCCACATATGCCCATGGCATGTTTGAGCAATATATCATTTAGTGACAACTTTGCGCAAAAAAAAAAATATATATATATATATATTTATATTTCCCGCAACTTGGGTCAAAATCTAAAATATTCCATGGACTTAAGATGCCTCTCAGCAAATAGCTTGGGGTGTCTACTTTCCAAAATGGGGTCATTTGGGGGGGTTTTCAATTGTCCTGGCATTTTATGCACAACAATTAGAAGCTTATGTCACACATCACCCACTCTTCTAACCACTTGAAGAAAAAGCCCTTTCTGACACTGTTTGTTTACATAAAAACATATTATTTTTTTGCAAGAAAGTAAAGTTGAACCCCCAAACATTATATATTTTTTTAAAGCAAAGGCCCTACAGATTAAAATGGTAGGTGTTGCAAAAAAAATTTCCACACAGTATTTGCGCAGCGTTTTTTCAAACGCATTTTTTGGGGAAAAAATACACTTTTTTTTATTTTAAAGCACTAAAACACACTATATTGCCCAAATTATTGATGAAATAAAAATTATGATCTTAGGCCGAGTACATGGATACCAAACACGACATACTTTAAAATTGCGCACAAACGCGCAGTGGCGACAAACTACATACATTTTTAAAAGCCTTTAAAAGCCTTTACAGGTTACCACATTAGATTTACAGAGTAGGTCTACTGCTAAAATGACTGCCCTCGATCTGCCCTTCGCGGTGATACCTCACATGCATGGTGCAATTGCTGTTTACATATGACTCCAGACGGACGCTTGCGTTCGTCTTTGCGCAAGAGCAGGGGGGGACAGGGATGCTTTTTTTTATTTTTTTATTTTTTTATATATTTATTTCGCTTTTTTTATTTTATTTGTTAACTGTTCCTTCCATTTATTTATTTTTTTACCATTTTTATTGTTATCTCAGGGAATGTAAATATCCCTTATGATAGCAATAGTTAGTGACAGGTACTCTTTTTTTTTTTTAAATGGGGTCTATTAGACCCTAGATCTTTCCTCTGCCCTCAAAGCATCTGACCACACCAAGATCGGTGTGATAAAATGCTTTCCCATATTCTCAATGGCGCCGTTTATATCTGGGGGGGGGGACATTCCCTCCCACTGAATGTAAAAGCAGTCTAGAGGCTAATTAGCCGCTAGGACTGCTTTTACATGAAAGCCGACCGCTGGCTGAAAAGAATGATACCAAGATGATGCCTAAACCCGCAGGCATCATTCTGGTATAACCATTCAAAGTCCTGCAACATACCAGTACGTTGATGGTTCTTGTTGGACATGTATTGTAATCTTTTTTTTTTTCATGCAGTCTGTTGGCTGAACAAAAAAAAGATTGATCGGTGGGTATGCCCACCATTAGAATACCTCCCTTCATCCACCCACTTCTAATGATGGGCATACATGCACCATTTATATATGCCGAAGCATGGGGGCATCCTCCCGCAAAAAAGTTATGCCGCGTACGGTCGGACTTTTCTATGCCGCGTACACACGGTCGGACTTTTCTATGCCGTGTACACATGGTCAGACTTTTCCACAGGAAAGCCTCCGTAGGAATGTCAACCGTATGTACGCGGCATTAGGAGCAAAATCGCTCCTCCGCCCCTAATGCCCCCATGCTCCGGCATATATGCTCTTTTTTGAACTGTAGTGGTGAAATCACCTCCTACAGCATTGGAGTCGCGGCTTTATATATCGTGGGAGCAAACGCTGTTGCTGTCACGCTAAATAAATCCGCACTGCAACTGAATGGCGTACCTGCTAAGCAAATGATGGTTAACATTAAAACAAAGTAACATTCCAGTATAACAGTAAGATCATACCATACCTGCAAAGCAAATACCTATAAAAAAACATAGTAAAAAATAAAACATTTTTTAACGCAACCTGTGCCTAAAATATATATATATGCCAAAGCATGGGGGCATCCTCCCGCAAAAAAGTTATGCCGCGTACGGTCGGACTTTTCTATGCCGCGTACACACGGTCGGACTTTTCTATGCCGTGTACACATGGTCAGACTTTTCCACGGGAAAGCCTCCGTAGGAATGTCAACCGTATGTACGCGGCATTAGGAGCAAAATCGCTCCTCCGCCCCTGCTGCCCGCATGCTTCGGCATATATGCTCTTTTTTTTAA
Organism: Rana temporaria; assembly: GCF_905171775.1. Classification (NCBI taxonomy): domain Eukaryota; kingdom Metazoa; phylum Chordata; class Amphibia; order Anura; family Ranidae; genus Rana; species Rana temporaria. The sequence goes on from NC_053489.1 coordinate 509,911,984, forward strand.
CTGTGGTGGTGAAATCACCTCCTACAGCACTGGAGTCGTGGCTTTATATATCGTGGGAGCAAACGCTGTTGCTGTCAAGATAAATAAGTCCGCGCAACAGCTGAATGGCGTACCTGAAAACAGTAAAATAAATTACATACCTGAAAAGCAAGCATGAAAAAACATAACAACAATAAAACTTTGCAGAATAGAATACAGTAAAAAAGAGCAGAACAATAGAGAGAGAATAGAGAGGGAGAGAACAATAAAACGACAACTATTTTTGGTTTTTTTATTTTATATTTTTTTGTGTGTTTTTATTTTTTACTTTTTTTTTTTTTTTTTTTAACACTTTTTTTTGTAACTGTGAACTGTAACTTCAACTTTTCGGTTCCAGGTTTGGGTCTCTCAAAATGCGATGGCATCTTGGGAGACCCTGTGTGAGTGTGCCTAGCCTGTGAAATGTTTCACCCTACACTAATAATTAACGTGTGTGTGGAAGCGTTCAAAACATTCACCAATACAAAGACCAGGATTGCCAGGACATTTGGGACAAAAATAACGGGTGTCACGCCTAAATCCGCGCTTGGTACAGACACGACATTTTCTTTGGGGGGCTCGTTGGGTAGGGGTACTCGGGAGGACATAAGAAAAATGCCTCTCATGCAGTCGGCTTACTGCATTTGGTAGGAGATGGTGAGGTACAATACCGCCTGGATACAGGAGTTCTGTGATGATATCCCTCTGGAATTGAAGGAAGGATTCATTCCGTCCTGAAGCTCTGTATACGACATGAGCATTCAGTAGAGCCAATTGAAATAAATGTAGAGACACTTTTTTGTACCAGCGTCTCGTCTTACGGGCAATATGATACGGCGCCATCAACTGGTCGTTGAGGTCCACCCCTCCCATATTAAGGTTATATTCGTGGACACAGAGGGGTTTCTCCACAACACCAGTCGCCGTACGAATTTGGACTGTCGTGTCTGCGTGAAGGGTGGTAAGAACGAAAACATTCCTATTGTCCCGCCACTTCACAGCGAGCAAATTTTTACATCTGCAGCAGGCTCTCGCCCCCGGCCTAACACGGGCATCTACAAGCCGCTGGGGGAAGCCCCGGCGATTAGGTCGCACGGTGCCACATGCTCCAATCTGTTGATCAAATAAGTGGCTAAAAAGTGGCACGCTGCTGTAAAAATTGTCCACATACAAATGGTACCCCTTTCCGAATAAGGGTGACACCAAGTCCCAAACAATCTTGCCAGCGCTCCCCATGTAATCTGGGCATCCTTCCGGCTCTACCTGACTATCTTTTCCCTCGTAAACCCTAAAGCTCCATGTGTAGCCTGTGGCCCTGTCACAGAGCTTATAGAGCTTGACCCCGTATCTGGCACGCTTGCTGGGAAGGAACTGTTTGAAAGACAAGCGGCCAGCAAATTTAATCAGGGACTCATCAACGCATACAACCTGCTGGGGATTAAACAAGGCTGCAAAACGTTCGTTGAAATGGTTTACGAGGGGCCGAATTTTGTAGAGCCGGTCAAATTCAGGGTCTCCACGTGGACGACAAAGTGCATTGTCACTGAAATGCAGGAACCGCAGGATCGCCTCGTATCGTCTCCTGGCCATGTGAGCAGAGAAAATGTACATATGGTCAATGGGATGTGTGGACCAATACATCCGCAATGACGGAAATTTGTGTATGCCCATGTTGAGGGTAAGGCCCAGAAAGGTCTTAAATTCGGAAACCTCGAGAGGTTTCCATTCTTTGGCAAGGCGAGACTGGGGGTTAGCGGCGATGTAAGTACCAGCATATAAATTGGTCTGGTCCACAATAGATCTATAGAGATCTTCCGTGAAATACAGCGAATAAAAATCAAGTGACATAAAGTTCGCTGTATCCACCTGAATACCGGGTTGGCCAGTGAATGGGGGAAGTACAGGTGCTGTAGAAGTGGTGGGGACCCAATCAGGATAGGCAAATTCTACAGGAAGGGCACTATGGGCACGACGGGCCTGTCTCTGTCTTTTTCTTGGTGGCAGCGGGACACTACTTGTGCTTGCCACATCGCCAGCTTCAACTGCACTTATGGGACTCGCCACGTCACCAAGTGTTACTGCAGTGCTGGATAAACGACCAGGGTGTACTAGGCCACTGGTGCTTGCCAATTCACCAGAAGGAATAGCGGCGCTAGTACTGGATCTCTGCTCCATACGAGGGTCCTGCGGTTCTTGCTGCTCAACAACATCAGAATGGGATCGGGTACGCCTGGCCTTAGCAGGGACCTCAACTTCGTCGTGCGAGCTATCTGACATGGAGCCGCTGTCGTAAATGGGTTCATATTCTGAGCCAGAATCTGTCAGATGCGTGACCTCCTCCTCTTCACTATCTGACATGCACATGAACTCCAAGGCCTGCTTATCATTGTACCTTCGGTTTGCCATTTTGGACTCTAAATTTAGTGGTACAATGGTAAGGATTCACAGGTAAAAAAAGCACCTGACTATAGAAAAGCAAATGTAGAAAACGCTTCAAAAAAAACTGTAAGCGATCGCAGGGATCAGGCCTGTCTCTGCGAACGCTGCAGTTATGTGTCTTGTGTTTTGTAAGTGACAGTGATCGATCGATACTGCACTTGGGTGGGTTGGGCTGGGCAGAGGGGGGAAAACGCAGGTGCTAGCGGGTATCTGGGCTGATTCCGCTAACAATGCGTTTTTGGGTACCCTAAACTGCTGGGTACGCTAGTATAGATCTGATCAGATCAGGTATCGATCCGTTCAGATCCTATACCACTAAGGGGGGTGTATGCTTAGCGAGTGGGTGTAAGCGGTACTGGCTCTAACCTAACGCTGCCTGGGGTGACGCAGACCCTGACTGGCGCTAAAATTAAATTTATATCACCCGCCGGGTGATCAGGGGGTTAAACCTATTGGGTTATATACGGCGGGTGCTCTGATGCTATAAACAGCAAACTAACCAACCAGCGTCAACCGTAACACTTATACGGTGATCACTGGTGAAAGGGTTAACTAGGGGGCAATCAGGGGGTTAAAACCTTTATTCGGTAATATATGGGGGTACCTAACGCTTTCTAAAAACCTGGTGGCGAACCTAAAATAACTAAATAACTAACTGGCTAACCACGTCACCAGTGACACTTATACAGTGATCAGTGGTGAAAGGGTTAACTCTAGGGGCAATCAGGGGTTAAAACCTTTATTTATGGGGGTACCTAACGCTATATAAACCTGGCGGCGAACCTCAAAAAAAACTAACTGCCTAGCGGCAACAGTGACACTAATACAGCGATCAGAAACCGATCGCTTAGTGACACTGGCAATAGGGGTGAAAGGGTTAACTCTAGGGGCAATCAGGGGTTAAAACCTTTATTTATGGGGGTACCTAACGCTATATAAACCTGGCGGCGAACCTCAAAAAAAACTAACTGCCTAGCGGCAACAGTGACACTAATACAGCGATCAGAAACCGATCGCTTAGTGACACTGGCAATAGGGGTGAAAGGGTTAACTCTAGGGGCAATCAGGGGTTAAAACCTTTATTTATGGGGGTACCTAACGCTATATAAACCTGGCGGCGAACCTCAAAAAAAACTAACTGCCTAGCGGCAACAGTGACACTAATGCAGCGATCAGAAACCGATCGCTTAGTGACACTGGCAATAGGGGTGAAAGGGTTAACTTTAGGGGCAATCAGGGGTTAAACCTTTATTGGGGGGGGGGTAGGGGGCTACCCTGGACCTAAAGGGGCCTAAACCTAACTGCCCTGACACTTTTTTCTGTCACACTGACACTAAAAGCAGTGATCAGAAAATAAATGATCACTGCAATCAGTGACACTGTGACAGGGGGTGATCTGGGGGTGCTGGGGGGGTGATCGGGGGGGGTTATGTGCCTATGTGTGCTGTGTCAGTGTGCTGTTGGTGCAACTCACAGTACTGACGTCTTCTCTCCTCTGGAATCAAACGAAAAGACCGCCAGAGGGGAGAAAACGTCACTTCCTCCCTGCCTGTGTTTACAGTTACACAGGCAGGGAGGGCTCTGCTGCAATCCGATTCGCCGAGGGAGATCGAGAGGGGACGGCTGGAAACCAGTAGCCGCCCCCTCCTCCCGGACCTCCCGTACACCGTTCCCGGCCGCCGCATGTACCGGAGGGGGTCCCGATCGGACCCCCGAACCGAGGTAAGGCGGGGACGTACCTATACGCCCATGTGCCTGTACGTGCCATATTGTGGATGTATATGTACATGCGGTGGTCGGGAACTGGTTAAGGGAATCCCCCCAAGGCCCTCAGAACTAGTGTCCCCACTGGAAAATTTCAGGGCAGGTCTTAAACAGGAAGGTATGTGACCTGGACAGGAAGGGGTGGGTCATATTTAAATTAGAGGTTGCACTAGTTTAGTCAGGCCTAGGGCAGCGCAAAACCTAAATACACCACTGGTGTAACCCATGTTAGGCAATTTCATGCTGTACCATTAAAGCTGAACTTTGTTTAATCATTAAGGTTCTTTGCATCTTTTATGCCTTTTCGGCATGAAAGACGCATCCTTTGAACTCTGATACTGTCGAAGACATAGATAGCATGGTGTTGCTGGTAAATGGCCAGCAGTGGCCAATGCTGATTGCTGGAAAACTGAAGTACACAACATGGAGCTTCGTAATTCTAGGGTGAATCTCCACGTTAAGCCATGTCTATCCCTAGAAAATAAAGACATACAGTATGATAAACCCATGCAACATATTTAATACATACGTGGTAATCTGTAGGCACTGAGCTAAAAGATTATATATCAATATATGAAAAGGTTTGTTTTTTATTTTGTTTTTTATTTTCTAAATAGGTGACGTTAACCACTTAAGCTCCGGACCTTTAGGCAGCTAAATGCCCAGGCCAGGTTTTGCGATTCGGCACTGCGTCGCTTTAACAGACAATTGCGCGGTCGTGCGACGTGACTCCCAAACAAAATTTACGTCCTTTTTTTCCCACAAATAGAGTTTTCTTTTGGTGGTATTTGATCACCTCTGCGGTTTTTATTTTTTGCGCTATAAACAAAAATAGAGCGACAATTTTGAAAAAAAATTAATATTTTTTACTTTTTGCTATAATAAATATCCCCCAAAAACATATATAACATTTTTTTTCCTCAGTTTAGGCCGATACATATTCTTCTACCTATTTTTGGTAAAAAAAATCGCAATAAGCGTTTATCGATTGGTTTGGGTAAAATTTATAGCGTTTACAAAATAGGGGATAGTTTTATTGCATTTTTTTTTTTTTTTTTTTACTACTAATGGCGGCGATCATCGATTTTTTTCGTGACTGCGACATTATGGCGGACACTTCGGACAATTTTGACACATTTTTGGGACCATTGTCATTTTCACAGCAAAAAATGCATTTAAATTGCATTGTTCATTGTGAAAATGACAGTTGCAGTTTGGGAGTTAACCACAGGGGGCGCTGAAGGAGTTTCGTTTCACCTAGTGTGTGTTTACAACTGTAGGGGGGTGTGGCTGTAGGTCTGACGTCATCCATCGTGTCTCCCTATAAAAGGTATCACACGATCGACGCGGCCGCCACAGTGAAGCACGGGGAAGCCGTGTTTACATACGGCTCTATTTAGCGGATACCAAACATTGAATGAGCCAAACTCTGTTACATGCAAAGATGGAAGCTTTAGATAAAAACAGTCTAAAAAGGTTTAATAATCTATGCAAACCATGGAATACACATTGCTTGCCATCAGACTTCGAAATCCAAGTACTTTTAATGAGGATTTAATGTGTAGATTTATCATCACCCTCTGGGAGTAACCTACCTTCATGGACCTCCTATCCCTCCCTCTTCCTTCTTGCTTTCATTCCCCGCCTTGTTGTAAACCCCTTCCCTCCTTATTTTTCATATTACTTTTTTAATTCAGGTAAACTCAACTATAGTTGGTTGACATACCATAATATTATACTGATATCAGGCTCCAAATTAGTGGTAGATTAACCATAATGTTCCATTATTGAAAAGAACACCAAATATACTAGCGACTCTACATAAATTTATGTATATAAGGTAGATTCTTTTTTAGATAGATACCGTATTTATCGGCATGTAACATGCATTTTTGCTTTGAAGAAAAATAATGGTCAGTGCCCATCAATGCAGCCTGATTAGTGCCCATCTGCAGCCTCAATGCAGCCCGAGTAGTGCCCAACTGCAGCCTCAATGCAGCCTGATCTGTGCCCATCTGCAGCCTGATCTGTGCCCATATGCAGCCTGATCTGTGCCCATCTGCAGTCCGTCTCCCATAAATGAAGCCTAATGCCCATCTGCAGCCTCACCATCTCTTGTGCAGTGCAGGAAATCTCGGATCCGTCATCTCTTGTTTACTTGGCTCTCAGTCGACAGTCACATACACAGTCCCGCCTCCGCCATCGGCATTGGACCAGCTCCTGTGATTGACAGAACACTGGTCCAATGACGGAAGGCGAAGGCAAGACTGTGTGTGTGTGACGTCAGAGCCGAGTCAGAGTAAACAGGAGATGACGGATCAGTGAATTCCAGCGGCACTCGTCCCCCTCCTTCCCCTCCAAGGTACACTATTGGCGTATAACACGCACCCGTGATTTGCTCCCTATTTTTCGGGGGAAAAAGTGTGTGTTATATGTCGATAAATGCGGTACTTATTAATTTACTGCATTGATTTAATTCTTAACCAAACAATTATATGATGTCATATGCGACTAGAGATATACTTTCCTGTAATAAGAGTATCTTAATGTTACAATGTAAAAATGTTCTCTTTGCATTCAATGTTTTCTGATAATCTTTAATAAAATACTTAATAAGAAAAGTTGTATTTTATTAAAAGCACAGTGATTTTAAGCATTATTAATAGCAGAGAAATTCAATAAAAATTGTCTGAATGTATACTGTGGCTTTTCCCTTATGGCTGCTCATTTTGTTTTATACAGTCACTAACTGCCTAGTGTGCTTCATATATTTTTACTATAAATAGTAGCACATTTAATAAATATTAAGACACCAGTTCAAGAAAAAGTAGATACATTCTTCAAAGCAAGCATTCTAACCATTTAGCTAGCATGCTGCCCACGCAAAAGTAAGTGTGGAGCAAAAAACAACCTTAGGGTGCCTGGATATCGCAAATGACATTGGCAGAAAATAGCAGAAACATACAATCCACATTTTATTTGTTTAAGGTACATAATATTAGACATTGACAATGTTTTGGAGATACCTCACACTTCGCCCAATTTAATGCAGCCAAATTAGGAACTCATTTCACTCACTTAGCTGCTTTGGTGAATTTTTTTTTGAACAAAATGGGGCAGATCCACAAAAGGATTACGCCGGCGTATCTATTGATACGCCGGCGTAATTTTAAAATTCCCGTATCTTTGTTTTGTATCTACAAAACAAGATACGACGGCATCTCGGAGGGATCCGACAGGCGTACGTCTTAGTACGCCTTTGGATCTTAAGGTGCAATATGTCGGCGGCCACTAGGTGGCGTTACAGTCGAATTCCGCATCGAGTATGCAAATTAGCTATTTACCTGCGATCCACGAACGTACGTCCAGCCGGCGCATTTTTTTACGTCGTTTTCGTTCGGCTTTTTCCGGCATATAGTTAAAGCTGCTATATGGTGGCGTACTCAATGTTAAGTATGGCCATCGTTCCCACGTCCAATTTTGAATTTTTTACGTCGTTTGCGTAAGTCGTTCGCGAATAGGGATTTGCGTAGAATGACGTCACCGTCGGAAGCATTGGCTTTTTCCGGGTTAATTTCGAGCATGCGCACTGGGATACCCCCACGGACGGCGCATGCACAGTTAAAAAAAAGCGTTGTTTACGTCGGGTCACGACGTATTAACATAAAACACGCCCCCATTACATCCATTTGAATCCCGCGCCCTTACGCCGCCAAAGATACACTACGCCGCCGTAACTTACGTTGAGGCGCAAATTCGTTGAGGATTCGAAAAAAGTTGCGGCGGCGTAGTGTATCTTAGATACGCTGTGCCCGGCGGATTCTTACGCTCAGGTACGTGAATCTGCCCCAACATCTTTATTTATTTTTCATTATTAGAGAGTGTGTTTTTGTATTAGTTTCTGTGTATATATACTTGCAGTACATGGGTCCAAGCTGGGTGAGCAATCAGGGAGCAAAAGGGAAAGTATAACAATATTTAGGATGGATAGAAATCAGTTATTTAGAGTTTTTTTTATTTTATTATTTTTGTATATTTTGATTAGTTTAGTTTATTGTTTTGTATTAATGCTTTTTATTTCCTTTTTGTTTGTTTTTTTGTTTTTTATTTTACTTTTTCTTTAGGTTTCTTTCTTTCTATGAAAAAAAAAATACTAATAATTACAGAAATGTGGGGACGTTTTATGGCAAAAGAAAAGATCCAGTATAATTGGGCCATACAAAGCCCATTTTACTAACAAAGAAAACACTATAAGGCTGCTTTCACACTGAGGCGTGCAGCCGCGGTGACGGTATAGCCGCGCTATTTGTAGCGCGGCTATACCGTCGTATTTACCGCCATATTCGGGTGCTAGCGGTGAGGTTTTAACCCCCGCTAGCGGCCGAAAAAGGCCGCTAGCGGGAAGTGGGAAGGCGCGGTATAGGAGCGGTGAACACACTGCTCCTATACCGCGGTAAAGATGCGGCTAGCAGGACTTTTGGTGTGCTCCTGCTAGCCCACCGCTTCAATGTGAAAGCCTTCGGGCTTTCACATTGAACACTACAAGGCAATTAATGAAAAACGCCCCAGTGTGCAAGGGGCCTTATTCTCCTTCCCTGTTGATTTCAATGAGCTTTTTCACTAAAATCTCACAGTTTTTGGGGAAACAAAACCTCCCAATTTCAGACACCCCTTATCTAGAGATAAGCATCCCCAATGAGATGGTAGAAGGAGTAATATCGCAATTTCTCCAACATAGAACATTCATGTTAGCTCATTTCTGAGCCCTGCTATGTCTATAAGACACAGGACTCGCCCCCCTGCCCCCCCCCCTCAATACTTGCTCTGATTGATCCTGCTGTTGTATCTGAGCCAATCAGGAGCAAGAGAGTCTTTTGTATTTGGGGGATCTCCTGTGATAACGTCACCAGCATGCTGGATCCACATGTCCTAAGAGGTTTCTTGAACGGTTAAAGGCCCTGTCTGGGTTTAGAGCCACAAGTGTCACTGACCTTCTGTGATAGGAGGTCTGTGCAATCTGGTAAGCAAACACTTTATTTACGGTGGAGGTGATAGTTGAAGGATCACACACTAAAAGGTGGTGGATGGTGCAGAAACTGCTATAGAATCTTTTTCATCACATTTGGACCTTTATTATTAACACTGGTGTTTTATTTTTATTTTTTTATTAGCGCAACTCTGCATATGAATTTATGACTTGGGATTGTGCTATATCTCACAGCAGAGTTTGCTGCTTTTTGATGTTCATATTAAATTCTGATTAATAGTGCAGTTTTCACAATGCTTGATTCTCGGGTAAGTATAAAGAGGAACTGCCGGGGCAGTGCAATGCACAAGGTTTTTTACCTTACTGCAAAAAAATGCAGTAAGGTAAAAAAACTTCTGCCTTTACAACCACTTTTTGGCTTAGATTTTGTAGTTTTACACCAAGCAAGAGATAATTCATACAAATATGTAACAAGCAGTGCCCTCTATTTTTCACAATAGCATCTGTGTTTCATGCCCTACTATCATTTTACCTAACTACCAGTGGTCTAGTTTTGGACTTGATGAAAGATAACTTAAAACATATGCAAACCTGAAAACAAAATCTAGAGGAGCAACATTGTTTCAACGGGCCAGTGATTTACAACCTAATTGCTTAAAGTGTTAGTTCACATTTATACCACCTCTTTTTCCAGTCCCTGCTGTACTTACTCTGGGGATGCTGAGCTGTAAGTGCCCAGGGAATTTCCATTAGATAAAAAAGCTTTCATAAATACCAAGCCATTGCCATTGGTTTAACCACTTAAGACCCAGATCTTTAGGCAGCTAAAGGACCCGGACAGTTTTTGCGAATTCGGCAATGTGTCGCTTTAACTGACAATTGCGCGGTCGTGCGACGTGGCTCCCAAACAAAATTGGTGTCCTTTTTTTCCCACAAATAGCCTTCTTTTTGTGGTATTTGATCACCTCTGCGGTTTTTATTTTTTGCGCTATAAAATTAAAGCTTAAAAGTGGTTAAAACACTTCTTCAATGAGCAAGAATAACTGGAAACATGACCTCTATACGGGGTTCGAGGTTGGGAACCGCTGCCCTAGGCTGATCTCCTGATTTGGACTTTAAGCACTTCCTCCTTTCCTCAACTCTTTTACATGAGGACTACTCTTTTACATGAGGATCTTTTACATGTAGATTACAGAAAATAGCTGGTAAGACTAATATAACATTATATGAGATTTCAGTTCAGGGAACAGGAAGTTACAAAGACTATCAGGATTAACAGGTATTTTTCTGTATTTGCAGAAAATGCGTTAAAAAAATAACTAATGCATCCATCTCTTCTAAAGATTGGTAAACTGCAATATTTGGAATTTTTGTTCTTGGGTTACATATACCTTAATACCAGCCCCTGTCTAATGTGCACTTACAATGAATGCATTTACAACATTTCATCATTCTGCAATAGTCCTCCTCTGCTTTGCTGCACAAAGCCTTTTTCTTTTTCTGTATAAAAAAAAGAAAGAATTCCACACTGTATTTGTAATCAGTCTAACAATGCAGCCTTGCGCCTTGAAAGCTTGCTATGATTTCCACAGCAGTTAGCCATTAAAGATATTACCTTCTGCAATTTAGTTTATTTTCAACCACAGAGGTATGACTCTTTCATTCCACAGTGAACCCAGTGCCACCCTATGACCCTAATGCTGTATATTGCTTTCAATTTAAAAACACAAAGAACATTTTATTGCATGCAGTATATAGCCAAATGTTTTTGCACCTCTTTACATTCATGGAAAATGGTCAAAACCGATAGATATTTCAGTGCACAGCAGATGTATGCTTTATCACGTGAAGATAAAAAGACAGACACAGCTCTACAATCCTGCCTTATCCATTCAAACCTCCGTAGACACTGGGATGTAGGATTCTAGAATTAATACACTGAAAGAATCGAGGAGCTGCCGCCACCTGATAAATCTTGGCTTTAAAAGTCATTCATAACAAGGTGTACACATATAAGTAAGTCTGCTGATAGGATACAGCTAGAAATGGAAGAAATGTTTGGTAAACATATTACTCATTTTAATTGCTAAACTTTATCAAAGGTGGAAGAAACATAATAGAAAAATCCTAACAAAAATACTTGATTAAAAAAAACATTTATGATAGAGCAGGCAGTGTCACTTTTATAGGTAAAGTCATTATTTTCCTAATATTGTAAACAGGATAAAATTACTTGATTAAAAAAAATTATGAGAGAAAGAAAAGGCAGTGTCACTTTTACGGGTAAAGTAATTATTTTCCTAATATTGTAAAGGCTATGTGTTATGTGTTGCTATATGAAGACATTCTGCACGCCTTTTACCATTATTAACAATTCCAGGAATGTGAAGCAGTACTTGCAATTGGGAAAAATTGTGTTATATACGGTACAAGCAAGTGACATCAAATAGGCTTAAGCCTAGAGTATCAGGAATGGCACGGGTGTCAACTACTGCGCTGTA